>NC_141685.1:245691791-247073041 GCF_964263255.1 Lissotriton vulgaris
ATGTCCAGACGTGGGTCCCCTCTCACTGTGCCTCGACATTGAAAAAGCAGTGTCCACCCCTTTCTATCCTATCTGGGCCAAAAACACAAAGGGGGAAATGTACAAGGAAGTGGCTGAGAGAGACGTTAGCCTTCCTGGCTTAACGCCTCTCTCCGCCACTACTGAAACACAAGGCTGCACCATATTTATAAGGATACGGTGAAGCCCTGCTATTCCCCCTGCGATGGCGCTAAGTTTAGCACTTAGCGCCAACGCAGGCAACCATGCAACCTACTGCAAGAGTGTCTGAGTGCAGGGGAGGATTGTTTTGTGAAGGAAGGTGTCCTGCACATAAACAATCCTAAAATGCCCTTCTGTCACTTTCATGCATTTCTCCTCGTTTCGCCAACTTAAGGCCAGGGATTTCCTGGCCTTTATTTTTTGCACTGCCTCCTATGTATGCCACACCTTGTACATGGGGGGCAGTGTCAAATCCAATGGGTGTTGCGTTGGAACGCCCACCGCAACAACCACTGTACGCCCCTTTCACTCTAACCTTAGCGTGAAAGGGTCCTTATTTACAAGGCAGTGTTAAGCCACCTTTAGCGGCTTAACGCTGCCTTGTAAATAAGGCGCAGCCCCTATCGCCACCACAACGTTGATAAAAGTGACATTGTGGTGGTGATAGGGGCTTGTACATATGCCCCAAAATGCTTCCGAACTGGAACCTTCTCCGTGCGTGTCCTTAGGAGGCTTTGGGATCAGTCCTGGACTTCCGAAGTTGCAACTCGTCATTTTCTAATAATTGTTTATGTGCAGAACGGGATACTGTCCTGCACATGAACAATCACTAATGGCGATTTGTTCTTTCTATGGGTGCTGCAAAATGCAGCACATGTAGAAACTACAAAAATGAGGAGAAATTAATAATTTCTCCTCGTGCCAGGTGAAGACCAGGTATTCCCTGGTCTTATTTTTGGCTCTGCCCCATATTTACACCACCCTTGTAAATAGGGGGTAGTGTCAAAAAAGCAATGGCCGTTGTTTTGCAACGTCTACTCTAACACCCATTGCCCGCACCTTTCTCGCTCGGTGTTACTTGAAAGGGGATTTGTTCACAAGGCAGCATTAAGCCACATAAGGAGCCTAACGCTGCCTTGTAAATAAGGCTAAGGGGTTATCGCCACCAGAACGTCCAAAAATTGACATTCTGGTGGTGATAAGCCCTTGAAAATAAGCGCCCCATGGTTTCAAAACTGGAATTGGGAGCACATTTACACTCCCAAATACATATTTTTTAGCAGTTAGCATAAACTTGGCCCACTGCCATTAGAGCGCTTTACATGAGGAACAGATTACATTTCATTTTTTTTTTTGACAAACAGTTCTGGTGAAATTGTCATCCCCTTTATATGTTGTGTAATTACCAACAAAGTGCAGTAATAAAAGAAAGAACATTTTTTATTTATATCCTTTAACACTTGATTAAAGTGTGTCTCTTTGTAAGTTATCCGGTGTGAAGGGCGCTGAAGTACTGTTGTGCAGCCACAGGAGAAAGGGGTCCACACAGGCACAGGAATGATAAAACACCTGTGTGCAGCGTCACATGCCGCCCAGCACAGCCTAAAGATAATGCATAGATTTCCACAGAGAACAGGAGAATGAAAACAGGAAGGGACGCGGTCATCTGAGAGCTACAAACGGGTTCAGTTCTCAAGACAAAACCTAGAATAATATAAAACAAACATAGAAAAGAACGAAAGCACCTCAGGTCCCACCAAGATTTGAACTCGGATCGCTAGATTCAGAGTCCAGAGTGCTAACCATTACACCATGGAACCATCCACACACACTACAGCTATTGCGCCTATTTGTATTGCTTGTTAGAATTCACAAAGTAAAGACAGTGCAAATAACAAGGTATTTTTTTATAAATTAGGTGAAGATTTACAAGCTCCTTGCGCCACTTTTGCATCACTTTTAACATGGGAAAAGTGATGCAAAAGTGGCGCATTGGGGTTGTAAATCAGCCCCTAAGTCTTTAAGACTCTCAAGGAACCTACAACATTTGGGGCCTTATTTACGAAGGTCTTGCGCTGCCGGTGCGTCACTTTTAAAATGGGGAGAAATGACGCAGCAGTGGCGCAAGGCCTTCATAAATGAGGCCCTAGATGCTTTAAAAAGTCTGCTTGGCACAGTCCCTTCACTAGTCACAATAATTGGATACAATGCTAAGAAACAGTGGACACTGGAAAAACAAGGCTGAGAAAGTACTAGACACCACAAACAGCAGCTGCATCTCTCAGACGAGAAAAAACACAAACTTCATAAGACTTAACTTCCTAGAAACCAACACAGCACGAGATTAATGACATAAAACGGACTCTGAAACGCCTCTTTCATAGCACAACAGGAAATAAAACCAGCATTTTTCACAGTGAGACCACAGTAAAAAGGTGCCTTCTTTTTCTGCACCAAGTTATTGATATAATCTGTACTTTTTGTTCTGCAATAAAAGACAAACACTGAATAACCCTTCATAGTATTCATCTGTTTTTGTTCCCCAGGTTATTACAGCAGCTGTGCAGCAAGGGCTGGAGCGGAAACACCAGGAGCTGTGGGGTTGGTGTAAACCTCAGAGCGCATCAGACTGACGGAAGCGGAAGAAGCAAGAGAGCTTAAATAGGACTTTAGGTGTATTTTGCTTTAGAAGGAAAAAATAAAAAGCAAAAAATGTTAGGAGTACTGAAAAAACACATCTTCCCATACCGGGAGTCGAACCCGGGCCGCCTGGGTGAAAACCAGGAATCCTAACCGCTAGACCATATGGGAGGCTATGTGAAACGGTCACAGTCTGTTATCCCAGACTCCACTCTGTACACTTCAAGTCACACTGCCACACTCAGGATTTGACCATCATTGGGCTCACAGACACCCCACTCCTGACAAACCAGAAGGAATGAGAGGTCAGGATTTGTGCAACACCCTGCTCATGTCTCATCATTTACAACCCTGGACCTTCTCCAGACACAGAGCCCAGGACCAGAGGACAGCAGCAGCCCCCGCATTGCCTCTTACTGCCCCCCACCCAGCCAGACAAAGCCACGCCCCTCTCCCCAGGACCCCCCTTCACTCCTGTGTCTCCTCACCAGGCTGAGGGCCCCACAGACCCCTCTCCAGTTACTGTCCAGCTGCTTCCTTGATCCGCCCCCCCTCCCTCCCACGGCACCTGTCACAGGCCCCAGGCTGCCTTGGGTTTGGGGGAGGGTGGCTCCAGTTACACCCCCTCACCCTCTACTATCAGCCCCGACACTGGATTGGTTCACACAGAGGAGGGAGGACCAGCTCAGGTGCACCCTGGCTTCTTCCCAGGGATCTTCAGATGCTCAGGGTGACCGCTAGGGGGCAGCACCGCCACAGCACTCACAGCCCACTGGGCACAGGTGGATGAAATGGAACGCGGAGAGGTTTCCGGTGTCCAAAGAGGTTCTTGGTAACTAAGTTATTTATAACAGTCCCAAAAAGTCTCAGATGTTAGACTGAGTCCTTCGGCCAGCAGCCCTGTCACCAGAGGGACAGAAACAGAATAATTCCAGAGAGTGTTTTGGGATTACGCAGGGAGGAGCAAGTGCAGAGCTGTAGTGGTTCTGCTGTTTTTCCCCAAATCAGAAATATGTTGTTTAAGGCAGTAAACACACATTGTAGGCATATGTTGTCGTGTTTTCCGTTTCTGACTTCATGGCAATTTAAAACACCCAAGTGGAGAAAACTTCAAAAAGAAGGTGCAGTGAGACTGCACCGTGGAAAGGCAAGTGAGACAGCAAGATCTGTATCTTCCGATTGCCCTGGGGCTGCACAGACTGGAAGTCTCGCGCGTGCGTCATCACACTGGGTTCCGTGGCATCATCATACCTATGCACACCATGTCCTGCTCCAGGATTTGTTCTCTGGATGGGCCATGTAAAAAACAAGCATTGGAAATGCAATAGGTCTCGCATTAGGAAAGTTTGAGCGATTGGTATTGTAAATGACCCCTTTTTTATTTATGTGTTGGTTTTAAAAATAGCAAAATTATTAGCTTTGTCAGTTACAATGTCAATAGTTTTAACTTTCGCAAATGTGCCACCTATAGCATTTGTAATGCAATATGTGTTGTATTTACGTGACTTAGATGTATTGATATTACAAATAACAATGGCTTTTCATTTTGTAAATAATTAATACTTAAATAAAAGTTATTGTAATTTATAATGGCAATAGCTTAAACGTTTGTAAATAACTTTTGTGAAGATTATGTTCAGTGTATTTTATTGTGACGAAAATCCAAGAACATTGCATTTGCACCTACACACACACAGAGCCACACACACACACACACACACAGACATATAGATGTGGTGATGGTGGATCTGGGGGATATGGTGGTGGTGGATGTGGTAGTGGTGGTGATGGTGGATGTGGTGGTGATGGTGGTGGATGTGGGGGTGGATGTGGTGGTGGTGGTGGATGTGGTGGTGTGGAGGTGGTGGATGTGGTGGAGGTGGTGGATGTGGTTGTGGTGGATGTGATTGTGGTGGATGTGGTGGTGGTGGATGTGTTGAAAGTGGTGGTGGATGTGGTGGTGGGTGTGGTGGTGGAAGTGATGGTGGTGGGTGTGGTGGATGTGGTGGTGGTAGATGCGGTGGTGGATGATGTGGTGGTGGCAGTGGATGTGGTGGTGGTGGGTGCGGTGGTGGTGGTGGATGTGGTGGTGGTGGATGCGGTGGTGGTGGTGGATGCGGTGGTGGTGGATGCGGTGGTGGTGGAAGTGGTGGTGGATGTGTTGGATGTGGTGGTGGATGTGGTGGATGTGTTGGTGGATGTGTTGGTGGATGTGGTGGTGATGGATGTGGATGGATGTGGATGTGGATGTGGTGATGGTGGTGGATGCGGTGGTGGTGGATGCGGTGGTGGTGGATGTGTTGGTGGATGTGGTGGTGATGGATGTGGATGGATGTGGATGTGGATGTGGTGATGGTGGTGGATGCGGTGGTGGTGGATGCGGTGGTGGTGGATGTGGTGGTGGTGGATGTGGTGGTGGTGGATGTGCTGGATGTGGTGGTGGATGTGGTGGTGGTGGTGGATGCAGTGGTGGTGGTGGATGGGGTGGTGGTGGTGGTGGATGGGGTGGTGGATGTAGTGGTGGTGGGTGTGGTGGATGTGGTGGTGGTGGGTGTGGTGGATGTGGTGGTGGATGTGGCTGTGGATGTGGCAGTGGATGTGGCGGTGGATGTGGCGGTGGATGTGGCGGTGGATGTGGATGTGGTGGTGGATGAGATGGTGGATGTGGTGGTGGATGTGGTGGTGCATGTGGAGGTGGATTTGGAGGTGATGGTGGATGGATGCACACATGGATGGATGCAAATGTGAATGGGTGGGTGAATGGATGCAACATACGTTTATAGTTGATAGGTGTATACTTGGATGAATATATGGTTGGATGGGCGTGCCTGCATGCGAGGGTGGATGGGTAGGAGTGGCAGCACACGGAGATGGATGAAGGTGTGACTGGGTGGATTTATGTCACAGGCTTGGCTGACTTCTCGACCGGTCTTGTCAGCCGTGTCCGGTGTGCAGGCTGCAGTTCCGGACCTTGAGCGCTTCAGTACAGTATGGAGCAAAAGCTGTGACGTATAAGTCCGGCTCAGTGGAGTATTGAAATTGGGGGTGGGCGGTAGCCGGTGCTGGTGTTAAGGTCACGCAAGTGAGCTCGTAGGAGTGAGTCTGGTACCTCGTGTGAGTGACTAAGGAGTGAACGTGTCCTCCGAGGTGTGAGACTACTTATTAAAGTGCGATGCTATGCGGAGCCGCGCCTGCCACGGTGGTCTCCTATGTTATGGTCTTTCGAATGGGGGTGGGAGAGTGCGGGCGGGTGGGGGGGCTGCACAGGTACCCCTTGGAGAAGGCAGCCATCATTGTACACCCATGAACCTGCCCGCATGGAGCTTGCACAGCTGTACAAACCGCCTCTTTTTGGTTGTTTCAGGGGACCTGGGGGCGGGAGGAGGAGCAGCGTGGGCAGCTGTGACTGCTGAAAGAGTGCAGACTCACTTGGAACAGCAAGACATACAGGTCCGGGTTTCTAGCACCCAGATCCTGGGCTCCTGATCCTCAAAATCTAGTGTTGGCAAAGCAGATGGACACCTCCACGTGGCCTCCACATGGTTTCTCATGGAAAGTGATACCTACACACCACAAAAGACAGCACCAACCCTAACGAAAACGAGTTAAAAAAATAAATAAAACAACAAGACGGAGGGCATTGCTGTCGGGAGGGGGAGGAGAAATGCGACACGGCGGGCAGGGGAAAGACAGCACCAACCCTAACGAAAACGAGTTAAAAAAATAAATTAAAAAACAAGACGGAGGGCATTGCTGTGGGGAGGGGGGAGGAGAAGTGCGACACGGCGGGCAGGGGAGGGGGCGGAGCGGGGAGAGCAGCGATGAGGGTGTGAAGCAGCAGGGGCCTTTGAAGTGAAGCTAAGCTTCACTTCAAAGATGTGGGAGGAGTGCGGCTGAGGGATCAGATGGCGATTTGATGATGTGCATGCGCATTTTAGGTCAATGCGCTTACGCAGTGACCTAAAAGCGCACGGGCACAGCACCAAATCGCCCAGTTGGGTAAAGTCTGTTTAATACGCTATAGTCTCGCTCTGCTCAATGCGCATGCGCATTGAGAGGCGAGACCTAAACAGCATGAGTGGGCGATGAAGTGGAAGGGATAGCAAGGGCTTTAAGTGGGCCGGGTCCTGCCGGTACTCAGGACCCGCCATTCTAAAAAAACAGGTGCTGAGGCAAGTTCATATTGGGGCCCTCCATTTTGACTCTCACCCTCTGACTGAGTGAAAAAAATAGAAATCTTAACTCTGCATCAGTAGAACCCTTCATTGCCTTTGATGGCATTTCAAAGAGACTTGTTCTAGTTCTTTCACAGTCTCATCATTTTAGAACGGAAGCCTTTTTATTATTCTAAACAACAAAGACATAGTTATTGCTATTTATCTTATGCAACTAACAATCATTGACAAAGTCAATAGTCCTGGCTCATTTTGGGTGTAGTTTTACTTATTTTATTATGTATCTGGATGCAATGGCAGATTTTTAGCTTATGCGTTTTAAGCCACACTATTAACTGCTTCTGCCACACCCCATTGAGAGACCCCCAGTGTTTTCATCCCACTTAAAGCCCCGGGGGTAGCGGGAAGTATTTCAGAGATTTGATATTTTAGGTATTGGCATACGTCCTCTTTTGACATTCTTAACACAATAACCACCACCCAAAGAACTGAATACTTGACTTTCTCTGATGTGCTTTGGGAAGGGGCGGGGCGGGGCGTTTCTTGTCAGAACTTTAACTTGCAAATGAGAACGTTAAGAATAGAGCCTGCTCCTATTCAAGTGCAGGAAAATAAACCATTCTGCTGCTTCACAGGGCCACTTTACAACTTTGCACATTTAAAAAAAACATTAGCAGCTTTTTACGCTGAAAAGCACTGAAGTTTAAAAATAAAATACTGGAGGCGTGGCAAAGACCTCAATGGATAGAGACGTGCGCTGCGAGAGCTCTGTCCTCCAGAGGCAGGCCTTGGATGTTTCCGAGTCCTCAGCGGGGTGGGGGGTTGCGATCGGTGCCCCCCAGTGTCTCTTCACCCCATGTGTCTTCCAGTTGGAGCACCGGGGACTCCTTGTAACGATTGTCCCGGAGCAGAGCGGAGGGCCTGGTGCCACTCTCCTGCCCGCCATCTTGCTTGCCCAGTGTGGAGATAAAAAGTGTTGCAGCATACGCACGCTCACTAACGTTAGGGAATGAGGTCCACACAGTGCCATGGTGATCTGGACCGGAAGTCTCGAGCGACCCCGGCCCGTTTATTTAAGCTCTCTGGCCATGCCTGGCCAGAGAGTGATATAAAGTGTGGATGTGCTTCCTGCTATCTGCCCTGGGGCAGAAACACTAGAGCGCTACATCCCATCCCAAATCAGTCCTTTGTTAACATCTTAAACTTTAAATACTTAGCACATGAAGTCAGCAAGTCTCTGGCTGGGTCGAGGGTTCGGCCTGAGATGATATGGTCGTTGACGACCGTCATGACGCGGCATCACGCCTGTTTCTTCGCTCGGGGATGCTGGCTGCACCGGACTGTCTAGCTGAGGTTTACTGATACCAGCATCCGAGACGGTCAGGTCAGGGTCGGTGCTTGATGGCAGTTTTCCGGGCGGAGATGATGCTCCAGCTAATGGTGGTACTTGCATGAACCAGGACACATTACGCGTTACCACTTCTCCGTTCCTCTCGGCGTTGACAGTCGTGCGCTTTGTTGACTTCACAGTCCACGATCCTGACTCGTAGGGGGTGCGGAATTTTCCACCAGGTCACCTTGCACGTATTAGTAGGGAGTCCCCTGTAATTAGCATCCGGGATCGAGCTCTTCATCGTTGACTGGCTCTGTCATTGTTGTTGCGTCTTCTTTCTTGGGTGGCTTGTGGGTCGTACGGCTCAGCGACCCAGGTGTCCGCCATGGGCAACATGTCCCACCGCGGTCCAGCCAGCATTAGGGACCAGGGAGATTGTTGCGTGGTGCAGTGCGGGGTGCTACGGTATTCCAGTAGAAAGCTTTGGAGAGCGGTCTCTGGGTCTTTCTCTTCCGCCATTGCAATGCGTAGCACCTTATTGATGGTCCTCATAAATTGCTTGACCACCCCATTTTCTTGGGACCTTTGTGGCGTTATCCGGTGGTGCTTGATCCCTAGGTTTCCTAAAAATTCTCTGAATTCGCTGCCCTGGAATAGGGGCTCGTTGTCTGTCTTGATCACCTGCGGTATGCCAAATAGCGCAAACGATTTGTCCAGAATGGGTTGCATATTTGTGAAACTTGTTGAAGGTGCAATTTCCACTATTGGATACTTGGTATAGCTGTCGATCAAGACAACGGTGATCCTCCCATCAGGGAAACTCCTGAAATCCAGGCTCACCCACGACCATGGTGACGGCGCTGGGTCTTCCGTGATGATGGGTGCTGGGCTTTCTGAGGTGCTGGTTAGTTGGCAGGACCTACAGTTGCGAACTACGGTGTCGACGCTCTCCTCAAGACTAGGGAACCACACCTTCTCCCTCATCCTTGACTTCATCCGTTTTGTGCCTTGGTGACTTCATGAGCAAGGATCGTGGCTTGCTCTGGTAGCTCTAGAGGAATGACAATTTTCGACCCTCTCAGGATGACACCATTCAGCAATGCTGAGCTCGTCATGAACTCTCCAGAACTGCGCCAGCCGGTTCCTCTCTGTCTCACTCCAGCCTTGGACGTTTTTGAGGAATCCTTCCCACGAACCGCTGGCTAGTGCTTGCACAACTCTCGCTAGGATGGGGTCGGCGTCAAGGTGTGCTTTGATCATATCAACTGACATCGCCCGTGGGCATGCCCATTGGGACACCATGTTTACGAATTCCTCAGTCTTTAACTCCTGATCGGCGTCCAACTCACTTGTTTAGGCAGGGTGACGGGATAGGAAATCAGCTGGGTTCTTGGTTCCCGGCGGTATACTAAGTCCATTTGGTATTGTTGCACCTGTATTGCTCATTGTTCGATTCTGGGAGGTGGATGTGGCGTTGTTCCTTCGAACAATGGGATGAGCGGCTGATGGTTGGGCACCACCCGGAAGGGGTGTCCGCTTACATAGAGGTGAAAGTGGTTGCACGCCCACTTTACGACGAGTGCTTCTCTCTCAATCTGCGAGTATCGTGACTCCGTTGCGGTGAGGGATTTGCTCGCAAACGCTAACGGGGACCACGTGCCTTCATCCGTCTCTTGGGTAAGCAGTGCTCCTAGACCAACTGGGCTGGCATCGACTAGTATCTCGGTGTGTCTGGAGGTGTCATAATAGGCCATTGTGGTGCTGTCTAGCAGCGCTGATTTGATTTGCTCAAATGCCTTGCTTTCTACCGGCGTCCATCTCCACGGAGTCTCCTTTTTAGTGAGGTTGCGGAGTGGCTCGGCGACGGTTGCCAGATTTGGGATGAACCTTGCACAATAGGTCGCCATCCCCAGGAAGCTTCTGACTTCAGAGGCAGTTGTCGGAGCAGGGGTGCCCTGGATTGCTTGCAACTTTCTGGGGTCCACTTTGACTCCGTCAGCGCTGAACACATAGCCAAAGAAATCGATGGTTTTCTGGAAGAATTGACACTTCTCCTAGTGAGTGGAGGGTTACTCCAAGCTATGAAACCATTGCAACGTTGACCTGAGTGGCCGACGGTGTTCTTCGACTGTCTTGGAGTGGATCAAAATATAATCGATCACGTTGAGCACACCTTGAAGGCCTGACAGTATTTCCTTGATGGTGTTCTGGAATATTTTGGCGGCTGATGAAATGCCGAAATTGAGTCTCTTATACCGGCGGAGTCCGAGGTGGGTTGAGAAAGTCGTAATATATCTACTTTCTTCTGCTAGTCTCAGATGATGATAGCCGGCATTGAGATCTAACTTGAAAAACCATTGCGAGCCATTCAGATCAGCAAGGATGTCATCTACTGTCCGTGTGAGGTGCCTTTCTCGTTTAATAGCTCTGTTCGCCATTCGCATGTCAATGCAGATCCTAATCTTGCCTGGCTGTTTCGTTTTTTTGGCATTCACCATGGGCGATACCCATGGCGTGGGGCCTGACGCTTTTTCAATCACGCCTTGCTTCTCTAACTTTAATAGCTCCTGTTCAACCAGAGGTCTCTAATTAAATGGGATCCGCCGGTGTCGTAATGCCACTGGCTGCACAGTTCTATCGATGTGGAGCTTAACCAGTTGTCTCTTGATGGTTCCCAGTCCTTTGAAAAGTTTCGGGAACAGCTCCAATATGTCTTCCGTCTGGAGCATCTTTACTGCATTCGCAAATGCTATTAGTTGAAAGTCTTCTGCTGTATGGCTTCCTACTAGTAGGTCTGCCTCCCTGTCTACGACGTGGAATGTCGTCATGACTTCTTTGTCTTCTGCCTTCACCTGGACTACCATCTTCCCTCGGAGGGGTAGTGGCTTCAAGCTGCCATATGTCAGAATCCGGATTTTGGACGGTGTGAGCTGTGGCCAGGGTTTCAGACTTTTGTAGTGCTGGATGCCCATCACGTTGCCTGTGGCTCCCGTGTCAATTAGGCCTGTCACCGATGACCCATCTATCCAATGCTATATTTTGGCTGTGGATTTCTTCTTCGCTTGAGGTCACTCACGAAGGACACGAAGTAGCATTCTCCTTCCTCATCAGTCAAGGAGTCATCTAGGCGTTGATAGCTGCGAGACAGTGCCTTTGTTGTCTGTGACATCGTCGGCTCCTCCAGTGATAGGTGCCTCACCGTGCCTGTTATTGACTTCTTCCCTGCGGTGCCTTTGCCTCGGAATCCTCCTCGACAGAAACTTGCGAAATGATTAGGGATTCCGCATTTCGAACATGTCTTGCCTCACGGTGGGCATCTGTCTTGGTTATGTTCCTCTTTGCCACAGTACCCACATGGAGTACATCGCGTCGCCCTGCTGGGCCAACCTCCTCGCCCGCTCCGAGTCGGCGTGCAGATAGCGTCCACTCGCTCTGTTTTCACGTGGGTGCTTGTGTCTGTCTGTTGATTAAGGGAGGCCTCCATCGCTGTTGCGCGAATGTCCGAGAGTTTGTGCGACTGTGCGAGAAGCAGAATCTCATCTAGGGTAATGCGCAGTTGTCTGAGTATGAGTGTTCTCAGAGTCTTATTGCGGCAACCTTGGATTAGCTGTGCCGTGACTTCCTTAGCTTGAACATCTTCCGGGCACGTGCTCGCTAGTTCCCTTAGTCTAGCGTGAAAAGCATCCATTGTCTCTCCCTCTCTTTGTCTGGATTGCCTGAACTTGAACCGTTCGTAGTGAGGGTGGAATTGCAGGTCAAAGTGAGCATTCAGAGCTCTGACTGCTGCGTCATAGTCGTTTGTTGCACCGGTGTTTGGGAGGTGTGCAAACAATTTGTAGATCTCGTACCCTCCAAAGTGTAGAAGTAGCGACCTCTTTACTGCTCTGTCTGTTTCTCTGGTCGCGATTAAGTAGTTATTTAGCCGCCAAACTCAGTGTGCCCACCGTGAGGCGGCGGCCGACGGTTCAACGAGTTCACTGAAGGGCGGCAGCGCTTGAATCTGTGAGTGCGCTTGCGGAGGTGGTGGTTGGGCAGGAGCTGCTGCTTGCGGCTGCGCTGCATTTGGATTTTGCGGGTTGGACATGGTATGGCCTTGTGTCCGCAGAACTCTCTGGTGTGGTCTGCTGTCTTGTTCTGCACCAGTGCTTGCTGCTAGTGTTCCCTGTATTATTCCTGTCCCCTTCACCTTTGCCACTGCCTGTTATGTGGTGCTGCCGGATGCTTCTCTTAGGGTGCCTCTTGCTTTCGCCGCTGCTTGTTTGTTTGGGTTGACCCTTGCCTTTGCCACTGCTTGTTTGTTTGGGCTGACCCTTGCCTTTGCCACTGCTTGTTTGTTTGGGCTGACCCCCTCTCCTGGCAGGCGACCACTTTAGCTTGGTCGGCGTCTGTAGGAAGCTTCCTTGCTTATCTCTGTCCTTCAGTGGCGGTGGGCGGCTTGGGTGCTCGGCTACCTTCGCGCCTGCCACGTGTTGCTGGCATTGCGCTGGTTCTGCAATGCGCATGCGCGCCTCTTTGGCACTTCGGCAGGCCACGAAGCGCTTGATTCTGAGGATGGCCTTCTTGCGCGATACACACGCTATTCACCCGCTACCTCTGGATAGCTTGTTCTGCCGTCTGCTGCTGTGCCCCGCTTACCGGCCTCACTGCCGTTAATGTGCGTCTTCCGCATTCGCTGGGTGGCCGCCCGACAAGTAAGGCGCTTTCCACAGGGGTCAGCTGCGGGTGGCATGGGTTGTTGTATCCCACCCTCGTCGCCAGTGTGGGGGGCTGTGTGTGGGGCTAAAAACTTTTACAGCATACCCACGCTCACTAATGTTAGGGAATGAGGTCCACACAGTGCTATGGTGATCTGGACCGGAAGTCTCGAGCGACCCCGGCCCGTTTGTTTAAGCTCTCTGGCCACGCCTGGCCAGAGAGTGATACAAAGTGTGGATGTGTTTCCTGCTATCTGCCCTGGGGCAGAAACACTAGAGCGCTACACCCTGGACCCTGCGGCGGGGGCCGGCTGCCGGGGTGCGGAGGGTTGTAGGGATGCTCTCCATGCCCTGAAGCCCCCGCTCCTGAGTGCAAGCTTCTCAAGGGGCCCCTGTGGAGCCGAGCTCGACCGGCCGTGGCCCGTGAGGTGAACCACGTGGAGCCCTGGGCCGAGCGCCAACTACAGGCTGAGGAGACCATCGGTGGAGGACCCCTGCTGTTGGCCCTGAGGTGAGGAGGATGGTGGGCCAGTGAGGCGAGACGTGCCCGGCAGAGCGGCAAAGAGGTGTTGACCAAGAGTAGAGGTGCAGCCCCCGGGGGAAAATACATTGGATGCATCGCCCCACAAGATACCAGCGCATCCCTGGGCCCTACGGAACTCAGTTGCCGGACATCCTCTGCCGTCTCCCTCGCTCCCTCCCTGGACTGTGTTGGCTTGGTGGGGGGAGTACAGGCGCCTGCACACAAGAGGCTGCATTGTGGTTGGGGCCTTGACTGGTCTCTATGCCCCTGCCTGAGCCAGGAGGATCGAGGGGCTCGGGCCTATACACAGGCTGCCTCCCTGCCTTCATGCCTGACCCCAGCATTTCGGGTCGCTCCCTCTCTACTCCCCCCTTAACGGACTACCCTAGTTGGCTGGGTGGGGGGAGCCCAGACATCTGCAAGAACGGGGTTGTATTGAGCTTGGGGCTTCATTGGGGGCCTGCACCTCTGTCTGAGCCAGAGTATGAATTGGCTTGGGCATACATACAAACCGCCTCCCCGTGATCACGTTGGGGCTAGCGACCAGAGATACCACCTCCAGCATTCTGGTCCGTCCATCTTCTGCGGGGGGACTCCTCAGCAGCATATGGGGTGGAGCCGTCCCACAACTGGGCCTCACAGGGACACTGAGCCTGCAGGTCCCGGGCGGCAAGACCTCCGCTCGGGGTGTATTTTCACCCATTCGCTGAAGCCTGGCACTGGGAGGTGGCCATCACTGACTTCTTACTCCTTTACCCCCGCTCCCCTGGGAGGATTGTGCGGGGGACTCGTGCTGTGCCCAGCCACTCATCAGTGATCGCTCACGCTGTAATACCCCCTGGAGGGTAACAGACCTGCGGTTAGCACTGTGGAAGGAGCCTTGGACCCTTCTACAGTATTTTTTCTCCGTCCACGATGCATCCTGCCTGTGCTTATCCCTGGCTGGCAATCCCCCCTCATCGTTGAGCATGGTGCCCTTCCAGAGGGATTCACACGTGCTGGGTACTATCTGAACTTCCTGCGGGCTGGGTGTCCCCTCTAACCAAGTCATGCCCCGGTGAATCGGTGAAGGCCACAATACAACCAACTTCCAAGGATGCATCAGTGGCAGATTTGTGGGATCCCGGCGCCTACTCAAAAGGATCTCACAATGGCTTCAGCTACGGAAGCCGTCGACGCCAGCCCTGTCACCCAAGCCTATATGTCCAACTTCCTTCAAGAGATAAAGTCTAAAATGAACACTTTCAAAGCAGAGGTCAAAACCTGCCTCAAAGACATCCAGCGAGACGTGGTCGAAATCGGCACAAGAGTGGATGACCTCGAACGAACCATCGACACAAGAATGGGAGACCAGGAGGAACCCTGGCGCCACGTAACGGCACTTAAAGAACAGCATGTGGAACTCCAAATCAAGCAGAAGGACTTAGAAAACAGAAGCCACCAGAACAACCTCCACATCCGGGTAATCCCACAAGGAGCGGAAGGTCAAGACATCATGACCTATGTCACCGATCTCCGCCAATCGATCCGAGGGGATGATGATGCCTCACCCCCACCGCTGAACAGAGCACACCGAGTTGCACGCCTGCGTGGAAAGGCCAACCTAGTCCCTGACATACTGACCCGGGTGCACTTCTTCATGGAGAAGGAAGCAATCCTCCGAGCATCCCATACCACTGAGGATTTGACATACGAAGGCACTCTGCGCCACCGCAGGGACTTCAAGCAAGTGACAGACAAACTTAAAGAGTTGAACATCAAATATTAATGGGGCCATCATTTCTCCCTGATCTTCCATTGGGAGGGTAAGCGCAGATCACTGAGATCCCTCAGGGAGGCCTTTTAACTGCTTCATCTCTCACTGACTCTCGGCCTTCTACTCCTGCAGCTGCTGACACTGAGTCCCGGACCCCTCTGCTCCCAGAGTGGTTGAAGGTTCTGCCTACTCCTCCTCGCACCAGAGCCTCTAAAGCCAGGGAGATGTCACTCCAAGCTAAACAGGATATTATTCACCATTTAAAATCCTTAGAGGTGTCGCAATCTTCAGAAGGATGGGGCTCCCTGTCGGGGCCCCTTCCCCCTCTGACTCCTGCACTGGAGTGGAGGCCCCTTGACATGGGTGGACCCTTTGGGACTGGAGGTGAGCATTTCTTCCTCCTGCTGGCACAGCCCATTACCTCACTCATGAGACTGTGAATCTGTTAGAACTGTCCAGATGACATGGTAATATTTGATATTGGTCTCTGGAGGCTCTCCATGTACAGGACCCTGCACCATGAGCCACAGCCAGTTGCTCTCCACATGAAGTTTCAAACCTGTTGGAAGTGCCCCTGAGATAGGAGGGCCATTGTTATCTTGCTTTGGGCTGTGAGGCACGGACATGGGCCTGCAATAAGATCAGGGGCTCTGGACGTACTCCTTGGGGGTCCTTGCACCTCCCCGTTCATAATGTAATGGGTCAGCCAATGGGGAGCGGGCGGCGGCTGCTCTCATTTACTTACAAATGCAAAAACAAATGAACTGGGGTGGTGTGGAGTGCAAAAAAACTATGGATTTAGGCCCAGATCTCTGTACTGGGGTGAATGTATGACATTGTTCTGCATTTTGTCCATCAACTGTTGTTTTGCATTTTGTCACCCCGAGTGTGATGGGTATGCTCAGACAGGAGTCCCATGCTCTCCACACCACTGGAGTCAAGCTATCCTGGCTGAAGACGGCTGATAGCCAGAAACCGGTCCTAAGATGCTTGATTCTGGTCCAGGAAAGACATGGCTTGGCAGTTCAGGCTGGACAGTTCCCATGAGGCACAGGGTCAAGGCTGATTTGCATATGGCCATGTCTGAACTGGGGTGGTGTGGAGTGCAAAAAAACGATGGATTTAGCCCCAGATCTCTGTACTGGGGTGAATGTATGACATTGCTCTGCATTCTGTCCATCAACTGTTGTTTTGCACATTTACTTACAGACACACGCCACCATTCCTCTAGTCCCTATGGGGAGTGACTTCCTCAGAGCCACCCTGGTTAGCACCATTGGACCGCTCCTGGACTGGAATGGTACTCTCTGGCCCTGTTGGCCTTCTGGTTGTTTGGCTTATTGTTCCTTTTTCCTCTATATCTTGTTTTCTTCTTTCTTTCTCTTTCTCTGGACTCTTTTGGAGAGAGCGCAAACACTTCATGGCATCCTATATCCTTGGCGCAGAAGTTTCTGGGCATGGGAAGGGGCCTATTCTGCAACCCGTTTGAGCAAACTGTGCCAGCCCGCCCTCTACAGCTGTACCCGATGTTAACCCCGCTGGGGTCTGGTGGCGTACACAGTTGCTCGTGCTCCACTCTGTCTGTAGTAGCCAATGGCACAACTTAAATATCTATCCCTCAAATGTAAAAGGCCTCATCGCCCCTAACAAGAGAAAGCAAGTCTGGCAATACCTCCTTATCCATGACCCAGACGTCATTTTCCTCCAGGAAACCCATCTCTTACATACAGATACCCACCGCATGACCCACCCTAGATTCCCCAGGCTGTTCTGAGCGTCAGCACAGACTAAAACATCAGGGGTGGCTATTCTTTTTAAGGCAGGCAGCCCCATACATGTTTCGTGGGCTTTGCACGACAAGGAGGGGTGCTTTTAAAACTTACACTCCTTATCCATGGTAGGACACATACGATGCCCAATGTCTATGCACCTAATCATGCACAAGAAACATATCTTCGGACTATGCTTAAGGACTTGCTGTCCCGGGAGCCTGACCCTATCCTTCTCGCAGGAGTTTTTAAATTAGTGTGGGACCCCAGCTTAGACCGTACTACCTCTTCCTTCCAGGGCACTGGAGCCATGTCTGCGGCACTCAAGCAAGACTTCACTTGACGCATGGCGTCAAGTGAAGGGCCTCACTGACGCATGGCGATACAAAGATCCTGGGAGTCAGGACTACACCTCTTACTCCCATGTCCATCAGTCTCACTCCCGCATCAACTATTTCTTTCTGTCCAATCCCTCATTTGTTCTTTGGAATCAGCAGCGATTTCAGATATATTGCTTTCTGACCATGCACATTTGGAGATTACATTGTCGGGTATGGGTAGGAACCCCTACTCCGTTCCTCTGTGGCGTCTTCCTCCTCACGCCTTACGGGACCAGGTCGATGTGGCTAAAATAAGGCAGGCGATGCAGGCTTATTTCGTAACTATTGACCTCCCTGATACTAATGGTCATGTCCTATGGGATGCATTCAAGGCCACAATCCGAGGCATTATTACTTCTATTTCCATTGTCCGTTTGTGTGAATCCCGCCTGTTTGAAACCAATCTTGCTAGAGAAATTAAGTTACTGGAACAACAGGGCCATGGGGCACCCCCTAAACAGACCAATAGACAGTTCGCCTCGCTTCAGGGTCAACTTAGAGCTCCATGGGTCAATAAAGTGGAACACTACCTCCTAGCCCTCAAACAGAAATCCTATGGCGGAGGCAACAAGTTGGGCTCCATGTTGGCGCGCTGTCTTCTCCTCCAGGCGTCCCGTAGTCACATCTCCAAAATTGCACTACCAGGAGGGCGGTGGGCCACCTTAGAACAAGGAATACAACTATTAGGGGAGGGTCCAGGGGACAATATTTATTGACCAGTCAAGTTCGTACCCCTTAATGAACTACAATACAACAACAAAAAGAACTTGAGGGTCTGGAAAGTCAAAGAAGCGGCCACAACCAAATATCGCACAACGCTATCACGACTAGTGGTGAGGAACCATCAAATCCAAAGAAGTCCTATCAGCCCACCCATGTGGCGGAGCATCATCATCTAGGACTTAAGTCAGCAGGTTTATCTATGGCCAAGCCTTAGTGATAGTGCTTGGTACCGATAGATCCAGAGCTGAAAAAAGATGTGTCCTCATCAGAAGTGGAACTGATAGAGTGCAGTGCTCAAAGAAAGTGAATGTGTACTTAAAATGGCGGTCAGGGAAGAAAAATTTCTTTATTAATATCTCCCTGGACGCCAAGTAAAAAAGTGATGGCAGTGTAAAAGAATCACTGTACAGTAAGTGTAAAGAATAAGGCCAATTCTACACTTTACACTTACTGTACAGTGTTTTTTTACACTGTCATCACTTTTTTACTTGACGTCCAGGGAGATATTAATAAAGAAATTTTTCTACCCTGACCGCCATTTTAAGTACACATTCACTTTCTTTGAGCACTGCACTCTATCAGTTCCACTTCTGATGAGGACACATCTTTTTTCAGCTCTGGATCTATCGGTACCAAGCACTATCACTAAGGCTTGGCCATAGATAAACCTGCTGACTTAAGTCCTAGATGACGATGCTCCGCCACATGGGTGGGCTGATAGGACTTCTTTGGATTTGATGGTTCCTCACCACTAGTCGTGATAGCGTTGTGCGATATTTGGTTGTGGCCACCTTAGAACAAGCCAAGCAGCAAGAGTTTAGCTAGTTTTTCTCCGCACTATACACCCAGGGTGACACCTGCGTGTACAAGATAGACAGCTTCCTGACCTCCTGTCCTTGGGCGCCACGCGGCCCCCTTCTTTGGCAGCAACTGGAGGAACCCATCACTGTTGCAGAGCTTCTAAAATCATTGAAAAGCTTCCCCATTGGGAAGGCTTTAGGCCCTGACGGCCTTACAATACCATTCTATCGTCTTTTTCTCCCAGAATTACAAGACCCGTTACTGCGACTTTTTAATTCCTTTGCAGATACAATGACGGTTACACTGACCATGGCCGGAGCCGAGATAGTGCTTATACCAAAGCCGGGGAAGGACCCAATATCTTTCGCTTCATACCGCCCCATTTCGCTGTTAAATGCAGACGTTAAATTATACACCGGAATACTGGCCCAACGTCTAGCTATCCATCTACCTGGCCTAATCGAGCCCGACCAAGTGGGCTTCATACAGGAGCGACAAGGGGCGGATTATCTCCGTTGTGTAGCCCACTTGATGGAAAAGGCCCAACGCTGTATTATCCCAACTCTCCTCCTATCCCTTGATGTGGAGAAGGTTATTGACTGGGCAATTGGTCCTTTCTTAGGGTGATATTGCAGAAGATAAGCCTGGGCATGGTCATGATTGTCCGTATTATGGCTCCCTATGCGGCACCATCAGCGTGGATCAGAGCCAACGGTCTCCTTACTCTACCAGTCTCTACCAATCAGGGGTGTCCATTATCACCTTTGCTTTTTGTTCTAGCCGTGGAGCCCCTGGCGATTGCCATCCGCCAATCGGTAAAAATACAAGGCCATTTGGGGGAGGGGTGGCAAGCACAAAATCGCCCTCTTCGCTGATCTTCTTTTGACACTTACTGACCCGTGAGTTCCTTCCAGCGCTGCTTGATATACTCTCCCAATTCGAATTGATCTCAGGGCTCAAAATCAACCTCACAAAGTCACAGGCACTTAATCTTAACCTTACCTTGTAACAGCTTGAGGAGCTTGCAGATGGTATCCCCTTCCAATGGGCCTCTCAATCTATACGCCATCTTGATATTAATGTCATGGCCACTCTGGACTCGCGGACACAGGCAAATTGGCCTGCTTGTAGAAATTCGGTACGAGACGACCTCGGGCGATGGAAATCGCTACCCATATCCTGGTTGGGCCACCTCAATGCAGTCAGGATGGCCATTCTCTCTAAGGTACTCTACCTTTTTCAGGCACTCACAACTCCTATCCCTCAAAGGGACATCCTGAGTCTTCAGCTGGAGATGACTGCAGTCATACGGGGTGGGGAGAGGCCGTGTTTTTCTACCAAAATATTAATGCTACCTCGAGACCGGGGAGGGCTGGCATGCCCTGTTTTTCTTGTATATTACTGGGCGTCGCACTTGTGCTATGTTTCGGAGTGGGTGGGCCACGAAAGCGAGAAGCGCTGGTTCCACATGAATAGAGCTGTGGCCTGCCACATGCTGTTGGACCTAGCCTGGTTACTGAGGGGTGCCCGCCATTGTAGCGCCTATATTGCCACCCCGACAAGAACTGTTTTAGAGATTTGAGAGAGAATAGCAGTCACCTGGGGACTTACCTCCTTTCCCTCCCCCAACACACCTTTGGCGCACAATCAGGGGTTCCCGTCGGCACCCCAACCCACATAATTCCCGGCATGGGCAGCTGGAGAGTGTCGCTCAATAGCAGATCTATTTAAAGTTAGGATTTTTAAATCCTTTGAGCAATGCAGAAAGGACTTTCACCTCCCCAACACAGTGCATCTAGAATACTTTCAAATTCGCCATTGGCTACACACCCACTCATATACAGAGGGTGCTACGCATCTACTCACCCTTTTTTGAGTCCATAGTTTGTTCTTTTGATGGCTCCTGCGGTCTGATTTCCAGGACCTACAAGGTCCTTCGACACTTGCATGCGTTACCACCTCACACTCGCCAACACCACTGGCAAGCAGAGCTCAAGGAGGACATTCACCCTGAACACTGGGAACAGCTGCAGTTTACTGAGGTTAAACTGACCATAGTGACTAAAAATCATAAAATATATAGAGGTTTGTTTTTGAAAAGAATGTTTAGTAACATAAAACTTTTTTGTCTATATTTCCTTGCATAGATTGTTTTTAACCATAGAAAGTCCTGATATCCCCTGGGGGTCAACTAGCCCACCAGGTACCTCAGGTAAGTGCCACGGAGCTGCGTTGCAGAGTGTTGTAAAAAGGAGCGTGGCCTCTGAACACCTCTCTGCAACGTAGCTCCCTGGCGCATACTGGAGGTACCTGGTGGGCTAGTTGGCCCCTGGGGAACTCAGGATTGAAGAGGAATTAATTCCCCAACTTAAAATGCATCACAGGGCGTGTTTGCACACAAGTCACCTCAGGCCCCGCCCCCTTCCTTCACCATTGTGCAAATATTCCTCTAAAATCAGATGAACTACGAATTCCGATTTACTCACCTGTCATCATGAGAGACCTCAGTGCTGCATCTTTGAGCTCAGTACTGATCCTGAAAAGTAATTCAAACCGTACTTACCAATAACTTGAATTTCCTTCCATAGGATATCATTGCCTGCTTTTTGCTGAAAAAGTTTCTAAGTGTCAATTTTTGTAACATAAAAATATTCCTCTAAAATCATCTGAACTACGAAATCCGATTTCCTCACCTGTTATCAGGAGGGACCTCAGTGCTGCAACTTTGAGCCCAGTACTGATCCTGAAAAGTAATTTTAACCGTACTTACCAGTTACTTGAATTTCCTTCTATAGGCTAACATTGACTGCTTTCACTTGGAAATTTTTCTAAGTGTGGAGTTTTAGAACTTAAAAATATTCCTCTAAAATCAGCCGAACTACGAATTCCGATTTACTCACCTGTTATCAGGAGAGTCCTCAGTGCTGCTTCTTTGAGCCCAGTACTGATCCTGAAAAATAATTCTAACCGTACTTACCTGTAACTTGTATTTCCTTAAATAGGAATCCATTGTGTGGTTTTCACTAGAAAAGTTTCTAAGTGTTGATTTTTGAAATGTACAAATATTCCTCTAAAATCAGCCAAACTACGAATTCCGATTTACTCACCTGTTATCAGGAGAGAACCCAGTGCTACATCTTTTAGCCCAGCACTGACCATGAAAAGTAATTCTAAGCGTACTTACCAGTAACTTGTATTTCCTTCCATAGGAATCCATTGTGTGGTTTTCAGCAGAAAAGTTTCTGTGTCTGTTTTCACAAACTAAAAATATTCCTAAAAAACTGTCTGTATGACTTAAACACATTCTTTCAACTGTTTACAGGAGATGCACCAGTGCTGGATCCAGGATCCACCACTGAGTAAGAAAAGGTAATGATAACACTACTTACCTGCTAAGTGAATTTTCTGTCATAGGATAACATTGGTGATTCTATGTGAAAAAATTTGTCAACTTTTAAAATACAATAATATTCCTTGAAAATCACTACTGTAACCAAAACGCTTTTACTCAACTGTTTACAGGAGATGTCCAAGGACTGAATCTAGGATCCAGTCCTGTGGTTAGAAAAGTAATCCATAAAGTAGCTAATTGCATTTGACTAGAAATTCACATTGAGCTCAATGTGACATTGTGTTTGAAATTGGGTTGCCTATTGCAACAACTGTAACTACTGTACTTAAAAGTCTATTGCCTATTTGCAAAGTATTTAAACTAAAGTAATTCATTCTGAGAAAGTATATTTTGTATTGTAATATATAATGTAATTATAATGTAATAAAATAATAGTTTAAAAAATGTAGTAAATCAGTATAAAAAAATCAGTATAACAATTAATACATTAAAAATTGTCATTTACAAAACCTTTGAAATTCACTGACTAAAACATAGGTTTCAGACATGTTATAGTTAGGAATTAGCATTTAAAAAACCTTTAAAATTCACCGAAAAAGTGAGTGAATGGAGGATTTAGTAGCAATGTGATTGACTGTCTAAGTGACGAATTTAAAGTGTCTCACTAAATATATGGGATAGTGATTATGTTATGTTATGTTAATTTCGATTTATATAGCGCCAAATCACCGACAGGTCTCTTAGCGCTTGCTTTGGGAACCCATCCTGGCTTTCCTGAAGACCAGGCATCCCATCACGGTAGGGCCGTAGTGGAGATTAAGCAAACTATTGCCCAGAGTTGCAGAGTGTGAACCCATGATTCGAGTAGGCACAGAGGCGAGAATTATCGAGCCCGTGGACATTTTGAGCTCAAGACCCTGCCGCGTCGGGAATTGAACCCTGGTCCCAGGTTTGACCTTTGCATCAGGGTCTGCCTCCTCTAACCAGTGAGCCACACTTTAAACTATGTGAATACATGTATCACTCTATCTCTTGTTGTATAAACTACTACATAAGTTAGTTACTAGCTATGTGAAAGTCTATATTAGTTATTAATTAGTTAAGTGAGTATTTGTATGGGATAGTGAATGTGTGTGTGGTTGGGTGGGAGGTGTGTGACTGTCCAAAAATGTGTAAATAGTTGATTTAGTAGGTATATGAGGTTAAGACTGCATGTGGAAACAGTTGTTTGGGTGAGTGAATCTCTTTATGGGCATGGTGATGAGTAAATATATTTCTCAATGATACATGTCCAACAAACTAGAAACATAAAAGGCAGTGTATGTGACAGTTGTTGTATATAAATAAGTATACATACGACTCAGTGATTGTATGACTGACAGGTGGATAACTGTATACTTGTAATAGTGATTTTATAACACACTAAATATGACTTACTATCTATATGAATAAATAAAGTGGTGTTTGTGTAAGTGTAGTATGATCAATTGTTTGCATAAGTGAGTAGGATGTCTGCATAAGTGAATAGGATGTGTGCTGATGTGTAATATTGATGTAGGTGTATAAGTATATTTAATAGTGTTCTTTTGATCTTTGATAGCATGTCTGAGTGAATCTATAGGTAAGTGTTTAGATCTGTGTGTAGATGTAGGAATCACTCAGTGGGTTTTTAGAAGCTTGTATTGGTGTCAATGGTTTCAAATATGGTACTTTATATTTTATAATGAGTATTGAAAGTTTATGCTACTGTATGATGAGGTATATCACTTTGTCACATGGATGATGTCATCAGTGATGTCATCGGTGATGTCATTTGAGATGTCATCAGTGATGTCATCAGTAATGTCACTGACCATGTCATGAATGATGTAATATGTGACATCATCAACAGTGGATTGCGGGCGCGCGAGTTATAGTTAGTACAACTAACTATAACAGGGGAATTTTAATGGTTTTATATGATTGAAATGTCCAGCTAACTATAACACCCTTGAAACCTATGGTTTTTGCAGTGAATTTCTAAGGTTTTTGAAATGCTAATTCCTAACTATAACTTGTCTGAAACTTATGTTTTTTTCAGTGAATTTTAAACCTTTTTTAAATGCTAATTTCTAACTATAATATACCTGAAACCTATGGTTTTTTGGTGAATTTCAAAGTTTTTTAAATTATCATTTTTAAATTGATTTATTGTTTTTTAAAAATATTTTTTAACTACAATTTTTTAATCTTTTTATTTCTTGATATCTAATTTTTTAAATTACATTTCTCATTTTTTAATAATTTTTTGTACATAAATATATATATTTATATCATTATTTTAAATTGTTTATAATATATTTAAATTATTTGTATTATTCTTTTCCTTTTTTTAGGGAGTCGCGCACCCGAAGAGCATCCTGCTCGATCACTGCGCGAAACGGGTTTGCCATTTTACGGTTGTCTAGGATCCGTGTTGGGTGTGCGATGGGTATGACTTTTCCGATGCGGTTGCTATGCGACTTGTTCATGACATCGGGCTCATAAGCGAGATGTACGTACTATGCAACGTGACGGATGTGCGGTAGCGCGTGACGTCATATGCATATCAGTCGAGGTGGCTGCATGACTTCTGCAATTTTTTTTAATGTTGAAAAACTAATTTATATATATTTAATATAAATTTTAAGACAAGAGATTATCTGATGTTATTATGAAAATAATATTATTTCACTTACTTAAAAAGTATATCACTTTTTAATGGGCGAAGTCTCGCTGGGTGCGAGCACGTTGCGGACAGGGTACGATCAGAGTGCTGACTGCGTGCACCCTACGCGTACCCCATGTGACCAGAAAGAAAGAGATTTGATTGGTTCATTACACTTCCTATTCGAACTGTTGAAGGACCCCACCCATTTTAATCAATTTTCTTAGAACTTTCTCAAGGGAAAGATCTCCAGAGAAGATCTTCTATTCTTTTGTTGTTGGAGAAGAGATATACTGAAAGATACCATGGCTACTAATGCCAATCCCAAACGCTCTGCCCCAATTACCTATCGTTTCGTCAACTCTGAAGGCGGCCATTTTGGCGCGCCAAACACTAGGGTGCAGAAATTCCTTTTGAATTTTTACATGCTCAATCTCATAATGATCAGTTAGTAAAGAAAACATGTTTACATATTTATCAGCCCATATCCTCTCTCTTACTTCCATCGGGATATGCTGAGCCACTTTTTCCCTCCTTGAGGGTACCGACCCCTCCCCCGCCATCGGCAATAGCTGCTTACCTGAACCGGTAGCTGTGACCGTAGTTGCTGCCGAACTCACGCCCGCTACTGGTTTTTCCACGGGAGCCTGCGGGGGAACAAGAGGACATGGTGCCTTCGCAGCATCTTTCGATTGCCGCAACTGCTTCATCACTGCTCTGGCCTCATCAGCCGTGGCCCCCTCGCTATCTTTCCCCAACCATGCTGCCAACTGTGCAGCCAGTTCGGGAGGCATATCGTCCCCATTCACGGGGGTGACTACAACCGGAATTGGTTGCCCCTCGTTCGGGACTGGGATCGGGGCCTCAGTTGGTGTATCTGGGTGCGCCGGCGGCGCCTCGGGAACTGGGGCCTCCCCCTCTGACGCTCCCTTCTTGGCCCTTCTACCTCTCCCGTTAGGTACTACTCCCGGCAATGCTGGTCCAACGACTCGCTTGGGTCCCCCCACACCATTCATTGCCGCCATCTGTTTCTTCATCTCGGCCATGTCTTTCACCAGCATGCGGAGCATCTGATCAGTACCGACCCGTTTTCCGACTTTCTTGCCCGGCATCGTCCAACGCTGACTTTCTGAAAGAATAAAGACAAAAATTAAATCCTTCAAAATTGGCTCTTCGTTCCGTCTCGAGCTCACGGGCCACGGGGAGGTGCAGCTTCAGAGCACAGGAACAAGAGGATGCTCTCTTGGCTTGTCGCTCCTTTTATCCTTCTTCGGGCGGGCGTGGACCCACCTCCAATCCGCCTCCGGGGCGTGGCTAGCGGCTTCGGTGTCTAGGACAACCCACTCTTGGGCGGGAAAAGGCGCGCCCCGGCTACGCCGCTTCGGGCATACCAGCCGAGACCCGCCTCCCGCCCAAAATGGCTTCCCGGGGGGATCGGGGTACTCCACCATACGTTCGGGGGGACCGAGTGGTCGCCCCTTTCCAAAAGATA
This sequence comes from Lissotriton vulgaris, assembly GCF_964263255.1. NCBI lineage: Eukaryota > Metazoa > Chordata > Amphibia > Caudata > Salamandridae > Lissotriton > Lissotriton vulgaris. The sequence goes on from NC_141685.1 coordinate 245,718,116, forward strand.
CCATGGCTACTAATGCACCACCATTCTCCGATTCTGACAACTCATCAGAGCAGGAATTTGTACCTGAACCTGCACCAAAGTAGAAATATACCAGCATTGTCTGGAAATTTTTCACTTTTCCACTTGGCTTAAAAAAGGTGAATGCAACAAAAGTTACTTGCTGCATATGCAGCGCTGTGCTTTCAAGAGGAGACCCCAACAAAAAATACTCCTGCGGAACTGCAAGTATGTGGAAGCACTTACAGATCAAGCATCCAGTCAACTTTACAAGGGAGGAATTAAGGAGATTAAGAAAATCTCCTCCTGCTTCATCAGAAGGACCAAGTACCAGTGGAGCAACACCGTCAACCTCTACCGCACAGCCTGAGATTACCTCCCCAACTCGGTGGATCTGGTGTGTCAAGCTGTTCACCACCACTATTGTTAGATTTCTTTTCTCCTCTCCTCCCAGTTTTTAGGTCTCTTTTCCCAGTTCTCATTTTTACCCATTTAAAAAAAAATACAAAATTGTTAAAAAAAAACAACAAAAAGAAAAAAAAGTCTTTTTCAGAACTAACTACTCTGGTTAAAGAAAGAACTAAACTAGTATGTTAGTGTGTGAAAGTTTAGATGAATGTATGTGTAGTTCATAATTAACTATAAAAATACATTTGTGATGTGTGTTGAATGCATAAGTGCACACTTATAAGGAAGTGCAGTAGCATGACTCTGTAAACTGTCCGAAGCACAGGGATGTAACATATGTACATAAATATGTTGCAACTCTGTGCTTTCCTCTTAACAGCTGCACAAACTGCAGCCATGTGGTGACATAGGCACCCTTTCACCATGGCGCAAAGATGTCTGTGTCTTGCGGAGATTGTTTTTGTGCAGGAAGGCATACCTTCCTGCACAAAAACAATCAATAAAGGCCTTTTTCTCCGTCAATGTATGGTGTGCATTACAGCATATATTGAAAGTGAAAAAATGAGAAGTGCTACACCAACAGGAGGATGGTGTAGCATTCATAAACATGTCCAGATTTATGATTTCTGATAAATCTGGAGATGTGTCTTGTTCTATGACTGTTCTGTGCAAACACACACAGCAAAACCTATAGAACACCTTCCAAACACAAAGTACTATGTATGATTAGATTATATTAACATGGAAAAGAAAAGGCATACAGAATGCCTTCTCCTCACCTTATAAATAAGAAAAAGAGTTAATGGCTAGGCCAATTGCTATTATAGGAGTACATTTCTGTACTGATAACAGAGAACAAGATGCATTTACAACGACTTACGTTTTAGGGAACTGATAGGACATTTTTATATATTACTGAAGAGAAGGGATGCAACCTAATATGATATGTGCGAAAACACTGACTGATGTGGTTTAAGTTGGAGAGTTTCATTTCTTTTAATTATGAAATGATCAAGACGTGCAAAACAACCATATCAGTCTATTCTGTACTATAACATGTATCTTGGAGACAGGTGTTCTGAAGCTGTCCCTTATCTTATACCTGTCTGCATTGCAATTTTCTGGAACAAATCTACTCCATCCATGTTCCTTAACTTCAACTGTGTGAAACCACAGTCCATTATGCATTTTAAGTCTTACTAAAACTTACCTCAACAGTAATAAACATAGAAAACGGTACACATTTTATTCACTTGTTTTTTATAATCTAAATGGTGCTAAATGTGATAACTTAAAATTAAGATCGGTAAAAGAAAAGAAAAAATAGTTATAACATGCAATAATTTGTTTTTAAAAGCACAGCATAATTTTAACATTTTACAAAGTAATTTACAAAGTAATTTCTTTCTTTGCCTTTTTTGCTGTTCTCAGAATATATTGAATTTCACTAGAAATAGTGATTTCAATCGTCATCACATAACAGTGGGCAAAAAAACCCAATCAATTAGATTGTTTGAAAAAAAAAACAATAATCCATCTATAGTAAAATAGTAGATAATACAAATAAAAACGTATATAAAATGATTACTGCTAAGAAAATATTATAACTTAAATTTATAAACACCATAAATAATGCCAGTTAGAATTATACACCGAGACAATGTGCAACAAAAGTCCATAATTCAAAGAAATACATTTCCTTGAGGACAAATTGTCTTTTTTGCAGTCATTTTTATGTAAATTGTCCAATGGTAATCCTATGAAATGATAGCAATAAATTCCTCAGGCGCTGAATAATCTTGCTAAAACTTTGGCTTTAAAAATATTAGTTAGGAATTTGGTAATTCGAAAGGTAAACGTTGTTTGAAAACCAACTCATCATCATTACAAAGACTCCAGCCTTTCTCACTTTTCAGATAGACAGTGTAATGTCCAGATGTTAGAGAAGGACCATCATGGAAAATTATTGCTACTGCTACAAAAGTCCTTCCTGATATTGATAGTTGTGTAGCTACAAAATGTTTTATTAAAGTGTCCAATTTTCTTCCGTCAGCTGTACAACGTTGCATCATTAAAATGATATATTTTCCATATCTTTGGATAAATAATGTTGATAACATTTCTGATTTGCATTGGCTACACTCCACGTTTTGGTTTGCAGCTTTAACTAATTTATTGAAATACACTGATTTACAGTCCGGTAATGTCAAATATAAATATCTTTCAGTGTCTACATTAATGCTACATGTATACATACAATTTTCACATTGATGTTCCCATTTATAACAAAGGCCAAAAATATTCTCTATGTCTACACCTTCATGTTCCAATACTGTAAGAATATACATTAGAAACTCCTGAGCATCTTGTTGGATATTTTGTGTAAATTGTGTAGAACCAGAACATACATCCAAAAGATTATGAACATCAGAAAAGCTTTGTATTTAACTAGGCATGGGCATAAAATCCGTTCCGCTCGCGGATTTTGCAGATTTTCGGTAAATCCGCAATCCGCGAGATTCGCAGATTTCCCGCAAAATCCGCAAATCCGCGCGCTGCGGATTTTTTGCTTGTGTTCCCACTGCTCGCGGCCCGTGGCGCGGGCAGCAACAATCTCGCACTCGCTAAATTACAAAAATTACAATTGGGGAGGGGTGAAGGAAGTGGCCCAGTCTCCATCATCCTGTTCCTGTCCAGCAAGCTCCTCCCATTGGGGTGGGGTGAAGGAAGTGCCCCAGTCTCCAACTTCCTGTTCCTGTCCAGCAAGCTCCTCCCATTGGGGTGGGGTGAAGGAAGTGCCCCAGTCTCCAACTTCCTGTTCCTGTCCAGCAAGCTCCTCCCATTGCTTAGTCCATTTCCTGGCCACTTTGATTTCGATCTTGACTGGGAAGGATTACTTTTTGTGGATGCTGCTGGATATTTGGATTTGAGGCCTTTTGGATTACTTTTGGATTCGAAATTTGATTTCACAAGTAAGTTGATAAGTTGATGTTGTTTGTTTGTGGTGATATTTGTGTGTGTTTTTCGACTTTTTGGGGTGGTGTTGGGGGCTGGCTATGTTGGTGGGGGGCCATTTTGAGGCATGGTCCTGCAGGTTCTGGCCATGTGGATGGGGGGTCAAGCGGCCATTTTGAAGCCAGGTTGTGTGCTTTTTTGCCATAGGCCTGCACCCAGTGTGCTCTGATTTCATTTGTTATGCCCAGGGGGCCCAGAATCGGTTTGTTCGCGTATTTTGCAGGTCTTTCGCCACGTTCGCGTCGTGAAGCAACGATCTCGCACTCGCGAAATTGCAAAAATTGCAATTCTGCACCAGAAAACCACCAGCAGGCAGCATAAACCTTCTGAAACTTGATGGATGGCATTGGATTGTGGTGATTTGTGTTGTGTTTTTTGACTTTTTGGAGTAGGGGTTGGGGGCTGGCTATGTTGGTGGGGGCCATTTTGAGGCATGGTCCTGGCCATGTGGATGGGGGTCAAGCGGCCATTTTGAAGCCAGGCAGTGAGCTTTGTGACATAGGCCTGCACCCAGTGTGCTCTGATTTCATTCATTATGCCCAGGGGGCCCAGAATCGGTCTGTTCGCGGATTTTGCGGGTCTTTCGCCACGTTCGCGTCGTGAAGCAACAATTACGCACTCGCGAAATTGCAAAAATTGCAATTATGCACCAGAAAACCACCAGCAGGCAGCATAAACCTTCTGAAACTTGATGGATGGCATTGGATTGTGGTGATTTGTGTTGTGTTTTTTGACTTTTTGGAGTAGGGGTTGGGGGCTGGCTATGTTGGTGGGGGCCATTTTGAGGCATGGTCCTGGCCATGTGGATGGGGGTCAAGCGGCCATTTTGAAGCCAGGTAGTGAGCTTTGTGACATAGGCCTGCACCCAGTGTGCTCTAAAATCATTCATTATGCCCAGGGGGCCCAGAATCGGTCTGTTCGTGGATTTTGCGGGTCTTTCGCCACGTTCGCGTCGTGAAGCAACAATCTCGCACTCGGGAAATTGCAAAAATTGCAATTCTGCACCAGAAAACCACCAGCAGGCAGCATAAACCTTCTGAAACTTGATGGATGGCATTGGATTGTGGTGATTTGTGTTGTGTTTTTTGACTTTTTGGAGTAGGGGTTGGGGGCTGGCTATGTTGGTGGGGGCCATTTTGAGGCATGGTCCTGGCCATGTGGATGGGGGTCAAGCGGCCATTTTGAAGCCAGGCAGTAAGCTTTGTGACATAGGCCTGCACCGAGTGTGCTCTGATTTCATTCATTATACCCAGGGGGCCCAGAATCGGTCTGTTCGCGGATTTTGAGGGTCTTTCGCCACGTTCGCGTCGTGAAGCAACAATCTCGCACTCGCGAAATTGCAAAAATTGCAATTCTGCACCAGAAAACCATCAGCAGGCAGCATAAATCTTCTGAAACTTGATGGATGGCATTGGATTGTGGTGATTTGTGTTGTGTTTTTTGACTTTTTGGAGTAGGGGTTGGGGGCTGGCTATGTTGGTGGGGGCCATTTTGAGACATGGTCCTGGCCATGTGGATGGGGGTCAAGTGGCCATTTTGAAGCCAGGCAGTGAGCTTTGTGCCATAGGCCTGCACCCATTTTGCCTTGCTTTCACCCATTGTGCCCAGGGGGAGTCAGTGGTACATGAAACTACAACCCTCTCTGTGGGCTCTCTTGGATCAATGTTAAATTCCTGTTTCCCACAAATTTAGCAATTCTTATTTTTGATATTTCCATATTGTGGTGTGCACGTGTGTATTCATAAATGCCTACTTGCAAACTATTAATTGAAGCGCTACATATCCAATATATATTTAACTGATGTTCCTCTGTCTTTGTTTGCTTTTAGGTGCACAAAGTCAAGAACTCCGCATCATCGTTGAGCATCAGTGCCAAGAAGAAGTCCTGCTGCGGCCTGCTGTTCCGACATCTGAAGAAGATGGCTCCGAAAAGAGGTGCCCGTAGCTCCTCTTGCAAGAAAGATGTCTTTACTAAGGAGAAGAAGAAGCAAGTGGCACCACTTACCAAGGAGACTGGTGCCTCGACCACTAAATTTTTGTGGAAAAAACAAAAGTCCACCATGAGTGCTGCACAGGTAGCCTGTTTAGTGGTTCAATCACCAACGACCAGTGATGTTGGCTCATTGCAAGAAAGTAGCAGCACACAATCAACACAGGTTGTAACTCATCTCACAAGTACTATTCAACAACCAAAGCCGCAACAACAACTGCATGGGCTACTAGTAAAAGCACAAGTACATGCGCAAGGAGCTGTCCGAGAAGGAGCTGTCCAAGAAGGAGCTGTCCCAGAAGGAGCTGTCCCAGAAGGAGCTGTCCGAGAAGGAGCTGTCCGAGAAGGAGCTGTCCGAGAAGGAGCTGTCCGAGAAGGAGAAGGCCGAGAAGGAGAAGGCCGAGAAGGAGAAGGCCGAGAAGGAGAAGGCCGAAGGCCGAGAAGGAGAGGGCCGAGAAGGAGAGGTCCATGGAGAGTTGCAAGTAGAGGTCAGTGAAGAGGCCCATGTAGCGACGCATGGAGCGGTGCAAGTGCCCACAATGGTTGTTCTTCCAGAAGTAGGGGCACAGGAGGAAATTGACTTTGGAGCCGGGGCATCATGTCAGGAAGACGAAGCCACTCCTCCTGATGATTCATTTTCTCCCAGCTCCCCAGCAAGGAAAAGATCAAGGAGGGTGTGTAGAATTCCTCTTCAAGCCCCGCTCCATCAGATGAACTGGATCCAGATTGGCAACTATCTCCGACATCTGAGAGGGAGGCACACCACGAGCTGAGAAAGGTATCAAATGTTAAAAGGAAGGGCCCTGGAAAGCTCATACTTATGGATCCGAACGTCGGACTTGATGAAGTGGTGCATTCTGATGTTGATGAACAGGATGACAGCAATGACCTAGTCATCACACACGTCATTCCAGCCACACCGGCCATGCAGCAGACAGACATTTATACCCTATCCCGACGTCATGCTGAGCGTGACCCTGGTGACGTGGCACTGGTAGCACCATCAACGCAGTCAAGTAGTACAACAAGTTCAACAAAACCTACAGCTCCCATATTTTCTCCCCAGAGGGGACCTCCACCCAGCTCGACTCCCTCAAGTAGGGTTGCTGCAATAATTGCACAACCCAGTAGATGTCTGCAAGGCTCATCCACCACTGCTTCATCTGGCATTGGCAGTATCACCTCGTGCGGCAAAACCAGAAGTTTCCAGTCCCCAGATTAGAACTTTTTTAGTGTCCATGCAAAGCATGATTACTTAGCCATTTGTTCTATTTGTAAGACTAGAGTTAGCCGTGGTAAGACTGGTACCAACTATGGTACCGGAGGCCAGATAGGTCATCTTAAAAGAAGGCAGGCTGTCGAATGGTTTGCGCACCTAGCAAACATCGAGGGAAAGCAATCCCAAAGGGCAAGTGGCCAAAATAAACCCGTACTAGATGTTTCATCTGAAGATGACAGGGAGGTAGAAGCGTCAGACAATTGTCCGGTTGCACCCAGTACCCCTGGCAGCACCACACCCTCCGCAACACATAGGAGGCACACTGAGAGTCTGGGAGACACACCAATGCGGAAAATGTCAACACTGAGCAGAACTGGGTCGAAGAAGTCATCAGCATCATCCAGTAAATTTGTCCAGCGCACCATTACAGCCATGTTCTCCTCAGATGCGCCATTTCAACGCAACCACCCAATTGTGCGCCTGTATAACACTAAGCTGGCTAAAATGCTAGCGGTGGACCTTCTTCCTTTTTCGTTTGTCGAAGGTGTGGGTTTTCTTGAACTCGTGGCAAGACTGGCCCCTAAATGGAAGGTTCCTAGCCAGTTCTATTTTGCCAGGGTTGCTGTTCCAGCACTACATAAAGAGGTGCTTGAGTTGATTGGGGAAGCTTTGCAGAAGAGTGCTGTTCACACTATACACCTGACAACAGACATGTGGACCAGTTGCGCAGCCAATGATTACATGCGCATCACTGCACACTGGGTCTCTTTTTCAGGAGTTGCAAAACAGATAAATGCAGGTGGTGACTTGGTCGAGATTTTTAAGGGTGCTCATAAACATGCAACATTAGCCATGTTTGGCTTGGAGAAAAGTCATACTGCAGACAACATTTTGGATGACTTTAACAGAAAGGTCTCGCAATGGCTGCCCCCAAGAAAATGCAAGGTTGGTTATGGTGCCACTGATAATGGCAGCAATGTAGTTAAGGCCATGGAGGACGGTGACTATTTCAGAGTGGCGTGTTTGGCGCACTGTATAAACTTGGTCGTGCAAAAGTTCTTGAAAAATGAACTTGCAGTCGACAAAATACTGACCACCTGCATAAGAATATGCACACATTTCAACCATTCTTTTAAGGCCCGGAAGGAGCTGAGGCACAAGCAACATGAACGTAGAATGCCAGTGAAAGCACTTATCCAGGAGGTGGCAACACGTTGGAACTCAACCTTCTACATGCTTGAGCGTCTGCATGAGCTGTTTCCAGTAGTCAATGAGTATGTCTACAACCTGGGTGGTGCTACGACAGAAATGATGCTAGCGGTGGAGCAATGGCAGCTAGTTAAAAGCCTGACAGACATGCTTCGTCCTTTTGAGGTCTTCACACGTGAAGTCAGCAGGGAGGACTGTAATTTGGGAAAAGCTATCCCATTGTTGCTGAAGCTCGAGCACCAAGTCAAGGCGGTGTCTTCAAAATTAAAGGATGCTGGAACAATGAAGCATATGAGTTGGCGCAGAGATTATTACAACGCCTAGTTAGCAATGAACGGCTTGTAAATATCAAGAAACAACCGCACTACATTTGTGCTACTATTCTGGATCCACGTTACAAAAAGCCATTGTTTGGCAAAGTATTAATTCCTTTTGAAACATCAGATGTTACAGAGTACAAAGGTTGGCTAGCTCAGTCAGCCATTCGTTTTGAAAGAGAGCGGAAGGAAACTGTAGGAGAAGACAGTACTACTAGTGAATCAGCAGGCCATCAGGCGTCCCAAAAAAGCACTCCTGCATCAGTGCCTGTGGCAGAAGTGAGTGACTTTTCCTCTGAGCCGTTAACCACACCAGCAACCGTATCATCTGCACCAGGCCCAGGCGATATGTCTGAAGAGGATTGGCTAAGTCAGCTAGGGTTTCCTTGTCCCAGAAAGGACACAGAAGTGCAAAGTACAGGAATCCGGGAGAACATTGTTTCAATGGTGCAGGCCTATCTGGATGACTCAACAGCGGTCAATATTACTGAGGACCCATTGGTGTATTGGCATGGGAAAAGAAACATATGGCGAGAGCTCACCAACCTGGCTATCAATTACTTGTCTTGCCCACTCGCAAGCGTGTCTTCAGAACGTGTTTTTAGTTCTGCTGGTGGCATTGTGACTTCTAAAAGGTCCCGCCTCTTGCCCGCAAATGTGGAGCGGCTCACCATGATAAAGATGAACCAGCACTTCATACCACCAGATTTCAAAGTACAAGAATGCACGCAGGAAGAAGAGGACACCGACCTACCTGAGGGAAGTTTTCCTCAGTTACCAGAAGTACTACCGACTCAATTTGCAGAGTTTGAGGACGAGTTCTGCTTCCCTGACAGCGAGTTCTGAAAATGAGTCAATGAATCACTAACTTTATTTTTCGTCCTTATTCACTTGTATTCCTGTGTGTCTGTCTTTCTTTGTTTAGCAAGTGCTTGATCACATTCACAACAAAACTGTAATCACCCAATCACCTCAAAAAGCCCATCAGCAGAACTGTCTTGATTTTGATGCCGCAGCATTCCTCAGGTTCAGAAGTTGACAAGAACTCAGTCCTGGTCGTCTATCCTCCTCCTCCAGACTCACCCTATCCATTTCCCGTAATGCTGATGCCTGGATTCCGCACAATGAAGAAACTTACGTTGACAAGTCACCTAAAGAGGGACTGGAAGTAGTGAGTCCTCATTTAAATACATTTTGCTAAGTGTGGCTTTTTTCCCGGATTTGCTTTTTGGCTGTTTGGGGGTGTCAAACTTGTTTGCGCCTGGGTTTACGGGTCTTGGCTGGGCCATTGCTGGCAAGTTCTATTAAGGGATGAAATTGGTTAGGAGGAAATGGGAGGTGAAGGCCGTTTAGGCGTTATTGCTCGCTTGCCTGTCATAGGGTTGCTGTCTGTGGGGCTTCTAGGTTTTTGGGTGTGGGTTTTGGGGTCTGCGAGCACCGCTGCCACATTTCTAATGTTGATTGCTTTTGTTTTGCAGCAAATCCACGCCGGGAAACTCCAGTCGGGGCCTTGCTGCAGAACGCTTTAGGACACTGTGAATTCCAGGTGGAGCCAGCCCTCAAACACAAATTACAGGTAAGATAAGCGTTTGGGTGGGAGGTAGTATAATGGAGTATTAGGAGTGGCGAGAGAGTGACAGTGGTACTAGTAAAGTCCTAGGACTCTTGAATTAACTTACTCTGTAACAGGCATTTACTTTGGAAAACATTTGGCCAATTACACGTGAACGTCGTTTAGGCGTTATTGCTCGCTTGCCTGTCATAGGGTTGCTGTCTGTGGGGCTTCTAGGTTTTTGGGTGTGGGTTTTGGTGTCTGCGAGCACCGCTGCCACATTTCTAATGTTGATTGCTTTTGTTTTGCAGCAAATCCACGCCGGGAAACTTCAGTCGGGGCCCTGCTGCAGAACGCTTTAGGACACTGTGAATTCCAGGTGGAGCCAGCCCTCAAACACAAATTACAGGTAAGATAAGCGTTTGGGTGGCAGGTAGTATAATGGAGCATTAGGAGTGGCGAGCGAGTGACAGTGGTACTAGTAAAGTCCTAGGACTCTTGAATTAACTTACTCTGTAACAGGCATTTACTTTGGAAAACATTTGTCCAATTACACGTGAACGTCGTTTAGGCGTTATTGCTCGCTTGCCTGTCATAGGGTTGCTGTCTGTGGGGCTTCTAGGTTTTTGGGTGTGGGTTTTGGGGTCTGCGAGCACCGCTGCCACATTTCTAATGTTGATTGCTTTTGTTTTGCAGCAAATCCACGCCGGGAAACTCCAGTCGGGGCCCTGCTGCAGAACGCTTTAGGACACTGTGAATTCCAGGTGGAGCCAGCCCTCAAACACAAATTGCAGGTAAGATAAGCGTTTGGGTGGCAGGTAGTATAATGGAGTATTAGGAGTGGCGAGAGAGTGACAGTGGTACTAGTAAAGTCCTAGGACTCTTGAATTAACTTACTCTGTAACAGGCATTGACTTTGGAAAACATTTGGCCAATTACACATGAACGTCGTTTAGGCGTTATTGCTCGCTTGCCTGTCATAGGGTTGCTGTCTGTTGGGCTTCTAGGTTTTTGGGTGTGGGTTTTGGGGTCTGCGAGCACCGCTGCCACATTTCTAATGTTGATTGCTTTTGTTTTGCAGCAAATCCACGCCGGGAAACTCCAGTCGGGGCCCTGCTGCAGAACGCTTTAGGACACTGTGAATTCCAGGTGGAGCCAGCCCTCAAACACAAATTACAGGTAAGATAAGCGTTTGGGTGGCAGGTAGTATAATGGAGTATTAGGAGTGGCGAGAGAGTGACAGTGGTACTAGTAAAGTCCTAGGACACTTGAATTAACTTACTCTGTAACAGGCATTTACTTTGGAAAACATTTGGCCAATTACACGATGACAGTGTTCAGTAAAACGAACTTACTGCAAAACCACCACCCACCAGGCTCAAAAGTAGTAAAAAACAGGTATGCTCAGATAAAGTTTGAAAAAGTATATTTTTATATCCCTAACAAAATAATCTCCTGCAAGACCCTCCCTAACCCCAACAAATAAATAGTCCTTCAAAAGTCCCCAAAAACCCCAACTCCCAATTCCCACCCCCCAAAAGTCTATAAAAAAGGGGCAAGGGACACTCTAGGGATGCATGCTGTGGACTTTGGCCTCCAGGGCATCATGCCTTAGGGCCAGGGCATCGTACTGCTCCCGGAGGATGGCGTGGTCTAAGCGGAGGCCCTCCAACAAACTTTGATTTCCCTTCAACTTGCGGACCTCCGCCTCCTGGTCGGACACTCTGTGGGTTGCACGGCGCAAGCGAGCCTTGACACTACTGTGAGGGGCAGCCTTTGCTGCTCGGCGGTGGCGTCTGCCAGCCCGGCTCCGTACCGCCGAGCACTGTGCTGACCGGCAGAACGTGGGGGCGCGGAGGAGGATGCCGGTGTCCCAGAAGATGTACTGGACTGCGTGTCCTCCCACTCCAGTTCCACCAGCCGCCGATATTCGGCAACAGTGGCATCCAGCCTCCGTTGCCGGGCCAGTAGAGCCTGCATACTCCGGGATGGTTTGGATGTTTTTGTACGACCAACTATATGAAGAAAGAAAGACATAATCTGTAACCAATGCTCTTTAAGAATATGATTAACACAAAATGATTCAGCAGAAAGTTGTGTCACAGTACAACTAGCAACTAGCCAGCGCAGTACAAAACTATTGAGGCCAGTATCATGGGCCTCCTCAGGGAGGGGAAAGGGGGGGCGCTTGCCCCCCCCTGGATCGCAGGTCCATCCAGTGCTGACCCAGTGACAATATGGTAATTACAACAGGCTGGGACCGACAGACAGATAGAGGCAGAGACGGGGACAGAGAGATAGAGAGGGAGATGGAGAGGGAGAGGGAGACAGAGGGAGAGAGAGAGAGGGATTGAGACTGAGGGTGACAGAGGGAGGGAGACAGAGAGGGAGACAGAGAGACGGAGACAGAGGGAGACAGCGAGACGGAGACGGAGGGAGACAGAGAGAGAGGGAGACGGACAGAGTGAGTGAGACAGAGGGAGAGAGAGAGAGGGGAAGAGAGAGCAAGAGAGGGAGATGGGCAGAGAGGGAGGGAGACAGAGAGAGAGAGGGAGGGAGGGAGACAGAGACAGACAGAGAGACACAGACAGAGACAGATGGAGGGAAACAGGGACAGATAGCGACACGGACAGACTGACAGATAGGGGCAGAGACAGGGCCAGACAGAGAGGAAGACAGAGAGGGAGACAGAAGGAGCGAGAGAGAGGGAGCGAGCCAGAGGGTGACAGAGGGAGGGAGAGGGAGGGAGACAGAGAGAGAGAGACAGCGAGGTAGAGGGAGACACAGGGAGACAGAAAGAGGGAGACAGAGAGAGAGAGAGAGGGAAACAGAGAGAGGGAGGGAGACAGAGAGAGAGGGAGGGAGACAGAGAGAGAGGGAGGGCGACAGAGAGAGAGGGAGGGAGAGAGACAGAGAGAGAGAAAGAAAGATGTGTGTATGCCAGGTCTGGTGGCTCAGTGGTCATAGTTTTTTTTGTTGCTCTAGATCCACCCCCCTCCCCCACTGACCCTGCCCCCATCGGTGCGGCCCTTGGCCACAAACCACACTGTCAATTTGGCCCCGAGAGAAAGTTTGTGGGGACCCATGCTCTATAACCACATCCTCCTGATTTCGAATTGTTTTTTTCTGGCATTTTTAGCTTACCTCTACCCGCCACCACCACTGTCTGCTTCCTCACAGTATCTGCTTCGGCCACTTGCGCAGCCTCCTTCCCAGAGTTGTCCTCGGAGTCGACCACCACCACCACATCCGAGCTGGCCCCGCCACCAGATGTTCCACCTACAAAGTAGATTTAAGAATGTTAGATTACACCACTCACTAGTATTTGGTCTAGGAATGAAGAAATGTGAAAACAACAGAAAAAGTAATTGACTGTCTACTCTAAATAAAAAGTGTCCCTCCTTCCAGGGAAGGCTGTTGTCTTGCTGCACTTTTTTGTCACAATTGATGAATGCTTGCTTAATTTTAACACACACCATTTTTCTCTGAACAGACAGAAGCTGGACTTCTAGTTCTAAGGACAAGAGCAACATCAACTTCAAACCAGGTGAAAGCTCGGCTCGACCACAAGCAATGTGTTCCATTACTCATCAACTCAGCACCAAGCACTTTTCCATTTCCAGCTAACTTAATTTTAATATATGTGTTTACTTTTAATAAAGCTTTTAAACTTGAATAGACTGTGGTTTTTGGTCCTCCAGACTACAGTGACTGAGCGAAAGGTTTTGCAATTTTTGCAAGGAGGAGTCCGTGCCTCTGACACTACCAGGTTTATACAGTGCGCCAAACACGCCACTCTGAAATATTATTACTCTGGTGTTTAGTGTCCATAGTTCGGTTTGTGGAGAATTGTCCCTGCAACAGTAGTATTATGGATTGTGCTCCTATCTAAACACTATTTCAAAAAAATTAAAATAGGTCCTCTATATTTAAATGAAAACTTACTAGGGCCAGCAAAGGAGCACTCGCCGCCCTGGCCTGCATCCTCCTTTGGAGCCACAGCATCCTCCTGTTCCACTTCCGTCCGCTTGCCCCTGGGGGGACCTGACGTACAACATGAAAGAAAGAACAGAAAACATTGATGATTGCTGCTTGTCGATGTCCTTGTCAACCAAATCAAACATTTAGAAAGAACAAGAACCAACTATTTCAGCCAAAAAGAGGGCTACAAAGGAAGGACTGCACCTGAGCCTCTACTCTAGGGGCAGATTTACAAGCCCCTTGCAGCTCTTTTGCTCCATTCTTGCGTTACTTTTGTGACGCAGCGCCACAACAAGAGAGGCGCCATGTTGTGGCGTATATTAACAACGTGACGCATATGGGAGATGCATCCCATTCTAAAGCCCTGCGCCATAAGGGAGTGTTCCAGCGCAAGGGAGGGCGTTCCTGCGCAGGAACGCATGCTAAAAGTGGCTATGGGGAATATATAAAATTTCAATCAGTCATTTAGGACAATGATGCGTCACTCAAACCCTGCACCTGCATGAAGCAGACATACGGCTTGACGCAGCATTGCTGGAGCTGCGCCATCGTTGAGACGCAACTCCATCAATGAGCCGCCTTTACGGCACCGATGCGTAACGCTTCGGTGACGTTTTGGGACCATGGTGTGCCGCATTGTAAATACGGCGCACCATGGGTGGTGCTGGCGTGCCGCACACTTTGCAGGGATGCGCAGGTAATTGCAAATCTGACACTTAGGGGCATACTTACGAGTTCTGGGCTGCACACCTCCAGAGGTGCGCCAGAAAAAATGCGTAACGCAAAACTAACCTTGCGTCACGGCAGATGCGCCGCAATTACAATGCGGCACACCCTGGCGCAAGGGTAGGCAGATACGTGACGCATCTCGTGACGAAAGAGGGCGCATCTCTAGAGTTGCGTCGCAGGCGCGATGCAACTCTAGCAATGCTCAGGGCTGCCCAATACTCAACATACCGCATCAGTCCTTACGCCTGCTTCAAGCAAGCAGGCATAAAGAACTGACGTAGCAGCGTCGCGGAAGTGCCTGCGTTAAATCTTGTAGATTTCACGCAGGCACTTTTGCAAGGCGCACAGCTGCCTGACCGCCCCCGCCCCTGCGTGGGAACGCACCCATTGTGGCACAGGCCCAGGCCTTAACGTCGCGCATTTCCCTAGATGCATCACGTTGTACATGACTCGCAGGGATGCACCACGTTTACGTCGCTGTTGCGTCAGGTAAGGCAGCATAAACGTGGCGCAAGGGGCTTGTAAATCTGCCCCTTTGTGTCTAGCATTACGCAGTTCTGTAAAGTACACTCATACATTACTCAGCCCAATTAAATGAACACAAAAGAGAAAACAAATAAGCAGTGGCACCGCCACAGAGAAGGAGAGCAGTGCACCTGAAATGCACAGAAGATTTTGAAATATTAATTTACCTCTACTATAAATGTAATCGGCAGCATTATTGCTCTTTGTAAAAAAGTTAAAACAAACATTTGCAATATAACACACAGAGCAGGAGAAAAAACAGAGTAGTGAGTGATAAAAAAAATTGCTACTACTACTCACCAAGCCCGGGGACCTCCACTCCCAGCAGGTTGCGCTCCCTGTCCAGGATATCCGTCCAGCAGTGGGTCACCTGGTTGTAGGTGCGCTGGACCCCCAAGATGTCAAACAGGGCCCGGCACACCTGCTCCCTCCGC
The DNA here is from genome assembly GCF_964263255.1 of Lissotriton vulgaris. NCBI lineage: Eukaryota > Metazoa > Chordata > Amphibia > Caudata > Salamandridae > Lissotriton > Lissotriton vulgaris. Next base: position 245,733,492 of record NC_141685.1, read on the forward strand.
TTCCGTCGCTCCTGGCGGTTGTTGTAGCCAGCAGCGATCCTGCCGCCTGCTGCGATGGTCCTGGGGAGGCGGCGCTGTACGTAGTAGACCAGTGTGCCCACCTCCTCAGGGCTGAATATGTCCCTGGGCACCACCATTTCCGCCCTCAAACGGCCACACGGGAGCCGGGCACGGGCTGCGGGGCCCGTCTTGGGCAGCTTGACAGCTGGCTTCACCATGGTCTGGGCAGGTGGTAGCAACAAGGAGAAAAAATGAAAAAGAATAAGACTAGGGAAGAAGAAAATAAAAGTTTAAAAAAGTAGTTGAAAAGTGAACAAAAGTAGCCTAAAACACAAAAATATATAGCTAGAAAACTAGAGGGATAGATAATAATTTAAATAGATTTAAAAAATATTTAAACAAGCAAAGGATGGCAGAGATATAGAGAGGACAGAAACACCATGCCCAGACACATAGGAATGAATGAAAAACAAGATGGCGGCCTGATCACGTGCGCGTAAGTAAGTTCGCACGCGATTTCTCTCGCGAAGTCGTGCGAACTTGTATTCGCAAGGCGCTCATTCCGCGAGATTACACATAGCGGGCGAAAACGGAAATACGTCACGCAAACAAAATGGCGGCGTCCATACTCGACCTTGGGGTAGTTCGCACGAGTTCGCTGCTTCCACGGTCGATTTCGCACGACGCCGCGCCTCGCGAATAGCGCGAAATTACCAAAAAACGATTTTTGCTAAAGCAAAAGCTATGAGCAGGTGCAAAAGTTCAACCTCATCATTTGTAACCATTCCCAGTAGTGCTTCCTGAAGGGGCCCTCCAGAATTCGGTTGCCTACTTGCAACTATTGTGTGACCCTGCTCTGACAGTCACAGAATAGTTACAAGTATGCCATTGCCAACAAAGATCCTGTTAAAAAAAATTTACATTGCAACACAAAGTAAAGGGAGCAGACAAACAGGTGCCAGCCTTCATTAATGTCAGTTGGGGCAGGGCAGGTGTTGTTGTAATTTAATTTTGCAAAACTTAAGTCACAGAATAGTTACAAGTATGCCATTGCCAACAAAGATAATGTTAAATTTTGTTTACATTGCAACACAAGGTAAAGGGAGCAGACAAGCAGGTGCCAGCCTTCATTAATGTCAGTTGGGGCAGGGCAGGTGTTGTTGTAATTTAATTTTGCAAAACTTAAAGCACTTAGCAGGTGTGCTTTGCTTTGCCACAATAATGTACACTCACTGGTCAACCAGAGGGTGCTGTGATGACACCAAGGGTGGCATGGGTGTGCCAGCCAGAGGGTGGCATGGGTGAACCAGAGTGCCAGTGTTGACTGAGGATGCTGTGATGACACAGAGGGTGACATGGGTGAGCCAGAGGGTGGCATGGGTGAACAAAGAGAGTGCCAGTGGTGACAGAGGGTGGCAGTGATGAAGAAAGGCTTGCAAACAGGCTGGGCACGTAGAAACAACAAGTTCGCAAAACTGGCGACCCGACAAGTAAGTTCGCAATTTGCGAAATTGTACGAAACCCTCGCGAACTTGCAGAAACGCGTGCAAACACAAAAAAAATCCGCAAAATTCGCGAGAATTCGCGGATTTTGCGGATTTTCACAATTCGCAAATTCGCGGATTGCGACTCCGCAAAATCCGCCCATGCCTATATTTAACTTTTATCTGTTCTGAATTTTTCATGAATAGAATGTAACAAGTAACAAAATCTTTTTTCACGATTCTCCATAATTTGCAGTTGCAAACCTTCAAGAAAAAAACAACATTGACCACTATATTAGCATAGCAGTTGACACCAGAACTATTTTCAAACTGAAAACCAACAATCTCTTCAACAGTGACCTTTTTCTTTTTGCTTGCCATCACAACATTATCTTGTTTTTTTCTCTTCTCTACACCTTCACTATAGATATTGTCATACCTTCTTTTTCGAGCAACCACATACTTTTCAAACACAGGATATTGAGCTAAATTAGGAGCATATGTTCTTCTTAACCTATTGTACTCTTTGACACAGTCGGCATCTGCAGTAATCTTAATATCATCAAAATCAATCAAAAACAAACCAGATAATGTTCTGACTCGAGACAAAGCAACATATGCCATACCCTCTTTAAACACAGTATTTCCAATGTTCACGAAAGCACTGTCAACCCTTAAACCTTGAGATTTATGAATAGTCACTGCATATGCCAGAGAAAATGGAAGCTGTTTTCTACGGATATATAAATCTTTAAAAAGCAAAAAACGAACTGAACAACGACCACTTTGTTTCACTTCTTCAATCTGATCAAATTTAATCTTTAAGAATTCAATACCATCTTTATTCGGATAATTAAAAAAATCTAGAACTTTGCCCATTGCTCCATTAAGTAAACCTTTTTCTACATCCAAATTACGCCTTAAAATTATCCGACAGTTTCTACATGTATATAAATTCTTTTCTAAACCAGCAGTTTTAGATATTGATTTTTCTAAAGAGTCCAATTTTGTCTTCAATTTTTCGGTCAAAATAATAGTGATTCCTTCATGTTCTAATTTATCGATGGCTTCCATTTTTATAATTTCTTTATTTTCCAGTTTCAAAAGTTGTTCATTGAATATAGAACACTCATGCAGTGTTGGCATTAAACAGATTACAGATTTCTTATCTGCAATTTCCATGTATATTTTTTCAGGAACTATGGGCCTCATTAGGATGGCGGACGGATCTGCGTCCGTCTGCCACCCCCGAGGTGGAGGGACCGTCGGCAGGGGCAGCGGCGGTCCCTCCGGTGCAATTAGGATGTGACTGCCACCCTGGCAGTCACATCCTGTTCTTTAACCTTGCGGCCAGTGCTGCTTGAAGCAGCACCTGCCGCAAGGTTAAAAATGCATGTTTTACATTTACATGCACAAAGCAGCAGGCACCACACGGTGCCTGCCGCTTTGTGCATGTAAATGCTGGGGGGTACCATAGGTACCCCCATGTGCACCCCCCATCCCCTGACACCCTGGGGGCCCGCAACGGGCCCCCAAACACCAAAGACCACATGCTTTTCAACGGCGGAAAAGCCGCTGTGGAAAAGCATGTAGCACTGCTCATCCTAATTTGGCTGACGGTGTCTTGAAGACACCGTCACCAAATAGCCCTACACACTCCGCGGATCGGCGGCGGACGGACCTGCCGTCCGCCGCTGGTCCCACCACAATCCCACTGCTATCCTAATCTGGCGGTGGGTGTTTTCTGTGGCCACGGCGGTGAATCCGCATCCTCCGGGCCAGCAGTGGCTTCCGCCGGCCCGGAGGATGCGGATTCATCACCATCCTAATGATGCCCTAAATCTTCATTTGGAAACAAATTGGAAAGTAATCGAGTCTGTAAAGCTTGTTTGCCATGTTCTTTCAGTAATCCAATTCTTATACCTTGCAGAATAGTTCCATAATCAACATCATTTGCCTGTCTGATATTTGTAATGAGTTCTTTGTATTCAAAATATGACCATATGTTCACGTTTCCAACACTACCCAGAGACTTTCTGGTGTCTTCATGCACCAGTGTTTTAAATACTGGTTGTCCTTTTACTGAAGTCAGTTGCAGTAGATCTCCAAAAACCATGACATGTTTTCCTCTAAAAAACACGTCGTACTCTGTTTTAAGAATTTGCTGCATTCTTAAATGCACAAAGGCAAGCATTAAGTTTGATACCATGCTTACCTCATCAATAATGAGAAGTTTCATTTTCTTCAAGACTCTAGAAACTTCACAACAAGCTTCTCCAGATAGCTTGTGGTATTCCAATTTGTTTTCATGCTCTACTGGTTGCATTAGTAAACGATGTAATGTAATTCCTTTAATATTGTGTGCTGCCAACCCAGTTGGAGCAGTGACAACACAAGACAAATGCGACGTAGTTATTTTCTGTAGATAACTTGTAATTACTTTAATTAAAAAACTTTGTCCTGTTCCAGCTTGTCCTCTCAAGTACATTTGAATAGGTTGAAATGATGTGCATGAGCACTCTTTTTTTTCATGAAGTAATCCACAGTCAGTCTGTTGTCTCACTCGCTCATATATTTGTTTTTGCTCAACATTTAGTTGTTCTTCCAAGTTTCCTAAGTATGTTATATCTTCTTGAGCTTGATACATTGCTGTTTCCACCTCATTCATAGTGATTGCTGCTTCGTTTTCAACAATTGGTTATCCTAGTGGATCTTGACTCAGCGCAGCAGAACTTTGACTGTCTTGAGAACTGTCTCTAGCAAGCTCAGCTGCAATTGTAGCTTGTTGATCATTGTTAAAAAAGTTCACATATTTTGCAAAAGCACCGCATTGTATGCTATCTTTATGAGCATTAAATGAATCTTCATACCTCTGGAAATCTCCAAGTAATTTCTGTTCTGAACGCCATGGTTTGAATAGTTGTAAAAGAGCTAAATAGTAAAATGCCCTTTTATCAGCAGTGTCGCAACTCAGCTTCCTGTGATTAATCAAATTTCCTTGAGTTTGTTTCACCAAACATCCTTCAAAACCAAGCACTCCATATTTTCCTTCATTGATGTTCTCTGTAGTATTCCGTTTAAAAAGGTTAGTTCTGCAGCACTTCCTAGAGTCACATGTTCTCAATATGATGACTTCTGTTTGGGTAATATGTGTCCAACATATTCGTTGTCAAAATATCTGTACTTTCTAGATCTTTTTCTGCTAAATATTCAATTTCTTGTACAGATTTCAGTACTCTATTTCGTGTGATGCAAGACCTAGACTCACCGATAACCGATCAGAGCATTCATATGCTCCGATTTCGCGATGCGATAACATCTTCAAACTGAAACTGTCTAATTTCTTACTTAGAGACTTCTCGTGAGAAATGTCTTCCCACATTTCTTTCAATTCCGTCTTTTCTGATTTTGTAATATAAGATGTTACATATCGAGCAACAGCAATGGAATTGTCTGCAACATATTGAATATCCATGTTAGCATTCCACGTGGACAAAATAACTGGGTTGTAGTCATTTATATATTTTGACTCTATATTTCTTCTTAAGTTGTAGGTATTTTTTGGAGACATTCTTGTAATAGTATGTCGCAAAGATGACATAAAACTGTTCACTCTTCCTTTCGATATTACAAGACGTGGAAATCCAAAACGACATTTGGTGTAGAACTTCTCCTTAGATTTGTACTTTCGTCAACAGTATTTTCCACATTGGTGGCTTTGGAATCGTACCATTTGTGCTCTTAAGTTGTTTTCTTCGGTGCTTTTGGGTACATCACATGTTGCATATTGTTCAATAAAACTCAAAACAATATCATCCACATCTGTTTCATATTTGGGAGCGTCCTTAATCCATAACAGCATATGTATATGAGGAGCACCTCTTGCTTGATACTCCTTTCTCCAAAAGAAATCCACAACTTCTCCAAGAGGAGGATTTTTTTATCTATACTACTATTATAAAGAGAGATGTGTGTCCTTTGAGCCAGGTAAACTCGAAAACTACACCACCAATCCAAACACCCAATACATCTTTGAAAACGTCAGGGCAAGCCGATGGACATAGGCTATATTAAAAAAACAAATATACGTTCTTTAAAAATTTTTATATAAAAAAAAATAGTCCCTTGGAAGAAGCGCCGGCCGCGGCGTGCGTGATGACATCAGGAGCACGGGGAGGAGCGGCGTACAGGAGCAAGAGGAAGAGCGGGGGACGTGAGCGCGGGGAGGAGCGGCGGACAGGCGGGGAGGAGTGGTGAGGAGTGGCGGACAAGCGGGGAGGAGCGGTGACGACTGGCGAGGAGCGGCAGAGCGGTGAACTCAGGAGCAGGTAAGAAAGACTCCCACTGCTCATGCCTCTTTGCGGGTACCGCGGTGATGACCGGCGAGGAGCGGCAAAGCGGTGAACTCAGGAGCAGGTAAGAAAGACTCCTACTGCTCATGCCTCTTTGCGGGTACCGCAGCAGTGAAAGCCTTGCATGCTATGTTGGGTACATCCGGCTACCGAGTGATACAATTCAGTGGCCTGACTTCCACCCACATCCTGAGAATATGCTACACTTTCTGTTGCCAAGCCAGCTCAGGAGCAATGTCTAAGCTGCCGACAGAGCACCAGGAGGAAGCGAGCACCCGTGGGTGCGCTCCGGGGGACACAATGACAACGTCGGGGCGGGCAGGGGCAATGAAGCAGCCTTAACGTCGGGGCGGGCGGGGGCCCTGAAGCAGCCTTAACGTCTGGGCGGGCGGGGGCCCTGAAGCAGCCCGGGGGACACAATGACAATGTCGGGGCGGGCAGGGGCACTGAAGCAGCCTTAAAGTCGGGGCGGGCGGGGGCCCTGAAGCAGCCTTAACGTCAGGGTGGGTGGGGGCCCTGAAGCAGCTTTAACATCGGGGCGGGCGGGGGCACTGAAGCAGCCTTTTGCTCCCAGACAACGTCGGGACGGGCTGCTAGTTGCAGATATAAGACATCATAGCCTCAAATCTATGATTGAAATACCTGCATACATTAACAGGATCCAAAGAGCACAATTCTCCACGTGTCTTGTATTCAATATTTTTTATATTACAATTTGCCTCTCGTAGAAATTCTAGTAAATCATACCAAGCATACTCAGCACAGCTCAGGGCAAGGAACCAGGTTGGAGTTCCTAAGTTCCGTAGCATACATTTCAGTTCTCCATGAAGACGGTACCAATATTCATTAGTGCCACGCTGACATGCCATCAAATTAATGAGCTGAGATTCTAGACGATCATCTCTCTTGTGCACTTTATCCATAAAATCTTTTTCAGATACATTTTGCAGATGCATTCCACTTTTTGGAATATAATTGATTGCATATGAAAGTCCCGACAAGTCACTTTCAAAGAAAAGATGAAATATATAAGGATACATTGTTGAAATCTTGGATCTTATGCATATAATCTTGTTGTCCGATATTCAGATGCAGGAATCTGCACAGGACGTTCATCATATCGTCCTCCTTTTCCTGTTGGGAACAACTGTGGAAAACAATGAGCTTCCAAGCTCTCTTCCCATACACTCATGGGAGTTCCTTTTGCTTTTTTCATTTGAAACAATTCAATAGTGTTTCCCATCACTTCTTTAGATTGAAGTGGATGCACACTGTAATGTTCATAGTTTTTTTCACATCTTAACATATCCACTTTTTCAATTTGTCCACTTGACGTTTCAGTATTTACTGCTAGAACTATTTCATCTTCTCCCATATAAACATTCTTATAGTATATATTGATTTTTATCAAATACAATATTGCCTTTTGTACTTTCTTAACATCCACTAACTCCTGCCAGATTTTTTTATTATTAGTCGGCACACCATTACCAAGAATAACTAATGGTTCACTTTCTACAATGTCTACACCAATAGTTTCAATATTTTTCTTTAAATCTAACGGTAAATACACAACTCTTCCTTTTAATCCTCTTTGTTAATCTGAAGGAGGCGATTTACCTGTTTTAGGCTCCATACGAACAATAGCCTGAAGCGGGTCCACACATTTAATGAGAATAGACTCATAGGTGTTTAAATCTGTCAATTCTGGAGGAATAGAAACGAACTCTAGATTATTATGAACAGCTCTAGCGGGCATTTTAATCTCATCTAATTTTTATAACAATATTTGCAAATACGCTGATCAGAACCCAAATCAAAACAATTCTCTACCAACAAATAAGTTGCAAATTCCTTCCACGTATCATTATTTTCTTTTTCACTTTTTAAATACAGATTAACACTCCTAGTCTGATTTTGATAGTGAATTCGGCGACAACAAATACAAGAAACAATTTGCCTTTCACCTGAAATCACCTTAAACACCTTAAACTTTGTAATTTCATTTTCAAACTTTTTTGTACAACTATGTTCAACATTCTCTACAACATTTTCCTCTATTAATTTCTGAGTTTCTTCACTCTCTTCTTCTGGACAAAAGTAACAAAACTCAATATCATCACAAACCTTTTTTACATCTGACCCTCGCAAAAGAGCACTGTTCAACTCATTTAACTTTAATGCTGGACTTTTTGCATAATACAATCTTCTCACTAACTTCCGCATTAGAGTATGATGTACTGCCAACAACCTGAAATGCTGAAAAACACATTGACATACTTTCCTAGAAAGACAAGGCAGAGAATGACCTTGCAAACCAGTATGTTTCCTCACTCTGCAAAGGTCTAGTCCTTGCAACACCTTAATCTTTTGTTTAACACTTTTTTTACAATATGCTTGTAAGAAATTAGGTAATTTATCAATAGATTCTTGACGTACACTACAAATACTACTACAATCCCAAGTGTACACTGGGGCTTTAGGACGTCTGCCTGGAACTTCATCAGCTAACACTTCTTCTGCATTTCTAGGAACCATTTGCTCTTTCTCAATTGGACAACCATCTGTAACCTCATACGCTCGACAAACTTGTGTCAACTGCATGCAACAAATTATTGCTCTGTAAATAACTCTCTTCATTAAAAAAGGTTCAGAACTTGAACTGTGTTTCCATTGCCCTAAGATAATATCCCAAAAATGACTTCTATTAATTACTATTTTCCTCTTACTTTTGGCCTTCATTAAATGGATTGGTTTATCTAGTGATCGAATTCTCATCAATACCAAAATAAAGAGTTTCCTCTTTACTTCAAAGGCCTTTTCAACAATGTATTCGATATGTTTCTTCTTTTTATAAAATTGTGTTCTCTTTCTATATTTCTTTGTGTCCTTCAGTAAATTGTGGACAACTCTGTTGTAAAATAATTTTTTGCGGATTTCTTTATATTGATTTTCCCTTCTTTTACTGTAAGTTGTATCCTTTATTTTTACATTGCCTTTTTTTCCTTTCCTATTCTTTGCATTTTTTTTGTGCTTGGAACATTTTCACTACTTTGCACATCTGTATTTTGTTTTCTCAATTTAGTAATATTTTTTGTGAAGCCCTTTGTGGTCTTACCAGAAATTGTTCTTTTTTTGCCACATCATGTTGATGTTCCAATACTTGAGGTTGAGTTTTTTTGAAGTAAGTATCCTTTTTCTGACTTTTTTTCTTCTTTTTGCGGCATGATAACTTCATTTTAACGATGAAAAACAGTATCTGTAAAAAATAAACATAAATATTTATTAATAATTTAAAAAAATTATAGATTTTTATTACTATACAAACACATTTCATACAAATCTGACTACAAAACTGTAGGCCTGAAACACAACTGTGAAGGTGATAAAAGCACTACATACATAATGCATAGTAGTTTGAAACACTCCATAACACTAGAACCTGAAGCACTGTATTAGTACATGCATATTTACTAAATGATCACAATACTATAAGGAAAGACACTAAGTGAATTCATAATTGGTACACTTTTACTTTAGTAAATAGATTACTTCATGGTATGTAAACGGTGCTTATGGTTTTACAACAGTGCAGATTTAGAATTTACAATAGTCCAGTATTGTTTCTCTAGTGTAGGGAGTCGTGTTTAGGTACTGTTGTAGGGTAGTGCAGTGGTATTTCAGTAGTGTAGGATGTCATGCTGGCATATATTTAAGGTTTAGGGTAGTGTAACAGTGTTTCATTAGTGTAAACGGTCATGCTATGGTAGTGTTTTAGACTTTAGGGTACTACACTGGTGATTCGGTAGTGTAGGGGTTGTACTGGGGTAGATTTAGGGTTTAGGGTAGTGCAGTGGTCTTTGTGTAGTGTAGGGGGTCCTGCTGGGACAGTGTTCTAGGATAGTGCAGTGGTGTTTATATAGTGTATGGGTCATGCTAGGGATAGTGTTTTAGGATTTAAGATAATGCAGTGGTGTTTATGTAGTGTCTGGAGTTGTGTTGGAATAGTGTTTTACGGTAGTGCAGTAGTGTTTGGATAGTGTACGGGGTGATGCTGGGGTAGTGTTCTAGGACACTGCAGTCATGTTTGGGTAGTGTAGGAAGTTGTGTTGGGATAGATTTAATGTTTAGGGTAGTGTAATGGTCTTTGAGTAGTGTACAGGGTCGTGCTGGGTAGTGTTTTAGTGTTTAGGGCAGTACAGTGGTGTTTATGTAGTGTGGGCGGTCATACTAGGGGTATATTTACAGTTTGGAGTAGTGCACCGGTCTTTATGTAGTATAGAGGGTCGTGATGTGGTAGTGTTTTGGGTAGTGCAGTAGTGTTTCGGTAGTGTAGGGGGTCATGCTGGTATAAATCTAATGTTCAGGGTACTGCAATAGTGTTTGGGTACTGTAGTGGGTTGTGCTGTTATAGGGTTTTAGAGTTTAGAGTAGTGCAGTGGTGAATGGGTAGTGTAGGAGGTCATGCTGGGGTAGTGTTCTAGGGAAGTGCGGTGTTGTTTATATAGTGCACAGGGTCATGGTAGGGATAGCGTTTTAGGTTTAATGTAGTTGAGTGGTGTTTGTATAGTGTAGTTGGTTATGGTAAAGTAGTGTTCTAGGAAATAAAGTGGTGTTTCGGTAGAATACCAGGTTGTGCTGGGGTAAATTTAAGTTTAGGGTAGTAAACTGGTGAATAGGTCCTATAGATAGTCATGCTGAAGGTAGATTAAGGATTTACAGTAGTGCAGTGCTGTTTGGGTAGTGCACAAAATCATACTGGGGTAGTGTTACTGCAACTCTACATGTACTTTTTTGTCTGCAAAAATATCTAGCATGCATTGCATATATTTCAGAACTGCATTTTACTATTAATACTAAACTCATTTTGGAAAAACATAACCAATTACTATTTTCTAATTCTACCAACAAATAGGAACACAATGGGCAGAGGAGCAACTAGAGTCAAATTTCGACGGAGCTAAGAAACTTTTTCGGGGTGGGGCTGATTCTTCAAACAAAAGGCAGAGTACAGCTGCAGGGGCTCTAAGGAGGGGGGATCAAACTCTCATTAACAAGCAAAGTGAAGTACTCAAGTGTGGCTGTGTGTGTGCCTGGCAAGCAGTCTCATCCCGGGCTGCCACACAGGAGGGGGGGGGGGGGCTGAAGCCCTTTGAGTCCAATGGGCGTTATGCACCTGACAATGGGGCATGTTAGCAAGGAACCTCATTAAAATTATCTCCATTTTAGCAGCAAGAAACTGCAGCTAAAACAGAGATAATGGGCTTGCTAATATGAGTTATAGAATTCCTATAGAAGCCCAGGTTAGATGTGCAGGACATCTAACCTGGGCTTATATAGGAATTGTATAACGCATATTAGCAAACACATTATCGCTGTTTTAGCGGCAATTTCCTGCCGCTAAAACGGCGATAATTTTAACAAGGTTCATGCTAATATGCCCCAATATGTTTTTAACCAATTACATGTCGGAAAACACATGAACTACCAAAAAGCTTTTCTCAAAGTGATTCCTAAATGCACAGACTCACTGTGTGATTCTACACAAGCAACTCCATCCCTTCTATTTTACCAAAACACATTTCATAGTATAGAAAAAGTACTGCATTTTAATGTAGAAACTTCACTCATTTTGCAAATACATAAAAATAACTGGTTTATAATTCTACCAAAACATTAGAACAGCATAGTTATCTTTGTAATATGCGTTATACAATTCCTATAGAAGCCCAGGTTAGATGTCCTGCATATCTAAACTGGGCTTCTTTAGGAATTCTTTAACGCATATTAGCAATGCCATTATTGCAGTTTTAGCAGAAGTTTCCTGCCACTAAAGCGGCGATAATTTTAACGAGGTTCTTGCTAATGTGCCCCAATATGTTTTTAACCAATTACATGTCGGAAAACACATGAACTACCAAACAGCTTCTCTCAGAGTGATTCTTAAATGCACAGACTCAGGGTGTGATTCTAGACAAATAACAATGGGGCATATTAGCAAGAACCTTCTTAAAATTATCGCTGTTTGAGCGGCAGGAAACTGCTGCTAAAAGAGCGATAATGAGCTTTCTAATATGCGTTATAGAATTCCTATAGAAACCCAGGTTAGATGTGCAGGACATCTAACCTAGGCTTCTATAGGAATTCTATAACGCATATTAGCAAACACATTATTGCTGTTTTAGTGTCATTTTCCTGCCACTAAAATGGAGATAATTTTAACAAGGTTCTTGCTAATATGCCCCAATATGTTTTTAACCAATTACATGTCGGAAAACACATGAACTACCAAAAAGCTTCTCTCAGAGTGATTCTTAAATGCACAGACTCATGGTGTGATACTAGACAAATAACAATGGGGCTTCTATAGGAATTCTATTACGCATATTAGCAAACCCATTATCGCCGTTCTAGCGGCAATTTCCTGCCGCTAAAACGGCGATATTTTAACAAGGTTCTTGCTAATATGCCCCAATATGTTTTTAACCAATTACATGTAGGAAAACACATGAACTACCAAAAAGCTTCTCTCAAAGTGATTCCTAAATGCACAGACTCACTGTGTGATTCTACACAAGCAACTCTATCCCTTCTATTTTACCAAAACACATTTCATAGTATAGAAAAAGTACTGCATTTTAACATAGAAACTTCACTCATTTTGCAAATACATAAAAATAACTGTTTTCTAATTCTACCAAAACATTAGACCAGCATAGTTATCTGTGTGCAAACACAAAAAATAAACAAATGCTTATCTCAGAATGCTTTCTAAATGCACACACACTCACAATAAAATTATAGAGAAAAAAGTATTCCCTGCACTTTAGCAGAACAAAAACATTTCTCTGATTAGAATCAAAATGCATCACATACATTCCCTCACAAATTAATACCTCACCTTTCCAATAGTTTTGTAGAATAAGAACTATGTCAGTCACACAGCGGTTTTTCTTATTCAGAATCTCTGTGTTCAATTCCTCTCACCAGAACCGTAGAATGGCAGAGTTTCCCTCTCATTTTGAACACATATACACCTTCTCTTCAAATCACATTGCTTCCCACATTAATTCAAAACCAAACACACATTTTTATTGGTTTGACATTTAAATCCTTTCCAAATCACATACATTTCAACTCTAGCTCCATTCTGCCTTCTACCTGTTACCATAGAAACTCTTCATGGAAACCGTAACTGAGCACACAGGTCAAAAGTTCATCACACAATGTTGCTAATCAAAACAGCAAGTGTGTTTGACTTTTCAATATACCAACTTATCTTATGTAACGTTCTTTTCTATCAGTTGTTGTTAACCAATAAGAATCAGGCTTTTAAAAAACAAAACATGCACCCTAGTTTTCTGTGTAGAATGTTCTCAAACAACCAATCATTTCTTTTCTTTTTTTAACACTGCATCTTATCCACCATTTTGGAAAAATCTTAGTTTTCAAACAGCCATTTCATTTACAGAGACCATCTGAGTGCATCCAGACCTCCTTTCAAGATGTTTAAGTGTGGATTGTAGGACACAGCTATATTTTCTGGAGCCAAAGGTATGCAGAACACAAAGGAAATGACAAAGACCTAGGTTTACCAAATGTAGACATTAAATGGATTGGACAGAGAGGGTTAAAGTGGCACCAATTGATGCCATTGGTGAAATCCTTTTTGCATCACCAACACCCTGACCTCATAATTGTCCACTGTGGTGGCAATGACCTAGGCACTTTTACTGGGGTAGGTCTGGAAATGCTTATGAAGGATACCTTTGGAGAATTGATGTCACTTTTCCCCCAAACAGCTTTTGTCTATTCTAACATATGCCAAAAGGCAGAAATGGAACTGGTCCAATCAATTTTGTCAGTAGATTGAGAAATCTAGGAAACATGTGAATAAATCTGTTTCTGCTTTTCTCCGTGACTATAGAATGGGGTCCATTTACCACAACAATGTGCATTTCAATATGCATGGTATCTATAGAAGAGATGGTGTACATTTTACAGATGAGGGGAAGAGAGTCTTCCTCTTGAACTTTAGGCTCTGCATTGGTACTTACTTATAGGTACTAAAATCTCACAATAAAGACAAGGGCTCTTTTTAGAGCCACCTAACACAAAACACATAAGCTTGATGTATATCTGAAAAATATAATTTGTTTTTGGCTTGGAGTCACACACCCAACGCCGTAGGAGTCGTGCAGCCAATATGTACAAGTCGTGCACCATACGTGCTGGAGTCTCGTACCATACAAGTTACACACCGTGCATCCAATGCGTGCACACCAGGAGCCACTCTGATTTTACACACTCCTAATTTTACAGAAAACTCAAAAGAAGCCCCTATCACTTCAGGAGCCAGCCCTGGTGGGGTGGCGGGCCCCAGGGCTGTGAGGGGGGGCCAGTGACCCCCCTGCGTATATTAACTTAGAGCCCCGGGGGTGGCGCTCCTCAGGGCAGTGTGTGGGGTATTGGGACCCCCACACTATTTTTTTTTAAATGCCCCCGGGTTATGGCCGCCCCAGGGACTAATAACCTTTAAACCGCGGGAGCCCGTACTTCATTTTGTTTTAGATCACAATTTAAAAAAAATATATATATATATATTTTTTTTTTTTGCCCTAGTGGTCCTTGTGCGACCCCTTGAGCAGGCCTCGGGGGTCAAGATGTTTCTACCCTGCCCCCTTTTTGCAGTTTGCACACATATTTCACAGACTTCTTCAACCTCGCTTCTACCGAGGCACAAAATGGCTGCCAACAGTTCCTGGTTTCAAATGTTTACAACTGCTTGACAGCCAATTAGCATTGAGCGTGTGATCAGGATGGTGCGCTTATCCTACAATGCCAATCTGTGGATAACCGTAATTTTCTCAAAAACTACTGAACAGATTGACACCAGATAAGCAAAGGGCACAAGTTGGAACTGAGGACTACATCTCTGCCAAATTTGGTGTAATTCCGTTCAGCCGTTCGGGCTGTAGCCGTGGCTAAAGGTCCTATGGGAAATTGCATGGGGAAAAAACGTTTGGGACCCCCCTTTTTTCTCGGCCCCCACTTGACCAATCACCCCCACATTTTCAGGGTAGGAGCGGAACTGAGCCGGCCAAAAGTTTGGAAAATTTCAAGAAGAGGTGTGGCGCCGCGGCTAGGGTGACTGACTCTGGAATCTGGGGATCACGGTTCGATCCCCGGCACCGGCGGCAGATTAACCCAGCACCATGTGACTCTGGGCAATAGCTTGCTTATAGCTTGCTTAATCTTCCCGATGGCCCCCAGCGCCTAGAGACCCTTACAGGTGGTGGTGCTCTTTACAAATGTGGATTATAATTATTATTATTATTAAGAATTTTCATCAATCAACGTCAAAGTAATTCTCAATAGAATGTTGCGGTTTTCCTATGGATAATAGGTCCTAACTATAAATACCTACTGGCGGCCGCCAGTAGATAATCTATATATATATGTGTGAACAAGGGCACTTGATGCTTGAAACGCGTCAACAGGAAAGGTTGTAAGAACTATAAACATCTACTTGCCTGAAACCGTTGAGTCTGTTTCCTCATTTTGCCAGTGTGGAAGTAATGAGGAGTTGCTTTGTTGAGATAATATACACATATATATATATATATATATATATATATATATATATATATATATATATATATATATATATATATATATATATATATATATATATATATATATATCATCATGTTATGGCGCTTTTCTTGCACAACATACAATAGTATAAAAATCTCAGGGAACTGAGAATTATGAAAATATTTCACAGTGACCTGTGAAACATGGATTTTGTTATTGTCATGGCCTTGCCTTCCTCTGCGTTTTGCACTGGTCATGACTCTGGTTGTCCAGAGGGGCTCCCGGTCCGGCCCGGGTGTAGTGGGTAATTGCTGAAGGTGGCAGTGTACCTTCGCTGTGCCCGGTCCTCCCTCCCTGGGGAGGGGGCTTCCAACAAGGGCCGGGTGCAGGCGGCCCATAGCCACTACTACTCCATGGTGCGATCTAGCGGCTAGCACTTGCTGGTACAGGCAGCTAGCCCCAGTCCTGCGGGTCATCGGGGGGGGGGGGTGGAGGGCCTCATGGGGCTCTTCATTACTGTGGTTTGCAAACTTTGCAGGGGGTATGAGACTCCAGGCTGCGGGTGGGTGGGTTGCTGCAGGGGGAGCAGCGGTATGGCTGTGCTCCCTCTGTGCCGGGCTGTTGTTCTGCGCGGCGAGCGCGTAGCTGCCCCGTTGCAACGTCATCAAAATTTACGGCTCCATTCCAGCAGTCATAGGGGGGTGACCAGTGGTACCACCCGGCTACCTCCTCCCGGTTCCGGCTGATGTATCCAGGCAATCAGGGAGAAGGTGCCGAGCAAGGGGCTCACCCTCCCTGTGCGATGAGCACTGGTTATCTGGCAACCGTTGCCACGATTTCCGGTGCTCCGTCTGTTCCTGGTTGGGTGCCGCTGCAGTGCTGTCAGGTGGTGGCATTCGTGGCGCTGCTGCGTTGCAGTTGGCCGGGTAGGCCACAGTGGCTCATGCCCCCCGCCACTGTAGGGATGGGGAGCTGTTCCCCCATGGTTTCCAGCTGGGATTTAGACTCAGGCGGGGTCATTTGTTCATGGGGAAGTGGGCAGCGACAAACAAGTGTGGCATTAGGATCATCCAGGCGGTTTATGTTGGGGCCACAGCACGAGGGGTCAGGGGTCCATGTTAGTGGGGGTGGGCAGCAAGCACTCTCAGCCCTACCTCCATCACCCCCCTCAGGTGTTGGGTTCCAGGGTTGCTAGGCAAATGAGAGTCAGCAGTCTGCCCAAGGAGCGTGTTGGCGGCCTAGTGTTTCAGGTCGTAGTCCATTAGCTTCAGGTGGAGAGTGCAATTCCTGGTTGGGAGGGGGGGACAGCCAACACTGAGATCCTTTTTTTGTGTGTGAAAAAGGCCGCTTTATTGAAAACAGGTGCAGATCACAAAGTCCAACCTAGACCATTGCCTTACAAACTAACACCACCTCACTATATATAAATAAACTGCTCCTCTATTTCTCCCACCCCCACCCCTACGATCCCCACATAAAATCCCATAATATTCCATAAGATTCCTATTCCACAGTATTGCAGTTCCAAACTCCTGCCATCTAATGAAACCTACAACCCTAACTGTAACTACGTAACCTCTATTGTAAACTTATCCTACCTGCCTAACCTTTCCCTGGCCCTGTCCCCAAAACTTCCCAAAATGTAACTCCAAACTTCTGCCAATTTAGCCAACTTTTGAAAAACCCAGCAGCACCTGCTTCAAGCGACAGCATATCCAACATCCACCATAACCCTATGTACCTGTTACCAACAAAAAACGCTGAAACTGAAAATTACTTCCCAAACCGCGCCTAGAAAAACCCCTAACATGAGGGTGGGTGGGAAAAAAATCCAATTACAGCTACCCTCCCAGCCACCAGGTCACCAAACCTGAAATGGTGGCTGGGAGAGGGTGGGGTAACCCCTTATAGCCCTTGGGGTGCTTTCCTGTTTTCAGTTTCTATTTTTGGTAAATTCTGGTGGTGTTTTTTCAGTGTTTTTCAGTGATTTCAATACCTCAGAAAAACAGTGCACAGTGCTTTTTAGTGGTTATTCATTTTTGCACCATAAAAAACAACTGAAACAGGGTTTTACCGGTGTTTATGGAATGCTTTGCATTTATTATTGCTTGCTTTCTTCATTGATGCATAGTATATAGACAGTCTATGTACAGTGTGTATGAGGTCCACATACAGTTTTACAAGTCGAAGGTTAAGTCAGCACTTTCAGACATTTGCCTGAAAAGGGAGGCTCTGTGCAAGGCACACCTCTTGAACTGGCTACAGAGAGAACTTTTTGGAAATGAGAGATTTCTGGGGGTGTTGGGCATTGTAGGCAGTTCTCATAGTTCATTTAGAATCAATGTGTTGTTACTTGAAGAAAGTGAGAGCTGGGTGACATGTTCATGGTTTTGGGCACTCCTCACAAATCACGTAGCATGATGGCACGGCTATGAGTAAAGCTAGGCTGGTTTTCACTGCTATTTTTTTCCCCCTCAGATTTATATAGTGCCAACTCGACCTGAAGGTATTGAAGCGCTTCACATGAGCACCTGTTGCATTACATAAGGGCACATTCATTTTTGTTAGGGACGGGTAGATTACGTGATTTGCCCAGAATAACAGGATATTGAGCATCATTGCCGAGACTCGAATCCCGTTCGCCAGATTTGCGGTCCACCGCCCTAACCATTAGACTACATCCTCTGCTTCTGTTATTTTCAAGGTTTATGGAAGAGTCTATGCTTCGAGTGTTTGAGTTTGTGTTTGAGTTTGTGAAGTTGAAATCTTGCCATTGCAGCATCACACTCATAAGAAAAACATGTTTTGTAAAACTTCTGTGCAGAGTTAGTTTCATCCTTCACTGCTCATTGTTGTTCCCTACTCTCCTGCCCTCCCCTCCCTCCCACATCCCCTCACACTTTTTTATTTTTATTTTATTTTTTATTTTATGCGTTTTTATGTAGCGCTGACTTTACCCGAAGGTGTCAGAGTGCTTCAACAGTAGTGATACATGAGGAGAAAATTACAAGTGAGTATGTTATAAAAGCAAATGTTACGTTACATGGGGCAAAAGTGACAATTGTGCATGTTTCAAGAGCAAACAAAATACAAGAGGTAGCAAACGCTACGTTACAGGAGGAAAAAGTGACATGTGTTCATGTTACTAAAGAGTACACGATACAAGTAGAAGTACAATACTGCAATAAATGGCAGTCCAGTCCAGAGCATCCTTCTACCATTAGAATGTGGCGAGAGAGTGAGCTCTGGGAGGAGGGAATTAACAAGGAGACCCTTCACAGTACTTACTCCGGAGCATCCTGCCACCATTACAAGGGGGTGGGAAGGTCAGTTACGGGGATCATGGGGGGAGGCATGAGGCTAACAAGGAGACACTGCCCTGCACTGAACCCCCAGAGCATTCTTCCTCTATTAGAAGGGAGTAAGACTGGGGGCCTCCAGGGGTGAGAGTTTAACCAGAAGACCTGCACAGCAATGACTGCTGACCTGCTGCAGTCAGTCCCGAGGGCGTACTGATCACCACTGGTGGAGCATCACCACTGGAGGGAAGTAATACCCCTAAAGAGTCACACACGAGGATAACCAGAAGCAGTAGACAACAGGAAGTGTGTGATAAAATGAGGAGCACTAGTATGTGACAACTGTATGGAAAGCTATCTCGAGACAATTATCCTCATACCTCAATGCAAATTATAGCAGGAAACACAGCAGAGCGATAACACAGCAGAAGATAAGAGGAGGAGCCGCAGGTGATATGAGGAGGAGAAGCCGAACAATAACACTAAGAGCACTGTTAATATACAGAGTAGGGTAGGTAAAACAGACCAACACTGTGACGTAGCGCCACTACTGGAGAGAAGTAATGCCCCTACATGGCCATGGATGCCAGGAGAAGTAGCAGACAACAGGAAGTGCACGATAAAATGAGGAGCTCCGGTATGTGACAATTGTTTGGAAAGCAATGTTGAGAGAGCGTTCCTCATAACTCAAAGCAAATGATAGCAGGAAACACAGCAGAGTGTAGAATGATATCACAGCGGATTATTAGAGGAGGAGCAGTCGAACGATAACACTGAGAGCACTAAACGGCCATGGACGGGGATGACAGAAGTAGCAGGCAACAGGAAGTGCACGATAAAATGAGGAGCACCAGAATGTGACAACAGTATGAAATGCAATCCTGAGACAGTAATCCTCGTAACCCCATGCAAATTATAGCAGAAATCACAGCAGCAGTGGATGATAAGAGGAGGAGCAGCCGGTGATAAGAGGAGGAGCAATGGAACGAGAAGCCCATTAACATAAACAACAGAGTAGGTAAAACTAGAGCCCGCAAAAAAAAAAAATCTCATCTGGGGGTATGACACAATGAGGAGCAGCGCCCGTGCCGGAAGGCTCCAGCTCCCAGCAGTCCCAGGGCCTTGTCAGGCACTCACTTGCAATCCATCTCAGGTCCCCGCTCGCTCAGCTAAGGAACTAAATGGCACGTGACTGATCCTGCCCCAGCCCACATGTCTTTCTAGGGACACGGGTATGTCACAGAATGCACCCACTTTCTCACAGGCGCATCTGTTGCATCTACCTCGACCCCAGTTTCCTCTCCTACAGCCCCCTCCCCTCCTATTCTCTTTTCCATCCTTCCTTCCGAGCTGTGATGGAAATGTGAGCCTACCTTCAAAACGAGAGACATCTGCACAGAGCACAATCGCATGGACACCAACACATCCTTATGAATGAGGGCTTTGACGCCTCCAGCCACCTCTTGTGGAAAGTCACTGGAGGCTGCGGACAAAGCCTCATTAACAAGGCAATGGTCTTAAAGACCTGTGAAGTACTCGGGTGCGGCTGGCAGATCAAAATCGTGTCTGCCCTGGGACTGCTCAGCCCGGGCTGACACTCTAGGGGAGGAGGAGGTGGGATGAAGGGGACTGAAGCCTGTTGAGCCCAATAGGTGTCTGCTTCCAAGCTCCCTGGTGCAGCTGCCGACGTAACTCCCCAGGGGGAGGCCGAGCCCTGCAATCTACAGCACATTACTGCAGGTGAGAGAAACAGTTTGTTTTTTGTTGAAGGAAAAACACTGCATGGTTTTTATTAATGGAAGAGAATATGGGACAGCGAGGGGAGGGGAGCCCGGGCGGGCTCTCTCTGTGGAGGCGGCTGTTCCTCTCACCTGCACACACTTGAGGCTCAACAGAGCCCCCAGGGACTCTGATAAGGGGCAACAGAACAACAAAGCCTCATTAAGTGAATGGTCTTTTAAAAGACCTGTGAAGTACTCTGGTGCGGCCGGCCGCAGTTAAACAGACGGCAGACCACAACAGCTCCTCTCCCCCCACGTCAGCTATGAAAATCAGTGACAATCGGTTTAAAACGGGTCACCTGATTTTCATCCGGAGGTGTACTGTCGTGGAGAGTCGGTTTTAACCGAATTCCGGACAGCCTACCCTTGGGCTATAAAATATATGGGCTACGTTTGGGCTATACCCATGAAGCCCAAAAGCCTACAAAAAATGGTTGCTGCAGGCCGCCCCTCCCCCTCCCAAACTGAACGGGGGCAGACCTCGCAGGCTCGGCTGGCCCCCAAACACCCCTTTTCGTGGTTATGGGGCGCAACGGGGGGCGAGCAGGCTCCGGTCTGGCTTGCACCGGCTCACCTGGCGGGTAGTGTTTTTCATGAGTCAGAGAAAGGTTCAGGCAGCGAAACCGGGGGCATTAGTGGGGCCTGGACCCACCGAGGCGGTAATGGAACAATGCAGCCCTGCACTGCCCCATTCCTGTCAGCCCTATTGTTTTAGGCACTGGCCTGCCAAGACTAGGACTGTGGGTTCTTGGGTTGCGAGGGGGGGCAGCGCCCCCTTCCCCCTCCGCGGAACATCTCAGCACGGGGCAGGGCCAGAAGGTGCCCAATGGGGTTGCTGGTCTGTCTCATGGATGCTCAGTGTTAATCTGTACGTCTTGTGATTTAAAAGGGACAATTGGCCTTTTCTTGACCTGCCCTTGTCCATTATTCGTTCCCGCAGAGCCGGGTGTAACAGATGGTACCCTTCACTAGATGCACGGCACCAAGCTGTCCCTAGGGTCCCTCTTAGGACGCAGTGGCTATCTTACTACAGGATTGGTTATATCAAGCAGTTGGCATCATCGTATCCAACTAACACTTTTCATTTGGCCTCTGAGACCTTGTAACGGGGGAGGGTGTTTCTAACTGTAAACAGGGAGGGAGCACACTCCTGACCTCTCAGCCAGGTCGCCCCTTCGCATTCTGGTACATGCAGTTCACACGATTCAGGACAAAGTTCGTAAGTATTACACCAATGTTGGTGCAAGCAGGTGCTTGGTACAAGGTGTCTCTAGACAAGAGACATAGCTCGTGTTTCAGGATAGTATCCATCATCAGTAGAGATCAGTTTGGGGTGGCTAAGAGGCTGCCAAACAATCCAGGCTTCATTGCCTCTCGGGTGTGGAGGTGCTTCGCCTATAGCTCGTCAGCTACAGAGGCTCACGGGAGCCCCAAAAACAGGAAACAGGAAGGGAGCACACTCCTGACCTCTCAGCCGGGTAGCCCCTTCGCATTCTGGTACATGCAGTTCACACGATTCAGGACAAAGTTCGTAAGTATTAAACCAAGGTTGGTGCAAGCAGGTACTTGGTACAAGGTATCTCTAGACACGAGACATGGCTCGTGTTTCAGGATAATATCCTTCATCAGTAGAGATCAGTTTGGGGTGGCTAAGAGGCTGCCAAACAATCCAGGCTTTGTTGCCTCTTGGGCACGGAGGTGCTTCACCTATAGCTCGTCAACTACTGAGCCTCACGGGAGTCCCAAAAACAGGAAACAGGGAGGGAGCACACTCCTGACCTCTCAGCCGGGTCGCCCCTTCGCATTCTGGTACATGCAGTTCACACGATTCAGGACAAAGTTTTTAAGTATTACACCAAGGTTGGTGCAAGAAAGTGCTTGGTACAAGGTATTGTCTGCTCCCCCCGCACCCCTCGCCGAAATGATTTGTTAGCTGGCTGCGTTTTTTGTGAAAGCAATCTCAAAATTAAATGAACTGTATTCACCTTGCATTCCGTATAAAGCGCACACAAAGAGGCAAGGGCCGCTCTTCACTGCAGTGTGGGCTTCCCCCATTTACAACAATGGAGTTTATGCTCTTTCAGTTTTCATCTCAAGGTTCCCATTTTGCAGATTCCGATCATAATCCTAAGGTTTTTTGGAAGCAAGGTCTGTGAGCTCCTCTGATGGATGTCCAGCTGAGAAGACAAAGATCTGCAGAGAAAGCAAAAAGGGAAAGGGGAAGTGGGCATTGTTCAGAATAAAAAGTGTTGACACAACCATGATAGCATTGTTTGATCCTTTATAAGTCACATCATCCCTATATATATATATATATATATATATATATATATATATATATATATATATACAACAGAAACGTGCCTGCTATGGTGCTATGGAGAGGCCCACACACCAGTTCATATCTGCCACAAATTCTTTAATGGAAGCACTGCACAGGTCAGAGCGTGATTGCACCATCATTAACAGTTCTGCTTCCCCGACGCGTTTCGTGCTGAAAAGCACTTAATCATGGGCTGCATCCTTGAAGTTGAAAAAGCGGCACCACGCATTTAAATACATCTCTGGTTTAAACATCCCGCCCAGAATGGGCGTGGCTACCAGCAAGGGTCTCTTGGATCCTGTAGTCTCTTTGTACCTCAGTGGGCTGCGTGCCGTTTTTCGACCCTTTACACATCTTTCATTCCCATGTGGGTTGTGCACATCAGTCCCCTCGTTGTGCAGTGATCTTGTCTTTCACCAAAGGCACTCGGTGTCCTAGCGCCGAAGGGTCGTTTGGCCCCCAGCAGGTCTGTCTATATATATATATATATATATATATAAATATATAAATATATATATATTAAAAAATATGTATATATATATATGTATATATATATATATATATATATATATATATATATATATATATATATATATATATATATTACCTACTGGCGGTCGCCAGTAGGTAGTTATAGTTAGGATTTTTTTCAATGCAAAATCTCAAAATTCTATTGTGAATAACTTTGGCTCCGGTTGACGAATCTGCCTGAAAATGTCCTCAAATTTGCCTCGTGGAGCTCTGGTCCTTCCTAGAAAGTTTGGGGGGGATTTGTTAAGCGGGGGCCGAGATAAAAGGGGGGTCCCAAAACGTGTTTTCCCCATGTTAATTTCCATAGGGCGGTCGACCTCACTTTTAGCCCGAACGGCTGAATGGATTGCCACTAAACTTGGCAAAATTGTAGGGACTGGTAGCCCGATGTGCCTTTGCTATGTCTCAAGATATGTGCTCCAGTGGTTTTTCAGTAATTTAGGTTAAAAAAAATATATATATCTATGGCAGCGCCCCGGTACGCGCTCCGGGGAGCGCTCTGGGCGCGCAACGCGAGGTGCGCACGGAAAGCTGATTGGCTCTCGGGTGTCTGTAAACATTTGAAACATTCCAGAGCGGCTGCCATCTTGTGTCTCTGTATCTGTGTCTCTGTAGGATCGAGACACACGAGGTGGGAAACACAAAGGGGGAAATGATTATAAGGGGGCAGAGTAGACCCCCCTTGGCCCCCTAGGTTTGATGTGGGGGCTATAAAAAGGCCCCGCGGAGCAGACCGGGGAGCGTGCCATTGGGAAAAATTAATGATAGAGTTTTTAAAAAATGTAGCCTTTTTTTTAGAAATTGGAGGTAGTTCTAAAAAGAACAGTTTTTTTTCTTCTTTTTGTTGTTTTATATTTTTTTTAATGTTTTTGGAAAATGTTTTACTTTTTTTGGCTTTTATGAACTATTTTGTATTTTTTGGGTTATTTTTATGGGGAGAAACAAAAAACAGGGAATTGAAAATGGCTCAACAGGAGCAAAAAAAAAATCTGGAAAAAATTAGGGTTTTTTGGGGCAATTGTGGTTGTCACCAGCAAGGAGGATGAGCTTTAGGCTCTGCTCACCATAGGAGATGGTCTTACCACGAAAAATACAGGTGACCCTAAATTCTCCAAATTGTGGTTGAATGCAAGGGATTGTTTCCCTTGTCTCTGGTCCCGATGGAATGGGTTGTTTTCGTTTGGAGGTGCTGGGTGTAGATTGGGGAGGGTTGCTGGCCAGTTCTCGCATCTCTGCGGCAGCATAGTTGTTAGGGTGCTTGCACTGCATGTGCCTTATCATGGTATTGTTCCCAAATGAATATTTTTTATTTGGGTTACCCCTTGAGAGTTCCATGTCACAGATAAGGCAAGTCACCTTTGCCGCATTCACTTTCTTTTTTCCCTCAGGGATGGAAAAAACTCCCATACAATGTGTGGCTTGGGTTGGTATGGGGTATTGTGTTCTTCCAGCCACCTCCTCCTCGTCCCTTCCTCCTATTCCTCCTCCTCCTTTTCTTCTTGACCACCAATGTGATGTTGTGGTGGTCCTCTTGGTGGTGGTGGTGGTGGTGGTGGTGGTGGTGGTGGTGCAGATGCTCCAGCTGATGCTCCAACTGTAGCCATTTCAAAGTATAAAATATACCTAAAAGATTTCAAAACAGGTCTTCCTCAGTCAAAGGACAAAGTCAGAATAAGGAAAAAAGGTGGGGTCTTTCATCATTTGGAAAAAAAAATGTCCTGAACCAATGAGAAGTGTTATTTTCAGGTCACAAGACTAGGGATTTCATCATTATGAACCAAAACTGTTCTGCACCAATGAAAAGTGTTATTTCCGGGGAGGAGCCAAGCTCGTGACCGTGATGGCCGCAATGTAACTCGGCTCCGCTAGCCTTCCTGCCCAACACACATATCCTGACACGCATCCTGCCCCGAGACGACATACTCGGGAAGATTCGGAAAGACGAAGGAAAGCTTGTACTCACCATATGTCCCGGGGGCTCCTGCGAGCGGCGGATCCGAAGTTACACCCCTGCTTGGTCTGGGGCCTCCGCGGCGTGGAGACCGGGGACTTGCCTGTGGAGATCAGCCGGCCAGATGGTGTCGACAGCGGCCCCTGGTGGAGAGGAGAGGTCGGCTGGGAGAGGCCGTGGTGCGGTTATGCCGATGGCAATGGATCGGGTCCAGTCCAGCGGCCGGTGGGCCCCGTGGTGAGGTGCGGCACGCCGTGGACGGGGGAAGACCGTGTAGGAGGCTCCCCCCTTTGTTGCCTTGCCCGGCCATCTTGAAGCCCTGTGCCCGGAGTCGGCGTGTGGCGCCCGCGGGGCGGAGGCACTGGCGGTCCCCCTTTTTGGTGGCTCTCCTTTCTGCACCCAGATTGTCATTTCTGGGGCCCGAGGGGGCTCCCGTGGTGGCCTTGTTTGAGAGCCGCTCCAGAAGTTGAGGCGCATGGGGACGCGGCTGGATTTGCAAGATGGCGGCCGGCGCCCTGAGTCACGGACTGTACCAGGGCGGCGAATCTGTGTCGCTGAAGTGTACGGGGGTCTGGTCATGTGAGCGGGAGCCCACGCTTGGTGATGTTCTTGAAGCCTTAAAGACTTTACGTGCGACCCTGGCCCTTGGCGTCCTTGTGCTGGATAGAAGGTCGGCCGCCATTGATGTCGGGCCGTCCCTCATGGACGCGGCTCGGCCCCGAGTGTGTGCTGTTTCGTCCCCCTCTGTTGCCGAGAGGAGTGCTGTCACTGTGCATCGGCAAGACTTTACACCAGCGGCCCCGGATTCCGGGGTCGCCTTGATCGTGGCGGGCGGGGGCACCGCATCGGAGCCCGTTCCTGCTCGACTGATCGGGGAACAACGTAGATTGCCGATTCGAACTGCCCCGGCGAGACCCCAGTGTTATCCTGCGGGGACGACTCTACTTTCCTGGGCGGTGAGACTGCACCCACATTGTTTGTTGTTCCCGTTGTCATTGCTGAAACGTCTGGACTGCCGCACAATGTTCTTGACTGGCCGCTGGTTGCTGGAGTCCTCTGGTTTGCTCCCATGGTCTGTCCTGCTTCGACCATATGGCCTCTCCACTTTGATTTACTTGCTGTCCACTACTCTACCACGCGCGGCAGCGATGGCTAAGAAAGGACAAGGGTGAGCCGGTTCTCGACCCGGAGGACTAATGGTTGGCGGATGGAGATGAGGAGTGCCCTCAACCGTGATACTGTGGACGATTCCTTTGTAGGTTTATGATACCCAACACTGTGTCGATTTTGTTTTGATGTTGAATTAATGTGTGTGATGGCGGGGGGTAGGGGCCGAATGGTTCGATTGATGGCTTCCTCTCCCCCTGGTTCTTTTTCCTTTTCGTCTTTTTTGTTTCCTTTCCCTCTCTCTAACTTTTCCTATATTTCGGGTCTCCTATTTAGGGCGACAGGCACGCTGCTGGGGGGGTAGGCCGTAGCCTTCTGAAGTCAAGTCAAGTCAAGTCGGAGATTTGTATAGCGCGCTACATACCCAGAGGGTCTCAAGGCGCTTGAGGGAGGGAAGGGAATTACTTGTCGAATATCCATGTTTTAAGTTGCTTTCTGAATGCTAGGTGATTCTGTGTGAGACGTAGGTGAGTGGGGAGTGAGTTCCAGGTTTTAGCAGCGTGGTAGGAGAAGGATCTGCCTCCCATGGTGGTTTTATTGATGCGAGGAATGGTAGCAAGGGCTTGGCTGGAGGATCGTAGCTGGCGAGGGGGGGTGTAGAAGGAGAGTCGTGTGTTGAGGCATTCGGGTCCAAGTTCGTAGAGTGCTTTGCGAGCGTGGGTTAGGAGGCGGAAAGTAATCCTCTTATTGACGGGGAGCCAGTGGAGGTCCTTCAGGTGGTTAGAGATATGGTCTTTACGCGGGATATCTAGTATGAGTCTGGCTGATGCGTTCTGGATGCGTTGGAGTTTTTTCTGGAGTTTTGCGGTGATACCGGCGTATAGGGTGTTTCCGTAGTCCAGGCGACTTGTAACCAGTGCATGGGTGACTGTTTTTCTGGTTTCTGTGGGGATCCAGCGAAATGTTTTTTTGAGCATGCGGAGGATGTTGAAGCATGAGGATGAGACTGCATTGACTTGTCTGTTCATAGAGAGTGAGGAGTCCAGGATGATGCCCAGGTTCCGTGCGTGGTCCGTCGGGATGGGTGCTTTTCCAAGGGCCTCTGGCCACCAAGAGTCATCCCAAGCGGAGGGGGAGGTGCCTAAGATAAGGACTTCTGTTTTGTCTGAGTTCAGTTTCAGACGGCTGTGCTTCATCCACTCTGCAACCTCTTTCATACCTTCATGTAGGTTGGTTTTGGCGGTGTTGGGGTCTTTGGTGAGTGATAGGATAAGTTGGGTGTCATCTGCGTAGGATATGATGTTGAGGTTGTGTTGGCGAGCGATGGTCGTGAGGGGGCTCATGTATACGTTGAAGAGGGTGAGGCTGAGTGAGGAACCCTGGGGTACGCCGCAGATGACTTCAGTGGCCTCGGACCCTGAATGGTGGGAGGCGGACCCTCTGGGTTCTTCCGGTGAGGAATGAGGTGATCCATTCCAGTGCTTTTCCTTGGATC
The DNA here is from genome assembly GCF_964263255.1 of Lissotriton vulgaris. Classification (NCBI taxonomy): domain Eukaryota; kingdom Metazoa; phylum Chordata; class Amphibia; order Caudata; family Salamandridae; genus Lissotriton; species Lissotriton vulgaris. The sequence continues at coordinate 245,761,412 of NC_141685.1, forward strand.
CCAATGTTTTTGAGGCGCTGTAGAAGAGTGCTATGGCAGACTGTGTTGAAGGCTGCGGAGAGGTCTAGGAGGATGAGGGCGACTGTGTCTCCATTGTCCAGTAGAGTTCGAATGTCGTCTGTTGCTGTGATGAGGGCGGTCTCCGTGCTGTGCTTGGCTCGGAAGCCGGACTGTGAGGAGTCGAGGGATTTGTTGGCTTCGAGGAAGGCGGCGAGTTGGTTGTTGACAGCTTTCTCGATGACTTTGGCCGGGAATGGAAGGAGCGAGATGGGGCGGTAGTTTTTGAGTTCGGTGGGGTCCGCTGTGGGTTTTTTCAGAAGGGCGCTGAGTTCGGCGTGTTTCCAGCTTTCCGGGAAGGTGGCGGAGTTGAGGGAGCAGTTGATGACGTCTCGGAGGTGTGGTGCTATGATGGAGTCTGCTTTGTTGAAGATGTGGTGAGGACATGGGTCTGTGGGGGATCCTGAGTGGATGGAGTTCATCAGGCGGATGGTGTCCTCGGTGGAGATTGGGTTCCAGTCGTTAAGGATGTTCGAGGGGGGTGAAGATACGGCAGGAGATTGGGTGGGATGGTCTCCGGGTTGGTTGTCGAAGCTGTTGTGGATGTCTGCGATTTTGTTGTGGAAGAAGGAAGCTAGGGAGTCGCAGAGGGCTTGAGAGGGGGTGATATCGTTGGAGTTAGCTGAGGGGTTGGTGAATTCTTTGACGATGTTGAATAGTTCCTTGCTGTTGTGGGCGTTGTTGTCTAGTCGGTCTTTGAATGCTGCTTTCTTGGCAGTCCGGATCAGTTGGTGGTGTATGCGGGTGGCGTTTTTGAAAGCGTCCCTGGTGCTGGTGTTTGGGTCTTTTTTCCAGGCCTTCTCGAGGGAGCGGCAGAGTTTCTTCGATTTCTTAAGATCATCGTTGAACCAGGAGGCGTTTTTGCTGCCAAGTTTGATTTGGCGTTTTTTCGGTGGTGCTAGGATGTCGGCGCTGTTGGATAGCCATTGGGTGAGGTTAATCGCTGCTTGGTCGGCGTTTGATGAGTGGGCAGGGGGGTTTTGAAGAAGCGATGAGGAGATCTGGTCGATGGTGATTTTGTTCCAGTTTCTTCGTAGAGTCGGTTGAGGTTGGTTGTGAGTTGTGGTCTTATTGTAGATAAAGTGTACGCAGCTGTGGTCCGTCCAATGTAGAGCTGTGGTGTGACTGAAGGAGACATGTTTGCTGGAGGTGAAGATAGGGTCGAGTGTGTGACCTGCGATGTGGGTGGGCGTAGTGACAAGTTGTTTGAGTCCGAGGTTGGCGAGATTGTCCAGAAGGGAGGTGGTGTTGCTGTCGTTGCTCTTTTCCAAGTGAAAGTTGAGGTCTCCCAGTAGGATGTATTCCTCGGAGGGGAGGGCGTGTGGGGTGATGAAGTCAGTGATAACGTCGCTGAATTTTGCACGGTGTCCTGGAGGCCTGTAGAGGAGAGTGCCTCTAAGTGTGGTCTTGGGGTCGGTGTGGAGGGGTGGAGGGGTGCAGGGTGGGGTGGGTGGGTTGGGTCTTTTTCTGACCGTTTATTAGTTTTTGCGGCTCTTTGTGTCCCTTTCTTACGACGCCGTGGCTGTGCGTGTTTCCCACGGTGTGTTTGCTTGTGGGGGTTGGGGGGTGAGGTATTCTTCCTTTACACAATATTGATTGCACAGATATCCTGATTTGAACGCCCAGCCCCCAATAACGTGGTCCCCAGTCACTTTGCTCGCCCTTATCGCTGTGGGGGCGCATACAGCAACACGGCGCTCATTCTTTTCTTTCTTTTTTAGCGTTCCTCCTTTTTCTTATCTTCTGGGTCAGTATAGAGAATGACTGTAACTCCTTTTGCCGCTCTGGTTACTCAGTTAGGTATAAATATAATAATTTGGTGGTCTGTGTGCATGTGGCAGGCTACGATGGGTACTGATTGGAAATGTGGCATCTATATTCTGACTGCTGTAGACTATTGCTGATAACCGTTTTTGTTGATGCCATAATGTTTTGCTGCTTGACTCGTGGCCCGCTATGGGCACCCAGATGATTAAACTGTAACTGATCCTGCTATAATTTCTATTATAAAATTAACCTTCTTTGATCCTGCATCCGGCGGTCACACTCAGCTCCTCTACGATTGAACTGCTTGATTGCAATATACTGGGTGACTGCCGTGAAACCTCTTTACTGATTTACGTGCTTTCCAGATTGCTTCGTGGCTGGCCTAATTGGTTGTAGGCCCGTATTTGTAAGCTACTATCTGCACAATAAAGGTTTCCCCCCCCCCCAAAAAAAGTGTTATTTTCAGGTCACATGACCCGACACGCTTACGCGGCGCGCCCCCGGGAGCGCCCGTAGGCGTGCCTCGGGTCGCGTCACGTAAGCTCGTCGGATGTTTACGTTGCACGATCGTATTCGCTCGAGTGCTTCCGGGTGCGCTTATGTTGTGCGTATCACATGGACGCGGCTACGCGATATGTCACAATGTTGTTTTCGTTCGCGGCAATAGCGCTAACATGACGCTCTCCGGAGCGCGCCCTAGGGCGCTTCAAAAGACTACGCTTTCCAGGGAACTCACTGGGGCGCGCCCCGGGAGCGCTCCAGGGCAAAAAAAAAAAGATATACACATTAAAAAAATTGTTTTAAATACAAATATAATATAGGATTCATTCATTTTCAAAAATATTGCATTTCATAGCTATTGACATTTGCTATTAACAAAATTTTGAAATTTACTGCAAAAAACATGTTTGGGGCCTTATATATAGTTAGGAATTAGCATTTAAAAAACCTATGAAATTCACTGAAAAAACCATAGGTTTCACACCAGTTATAGTTAGGAATTAGCATTTAAAAAACCTATTAAATTCACTGAAAAAACCATAGGTTTCACACCAGTTATAGTTAGCTGGAAATTTTACTGACATAAAACCATTGAAATTCCCACCTTATAGTTAGTTGGACTCACTATAACTTGCGCGCCTGCAATGCACTGCTGATGACGTCACATATTACATCACTCATGACATGGTCAGTGACATCACTTATGACATCACTGATGACACCATCCAGTGAATGTGTGTCTTTCTGAAATATCAATATGTTTTATATATGTATTTGTAAAGGTCGATGGACGAATAAATGTTTAAATAAGTGTGTAAATGGATGTTTATTTTTAATAAAATATTGATTGGTTAACTGGCTTATAAAGTGTATCTTAGTGAATACATATATTAGCGAGTAATTTTTAAATATTTTAAATATATGTATCAGTGTTTCACTTTGTGTATAAGTGGCTGCATGGGTTGGTGACTGACTCACTGTTTGTATGTGTTTTTAAGACAGCGTATGTGCAGGACTGTATGGGTGGATGAGTGTGAATATGTGTGTGTTAGTGAGTGAATGCCTGCCTCACTAGTGTTTTTATGAGTAACTACATATGTTTTAATCTAGTATATGTGTGTATTGATGTATATAAGTGAGTATATGTGAGGGTGAGAGATTGAAAGAGTTCCTGTTTAAATAAGTATGTGTTTCTATAAGTGATTGTTTAAGAGAGTAAGTATGTGTAAGTTTCCTTAGAAGTAATGTACTAGTGTGTGTATAGCTGTATATGCAAATAAATGGATGTTCAATAGTTTATTTGCATGTGTGAGTATGTGTGTGAGTAACCTTTGTATGACTGTCGGTGTATAACAGGATGTATATGTGTATCACTACATATGATGAGTGAGTATATGTATGAGTGACTATATAGAACTGTTGCTGAATGAGAGCATGAGTGATGTCACTGACCATGTCATGAGTGATGTAATATGTGACGTCATCAGCAGTGCATTGCAGGCGCGCCAGTTATAGTGAGTCCAACTAACTATAACGTGGAAATTTCAATGGTTTTATGTCAGTAAAATTTCCAGCTAACTATAACTGGTGTGAAACCTATGGTTTTTTCAGTGAATTTAATAGGTTTTTTAAATGCTAATTCTTCACTATAACTGGTGTGAGACCTATGGTTTTTTCAGTGAATATATATATATATATTCACAGCTCCTCTGCTTGACCAAAGTCGACAAACCAGCACTCGTAGTAAGTAACACCAAATAGGTTTATTTCACAAAAGGAAAAACGCGTTTCGGCACTTTCCTTCGTCAGTTATATATATATATATCTATATATATATATATCTATATATATATAGATATATATATATATAGATATATATATATATATCACCAAAATACTGCCAGTAAGAAAATCACCGCACTCCAAGGGAATCGTAATTATGCAAGGTTTATTGCAAAACGTGCAATTAATCGCCATCTAACCACCACCAAAGCGTTTTAACCTGCTCAAGGTCTTGCTCAGGATATGTGAGTCCATTTTTTATGTTACTATTTATAGTTTTTGCCCATTCATGCCAATAAGGAGGCATTATGGGAAATGTAGTGTTCAACCTTTACATACTGGTACTATTTTACGCCATAGTTCTTTTACATGGTTTATTTTTACTCAGTGTTTTTCTTTAAATTTTGGCAGGCACTTAGGGCCCAATGTAGGAAGGCATTTACCGGTCGGTAATGGCCGAATTCGGCCGTTACCGACCGGTAAATGCCTTTTCCTATGTAGGAAGCATTTATTTACAGATTCGGTATTTTTACCGATTCTGTATTTATCGAATCGGTACAATTACCGAATCGGTAAATACAGACTTGTTAAAAAAATCGAATTATTAAATTCTAATGTAGGTAGCACTGTTGACAGTGCTAGAGGCCTCTAAGAATTCGTTATTTACCACCCAATACAATTGGGTGGCGAATAAGGAATTCCTGTGTACATGCACATCTGTGCATGTACACCTGTGCCATGTGGCACACATACATATCCTAAGGGCATGTATGTGTGTCACATTGCACATAAGCCAAAAACAGGGTTGCTACAGGGTGTCAAAGTGACACCCTGTTCCCCCTGGCAGGATTCGGTATTTACCGATTTGGTAATTACTGAATTGGTATTTGCCATTGATTCCTATGGGCTTTAAGGCCCATAGGAATCAATGCCAAATACTGATTCGTTAATTACCGAATCGGTAAATACCGAATCTTACCAATTCGGTAATCAATTAGGTAAAAATACCTACATCCCCAGTGCCAGTTCTTAAATACCGAATCGGTATCATTCTGTATTTAAGAAGTGGTAATCTGGGATTACCTACATCGGGCCCTGTGTCAGCAGGAACTGTGATCTTCCCGTAATTCCTTGGTTACATATTTTATCAATCCCAAAGCGTGGAGTAAACACTGTTTTTTTCAGTATTTCGTCAATCAGTGCTATATTGAGACTCCTTGTCACGCGCAATATTGCAGTGTGAATGTGTTCTTTATCCATTCAACTACGGTTTTAAGTCCATTTTACTGCGGGGATTACATGTTTTCATTTCACGCTAAATGGATTTTGCGGACACTGCTTTCAACAATTCTTCAATCGGTACTTTGTTTGCCGATTCTCATTTGATGGTGGTTTGGTTTTCTTTCTTTGGGTACATATTGTCGGCTCCAATTTCTTCCTTCTGTCTGTATTAGTATCCATTTTTTGAATTGTCAAACTGTAACAAGTTCTTTTGTCCTAGGTTTTAAGCGATGGCTTGTGCCTTCTACTTTGTGGTCATTGCAGCTGTTCTGTACACAACTAATTCAGTTAGTTGATACGAATCCCCTTATTGTACAAATATTTCAATCTCTTCATTCTGTAGCCTGTTGATGAACAGTGATGTTTGTTTATTGCTAAGTGCCTATTCAATTTTGCATCATGCCTCTTTGTGTTTTAACGTCTGTGGACTATGTTGCCTTTTATTTGACCATATTCTATGATGTTTTCTACAACTTGACTTTCACATCTCATCGATCCATGCTGAATTTCATGTTCCTCTTCCTCAGAATTCCGTTAAATTAATTTTCGGGTCTTTATACATGAATATACAGTTCCTCATCCCCATTCAGGCCATGTGAAATCTTTTTTTAAAACCTGATTATCAATCTTGACTCCAGCCTTCGTAGCTTTAGCGTCCTGTTCCCTCCTCTTTCACTCTTATGAAAAGTTGTTAATCCAAAATATTTAATATCTTGTCTCCTTTTGTCTTCATGGGAATTCAAATGCTTTACAATGGCATAGTTGGTATCTTTATTCTGTATGGCTCATATATGTTCCAAAATCCTTTTCTTAAGGGGACATATAGTGCTCCCAATGAAATGAAGCCCACAGTAGCATTCAATGACGTAGACCACATAAGTGGGTTCACATGTGATTCTTTCTGTGATATGGAAGATTTTTCCCATGAAATCTTTTACGTCTTTCATATTCATACCAATTTTGCATGCCTTGCATTTATTACAGTGTACAAAGTCTACTTGTTGTTCCATCAGCCATTTTTTCCTCACATTTGATGTCATATGGCTTTTGACTAACTTATTTCTCAGTGATGGAGCTTTCCAATGTGATATGCTCGGCTTCCCGACGATCTTCTCGCAGATATCCGGGTTTTTTTTTTATGATGTGCCAATATTTGTTTAAGATGTTTACAATTTGGTAATTCTCCTTGCTGTATGTGAGTATTACTCTGATGGCAGTATCTTCTTCCTTCTTTTATTTTTTCCGTTCGAAGGTGTCGGCCCTTGACAGCCATCTTGCACGATATTGACTCAATTTGATGTTTTGATGTTTTCAACCTCTTTGTAAGAATCGGCTCTCTGTTTCCTGGAATGTTCTCTCCAGCATTAACCAAGCAGTTGCATCTCATCCTCTTTAGCTGTTGGGGATTGAAGCTGCTTCCATGCAAGATGCTATTAGTCAATGTTGGTTTTCTGTAGACTTTAGTTTTCATTGGATTGTTTTCTTTATACACTGTGACATCCAAAAATTGGATCTCCTTATTACTGATATTGTAGGTAAATCGTAAGCCCAGAACATTTACATTCAGGATGCTCATGTATTCCACAAATTCTTTATGGCTGCCACTCTAGATCGGAATTCAATCATCTATGAAGAGCAGCCATAGTTCAGTTTTGGCAGTGTATACTTCATTTTCATCCCTCCAATCTATGGGTTTTCCCCCCAACCCATGGTGAGGTTGGCATAGCTTGGAGAAAATGGCACTCCCATCGCGGCGCCGCACGTTTGGGAGTAAATTTGAGTGTTGAAGATGAAAACATTATTTCTCAAGCATAATTCTATCATCTCCAAGAGCATTCGAGTGTGTTTCAATTGTTGGATATTCCTTTGTTTTAGAAAGTAGCTAGTGGCTTCGAGTCCTACCTCATGACCTCATGATTAATGGAGGTATATAATGATACTACGTCAATTGTAGCGAAGTAGAAAACTTCTTGCCAACCCATGTTTGATAAAATCCTCAGGAAGTCCCCTGTATCTTTTATATAAGAACTTAGATTCATTACAATTGGTGCCAGGAAGAAATCAACATAGTCTGATAGATTTTCATATAGTGAGCTGCAGCTTGAAATGATTGGTCTTCCTGGTGGATTGATTAGAGTCTTATGTATCTTTGGTAAAAGAAATACATTGTGGGCATCACTGGGCTTTCATTCTTGAGAAATGTTGCTTCTTCATCTGTGAGTAATCCATCACTGTGCCAATTCTTAATTCTCAATTCTAAATCCAAGGTCAGATTGTTAATGGTGTTAGAAGTTAATTTCACATAATTTTTCTCATCATCAAGTTGTCTTTGGGCTTCTTTTATTTAGTCTTTTTTGTTTTGAATGACTACATTTCCCCCTTTGTCCACCGGCTTTATGATTACATTTTCATTCTTCATGAGATCTTCCAAAGCTTGTCTTTCCATCTTTGACAGGTTTTCCTTCTTGTTGTTGCTATTTACTTTCTTCATTGATTCAAATTCATTGACTACTAGGTCATAAAACACATCAATCCTATTACCCAGACTCAGCATGGGGCAAAATTTTGATTTTGATTTGAAGCCACTTCGTTGATTCGTACTTGTATTAATATTCAAATCTTCTAAAACTTGTGATTCTGTTATATTATCTTCCTCATTATTTGACATGAGCTCATGTGTTACTCTTAAGATGGATAGATCTTCAATCGTGAGATTACTTGCCCTGGATTTCCTTGCCGTAGATGTTGTCTGTTTTTCTTTGTTTCGGTGTACTCAGTCTTGCTTATGAATTTTGCTAGCTTCAGTTTTCTCACAAACTTGTATTGTTCAATGCAAGCATCAACATGATCGTAATGTTGTTCAGGGCAGAATGTCAACCCTTTGTTCAATACAGTTTGTTCTTGGGAGCTCAGTTTGTAGTCTGACAGATTGATTATCAGATTCTGTTTCTGACTCCTTATCCTGGTCTTAATTACTTTTTCAAGCGGTTGCGTAGCGCATATCCTTTTGTTTGTTCCGCTCCCTCTTCGCTTCTTTCTCCTTCTCTTGAACCTGATGGATAATCCCTGCCCCTTCCTCTCCCTGGGCCCTGTCCCCTTCCCTGGGCTCCTGGTGTTCTTTGATTGATGTACATGAGCTTCATTTCTCCTAAAAAAGAAGTATGTCCTGTTGGTATTGTCCTTTCCTCTTTGCTTAGATCTGATTCAGATTCGTTCGTTGCAATATTAGTTGGTTCAGTTCTCACTGTTTTCCCCAGTTGGTGTTTAAGCACATCAAGCCTTCTGGCAAAGATTAAGATTGCCCCGGTTTCATAATCCAATTTATCCCTTCTGAATGTTCCTTGTTTTCGTTGCTCCACTTCACTCTCATGTTTATCTAGATTTTTCTCCATTTCTTTCCTTAGTTGTTTGCTTTCCTCCTCTTGTTTGAGATTTGCTATCTGTGCTTCAACCAGCTCTCCTCAGCCAAGTGGAAACACAGCTTTTCTCCTCTTTCTCCACTTTGGTTTGCGTGTATTGTGGTTATTCACACACCACGCCGGGGGTTCAGCAACGGTCAAATTCTCTCTGGGGCGGATAGTAGTGCCTCTCCACCCTTTCATCTTTGTAATTCTGAAGCCTGTATTCTTCTTTACTGGCTCAATTTGTTACTGTTACTCGCTTTTGTACATAGATGTTAGTGCCTTTCCTTCATTAATCTCCAACAACAAATAGCCCCAAGGAAAGCGCACTTTTCATAGTGGGTGCCGGTGTCGAGGATGAACCAGTCCTCGTGTCCAATTGAATCACCAAAATACTTCCAGTAAGGAAATCACTGCACTCCAAGGGAACCTCAAGCAGGTTGAAACGTGTTGGTGGTGGTTAGATGGTGATTAATTGCACGTTTTGCAATAAACCTTGCATAATTACGATTCTTTGGAGTGCGGTGATTTCCTTACTGGAAGTAAATTGGATACGACGACTGGCCCGTCCTCGACACCGGTACCCACTATGAAAAGTTAGCTTTCCTTGGGGCTATTTGTTGCTGGATATGGATATATATGGCCATATCCAACAACAAATAGCCCCAAGGAAAGCACACTTTTCATAGTGGGTGCCTGGTAGTCCAGGCTGGTCTGTTCCTATTGGAGCTGGGTAAAGACTGATTTGCATATGACTGAGCCCAAACTGCAATGTCATGGTGGGCAAGAGGAAGATGAGTTGGAATACTACCCGGAGTGATTGCCATTGTCTTAGTGGAAGAATTCCTGCCATCCCCATTAATGTGTTTAGTGTACCGCCCTGAGGGGCATAGGTATGCCCATACATGGGTCCCATTCTCACTGTGCCACTAGAAACACAGTCATAACAATACCACCCACCCTCACTCTTTAGCCTCCTGCAGGGCTTGGATATCACAGGAGGGTTCTGGGAATGAAAGCGTCCTTATAGCGCCCACAAAGGAGGGAGGGTTGGGCCCCAATTTAGGATTCTCCTGCGTTTTATCTGTCCTCGAGGTGGGTTTACCTTAAAAAGTAATAACTACATCTAACGCACTACTACAAGGACGGGGATGACTAAGAACAGTGGCAGCCGCTACTTAAATAGGTTGGCGGGGGGGAGGAGCCAAGATGGCGGACGGGACGGACGTGTGAGTCCCCGGCTCCGCGAACCGTCTGTTTTTCACCTTAAAATCCTGATAATTATCCTCGATCGTATCTACTTTAAACGAAGCCACGATCGTGCTGGAGATGACTGCGTTCTCCAGAGGTCTCTCTCGGCTGATTTGATGGAGGACTCGTGGAGTTAGCCGACCTCCGACGCTGCCCCTGGAATCTGCTCCGATGTTCCCCGCCTGACGCTGCTGGGAGGTGGAACGAGCTGTGGCAGGGCTGTGGCAGGGCCGATCCTGAGCGGAGCGCGACCGATTGCTGAGACGAGCGGATTTGCTTTCACTACTGGGACGAGACCCCATTTAACGACGGAGTGTCTAATTGTGGGGCTGGGACTATGCAGGCGACGCTTTTCTTTGTTCCGAGACGGGCCATCTGAGCGGACTCCATCTTAAAGCGCTTTCTCCGCCGTGGGACGCTTGCACCAACAGCCAGCGAGGGGGCTTTCACTCGCGCAGCCCCCGGACTGTGAGCCGCGCTACCTTTGGTGGTTCTAACTCCTGCTTCATTAGGTAACGGAGTCGGCCCCCCCCCTCCCGCCATTGTAGGCTGCCTGTAGGGGTGGTAATGGCGCCTGCCTATCGGAACGACAGAGTGGCTGATCCCCGGTCTCCAGTACTTGCTGCCCTGCCTGTCCTGGGGCTGGAGGCTACACTGAGGGCGTCGTTGAGCAGAACTGACCGGCCAGTACCGCGGAGTGTCCTGACTTATAGAGACATCCTGGTGGCACTTGCAGATCTACGGGCGACATGGCGAAGGAATGCTCGAGAGCTGGCACGGAAGATCGAAAGCGCTGCTCATGACATGGGGCAATCACGGCTGGCTGACCCTTTGCTGCCTCTCACTGCTCCCGAGATGGATACAGTGTTGCAACATGTGCACACGGAGGACGGCCATGTCCCTGGCTACAGTGTTGAGTGTTTCCTTACTGACGAGGCTGCAGCTACAAAGTATCCCTCCACTCTGACTATTGAGACTTTGCCTACGAGAATGCTGCCATCGTCTTTTCTTCACTATCGGAGTGTGAGCCATCCTGCGGGAAAAGTAGAGCCCGTCACCTTGGACGCTTCCATGGCTGCCGATTGGGGACACTCCCTTCCTCTTCTTCCGTTTCTTCCATGCCGAGGGCGGCCATTTTACTCCTTTGTCCTGCCTGAAGTGCGCTCACAGCGGTGGCCAAGCCTGCTGGGGTTTCGACGTTCAGGACAAGGTTGATGCTGTTTCTCTCACTGGTTCTGATTGACTGGCTGGCTGAGACCCGGACTGGCACACTGGTTGATATAATGGTCGCGTTCTACATGCAATGACCCCCCATTTCATGTTTGCAATTGCTATTATGTGCACTGCTCTTTTTTCTATTTCGAGTTGCGACTGTAATATTGTGTTTTCCCTTTTTTATCCCTTCCTGGTGGGGTGATTGTCTTTTGGTTCTTTGTCTTGGTGGGGGCGGGCCTTCTTCATGCGCCTCATTTTGGGGTCTGTCCGAGGTCGGGTCAGGGCTAGGTTCTTCTTATGCTGTCGGTTGCTTGGCTGGTTGGACCGGGATTGGAAATGTTGGACACTTGTTTAAGTCATACACGATATAATGTCTTTCCCCAACTGCTTTCGTATTAATATTTGTTTCTCAGTCGTCGCAAATTGTGTGGAGATAGTGTTTTTGACTGGGGGGCTGGGAACGTTTGGATTGGCTCCTCCTCCCGCTTCACTTGTAGTTTTTGAGAGTTGCAGATTAGGATGGCCTATTCTCACTCTCTATATTTCAGAGTTATATTTTTATTATTTTTCTTCTCTTCCTTTACTTGAACTACATTTCGGGTTCTTTAATGGGCGACAGGCACATTGTCGGGGGGGGTAGGCCGTAGCCTCCGCATTGGTGTAGGGTGGGGGGGTAGATTTCATTTTCCTTATTTAGTTTCTATGGGCCTTTTTTCTCACTTTTCTGCGCTTTCTTGTACTGTTTTCTTTTCTGGGTCTGTGATAGGGGATGGATGGGAGTGGGTGGCGCTGGGAGTGGTACGAGCATGGTTCCTGTTGTCCAAGTTGTTCTTCTACTGTACTGCCACTCTGATGGGGTGCTTCACGCAATTGCTGCTATTATTCCAGCTGCCTACTCATGTGGGGAATTACTGTACGGACTCGGATCTCCTTTGCACCTATCCATCATTGATTTCTATTTAATCGGAAAAACTTTAAAATTTAACCTTTACTGCTCCTTCTCCCTGGCGACATGATTTTTCCAGTGTAACTGATATTAAGTGTTGCTATATCATCTGATACCGTTGGGGGACCGTATTGCTAGCACCTGTGCTCAAAGTATTGTGGCCGGCCGGATGGTTGTAGGCCCGTATTTGTTTTTCTATTACATGCGCAATAAAGGTTTTCAAAAATTTTAAAATAAAAATAAAAATAGGTTGGCGGGAGGTTGAATAAAAAAATCATTTAAAAAAAAACACTTAACTGCAGGTTGGCCGCCACTTTTCGGTCCTCTTTGGCTCCTCGGTCAACTCCAGGATGCAGGAAGTACACAGGCTCCCAGACTCCCCTGGCCAATCATGATGCTGCCTTACAGCAGTGTTGTGATTGGTCTGAGCGCTGTGGTTCGGTGCTCAGAGAGGGACTGGGAGGCTGTGTGTGTTCTCCACCCAGGCTGTGCAATACAGCAGGTTGGGAACATGAAAGTGCTTGTGAATTTTTGGCCGCCCAAAATGGTCATGCGCACTTAGAGTTTCCTTACCACTCCTCTCCCTGGCCTCTGCTCTGGCCAGCCAGTGCTCTGTCCCACCACGCCCTGCCCTGCACCTAAGCAGGAATGGAAAAGTAAAATGTTAATAACATTTTGTTATTATCATTTTACTTTTACTGTTTAACCTGCTCTCAGAGCACTGGGGCGACGAACCCCCGCTGACTAGCAGTAATGAAAATTACCGGCAAGTAATTGGGGCATCACTTACACTCTGACCCTACAGTAACATGGCTGCAGGCACACATGTACCAAGATGTTGTTTCTTCATATAAATGTAACTTCCTTTGATTAAAATTTACTCTCCGGTGTTCATTCAGCAGCAGTGTGAGTCATTAACATATATGGGATGTTTTCTTGAATTAACTAATCTCCCACCTGAATGATCCTAAACCTCCATTTTACTATATACTCATACCTGTCCGCTCGACTTCATCCTAATGACCTGGGATTGTTTCTTTGAATCCTACCTAAGTCAGACTCCGATTCACGACAAGCATGGTCAGTGACAAGATGCAGGCTTTACATATCCCAGCACATGGCCTAGCTTGCACTGATGTCTGGATCACATTGGGGCACATTGGAGCACATTATGGCACATTGGAGCACAATGGAGCACATTGGGGGACATTGGGGCAGATTGGAGCACACTGGAGCACATTGGGGCACATTGGAGCACATTCGGGCATATTGGAGCACACTGGAGCACACTGGAGCACATTGGGGCACATTGGAGCACATTTGGGCACATTAGAGCACATTGGAGCACATTGAGACACATTGGGACACATTGAGGCACATTGAGGAACATTGGAGCACAATGGGGCACACTGGAGCACATTGGGAACATTGGAGCAAATTGGGACACATTGGATGACACTGGCGCACATAGGAGCACATTGGAGCACATTGGGGCACATTGCTAGTGTGGGCTGGCTGGAGGTGTGTCATCTTCACAGGTGCAGCAACAAATTCCATATACGACTCAATAAAGTTTTCTGCTGACCTCAGTCATCAAGTAAATCTGAGCCATAGATTAAGGCCAAAATACACATAAAATACTCATGGAATTAAGCTAAACAAACTCCCAACCCTGCAGAATGATGGCTCGCTTGAAAGAAGTATGCACTTTCCAAAAGCATTCTTAACAAAAGGACCTCAGATTTATGGGGCCAGGCTGGAATATGGGCTGGCCTGCCCCGTGTAGGGCACCCCATGGCTACGACTCTGTGTACACTGATGACCCCTCCCCCAAGCACCTTGAGACCCTCACGGGTGAGTAGTGCGCTTTACAAATGATTGATTGATTGATTGATTGGTTAGGGCATGACTTATAAATGGGACAGTATATAAAGGTGTCACAGACTGAGCTCCTTTCAAGAAACATGGGGGGGCAGGCCTGGAAAAGGAGTGCCCGCTCGTATCTAGCCCAAAAAACACAAAATGCTTCCGAACTGAAGCCTTGCCCATGCCAAGGACAAACTGGCCTTAGCGGGCACCGGGCAATGCCCCGGTGCGCTGCACGGGTGGGGGCCGGTTTTGGACCCCTGGGGTCATTTTTGTTACAGGGCCGTTTTTGCAGCATAGCTGCAAAATCGGCCCTGTAACAAAATCGGATGAAAACCGGCCCAGGCAAAGCGCACGGCGGCACCCGCAACCTCCTCCCCCCAACCCTCCCCCTTCCCAGGGAGGGCGAGCACTTTGCCAGGGCCAGTTTTGGTTCCCAGTCCGGCCTTGGCCCATGCATGTCCTGGGAGGCCGTGGGATCAGTCATGGGCTTCAGTCCTTGGAAGCTTCCACACATGAGCTGGAATCCCACCATCTGACATGTTTTTTAGGTCACATGCATGCCAACATTTCGAAACAGAAAAGAGAGAGAAAGTGAAAATAAATTGGTGGGACTTATTTTCCCCATGGACTAAACTGAAACAGAGTCCATTTAGGCTCAAATAAAGGCATTTTTGGCTTTATAAATTGGGTGTCTCACACCTGAATTGGGTTTGTTGGCAGGTATGAGGTCACCAGGTATCTACTGTGTCCTAATCAGGGGTGGTTTCTCCTTTGGGGCATTAGAACATTTCCCTCCACTATGAGCCACAACATACATAAAATATGTGTTACTTTAATGAAACAAAAAAGGCTTTTCACCTTGCTCTAGTACCTTTGGGAGTGGGAAGGTGCAGGGTCATTCCTGCTGCGTTGCAGGAGGGACAGGCAATGGCCTAAAGTTTAATGTGCGCATGTCAGATTGGTTGGCTGTCTTGCCATGAGCAGCCTGACACGCGCACTTGAAGCATCTTCAACCCGTGCAGTGATAGACAGTTGGTGTTGCCTGCTGCAATCAATCCTGGTACTCACTAGTTTAAACAGCATGAGCGCAGCATCTGGATTGGTTAGCTCAGTTGGTCAGAGTTTGTCTGTGGCCCACACACATGAAGCAGTGTGGGGGCCGGAACGGAGGATTAGAACATTCCCAATCACTGTGTGGCTTTATTTCAAAGCTACAATGTGATTGGCCATGTTTCCGTGGCTGTCTCTCTGCGAACGAACACAATACGGTATTGAGCATGAGGGTGCAGATGTGCAAACAGAGTCCATTGAAAGAGTTTTATGAGCAGCAGGCAGCTGCCTCCCTTGCCATGCGAGTTGGCACGTCTATTTTCAGTCCCATCCATCTCACATGACCGGAACCCTATGCTCTGACGTCAAAGAAGCCCGTTGGAGCACTCCTAGGCTACCAATAATTCGAAATTGGAACTGGGAGTAACTTTACACACCCAAATACTGCTTTAGCCTCAGCTTCCAGTTTGTCTGTTTTTTTGCAGTTAGAGTAACCTTGGCACTCTGACATTAGAGTGTTTTACATGGAGAACAGATTAATTGTAACTCTTTTTTAGCAAACAGTTTTGGTGAAATAGTCTTTACCATTCATATGTTGGTTAGTTACCAACAAAAAGCAGAAATAAAACAAAGAACATTTAGAAGTTGTATGTGTTACCACTTCAGGAAAGTCTTTGGGTCATATTATCAAAATAGTGGCGAAGAGAGGCGTTAGCCTCCTTGGCTTAACGCCTCTCTTCGCCACTTCTGAAACGCTAGGCTCCGCCATATTACCAAGGATATGGTGCAGCCCTCCGTTTCCCCCTGCGATGGCGATAAGTTTTACAACTTACCGCCAATGCAGAGTGCAAGGGTGTCTGCGAGCAGGAAAGGTTTGTTTGTATACAGGAAGGAGTTCCTTCCTGCACATAAACAAACCTTAAAAGCCATTTTGTAACTTACATGTGTGCTGCTTTATGCAGCACACATGTAAGTTACAAATTGGCATTTTTAAAAAGAGGTTTGTTTATGTACAGGAAGGGACACCTTCCTGTACATAAAGAAACCTTGGCATTTTGCTTTTTCCATGTGTCCTGCATAAGGCAGCACACATGGAAAAAGCAAAAATGAGGAGAAATTAAGCATTTCTTGTCGTTTCCCCATTTTCCTGGTCTTAAGTTCGGCACTGCCACCTATTATCGCCTCTCTTGATAATAGGTGGAAGCGTCGAAGTGAATGGGTGTTGCGGTGGAATGCCCACTGCAACACCAACTGCACACCCCTTTCATGATAAGTTTATTGTGAAAGGGCCCTATTACCAAGGCAGCGTTAAGCCAATTAACGTGGTTTTAAGCCACATTATTTGCCTTACTGCTGCCTTGATATTAGGGCTATGCCAGACATGCCAACCCTCCCGATTCAGGCGTGAGACTACCGATTTCAAGGCTAGTCTCCCGCCTCCCGATTCCTGCAAGCAAAAACCCGATTCCTCAGGGGTTTCAGCTGACAGGGCTTGGTATTGTGTAAAGTGCTAATTCTTCCAGCACTAGTTAGAGTGGCAATGCAGGGGCTCTAGAAGGTGTGAAAAACCAACAAAGTGTAATTAACAAGGGAATGATCTTTGAAAGACCTGTGAAGTACTAGGGGGGGGGGGGGCAGCTGTGTGTGTGCAGGGGAAGCTTTTCAGTCCGGGCTGCCACAGTGGGGTGGGAAGGGGGGGGGGGGGTGCATGCACTGCCAGCAACCTGCCAGACCAGTGCACAACAATTGCATCACCCTCTGTCTGCCTGCCATTGCGCTCCATGGGCCTTATTTATGAAGGACTTGCGCCGCCGGTGCGCCACTTTTAACATGGAAAAAAATGACGCACTGGTGGCGCAAGGCCTTCATAAATAAGGCCCCATGCTTCTAAAAGGTAAGAAAAGAACGTGCGTTTGCGTTTCAAATGTCCGATCCTGCATCAGCACACTTCCAAATCCCATACATGACAGTAACCCGATTCAAGGCCCCATTCTCCCGATTTTTTTAAAAAAAATCTCCCTCTTTGCTCTTCTGAAATGTTGGCATGTATGGGCTATGCCAATTTCGCAGCGCTATCTGCAGTAAAGTGCCGATAACGCGGTGATAAGGCTGCAGTAAAGTGCCGATAACGCAGCGATAAGGGCCTTGATAATATGCCCCTTTCTTTTATACAATACTTTTCTGTATGTTTTTTTCCCCTTGTAAGTTATCGGGTGTGAAGGGCGCTGAAATCAGGTCCACACTCTGCGTGTTACTGTTGTGCAGCCACAGGAGAAAGGTGTCCACACAGACACAGGAATCATACAACACCTATGTGTAGCGTCATGTGCCGCCCAGCACCACCTAAAGATTAATGTATAGATGGCCAGAGAGACCAGGAGAATGAAAGCGGGAAGAGAAGGGGTATGTCAGAGGTAAACTTGGCTTCTCTGCCCACTGCTCAAGACCCATAATAATTATAAACTAAGTAAATAATAAAAGTCTCTCAGGTCCCACCGAGATTTGAACTCGGATCGCTGGATTCAGAGTCCAGAGTGCTAACCATTACACCATGGAACCGCCCTGCATACATGAGGACTGTCCGTCTATTTTGAATCGTGAAAGAGCAGCTGGTGTGGTAAGTATTGCTGTAGATTTTGTATTGATCGTCTGAGTTTTTTAGACTTTACACAACTAACAGGTGTAAGTAAAGTACTGCATTTCACAATCAAACCAATCATACTATTGTTTATGAGGGCACAAGAGAAAAGACTCATCTGATGGTTCAATATGTCCTTTTAGCACAGTAGTTTCACTAGCCCCGAGAGTTGTTGCTCTGCTGAGAAACTTTGTAAAAGAGTCCCCGGGTCACTGTGAGGGCACCCCTCCTCTCCCTCTCTTACACACAGAAGAGTTGTGCACCAGGTACAGGAGTCCCCTCTGGTGTCTGATGCTGCAGGGGCTCCAGCCCTCCCTTTAAGGGACCAGCAGTGACAGCACAAACCGCACCGGTGCAAACTGTGGACACTGCAAACAGCGGCTGCAAACTCACAGCTGATGGAAAACACTCCAACTCCTCAAGTCTTAAACCCCTGGAAACCAACACAGCCGAGATTGATGTCATTAAACAGACACACAACACAGCCGAGATTGATGTCATTAAACAGACACACAACACAGCCGAGATTGATGTCATTAAACAGACACACAACACAGCCGAGATTGATGTCACGAAACAGACACACAACACAGCCGAGATTGATGTCACGAAACAGACACACAACACAGCAAGGGATTAATGTCATTAAACAGACACACAACACAGCAAGGGATTAATGTCAATAAACAGACACACAACACAGCACAGCGCAAGATTAATGTCATGAAACTGAAACACACAGCGCGAGATTAATGCCATTAAATAACAAACCAAAAACACAGCAAGGGATTAATGTCATTAAACAGACACACAACACAGCGCGAGATTGATGTCATGAAACAGACAAACAACACAGCAAGGGATTAATGTAATTAAACAAACACACAACACAGCACAGCTCGAGAATAATGCAATTAAACAAAATAAAACACAGCACAGCGCAAGATTAATATCATTAAACAAACATACAACACAGCAAGGGATTAATGTAATTAAACAAACACACAACACAGCACAGCTCGAGAATAATGCAATTAAACAAAATAAAACACAGCACAGCGCAAGATTAATATCATTAAACAAACATACAACACAGCAAGGGATTAATGTAATTAAACAAACACACAACACAGCACAGCTCGAGAATAATGCAATTAAACAAAATAAAACACAGCACAGCGCAAGATTAATATCATTAAACAAACATACAACACAGCAAGGGATTAATGTAATTAAACAACAAACAAACAACACAGCCGAGATTAATGTCATTAAACAAACAAACAACACAGCAAGCGATTTATGTCATAAAACTGAAGCACAACACAGGGTTAATGTCAAAACAAACACTGGAAGTGCCTCTCCCATAGCCTGAAATAGAATAAACATTTTCCGTGGTGAGAGAAGAGTAAACTGGTGCTTTCGTTTTTATTCCCCGAGATATTGATCAAATCTGTACTCTTTGTTGAGCAATAAAAGGAAAACAAGGAATAACCCTTCGTGGTATTCATCTGTGGTTGGTCCTCCAAGGCATTAATACTACAGCAGCTGTGCAGCAAGGGCTGGGGCAGAAACAGGAGCCGAGGGGTCGGTGCAAACCTCAAAGGGGAAGATGAAGCCTGAGACATTTACAAGGACTTTAAGTGCATTTAGGTTTGTGGTATATTCTTTGATTATATGTATTCTTTATCTACTTTACACCATTTAAGATTGTATCTTTTGATCTTCCTTGTTGTCTAGCAGTGTGGAATGTTCCTCTGTTGGAAGCTCCAGCTCTGCAGTTAGAGACTGGATGCTGACAAGGAGAGACACTCTGCTAGGATCTGGAGTGCTGTACTTCTTTCAAGAATAAATCTACATTTTATACATCCTGGATTTCTACGAATTATTCTCAGCATGCAACATAAAAACATTGAGTAAAGAATATGTTAGCAAAAGGTAAGCAAATCTTGATCTTTTGCTTTATGCACAAGATCAAGATTGGAGTTGCCCCCTCTTATCTTCAGTCCCTCGTTACACCTTATATCCCTGCCCGTTCACTTCGCTCTTCTTCCCAACACTTACTCTGTATTCCTAAGTTTAGACTCTCGAGAATGGGCGGCAGCTCATTCGCAACCATGGGACCCAAACTTTGGAACTCACTTCCGTTGGTTCTGTGGATGGAGAAATGCCACATTCGTTTCCGTAGAGCCGTGAAGACCTGGCTTTTTGTCCAATAATTCTCCTGCGATTGTATTTTTGCTGCGATTGTCTTTCAGCGCCGGGAAACCCTTACGGGTAGCTGTTGCGCTATATAAACTTAATAAATAAATAAATAAATAAATAAAATAAATACTAGAAAAATATGAGTACATCGCTAGGTTGTGACACCATCTTTAGCAACCAGGCTCTTATGAATTTTATATGAAAACATTACAGTAAAAATAAATTTCAAGTATTAGTATGAACTCGTCACTAGACTGTGATATAATCTTCAGCAAAGAAGTTCATTTAAACTAAAAGTGTCGCTAGACTGTAAATAATCTTCAGCAACAAAGTTCAAGTGAAAGTCAATAAATAGATAAACCAGCAGTCAAGAAAAACGGTTTACAGTTTTCAAATAATTACCTTCAATAATAAGTCACACCTTAGCTTGAAACTCTGCGCTGTGTCAATATCCTCAGAGAATGTTGCAGATGAGTAGATATTACCGTTGAAACGAGTCCAATCAGTTGAAAATATGGCAGATAAACGGAGCAAGGTAGACTGGATCGAAGTAGAGTAAGAATTTAATAATTCAGGAACAATGTGAAGAAAAATTTAACAGTAGAAAAATAGAGAGATGACACTAAATATTTCTGCATAGATCTTCAATCTTCAAATAAATCCCCAAAATAAGGCGGAGGGTCCGTGGAATGCTGTCTTCACCACCTCGTCGCCAAATTTATGTTGCATGCTGGGAATAATTCATAGAAATCCAGGATGTATAAAAATATAGATTTATTCATGAAAGAAGTACAGCACTCCAGATCCTAGCATAGTGTCTCTCCTTGTCAGCATCCAGTCTCTGACTGCAGAGCTGGAGCTTCCAACAGAGGAACATTCCACACTGCTAGACAACAAGGAAGATCAAAAGATACAATCTTAAATTATGTAAAGTAGATAAATAATCCATATAATCAAAGAATATAACAGTTTGGTAGGGATAAAAGAAATGTAAAATGTAGGAGTAATAAAAAATATCTGTACTTCCCATACCGGGAGTCGAACCCGGGCCGCCTGGGTGAAAACCAGGAATCCTAACCGCTAGACCATATGGGAGGCAATAGATGGCACTTTTAGGTCAGTGCTCATGAGAGATGTCCATCCTGTCAGACTTCTTTCTGTACACTAAGTCACACTGCCACCCTCAGGGTCTGACCATCAATGGGGTCACAGACCCCCCACTCCTGACAAACCAGAAGGAATGAAGGGTCATGATTTGTGCAACAACCTGCTCATGTCTCATTATTTACAACCCTGGAACTTCTCCAGACACTGAGCCCAGGACCAGAGGACAGCAGCAGCCCCCGGATTGCCTCTTACTGCCCCACCCCCCTTGAGCCAGACAAAGCCACGCCCCTCTCCCCAGGACACCCCTTCACTCCTGTGTCTGCTCACCAGGCTGAGGGCTCCACAGACCCCTCTCCAGTTACAGTCCAGCTGCTTCCTTGATTAACCCCCCCACACCCCTGCCCTGCACCTGTCAGAGGCCCCAGGCTCCCTCCAGGGGCCCAAGTCACACCCCCTCTCCCCCTGCACTTATCATAGGCCCCAGGCTTCCCTCAAGGGGGCTCCACTCTCACCCTACTAACAGCACCCACCACAGTCCTGACACTCGATTGGTTAACACAGAGGAGGGAGGACCAGCTCAGGTGCACCCTGGCTTCTTCCCATGCGCAGGGTGACCGCCAGGGGGCAGCACCGCCACAGCACTCACAGCCCACCAGCCCTTCGATGAGGCCACAACTTTTAAGGTGAAAACAAGTAGCAGAAACAAAGTACAGATTTTTTTTCGGTTTCCAGCGTGAAAGTTAGGAATTTGGGGCCAGATGTAGGTAAATCACATTTACCGATTCTTAAATACCGAATTTTACTGATTCGGTATTCATGAATCGGTAAATGAGATGTAGATAAAAAATCGGTATTTTTTACCGATTCTGTAAAATTCGGAATCTGACTTTCGGAATTTACTGAATCGGCATTTACCGAATCGGTATTTACCAAATCGGTATTTACCAAATCGGTATTTCCCATTTATTCCTATGGGCCAAAAGGCCCATAGGAATGAATGGGAAATACCGAATCGGTAAATACCGAATCGGTAAATTCCGAATCGGAAAGCAAGCAAAAGTGAAACTTAAGAAAACAGCCAATCAGGTGCTACCACCCTCCCCCTCCCTACCAGGAAGTGGCTACTCAGGCAGCTGCAACTAATTAGAAGGTTCTGGAGAGTCAGTCTGAGCTGAGCAGAGTCACAGAGCAGCAGGGAGAGTTTTTTTGAAACTTTACCAACTGAAAAATGGCAAGCAGCTGTGAAAGCCAGAAGGCAGAAAGAAAGAGGAAAATTAAGTTCAGCAGCATGGAGCTGCAGGTACTTGTGGAGAAGGTAGTGAGGGTGCACAACAAACTTTTTGACAGGCAATCCCTCACTGTTCCCGAGTCTGCCAAAAGAAAAATCTGGCTGGCAATTGCTGAAAAAGTGAATGCAGTGGGAGTCACAACCAGGAATACTGAGGATCTTAAAAAAGATTCTATGACCTCAGGAGCCTCACAAGAAAAAAATGGCTGATATTCACAAGCAGGCAGGCCTAATCGGTGGAGGCAGGAACACAGCGCCCCCCCTGACTGACCTGGAGGAGTTGGTGGCCTCAACCATTGAGGCAGAGAGCGTCTGCGGACTGGGAGATGTGGACAGCTCAGCCAGAGCTGCAACAAAAAAAGGTAAGACGCATGCGCTGCATAACACCCCATACCAACCTGCTTCCCTATACCCTTTGTGGACAAGCTAACCCCAGTCCAGTACTGCTATCACTATACAGGAGCAATGCATTATGGGAAATGTAGTCAGCAAATGTAAGACCATGTGCAACAGCGCAGACATCAGCAAGTTAGTGAACTGAATGCAGATAAATGAAAGTGAAATGTGTAAAGCATTTATTGTAGTGACTGTGACACAGTAGCACTCAGTTGATATACGCTTATTTATACCTAGGGGCCAAATCAGGCAGTCGACCCACTGACACAGAAGGGACTGCACCAGCGAGGGAGGAGAGTGAGGAAGCAGGTCTCAGCCAAGTACAAGCCTCGCAGGAGGAAGGTGACACGACTGGCATCTCCCATGAAGATGACACTGTACATACCCCAGAGTTGCTGCACTCCCCACAGCTTTCCCAATCCCCTCACTTGGTATTCTCACCAGAAAATTCACCATCACTGCTCCAGTCCACCCCTGCACCCCCACCAGCCAAGAGGCGAGTCGTGCCCCACTACCATTAATGGGGGCAGCAGAGGGTGAGGGTGAGGCTCAAGTCACCGTAGATGTGAGTCCAGCAGCACTGCAGTCCACAAATGAGACAGTCACTGCTCGCACAAGACAACGCAGACCCAGCAGTGCAGGTGGACGTGGTGAGGGCACTGTGTTCCGTGGGCTGGAGGGGAGCATGGTGCGCATTCAAAGGATGCAAGGCAAATCCATCCAAGCCTGCCAACGCCAACTCCGAGCCCTGAATGTGCAAATAGGAGACATGGGGAGGGGCATGAGAGACATTGTGGAGTCAAATAAAGAGGTTGCCAGAACAAATACAGACATTGCAGCACGGATGCAGCAGATGAGCAACTCAATTACGCAGCTATGCTCCAAACTTGAAAGTCTGTCACACACAAGGCGCAGGGATGCCCGTGCCCACAATACGGCCATCAATCGCTTGGCCACTGCCACATCCCTGCTATGCAGGAGGGGCATAAATATGCAGGAGGCCTTGACACAGAATACAGCTGAGGTCACCAGGGGCATGGCCAGAATGACAAGTGCACTAGAGGCAATGTTGATTTCCCACACAGCACAGAATCCTGCCCTGGACGTGGCAGAGGCTGAAGAAACTAGTAGCCGGAGCAGCATGGCAAGCACTACTGTGGAGACACGGAGGAGTACCAGGCGCCAAGCTGATGCTGCAGGGCACGCTGAAGAAAGCGAACAACACCCTAGTGGCTCAGGGAAGCGCGGGCGCAAGTGACATTACCGGTCATGGGTGAAGTAACCCGGGACATACAGTCCCCACGTGTATGATGTTAATTTTGTTGCACTTAAGTGCTTGAACGTTGTGGCACCATTAAAATACGTTGGTTCCATACACAACCTGTCTGTGTCTCATTACTTACTCAGAAATAGTTGCGTGTAATCACGTCTGTATCTGCCATCACTTGGGGTTGTCACTCCAGCAGGTTGTGTTTCAGGCACAGCAATCTCGTCGTCATGATCCTCAAAGTCTGACAACTCCACCTCAGTGCCCTTCTTCACAGCAAGGTTGTGCAACATGGCACAGGCAGCAATGATTTTACAGCAGGTCATGGGGGTATACTGCCGGGCACCTCCACTCTTGTGCAGGCACCTGAACCTGCTCTTCCATATACCAAAGGTACGCTCAACAACAATTCTTGTGCTCTTGTGAGCCCTGTTATATCTCCTTTGGCTGGGTGTTGAGGGGTTGAGGTAGGGGGTGAGGATGAAGGAGCGGAGGGCATATGCACTGTCCCCTAAAAGGAAATGGGAATACATTACTCACATGCATACATGTACTTCTTACTGCAATAGGTGTCAATGGGGTCACACACTGTGTCTTACCTAGGAGGTATCCTTCGCCAAATTCCCCTGCTGTCAGCCGTGCATAGATACCGCTGTTTCGAAATATGAAGGAGTCATGGGTACTCCCAGGAAATTTTGCCACAAGGTCAGTGATGGCGCACTTGGCATTGCAGATCACCTGCACATTGATGGTATGTGTGGACTTCCTATTCCTATATATTTATTCGGTGGCAGCAGGGGGACAAATGGGAATGTGGGTGCCATCAATGCAGCCAATGATATTGGGGAAATGCGCCATCAGGTAAAAGTCAGTCTTTGTTTGGAGCAGTTCAGCATGGGTTGCAGGGAAATATATATAATGGTCCATCCTCTGTAACATGGCGTGAAGGAATTTGTGGAAAATGTGTGACAGGCTGCTCTGGGTCACCGCACCTACCGCAGCAACCACACTCTGGTAGCTCCCAGAAGCAAGCAGGTGTAGGCTGCACAGCACCTGCACGTGGGGTGGAATTGCGTGTGCCCTTGGGGTAGTGTGCTCCAACAGTGGTTGGAGGTCCCTGATGAGGTCCAAGATGGTGTCTGAGTCCATCCTGTACCTCTGGAGTATCTCTGCCTCTGTGAGCATGAACAAGGTGAACTTCTGTCTGTAGACCTGCTCCTGTCTCTGCCATTCCCTCTCTCCTTCCTCCTGTAGCCGTAGCCGTCTCGCAATGACATAGAATGCCGCCATTGTGTAAAGAGTATTGCAGTTTGGGTCCTTTTTTATAGGCTGCACCTGGTTACCACCTGATTTCAATCCAAGGTAAATACCGACTCCTAAATACCGAATTTCAGTCAAATTCGGTATTTAAGAGCTTACCTACATCTCAATATTCAATTTTGCCACTTCTTATTTACCGATTCGGTATTTTACCGATTCGGTAAATTGACCGAATCGGTAAATTTACCGATTCGGAAACCGTTGCGATTTGGAAAATTTACCGATTCGGTAAATTTACAGATTCGGAATGTTTACCGATTCGGTAACTTTTCCGATTCGGTAAATTTACCAATTCGGACGATTTTCTGTCTTCTACATCCCAAATGCTCAATACCGGTCGGAAACGGCTGAAAATCGGTATTTTCGACCGTTACCGACCGGTATTGGGCTACCTACATCTGGCCCTTAGTTATTTACGGGCATCCAAAAACTCTCCCAACAGCTGTTAGATCACTTTCAAAGCCTTTTCAACAGAGAAAAAGAATCACAAATTCCACCCTGTATTTTGAGATAGCAGAGGCAGGACCTCGTATGTCATCTTAAGGATTTGTGGGGCCCCGGGCACGACATACTTTAGAAGCCTTTGGTGGAAACAGCTTTATCTTTCATTACCCATTTCTACTAATTTAAGTCACACAACACCAAGCAATACTGTATAATACATTAAAGTGTGAGATGCAAAAATCGAGGGATATGGGATGGTGAGAAAGTTCACCCCTCCGCCTTTTGGTGGGTGGGCGCCCTGGGCAGTCGCCCATGCCTTTAGACGTCTCTGGAGGCAGGTGGTTAGCTGGCCTCAAGTTGTCTGTGCTCTCCATTTTTTTTAACGTTTTTTCCTTTTTTACAAAAGTTGAAATTTGATTTTAAAAGCAAGTAAACATATGTTTACACATTCCCCATAGTCCTCTCCATTCGGCAAACATTTCTGATATCACACTAAATTAAAAAACACTCTAGGGGATAACAACTAAAAGAAACGGTACGATGAGAATAAAACAGGAGTGGGCAAATTAAACCTTTTAAAGCACAAATATTTCCATGTTTATTCAAAATCTCTGTTTACAACAGCTGTAAAAGATGTTGATTAATCGAGTTCAGACTGCAGCTTTTTCACACTTGTTCTGTCACAAATTTGGCAGCCCAAATCGGATAGTTCGGAGTTTCTTCTCTCTGTGATAAAAACTGTACTGTATACATATGGGGTCTCCAGCCTTTTCTGTAGTGAGAGCTACTTCTGATCAGTGAAAATGATTGTGAGCGGCTGAAGGCCATGCCACTTGGGCATTGTCAGCAGACACCACTGCGCCCATCTTACCTAACTTTAAACCTAATGTCCATAGAACCAGGCACTATGGTTTGAACAAATTACTTTGTCTAGGGTCACCATGGCATGAGAGAGTGGTCTTTGGGGATGTATGAACATGTGTGCATATGAATGAGGTATATGTGTGTGAGTGAATGAGAACCTGTGTCATATGTATCTATGGTACAGGACATACCTTTCACCATATGTGGCAGGGTTACATATATAAAAGAAACAAACAAGCATTTTTTTTAAAGGGGAGAAATTTAAAGTGCAGAAAAATGTTCTGCAAGAATGTTGAAAATATGAAACATTTGTCTGCACATTCAGTTTCTCCCACTTTAAAAATTGCTCTATTTTTTCAGTTATATGTATGGCACTGGGTCTCCCAGCCACTGGGAGCAAGATGCCTGCTATGTGTAAATGTGACACTTTGAAATGAGAGAAAATTAAACTGAAGCGTTAACTTTATGTTTATATGGATTCCATAAAACTCATTATTTCGTTTTTCTCCCATTTCAAAGTGACACAATTACAAACAGCTGATATCTTGCACCCAGTGGCCTGTAGACACGGTGTCACATTTATAACAGAAAGTACAGTCATATGTTTAATTGAGAAGAATTTAAAATGAAGAAACATGCTTCATAAAATATTAAGACTTAATTGGTTTTAGAGAACATGCAGAAAAATATTGATTCAATGTGTCATAGAATTATTTTTATTCACTTTAAATTTCTCCCATTTAAAACATGCACTGGCAAAACCAATAGGTCTCACCTATGCGAGAGCTATTGGTTTTACCAATGTGTTATAGCCATATCGCAAACATGGGTGGCTGCTGATAAGCATGGCTAAAAGTGAGTGGGATGGAGTGGCAGGGTTAGATTGACAAGGTGGGAACTCAGGCAACGGCTGAGGGGCCGTGATCCGAGTTCCAGCTGTGGGCTGCTTATTTTGGGCAGACTGGGGGCAATTTCGGAGGTGTCTGTGTTGTTCGGATGCCGCTAGCGTCCCAGTGGCCTCTCTGGAGGCAGATGGGCCTCCATCACCTCCCTTTTAGCAACGGAGCCGCCCATTAATGTATGCGTATTGAGCTGGAGCAAGGGGCCTGATGGGATTTATCAAACTAGCTGGGAAAGAAGGCGCGCTGGATTTGAGTGTGCTTCTATTCAGAAAACTTCCTCATTAATGGGATGGATGGAACAGGAAATGTGGAGCAGATTATCAATACATAATTTGGAGCCCTGATGATGTCCAAGTGTGAATGAAACAAGTGGGCTTGTTACTATATTGTGTGGATCAAACAATTTGGAAGGTTGTTGAAATAAACCACAGAGTTTGAAATATTTGTCAAAGACTGCCTATGAACCTTTTTTTTACTAAACCATTACTTAAATAATAGATTTGTGAACAATGTGAACCGATGCGCTCCTTTTCAGGATAGGTTATGAATTCTTGTTGATTAGTGGCCCAGTGGCGGTGGGACCATTGAAAGTTGAGTGTGTATGAACTACCTAATCGACTAACCGGTATTACACACCAGTGCGCACACCTCCTAGCCCTCACCGCCTATCAAGTTGGATGAATCATGCGCAAAAGTGACCTCAATTGTTTTCAGGTGTGTCTCACCAGCGTGAACTAACCCATGCACTTGTTTTTAATCAAACTAAAGTTAAGAAAATATGCCTCTGTCAGAAACCCACCTCCCCCCCCCCCCCCCACTTCTTTTTAAAAAACTTTGCAGAAGCGGCGTTTTGTGGAAAGGCAGTATGCAAATGTAGGCCACTGGTTTTTTTTTTAAAGCATGGCCTGGCCAATTTTTAATCCCAATCCAATCCTGTGGGGTGGGGTAGATTGGGTTGGGGTGGGGTAGATGGGGGTGACATAGATTGGAGTCTGGTAGATTGGTTGGATAGATTGTGGCAGACGGTGGTGGGGTAGGTTGGGGTCGATTGGGGTGGGATCGATTAGGGTAGGGTGGAGGGGGTGGAGTGGTGGATGGGGTGGAGTAGATTGGGTGGGCAGATTGAGGTGGGAAAGATGGGGGCTGATTAGGCCAGATTGGGGTGTGGCACATTGGGTCATGTTGGGATAGATTGGGGCGGGCTACATTGAGGTGGGGTAGTTTGGGGTAGGTAGATTGGAGAGGGTTAGGTTTTGGTAAATTTAAGTGCAGTAGATTGTTGTACGTTGGATTGGGGTAGATTGGGGCAGGTTAGGGTAGATTGGAGAGGGGTTTGAGGTAGATTGGAGTGGGGTAGAATGGGGTACATTTGTATTGGGTTGATTAGAGTGGGGTAGATTGGAGTAGGATCTATTTAAATGGGGTATGGGTAAATTGGAGTGGGGTATATTGTGGTTGATTGGAGTGGGGTAGTGAGGAACATTGGAGTGGGGTAAAATAGGGTAGATTGGATTGGGGTGCATGAGGGTAGACTGGAGTGAGTTACACTGGGTGGGGTTTATTTAAGTGGGTTAAGTAAAGTGGTGTGTAAGGTGGGCGGTGTAGATTCAAGTGGGATAGATTGGAATAGGGTACATTGAGGTAGATTGAAGGTAGGTTGAGGTAGATTAGAGTGCGGTACATTGGAGTGGGGTAGCTTGGGAAGATTGGAATAAATTGGAATCATGTAGATTGGTGTAGTTTGAAGTGATATACATTTTAGTGGGGTAAATTGGGGTAGATTGGAGTGAGGTAGATTGGAATGGGGTAGATTGAGGCAAACTGAACTGTGGTAGAGCGGGGTTGACTGGAGTGGGGTTGACTG
Organism: Lissotriton vulgaris; assembly: GCF_964263255.1. NCBI lineage: Eukaryota > Metazoa > Chordata > Amphibia > Caudata > Salamandridae > Lissotriton > Lissotriton vulgaris. The sequence goes on from NC_141685.1 coordinate 245,790,827, forward strand.
GAGTGGGCTAGATTGGCGTGGGGCAGATTGCAGTGGGGTGGAGCAGGGTAGATAGGAGTGAAGGGTGATGAAGAAAGAGAGCCGAAGCAGGAGGAAAGGGCAGCAGCAGTGCCTTGAAAATGGAGGAGCAGTAGTGCAATGAAGAGGGAGGGGCAGTGGTGCCATGAAGAAGTGGGAACATTATTAAGACGAAATGCACTGCAATCTCTATTATCAATAGCTGTGTAGACAATTAGTTTGAAAAATGAAAAAAGTATTTTCCAGCCCAGGAAATATGAATCCCATTACAGGTACACAAAGAAAACCCCTACTATCCAGTTTCAAATACTTGGGAGCTATAGGTATTTTGTTAATAAAACGTATTCATTTTGTGTAAAAAGAAATTCAGCAGCAGGTGCTGGGGCGGTAAAGAAAAAGCAGACAAGGAGGGGGTAACAGGATGAGACAGAAAAGAAGCAACACAAATGAGTAAAGGAGCAAGTGAAAACACAAGCATTTGCATGGAGTCTGTAATGCCAAATAAAAAAGTAGCTCCAAAAGAAGAGGCATTATGCATGTATGCCATAGCAAACTGCAATGAAGGATATGGGAGCGACATTGCAGCTACCAATGGTAAGTCTGTGGGCAGGCTACAGCCCACTACCTGTAAACAATATTTCTCAAAGGGACAGAGACTGCACTGTCGAGCCTAGACCTAAAAATGACTGTATTTGGCGGTTATAAATATGGCACAGTGTCTACCGGCCAGTGGGAGCAAGAGGCCTGCTGTTTGTAAATGGGACACTAAGATGGGAGAACATTAAAATGAAGAGGTAACTTAATCATTAAGGTAACTCTTTATTTTCATTTTCTCCCATTTAAAAGCATCCAGAAGAAACATTTTACTCTCACGCTCCAAAATTGAGTCGACAAGGACTTTTATTTAGGATTTAAATACTGCAGTGCTTCAGCTATTTACCTCTGCACCCTGGTCATAAATCTGACTCCAGCATTGCTCATTATTCATTACCAGAGCCTCCTATCTGCAGTCTGAAGATAAAGCAAAAGAAACAGTTTCCCCTTAACTTTAAAATAAAAGCTAGATCCTGGGCTTATTCATAATAAATTCAAGGCTGTGTGCTACCCTGAGGGTGCAAGCGAGCTGCTGGTAGCTCCTGATCGATCAATTGGAGGCACCAGGTGTATATTATGTTATGTCATGCAAAATACCTATTAAAGGTTTACTGTCAGCCCATGTAACAGGCATACCCTAAAACCATTATCGTTCTTGAGTGCGTAATTCCACTGTACATATGGCCGCACATGCCCCCACTGATAAGAACAATGGCCACAGAGGACAGAACCCCACCCCACTACGCCTTACTCACAGTGGCCTTACTCACAGTGGCATAACGCAAAATGATGGGGTCACCTGCAGAATGTGATGTGGGGATCACCGAGTATCCCATATTTCACAGGGCGCAAATCATAATGAAAATAGAGGAGGGGGGACTAATAGTCATATGCAAATCACAGTCACACCACATGTAGTGGCATCACAAGAAGCGATGTCATGCCATTAGAATAATTTGCACTTAAAAGGTAGAAGGGCCTATTTTACAAATACAACAAACAAAAATAATCACAAAAGAATGTGGGAAAACATTTTTGGTTTTAGTTTTTATACCTCTTGTGCATTTTTCCATGGTATGCAAAAAGAACAATTGATGGACAGAATGCAGAACAATGTCATACATTCACCCCATACAGAGAGCTGGGCCTAAATCCATCGTTTTTTTCATCACCATGCCATTCCAGTTTGGACCCAGCCAGATGCAAATCAGTCTCCTTGTGTTTGCTTTCCATGGTATGGCAACTTTCTGCCCTGCAATGCTGAAGTATCCATACTCTGTATCCAAATATTACAAGCAATCAAGGGAGTATGTTGCATCACATCATAACTCTGCTTTTTTAAAATAAAAATTAGTATCAGTTACTTGTAGGTTGTTGAAGCATTTGAGTTTTAGCCAACACATGTTTCGCTCTTCTGGTTAATTATGCCTGTTGCTTTCTCAAGGCAGCGTAATGATGTCCTGTATATTAATTTCAATAAAATCTGTCCTGTGTTCCATGTACTGCGGCAGTTAACTCGTGGGAAGATTGCATAGCATTTTTGAATGTGAAAGGTCGTTTTGCCTAGTGAAACGGTAAGCGCGCTTCAGAATACTTTCTAAAAGAGGATGGTAAATGTTTCTTTTAAGAATGGGCAGCAGTTCTCAATCCAGTGAGTTTGCAGTAATGTGGATGTGAGATACATTCAGGGGTCATTACAGGTTAACGTGGGGAGTGCTTAGTAGCTGGGGATGTTAACCAACAATGACAGTAAAAGTATGAGCACAAATAATGACATATGGTAAAAGTCAATGCTTTTTCTTAAAAATGATGTTTTATAAAAACCAGTTTGCCATTTAATTGATTAGGTTGTATTTTGTTTGCACTCTAGAAACCCCCGAAGAAGGGATTAATCCCGAAATGCATTAGGTGACTGTCAATAAAAACGTGGCATTGGAAACAAGGATTTCCCTGTGTTTTTTTGAAGAGTGAAAGAATAAAGACAATGAATATAATGGATTGAAATAAAACAGAGTGAAGAAAGGACTAATGATTCATGGATAAAATTGATGAATAATTAAAAAGTGGATGACGAATTTGATGCATTAGATTCATTGGTTGTGCAGCTACACGGAGACCTAAATGTGTCTCCTCTGAGTTTTTTTCAAGGTCAAATATTGTCACTTGGACATTTTTCACAGAATTCTTGTTCTCTTAGAATAGTTCTACTTTAAGAAGATTACTTTGTGCCAAAAAGAGTAAATTTTCGAAAAAAAGTCAAATCGTAGAAAAATAGAGTTCCAAAGATAGAAGTTTTTTTTTTTAAAGTGAAGGTCGAATACAGATTCCATAGAACACTGTGTGCTAATTTTCCAAAGTCAGTCTCATTGTTTGGCGAAAACATCAAGGGGTAGGTGTATCAAGATTCCAATTTGCGAATTCTAAATAGCGATTTTTTGTGAATCGCTATTTAGAATTCACAAAATGGAATGTATGTACAGAATCGCTATTTTTTAGCGATTCCTTAATATTCTATATTTGCGAATTCGCATTTTGCATACATACATCTTTTTCAAGTTGTCATTAAATGCATGGTAAGCTCATAACGTCTAAGTTATAAATGCAGATATTGTAGAACATTGCTTCACCTTTCAGCCATTCAGTTGCATTCACTACACTTTCAACGTGCAGTGCTCAGTCTTTCTTGAGTCAGGTGTCATAACTTCATCGCCTAGCAGCATATCCCCGCGGGACTGAAGCTATTTAGTACTCATTCATACTAGATATGGTCGTCTTCCATTCAATAGATCAGGGAACCGAACATCCAACTCTCCTCCCTCCCAACAGACTCACATCCATCCCTCCGCAACCCTTTCCCCCTCCCCTCCCCCTCCCCTCAGACATGCCGCTTCTCCAATGCCATGTGTGCCGCTCATAATGTATTCCGCACACTCCAAATGAGACCTGTGTCAGTGGTCTAATCTCCATCCGGGAGAATGCGCCCATTCAGGAGATCCCACCTCCCGTCTACTTGGTCATCACACCGTCCGCAGCTGAGGTCCCATACAACCTAAAGGGCACGTAAGATCAAGAGGATCAGTCCTCTTCATAAGTAGATCTGTCAGTGCTACCCAGGCTCTGGCTGTGTCCCATAACTTGTCATTGTCAGTTCTTCGAGCTAGTTGGAGTTGGAGGGTCACCTCGTAGTCCGCCCACTTGAGAAAATCTCTGAGCCAGCGCCCTGCATTAGGGCTGTGGCCGCTTTCCAATGACTGGTGATTTCGCGCTTGGCTAGAACCAGACCCAAATCCAAAAACCTGCTGGTAGTTTTGTTGCAGGCAGTGTGAGGGAACCAGTGTAGCAGGCACACAGCTGGAGTACTTTGTAGGTTCCTCTCTGTTACCTCAGTCAATTTGGTCATTATCCCTCCACAGTACCCCCGGAGTATAGGGCAATCCCAGAACATATGAATGTACCCTGCATCCTCCAGTCTGCATCGTGGACAGGCAGCATGGGAGTCTAATTAAGTTTGGAAGGAGTGAGGTACGCCCGATGGAACACATAGAATTGGATGACGTTTCGGGAACATTTCCATGCTCTTTCCATTACCATTTCCCAAGGTGTAAGCGCGATGGGAGTTCCTAGGTCCACCTCCCACTTGGCGCGCAATCTCTCCAGTGGCGTCAATCTGCGGTACAGGCACGTGACCGCCTTGACCCTTCCTGCAGAGGTGACCAAATATTGTCAAGAGGGGAAAACCCACGGCTCCTCTAGTCCTCCCTTCCAATGTTTGCGCATCGCAGCCGTCACGGTCGCATGTAGGAGAAAGTCCTGCGCAGGTAGCTCATGTCTGTCCACTAGTTTTTGAAACGGTAGGAGTGCACCATCTTCGTACAGATCCCCAAGGGTGGAGATCCCGAATTCCTCCCACTCATGCAGCCGCTGCCAATTCCCCCCATGCGGAAGTTCCATGCAGAGCCATGTCGGAATCTCAGGCGAATACGCCGAACGACCCTTATGGCATCATAGGGCCCTATTCCAGCAGAGCCTCAGGACCCAGAGCTCCCTGGGGACCTCCCCTTCCTGCAACGGGAGGCGCAGAAGAATCCGCGCCAGGTGGTGCATCTCTGCGTCCCAGCCTCTCTGAGCCATTTCCAGGCCCAACCTCCCCGCCAATCTTTGGGTAAACCATTAAAATTGGGCCGCATGGTAGTAGGCCTCGAAATCAGGGGCTGCAAGGCCTCCCTCCTGTCTTGGGCGCATCAGGGTAGGTAGTGACACTCTGCGCCTCCCTGAACCCCACAAGGAGCCCGAGATCATGGAGTTGAGTTGGGCGAAGTACCTCCCTGTATCCAAAGTGGTAGAGTCACAAAGTAATAGAGCAACCGGGGGAGGGTTATCATTTTTAGTAGTGCCACTCGCCCCGCGACCGACAAGGGTAATGTCCTCCAGAAGTCCAGGTTATTCTTGGTGTTTCGCAGGGCCCGGCCTAAGTTACCTTCAAATAAATTGGCTGCGCCATGGTAAATCCGCACCCCCAAGTACAGTAAACAGCCACCTTTCACTCTCACATCCAGCCCCTAAGGGGGAGCACCACGGTCACCCCGCATTGGAAACAGACAGGTCTTGGCCCAGTTAACCCTGAGCCCTGCCACCCTTCCCAATCTCTCCAGCAGTTCCCAAGCTCCACGGAGCGCGCCAATGTTATCGGCGAGGAACATCAGTAAGCCGTCGGCGTATAGGGCAATATGGTGCATTCGACCCAACACCTCTAGGCCCCTGTAGTGTTCGCCCCTCTATGCACGCACTGCTAGGGGCTCCATTGCTAGGGCAAGCAAGAGGGGGAGATAGTGGGCAGCCCTGCCTCGTTTCCCTACCCACCACACACGCTGCCGAAATCACTCCCCTGTCCAGATCCTGGCTGTCGCATTGGAGTATTGGATCTGCATCCATGCCACGAACCCCTCACTCAGGCCGAAGGCACTCAAAACCCGAAACAAGTATGTCCACTCTAGGCTATCAAAGGCCTTTTAGATGTCAATGGATAGCACACATGCCTCTGCACCTCCGGCCTCTTGCACCTGTAGTAGTTGACACAGCCTCCTAATATTCACCGCTGTATTCCAGGTGGGGATGAAACCAGATTGGTCCTCATGTACCAGGGTCGTCATGTGCACCATCAGGCGATGTGCCAATATGCCACTCAGTACCTTATAATCAATGTTTAACATCGCAAGGGGGCAATACGCTGTACGATCCCACTCCAGTTTCCCCGGTTTAAGGAGCGGGACAATCATTGCCTCTCTCATCGAGGTGGGCAAATAACCAACCTGTTTCGATCGATTGTAGAGAGACACCAGCTGTGGGGCCAGTACATCAATATAAGCGACATAAAACTCCGACGGGAACCCATCAGTGCTTGGGGTTTTGTTCTTAGACATGCGTTTAAGGGCACTCCGGACCTCGCCCACTTCCACCGGGCGGCCCAAGTTTTCTGCCTCCTCCACTTCAATCTGCAGTAATTCTATATCTAGGAAATCCCCGTCCTCCAGGTCCCTGGGCTCTAGTGCGCTATGATACAGCGTGAAGTAGTAATCTAGGAATTTGTATTTGTATTTGTATTTGGTATTTAGTATTTGTAGAGCGCTGCTATTGCTCTGGAAGAAGCATCCTGGCGCTGAAGAACAATACAGTACATTGATGGAACTATAGGGCAGCCATTACGAAGGCCTCTGGTAGACTGAAGATCCAAGTTTTTAGTTGCTTTCTGAATGCAGGCACTTGCTCCACAAGTCTGAGATCCTTCGGCATTGCGGTCCAAGCCTTGGAGGCCAAGACAGTCAGAGTTTTTCCTCCCTTGGTTTTGTAGTGGAATCTGGGTATGTCAACTAGGTTACCCCCTGATGACCTCAATTTTCTGGGTGGATTATAGCGAGCGAATCTCCTAGCATGATACCTCAGCCCTGTGTGATTTAGAGCTCTAAATGTCATCACCAACATTTTAAATAGGATCCTCTTGTGCACGGGTAACCAGTGCAAGTTCTTAAGAGCAGCCAAGGCTGAGGCTCTTCTCAGTAGTTTCAATACCAGTCTAGCAGCGGCATGTTGCACTTTCTGGAGTTTCTTTAATGTTGCCTTTTTTACCCCGGCCATCAAGCCATTACAATAGTCTATCCGGGACAGTATTAAGGCTACCGCCACGGCCTTCCTTGAGTCCATTGGGAGGAAGTCAAAGAACTTCTTTAATGATGCCAAAACAGCACCCTGCCATATTCCTCACATGCTGGTCAAAAGAAAGTGTGGAGTCAAATATGACTCCCAGGTTTCTGGCTGATTCCACTGCCTGAGGTGGGACAGGAGAGCCATCTGGCCACCATTTGCCTTGGCAAAAATGAACATTTTTCCCCAGGGCCAGAATCTCCGTCTTATTGGTGTTACATTTTAAATGTTTTTTTTCCCATCCATTGGAACACGTCCGTCAGACAGTTCTTTAGATTCTGTTCTGCCTCATTCGAGTTCTTATCTAGGGGAACAATTAATTGAGTGTCATCGGCGTACGAAGTGACAAGAATGCCGTATGACTCAATTAAGGAAATGAGGGTAATCGTATAAATATTAAATAATAAAGGGCTCAGAATCGAGCCCTGAGGAACGCCTGATGTGACCTTCTTTTCCTTGGAGAGAAAGGGACCCAGGGAAGTAATTTGAGACCTATCGGTCAGAAAATAAATTATCCACGCTAGGGCCGTGTCTGTGATACCGTTCTCTCTCAGCCTACTGATCAATATTGTGTGGGAGATGGTATCAAACGCCGCTGTGAGATCCAATAATATCAGAACGGCGCTTTTCCCTTCATCCTGCAGGAATTTAATTGAGTCAGTAAGCTCGATAAGGGCGGTTTCCGTCGAGTGCCTTGGGCGGAAGCCCGATTGTTGGGGATGAAGAATGTTGAAAGTATCAACAAAGTCTTTTAACTCCTGATAGACCATCTGTTCAGCTATCTTACCCAGGACTGGGAGGACAAATATTGGACACAATTTAGAGAGGTCTGTAGCAGATTTATTAGATTTTTTCATTAAGGGTTTGACTATTGCTGTTTTCCAATCGGAAGGGGCTTTGCCTGAACTAAGTGATGTATTGATAATCTTGTTAATAGTATGGTTAACCACGTCGATTATCTTATGGAGTACCTACGGGGGACAAGAGTTGGATGGAGCCCCCGATTTACAAGCCAGAATTGCTCCACGCGATTAAAGCAGAGAAACCGGCTTGAATGCACTGAAAGAGTGGACCCTCATGTCACCCTTGTCGGGTCTACTGGACCGGGGAGATGGAGGAAGAGTCAAAAAGTCTCTCTATATCAATTCAATTTTTTTCTTGAAGTAATCCGCAATTTGATTGCAGAAGCTTGAAGAAGGTGGAATTTCAGGCTGAAGGGCTTTGGGGTGAGTGAAGCATTTAACAGTGGAAAATAAATTTTTTTGCTTTTGCTGTGCTTCTTTAATGGCTTTTATATATAGTAGTCCTTTTTAGCTGTTTTAATGCTAGAATGGTATGATCTCCTTTGCAGGATGTAGAAAGTTTTAGCTGTATGATCATACTTTTTTCGCCATTTTCATTCGCTTTGCTTGCATAATAAGTGTTTTTCGGCCAGCGCTTGTGAAAACTACGGTGCGTTATGCTTTCCTCTTTTCTCTTTCCCAGAAGAAGGTTTAGGAGGAGCCCGTTCTTTAATCAATTGGTGCATTCAGGTGTGGAAAAGTTTAGAGTCATGGGTAACGGGATGTACCATGTTACTCCGCATACTATTACAACTACCTACCGTTACAACGCGACCATTACAATGCATACCATTACAACGCATAGCGCTTTGAGGTGTTGGATAGTGGTAAGTATAATTTACTATTCTAACTCCAGTCCCCGTGGACCCTAGGGAAGGTGTTGGATAGTAAATTATACTTATTCCCTATCCTAGAGCGCCCCCCAGCGCAATGCGTTGTAATGGTATGCGTTGTAAAAGTCGCGTTGTAATGGTAGTGCGGAGTAAAAAATGCGTTGTAACAGGTGTATACCGGGTAACGTCTCCAGTCATGCTGGGGGTTTGTGACTGGTGAATGGGATTACACTTCATGCTTTCCTCCACCACCTTCCAGTTAATATTAGTTAAGGATTGTTGACTAATCTGTGATGCTTTAGGGGCGCGACAGATACAAATATCAAAGGGGATAAGACTGTGTTCAGTCCAAATTTGCGGAATGGGTGTCTGGATAACCAGAGACGGAAAGTTGGAACACACTCCATCTAGTGTGGGCCCAGCATAATGAGTCGATTCGTTCACCATCTGGTGTAGGTCAAAGATCTCAAGTGTCTGATGGAAATTGCAGGCTTAAGCATCCGTTTTGGATTCTAGCTGAAGATTAAAATCGCCTAACAATGTAAAGTAGGTGTAGCGTAATAAGAGCTGTCCTAAGGAATCCCTCAAGGAATCCAAAAATGTAGCAGCACTTCCTGGGGGGCGATAGACTAGGCCACCTGTGAAAGATGTAGTCGCATTTAGCATAATGGAAAAACCCATACCTTTCGCCCCTTTAAGGGGGTCTAAATTGAACATATGGTGCTTCATCGTGCTTCTGAGAACCATGGCTACTCCTCCACCTCTACCCTTTGGCCTGTCCTGCCTCAGGATAGTAAAACCAGAGGGGAGAGCATTTGCTAGATCTGGATTACTATTATCATTCAGCCAGGTCTCAGTTATGAAGAGAATATCCAAGTTCAGATCAAGGATGAAATCCTTGATGTCTTGGCTATGGCGGCACATGGAGCGTGCATTAATGAGCCCCCCTTTTAAGATGGAGTTACCGCCTAGGAGTGTATCTGAGTGAGGCGTCACTTCCGATACGGACCAAGGTATGGTACATTTGCAAGTCCTACATGAGAATGGGCCCCTTATTTGTCCCATTAGACTCCTGCCCAAAGTGGGATATCCCCCCCTCGTCTCGTAGCTCAAGGATTGGTGTGCCCCTGCGGGTTGGATTTGCTAACCAGGCCAGGAGCACCCCTGAGTTATCACGTTCCGCATGCGCTCGCACCAAGTAGGCCTTATAATCAAAACATCTCAGCCTCTCCACTTGTGTGGCCAGCTCCTCCTTTGCCTTTAGTAGCTCCTCCTGGACATCTACCCGCCCCGGTCTTTCTCGTTCCTTGTCCCGAAGCCATTGTTCCGCCCCCTGTACCTCACTCAATAGAGTTCTGCGAACACCCACCGCCTCTCCAATGCACCGCCCGCGGATCACCGCTTTAAACACGTCCCATTCATTATGCAGACTGGAGGAGGTGCCCGCATTGAGCTGGAAGTACTCCCCTATGGCTGTGCCTATGGTGGTCCGGAAGACCTGGTCTTCCAGGGCCTCCGGCCTAAGACGCCAATTAGGAATCGCCGTTCTAACCCGAACCCAATTCAAGGCCACCAGTAGGGGGTTGTGATCAGAGGTCGTTCTGGCTAGGTATTCACTGGTCGTAACCTGCATATGAACGTCCGAGGAGCACAAGACTGCGTCCAATCTGACATGCAGCTCATGAACAGCAGAAAAGTAACAGTAGTCACGTTCCCTTGGTTGGTGGACCCTCCAGGTGTCTGTAAGCCCCCAACTCCGCTGCCAATCCTGCCAGCCTTCTGCTATTCTACGAGTAGGGGCGTCAGGGAGTGGTGGGTGGGAACGGTCCAGGTCTACGTTTGTTACACAGTTAAAATCCCCCCCCCATTAACACAGGACCCGTGAGCACCCCAGCCAGCTTCTGTTAAAGTTGTGCAAGAAAGGTGGGTTGTTCTATATTGGGGGCGTATATGCTTCCCAGCGTAATGTCCCATTCATCTAGTCACCCTGTGACCACGGTAAATTTACCTTCGGAGTCAACAACCTGTTTCAAACATTGAAACGGTATTCCTGCTCTTATCCAAACCAGTGTTCCGCTGGCATATGCTGAGTAAGTGGTGTGAAAAACCTGACCTCTCCAGCGACGTTGTAGTGCCTTTCCCTCTACCTCCGTCAAGTGTGTTTCCTGAAGGAGAGCGATCTGCAGTCTCCTTCGTACCAAGTATGCGTGTATTTTGTGTCGCCTGCACATGGTATGCATCCCTCGGACATTCCAGGTCATGACTTTAAGGCCTATGGAGGTACCCATAGATCTGTTGTGTGCACACATTTACTGAACCCCCCCAGCGGCATGTCCGACCCTCCCTCAGCCCCCCAACACATAAACTCCCCCCAACTCCCACTCCCCAGGACAGGCACACAAGAACAGTTTCCCATCCAAACCAAACTGTTCAAAAGCATAACTGCAACTAGGAGGAAACTCTTGCACGCGCTTAATACCCCCAGAGCCCCCCCCCCCGGCCACCCTCCCCTTGGGAAAAAACCTGTATAGCCAGCTAAGACCTCGGCATTCTTGAGATCACCATCAGTCGCGCTGCCCCATCTCCAATCGCCCCCATGAGCAGGTAGGGTAACAGGCCCTACATCATGTATCTCCCATAACTGCTGCAGGCCCATCACCCAAACATTCCGTCCGCTGTCTGTGGGGTGACATTCGGTAATTCCATATCGGAGAGGCCCTGGGAGCTGCCAGAGCCCGGGCTCCCCGTTCCACTCTTCGCTGCTTCAATGACAACACTCGACGGGCTGGTTGCTCCCTGACTGATGACAACCACAGCCCAGATCGCCTTGTCCCGTTCATGTCTCTGAGCCACAGGGGAAGCGGGGCTCCCCCTTGGCGAGGCAGACTCGTGTCGTTCTCGAGGTGAAGTTGGGCACAAGAAGCCCCCCGTTGCACCACCCCGGCTCTCCAACCAGTTCCATGCTGTCTGCGGGGTAAGGAAAAAGTGGGTCTTCACATCCGCCGTCACCCGCAGATGTTCTGGGAAGAGCATGGCATATGGGATGCTGAGCTGTCGTAGCCTCTTCTTGACAGCCAAAAAGGAGGACCGTTGCCGTTGCACTTCCCTGGTGTAATCCGGAAATATCATCACCCGGCCTTAGCCTATTTGCAGGTTCTGTTGTTCTTGAGCCCTTTGTAGGATGAAGTCCCGTTCGAGATAGTGCAATAGCCGCGCCACTATCGGTCGGGGCGGAGCACCAGGCTTGGGCGGGCGGGCCGGGACCCTGTGCGCTCGCTCCAGCACATAGAATGGGGAAAGGCCCTCTGGGGCGACCTCTGCCCGCAGCCAGTTCTCCAGGAATTAGACCGCATATGGGCCCTCCTCACGCTCCGGCACACCCACGATGGGGAGGTTTTTACGCTGTGAGTGGACTTCACTGTCCTCCGCTCGGACCTCAAGGGCCTTGACTCTCTGCTTCATTTTCACTCAAGGAGCGTCGTAGGGCAGTCACCTCATCAGGAATACTTTTCATGTTGGTCTCCTGTGTCGCCACTCTCTCCTTGAGCTTCCTGTGGTCGTCCTTCAATAGTGTTGGGTCCGTTCCAATGACGTTCATCCTTTTCTCCGATGCTTCGCGCGATGCTATAATGGCCTGCATTATTGCACCCAGGGTAGGATCTCCAGGCGGTCTCGGCCCCCGTCTCTCCATATCCCTACCTTCGTCCTCCGTGTGGCATTCCGGCTCATCCAGGTGCAGCACCTCAAAGCCCTTTTTTCTGGACACGCAACCCATTGTTGTGGGAAGATGTTTTTAGTAGCAGCAGCTCTGGGGGGAGCCCGCGTCCGCACCTCATAGCAGCAAGGCACCACCACTAACCAGTCCTGGGTGCCCTCCTGGGTCTGTTCAGGCTTGATGCCACGCAAGGGCCCTCTCCTACAGCCCCTCTCAGCGCCAAGCCGCCTGATCCATAACAGGCAATGCCAAGGCGGTGCCGCCCGCTATCCGTTAGACCGTTCACACCTCGCCCGCACCTGTCACAAGTTTGCCACCAGCGTCGGGCCCCTTGGCACCTCACAGTAGGTCGATGTCCCCACAGGATGCAGGGGTGTATAGGGGCGTCGTCCAGAGCTTTCAGCCAGGTGAGTGGTCACTGTCATCCACCAGGGGCCACGTAGGGGAACTCCCCCAGCGCCCGTGGGCCTTATCGTCAGTCGCCTCAACTAAAGGCCCGGGGCACAATCCAGACCACTACTCCAGGGGAGCCCTCTGTCTGAACTAAGTTGGCCCTCAGTCTAGCAGCTGTCGTGTTTTACCGACCGCCAGGTGCACTGTGTGCCCCGATTCCCCCACAGAATGCCGGGCCGCTCTGCAGTTCACCTCGAGGTGCCCTTGGTCTGGGCCGATGCAAGGACCGCCCCTGCCTTCAGTGGGAAACTTGTAGGGCCCTCAGCAGACAGATTTGCGCCGATCACCAAATGACGCCTGTCCTGTCCCGGGCGCCGCCATCTTAGAGCAAGGCAGCCGGGGTGAAACAGATGCAGTTATATGGCCCCCGCCCGCCGGTATGCGACGCCTCCTCACCGCAGCCACAAACGGGAGCAGCAGTCTCTCTTCCGGTCTCGGTGGCAGGGTCCCAGCTCCTCCGGTGCAGCCGCCAGACTCGATAGTCCCCCTCACTGCCTGGCACCAGTCTCGCCGATCGCGGACGCCATCTTGCCGCCTGACGTTACAACGAGCAGGGAGGGAGGTATGTGACCCTGTTTTTCGTCCCCTTCTCGCCTCCGTCACACTCGGCAGTAGCGCTCAAAAGGGGCACCGGACCTTCATGTACGTATTGTGGCGAAGGGTCACAGGATTGTTGGCCAGGATCGTTATTTGTGGAGGGCAGCCGCGGAGGAGCTCCGGAACTCGCCTCTGTCTACGTCAGTGCCTAAGCCACGCCCGCAAGGAAACCTTGAATTGATGTGGAATCTTCAACAGCTCTGCAGGACCGAAGATGTCATAATCAGTTCTGTCCCAGGCTATACCACCAGGTATAGGAACGGCTGTGATGTTCACTGATGGTAGGTCTCTTCGTTCACGATGAACTGATTTATGTGGCTTCAGGAGCAAGTTGATGTTCTTACTTGCTGTGTCCATTTTACTATATCTTCCATTTATCAGCATTCCCAAAGTTAATACAAGAGTCAGCCAAAGTAGGAGACAAAATACGGCTAACAAATCCAAAATTCAACCCATGGTGATACCAGATAAGTTTTTTCAAGTTGTTGAAAAAGTTCTGTTACTTGCTCTTTAAAACTTTTATTTGCTGGCGTTGTTTCAAGCTTGCTGGGATACTCCGAAAACGTATCAAAGTTAACGAAATAGCCAGGGGCAGTTCTGCCAATGGTTGGCATTGCATCAGGATTAGTTGAAATCGCTGGAACTACTTGATTTTGGTCATATTTGTATAGTCAGATGCTATATCATTGTAGACAAGTGATTCTTGACAAACTGTTATTTGGGTCTCAAGAGGTACAAGTTCCATGGCTTTGTTGCATAGTCCTTCTTTTCGCACTGCAGATTATTCAAAGGTGATGAGTCTCTCAGTTTGAACCTCTTGGATAGTAGCCAGATTTGGTCGTCTGCTACATCTTTGGAGTCCACATGGCCTACTACTTATGATCGGCCACATGATGTGGTTTTACCAGGTTGATGGACATGAACCTGTTCTCCTTTCTTCCAGCAAGGGGCTGCGGTAACACTGCTCTTGATCCGTGGATTGCTAGCACAGGTTCTGGTTGTCTGTGAGAAGGCCCAATTTCCTTTTTGTCCGCGATCTTTTCTATGACTAGATCCCCAATCTTTGGAATCCAGGCAGGCCTTGCTGGGACAGGTGGTCTGTGTTCAGTGGTTGCTGGCTTCTGCAAGATATTGCTTTGACTTCTTCTTGTTTCATTTAAGTCCCGCCAAACAGCCAAATTGTCTTTGATATCAAAAGGTTTTTGTTCTACCACTGATGTGTGACAATCAAGGTCTTCGACAATCATTCTAGTTCCAAAAAGGATTTAATATGGAGTGATTCCACCCAGAGAACTTCTTGGCAGATTGTTTAGACTACTTTGGACACTTATTAGATGTTTCACCAACCCGTCACCCAAGCCTAATACCCTAGCTGTTATAGATTGCTTTATGTCCCGTTTTTTTCTTTCCACTACAGAATTTCCCTCAGGATGGAATGGACTAGAATACCGCAATGCAATGCCCAGATTGGCCATGGCCTCTTTGTAAGCTCGAGAGGTAAACGCAGCACCCTGGTGTGGTAAATAAAATTACCGGACTATTTTTCTATACACTAAATGACAATAAGGATAGCTCAATCAAATGAGAGGCAGAGTCCGTGGTATCTGAGTCATGCAGGCTTTAATGAAATGCCTCGAGGCTTGGGACATCGGGTTCCATCACCACTAAGGTTCAGGAAGGGACATTCAACATTTTATTAACATCACACAATATATATAGTAAAAGCATATACTTGAGTCGAATACAGTAGGCGTAACAGGTGAAAAAGAGAGAGATAAGAACACATGTGCGTAACAGGAGGCGTGTAAGAAGGCGTACACGTGGGCGTGCACTGGGCATGTCAGAGAAACGTCACAAGTAACGTCACAAGTGGGTGGATGCTTAGAAAAAGTTTGCAGGATCAGCAGAAACCTTTGGCATAGATGCGCGCGCAACTGAGCATGACGCGCAACATGGGAGAGCTGGGAGCTTTGACTTTTGCACTAGTAGAGGAGACTAATGTCTGGGATGTCAGAACGAGCTGCACCTATAGCATATCTGGTATCTTATGTTTAGAGGATGTAGTGTCTGAAGTAAAAGGTCTCTCGGGCAGAGGCCGTTCATCACTGAATGCTAGTGCGTGCATATGTATCTTCATGTAAAGTGCGGGGGCCATGGGCCTACCATGGTAACGGGTGCAGTAAATTACTTGCATGGAGACAGGAAGGCAGGGAGGCAGGGCCCTTTGCTCTGCAGCCGGGAATATGTTTACCTATTTCACTAGACTGGAATGTGTTTTCGAGGAGGCTGAGCAGATAACTGTAGGCAAAATACCGTCTGTCTTGGCAGGCAGGCCAGGCCGAGCCGGGCACCGCTCGTCTGGGCAGGATGTAAGGTAGAGGTCAAGGATGCATACCTAAACTGTAGCTTTCAGAGACAGAAAAGAACATGGAGCCTCGATTAAGGGCTTGGCTCGACTGGGCCAGAAAACATGGAGAAAACATGTGCTTCATTCAAAAGTGTACCATGTAAAGACGTTGGCACCATAGGCCTAGAAGCCTAATTAACGTGATTTTCTTGGGGAACTATATAACTGACATGTTAACGTTGGACGCAAATGCATATGCGTCTTTCTAGCAGGCACGGAAAAAGGAATTACATGACATACATGGGACACGTGTGTTTGGATGGGGTGTGAGTGGGGGACACCTTAGCTACCTGAAAATTTCTATTACCTCATTCCCTCCTTGGCCCCTACTTCACCCTTTAGGATATGTCTATATTCATGAGACCATCTATCTGTTCATATAACATCATTTGCTCTTCTTTCTTCATTCGGGAACGGGAACGTGGACTTGGACGGGGAATACAGGCTGTGGCGCACAAGCCGCAAATCGCTGGCCCACATTGCAGACAGAGACAACAACTGAATAGAATAAGCAGTATTATTCCTAGGAATGATAACAATTTCCATCCCCAGGCAGACATCACACTCCAGAGCCAACCGGACCAAGTCCAGGTACCAGGGTTCTGGTGTATCAGGTGAGCAATTTCGTGGAGCCGTGTTATGGCCTTATTACCTCACTGGTCAGAATGTAGCGTGCCGACTGCGTATGTGCCGATAAAGACTCGTAAATCTTTTATAACAGTTCGGGCATCAACCGAGCGTTGAGGCCACATGCAAATGAATCTTGAGCATGAATCACCTGCAACCATGATACATTTAGAGTTGCCATCCCTCTGTAAGGGACCACAGTGGTCCAGGTAAACGCACGCAAATGGTTTAACTGAAATTAAAAGGGCCGTCTGCGCCGGACATTTCACTGTTGAAACCTTAATTTATTGGCAGATTTCTCATTCCAAAACAGAGTTTCTTGTTTGTTTCCTCATGCGCGGCCACCATTATCTCTGTTTTAAAAACGACAATGTGGCGGAAACACCTGCGTGTGCAGAGGCGAGCCCTTCATGTGCTGCTAAAATTAGTCCTAATCTATGTTCCATGTTTGGAATTACTTGATCCCATCTCTAGGGATTCGAGCAAAAGGAACATTATTTGCATTCGTTATATACGAGTATTTGAGTGGAAAGCCTTTTAGTAATGTTTTACCACTATCTTTGTTGGAAGCGGTGACAGCCTGCATTATTTCGCTGTCTATTTTCGTTTTTGAACGAGTGATTGCAGCTACGGAAGCCGTTTGCACAGCTGCCTTTGCGGCTTCATCAGCCAACGAATTCCCTGCAACGTGAATGCCATCACGTTGATGACTCAGTGTATGGATCACATGAGTTTTTTGTAGTTCTTTCTGTAACAGAACTACTTGTTCCCAAAGCAACTTATGCTTGATTGTGTCACCTTTTGCATCTTTGAAACCATTTTGAATCCAGTTCTGCAAGTATTCATTGTAAGATTGAACGCAGTAATAAGAATCGCACACTATGAGTGTGGGGAATTCGCGATCGGTATTTTCAAGCGCCATCTTGAATGCCTGTAGTTTAGGTCACTGAGCTGTACAATCTCCGATAGATTGTGTTTTTGTGACCATAGGTCGGAATTTACCATCTCGCCAGCGACCTTTAACGATCGCACACGCAGCACTATGAGCCCGTTTACCCCCAATTGCGGGCTGTGCTGATCCGTCTGTATTAATTATACATTCGTACTGTTCTAGAGGCAGAATCTCAGTAGGTAGAGGACATTCTTGTTCGTATTGTAGAAATTCTTGTGTTTTCATGTATGGATCAAAAACGTATTCAACGTCTGTTGCAGCAAGAGAATTAACCCATTGTATCCATCTCTGCTGTAAAGCCTTTGCATTTGGAATGTTTGCTTTTGTCACTGCTTCTAAGACAGGTGCAGGTGTAACGGCCATTATGTGTTTTCCTTGTGCGAGGGCTCTCTCTTTTGTTACTGCAGTTTGAACCGCTGCCAGAATTTTTTCTGTAAAAGCGAATTTCATTTCAGCTTGTGTGTACAAGTGTGATTTATAAGCTATTGGTACTTTTTCTCCCTCATTAAAGGTTAAGTATGTGAATCCGCAGCTTCCTGGGATGATTCGGATTACAAGGTTGCGTATATTTACGCGGGTTTGCAAATATGTTGTTTGTACTGAACGCAAAAATGTCTGTGTGTTTTTAAGTCCGATTAACTGTTTTGAAATCAGGTTTGATGAATTTGAAGAGAGGTTTAACCCTCTCTGCGTAATTTAGAATGTAAGTTCTTTGGAAATTTAGGAAACCTAGAATTGACTGTTAGTTTTTCAGCGTTTTTGAAGGTTGGAGCAGCGCACACTTCTCAAAAAAGTTCGCTGCGAGGCTTTTGCCTTCACTTGAAAGTTTGTATCCTAAGAATAGGACGTTGAGATGGGAAATTCTTGATTTTTTAAAATGTAATTTATTCCCTTCGGATGCAAAGCCAAGTATTATGGTATTCCCTCTGTTCAAGTGCCTGTCCAAATCATCGTCTGTTAGATAGATGTCATCGACATAAGATAATGCCTCATCATCATACGTTTGTAGTAACTCCGTTACTCTGGCTGAAAATAACCCTGGACTATTCTTGAATCCCTGGGGAGACAACAGAAGTGACGCTGTGTTCCCATGATTGAGAAAGCGGTCAAATACCTGCTTTCTGGTGCAATATTTTGTCAGAAGAAACCATTAGAAACATCTAATGTACTTTTATATTTTTTGCTCACAATGTTATTCATCAGTGCTCCACTGTGTGCATTTTGTACTGCAAAGGTTTTGCAATAAGAGTTTAAATGTCTGTATTCCAAGACTAGACGATATGTATTGTCAGGTTTGGAGACAGGAAACAAAGGATTGTCCATTGACGAGGTGCATGTTTCAATCACCCCTTGGTATTCAAGTTGATCTAATATCTCCCTGAACTGTTTTTTAGCTTCTTGCTTAACTGGAGACTGCCTCTAAGCAGTTGGTTGAGTTTTTAACTGGATTTTATGGTGAGGAGAATCCTCATCCCATCCTACATGATTTTTATATAATGCTGGAGCCTGGGCTCCAGCCCATTTTTTGGCATAGGTGTATTTTAAGTGAATTGGAACATTGTTTGAGAGGGCTGGCATAATGGTGTCTTTGCCATGTGGGCACTCCCTGACAAATTTTGGTGGCCAGTCTTTTTCAGCTAGAAGAATGTCATAACCCTTAGAGAGCTTATCCCAAAAGAGTGCTCTTATTTTCCTAGTTAGGTCCCCCTCCATCGGGAGTGTTATTTCATATAACTTATGGGGTACACTAACCCTGGTATCGGCAGTTTCAACTTGGATGTACTCATTCAAGTCCACTGTCTCCAGATGATCCTTCAGGATCCTGCGAGCTATTGTGACTTCTGCTGCGCTGTCTAGCATTGTCTGGGCCCACTATCCGTTCTTGAGTTGTGTCCTCAAGATCCTCTGCATGTCTGATTTTTAGACCTGCTGCCACTTCTTCTTGGTGAATTGGGTTTTCTTATTTTTTGGAACGTGTTGATCGTCTTTGGACTTCACGTGTTCTTCCTTGTGTTCTGACTGTCCTCTTCTTTCCAATTTCTGTGAGAAAGTCTGAAAGGTACGAGAGGAACGTGTATCAGTATCTTGATATCTATCAGGTTTTCTCAAATAACCCCTGTTCCTGAGATTATATCTCTTTTCAGAGGGCTCCTTTTGATGAGACCTTATTCTGGACTGAGAATGCTTCTCTTTAGAAGTTTGTTTAGTATTCACCCACTTCTTTTAGGAGTAGTGAGAGTGTTTTTAATAAAAACCTTTTCAGGGTTCTCTGTTAGTTGGGGTTTGACTGGTTTCCCACCCTAACTATCTCTACCTAGTTCTTTATAGGATTTTTCAATTATTCTGGAAAGTTCATATTGGTGCTCAGTTATATCGAATTCTCATATTTTTTGGCAGATCGCCACGGATGCTGCTTCTCCTTTAATATTAGCTAATATTATAGCTGAGACCTGTTTGAAATCTTTTAGTAATTTCATACCCAGTTTTAAAGCAGGCTCTGCCCCGTATTAATTTTGATTCTGTTTCAGGATGTCTGGTATTACCGCCATAGACGGAACACCATGTGTTTTTCTGTAGATTACAGCAAAGACTGTACCCCAAGTGTCGCAGTCTTCCAGGTGTGGTGCTATCCCGATTGGTAAACAGATTGTTAGAACTCTGTGTTTCTCATGAGGTGGACTATCGGAAAATACTGCCTCGATCTGAATAATTGTTTGAGCTATCCAGAATGGAATTTGTTCCCCTTTTGCTGGCAATTTACCAATGACTGATTGTATAGTCTGTGGTGTAATTTTATTTGTGTTCCCCTGGTGAGGGGTGTGATGTGGAATCCTTACAGGAGGATGTACCGTTAGAGTCCACATGACATATTGAACCAATTATCTATGTATTTTGATTAGTTGTTTTAGTTGAACTAATAGTTCTGCACCTGATATTTCTTCAATGGCAGGATGTTGTGTATAGCTGGCTAATTCCAGACATGTTGCTCCTGGTCTACCTAGTGGACCGAGCCTGGTAATGTGATTTTGATGTTGTAGGGTGCCTTTAAACCAGAGCGCATGGAATTTCAACATCCTCAAAAAGAGTGTATTCCGTTGGATGTTCCTCTACTTTGTAGAAGTGGAACACATGTGTTACTGGATTTGCTTCAGGGAAGACAATCCATAAATAGAATACCTCTGTATGCCGATATTCATGTGCCTCTATGGAAAAAATCACCCTATCACCTCTTGATGATAGGCCATTTGTTATCATCTTTATAGTTATGGTTTTCCCTAAAATTTCCGGGATGATTATAGTATCGGGTCGGTTTCTTGTTGGAAACCTGTAACGTCTAAGCCTGGTTGGGCAATATTGCCTGCAGGTCCACTGTTTTCTTCGTCACTCATTTTGTTGACTGAAAGTTTGCAGAGCAAGTTTCAAGGAAACAATGATAAGGTGCACAATATTTTGGAACACTGTATCCTTCAACGTTGAACAAACCAAAAACTAATACATAGGATTTTCGTCCTACTGAGTTATGGCGGATATTATCCTTTTACCCACTTCAGATGTCTATTGGAGTATTTTATGGGAAAAAGGGGTCTCTGTGAAAAGCATGACTGAGTTACTTTAGTATCTAGTGTTAAATTAGTGCCTTACCAAACATTGGGCGCCATGTAGTGTAGTTCCTATATTCCCAATAGGCTCTGCGCATTGGAATAATATATCCTATAGATTTGGCGTAGGACTGAGGTCGACTAGGTCTCTATCGAATATATTAAACTTAATAGTGAGTGCCAGCTAGCTCAGAGGTCACTAGAAACATTCTCGAATACACAAGAAGGAATTAGTTTCTGACAACCGCATAAACATGACAACTTTGTTTCCCAAGAATAAACGTATCTTCAGAGTCGTGGAAAGAATAGATACATATTTTACTCAGACAAATGTGCAGAGTGGAGAAGTGTGGCTCACGGTGTAGAGCAGGCAGACCCGGAAGCTGAGGTCAGACCCTGGACCAGGGTTCAATTCCCGATGCGGCAGGGTCTTGAGCTCAAATGTCCACTGACTTGATAATTCTCGCTTCGGTGCCTGCTCTAATCATGGGTTCTCACTCTGCAACTCTGGGCATTAAGCTTGCTTAATCTCCACAACGGCCCCCCTGCGGTGGGATGCCTGGCTTTCACCTTGGGGATGCCCTGTAGGGGCTATCTCACAGGGAAAAGCCAGGACGGGTTCCCAAGGCAAGCGCCGGGAAACCTCCAGGTAGCTGTGCGCTCAATAAATGCAATAATAATAATAATGCTTCGTTTCACCAGAGGTGCAGAGAAATAGAGAGATGGGCGTTTTCAATAAAAGGATTTATTGGAGGTGGAGCTTTGCGCCGATCCAAGATGGACGCGTGAGCACAGGGCTCCCGAGACCCTTTCCGCCTCCCGCATTTATCCTGCCACATATCCTGATTCTGGCGACGGGTTCTACTAGCTGGCGCCCTGCTGACACGATATCTTCTTTTAAAAATCGATTTGGCCGCCGGGAACCGGACTCTCTGCATCTTGAAACTTAGAGGAATACATCGACGATTATCCGCGGACTCGAGTCTTCGAAGTACCCAGGTGGCAATTGAACAACAACAGTCACTGAGATCCGACCGTCGCCCCTGTGGTGCTTTTGGTTTCGTTTTTGGTCACCATCTACTGCGACTTGCTGTCTGTTGATAATGCTGGCCTGTGCCTTGCTGCCGGCACCAGGCCTATCTCCTGCCTCTCGTCCTCATCCCTGACTTCACAAGTTGGTTCTGTGGAGAGCCATTCTCACCAGATCTCAAACGGCCCGGCAGGGCTTGCTACGCAACATGGTGGGCAGGCCGGAGAGTGAGAAGCGGGCCACCAGGGGCACTTTCCGCGGGGGTTTGGCCAAAACCAATACTATTGATAGCTTTGCCCGCCTGAAGGGATCTCCTGGTGGAGTGGGTAAAGTCTCGGATGAGACTGGAGATGGCTCTCCTGCAACGGAAGACTTGACATTGCGGGATGTCATGGGCGCCATTGCCAGTGTGAAGACCTTGATGGGTCAGCAGTATGAGACCCTGGCTTCAAAGATAGACACTGTGGCGATTGAAATCAACCTCATCAGGACGGATCTCGCATAGACCAACGAGCAGGTCAAGTCGCTGGACATTAAGACTGCAAGTCTCACTACCGATGTCTCAGACCTTCAGGCGGAAGTTCGTAATCTCCGGACATCAAATGACTTGTTTGCTCGTCGGCTGGATGACTTCGAGAGCCGGGCCAGGCGCAACAAGGTTCGCATTATTGGTGTTCCGGAAAACTCCTCGGAATTATCTACTGATCTTTTGGTGGAGGACCTTGTGCTGCATCATCTAGCGCCTAAGGGCCTCAGCAACTTTTTCACCGTGGAGCACGCCCAAAGAGTTCCAGGCGGTAGGCCTAAACTGGGCGCCGCACCAAAACCTATCATAGCCAGGATTTTTAATTTTCGGGACAGAGATGCTATCCTGCAAGCATCACGCACCAATGGACCCACAAAATTTGACAACGCATCAATCAGTTTTTATCCAGACTTTAGGCAAGCGGTGCAAAAACAACGCATAGGCTTCACCGGGGTGAAACGACACCTTAGAGACATGGGAAAAAAAAGTACGCCATGCTATTCCCGGCTCAATTGAGGGTCGAATACGAGGAGCGTGCACTCTTTTTTGACCGCCCGGAGCTTGTCAGTGACTGGCTTGATACTCTGCCGGCACACCGTAACCGACCGTAACAATCAAAAGGCGCTGTAGGTGGCCTGGAGGAACAGGTGGAGTGAGTCCCTACCGGTGTGCCAGCTATACGGACTTAGGGCGGGGGTTTGATTATTCCTATGTACATAAATCGTTGATGACCCGGGGGTGGGAGGGCTCCGGATTCTTCCTCCTCTAGGGGTTCTTTCTCTCTTTTCGTAGATTAGTTTAATGGGGCGACAAGCACACTGCAAGTTGGGGTGGCTCTAGGGTCTAACGCAGGGGTGCAGGGTGGGGGTGTGTGCTCTAAGGACTTTCCTGGGGGTGGGGGGGGCTCTTTGTTTCCTTGTTTACTACTAGGCTCTATTTCGCTGCATACTTTGTCCATTGTGCCTGTTTCTTTGTGGGGGGGGCACAGTTCACGTTTCTGGAATGGGGGGTAGGGGGCTGAGGGTGCTGAGTTGGAATGTTAATGGTCTGGGTGATAGGATCAAGCGGGGGATAGTTTTACAATATTTGAAGCGTCTTTCACCGGATATAGTGTTGCTGCAGGAGACACATCTGATAGGGAATGCTTGCCATGCATTGAATAGAAGGGGATATCGTCTGGCGGCACATTCAGGATTTGCTACTGGGTCGAGGGGGGCGGGCGTCCTGGTTAGGAGTTCCCTCCCCTTGGAGATAGATGATACTGTGCTGGATGATAGAGGCCGATATGCGGCCATTACGGGCCGCTGGGAGGGGAAGACGGTCTCCATACTCTCTGTATATGTCCCGCCGGGTTTACAGTCCACCACGTTCTCTGATTTGGGTAGGGTGGTTTTGAGCTTCCCTGAGGGTATGTTGGTTGTTGGTGGGGACTTTAACTCGGTTGTTTGTGGCAGCGAGGATCGTAGCCCCCCAGGACTCTTTTGAGATCACAGTTATGGTTGGGCAACTTCCTGGATACGCTGGGTTTAGTGGATTGATGGAGGCAACTGCACCCTGGACAGGCACAATATACTTTTTATTCGGGAGGGAGCGCATGGGAGTCTCTCGAGGCTTGATTATATCCTAGTGCCAGCGGTGCAGATGGTCTCTGTGAGGGAAATTCGACATCTAGCTAGGAGGATCTCGGATCACTCCCCTCTTTGGCTTACAATTGATGTGCAGCTGGGAACTGAGGGCCGGGTTGCTCCAATTAACCCCTGGCATCTACGTAATCCGAAAACTAGGGCTAAGGTGGTTAAATGTATGGATCATTACTTTGCAGAGAACGTGGGGTCTGTGTTCTCCTCCATCTCCTTGTGGGAGGCCTATAAGACAGTTATCCGGGGTCAAACCCTGTCCCTGATTGCTAGCGCGAAGAAAAGCAAGAACGAGGAAGTGGTGTGTTTGGAGAATGAAATCACAGCTTTGGAAGAAGAGTTGGAATCTGGGGTTACATCTGAGGGGTTGCATGTTTTGGCCCTTAAACAGGCCGATTACAGAGCTCTGGTGACGGATGCGGCCAGGATGATGAGTCGTGAGCAGCAGGCGTGTTTGTATGATGTTGGTGACAAGGCTGGGAAGTTGATTGCGTGGTTGGATAAGAGAGAAAGGTTGAATCGGGTGGTGCCTGTTGTGGAAAAAGAGGACGGTGCGCGAGTTGTGGACCCGGTTGAGATAGTCGCGGTTTTGCTCAGCACTTTCAGAAGGTCTACGCGCCGGTCTCGGACAGGCCGGAGGAGGATTCACATTTGCTACTTAGGGATATCGCGTTGCCTAGCCTTTCGGAGTCAGACAGGGAGCTTATGGAGGTGGATTTTTCCACTGATGAAATAGCGCTCGCTATCCGCTCCCTTCGCTCGGGGAAGGCCTCCGGCCCGAATGGTATCCCGATAGAGCTGTACAAATTGTTTCCAGACAAGATGGCGCTGCACCTTCGCCAAATGTTTCTGGAATCGCGAGATCTTGGAACCCTTCCCCGGGATCAGAGACTGGCGTCCATTGTAGTCATCCACAAAGACGGGAAGCCCCGTGACCAATGTTCGTCATACAGGCCGATCTCGCTTTTGAACGTTGAGCCCAAAATTTTGGCTAAACTTTTGGCAAATCGTCTGATTACAGTGATCAGTGATTTGATACACCCAGATCAGACTGGGTTCATTCCTCATCGTAATTCTGCTCTCAATCTTCGCCGCCTTCATGGCGTACTGGCAAGGGCGGGGTCACTTCGTGAGCCGGCCATCTTGGTTTCTTTGGATGCCTCGATGGCCTTCAACACGATAGAATGGCCGTATTTGTGGGCGGCCCTCGCAAAATTTGTTTTTGGCCCAAATTTTATCGGGTGGGTCAGACTTCTTTATGAACAATCACTGGCCCAAGTGGTGGTCATTTGTAGGGCCTCGGAGCCTTTCATCCTCGGAAGAGGTACACGACAGGGCTGCCCGTTGTCACTGCTCTTCTTCGCGCTCCCTCTTGAACCCCTTGCCGCGTGGCTTCGGTGGGAGCCATCGCTTAAAGGCATTAGTTGGTCCTCTGATTTTGAGGACCGTATATCGTTGTACGCTGATGATATTTTGTTATACCTTACTTCCCCTCGTAAGTCATTAGGAGTGTTGTTCGACGTGTTAAGCTCCTTCGGGAGGAACTCTGGCTTGACTATCAATTGGGCCAAGTCCTGCATCTACCCGCTTACTGAAGAACTGCCCCTGTTGCCCCGTGTCTGTCCGATACCGGTATCGCGCGACGGCTTTAAGTATTTGGGGATTTACATTTCCTTGGACTCAGCCGTACGGTATGAGAGGAATTTGCTTCCGCCACTCCGCCGGCTTCGAGTGGACGTCACGGCGTGGTGTGGTTTGCCGCTGTCCCCGGTAGGGAGAGCGGCCCTGTTTAAGATGATGTCTCTCCCCCCGATTCCTGTACGCCCTCCAAAATACGCTTGACTTGGTGCCTGCCAGTTATTTCTGCGAGATCGAGGGCCTCCAGACGAAGCTGGTGTCGGGCGGGCGACCTCGCATTGCACTGGCGAAATTGACTCTGCCCTGGTACGACGGCGGCATAGCGCTGCCTGATATAAAATGATACTACTGGGCATCCCAACTGAGTGCAGTCAACCATGTAATGAATGGTCCGGTCCCGAATCCGGCATTCGGGATGGATAAATGGCAGCTACCGGGTGGCGATTATAATAGTGCGCTCTACTCTAGATCGGCTAGGAAAAATCTTACCGGACCCACAGGGGTTGCGGTACGAGTGTTTGGTAGTGCAACTGCTGCCACGGGATGGACGGACAAGCTGACTAGAGCCACCCGCTTTACGCGGCGGAGAGACTGGGCAGTCTTTGGAAGATGAATGGATTTGACAAATGGGATCTTATTGGCATCAGTAGGGTTGGAGACCTCTGGGTCAAGGATAGGATCAAAACCTTCGCGGAACTCCAACGAGAATATACACTGAGCGATAGGGAGCATTCCGTTATATGCAGATCCGTCACGCACTTGAATCGGTCTTCCCGGCCGGTACCGATATCCCAGAGTCCTCTCCCCTGGAAGACAGAGTGCTTGACGGGTATGTCCCTGATAGTACAATCTCTCTCATCTATAAAAAGCTTATCAATGACCGCTCGGATCTTCTTGTACAGCTTCGTGGGGCCTCGACCGGTGATGGGCTGGAGTTGGATGATGAAGATTGGCGGGCCGCGATATCATCCCCTAAGGAAGTCGCGATTCCGGCGCGTCTCCGGCTGGTGCAATTGAAGATTTTACACCGCACCGCGTGTATGTCACGGGTCCACGCCTGATAAGTATGGGTTACTCTAATGATGGGTTGTGTAGATGTGGCTGCGGTATGCTTGCTACTTTTCTCCATATTTTATGGGAATGTCCGGACGTTGTGGTATACTGGAGACGTGTGCATGCTGTTATGGAAGAGGTTACGGGTGTTTCATTATTGCCTGAGGCAAGAAGGTGCCTGTTGAACATTTGGGAACCGAATGATTACAGCGTTGCGCAGACTCAATGGGCCACCCTCGGCAACATGATAGCAAAAAGAGGCATAGCCCAGCTGTGTGGGTCTCAAAGGGCACCTCTGGTTTCAACATGGAAGGAAAACATGGACTGGTGCATGTTTAGAGAAAAAACTGCATACATCGCCCGTGGTAGGCCCAAAAAAATGGGGGAGGATATGGGGTCAATGGAATTCGTATCGTGGAGAGATCTGCACCCCCCCTTTGTAGAAACCACTGATATTCCTCTGTCCCCGTGACCGAGCATTCCACACATCCATATCCCATTGTATATGACTTGCTTGCCTACTCTCGACCCCCCCTTCCCTCCATGAGACTCCTTATCCTTTCTCACATCAGCTTCTTTAGCTGGGTCGCTCCCCCTGCTATCTGAGACAGCCACTTATATTATAGATATTACCTCGGATTTTTGTTGGTATGTTTGTTTTAAAAATTTTTTAAATGTGAAACCTTTCATTTATCCTCTTACCATCACAAGATCATCGCATTGGCGTATAATATCGCTGCCGGACCCACGGGTTGTCGGCTAATAAGCTGTGTGCAATTTTTTATTTCGATCTTTACTGCTACTGACCGGCCCCTGTGGTTGTAGGTCTGTATTTCTATTACTTTTCTTGTAATAAAGGTTTTAAAAAAAAAATAATAATCAATAAATAAATAAAAGGATTTATTGAACAGTCTTCTTTCTCATGCAAGTAAAGTGAACTGCTACAAACGTAATACAGGATGAAAAGTATAATGCGTACAGCGAGAAGAGTATTATAAAATAATACTGTAAAAGCATTGAATGGTTTCTAAGCCATAAGAATACACACACAAATAACAATGGCTAAAAGTACTCAACTGGTGCTTCTAAAATACGCCTACCCCAAGTACCTAACCCAAGTCTAGTATGAGGGATGAAGTAAGTGTGGTGCAGTAAGTGTGGTGTAGTATAGGTTTTAGTATTCTTTGCCAATAATCTATCCAAGATTTCTCTTAGGGTCTAATCAGCTCCATACTTTAGTTCAGAATGAAGGAGGTCTGGTATCTCTATGTCTCGTACTCGATTTCCCAACACCCCGCAATGGGAGCTTGGAAACACTGGAGCTGGATTCTCAGTGACAGAAAGGACAGAAAGGACAGCTTCTCGATCAGTGCATCGGTTGGAGGGTCGTCTTCCTTAGGCACTTGCTGTAGCGAGCTGCGTCGGGCAAGTAGATAGCCGAACTGCTCTAAACTACTGTGCTCCGAACTGCTCCAAACTACTGTGTGTTTTGCTAGAGCAACTGAATGCATAATTATACCTTGAAGGTGCCTAGTTTGACGTAAAGTTGGGCATAATAACGTCAGAAAAGAACCCAAAGGGAATGGCAGTTATTTGAAAACTAAACAACAAACTACTTAGGGGGGGTCAAAGGGCTAGTTTACCGACTCATACTAGATACAAGCCCCAGTCGAGAACATGAGTATACACCAAAAAATATCTAGGAGTCTTTCAGTCAAATCACAAACTACCATTGGCATGAAATAATAAGAGAAAGGTGGAATCTACACTCATCCATCACATCACGTGACGACATAGCAACACATTCACGTGAGGCACCTATTATGGGTGAAAATTTTCCCATCGGTTGTCTAACTGTACCGCCACTATGACATCATTTGGGTTCTCCTTACCCAGGAGTTGGTACCATCACAGTCACACAGAACGTGAAAAAGACTATGAAAATAAAGAGACCCTGTTGTACTAAACTGTTAGGCGGACACAGTAGCAGAAAGCAGTGCAAGTAAAGTGACAAGTGAAATATAAAATAAGGTAAGACTGAGTAGAAGAATAAAGTTTTTAATAGTTTCTCTCAGCTTCCTAACTCTAAAAACATAAGTGTAAGAAGCAGATTTGACAGAATATCTGCTCAGCGAGTGGTCAACATGTTTCTGCATATGAGGAAGTACCCATGCATTCGTCAGGACCTAGTTGGTGCTACTGCTGTAATAATAGTGAGAAAAATAAAAGGAAAATGTCACCTGGTTTTCAGGTTCGAATGCTCCACCACAATCCAGTCCAAGTCCAGCGCAGAGGAACGCTGGGAGACACCGACGGATAGAGCGGTGCTCCTCATTGAACTGAGCTGCAGCCAGGTGTGGTGAGGCGCGAGCCCCACATCAATTGGATTGTGGTGGAGCATTCGAACCTGAAAACCAGGTGACATTTTCCTTTTATTTTTCTCTCAATTTTTACAGCAGTAGCACCAACTAGGTCCTGACGAATGCATGGGTACTTCCTCATATGCAGAAACATGTTGACCACTCGCTGAGCAGATATTCTGTCAAATCTGCTTCTTACACTTATGTTTTTAGAGTTAGGAAGCTGAGAGAAACTATTAAAAACTTTATTCTTCTACTCAGTCTTACCTTATTTTATATTTCACTTGTCACTTTACTTGCACTGCTTTCTGCTACTGTGTCCGCCTAACAGTTTAGTACAACAGGGTCTCTTTATTTTCATAGTCTTTTTCACGTTCTGTGTGACTGTGATGGTACCAACTCCTGGGTAACGAGAACCCAAATGATGTCATAGTGGCGGTACAGTTAGACAACTGATGGGAAAATTTTCACCCATAATAGGTGCCTCACGTGAATGTGTTGCTATGTCGTCACGTGATGTGATGGATGAATGTAGATTCCACCTTTCTCTTATTATTTCATGCCAATGGTAGTTTGTGATTTGACTGAAAGACTCCTAGATAGTTATTTGAAAACTCCATGAGTTATTGGACAAATCAATATTCAAGCAAGGGGATGTCCCTGACTGCTTAAGCCGATTTTCCAAGAAATCGTTGTGACTTTTTAGTACGGGTGGAAGTAGCTGTGCCTGTATTTGGACTGCATGGGCAATGTCTAATTATAGGTATCATTTCTATGCCTATATTAGGGCAATGTGAATTGTACCTATATCAGGGCATGAATCGGGAAAATTGCACTCAGGTCTTAAAACACTACACATTAGTGTCGAAACTTCGGAGTGACGGAGCACCACTCAAAGCATTTTTAATATCCTCAAATTCAAGCTGACACTTGGGAGACCATACAAACTTAACACCTTTCTTTAAAAGTGATCTTAGATCAACCGTGCGTGAGGCAAACTGAGGGACAAATTTATTATGATATTTGGCCATCCCAAGAAAAGTGACCAATTCATCCCTGGCTTGAGGCTCTAAAAGACTCTCAATGGTTTTTACTAAATGGTCTCTTGGTTTCACAACCTCCTTCGACAACTTATGCCCCAAGTAGTCAATTTCTGAGAGATTGAATCTGCAGTTATTTTCACGTCGGGTCAGACCGCGAGACCTAAACCTCACAAAAACAGCCCTAAGCCTCTCATCATGTTCTTTCTGAGAGGAACCATGTATCAGAACAGCATCCTGACATAACTTCACACCAGACAACCCATGTAAGACGTCTTCCATAGCTCATTGGAAGATGGATGCAGTGGAATTGAGACCAAGTGGAAGGCGTGTAAATTTGTAAGTCCCAAATGGAGTGATGAATGCTGTCAAATTCATAGAATCACTATCAATCCTAATGTGATGGTATGTGGCTCTCAGGTCTAAAGTAGAAAAAACCTCAGCCCCCTCTAATTGGATCAACATCTCTGTAAAATTCGGGAGGGGATACTTGTCCGCAATAACAGCACAAATAAGGCCACGAAAAACAACACAAAGTCTTATCTTACCAGAAGCCTTACGTGAAAGAACAACAGAAGCCAACAAATCACTAGCCTCAGTCTTCACTATGATGCCTTCTCTTTTCAACTTCTCAAGCTCACTTTGCATGGATTTCCTTAGCGCCAAGGTCACACTACGCACTTTGCAAGAGACAGGGAGAGCATTTGCTCTAAGGGTAATTCTGTGTGTATGATCTGAAAGACAACCCAACTTCTCTCTAAAGACGTGTTCAAATTCTCAGCATAAATCGTCTACTTGGGTGACTTTAATGGGCTCAGGGATACTCTCATGTCTGGGAAGTGACGTTAAGAAAGACTCTTTCAGTACAATACATGGATCACCACCAGGAATTAACATCACCCGTGATCAGTTTGATGGAGCCAACTCATGATACAGTCTCCTCTGCAGAAGATGTAGATTTTCCCCGCAGTATGTTTACCGTTATATTCAATATCACCCACAAAATAACCAAATAATTTTATAGGCTGCCCACCATAAGCAAGTGGTCTAATATCCGGTTTGAAAACCTTAACCTTGTTAAGCAAAGTAAAATCATAAAAACAATGATAGGAGCCACTGTGCGAGTACTCGGAGATGATTGGAGGCTGCTCAACATCAAGTCTGGTGAAGTCATTGATGAACATTGTCGGCTTTGATGTTCGGATGCTGCTCGGCGTCGAGAAAGGTAAAGCCAGAGATTGGGTGCTGATCAGCATTGAGTCCAGTGAAGCCGTCAATACTCAGTGTTGGGGCCGGTGAAGCATTCAGCTAGGCAACGAGAAGGGAACATTGACCGCAGCCAAGAGTCTAGGATCTTGGGGACAAGTAGTAGGGGATGAGGACTCACTCTAATAGAGGCCAGCAGGCTATCAGGTCAGGTCCAGGTGGGAATGGTCGGCTGGACAGTAGGAAAAGGCCCCTGGAAGTTCATTGTAGTCCTGTAGCTCAAACAGAAAGTCAGCCAACTG
The DNA here is from genome assembly GCF_964263255.1 of Lissotriton vulgaris. NCBI lineage: Eukaryota > Metazoa > Chordata > Amphibia > Caudata > Salamandridae > Lissotriton > Lissotriton vulgaris. The sequence goes on from NC_141685.1 coordinate 245,822,454, forward strand.
ACCCTTTGAGTCTCTTCCATGGTTCCCGGGTTGTTGGCTAGCAGGTCCAGTCTTCCTTCAAGGATTCAGAAAGTAAGGCAGTTCTTCTGATTCTTCACAGGCCTAGAAGTGATCTGAGGAGAATTCTAGGGATGACACGTGTATTCCCAGTACTAGCCTGTAGGCAGGGGGCAATCAAATGTCCATCCTGTAAACCACTTTTTTGGCAGGGCCTACCTCCCACTGGGTTTGGAGCCACACTGACCAGAAAGACAAAAGGGAGGCAGCTTTGTGTGTGAGCTTTATCTTCCAGTAATTGGTTAGGCATCCTTTGAAGCATAGGAAGGGTCTGTCCATAGCCTTCTAGACCATCATGTCAAGGAGAGCAAGCCCCCTCCCCGCATCCATTGGGAGCAATAAACATCACACCACATGGGAGCCATCAGTAGTCAGGTGATAGTTGGACTCTGGCAGAAAGGCCTTTTGGTTTTAGGTATGAATAATACAACTTTATAAAAGTGTTGATTCCAAAATAGTAATGTAAAATCTGGCCTTATCATTAAATTGATAATAAATCACTATTGAAATAAGTCCTTGGATACCTTATCTAGCTGTTCCCAAACTAAAATCAGCACGTATTATGTGTAATAGTGTAAGCCATTGTTTGTGTATGGGAGAGTCATCCTTGCTATAGTAATAAATGAAAAGATTTGCCACGGTCAGGAAATGTAAAAAATAAATATACATTTCCTACTTTTAAATATCATGCACCCTGTCCTATCGACATGTAATCCCATGATTTATAAGTAGAGTGGAGTGATGTAGAGTGGAGTGGCGTAGAGTCAAATAGCATAGAATGGAGTGGCGTAGAGTGGAGTGGCGTAGAGTGTTGTGGCATATACTGTTGGCGCATAGAGAGGAGTAACAGAGTGGAGTGGTATAGAGGGGAATTTCGGTAGCGTAGAGAGGAGAGACGTGGAACGGATTAGTGGTGTATACTAGAGTGAAGTGTTGAGTCACAGAGTAGCGAGACGTACAGTGTGTTACAGTGGAGGGACATAGAATGGAGTGGTATAGGGTGTTGTGTCATAGATTATCCTGGTATACAGTGTCCTGGCATAGAGCGTAGTGGGGTACAGTGGACTGGTGTACAGTGTCATGGCATAGGGTATCGTGGAGTGCAGTGTTGTGGTACAGAGTGGAGTGTTGCAAAGAGGAGTGCCACAGAGTGGATTGGTATGTCATAGAGTAGAGTGAAGTGGCATAGAACGGAGGGAGATGTATGTCATACAGTGGTGTGCCTTGCAACGTGTTACCATGGAAAAGCATAAAGTGGAGTGACGTAGCATGGAGCCATAAAGAGTGGAACGGCATAGAGTGGAGTGGCATAGAGTGGAGTGTTGTAGAGCGGAGTGGAGTAGAGTGGAATAGCGTAACGTTTAATATCGTAGAGGGGAGTGACATATACAGAATTTAAAATTACATTGGGTGCTACATTCATTAACGATAAGACATTCTTATTAGGATCCTAAGATGTCAACATGCAGCACTCTATCCCCTTTGCAATATCAATTATTTCAGCCAAAAGTCAAATTATTCAAACATTCTAGTTCTTGCGTTTTCTTTTCAAAACAATTCACTACTATTTGATCTCTCAACTAACTAAGGTTCCATCAAGATCACAAGATGCCAGAATGTGCAGTTCAGCAACATAACTCACTGGGTAACTGCTTCCTAGTAAATACACAATGTCTGTCCAACACAATGCTTCAGTAGAATTAATGTAAAGTCTCTCCACTGCTTCATCATTCTCATCTCATTGGCTGACATATGAGACGGCAGCTACATCATCAGGTAGGTGGCCAAACATGCACTCCCCTTCAGACCTTAAAATCTTTACACTATGGCAAGTTTCCATTCAACTGCATGTGCCGTATTACATAAAGTGCCCCAGGGTGCAACAGGCGTTTGTGCCCGCTTTACATGCTCCTGGGATACTTTGGTAATACAGAAGGGGCCGCAGATGTTTGTGCAGCCCCTTCTGTAATACTGATAGCGCTGAGGCACATAAAACGCCAGCTCTATGTGCAGGGTGCGCACCCTCATTTGCCTCTGCACCTGTGCCGTATTACAGATGCAGGTGTAGAGGCAAAGAAGCCCTCAGGAAGCGTACTGAGAGTACGCCATTTAAAATGTGGCACACTGTCAGTGGGCCTCAGAACACCCAGACAACCCCCTTGCAAGCGGCTACAGCCACTGACTGCACTTGCCTGAAAGGGGTTCTCTAATCCCCTTCAAAAGTGCAGGCAGGTTGCCGCCTGCACTGTGAAACCACAGAGCAGCTGTAAAAGAGTTGCTCCGTTTTTCACAGGATTGCGCTGTCCCCATGGCAGCACAAGTTTACGGCTGCCCTGGGGGCAGCACCTCCATGGAAATAGGGCGCATGTTCACTGTTTGCATCCAGCACACCTTTTGAAAAGTGCACCTGGCGCAAACTGTGAAAAGGCATATTTACCATAATACGGACCCATATTTTCCCCCATCAATGGAAATGCAATGTTCAAAGTTGCAATACCACTGCTTCCAGTTTATTGGTGGTGTACCAGGAGTTGGCAAAAAATGACTAGGAATATTGGTCCCTCGAATGGCTGAAGAAATGAACACAGCCAGAGCCACCAACATAAAATCCTGTCATTGTAATGAAGTTTTAAGGTTTATCCAATCTCATTAAAGTTGCTCTAGGCTGGCATTGTCTTGGTTGAAAGAATGCAAAATAATGTCTCTTTTCAAAGTAAGTTTAAAGGTCGCAACGATGACCAAAGTTAACCCACTTACTACAGTGCATTAGGATCCCCCAGAAAAAAACTATTGACAAAGCACTTTTAAAAATCGACATATTGGCACCAACAGGTGTACCCTCAGATCAGTACTCACTTCACAGTGTGTGAGATCGCACATTCAATTCTCGTACCTTGTTGGGGGTTGTTGAATATGTTTGTGCAGTCCATTTTTCTGCATCATTATCAATGTATAGATTACTGTTTTACTCTCCATTGCACATGCACACACTAATACGAGTATTAGAAATTGGGTTGTTGGTTGACTGAGTTATGATCCCTAGCTAAGTAGCAACCACAACCCTAGTAAGGATAAGAAGCAGGAAAACACTAAATTAACCTGTCCTCACCCTCTGGTAGCTTGGCACAGAGTTGTCAGGCTTAACTTTGGAGGCAATGTTTAAAGTATTTGTGCAGCACTTCAAACAGTAAAACTGTGAAGACATCGCACAAAAAGATTACACACCAAGTTTGAAAAAGTAAGCTTCATTTAATAAATACATCAAGTAAAAATAACAAAAATCCAATCAGTAGAACTGGAAATATCGAATGTTTTAAGCAAAATAGTGCCTAGAAGCAAAAAGCGCTATTGGGGATACATGGTCACGCCAGACCAGTCACAACTTCAGGCCGACTGCGCTGGAGTTTGGGCCGGCTACAGGGACCCAGTTAGGTCTGCGGAAAAAGTACCATCAATTCTGGTTGAGGAGCTTTGCATGGATCCATGTCAAAGATGCATTGCATAGGAGTGGCAATGCATCAGTTCTGAGATGCGACGAGTCTGCAGTGCGAGGTCCGCATGCATTGATGATCCTGTCGATGGGGCTTGCTATATGAAGTCTGATGTCAAGGATGTGATGTGCAGGCGAGGTGATGCGTCGATTCTGATGATTGGTGAAGCTGCGATGCGGAGTATCGCCATTGACATCGAGGCTACCATAGAGGAGGGATGAGGGGAGCTTGAGCTAACAAAACGTTTGTGCAGTGGCGGATCTGAAGGTGATACATCAGTCCCAGGTGTGGGAGACTGCAGTAATGCAAGTCTTTTGTGACTGGTCCAATCCACCCAACAGTGGCATCCATTCTGCTCTATTATGCACTGCTCCGTCGAGGAGATGCATCAGTTCTGCTCGGGGTAGAGTCTCCCAGCAGAGAAGATGCATTGGTTCCTCTGGCAGGCTCCTTAGGCCCACTTCCAAGGGTCCAGGACTGAGCTAACTCCATCATGAAGGGTAGACTCACAGATGGCAGAGGTTTGGAAGTCGTGTATGTCCCTGAGACTTCAGATCAGGAGGCCAGCTTATTAGCCTTTAGAGTGGCTCGGGATTCTGTGATCAAGTGATGCAGGACCAGTCCTTCTCACCCAGGCAGGAGGTCAGCAGGCTGGCAGGTCAGCATAGCAAAACAGCAGTTCAGCAAAGTGGCATTACTTCAGCAGCACACCAGTCCTTCTTCCTGGCAGATTATCCACAGGTCCAGTAGAATACTGAAGTGGTGGTGTCTTAGGTCCACTGCTTAAACCCAGTTGTGCCTTTGAAGTGGGAGAGACTTCAAAACATGCCTTTGAATTGCACAGAGGTCTCTCACTTCCTGCCCTAGCTCCAGACTCACTACAGGGGTGTGTGCAGCCCTTTGTGCGGGGACTGGACACACCCTGTTCAGGTGTTAGTGAGGCTGGGTCCAGCTCCTCCTGACCCATTCTGCCAGGATGGCCCATCAAGTCACACATAAGCGCCCTTTGTGTGTTGTTTTCTAGAGGGAATACACAAAGTCCAGCGGCAACTTACCCCAGATATGTGATCAGAGAAAGGCAGCAGGCATCCTATGGCCAAATTAAGAAAACAGCAACTTAATAAAAGTAAAACCAAAGGAAATGATGGACGGAGCGTTGACTATACAAGCACTCACCCCCAGTCAACTGATCTGGATTTAATCCATCACCGTTCTTTAGCCCACTCTGCCACCCCAGTTCAGACATAGCCATATGCAAATCAGTCTGACCCTGTGCCTCATGGGAACAGTCCAGCCCAAACTGCCAAACCATGCCTTCCCTGGACCGGAAACAAGCTACCGAGGACCGGTTTCTGGCATTTCAGCCGTCTTCAGCCCAGCTTGCTTGAATCCAGTGGCCGAGTGAGCAAGGGACTCACGTCTGAGCATACCCTGCCAACTTATGGCGAACAAAGAAAAACCAAAGGAAATGATGGACGGAGCGTTGACAATACAAGCACTCACCCCCAGTCAACTGATCTGGGTTTAACCCATCACCATTCTTTAGCCCACTCTGCCACCCCAGTTCAGACATGGCCATATGCAAATCAGTCTGACCCTGTGCCTCATGGGAACAGTCCAGCCCGAACTGCCAAGCCATGCCTTCCCTGGACCGGAAACAAGCTACAGAGGAGTGGCATTTTCAAAATTGCAATTTAAAATGCCCCATCCTTCCAACACCAAGTCCCCCTTTGTCTCCACAGTTGGGGAGGAATACACAAAGACCAAATGCCACTCTAATCACAGTCATGTGACCCAGGACTCAAGTTACAGGCACCAAGTGTTTAGGACAAGAAAATGCCAACTTTCTAAATGATGTATTTTCCAATTTGTGACTAAAAATCCGACTTTTCTATTAAAGAGCATTTTAAATAACAATTCATTTGAGATCAAGCATGACTTTTCACCCCGCTCCTAATCAAAAGTTAGCACTTATTAAATGTGCTATGGTAACCTAATGTTATCCGATGGGAGATGTAGGCCTCGCAGTGGTGAAAAACGAATTTAGGAGTTTTTCACTGCAAAACGTAAAAGTACATGTCCCACTTTTTAGATACAAAGCACCCTCCCTATAGGCTGTTTTGGGCCTATCTTAGGGATGACTTATGCATGTTAAAAAGGAAGGCTTGGCCCGAGAAAAGGTTTATTTGCTCAACTTGATATGGTGGTTTAAAATTGCACACAGTCTGCAATGGAAGGCCTGAGGCATGCTTTAAAGAGCTACTTAAGTCGGTAGCACAGTAAGGGCTGTAGACCCACTAATAGCATTTATTTACAGGGCCTGGATACATGTAGTACCAATTTACCCGGGACTTATAAGCAAATTCAATGTGCCAATTGGGTGTGAGCCAATTTAATCCTTGCTATTACCTGGTTCAAAGTGGTAAAGTACACCAAATCCTACAGCCAACAAAAACAAATTTCAGCAAATAGGAGGGGAGAAGGCAATAGTTTTAGGGGAAGATCACAAAAAAGCTTTGCAGTCTAACAGTATATTTTCCTCCTACAAGTTTCACTGTTTGTTATTTCTGCAGCACACAGTCAAGCAGAGTAATGTTTGTTCATTGCCACTGGTATTATTTATGTTGTTCTTGATGAATGTCCCCGGTTGGTCACAAAACTGTAACTATCTCCAAGGTATTTCCACTAACTCACTGTATCCAATTCATTCATAATAATTTTCGGTTGTTCATGTATCTACTTTGTTCAACTATCTCCGGATGACATTAGCATAGAGGGGGCAGAATCAAAATTCATGTAGCGGAATAGTGCTTTGATGCTAAGGCAATGTGACGTTTAATAAAACTGTGTTCAGATTTACTAATAATATGCTACATTTTCTCACACCATGATGAATCTGCACTTTCTATTCTGTTCAATGAGAAGTTTTCTATACATACCCTGGGTTCAATTGGTGGTTTGATCATTGTCATTTTGATGTACTATTCTTACTTGGTATTTACTTCAAAGAAGTTTTGATTTTTATCTGACTGGTTTGATAATCAGATTTGTTCAAATCCAAGATCCCGATATATTATTGTTGAACTTGTCTGCCTAATGGTAGTGTATTTTGTGCACACACAGATAGGGAATTTTCTGATCTAATGAATGTACTCTTTTCAGAGGTTTGCATGCCTAATTAAGTTGCTGTAATTTGCTATTTGGTGCACAGGAGTAAATACACTAGCCAGAAGTAGATTGCCGCAAGAGGGGAGTCTGCTTTAGTGTGACTAGCAATTGACAGGTGCTGTGGAGATACAAGTCTTGTTTCTATCACTTGCGAGATTTGTTTTCCTCTAACTAGCTGATCCTATTTAGGTTGAACAGACAAGATTTATTTTATGTTTTTAGTGTGTAAATTGAGAAATGCTATGCATTTGTTTTTGCAATTCACAAAGAAGTCACTCTGCGGTTGGGTGGTCAGCTGAGGAGTCAAGTCAAGTCATGCTGAGATTGATGAGACATTAACACAGAGGCATGTGTCAAAGGTTGTGATCTGAGTCCTTGCTCCATCAGTTTGTTGCTGTCAAAGCCAAGCTCTGATTGGTTGATCTTTAGCAAAGCTTAGCTGAGATTGGTTCCTAACTTTTTTGTGTTCCTTCTAGATTATTGTGAGTGAGAATAATGGGTGCTGTGCTGAAAGAGCCTAATGCGCCTAGTTTTCTGCTATGGAGGGGTGGAAAGTACCTGCTAAGGGTTCGACTATGTATGAAATGATAACAAGTATTGGACTCTATACGATTACCTGGATTCGCAATTGCCATGAATGCACCTCTTCTGACAATGACCTGAAATGTCCTTTAGAGGGTCCCTTTACCATTAGAAAGTTAGATGTCTTGAGACAGATCATCAATGAGAGGAAGCGGTTACACAGACCTACACAGTTTAAGGAATTGAGTAAATGGCGTTCAATGGCTACAGAGAAGGAGAGAACGAAAATGATGAAGCAGGTGAAATAATCATTTAGACAGTGGAATGCAAGTGGTATCATCAGAAGTCATTTTGGAGGGAGGATATGGTAGAAGGTGTGAAAACATTTTACTGCAATACTTAAGGAAACAACACACAAAGAAAGACGATGAGGGAAAAAGAGAGAAGCAGAACTAAAAACAAGGCTCAAATGAGGAGGATAATTTCATAAAAGATCTTTTGAATTCCAGACCTCCTTCCTATACAGATGGTTCCAGAGAAATATACGGGGTTCCACAATACTGATATGGGTGCAGCAGGAGTGGGTATGAATATTCAGGAACTGGAATTGAGTGCACTTGCATTTGCAGGTGCATCAGCGAGTGCCCCACCTGAGAATACATTGAAAACTTTGCAGAGTACGAGTTGAGATACTACTGTAGTCTCTTCAGTTTCAGTCTCTTCAGTCTATTACTGTTCCTGCTGAGACTTCTGAAGAGAGAGACATTGATGTTGGTCTTTTAAAGTTTGAATTTGCAGACATTTTACATTGGACAATTGATTTCACCTGATTGATGTCATACAATGTGGATCAAATTATTCTATCAGAGAAGAAGTGAGGCGTGTGAATGAAGCACATGATAGACTTGAAGAATTAGTTGATGAATGTGAAGTCCATATTAGTAGAATGATGAATGTGAAGAGAAATTACAAAATCAATTTGACTGACGAGGAACTAAAGGAATTGGCCTTAGTGACTTTACGAGCTCCCATTAGGGATCTATTTGAAAAGATAAAAGCCAGGACAGATTTGAGAAAGTATAGCGCACAGTATAAAAAGAAAGTCACTACTAAAAAGAAAGTTACAGAGGCAGGAAAGCAATTAAAGGGGTCTGTAGTGATTCCGAATTAGAGTCAGTTTCAGAATTTCCCCTTACTGCTCGTGCCTTGACTCAGACCAATTATGCACTAATGGCAATGCTAGCAATTGTAATACAAAACCACTTAGCGCTAGATTTTCTTCTCACAAAGTAAGGCTTGTGTGCAGAGTTTTGGGGGTTAGGGAATGCGGTACCCGCATACATTATAACAGTAAGGTTATTAACAGGGAACACAAATATTGTGTGGCAAAACATTGTGTCAAAAATATTGAGGACAAGAATATTGCGACAGCTAGTTTCTATAGGTAAGAAAATCTTTACTATATGTAACTACACATATATGTTCTTTGACGATATATAAATCTTCACGGTACATAGATGTGGAATCAACAATAGTAAATCTGTACTTACCTATCTGCACCTACCTTCTCGATATTTTGGTCCACGATATTTTTAACACAATATTCTGTCCATATGATATTTGTGTTTTCGATATTTTCTTAGTGATCCTATTAACACCTATGCTCAAAACTTAATATTTCTCATGATGTCCTAGCTTTACAGGAGAATGGTTTGTTTGACACAGTAAGTTCATGGGTTTAGTAAGGTTGGTGAACGGTGTGATAGTTTGGATGATGGCATGTTTAGGTTGTTTTCTAACACATGTAATTATTATGGTGATTTGTGTAAACGTAACTCAATCTTAGTAAATGTGTCATTATTTGTGTGCCTTAGCACAAGTAATGGGTCTACATTTATCTTCCACTGGGAACCAAACACACCATTGTAGCGCTTGACTCTCACAGAGTAGCGAAGTAGAGCAGTCCTAGGCCAACTCAAGGGAGGTGGTATGGGCTAGTAATCACCATTCACAGATACACAATAATAACACTAAATAAATGATTGCCCAGTCTCTGCTTTTTCTTTTGAAAAAGTTAAAAGTACATTTATTACACACACTCTAGTCAATACTATGCAGCAATTTACGAATATACACAACCTGGTGGATTTACTTCTTGATAACATTGCGTAATCACTCTGACCTCTCCTGAAGCGAGATCAACAAATCACATGTGAAAACATTCACTTGTATAAAGTAGAATAATTGAATATCACTGTACCCACTTTGAAATCGGTCGGATCGCTCCTGCGATACTCGGAACCCTGTAAAGGGCCGCCACAGTCCCCGCCCCTCCAGAGGCTCCACCGTCATAAACTGATATTGACTGACCACATGGTCTCAGGATCTAATGCTTGTTCCCTCTACACCTGATGCCCTGCTATTCTGCAGACTTCTTGTTTGGGCCCCAGAGCAGTAATCTTCACTGCTAGAGTCCTGCATATCTGCGGACCTCCTTGTTTGTGCCCCAGAGCAGTGATCCTCACTGCTAGAGCCACTCCTGCAGCCTCCGTCAGCTCTCCCCTGGCCCCAACGATCCCCCTCTCTCTCCAGTATGGCAGAGCCTTGCCTGAATACAACAGAGGATGACTCCTACACCGTTATTTATCCTCCAAATCTCTCCAAGAGCCCTGTTAAAACCGTCAAACACTACATTCTGAAAAGACACCGTGAGACCCTGATCTCTGACCTGCGCTATAGCGCTGACAAGGACACAATCAGTAATAACCACATCTTCTACTCCACAAAAACATCCTTATGGCGTGCAACCATTTTGAACTTCCTTAACATACACAAATCCAGGAACATTGCGTCTGGCACCAAGCTCACGTCCTCCTTACATTTGGGAGCTGACCTTACCATCACCTTATACAAAACTGGCATTGTCCTGATTCAAGCGCCAAACAAAGACCACAACAAATTCGCAGACCTTTTCACCACCCTCAAAAAATATGTGCACGACCCTTATCCCTCCACGCTCCCCAGCACCAGCTTTCATCACCTGGCCCCCTCCTTCGCTCCGATGAACGCAGCCCAAAGGGCAAGGGTAAAACCTCCCGTTAAGCCCCACCAAAGATCCAACCACTCCCCCTCACCACCCACCCCTTCCTATGTTGCACACTAGACCAACTCAACCCATGCCATTCCCCACTCTAAACGACTCTCTAGGCAGTGTCACCCATATATCTGCTAAGGAATTTTCCTCCTCTCCCACACAACCTCTGCCACCTCTCAAGGAGGCCATGCCGACACCCCCTTCCTCCAACCCGCACTCCTCCCGCATACCCATAGTGACCAGTACGGTAAACACCTGCACGCCTAGGCACTCACAAACCCCTACTCTCAGTATCTATGACACAGGACTGTCTAACCCCACTCCCAAGCTACCCCATCATGCCAACAGAAAAGATACCAAACCATTGACCTCTTTCCCGCAAGCACTTCCCTCACTTATGGATCTTGAAACTCTGCACCTCAGAGCAGCCAACATAACTCAGAGCATCCATAACTCCATTCTTGAACTGAAAAACATCCTTCACCTCACCGAACTCTCTTTCTCAAACTTCAAGTTCTCACAGAACTCAACTCCCCCCCTTTCACCAAGCCCCTCCTTCACCCCTTACCGTTATTCCTGAGACACCTTCTCCCGCTCAATCAGCCCAGCTACCTCTCGTCGGAGGAAATGCTAGCCCTCCTCCTAACTTAAAAGTCTGCTCCTGAAGATCCCAGTCCACTGGACATGATTGACGAACATGTTATCCATACGGTTGCAATCAACTCCAATAGATCAACAACTCTCTGCAACAGAGGAGTTATTAGCAACAACCTAGCGCAAGTACCCATTTCCACCCTAACTCACAACATACACCCTGACCCCCATCTCTCTGGCCTCTTAATTAACTGTCGCTCAGCAGTAAAACAGGCCTCTGATGTCGCTGATCTCATCCTGAGCCACAAATCGGACGAAGCAATCCTGACGAAAACTTGGCTCAACTAATCCTCATCTCCTTGCCTACACCTATTAGTCCCTCCTAATAATGATATCTCAAGGCTGGACAGGCAATCAAAAAAAGAGGGAGGCATTGCTTGCATCTACCGCTCTAACCTCCTCCTAAATGAACTTCATGCAGATTCCACAGACTCCTGTGAATACCTTCCACTCTCCATATGCAACAACACCACTCAATTGTGCAGACTGCACATCGTCTAACACCCCACAGGTTTGAATGACACCTTCAATGACCACCTCATGGAAATCATTACAGCCAAGGTTTTCCCCAAGTCTAATGACATTTTGCTTGGTAACTTCAATCTGCACTGGAACGACCTCAAGGACCCTCAGGGCAACGCCATCAAAGACTTCCTGACAGACCAAGCCCTTACCCAAGCCTGCACACTCCCAACACACACAAAAAGCGCCACTCTTGATTGGATCATTGCTAAGGAATCAGCAGTCAAGCTTATCTCTATAGACCCATGCGACTGGTCTGATCACCATGCTATTACCTTCCTACTGCCTGGTTCCCATAAGATAAGGCCACCAGAATCTGTGAATCCAAAACGTTGGGGAAGAGACACAAACCCCCAGATGCATCAAGAACCCATTTTGCTATTCCTCAATAGCGAAAAAGAACGATTCGCTAATAAGGAATAGCAAAATGCTATGCATGAAGAAATCACTAAAAAAATTGCGATTTCCTAAAATTCCTTAATTGCGACTCGCAAATTGCGAGTCGCAATTAAGGAATACCTCCCCATTCATTCCTATGGGTCTAGAGGCCCATAGGAATGAATGGGAAGACATTCTCAATTAGCGAATCGCAATTAGCAAATCGCAAATTGTGAATGCGATTTCAAGGGTGCATGGGTGTCCAAAGGACACCCTGTTGTATCCCTGTAATTGATCTGTGCACATATCTTGCGCACACACATGCCCATAGGGCATGTGTGTGCGCAACATGAAACTTTGAAATATGCACTTTAGTGCATTTTTCAAAGTTTTTGCAAATTACCATGAAGTTCAACTTCATGGTAATTTGCGAGCACTATTAGCGAAATCGCAATTTTTTTAACTTTAATGCATTGCATTTAAGGAATCTCAATTTGAGATTCCTTAAATGCAAGTAATCGCAATTTTGTGATTTCTTAATTTGCGATTTTTGCATTTGGGATGATGTATCCCAAATGCAAAAATAGCGGTCGCAAAGGGGCAGATTCTGAGAATCTGCCCCTTTGCGAGCGGATTATACCTTGATGCATCTATGCCAAAGACCCTAGATCTTGTGAAGTTGGCTGTACGCTGCGAGATCCGCCCCCCAAATATCTCAACAGTCATCAACCTCACAGAACACTACACCTCGACTATGTCTAACATACTTGATGATCTTGCTCTGCTAAATCTACAAAGTTATAGGGAGTGGTATGCGACAGTAAGCTCCCAGCCTTTTTAACTCAGCAGTGCATACCTTATTTAGTAATAAAGTGGTAAAGTTGGTGTGACTGCTGATTTTACTTTCACTCTGTATTGTTTGTCACATTAGGGAGCTATGCTCTGAGCTCCTTGTTCAGCACCTTTTCTTTCACATAATTTGTTTCACATTTTTCTGTGTTATGACACGTTTGTCTTTTGGAAAAGGAATGGCAACCAATGATGAGAAAGGGGCAAAGTATTGGTAACATCTGCCAATTTCCCCGAGGGTGTTCGCCCGTGAGGTGCCTTCCTCTCCACCACACATTTTTTCTGTTTTGACTGTCTATGTGTGGTTGTATGTATTGCCCCAGTAGGGCAGACATCACAGGTTATGTCGAGTTGAATACACACGGGAACCCCCTATTAGTAGTCACAAACAGTGGTTTGGCATGGACAGTAGGGCATTAGAGATAATAAATCCCCAATCATAGAATTGAGAGGGGGTAAATCTGGAATTTTACGACAGAGGATTCCAGTATAGGATGTTCTCATGCCTGTTAGATGATTGCTAACTAAAGTCCTGGGTACAGGTATTTCTTGTGTTTGGATTGCATTGAGTGGAGGGCTTTCCCTATGGTACCCGTTTTTCCCTCTGAGCTCCCCTTGCTAATGTAAATCTAAAAAGAACCCAAATCAAAGACAGAAACCCCAGTTTCAATGAATCCCTCAACAATGAAAGGAGAACCCTCCGGCAGACAGAAAGAAACTGGAGACAACACCCCTCAGCCTCCCACTTAAAACTTATCTGTCAGACTAGAAATGCCTATAATAGGAACATCCTCAATTCAAAAAAAGAATTCTTCAGATCAGAACTGGCCAAGAACAGACCCCACAAGCTCTTGAAATGATCAAACACCAAACTAGTAAACTGGCTAAAACCTCCAAAGAAACCCCTAAATCTATAATATCATGCAAGGAATTCTCCTCCTTCTTCTCTGACAAAATTACTGCTGTAGGAAACAAACTTAGATCCGCTACCTTCTCCCAACCCCCTCCAGACCAGCCTCACCTCTCCACGCTGCACCCCGAGACATCGCCCAAAAACCAAGCGCACTGGTCCAACTTCAAAGTATATGAGGACCATTCAGTCTTGGAAACGTTATCCTCCTTAAACCCAAATAACCACTTTAATGACCCACTCCCCTCCACCTGTTTGACCGCTGCCTCCCAATCTATCACAGTCTGTATTTTGCTCTGGAGTGGTTGAACTTGGCCTTCACCTACCAGGTGACCCAATTACACAACCCTCTGCCCTATCTGGCACTTTGTGCCCTTGATAGTGAGGCCTGCTTTCTGTATGGCCTCCAAAACATTCTTGAGGTGGACTAGGTGATCCTCCCAGGTGGAGCTAAAGACAGCTATATCATCCAGATATGCTGCACTATAGGCTTCCAGGCCTGTGAGAAGTTTATTTACTAACCTCTGGAATGTGGCAGGTGCATTCTTCAAACCAAAGGGCATTACAATAAATTGATAGTGCCCACCAGGGGTTGAGAATACTGTCTTTGGCTTGGCATCCTGAGGTAGTCTGATTTGGCAGCAGTCAGGTCAAATATACTCAGTGGCCAAAGTATCAATACATTCATGTGCCCTGGGAATTGAATGAGCATCAGTCTTAGTGACTGCATGGAGTTCTCTGTAGAGACCTGCATTGGCTCCCCGTCAACAAGAGAATCACCTTCCGTCTCCTCACCCACGCACACAAAGTAGGCATGGGCGGAAAATCCGTTCCGCTCGCGGATTTTGCGGATTTTCGGGAAATCCGCAATCCGCGAGATTCGCGAATCTCCCGCAAAATCCGCAAATCCGCGAGCAGCGGATTTTGCTCGCACTGCTCGCACTGTTCCCGTGAGTTCGCGTGAGTTCGCGCCCCGCGAATAAGTGCAAAATTGCAGAAATACGATCTTAGCAAAACTGAAAGTAACTACTTACCAGGTTCAAAAGTTCAGGCTCATCATTAGTAGCCATTTCCTGTAGTGCTTCCTGAGGGGCCCCTCCAGAGTTCAGTTGCCAGTTGAAACTATTATGTGACCCTGCTCTGAACCTCAGAATAGTTACACATATGCCACAAAGGTCCTGAATTACAGCTAAGGGAGACAAGCAGGAGCCAGGCTGGAAGTTAAAATCCATTAATCAGCCCCTAATTCATTATTGTCAGTTGGGGCTGGGCAGGTGTTGTAACTAATTTTGCAACAATGAAAGCACTTAGCAAGTGCAAAAGATCACTAATCAGGGCTCACTAAGGAAGCAGGTGCCAGCTAAAAAAATATTCTGTGACACATTAATCAGCCCCAAATTAATTCAGGTCACTTGAGGCAGGGAAGGTGTGCTTTGCTTTGCCGAAAATAATGTACACTGGACAACCAGAGGGTGTGGTGATGAAACAGAGGGTGGCATGGGTGGGCCAGAGGGTGGCATGAGTAGTCAGAGAGTGGCAGTGGTGACAGAGAGTTCGCGAAACTTGCGACCCGACAGGTAAGTTCGCAATTTGCGAAAGTGTACAAAACCCTCGCGAACTGGCAGAAACACGGGCGAACACAAAAAAAAAAAAAATCCGCAAATTCGCGGGAATTCGCGGATTTTGCGGATTGCGAATCCGCGAATCCGCAAAATTCGCGAACGCGAGATCCGCAAAATTCGCTCATGCTTAACACAAAGCCCTACACGATCAAGGCCCGAGCTACCTCAACAACCGCATCAACTTCTACGCTCCCAAACGCCATCTCCGATCATCCAGTCACGCCCTCGCCGCCGTCCCCCGCAACCGAAGAACGACAACAGGAGGAAGGTCCTTCTCCTACCTGGCCGCCAAGACCTGGAACTCCCTCCCGACCGACCTGCTCCTGACCCAAAACCACCTCTCCTTCAGGAAGAAGCTCCTGAAGGAGAAGAGGCTGTTCGAGCAGTAGCAGCACCCCCCCCCCCCCCCCAAGCGCCTTGAGACCCTCCGGGTAAGTAGTGCGCTCTATAAATGTCTTTGATTGATTGATTGATTGATTGATTGATTGACTATACAAAACCACACTTCTCTTTTTCCACCCTAGTGTGTGTGAGGTTTGTGTACTAGGACTAGTAAGCTAGTCAAAGGACTATCTGAGGGTTCAATTACTCCTAACTCCATCACCTTCTGGACCTCTGTCCTGATGCAATCTCTGACATGGGCAGGCTGCCTGTAGATTTTATTCTTAACAGTCGCAAAAGGACCTGAAGCAGCTCACCAAAAGATGGAGGACACAATGCAATTGATGTGGTGTGGACGATGATTTTGGTCACTGGAAATGCTCAAGGTTGGAGCTACTTAGAGCCCAAAGATCTTGATGGAAGAAAGCCAACAAGCCTTGTGCATCGTGTCGGCTTGCCATAGCCTTGGCAACGGCAAGCCGACACGATGCACAGGGATTCAGTTCCTGCGGCTTCCAGGAGGGATACTGGCATCTAACTTGGTGAGAGGGCAGGGAATGCCTAGAGAACTGTGGAGAACCACTACCTGTGTTGTTGAACCTTTCGAAGTCCTTAGGAGCTCAGGATCAGCAGACAGGTCAGCTTGGTTGTGGTGCCTGCAGATGCAGGGAAATGACTCCTTCACTTCAAGGGAGATTCCTTCAAGTGGCTTGGATGCCCACAGGCCTTGGAAGGTTCCTTTATGGTGCACAGGCACAGAGGATGCCGCAGACTGAAAGGGAGACGAAGTCGAGCCCAAACGAAGTCCAGCAAAGTCCAGAGTGCCCAGACTGTAGAAGTTAAAATGGTGTCTGAAATTAATCGTGTCCTATGACGAATATAGGGACCCACCCACAGGTAAGCCTTAAGTACCCTAAGGAAAGGATAGGAACAATAGAGGGGACCCTCTCAGGGAAAGGTTTGGACAGGGGGAGGTTACCTCTATGTCCTTTGTCCAGTTTTGCACCAGAGTGCGCTGGTTTGAACTAGACTATGCATGGGGATACCAAATGTGCCCCTCATGCAGACTGAGTGGCGCTGGCAAGAGCACCCACGCGGCCCCAATACACTGTATCCTGTCTGGGAGGTGGTCACACCTCCCTATGACAGGATACCTATTGTTTGCCTTCTCCTGCTTTAGCTTGGCTCAGTAGCAGGAGAGCAGAATTGTGTTTCTGGTCGGCAGCAGCCACGTTGTGCTGTCTGGGTCTAGAAGACTGACACCAGGAGCATGGAGAGCCTAACGGAGGGCTCTTCCAGTGCTTTCCACACTGTTTATGGTGTGGTGGTATGATTCCAACATGTTTGATACCAAACATGATAGGATTTGTTACAGGCAGTTTCGAGATGGCAGTTTGGACGCGAGCGGAATGAATGCTTGAGGCTCCGGTGTTCATAACGGGGACCCGTTATGCAGGAGTTGATTCCCTGCTATTCGAAAAACGTGAGAAGTGTGCAGTTTGTATTTCCTTGTGCCATTAGACACAGCATATGTAAGGATTTAAGTGGCTACATTAGCCAGGTGGCTGCGCGATTTTTCCTGCTAGCCTTGTTTTGGAGAGAGTCTTCACTCAGTCGAGATACTGATCCCCCTGTCCTGATGAAGCCGAAAGGAATTATTGGCTGAAACGCGACCGCGCCTGCATCAATATTTTCAAAGGAGTACCATAATTTTGAGTTGTCTTGAATAAGGAAAGCGCCTATTAAATAATTTGTTTTGAGGTGTTATCCCTCAGGCGCAATAGGGACTACCTTAGAGTGTACTACTCAGAACAAATAGTGTACATTCTGATTGTTTTGTTCTCAGTGGGGGAATTACTTTTTCTATGTACTATATTTGTATGCTTTATATGTTGTATATGTTGTATATATTGTATATATGTAGTGTATCATATATATGAATGTGATTTAAATATATTTGCAACCATTGTCTATGTCTTGTACATATGAGGTTTATATATGTTTTTTTGTTTTGATCAAATTGTGCTCTGCCCCGTCATATGACACATATATAAGTTAGAACTGTGGAAATGAGTTTGTTGTAAATAAGAATTGGGATCATCAGGGTAATTAACTGAACTCTGAATGAAAATAAATGTTGGATTGGTCCCTCTATAGCTTCTTCCTTTTGATATACATCTTTGATGTTTCTTTGCTGAGGTATATGAGGGTGATTTGGGCAAAACCCCTAATTTGTATGTACCAGTTTCAAGATGGTCATTGCATAATTACGGGGTGCCCCTCTATATGGTATATGGCTGCTCCACTTACAACCTGGGAGAATGGACTCCCTAGGCTGTAGAGGTATCTTGCTCATGTAGGGGCACCCTCACACTTAGAATCAAGCACCCTGCCTTCAGGATTCCAAAGGCCTGCCATAGGGATGGCTTATAGGTAGGCTGTCCGGAAATCGGTTAAAAAACGACTCTGCCCGACAGTACCCTACCGGATGAAAATCAGCTGACCCGGTTTAAACCAAGTGTCACTGATTTTCATAGTTGACGTGGGGGGAGAGTAGCTGTTGTGGTCTGCCGTCTGTCTTACTGCAGCCTCACCTGAGTACTTCACAGGTCTTTAAAAATACCATTTACTTAACGAGGATTTGTTTTTCTTTCGCCCCTTCTCAGAGCCACTGGGGGCGGGGCTGAGCACAGAAACAGTTGTCGTTGCTTACGGTTTTGACACATGTCTGGCAGCCGGCACTGCACCAGGGACCTTTGAAGCAGACATCGGCGCTAGGCCCAGCACTCCCACCAGAGGCTCTCGGGTGGGGACATGACTTAACCCATGCTCGAGGCAGGACTGACTAACAAGAGCAGAAGCCCACCGTTTGGGCTCCCAGTGACTGGAACCCCACCCAGTCCCAACCCCGACCTACAGCAGGAAACTCTTAGGAATGATTCCAGGTTTACGCACCGAGTGCTTGACTCTGTGCTGCGCCTAGAGTCCATCCTCTAGGTGTCTTAGAGATGCACGCCTCCCAGTCTGAGAGTCAACGGAGCCTAGTACACATAGTTAAAGATACATTTTCTGTCAGGCCTTGGCAGGGACTAGTGGACAGGATAGGGAGACACATTGATCTGCCCTATGTCTTCCGGAATCGTTCATGGAAAGTAGAAACTCTCTTCGCTCTTCGATAGCTCATTTCTATGAGACGGTATCAACTGTCAGTTGAGATCCGTACTGTCTGCCTTTATATGATCCTGGGTTTGTTTTCAGAGTTCTGTTGAGAGTATTCTCCAGGTCAGGCGCGTAACGCCTATTGGGCTTAACGGCTTCAGCCTCCCCCTGTCGTTTGTGTCAGCCCAGGCTGAGACAGCCTCCAGGGCACACACAAAGACAGTTTTTGATCTGCTAGCCGCTCCCGAGTACTTCATAGGTCTTTAAAAGATCATTCACTTGTTAACAAGGCTTTGTCCGCAGCCGCCAGTGACTTTCCACAGGAGGTGGCTGGAGGCGTGCCAAAGCCCTCATTCGTAAGGATGAGTCAGTGTCCATAGAAAGGGCTTCACGCCATTAGCCCTCGTGACCGTGCACTAATCTGGCTTCAATCCCTTTTTAGGTCTCGCCCTGGAATTCGCATCCGAAGGATGCGTCCAGGGTCGGAGACTTATAGCTATCGGACACGGGGGAATGGAGGACAAGAAACTGTCACGAGCTTTGAAGGCAGATTTGGGTGCGCGAACGCGCACGTTCCATCCTGCGCCGCGCCGTGCACTTCCCTCCCATACTCCCAGCAAGTCAGCCTAACGCGCATGCATGCACACGCATTTACACTTACACGGACACGCAGGCACCCGGACAGGCAGCCCCCCCCCATCCACCCCACAGTCATACACACACACACGCATACACACAGACTCCAAGACACATACACACACACGCACGCTCACACACATACACAGCCCACCGCCGCACACGCACACGCGCACACACATGCCCCCCGCCCTCGCAGCCCAGCAACAAGGCGAAGCCCCACTCACCGGCTTCCTTGGTGCAGCGGCTCTCACCGGCAGCAGGACTCTTCCTCCCTTCTTCGGCACCGGGGCGCGGGGTAGGCTCCTGCCTGCTCCGGTGCTCCAAACAATCGCGGCTCTTCCGTGGGAGGCGGGGTAGGCTCCCGCCCTCCTACTTCCTGTTTCCGGTTGTCCCGCCCGGCCTGCCTGACTTCCTGGTCGCAGGCCGGCGGCGGACTGCAGCACGCGCTTCACAGATCCTGCTGTCATGCTTGTTCCAAGGAGAGGCCGGCGGCTCTGATAAGAGTAAGTCATTCATGTAATCCACTCATGATAATACATAATCCTGTCCCTTGGCTGGAAATTGCAAGGGGCGGAGGAGAATGCATTGCGACACTCGTATCCATTAAAATCCACATAGCGCTCGCGCGCTTCTAAGCCTTCACTAATCTATGCATATGATGATTTGAGGGCTCGCGTTATTTAATGAACCAGGATTACAGAATTATTTGATCCGAGGAAAAGAAACCGGTATTGGAGCTGCTTGTTAGTGGACTGGGCTGAATATCCATGTAAGATTTGATTTGCCCGTGCGTGTAACGTCCCAGTGGGAGTAACGTGTTTGTAACTGCTACACAAACTATTTCCAGAGACAACCCCCGCCCCCATCCGCCATCTAAAGTAATCCAATACTTGAGTGCGATTTCTCGAATGGGCTCTTTCATTGCCTTCCATTTGTACCTTCAGGGGGGTCCTTTGGCTCCCCGTCAGGCTCCTCCTCCTGTCACATAAACACACTGACCTCGGCAGGTGGTAAATGATGGCCCAGCTTCTCCTTCCTGTCCGGGAACCTGGATTTGCCGCCCCCGTTGTTTTAGTGGTGCTTTGAAAATTCAAAGGCGGTGGTCTTTACTGGATCGTAACTGCCTGTAATGCTGCTAGTGTGCTGAAAACGACCCCTCCTCTGCAAAACACTCCAAAGTTATACAAACTCCAAGTTTGCGAACACACATCAGCATAACCATAAAGGCATCTTAAGGCACGTGGCTTTGTGCAAGACTGTCCTAACTAGTTTGCCTTAATTCCCAAGGTTCTGACATAATGTAACATAGTCCGAGGTGGTGGTGAATATAGTACAGTTAAGAGCAGAGTTGTGCACAGAGACATCTATTCGAACCTATGGAACAGTATAAGGTATAGGCATGGGGTATACGCAGGGGGGTCTCCTATTAAAAGGAGAACCATGTCCATTCAGAAAAGAATCCCAAGACCTGTTCATAGTTTGCCAGAGGGCCAATTAATAATGGGAGGGGGGGGGTGAATAGCAAAATTATTAAACTCTCGCGGAGAAGATTCAACTTGTGCAAAAAAGAGCATGTGCATTATTCTTTGAAACTTGTTTTTGTGTGGGTTTGAATGTAACGCCTGCAGCTGAACTTGCCTGTACTGCAGGAACATGGTTATTTTATCATTTGCTGTGAATAAAAAAAAAGTAACCCAATAGCAAGGTTCTAGAATTTCTTGCGTTGTTAAGCCAGCAGGAGGGAATAAGCATTGTGCTGGGTAAGGAAGTGGTGCGTTTTTTAAAGCATATATTTGTTTGTTTCTAGACATATTTAGGTAAGCATATTTCTGCCATTGGTTTGGTCTCATAGAGGCGTCAAAGTGCATGTGTTCTTTCTGTAGAGTTCTGGGCTGTTCATCCATTGGGGTCCAGCTGATCAAAGACAAGCCATGTCTATGGATAGCGAAGAATGATCTTGTAACTATTCAGGGTTTTAAAATATTGGACCATGCTTACTCTGCTTCAGGGTTCTGGTTTGGTGGTGTGAATTTCACGTGATAAACATTTACCATGAAACAAATAATACAGTTTATTCATTAATCAGCCGGGCAGAGTGTTTTGATTTACAAGGAGTTGCAACACAACGGGGCTGATTCAGGCTTTTTCTCTCTCTCTGTCTCTCCTTCTCTCTCCTCCCTCTCTCTCACTCTCTCCTTTCTCTCTCATCTGTTGATCATCCTCCACCACACACAACCCACCCACCCAACCCCCCCTACAGAGCCCCCCACACACAACCCCCACACAGACCCCCACACACAACGCCACACACACAACCCCACACACACACACACACAACCCCACACACACCCCAAACGCACCTTCCCCCACACACACAACTCCCTCACACACAACCCCCCCACACACACAACGCCCCCACACACACACAACCCCAGCACACAAACAACCCCCTACACACAATCCTCCCCCACACACACAACCATCTATCTATATATCTATGTTCCCAAGGCAAGCGCTAAGATGCCCTAGGGTAAGTCGAGCGCTATATAAGAACACACATACATACATACATACATACTCTATCGCCCTCAGTCTATCTATCCATCTATGAACCTCACTCTATCGCCCTCACACTATCTATCTATCGCCCTCGCTCTATCGCCCTCACTCTATCTATCGCCCTCACTCTATATGTACTTTTATATTGTACATTTTGATTAGAGTGTTTGACTTTTACAATCATTTTCTAACAAACTAAGTTCTAAAACAAAAATATTTATGACTAAAACATTTTTGCGATGTTTGCACAATATATTTGTGATGTTTACAATTACCTCGTTTGCCAATCGAATGTACATATAAACATTTTTTAAACCAGCTTTAAAATGTTTGACTTTTCTACAAGAAATATTGTATTTGTACTTTTTTATGCTAACAAAATTTAAATACTGCATAAATAACTTTTGTACAACACATATTTTATATGTACCTTTTTATGCAAACAAAATAACAATAGCACATAAATAAAAACATTGCCATTTACAATGCTAATAGCTCAAACTTAAATAATGCGAGACCTATTGCATTGCAAATGCTTGTTTCCACACTGTTTCCAAGTGGTGGTGTTATTCCCATTTGACTCCTCCCTACATTAGTGGCAATGCACTGTCCCCACGGTTGTCTTTACAGCCCCCTAACATTCTTTAACAAGTCCCTGGCATGTCTCCTACCAAGGCTTTTTTGCAATAAGAGCTACTTATGCTCAATGAAAACTACCACAAGCTACTAATATTTTTGGTTTTGTAATAGTGACTGCACTTCTGGTAGGCCTCAGCAGTACCTTCAATAGGTTCATACCTGTGTCAGAGGTTAGTACTGGGGGTATTAATTTTACTGGGGTGCCAAAAAAGTGCAAACCAATGTCTACAGAGAGAAAATTATTGATTTGTTGTTGGAACTCTTTGCTGTTTTGTGTCAGGCGTGAATGCTGCTGTTTTCTTGGTGTTTTCTTTTTTTCTCTGCCTGTCTGCGCTTTTTGGGGGCATTATCCTGGCTGAACCAGCCCAGTATCCTCTGACAGGACGCTAGACTGGTGCCCGGCAGGATTCTGGCATTGGCCAATATAAACAGAGCAATATACATTTTTTTAAATTATTTTACATGCAAATAGTCTTTGTGGAGCGAGGAGCAGCAATGCTCATTTTGGGCTGTTTTTCTTTCTCTAGGCTCCAGACGCAGCCTTGCTTTGTGTCTTTAAAAAAAGGCATATACAAAACGAAACCGCATCTATTACACTCAGAACAGTGAAGAAGGCTGCCAAAGGTCTAAAAAGACAGTTCCTGATATCACTTTATTTCAGTCCATTATTGATCCCGGTGAGTGGTGTAGACTAGACTGTGCAGTTTGACTTAGAGAGCTAGTGAGATCTCAGAGTACAAAGTGCAGAAAGCTGTTTATCAGTGCAGGCAGCAGATAATAAAAAGAGTGAGGGGATTATGGGTGTTTGCGTGCTTGAGTGAGCTAGTGAGGAACACCATTTTACAGCCATGTTGAGTTGCTAAAATGGCATGTGTTCCAAGGGGTGAGAGGAGTTTACTAGAATATGCTGAGCCTCAGTCCCTCCATATTGTTTGGCCTCATGGTGGATATTATTTACAAAGAGATCCTCGAACCAGCCTGAAGCTAACTTTAAGCCTGCACGGTGATCGTGGGATTTTAGACTGCCTTTTGCAATCCACATCACGCATTGTTTAGGAGTCACGCTTGTGGGGTCAATTCATCAGATTACACTATGGAGAGCACCCGATGGGGGAGGTAGGGATCAAGTTTATATTCCAGTCCAGTTTTTCCATCTGCAATCTATCATGATCCAGAACTGTAGTCCAGATGTTTCAAGTGAGGCTAATCAGTCCTGCAGTTTCCCGATAAGACCAGTATTGGAGAATGGTGTTTTTCATGGCAACCTTAACTTGAAATGTGAGTGTCCCAGGCATTGAAAGGTTCAAGAATTTTGGGGTTCAAGGCTTCTTGTCTTCATATATTGAGTCCCTTTATTCTCCTCATCTGTAAGTTCTTTGAATCTTGTTAGTTTAAGTCCTTCCCTTCGGATCTATAGACCCCAAACAATTTGGCCTAAGGAAATTATCGGAGCAGCGCACATTGTGATGTCATCATGCCATTGTTCCAGCTGCCATAACCACTGGGTGACGAAAGGTCCAGGGCAAGCCCACTGCTCCGGGCTTTGACCAGTGGTGTGGCAGCTAAGACAGTGTCTCTGAGGGGCAGTCAATGCAAGGTGCCTCTCTCTGATAGCATTGCAAGGAGGGGCGCTACTTACAGACACCGCCCAGAGCACAAGAGGTGCAACTTATGGACACTGCACTCACAACAAGAGATGCCTGTAACTGAGAACACATAGACGGAGAGGTATCTCAGAATGGGGCTGGAATGAGAAGCCATCTACAGCCCCGTTGGTACGCGACCACAGTCAAAATTCGAAACTCACACCACATCCACCTCTTCAAGAGCACCTTTGTGGCAGTCATTTATTTATAAGTGTCTGTGGGACGAACGTGCTACAGCGCAGTAGGCGTCAGACCAATGCTTTTACCCTTAGAATTGGTAGTTAAGCACCTTCTGTAGGGCCTCTGTTGAGGGATTCCAGGACTAGGTGTAGCATTGATGGTTGCACAAAATGTCTTCCAGAAACAAGCAATAATAAAAGCAAAGCGTTCCATAAACACCGGTAAAACACTGTTTCAGTTGGTTTTTATGGCGCGAAAATGAGTAACCACTGAAAAGCAATGTTTTTTTAGGTATTGAAATCACTGGAAAACACTGAAAAAACACCACCAGAATTTACCAAAAATAGAAACTGAAAACACGAACGCCTATTTATAGGTTTTACGTGCAGTGACCCTAGATATAGGAAACCTATATCTTTAGTAAGGGGTGCTAGCACCAGCTTACACAGGCCTCAATGGCAGGCCTGCAGTTACACTTTGAATGGTCTCCCATGGGTGGCATAATCCATGCTTCAGCTCATGGGGGACCTCTGGGGTACCTAAGCCCTAGGTATCTTAGTACCATATACTAGAGACTGATAAGGGTACCCCAGTATCCAATCCGGGATGTACCAAAGTACTAACCATACCAATTTGAGGGAGAAAGCAAAGAGACTGGGGTCCTGATTAGCAGGATCCCAGTCCGACTAGTCAAAAACAGCTCAACACCATTCAAAAAGTGGGGTAACCATAAAAGCAGATCCTACTTTCCTACAATCACTTTGAATAAAAGCACTTAATGTTGGTAATAGACCATGTATACTTTGAGTAAGAGTGGTTATCAGTGTCAAAGGGCCTTACATTTATAATCACAACACTGTGCAATTATAGAGTCGCCCCCCAAGAGAATATTTCCCAATTTAAACATAGCCTCTAAATGTCATCACAGTGGTAATCACCACACTGCAATTACAGCCTTTCATATGTAGAGGGTGTTTGCACAACATGAAAACTAATGTTGACCATCTTCTGGCCACAAATGCTATGGACTTAGTTTTTACCCCTAGAGCATGCAGCACTCCCAACAATAAAGCAAAAGCTACAGCCTAGGTAGTGTTTGAAAATTACCAGGGAAATCCTGCCAGGTTATTCTCTCAGAGTGCCACCCAATTTAGGGTGGGGACTCATGAATTATTTTAGGGGGAGGCTGCACTGCTTCTGCAGGGGGGCATGACGGTGCTCTATCAGTCCCACTTCTTCTTTCTGGGGCCCAGGGATGGGGACCTGGGCCCCACTTCTCACAGGGAAAGCGCAACAGCCCTTCCCTGCATTTTTCCTGCTTAAGGAGCAGCTTCCCGGCCCTTGCCCACTGCAGAGGCAAGTCGATTTACGGCGGCAAAGCCCCATGCCCTTCGTCGGCTACTCCTCAAAAGGTCAAAGGTCACCATACTTCAAATAACCATAACTTGGGCCCTGTTGAGCTGATTTGGGTGATCTTTGTCTCATTTTGCTCCTGGTGGTGTTCCCTTGCCATCTGGAGTGCTTTCTTCACGCCTCCTGGCCCCAAAATGGTGAACTGCACCAGCCTTTCACTTTGCTTAACCTCTGGGTTTCTCTCCTTCCTTGCGCAGGTGCCCAGTTTTACCCCAATTGGTCCTCAGGGAAAGGATAAGGGGGAGCAGCCTCCCTGGTCCTGAGGAGAGTCCCGTTGGTCCTTGAATAAATCAGAGGCAGGGTCCCTAACCCAGATAGCAGTCAGGGGGTTTCTCCTTCCAATTGGGTGGGCGTCAGCCTCCAGTCCCAGTGTTAAACAGAAATAGCACAACCAATAGAGAGCTCTCCCTCCTGTGCAGGGCCTTTTAAGTGGGGGTGGGGGTGGGAGGATCCGGTAGGGATGCACCTTTGGCTTATTGTGATGAGCTGCACCATCTCTCCGCCCCTATTCCAACCTCCCTGCACAGCCTTCTGGGATACTTCAAGATGGCGTCACCCAGGAGTCACTTAGCACATGTGCTCTGGGGTCTCAGCCCCACCCCTCGCTGATATAACTGCCAGAGCCTGTCTCCAGTAAAATTTCAAAGGACCCCCCTCTTGATTTGGTTCCCGGGTCTGGCCTCCCTCCCTTCCTTTATTGAGTTTAGGCCAGCCTTCTTCCTGGCTCATGATGACAGCTGGCTTATTGATGCAGAGCAGTCCACCCCACCCATTCATCCTTAGAAACTGACCTAATTAATTTTAATAGCTCTTTTTGTAGGAGGAGGCCTTTGTTCCTGTGGTTGGAGAGATAAGTAATTACCCCATCCAGCAGGGTGGCAAAAGGCCTGGGGTCGCATCCTGAGCTGAGCCAGAGAAACATTACATTCCTGGATGACTCACAAGCTGTACCGATATGTCCTTGGACTTTACAGAATGGTTATTTTCAGACAGGCTACACAGTAAATTGGCATGACTCTGGTATCTTTACATTAAGGAGGAGCCAAGCTGCACTCTAAGGCAGCCTCCCCCTAGTGTGCAATGGAGTGTCACTGCGGACAAGACCACAAAGCACACTGACTTTCCCTATCTGTGACACCAACATGATAAAGCCATCCCAGGTCAATACCCAACCCTGCAAAGTCCCCTCTGAGCCAGGCTATCTCTGCGTAATTCCTAGGCAATGCACAACAGGAGTCTCCTACATGCAGACCTCACATGAATGCACACGCAAGTGCCCACATGTTCACATGTAACCAGCCAACTTCTTACCCTTGCTGCGTTGCAGCAGCCTTATCTTAGAAGGCGGACACAAGTGGTAAACACGCTGAACCCTCTTCTCACATTCTTGTTCAAATGTTCTGATTGGTTATTTCTAAAATGTGGTTGTAAGGAGAAAACAGGACTAGCACAGAGAAAGAGTCAAGAATTTGAGATGGAGGATGCCAGAGACTGTGATTACAATCAGCTGAAATTGATAGAAGAATCAACTCGAAAGAGACAGAAAGTGACGCAGACTGTTATAATTGTTAGACTAATTATATTAATTGTAGGTTTTAGTGATTATACAATAGTCAGAGGGAGAAGATGTTGAAGATTTTTGTGCGTTCATATTTTTGTGCATCAATAACAATGTGAAGAATGCAGTTTCGCTTACGATTACACATGTACACACTGATATTGTGCTATTAGTTTCTAAACAAATTTCCTAAGGCATGAAGAAATTCGTTTTTCCCAACCCTTGTTCAGGGCCAGCAGACATGTTTTGAAAATTGCTATGTTCCCCCTGCAAGATTCACTATTTGTTATTTCTGTAACACACAGTCAAGCACAGTCATGATTGCCTATTTTCAATGGCACTATTTGTGCCATTCTAGACGAATCTCTCCAGCTTAGTCACAAAGCAAACAATCGGAAAGGTCTTACCTCGCTATACCCTATTCATTCATAATAGTTTTCGGTTATGTTATGTTAAATGGGATTTGTAAAGCGCGCTGACACCATGGGTTTCCTGGCGCTGTAGGACAGAGGTAGGGCTGAGGACAGAAGGCGCGGTATTTAGCAAGGTGGGGGTAAAAGGAAGGTTTTGAGCAGTTTCCGGAAATGAAGGGGGAACTACTGGATTTGATGGTCAGGGGAAGAGAATTCCAGAATTTAGGGGCCAGGAAGGCGAACCGACGGCCGCCGAATTTGTTGGTTTTGGTTTTGGGGACATCAAGCAGGTTGAGGTGAGCTGAGCGGAGGTTGCGGGTTGGGCGGTGTTGGTTAATGAGTGAGGTGAGGAAAGCGGAGCTGGTGCAGTGGAGGGTTTTGAACGTGAGGCAGCCTAACTTGAAGGCCGCCCTCTGTTCTATTGGCAGCCAGTGCAGCTTGTGCAGTAGAGGTTTAGCCGACTGCCATTTGGGGGTTTTGTAGATGAGCCGGGCTGCTTGGTTCTGCGTGACCTGGAGGCGGTCTTAGAGTGATTTTGGGAGTCCGTGATACAGGGAGTTGGAGAAGTCCAGGCGGGATAGCACCAAAGAAATGATGACCTGAATCAGGGCAGCTGGTGGGAGTAGATGACTGACTTTGCGGATTTTGCGAAGCTGGAACGTACAAGATGAGATGACTGTGTTAACTTGGGGTCTGAGGGAGAGTTCGGTGTCAATGGTCACACCGAGACTTTTTACCGATTTTGCAGGGATCGGGGGAGGACCTAGTTTGTTAGGCCAGAACTGTGGGCCCCAATGAGAGGGGCTGGATCCGGGAAGAAGGAGTTCAGTTTTTCCCGGATTTAGTTTTATTTGAGTGCAGTTCATCCACTCCTGGATGTGTATCATGGCGGAATGGAAATTGTCCACAGGTTCTAAATGCATCTGCTTTGTTCCATCATCTCTGGATGGCATTAGCATGGAGTGGGAAGAATCAAAATGTATATAGTGGGATTGTGCTTTAATGATACTTTAATGGTAGAACAATCGCACTCCTGGTTCAATTGAGGGATGAAGTTTTGCTTAGGTTCGGTAGGTGCTATTTGGTAATCCTTTGAGGGCTGAAGGAACAATTAATGCGTTGTGTAGCGCTATCCCGGACGTGGGTAACGTCACCAAATGCACACAATAAATTAAGTTTCAAAAACGTTGTTATGCGTTTGGTATCAATAAAGATTTATTGAACAAAGGTTTTTTGGATCTTGACGTTATATTCACATCATTAAGTTAATGGAAAAAGTCTTTGTTCAATTCTTATTATTCATTTGTGGTTTCCCAATGCATTTCGGGCCAAAGGCCCTTCTTCAGGGGTTTAACAGTACTGTTGGTAAAGGATAATACACAAAAATTAATATATGCAGTAATTCATTCAAAAAGACTGTCATGATTAGCTATATCATCATGGTCTATGCATTTCTTGAAATCATTGCACAAGGAAAGTAAACATTTGAACTGAAAATTATGACCCAAGTGGTGGAACATTTTTCAAATAATTTCACACATTTAGCGATGCTCAAGATGCCCAGAGCGGTAATGTTAACGGGGGTAGCACGAATCCTGAGAACAACATGCAGCAAAATAATCTGTCTTTCATCTCACGCTAGACGCGTGTAAATTCTTCTTCTCTATCCAAGTCACGTGACCTTTTCCGTCATATGACCTTTACTTTATACAGACAGCCGGGATTTCCGCATTCCATCCCGCCACCCCACCCGGAACGCTTTTTGAGCTGAGCGCTCGCAATGAACGCGGTGAGTAACCCTGAAGTACTCCCAGGCTAGAATTCAGACCAGCCAGGCTACACGCTTTTAAAGCGCTGACGGTTACATTGTATACTTTTTTTCCCCTCACAGAAGCACCTGACACAGTGGAATCGAGTGTGATCCACGTTAATAAGGTACGATTTTGTTAATACCACCTAAGTAGCAGGGGCTTGATACCCCGATCACGCTTTGTGCCGCATTACGCTCTAGATTAATTCTACATTTTCGCTCCGTAGAACTTGATCATTTGAAAAGGGGAATTCTTAACTTACCCACCACCGTTCTAAAGGTAGGATGCACTCTACTTCACTTAAAGCATGGGTACTTTTTCGTATTTTGTTACACGTTGTTCTCAGGATTCGTGCTACCCCCGTTAACATTACCGCTCTGGGCACCCTCCCAATTTACACCTTTGAGACGCTTTCCAACTCCTAAATTTTCTTCTTGAGCATCGCTAAATGTGTGAAATTATTTGAAAAATGTTCCACCACGTGGGTCATAATTTTCAGTTCAAATGTTTACTTTCCTTGTGCCATGATTTGAAGAAATGCATAGACCATGATGATATAGCTAATCATGACAGTCTTTTTGAATGAATTACTGCATATATTAATTTTTGGGTATTATCCTTTACCAACAGTACTGTTAATACCCTGATGAAGGGCCTTTGGCCCGAAATGCATTGGGAAAACCACAAATGAATTATAAGAATTGAACAAAGACTTTTTCCATGAACTTAATGATGTGAATATAACGTCAAGATCCAAAAAAGCTTTGTTCAATAAATCTTTATTGATACCAAACGCATAACAACGTTTTTGAAACTTCATTTATTGAGTGCATTTGGTGACGTTACCCACGTCTGGGATAGCGCTACACAACGCATTGTGCTTTAATGCTAATGCAATATGAAGTTTAATGAAACTGTGTTCCGTTTTTGCACTTATTCTCTAAACCCTGCTTGCTAAGAGCGTTCATGACAATTACTTTATGCTGTTTCTGTATTGCAATTTTTTTAATGTTGTGATAAAACGAATTTATTTCAGTTATCTAGTACTCAGTTATTGAGTAGACACTTTACCTAACTGATTGTATTTTTGAAATGTTGATGTATTGGGAGATGCCTTGCCTGGGGGGGAGGGGTAACACTGCCTCATGAGATTGAGGTTTAACACCATCTCCAATTGAACAATCTGTGAGCATTCTGTGGAGGTAAATTGTTGGAGGTAGGAGAAAAGCCGGGGACCCAACCCCACAGGCACACTCCTTGCTGTATGTTGTGTGGCTCCACAACTACCTCACCCTGCAGAGCGTCACTATGATTGCGACGTTAAAAAATCAAGCACAATTTAGTCACATCTGGTGGAAGTTATTCTTTGACCCACCTACTTAGGCCATGCCTGAAGATGACATCACCCAGTAGGACACTGAAAAACATTAAACTTTATCACCAACTCACCTGCCCGGATGCCATGGTGACTGCAGACACCACTGTGATTTATCAGACAACTTTGTGATGCATGATACTAGGTTCCTTGAAGTAATTCTACATTGATGAAAGGTTGAACCAGGATAAGCCTTGTTGGAATCTTTTCCCATCCTTGTCGCCACTTGCTAAGATGTGAAGACAGCATCGCAGATGTGAGTAATTGAGAAATAAAGTATGTTCATTTTAGAAGTAGCACAAGGTAAAAGATGCCAGCTGCGCTCATCAAAGTGATCACCTCAACTTACAGCAGATTCCTGTGACTGGTGCAAACATAAATGTAAATTTGCAGGCAAGGAGCTCGACAGCACTGTGGCAGAGTCAGGACCACACATCATAATAAAACATATGCATACCCTTAAAACCCCTTCCTCCAATATATCATATATATGTTCTCCTTATACTTTTTGTTGTGCAACAACCACCTTCATGATGGTCTATCTAAAGAGTGAGGGTTGTTCCATCAGCATATTGATCCATAATCCCCATCTCATTGCCCCATGCTTCTTTTCTTATGCTGAGGTCCCCAATCGTATATCTATCCACTGGCAACAGACAGGTGGTCAGAATGTGGTCTCTCCACCTCACCCCCACTCTCAATGTCCCTCTATAGTTTTAGATAAACACTCAACTGCTGTCTTCCACAAGTGCCAGTGAAATGTAATGAGAGCTCCCCCCAAGGCAATTCTAGTGTTACGACGCCCAGTCACTTTCTCACTATCACAAATGCATGCAAGCGCTCATGAGTTTTCTAGTCTTGAATGAAAGAGCATACATCTAGTCTTCACCGAGTTTAAAAAGTAGAAGCACTTCCCTTCCTGCTCAGTGGAACGATACTCCTGACCAATCCCTGAGCTGCTCTCAGCACGAAAGCAGCTCCAGGATTGGTGGGAGCTGGCTAACCCAGACCTCCTTTGGAGGCTGGGGGCTTGTACCAGCAATCCCCGGGCAGTTTCAAGGCCCTGGGATTGCTGGGTGTACAGTGCGCATGTCGGGCTGGCCGTAGGTAGCCATCCCACCAACCCGACATGCGCATTGAAAGGGGCAGAAGTAATCCTGCAATAGCAGGATTCAGCCCGGCCCCCCTGCCTCGCGCTCACGCAGTATGCAAGCTGGTGGCAAAATTAAATGGCATTCCTATGTCATTTTACTTATCAGTGTTTTCCTGCTGCACTCGCAGCAGGTGAGGCGATGCTCCTCCGCCATTTAGGAGGTGCCGTCCCTACAAATAAACAATTTACAGCCACCCGATTGTCACAACTGGCAAAGTGCCAGAATATTAACACGACCAGCATTACGTTTCTTCCCTGCAGAGAGGGTAGTGGAAATATAATTTCTGACATAGGAGTCCCTTGATATTTCACTAAGTTTGCTCCATCATAGTCTATTTTACACGGATATCATCCATGTCACTGGGGCACTCTTTTTCCAGTTCTCTACCTTCCTTGTAGAAATCACAACCCTCACTCGTTGGATCATCAACGTATTTTCCTGCATCTTTTGTGGTTTAAAATGCCTTGACATGTCAGTCTTTCTAGGTGCTCCACACTGCGCACAGATTCCACCAGTGAATTTGTACACAATATTTACCTTCACCAGATCGGTAATTGCACTTAAAGCCACCTTCTGCAAACCAATAGAGCCTGCTATTAATGACAACAAAGAAACACCGAATTCGCTGCGTAAACAGTGTGTGAGATGCAGGAAGTAAATATTGTGCGAGATGCAGGAAGCAAATTGAAGTAAATACTGTGCGAGATGGAGGAAGTAAACATTGTGAGATGCAGGAAATAATTAATGTGCGAGATGCAGGAAGTGAATAACGAGCCAGACAGATGCAGGAAGTGAATAACGAGCCAGACAGATGCAGGAAGTGAATAATGTGCGAGTTACAGGAAGTAAACACTGTGCGAGATGCAGGAAACAAATACTGTGCAAGATGCAGGAAGTAAATGGAGGTAAATACTGTGTGAGATGCAGGAAATAAATATTGTCTCAGATGCAGAAAGTAAATACTGTGCCCGATACAATTCCTTCCTTTCTTGTATTAAGCCCCATGGCACATTGACTACAGTACTGACGGCTATATATATATATATATATATATATATATGTAAACAACACCGAGAAAGCTTTTAAAATAAATAAAAATCAATCGCACAATGCTCTTTTTTTTAAGGGGGGCGGGAGATTTACTTTCTGATCAGTAACGTGCTGAAAGGACGAGGAACGAAGAAAGCGATGTCATATTCACACGGACTGTGCCTTTTTTTTGTACATTATAGTAAGCGCAAAAGTGATTACACAAAAATTCTACCTTCCCATACCGGGAGTCGAACCCGGGCCGCCTGGGTGAAAACCAGGAATCCTAACCGCTAGACCATATGGGAGCGTTGTCACGGCTGTGGAGTTTCAATTTGTGAACTGTGTGAAAATGAAGAATTTCTCATATTTGCAGGGCAATATAGAACTAAAAGGAGAAACGTTATCAATAAACGCATGCAGCATTTCTCTTATTGCGCACAAAAAGTTGCATCGGTGTTTATGGAGATACATTTTTCAAATGAAAGACATGAGCAGCCAGGGTCACTCAGCGCAGTACCCTCTCCGAGTGACATCACTGCACACTGGCACAGAGACCCCTCATGGCCGCGCCGCTGAAGTCTGAGCACAGGGAGCACCCCTGAGGGCATGACAGGACGGTGTCCGCCGCAGCACTGCTCAGTAAACAAACCGTCATGCAGAACTGCAGACAATAACTAAACAAGACCGTGCAGGGTGCGGCTCACTGCAGCTGCCCCTGATAGCACAATGATCCTGCACAAACACAGTGATTCTTCGCTGCAGAACCCGAGTGTGGCCCTCGCTGGAGCGCTCGTGTGGCTCCCCTTAGGCCATGATGACGTCGCTGCACAGGGGCCCTTTGTGCGGCACAGAACAACTGCCCCCAATAACGCCCGTGTGCATCTGTGTACCCGAGATATACACCTAGGGTCGAGAGAAGGGCCCCCTCCACTGCTGGCACCTGACACTTCTCTCTCATTGAACAACGCGCCAACACTCGCAGAACAAGCGCTTGGCAGAGAGCAGGAAGTTACGTCAGACGGGGGCACTTCCCTATTGGAGGGGTCGGGAAGGAACGGGCCAATCGGCAGCAGAGGCGCGTGCTGGAGGCCAGATCGCTACACTTGTTTCCTGCCTGCACCATTAACACCGCCTTGTCTTTTTACCGCTTTCCCCCAAACTAAGGATATATAGTGTACATTGTGTATCACATAAATTAATGAAATAAATAAGTGTATTTAGATTTAAGCATTGAATCCAGTAAAAAGGTAAGGTCCCACCGAGATTTGAACTCGGATCGCTGGATTCAGAGTCCAGAGTGCTAACCATTACACCATGGAACCTCCATGTGATATAGGGCTCATATGAAATTCCTCATTCCGAAGCCAGCCAGTCGGCTGAGCAGGAGAGTGGCTTCTGAAATTGACTTTACTTATAATTTGTAATAGCAATACTTTATTTTTTTATAGTCAAGATTAATTTTCAAGGTGAATGTATCACTCTCAAGACATTTACTAAAACTGTAACAAATAATTTTCAAGCCTGGCAGACTGTAGAAGCACTCATTTATGTGGTCAGGGTTACACATTTTCACCACACTACTGTTATGCATCTATCTAACTGCACATTTTTACAGATTTGTGCCGGCCCGCCGCCGATTTCCACACATCTTCCAGGGCGGTTGAATCCTTCACCACCTTGCGCACTCACCCCCACCGAGCCGGATGACCGCAAGCTCTCCACGATGATGACGTGCCTGCGGCTGGCCTCCAGCTTCAGTTCCCACCTGGGCTCCCACCTTCTCTCCTGGACTTCCACCTTCTCTCCTGGACTTCTTGACTTTTTATTCTGTCCTGGCCGACACTTTGCTGCTGATTTCGGACAGTTTTCTCTGGACTCTGGCCCTCCTTCCATTCCCTCGTCCTTTAACCCTTTTCCCCGTGGTTGATCCTCAAATGTTTCTTCCCTTTTCTACTTTCCCCTCTCTCCATACCCTTGCATCCCTCCCACCCTCCCTTTGTGCTGTGACTGCATCCACACTTATGGAACTCTGCCTTTTGGCATATTGAAATAACTCTAATCACTGCTATTTCAGTAGATCTTGTACCATCTACCATTCCTATGCGACTCTTACAGTATTTCCAGTCATATCCCCTCCCTATGTATATAGAGATAACTCTAATCACTAGTATATGCAGTAGACCTTTGCACTCTCTACCATTACTATGTGACCCTTAGAGTATATCCAGTCTTATCCCTTCCTATGTATATAGAGATAACTCTAACGACTAGTCTCCTATGTGACGGTTAGAGTATATCCATGTGTATCCCTTCCCTATGTATATAGAGATAACTCTAACGACTAGTCTCCTATGTGACTTTTAGAGTATATCCATGTGTATCCCTTACCCATGTATAAAGAGATAACTCTATTCACTAGAATATGCAGTAGTCCGCTATGCTCTCTACCATTCCTATGTGACTCTTAGAGTATATCCAGTCTTACCCCTTCCCTATGTATATAGAGATAACTCTAATCACTAGTATATGCAGTAGTCCGCAGTGCTCTCTACCATTCCTATGTGACTCTTAGAGTATATCCATGTGTATCCCCTCCCTATGTAGATAGAGATATTACTAGTATATGCCTAGAGTATATCCATTTGTATCTCCTCCTTGAGTGACTTTATTTCTTGTACATGCACAATTTTTTCTGTTGGTACCTTTTTTGTAACACATGTAATCCTAAGTCCGTATGTTTTCAACTGGTTCTTATGTAAAGCAAAAATTTGCATTTTTTTACGCATGTAACCGTTAGTCCTTATGTTTTCAACTGGATCTTATGTAAAGCGCTCTGACACCTTCGGGTAAAGTTCGCGCTATATAAAATTGCACAAATAAATAAATAAATAAATAAAACACATTTTCACCACACTACTGTTATGCATCTATCTAACTGCACATTTTTACAGATTTGTGTACACTGATCAGGTTGTTCACCGGAAGAAGCTACCTCTGTTTGGCCTCCATAGCGGACAATTTTCATTGAAAGAAATTGATGCTCTCTCAAGGGAGGGACATCTTAAAGATTTTGGGGGCCCTGGGCCAAACCTATTTTGGGTCCCCCTGTTCAGATCAGGTTTGAATTTAAGATTCAATTTAATCTCTTTCGAGCCCTCTTTGTCCAGGTCACTAACAGCGCACAGGCGCATCCATCCAAATTCTAAATATGTCTACATAACTCAGGGATAGTGACATGTTTTTCAATATTGTAACACTGCAACAGTTTGTTAATGTTACTGCAAATAATTTCAGTGACACCCTCCCATTTCTCATATTTGAGGCCCTATTGTGATAAAAAAATATTTTTTATGGATGGCAAATGAAAAATAAACCCGATGCACTGCAAAATGTATGTAATAGACTCTCACACATCTTCCACATTAAAAATAAATTATAGGAAAGCCACATTTAAAGCAACCTGTTGAATAATTATTCAAGGTCAACAGGGCAAGACTCTGTGCAGAATAGAGCTGGCTCTATCAGTGCCCCCCTGAAAGGCTGGGGCTCTGGACCACAGCCCATTTTGCCCATGCCTTTAAAACATCTTTGCTCTCAGGGCTCTGAGAGACAGCAAGTGGCGCTACAGAGAGAGCTGCCAAAATTTCAAATATCACAAGGGAATAAGGTGAAAACAATATCACTAGGGAATGAGGTGAAAAGAATACAGAGAGCATAGAGCAGTGAAGTAGTTTCCCTGGGAACAGTGGTGATTGGTGACATTTTAAAGTGGTGGGGTGTAAAAGTTTGAGATGAGTGCTCTATGGCAAGCAAGCTTCGTAGGGGAGGTTCATGGAGGTTATCCCCCTGGGAAAATTTTGAAAAAAGAATGGGCAAAATAGCATTTACAAGCAAATTTGTGAAAGCAAAATGGTTGATAAAGCAATTGTGGAAGTGTGGTTATGGCATCAATATAGAGGTTTCATATGATAATGATATAGGTAGCTGCTTATTCAGTATACTCAAAGAACTTCACAACAAGCTTTGAGATAACAATACAGTGAGTCTGTGAATTAAACATTACTGAAGCCTGCGGAAGGGGTAGTGGTCACACCCAGTCACTCACTCATAAAACCATTCAGACACACACTCAATCACCCATACAGCCCCTGATATACCCATTTACCCTCCCATTACAACCGTTCACATAGCCACTCACACACCTACCCATATAGCCACTCACACACCCACTCACTCACCAGTACTGCCACTTACACAGACTAAGTTACCCACACAGCTACTCAGACACCCACTTATACACCCATACCGCCACTCACACACTTATATAGTCACTCAGACACCCAGTCACACACAAATACACACAGTCAGGGCTGGACTGGCCATAGCGGGCACAGGGCAATCCCCTGGTGTGCCGCAAGGGTGGGTGCTGGTTTTGGGCCCCTGGGGGCCGTTTTTGTTACAGGGCCTTTTTTGCAGCATAGCTGCTAAATCGGCCCTGTACCAAAATCGACCAAAAATCAGTCCCTGCAAAGAGCTCGGCGGCACCTCCAACCCCCGCCCCCCCCTGCCCTCCCGAGTGGGAAGGGGGTGGGGGGGTGGGCGGCCGAGCACTTTGCCAGGGACGGTTGTGATTCCCAGTCCGGCCCAGCACACAGTCACACAGCGGCTCATATAAACTATGTTAAAAAAGGAATCACTCATTTGATGTACACAAAGTATATTGATTTAACTTTTGTGGTAGCTTAGAGTTGACGGTTAACACAAAAAACATTAAGAAAATACTCACAATCACTGGATGATGTCATTTGAGATATCATTACTGATGTAATCAGTGATTTCACTGACCATTTCATGAGTGATGTACCATGCAAGGTAACATTAACTGCTTTAACTGCTGAATTTCACTGGTTTTGTGCAAGTTAAATCTGATCCTAACTATAATGTCCCTATAACCTTTTTTTCAGTGAATTTCTAAGGTTTTTTAAAATTCTATTTCCTAACTATATATAAATATATATAAACGCGTTTGTCGATATGGAGGGGAGAGGAATTTAAGCAGCAAATAAAGCATCTTAAGCTTTGCACTTTAACTCCGTGTGTGCCTCTTAATCTACCAGCAAGCCGTCTTTGCTCGCTAAATGAAGAAATATATATATATATATATATATATATATATATATATATATATATATATATATATATAACCGAACTCCTTTCTTGCGAAAATGAGCAGAAACCACACCGGGGAACATTAGGGAAGCTGCTTTTATTCTTGCAATGGCGAATGCATTTCGGCAATTCTCTCTGCCTTCATCACCGCCCAAGAGTCCAAGAAGCTTTCCACAGCACGAGCTCAGATCCTGCCGCCCTCTTGAAGGTCAAGGGCAAACTCTGCCCCCAAGGATGTCTGCACACCTGTAGGCAGTTCATGTTGTATAAGTGGACTGCAATACCCAGAATGCGTCAGCTTCAGTCCAGGTAGGTATTGCACGGGGGTACAGTTAGTGTTTGTGGGTTTGACAGGAAAGTTCGTGCACATAGAAAACCAGATTTTCCTGCTTGTAAAGAGGACCAAACACTTCCCTAGGTCCCCGAACTGCCTCAGCCTTCGAATTCGGGTGCAATATTCAGCGGGGGCAGCGATGCAAATACACCCCTCCCAAGATGCAGTTAATAACCACATCACCACTTTTCTTCTCCCAAAGTCTGTGGCGAGCCCCGTCCTTCCAATAACTTGGATGCATAAACAGCTACAAACGCAGCAAAAGCCAGTGATGATGGGGCCGGCAAATGAGGCGGGGGTCTCTGTATCGTGTCTCTGGCTGACACGCAAATATATAACCGAACTCCTTTCTTGCGAAAATGAGCAGAAACCACACCGGGGAACTTTAGGGAAGCTGCTTTTATTCTTGCAATGGCGAATGCATTTCGGCAATTCTCTCTGCCTTCATCAGCGCCCAAGAGTCCAGGAAGCTTTCCACAGCACGAGCTCAGATCCTGCCGCCCTCTTGAAGGTCAAGGGCAAAATCCGCCCCCAAGGATGTCTGCACACCTGTATGCAATTCACGTTGTATCAGTGGACTGCAATACCCAGAATGCGTCAGCTTCAGTCCAGGTAGGTATTGCACGGTGGTACAGTTAGTGTTTGTGGGTTTTACAGGAAAGTTCGTGCACATAGAAAACCAGATTTCCTGCTTGTAAAGAGGACCAAACACTTCCCTAGGTCCCCAAACCGCCTCAGCTTTCGAGCAAGGGGGGGACAGAGAGAGACTTCTGAGACAGAAAGAGTCGCGTCACATCCTGAACCTAAGAACCCTAACCCCGTATGGGTTAAATCAGTCAGAAGAATTATACATACATTTGTAAACACTTTGCTTCGATAAATGATTTTTGCCAAAATTATGCTTGCTTATTTAACAAACCCATCATTGGGTATAAAAAGAGACATAACACTTTGAACAGTTTTGAAATTATGTGTGAGAAACCAGTGTATTTCCGCTGGTTGGGACCCATGGTAGAGTATTACATTGTATACGAATATTAACATGGTTATCCCATTGAAGGGTATGCATAGTGTAAAATGTACTGACCAATGTTGGTAAAAACGTATAAGAAATGTAAAATATGGCAATGTAATCCCACTAGAGGGAACCAATTTGTTTGAACCTGATGGTGGTTAAACACACATTAGTTTGCCTTACTCAGAAAATAATCCCACTAGAGGGAACCAATTGATGTAAACATTGTGGTCACCAAGCACACATTAGTTTGTCTCCCTTAGAAAATATAAGCGACCAGTGATAAGCATAATAATGAGCAAAATGGATGTACCGAAACGCGTAGATCTTAACATCTGCCCTTGCTGAAAACTTAAGAGAATGTAAGAAAATAAAGAAAAAATTGCAAAAACGACCTGTGGAGTGCAACCCGTTTGTTTCTTCAGCCTGGAGGAATTGTGTGGAAATTGTTAGCAGCGTGGTTCAGCTGCAGGGCGCCGCACCCGATCTGAGCGCTGCAGTAACGGCAGACGGAACCAGAGTGGGAGGAATATATATATATATATATATATATATATTTTTTTTTTGTATACATGTATACATCCTACTACAGGAAAAAAATTGGCTTTTATTATGCAAGCGAGTACGGACCCACTGGGGTGATGTAATGCTGCTTTTCTGAAACTATGTGTTCCATCATGCCTAATGTTTTAGTGCAGCCCACTGAGGGCAAAAAACCAACGAAAAAGAAAGAAAGATTTAAATAAAAGTAGAGCAAATAGTACTTACTTGTAAAGCTGCCTTTGATGAAGGGACGAAGAGTCTTGAAACGCGTTAAGCAAATTAATTGACTTTGAATGAAAAGGGGAGTTGTCAACGAATAACTGGAAGGTGGGCTTGCTGCTGAGTGCGTCCTGTGGAAGCTTCCGGGCATTAGGTGATAAAAGATATATATATATATATATATATATATATATATATATATATATATATATATATATATATATATATATATATATATATATATATATATATATATATATATGAATATATATATATATATATATATATATATATTCATTCAATGTGGTCTGCTCACAGGATCGCTCCACAGCGGTTGCTGGCGTTGGGCCAGACCAATGGCCAAAAAGACAATTTTTTGCACAAAGGACGCCGCACACAGCAACTTCTTTTTACAGGTTTATTCCATGGCCCAGTCTAACACCAACGCGTTTCAGCCTGACGGCCTTGCTCACGGTAAGTGCAATTACTTTCTTGCAATTGTTTATACTTTCTTTGGTTTCTACTACTCCCATAGACCTCTGGGATATGTAGTCCTTTTTTACATACAAGAATACACTTTCTGTTAGACATTGTTCTCAAAATTATTTCATGGGATACATTTTGTCGCAATGTATTTCAAAACAAGTGTGCATTTGATCAGACATATTGCATGCTTATCAAAATTCGATATTTAAATGCTATTGATGACATTTATAAAACATGTAGCAGTGTCGCATTTACACATTTTCCAACATTTTTGTGTGTATGAGGCCAGCTCATTGCAACTTGCATCTATGTATATGTCCTGCATTATGGTATAGTACCCATATCAGATTGCTTTCACATGATAGTTCCATGCTACATGTCCTTATCTCTTATGAGGGCAGATATTTTTAGGGCCTCCTGTCTCTGCTTGTTACTCCAAATGCACAAAATGCTCCTCGTCGTATATATATATATATATATATATATATATATATATATATATATATATATATATATATATATATATATATATATATATTTATTTTTTTTCCCCTGCAAAGAAAACGCCGCACCCTTCTTGGGTGGTTTAAACACGATTTATTAGCTCGAATTTCTGGTGCAGGAAGAAATTCAAGCTAATAAATCGTGTTTAAACCACCGAAGAAGAGTGTGGCGTTTTCTTTGCTGGAAAGATTTTTTGCGAGGCTGTTCCTGCTTCGTCGCCGGCACCAGCTGTATGTTCCTCCTACTGCAAAGAACATTTGCTTTGAACATATATATATATATATATATATATATATATATATATATATATATATATATATATATATATATGATGCAGAAGACTTCCCCAGACGAAGAAGCAGGAGCCCAGAGGAGACCGGTTAGAGAGAAATTTATTCACCATTTAAACAGCTCAGGCAGCGGCGAATGCATTTCGGATTCATTCCTTCCTCAGCGCCCAACACCTGAAGTGGAAAACAAAGTGTGCTAATGTCAGCTGCCATTTAAATAATTGGCCCGAGTCCGCTCCTCCCCTTTTGGCGATAGCGACCACCTGTTGCAGTTCATTAGTGATTCATAGAACTGCAACTCCCAGAATGCCATAATGTTCAACAGTCCAGGTAGGTGAAGATATGGGGAGTGTTGGTGTTAGCAGCGGCAACCCAGAATTATGCAGGACACGATGAAACCACCCGTTGTCCCCAGTTCCAAAGCCTCTCCTCGGGTCCCCTCGAAACTGCCACTTCCCCCACAGTGAAAAGTCCAATGTTCAAGTTTACGGGCTAATTGCGGGATGCAGATTGCCACGGTAGAGGTAAGATACCTCAACTGATCACGTCCTTCTTGTGTGGGGGCGGGTGCCGGATAAATTCCATGACGAAAAGACAAGAGTGCCGTGCGGCGTGCCAGCCTTGTTCGGACCCATGAGCGTGGCAGGGGCTTCCTAAATGCGCTGCTGGCCAGCGCAGAAATGCGATGCAGAAGACTTCCCCAGACGAAGAAGCAGGAGCCCAGAGGAGACCAGTTAGAGAGAACTTTATTCACCATTTAAACAGCTCAGGCAACGGAGAATGCATTTCGGATTCATTCCTTCCTCAGCGCCCAACACCTGAAGTGGGAAACAAAGTGTGCTAATGTCAGCTGCCATTTAAATAATTGGCCCGAGTCCGCTCCTCCCCTTTTGGCGATAGCGACCACCTGTTGCAGTTCGTTAGTGATTCATAGAACTGCAACTCCCAGAATGCCATAATGTTCACCAGTCCAGGTAGGTGAAGATATGGGGAGTGTTGGTGTTAGCTGCGGCAACCCAGAATTATGCAGGACACAATGAAACCACCCACTGTCCCCTGGTTCCAAAGCCGCTCCTCGGGTCCCCTCGAAACTGCCACTTACCCCACAGTGAAAAGTCCAATGTTCAAGTTTACGGGCTAATTGCGGGATGCAGATTGCCACGGTAGAGGTAAGATACCTCAACTGATCACGTCCTTCTTGTGTGGGGGGCGGGTGCAGGATAAATTCCATGACGAAAAGACAAGAGTGCCGTGCGGCGTGCCAGCCTTGTCCGGACCCATGAGCGTGGCAGGGGCTTCCTTAATGCGCTGCTGGCCAGCACAGAAATGCGATGCAGAATACTTCCCCAGAGGAACAAACAGGAGCCCAGAGGAGACCGGTTAGAGAGAACTTTATTCACCATTTAAACAGCTCAAGCAGCGGTGAATGCATTTCGGATTCATTCCTTTCTCAGCGCCCAACACCTGAAGTGGAAGTGGAAAACAAAGTGTGCTAATGTCAGCTGCCATTAAATTAATTGGCCCGAATTCGCTCCTCCCCTTTTGGCGATAGCGACCACCTGTTGCAGTTCATTAGTGATTCATAGAACTGCAACACATTATCAATGTGTACCATTACTAACATGCCTGAGAAATATCTTTGCTGTTCTCTAATTTTTAACAAAATTTTACTTGAGCCATTGAGCCATTGATTCCATTCTGCCTAAAACAAAGTTAAAACAAAACACCCATCGCTCTCCTGCACCTTGGTTCAATGATATTTTACAAAATGAAAAAACTAAATGTAAGAATCTCGAACGTCAATGGAGGAGGTTTTACTTACTTGCAGATAAGGAAAAATATAAAATCCAGCTAACAGCTTACCAAAAACAGTGTAACAAAGTCAAAGCAGAATTCATCTGCACAAAAATCACAAATGCTTTAGACCACTCTAAAACACTTTTCAAGTTAGTTAAAGAGCTGGCGGGATCCAATACGTCCCAACCTCCACCCGAGCTAAACAAAACGCAATGTGACATGTTAGCCAACTTTTTTATTCATAAAGTTGATAAAATCCACCAAGACATTGACTATGCTGCCAATGTACACAACTTCACTCCTGAAGCGACCCCCAATTGTTCATCACATACGCCATGTAAAACCATAGGTATTACTGATTGCCCTTCCTTGGATGATACATCTTTTGCCACACTAGATAGTTGGCCCCTGCTGAACCCTGACATGGTTCAAGGGCTACTAAAAACCATCAAATCGGGCTCTCCTAGAGACCCACTGCCATGTTCAATCTTAAAACAACTTAGCAGTAACGTTCTAACTACAATTACCGATCTCCTTAATACGTCGTTACTTGAACAAACTGTACCCAGTGAATGGAAGCATGCGATGATTCATCCACTCTTAAAGAAAGCTGGCGCAGACCCCAACCTGCCAGCTAACTTTCGCCCAATATCATTGCTACCCACCTTTGCTAAGTTATTAGAGAAGCATGTTCATTGTTGCCTTACAGATTTCATCACCACTCATGATCTGTTACCATCTCACCAGTCGGGATTTCGTGCAGGTTTTTCCACTGAGTCTACATTGCTAGGGGTGACCGAAAACATCCGTCGCATGGTAGATAAGGGCGAAACAGTAGCACTTGTGCTACTCGACCTCAGCGCGGCATTCGACACCGTGTCGCATGCGGTCCTCGCCCAGACTCTCCACTCCCTAGGCATTCGCGGGGCAGCTCTTAATTGGATCAGATCACTATTAGAAAATCGAACGTTTCAGGTATTTTCGCAAACTGCCTGTTCTGATACAAGGACATTTAAACACGGAGTACCTCAGGGCTCCATTCTTAGCCCGTTGCTTTTTAATGTTTATATGAGTCCCCTGTCCAAGATTGTGGAAGACACTGGGCTTTTAATGTTTTCTTACGCTGATGACTCTCAGCTGCTTTTTTCGCTATCAGCAGCAGACGCTGACAATTCATCCTCCCTACAACTCGGACTTAGTAAAATCGCCGGTTGGATGCAGAAAAACTTTCTAAAACTTAACGGCGAGAAAACCGAGTTAATCGTGTTGGGTAAAAACAAAGATC
Source organism: Lissotriton vulgaris (assembly GCF_964263255.1). Taxonomy (NCBI): domain Eukaryota; kingdom Metazoa; phylum Chordata; class Amphibia; order Caudata; family Salamandridae; genus Lissotriton; species Lissotriton vulgaris. The sequence goes on from NC_141685.1 coordinate 245,867,322, forward strand.
TTGGGGACCCCAACACTGGCCATCTGAAATGGGTACCACCCCAACCCCTGTCGCGCATGCCCGCAACCTGGGAGTCATTATTGACGACTCACTCAGTCTACACCAGCAAGCAGTAAAAACTTCATCCACCTGCTTCGCCATATTGAAATGGCTTAAAAAGATCTGCTGGATGTTACCTGAAAACAACAAGAAAACAGTTGTCAACGCCCTGATCACATCCAGATTAGATTATGGCAATGCTCTGTACCTGGGGGCAAATAAAGCTACTGTCCGCAGGTTACAGTCAGTACAGAATGCAGCAGCCAGACTACTCTGGAAAATTCCCATCAGTACTCCAACTACCAAATACATTAGGAAACTACACTGGTTAAAAATTGAAAATCGGGTCAAATTCAAATCCCTATGTTTCATGCACAGGATTTCCACCAATACCGCCCCAAAATACCTACAAAGCCTGAAGCGCCCCTACCGTCCCTCTAGATCTCTTCGGTCCTCTACGGCAAATAATTTTGAAATCCCAAAGATCAAGTTGTCACGCATGGGTGGCAAGCCCTTTTCTTTTCTAGGACCCACACTTTGGAATTCAATGCCACACACATTGCGGTCTGAACCAAGCTACATCAAATTCAGGAAAGCCCTAAAAACATGGCTATTCAACATCTAATTCCTGTAACCGCATTGACACTGGGATCTGTCGCGCCGGGAAACCCTCTGTTGGGTAGCTGTGCGCCATATAAATGCAAACAAATAAAAAATAAAATAAAACTTGATTTTTGTTCTTAGGCAAAATGATTAGTACCACTCTCAGTAGATAGGAACCAGTAATGGCAATCTTTTCCACTCTTTTTCCAGTGATACTGATGTTCTTAGCTAATCATAGCCTTTCATTACTTTTTAGGTCTCGCCTACGCAGCGCGCATGCGCTGCATAGGAGGGCCTTTAGCCATTGCTCTGCCCATTTTCAAGCATACACTCATGCTTGTGGCGGCATCCAACTTGCGGGAGCGAGCAGGGGCGCGCCACAAGCACAAGTGCAGTACTTGAAAATGAGCAGACTGCGCACGCACAGGCTTACTGTTTCAAGATGAGAATAGAGTTTTCATTGTTCTTGTTTGTGCACCTTCAGGTTGTGTTTGGCTTTCGCTTGGTTTCGCTGTCCCCAAAAACGTAAACAAAACAATTTTCAGCAGGATTAATTTTGTTATTCATGTTGGACGTTATTTACACAGTTTGTATTTGTTTAGTCATACCAGGGCATGCGCACTGCTGTCACTGGAGCGTGTCTTTTCCTCATTCTTGACAGCAGCCTTTACAGAGTCACGCTGGTAAAGACAATCTTGTGATAAGAAGCTGTGACTAGCTATGATATATTAGTAATCATAGAAGCATTATAGTAAACGTGATGGGCTTCTTTATTGCCAGCGTTTGCCCATCAGCTGGAACATTCTGTAATGATGTTGGAGGGGGAAATTTCGAGAGACCCAGTTACTAGAATATTTTTTATGCACTCTGCTGCATTACATCTTCGCCCACAATTGCGGAGTCATATGACAGTAATACTGAGCAGATACTGAAATTATCACTGACAGCAGCTATGTAACCACAAGTAATTTATCAGTTGTCTTACTCCGAAGTCGTTGGCAGCTATGGTAACGTCCCCGCCGCCATTTACAAAATATTTATGGGTACGCTTTAAACAGGAGATTGAAATTGAGAGTGGCAGCAAAAAAAACATGTACATGCACTAACACTTCATGTAGCAAGGCTTGGTGCAACCAAAACAATCTGCCAGTGGTCCCCATACAGCTTTTACTTACACACTGAAAACGAGGGTGGATAAGTGGGAGTTTTGCACTGTGCCTTGAATACTGCAATATATTAATTATTGCGCATATCGTTTCCACAAACAGGCAAATGTGTGTGCTACGTTTGGGGACACCCTCTATGTGAAATGTTACTGGTAAGGACTTGGTGCCATTAACAATTAAGCAGGCCTAACATAATTCAGCGGTGCGTAAATCGATGTTTGAACCAGACTAGTAGGAGGTGCTAAATGTGGAGAAGGTTTAATTCTTGAACCCTTTTCGGCCAATTACATGGATAGACATTTTCAAGTCCTGCTGTTTTTAGTGTCAATTTCCACCTCTGTGGCTTGTTTTGCACTTTAAAATCTTCCGAACTACTTCTGTGGAACTTTAAATTGATTCCATTTCATTTTTTTGTCTTTGGTCAATTAAATAAGTCTGTTATTGTTTCCACATCTCGTTTTATTAATCTTTTTTGTTGTCATTTAAAAAAAAAATCTGATGCTTTGGATATTAAAAGTTGTTGGCTGTGCCATTTTCTCAGCCAGGAGTGATGGAAAATGGCGGCAATAGCTGAAGTTGAGAAGCTGTCGTATTTTTATAATGTTTTTTTGCGCTTGCGTGATCTAGTAAGGAACATGTGCATGGTGATTTTATTTTGAGCTCACTAGGCATACATTTTACATATTAATTAGTTTGCTTTGAAATGAGCAAAATCTCATTTACTAATGGATTTCTGCAAAGTATAAGTGATGCCCCAGTTTTAGAGTCTTTTTTTTAGATGCAAAATTGAATTTTTAATTTTTAAAAGCAAAACATGTGTTGTTCTTGCATGTATGGGACATTTTAAAAATGCCTTCGCTCTCGGACAACCACTTCTCTACTCAATTGCATAGGCAACTCGAACCCTGCGTACTGGAGTAGTCTTAAGACCATGTCTTCTGAGCAGGGCTGTTTTCCTCTTGAACATAGTAGGGTCAGCCTTTCAGGGCCTACCCTAAGAATGATATGGTGGCCTCCCGGTGGAATGAAGTGGAGTAAAGTGGTCTGTTCTCTCCCCCATCCCCATTACATTGAAATATGCCAAATCTGCAGTGAGCTCCAGTTCCACCCTCTCTTAAACACTTGGAGGCAGATTTATGAAGGCCTTGCGCCGCCGGTGCGTCACTTTTTCCCATGTTAAAAATGACGCACCGGCGGCGCAAGGCCTTCATAAATCTGCCCCTTGGCTAGCCTGCAATCTGACAACGCTCAGCACTGCTTCATACCTCTGACGGCAGTTGCATAGAAAGAACTATAGCAGCGGTGTGCATGGGCCCTGTGCTTGTATTGTAAGAGATGATCTGTTTAAGTCTTCAGTCAGTTATTCGTACCCAAGAGAGGAAGGTTAGCTTGTATACATGTTGGACCTCGTGATGGATTCACATGCCTTCCAGCAAGTCGGAGCAATAGTAAATTGGCATTGTTTCAGTAAGTTAGTTTTGCTATTGTCTGAAAGTCACGAAGATTGCTGTTTCTGTCTGCCTCTATTTATAAAATGCTCATTCTGCTGTTGGTTTGGCTGTGCAGTACCATATATAAAACTGTTATAGATTGATTCTTGAATCCACAGAGTGTGACGCGATCACTGCCTTGGAGTCTAAGTACATTCATGGTCTCCAAATAGTCACGTGAGCAGAGAATGTGGACCTCTGCTGATCCTTCCTTCTATGCTGTATTCTCCTTAATGTTGGCCTTTTTTTCTTGTAAACACCCACGAATAGTGTTTTGTATTGCCCAGAAGTCAGTGACGAGCAGTTTTGACGATTCTTGGTCATAGCACTTGACTCTGCGCCCACCTCACAACATACTGCAAGGCTCTATCCACCTTAAAGCTGATCTGAATGAATGTTATGAAATAACAAGCATTGGTAAAGCCAGTAAGCATCCTCTTTGGGACCTATTGGCTTTGCCAGCGTTTTTTTTAGCAGTGCTGTACAGAATCCCTTGTGCTGTATTGCTTCCCCTTGGAAAAAGCCTATAATGGAGCTGCCTGCATCATTTGGTAGGTGTGTGCACCATGCAAGTGCACACCTTTTAAATGACATGGGTGCTTCTTTTCTTTTCTTTTTTCTGGGATTAATAGAGGAGGTAAGGCTGAGTTTAAGGGTTAGTAGAAGTAATGGGAGGGAAGACCGATTTTATGGTTATGGAGCGCATAGGGGTTAAGGGATGCTAGGGTAATTTTAGACTTTAGGTGATAGAAGCTGTAAAGGGAGACTAGGATTAAAATAAGCATTGGTATAGCCAATAGGTCTCGCCTTTGGGACTTCATAAGTATTTAGTTATGCAGCACAATATCTTGGGTGCAACAACATTAACTGTTGGATGGCCAAATAGTTATAAGGTCCCAAAAGCGAGACCTATTGGCTATGCCAATGCTTGTTTTGTTTTCTTATTCCGACAGACCGTGGTCTGTACCCAGTGAATCATGGACTTTGACAGCTTCCCACCGCAACTATTACTCAAATGCTCTTGCCTTCCTCCCATAAGACTCCTGAGGCGGAAAGCCGGGAGAGCGTATTTTAAGCATTTTAATCTTTTGGTGTGATTCTGTGCTATTTTAAAACCTACCTGACACTTCCTGGAACAGCGGGCTCACGCTGCAACGACCACCACTATCCTTGATCGCCATTCCCGAGAGCGAGGTGCGTCACTAGCCACGCCCCCTCGGTTGGCCACGCCCCCTCGCCATATGCCTATATAGTGCGCGCTGACTCTGAGACTTGACACTAACATAGGACTCCTGAGGCGGAAAGCCGGGAGAGCGTATTTTAAGCATTTTAATCTTTTGGTGTGATTCTGTGCTATTTTAAAACCTACCTGACACTTCCTGGAACAGCGGGCTCACGCTGCAACGACCACCACTATCCTTGATCGCCATTCCCGAGAGCGAGGTGCGTCACTAGCCACGCCCCCTCGGTTGGCCACGCCCCCTCGCCATATGCCTATATAGTGCGCGCTGACTCTGAGACTTGACACTAACATAGGACTCCTGAGGCGGAAAGCCGGGAGAGCGTATTTTAAGCATTTTAATCTTTTGGTGTGATTCTGTGCTATTTTAAAACCTACCTGACACTTCCTGGAACAGCGGGCTCACGCTGCAACGACCACCACTATCCTTGATCGCCATTCCCGAGAGCGAGGTGCGTCACTAGCCACGCCCCCTCGGTTGGCCACGCCCCCTCGCCATATGCCTATATAGTGCGCGCTGACTCTGAGACTTGACACTAACATAGGACTCCTGAGGCGGAAAGCCGGGAGAGCGTATTTTAAGCATTTTAATCTTTTGGTGTGATTCTGTGCTATTTTAAAACCTACCTGACACTTCCTGGAACAGCGGGCTCACGCTGCAACGACCACCACTATCCTTGATCGCCATTCCCGAGAGCGAGGTGCGTCACTAGCCACGCCCCCTCGGTTGGCCACGCCCCCTCCAACGCTTTGACCAATCTGCATAAATTATGTGCATGGGTAGGAAGCGCAGCGGACGAGCGCAGCGGGCGCGACGATTGCGCGCCGAAGGCGCGCTTAAGGCAAGCTCGTCTGCGCTCGTCCGCGAGCGTCCGGAACTAGGGGCTAAGGACTCTGTATGCTATCATACTTATACTTCTGCTGAACTACTAGCGCTGCGCCCAACTACCACGACGTGTCCACCTATTCCCCATAACGCGGCGAAACGTATATCTTACTTGGGCATAGGCAATCCCGCCACCCTCACAAATGCCCCTGCTCCTGAGTACTCTATGCTCACGACCACACCCAGCACTACCTACATGTTCAGGTGTATATATCTAAATACCCGCTCCATGATTAAACATCAGTCAGGTATTTTTCTGCTACTTATGGATAAACAACCTGACATGCTGCTATTGACTGAGACCTGGCTTACCCCGGACTCATTACCGGACATTTTAGCTGCCCTACCTGCAGACTACTACATCCTATCAGCATTACGCCCAGGTGGAAAAATTGGGGGAGGAGCAGCTATAATTGTCAAAAAAAAATTCCAACTTAGACAGCTCCCATCTCTGCCTCTACCTAACACTGAAAACATAGTCGCCAAAATAGATACTCCCAATGGCTCCCTTGCACTGGTCTTACTATATCGCCCTCCCCAAACCATGGCCACATTCCCTTCCACTCTAGCTCAGCTACTGGCACCGTTGGTCACAAATCATCCTAAACTACTTTTGGTTGGGGATTTAAACTTCTGGTTCGACAACATATCATTGGATCCCCAAGCTGCAGAGATGAGTGAACTTCTCTGCGATCTCAACCTGACACAACACATCCACACTGAGACTCACCAGAAGGGCCATAGCCTTGACCAAATCTGGTCTCTGAACTTGTCACTATCCTCAATAGACATAAAACCCTGCTGTTGGTCTGATCACCACAGCATAAGTTTCTCCTTCCAGTTAGATAAGACTACCCATTTCAAGCTACAAACCAGCAAAACCATTAGGAAATGGACCTCTATGGACATGCCAGCCTTTCTTAACTTTTTAGGTGACTCCCTTCCCCTTGACAGCACTAATGTGGAGGAGGCCGATGGTCGGTTCAATGAATGGCTTACTGCAGCGATTAACATCTATGCTCCTCCTACGCGTCTTTGCAGCTCTAGGAGTCCGGATGCACATAAATGGTTTACACCTGAGCTAAAGAAACTTAAACTGGAAGTGAGGCAAAAGGAAAGAACATGGCGCTCCCAGTACTGCCCTCTGGCCAGGGCCACATACTGCTTAGCTAGGAAGACATACCAAAAAACTCTACAAAACCATAAAATTACCTATTACTCATCCAAAATCCTAAACTCCACCAATAAGTCAAAAGAAATTTTCAGGATAGTGAACGATCTTTGCAATGACGATAGAACTTCCCCTCCGGTAGTTCCCACACAAGCGCTAAGCAATTCCCTGAATGACTTTTTCCGCGATAAGATTTTATTGATTAAACAGAACATCTCCACACTTCCAGCTTGCACCCCAGTGGACGACATCTATTTTAATCCCTCAACTTTACATTCTTTTCCCCCTATCGATCTGAAAACTTTCTTGGAACTACTGTCTAGAGTCAAATCTGGCTCCCCTATGGATGTCTGCCCCCCCCAAATCATGAAAGAAATCGGTCGAGCCATGCCCAACAGCATGATACCCTTGCTCAACGACTCTCTCACTTCAGGGATAATGCCTAGTAGCTTTAAGCAGGCCTTACTGATCCCCCTCACCAAGAAACCTGGCATTGACCCGCTGGACCTCACGAACTACCGGCCCATATCCTTGCTGCCCTTCCTATCCAAAATGTTGGAGGCGCATGTCACCAACTGCCTCTCTAATTTCGTGGAGGAATCGGACTATCTCCAACCCAACCAAGCAGGATTCCGGCCTGGTCACTCCACTGAGGCAGTAATATTGGCCGTCCAGAACACCTTGAGGTCCAACCCTGACAAAAACCTTCATCAAGCCCTAGTACTTCTTGACTTGTCCGCTGCATTCGACACGGTTGACTATTCCATCCTGGTCAACCGTGTCGAACAGGCGGGTCTCAGAGACTCTGCCCTAGCCTGGTTGAAATTGTTCATTTTTGAACGTACTCAGTCTGTCCGCTTAGGCTCCTTTTCTGCTGCCAAAGTCAAGTCTTTTTGTGGGGTGCCTCAAGGCTCTTCGTTATCTCCCCTATTGTTTAACTTGTACATGCGGCCCCTTCTTTATGCCCTGAGGAAGCACAAAGTCACTGCATACAACTATGCAGATGACTTGCAGCTGGTTTTTGTTCTCAATTCCCCTAATGCTGTGGAGGACTTCCAAGCCACCATGACTCTAATCCAGAGCTGGATGTCCTCAAATCACCTTAAATTAAACCCAGGGAAAACTGAGTTGATACTGCCCGGCAAGAGCGAAATCAGTTGGAGCCCTAACTTCTGGCCTGCTGATATGGGCCTTCCCCCTAAGAAATCTCTGACTGTAAAAAGTCTGGGGATAACCATCAATGAGGACCTCTCGCTGAAATCCCAAATTGGAACCGTGGTTTCCTCTGGATTTTTCCAATTGAGGAAAATTAGGAAAATCGCTCATTTCCTCACTCCCTCCGCCTTAATTCAGGTGGTCATGGCCCTAGTCCTCTCCCATATGGACTTCTCAAACAGCCTATACCTTGGCCTACCCGCAGGACAACTTAGAAGACTGCAGTACTTGCAGAATCAGGCCGCCAGGCTGATCTGCAAGGTACCCAAATGGGAATCGATCAAATCAGGCCTAGAGACCCTGCACTGGCTACCCGTGGCCCAAAGAGCCGAATTCAAAGCAGGGTGCATCATCTTTAAGGCTCTGCAAGGCAAGGGACCTCTATTCATCAGGCAGCTGATTGGAAGATACGTTCCCTCACGCAACCTGAGATCAGCCCACAAAGACCTACTTGAAGTACCTCGCTTTAAGAAAAAACGACAAGGTGGCAGCAGCTTCCATTTTTTAGCAGCTACCCTTTGGAATTCTCTGCCACTAGCCCTCAGACAGAGTAAGGACCTTCTTGCCTTTAGAAAGGCATTTAAGACTCACCTCTTCACACAGGCTTACTTGAAATAATGCCTCCTGCAGACTCATCCTTTGTTATGTTTTTTACCTTTCCAGCGCCAAGAAGCCTCCGGGCGTATGTGCGCTTTATAAATTTTTAATAACATAACATAACATAACATAAGAAGCACTTGGGGGTCCATGCACCAAGGCATCAAGCCACTCTTTGGGGCATCAAACACCACCATTTTACACCTCTCTTCTCACTGACTTATTGGTGGCTTACCGCCCATCATCTGTCTTTGCACAGCAAGTAATGAGGTGGATCCAGATGGAACTGGATCTGACAGCTATCATTGAGCTGGAACTGTGATCTGGGCTGCATCTAAGGAAATATGCAGAATTTGTCCTGGTGTACTTTACCAATACCGGGAAACACTATTATGCAGTGCCTAAAAATGATATGCTTTCTGTTCCCGAGCTGCAACAAGCAGGCAGTGAAGAGGCTTTCTTATTTTCCCTTCCAGCTTACTCCAAAACAAAAGGCTGATTCAAAGGACCATAAGTCATCTTCTTGTTTGAATATCATCCTGGATGGGAGCTTTTTGGAGCCTAACATCAAGATGTCAATGCAAAGGAGGGAATCAAAGGCACCCAGCATGTTACTGCATCACAATTACTTAAGAGAAACACTGGAAGCAAGTTTCTCTTTTTGTTCAACACCTTTATGTAAGCACTATGCATGCACTGTAACAATGGCAAATGTATCAGTCTGTCTGAGTACCTACATAAATAACAGATCAAATAGCACTTATTCATGAATCTTTTTTAATCATTTTTTTAATGGTGCACTAATCCTAATGTACGATGTCCTAGCACTTTACATCACATGCACACACTATATATTCCCAATATATCAAGCATATGAAAATCAACATACAGGATCTATTACATAAGACAATGAGGATTACAAAGTGCGAGAGCCTTACTTTGTCATTGCTGGCAGGCAATATATGTTAAGTCTACATGGCTGGAAGTAAAACAAAGTCAGGATTTAAAACCTTACGCAGTGCTTGGGGTTGTCTGTAGTAACAAGAGCTTATTACTACCCAAAAGGACCCTTTCCAGCAGCCTTATAATAATGATATAATGAGAAAAAACAATAAGCTTCTGAACCCATGTAATGCAGTTTGCATGCAAGTCTTTGATGTAGGTTCAAAGCTCGCTGTGCCATGTACAAGGATTTCAGCTTATGAACTGCAAGTAACAAAATGATGTCTGTACCAAAAGCAGTAACCCACGTACATAGCTACATAAAATACAAATCTGTCATTTGGATATTACAATGTGCTTTGTTGAAGATAATTTAACCCTCCGGGGTGCTATAGGAGTCAAAACATAGATCGACAAAACAGATCTCTCCAGCAACTGCATTAACCACCACAGATATCTTACCCTAATTATTATCCCCTGAGATTTGCTGGGCTCACATATATCTCTGCTGCAAATGCCTTAACCCCATAATATATTTTAAAATGCCAACTTTGTGGCCAATTACACCAGAACTGGATGAGGGCCTCATTCAGATCTTGGTGGACGGGTTACACCGTCACAACAGTGGTGAATATCTCACCGCTAAAATATCAATCCCGTAGGATATTATGGGATTTATATTTCTATGGACAGGATATCTTCCACCGATGTGACGCAGTAACCCGTCCGCCAAGACCTAAATCAGGTCCTCACTGTCCTTCTTGCTATTTTTATTGTGGTGCAGTTTTAAAAAATAAATGTATTAGCTGCCTGTCAGGCTCTGCTGTCTGTTCATTACTCCATCCTTCGTGACTCCACTCCAATTCCATTGCCACACTCTGACCCACAATTTCTGGGTTCCCAGAGTATTTTTCTCCAGTTCCAGTGCTGTGCCCTAACTTTATCCCTGGTTCTCTCTTCGCTTTGCCCACTTCAGGGCCGCTCTGTCCTTTGCTCCCTCACACTCGGCCTGCTCCCTGCTGAAACCTCAGCGTGCCATGGGGGATGCCCCTGCGTATATGTCCTGGCAGGAGTGGCTGCTTCTCCCACTTTTGACCCCTTGTGTGCCATGGCTTCTCCAACACTGCTGCAGGCTCCCAGCCTAATACACCCTATTTTTCTGACCTGGGGGGCTCTCGCTATCAAATTGTTATTACTCTTCTTCCCCACCTTTTCCCTGGGATCTCTCCCTGAATGCCCCTTGTTCACTCCTCTCTATCTGAGTCCATGTCATCCCCCAGAGTAAGCCAAATTTGGTGCAGCACCATTTTGCTGGATGGCACCATGCCCACGGTAGAAGATGCCTGGTGTACACCGCGCATTTTGTAAACGTCACTCAGATTGAAGAATGAGGGGCATATTAGCAGGGCCGGACTGGGAACCACAACCAGCCCCGGCAAATCGCTCGGCCAGCTCCCCCTCCCCACTCGGGGGGGTTTGGAGGGACCGCCGAGCACTTTGCCGGGGCCGGTTTTCGGACGATTTTAGTACAGGCCGATTTTGCAGCTATGCTGCAAAAGCGGACCCGTACCAAAAACGGCCCCCGGGGGCCCAAATCCAATCCCCACCCGTGTGGCACACCGGGGGATTGCCCGGTGCCCGCTATGGCCAGTGCATATTAGCAAGAACCTCGTTAAAATTATTGCTGTTTTAGCAGCAGGAGACTGCCGCTAGAACAGCGATAATGGGCTTGCTAATATGAGTTATAGAATTCCAATAGGTGCCCAGTTTATATGTGCAGGACATCTAACCTGGGCTTCTATTGGATTTCTATAACGCATATTAGCAAGCCCATTATCGCCGTTTTAGTAGCAGTTTCCTGCCGCTAAAACGGCTATAATTTTAACAAGGTTCTTGCTAATATACCCCTCGGTTTCTTCATGAGGAAAGTTGAAGGCCTACAAAGCCTCAAAGCAGTGAAGACAGGAACATATCAGCAGCATAAAGCATCTATTGGAAATGTTGTGATCAAAAAGACATACGAAGATCTGCCTTTCTGGCAAGAATGTTAAAAGCCTTCTCGGACAGTGCAACTCTTTCCCACTGGATCTTAGCACCGCCCCCAGTGTGATCACATTCAAAATGGAACTCACAAATCCTCTTATTGGAGAGAAGATTTGGATAAAGGGAGGATCGTTGCTCCACATCTAATCTGTTGACCTGAACTCTATCCTGGCTCAGGCTGTTGGTCCTGGATGTTCGCCTGGTGCTTGTCAGTTCTTTTATGGTGATTGTTCCCAATTTACTCCTTCCGTGATTCTGGATAATCAGATTAGAACTGTCAGCTCTATCTGTTTTCTTGGTTCTAATCATATGTGTCTGGTTATTTTCCACCTTTAAGTATTTCTTGCTTTCTTGTGAAGCCCTCGAATGGCTCTTGGTCAAGTCAATGCTACATAAAATTGAAAAAATAATTAGAACATTGGAAGGTTGAGAGCTCCATTGAAGACCACAGAGTAGCTCTGGGCTTATAATAGTTCCAATATTCCAATGACTGTCTTCATGTTACTCCCTTTTTAATTTAGAATAGTCTACCCTTAGTGGGTGGAATGTTCTAATAGCGTTAAATCCTTCTGCCTCAGGCTATACAGGTTGTTAAAGACCCTGCCCCTCGTTATAGTACATAGCCTGTGGATCGGGCCTATAATTTGGGTTCAGAGGGGCAGATTTACAAGTCCCTTGCGCCACTTTTGCGTAATTTTTAACATGGGAAAAATGATGCAAAAGTGGCACAAGGGGGTTGTAAATCTGCCCCAGAGCCTTTAAAACACGTGTAGCCCTGGCACCAGATTAGCCTCCTGCCAGCCTCTGATGGCAGTCCCAAAGAACATCCCTTGAATCTGGGATTCCGATGTTATAAAATAACTAAATGAATATGCTTTTCGTCTGCTATTCTGTGATCATTTTGTGCTTGCTTTTGCTACCGAGTATTGAATTATTATTTTTAAAAAAATTACAAATAAGCTCAGCATTTTAAAGACGTATTTTTTTTGGGGGGGGGGGGGGGTTGATGGGAGCAGTCGTGTGCTCGGAGAAACTCAGTAGAGTGCAGTGAGATAAATCACTAACACAAATGTCAGTCTCTGTCATTTCCTCCTCTTCTCTGGCGCCTTGGTGGTAGAACCATTCCTATTTAGATTGCCTCTCAGCTGCACAGGTCTCAATAAATATTAAAATATTATTTATTGTGTGTTTTTGTAGATTCTTTCAAAAATATATACTTGTCCCTGTAAACAAAAAAAAATTCGCCCGAATAGGGACTTGAACCCTAGACCCTCAGATTAAAAGTCTGATGCTCTACCGACTGAGCTATCCGGGCTTCCAATATAAGGAGTATCCCACTCTAGTAAAGTAGCAGCGCAAGTGCTCAGTACGGATATGGGAACTTTCTAGGGTGTATGTGTTCTTTTTTTAAACTCTTTGTCCTGTCTCTGGAGATCCCAATTATGGCCTTGCTTCTATTTAAAGAACATGCATGAACTGTGGCTTCTCTTCCAGCCCCTCTCACTGCTGGTGTTTCCGGCTCTTGTCTTTCAGCCCGCCCAGCCCCAAGATCCTTTGCGCGTGTAGAAGAGGAGGGGGTGTGGGAGCTGCATGTCTTCCGGGTGCTTCCCAATACTCTTTACCATTTTTATTGTGTAAACAATAAAAACAGAGATAACGTGCGGGGGAAATGCTGTTGGGAGTGAGGGGCCCCTGTGAGGGCAGGATCACTACAATCTGTCATTCCACTCTCACAGCAGAAGGTGTGGGTGGAACAGATAATCCTCTTCCGGTACGACAACATTTTCCATGTGGGGATGTAGCTCAGTGGTAGAGCGCATGCTTTGCATGTATGAGGCCCCGGGTTCGATCCCCGGCATCTCCACTTCTTTTTGAATGTAAAATGGATAATGTATGTATATTTATGGGTGACGTCTACTTAGCCCACAGTCATTATCACTAATTGAATTATTATTAATAATATAATAATAGTAGTATTCATAGATGTATAGACCGAAACTGTTATCCATACAGCTGCATTGGCGATGCTAGTGGCTAAAGAAATTAGCAGAGTTGAATAAATATCGCTGGTTTCCACTTTCTCAATCACCCGCACAATAATGTTGGAAAACTCAGTTTATATATATATTTTTTAATTCAGAAAGCTATAAAAATACAGAAACCCCAAAAATATGGACATTGAGAGGCAGTACACAAAAATCCAGTCAAAAACAAACTGTGAGAACATGCGCTGAGACAACATAAAAATGTCGGGGTTGGCACTATCGTACAAATTAAATAGGACAACATTCAATGTTAGACTTTGCAGAATTTGATTGTGTTAGAGTAAAAACACTCTTTAAACAGACGAAAGAGAAACAAAGTAAAATGTTCTTGCACAATCGTTGTTATGGGACAAAGCAATGGATGTGCTTCTTTCTGGCTCGAACCAAATGTCATGTTCCCAGTTAATAGTATATAAGCAGTTCATTCATTTTACGTTAGAATTCGCTTTCGATATATACTACGTCGAACACTGACGAGCTTGTACGCCATTCATCCTAAATGGATTGGTGTCGAAGTTATATGCATAGGGGGATGTAGCTCAGTGGTAGAGCGCATGCTTCGCATGTATGAGGCCCCGGGTTCAATCCCCGGCATCTCCAGCTATTTTAATAAAAATTTGTTTTTCTTTTTTTTTTCCTTCACACTAATAGATCAGATGAAAAAAGTACCGTTTTTTCTTGTAATCTGATTTGTTTTCCTAGAAGACGATCCCAAATTATCTAGCGACAGAACTAACGTCATGCCTATCTAAACCACCTGCTATGTTTAAGTGTTACTTACAGTCTGCATACGACACCTACACGTTTTTTAGCATTCTCTCGTTACTTTGTCACTATATCTCGTATTCCATACCTTTGCCACGACAGATATGGGGCTTCACATAAGACGTTAGGTCAAGGGTTACAGACAAAGACAAGGTTGTTGTTTAATGAACTGTGTTGCAACAGCTATTGGATCGATGGACACACATCGTCTAGTCTATACAAGGCATCAATAATTAACTCAACCCAGAAGTGTAGCCAGAAGCGATAGAAGGCATCAGGAGCTTATTTACACCTAGAGGTGCAAGAGAAGTGCAAGGCATCCCTGGATTATTTACAGCCAGAGATACACCTGATAGACAAGGCATCAATACATTATTTACAGCCAGAGATACACCTGATAGACAAGGGATCAATACATTATATACACCCAGAGATACAACTGATAGACAAGGCCTCACGGCATAATTTACACCCAGGGTCAGCTCACCAGAAGTATAAATACCATTCAGACCTCTGCAGCAGGAATCACCCACAACCTACCACACAGCAAAAACAATACACCCATCACACTACACACCCAGGAGCACCACTGGCCCTTGATACACAAATGTGCACAGTTCAATTTCTTTACTCCCATCTTCAAAGCATTACACAACATTGGTGCTACCTTCCTCAACAGTAACATAACATCACAGCGCATAGCATAACATAGCATAACAGTTTTCTGCCACAGGCATAGTTAGTTATGTTATGACGAGTTAATCCCTGACTAGAGGTTAAACCCCGATCGCTGTAGTACATGCATGAACTGTGGAAGCTATCTAACCTCTATACTCCTGAGACTTGAAACACACCTGTCGATAGCAGGTGCCTTAACCCCATAAGCTATGAACGCAGTTTGTAGCTAATACATTTAGCCAAAACAGTTTTGCAATTACATTTTTCCTTGTGAGTTTCTTTGAGGCAGACTTTGTGAAAATAATGCATATGCATGGAATTTTAAATGAGCAACTTTTATCCACTGTGTTTTCCATCACTCTGCGCATCTGGTCTTAACCCCTTCCTGCACCAGACCCAATATTTGGGACTGTGCAGAGCAGATCTTTTCCATTTTCAGTTCTGATGAAGATGCAAACGTGCGATTTGTGCTAAACACTACACATTCTAGCCAGGTGCATTAACCGGCTAGGCTATTTTACGGGGTTTATAAACTGAGGCTGACTTTATACAAATAGTTATCTACAAAAGACGCCTTAACTCCTTAAAAGCAATATGATTGTGGCCATTAAGTAAACTAAAAACATGTCTGTTATCTCGCTTCCTTGCTTTCACTAGCGATAGAGTGTAAAAGTAAGGGGCATATTTACAAGGGCTTTATCTCCACTTTTGTGGATTAAAAAGCCAAAAAAGCGGAGATAAAACTATTGCCATATTTACAAGAGGGTGCTAACATGCATAATCGCATGTTAGCACCCTTTTTCCCAAGGCCTCCTTTTGCATCTCTAATGAGGTGTAAAGTGGGCGTCACTGGGCGTACCCCGGATGGACAACCTTGCAAATATCGCTGATGTTCACATCGTGATATTTACAAGGCTGCATCCCAAAAAAAAAAAAGAAATTAAGGAGTAAAGAACGAAAGAATACATTACACTATTCATGAACAGAGTGTACAAGTGAATCAATCGAATAACAAGAGCACAGAGCAGGGAGGAGAAAGGGTGTGCCAGCTCACAGAGAAGGCCACAGCACTAGTGGTAGTTCTGAATAAACGAGGTGTTGAAGCAGGCCCGAACTGTCGCAATTATGTTGGTGGTGCAGGACGCTGCAGCTGCAGGAGGGGCCCAACAGGCAGCCGACCCAATGCAAGTGGCAGAGCCGGTAGGACAGCAGGCAGTGGGTCCGGTGGTCCAACAGTCGCCGCACTCCTAGATCAACCCGATACCACCGTTCAGCGTGCTGATTGACCCAAGCACAGCGGCGCCGAGATGGACGGTATGGCTGAGCCGCCTAAACAACTACTTCACGGCAACAAGAGAAAATGACAATGAAGTAAAAAGATCCCTGTTACTGCATTTCGGGGGGGACGAACTCTACAAGTTATTCACACACCTGCCAAACACCGGGTTAGCGACAGACTATGATGCGGTGGTACAAGCGCTGAATGCACACTTTGATCCGCAATTGAACCCCCATTATGAAAGGTTCAAATTCAGGCAGTCCAGGCAAAGGGAGGAAGAGACGATGGACGCTTTTCACGCAAGGTTGAGCGAGTTGATAAGCACGTGTCCGGACGATGATCAAACAAAAGAGGTAACAGCTCAACTGATTCAAGGATACAAAAATAAGCATTTGAGAACACTAATATTTAGCCAAACCCGCATAACACTTGATAAAATACTAATGTTGGCCAGGTCACATGAATTGTCGGATGGGCGAGCCACGGCGATGGAAGCAACAATAAACCCGTCAGCGAACACTGAAGTAACAGTGAAAACGGAAAGAGTGGATGCCCTGCGGAGCAGCAACCGCGGAGGTAGAGGAAGATGGCCGACCAGGACACAGCGCCGCACGCCATGTGGTTCCTGCGGATATGAAGAACATAACCAAAATGGCTGCCCCGCACGTGGCAAGGCATGCGCCAAATGCGGTGGACTGAACCACTTTGCCAGTGTCTGCCGGGGTAGTGCAAGAGGGGGTTTCAGAGGTCAAGAGACAGCGGGAAAGAGAACTCCGACCAAAGCAGTGGGCAACTTACTCTGGATGACACCCGTGATGCAAATCCTTCGAGAGGAAGCAGAACACAATCTCGCTATCCACAGCGGTTAGATGATTCATCAATGGATGATGAAGAAGAATGCTATTATGTTTCATTTGTGAGTGAACTTAAAAGGAGGCGAAGACCGCAACCAAAATGTCAAATTCAGATCGACGGATCGACAGTAACCGGAGTCATAGACACGGGAGCCATGATCAATGTGATGGGCAGTCAACATTATAAAGCATTAAAACCGAGACCACAGCTGGTACCATCGAGGGCTCGCATTCTAACGTATGGCAGCAAAACGCTGCTACCCCTGAAAGGGAAAATGACTGTACAAGTGAATGCAGAAGGTCAAGAGCTGACGACCACCTTTCATGTGATCGACAGAGAGGCAGATTTGCTGATTGGAAGTCACACAGCTGAAGACCTCAAGCTAATTGCTTTCGCAAATGCGGTGAAAGCACTACACACGGAGGAAATCCTTCAAATGTTCCCATCACTATTCCAAGGGCTAGGAACCATCAAAAGGCCACCAGTCAAACTACACATTGACAAGGTGATACAACCGGTAGCGTTGAGACATCAGAGAATCCCGTTCCATCTGCGGTCGGCGGTGGAACAAGAACTGATGAAGCTAGCGGAGCAGGGTGTAATAGAGAAAGTAACAGGACCGACACCATGGGTATCTCCGATGGTGATTGTGGAGAAACCCCAACAGCCAGGCAAAATTCGGATATGCATTGATATGCGGATGCCGAACAAAGCAATCAAGAGAGAGCGGCATCTCACGCCCACAGTCGATGACATCTTAACGGACCTGAACGGAGCACAGTGGTTCTCCAAATTAGATCTTAATGCGGGCTATCACCAACTCAAGCTAGCAGAAGAGTCGCTACATCACGACGTTTTCGACGCACTTAGGACTGAGAATGTATAAAAGACTTAATTTCGGCATCACCTCTGCCGCAGAAATCTTTCAAAACACGATTAAAGAGATCCTGTCCGGATTGAATGGAGTACTAAATGTCAGTGATGACATTCTCATCCACGCGAAGACTAGTGAAGAACACCATAGGAGATTGAAAGCCACGCTCTGGAGATTGGCAGAGTTTGGAGTCACGTTGCACAAGGAGAAGTGCCAGTTTTTCAAACAATCCATAGAGTTCTTTGGATATGTATTTGATTTGGAGGGAGTCAAGGTAGACCCCCGGAAGTCATCAGCCATAAAATGTGCTCCGGCTCCGACAACCGCTTCAGAAGTGAGAAGCTTTATGGGCATGGCACAGTACTGTGCCCGGTTTATTCCACAGCTAGCCACTATAGCTGAACCACTAAGAAACCTAACGAAAAAAGAAAACTCTTGGAGATGGTCCCAAGTCGAAGCGGAGGCATTTGACAAAGTAAAGGCGGCCTTGCTGGACAGCACAACAATGGCGTACTTTGATACTACAAGACCGACAGAAATACTGGTAGACGCCAGCCCTGTTGGATTGGGTGCGCAGTTGACACAAGAATCGGAACCTGGAGTGTGGGTTCCCCTGGCCTTTGCAAGTAAGGCCCTCACTGCGACTGAAGCAAGATACTCGCAGATAGAGAGAGAAGCGTTGGCAGTGAAGTGGGCCTGCAATCATTTCCACCTATATATCACCGGACAGCCCTTCAGGATGGTCACAGATCATAAACCATTGATACCTTTGTTTAAAGGGACCGCCCCACACCCTCCGCCTCGGATTGAAAAATGGGCCATTCAGATTCAACACTACCAAATGGATTTAGTCTACAGACCTGGAGCAAAGAATCCAGCGGACTTTCTGTCGCGACATCCTCCGGCGGAAGGTGAGGTAGCTCAAGATCAAGAACTGCAGACCGAGGAGTTTGGAGATATGGTATCCCAACTGTCGTGTCCCCAAGCATTAGCAGCTGAAGACATTGTAGTTCAGTATGACAACGATGCAGTCATAACCAGAGTCAAGGCAGCGATAGACGCTGGGTCCTGGGAGAACTTCTTACGCAATGTCAGTGACTGGAGCGAAACAGACCGCACTCGACTGTCACAATTTTGGAGGGTGCACAATGAACTAAGTAGAGCAAGCAATGGACTCATACTGCGAGGGTCACGAGTGGTGATTCCAATTGCTCTCCAAGATCAAGCGACCCTGCTAGCCCACGAAGGTCACCAAGGTACGAGAAGGATGAAAGAAAGGATGAGGGAAAAGGTGTGGTTTCCTCACATGGATGAGAACGTTGACAGCGTGGTAAGGAACTGCCGAGCATGCCAGTTAACCAGTTTACCAGATACACCAGCACCCATCATCACAGAAGAACCCTCCCCGTCACCCTGGAGCTGGGTCAGTATGGACTTTGGTAGTTTTCCCGATGGAAGAGTGACGGTGGTGCTGATAGACAGTTACACCAAATACCCAGTGGTTGAGGTGACAGCATCCACCAGCTTCGCAAATGTACAGCCCATCCTCAGTAAAACATTTGCGATGTTTGGCATTCCCCAGCAAATTAAAACAGACAATGGGCCACCATTTCAAGGAAGCGAATTTAAAGAATTCCTACAAAGTCTAGGGGTGAAACATCATTGAGTCACCCCTCAATGGCCTCAGGCCAATGGCGAAGCAGAAAGATTTATGAGGACTGTCAATAAAACTCTGAGAATAGCAATGGTAGAAGGAGCGGACCCAGAGAAAGCACTTCAACTCTTCCTGAGGGAATATAGAAGCACCCCCCACAGTACCACCCAAAGATCCCCGTGGTCGTTAATGTTTGCAGGACCCCTGCGCGACCTTCTACCAATGGCAGAGAACTGGAGGCCTACACCATATGTGCCAGCCGCTACCCAAGAGAGAAGGAGGAAGACCAACGAACGGGCAAGCCAGAAGAGGCGGGCACAAGATAAGGAATTAATTCCTGAAGACATGGTACTGATACAAACACGACGGCCGGGAGGGAAGTTCCGAACACCATATGAAACGGAGCCATGGGTAATCAAAGCAACCAAAGGCACAGCCGTGACAGTACAGAAAGATGGAGAAGAAGTTACTAGGAACATTTTATGGTTTAAACGCATCCCATCTGTGTCCGGAACTCCCCCAAGTTGTGAAGGACAGAACATCGACGCTGCCGAACCGTCTGAGAATATCAGTGGCACAGCAGAGGCTGTCAGCACACCGGCGTCTCCGAGGAGGCCAGAGTCTGAACTCCCGACGGCCAGGGGGCAGAGTTTTCACAACCTCCGACCGAACCCCAGGCCAAATCCGAGGCTGGCTGATTTTGCATGTTGACTGTTTAAGACTGTTCAAGAAGAAAATAAAATACCAAGTTGGGAAGGGATGTAACGTTCTAGTGTTTCGCGGGTCTCGGCTGAGACCCGGAAACACCTCCAAACATTGTAGCACCTTCTGGCCAGGCATGGCCAGGAGGCTTTAAATAAACGGACGGAGGTCGCTCGGGGCTTCCGGTCCATACCACGATACCAAGAGTGTGGTGTCTGTTGTTTGTATGTGTGCAGCCGTTAGTCCGTGGTCCTGTGTGTTATGACCACGTCTTGCTCCCTTACACCCTCCACACTGCGGCCGAGGGCAGCGGCGGGAGGGAGAGCTGGTGACCGCTGGCTTGAAGAACAAGGTGAGCCTCAGAGTGCCCCCCGCTGGTGACCACGAGTGTTTATAGAGCGCCCATATACATATATATACTAATACTGTAAAACACTGCATCTGTCACAGCCTAATTGTTGTCCATAAATAAATATACCCATATTTCTAGGAGACTTACATTAATAGTATTTTCGTAGAGAAATATGCTTCCCTCTTGAAAATACCAGGGAGGCACCGCTAAAAAGGTTAGAATCAGGAAATGAAAGATTTGCACCAATAGGATTAGGAGTATTCGGGGTTTTATTTTAAAAGATAGATCAACATGTATTACAATTATAATTTAGTACTTTTTTTTTTTTTAAAAAGCAACCGCCCGAATAGGGACTTGAACCCTAGACCCTCAGATTAAAAGTCTGATGCTCTACCGACTGAGCTATCCGGGCTCCATAAGCAACCTAACGCAGAAATACTAGTTGGCTAATTTCCTCACAGTCTGTGTATGTGGGAAATGTTGTGATGATCTAGAATTCGTCTTAGTTCATATGTGTGTTTTTACCTCCGTGAATGTCTTACATTTAGTCCATATGCTGTAGGATCCGGATGGCACCGAAGCTAGCGCCATGATTCCAGCAGTACCTTCTCTGGCCACATTCACACGAGTGAGCTTCAAATCTTGGGTACGGCAGCGATGAAGGTGGAGAGTCCTAGAGACAGAACAGAAAACCAGCCCTTCGTCAATGGTGTGTAGCCCCTCCCCCACATGACGCAGGGCTTTTAAAACCACGTGAACATTGAGTATAGCTGAGATTATATATCTGTCTTCTATGTTCATTGCCATCTCGATATGGAGGCGAACGGCTATTTGACTCCCTAAAGTAATAAAACACAAACACAAAAAATGACAGATTTATAAACTTATATACATATATAGTCATTATAGATATTTTTTCTAAAGTAGGTAATGAGATGATAAAATATCTGTTCCCTGACCGGGAATCGAACCCGGGCCGCGGCGGTGAGAGCGCCGAATCCTAACCACTAGACCACCAGGGAACTCATGAATGCTATCGCTCTCTATGTATACATATACCATGTTTACATAGGCTATGTGTAAATATATGACCTACATTTGCGAACATATTGTGGCATTTAGATGTACCTTCTTGTTAGCTGGAATGCTTGATTTCAGTCATTTCCCAGTGCAGATGTTCTAAGCTCCAGTGGTGCTGCTAGCGAGGCCAGCGTCCATGGGGTTTGCCTCGGTCTATAGATATCCTCTTCTTCACCCTCCGCCCCCTGTAGATATTCAGCTGGCAGTGCATGGGCACCCCGAGGTAGAGGGAGCAGGGTCCGGGGCCTGAGGGGGCAGTGCCAGCAGGGCAGCTGCCCCTGCAATGGGACAGACCCGGGGCAGCACCGGTGCAAGCAGAGCCTAGGTGCTCCGGTTCTACACCTTCAAAAGCCCCCGGCGGGGGCTGTCCTGAGCAGGCGAGGTGCCTCGAGTCTCCACACATGCCTCGTCACGCTATAATTCCACAGAATGCTGCATGTTTTTTTTTATTATTTGATGGACTGGGAGGCATACATAGGTTTATTTTACAATTTTCTGGTTAAATTTGGCCTTTGGTGTTGAAAGCATATTTTGATTTGCAGCAACGGGGCACACATCTCCCCTCGAGGACCTGGGGCCCTATAAAAGGAAACAGCATCGGTTAGACCTTGAGCAAGAGGGGGAGGGGTTTGCACACGGCGCCCCTGCGTCTGTGACCCCTTAAGGATGAGTTTTACAAGCGATGCTTGATTGGGTTGCTGAGAGGCAACTAGAGCACCCTAAACAAGCTTTGCATAGCGTTTAAACTCAATGAAACGACTCCTGGGCGGAGTGGGCGCTATATATGCGACCACTGCTCCAGTGATACACTCCTTCACAGATCAGGCTCCTGAGAAGGGCCCTGTGGGGTGCTGGGTCTTTTCATACCACTTCTGTCCGGGTGTGCCAACCCAGGCCGCTTCTGACTGGTTTCCTGGTCGGTCTGGGCACCACATGCCCCCTCTCTCATGCCATGGTTTTAAGGGGTGTAAGCGGTAGTCCCTCTCTCCGTGTCTCGCTCCACCCACCCTATTCCCTCCTTGAGCTCGTTTTCATGGGTGAGACCGTCACTCCCTTACAGCGGGCTTATCTTATCTTCAACTCCATTAAAACCTTTGGGTCACTGAGGCCGTCAGACCGGGGACTCCGATAAAGACTAGGAGGCTATCACTGTCGGATAGGAGTGAGACTCCGTCAGTGCCTGAAGTGAGACTCCATCAGTGTCTATGGCTAGGAGTGAGACTCCGTCAGAGCTTATGGTCAGGGGTGAGACTCCATCGCAGTCTATGGCCAGGGGTGAGACTCCATCACAGTCTATAGCCATGGGTGAGACTCCATCAGAGCCTATGGCCAGGAGTGAGACTCCATCAGTGCCTAAGGTCAGGGGTGAGACACCATCAGTGTCTATGACCAGGAGTGAGACTTCATCACAGTCTATGGCCAGGGGTGAGACTCCATCACAGTCTATGGCCAGGGGTGAGACTCCATCACAGTCTATGGCCAGGAGTGAGACTCCATCACAGTCTATAGAGGGGTGAGACTCCATCACAGTCTATGGCCAGGAGTGAGACTCCATCAGTTCCTATGACCAGGAGTGAGACACCATCAGAGCTTATGGTCAGGGGTGAGACTCCATCATAGCTTATTGTCAGGGGTGAGACTCCATCAGAGCTTATGGCCAGGAGTGAGACTCCGTCAGAGCTTATGGTCAGGGGTGAGACTCCATCAGTGTCTATGACCAGGGCTCCAAAATCGGTAGCTCTATCCATGAGGCCAAGTGCTCTCCAGAATAATAGTAAGTGCCGGGCTCTAGTCAAGAGGCCGTTGCACCAGCACATTTCTCCTATTAGCGTTGCCTCCTGAGGAGAGCCCTGGCACTTTTTATTTTACAAATTAACCACTAGTCAGAGGGACCCCGTCTCCGAGACTTTACTGCTTCATGTCCGCAAGTGTGCGGGCAGGAAGAACTTCACCTCCCTGTCCGTGCTCCTGTGGACAGAGAACATAGGGCCATATTACCAAGGTGAAGTATCGCCGCTTTTTCGGCGAATTGTGCTGAGAAAGCGGCGATACTTCTAGCGCCCTATTAACAAGGGCATGCTAACGCCTACCTCAAGCCCACTTTGCATGTCAGCGAGAAACATCGTTAATGACATGCAAAATCAGCATTCCTACGTCCAACCACATGTAAAATGTGGTTGGAGGTGTTAACACCCTATTACCAAGGCAGGCGTTGGGAGAAGGAGACCTGCAATAAACTCGTTTATCGCAGGTCTCCCAACGCCTGTTCTGACCAGGTGTTAGGCATTGATAACATGGGGGTGTGGATCATAAAGCTGAATCCACCCCCCCATATTATCAAGGCACACATTAGCGCGTGACAACAATGCTTGTTTTCATGCGCTAATGTTCCCTATCGCCGGCCATCGCCGGATTAATATCGCCTACGTGTTGCACGTTGATAATGATGCGCTAACACGGCGATAAAATCCAGCGATAGGGAAATGTGCGATGTGCAGTTTTTAACGCACATCTTGGTAATATGGCCCATAGTTTTTTTTTACCGTCTGGAAGTATCAGAGAGAAAAACGAATCCAGCCGGGAGAGACCCAGTGATACTCAAAGTACGGCCCAGAGGCTGCTTGCGGCCCTCTTGACCCTCACATGCGGCCCCCCTGGTGAACAGCAGCACTAGCTGCTGTTTAGTTGCTGACCACTAATATTCAGATTTTTTTTTTAAAGAAACGTGCAAGCATTTTTTAACCGGCAAATAAATGCTTGCGTGTTTATTTAACATTTATTTAAACTTCTTTACACAATCCCTGACCCGCCCACTGCCCCTACCGCCACCCTGCTGGCATCAGTGCAGCGCCCTGTCACACCACGGACCGTCTTTATGGCTGCTGGGCAAATGTTTGCGGGTACCCATGGGCCAAACTAATAAAACCGGCTCATCTCACATCCAAGATGGGTGCAGGCCAGGGAGCTGGCAGGTCTCCCCCTGAGAAAATGAGGCTGTACATTTAATTTTGCAGCACTGTGTGTACTTAAATTGACTGAACATCATAGATTAAACACATAGTTATATGCAAATCAGTCTTTACCCTTCTCCAATGGGAACAGTCCAGCCTGAGCTGCCAATCCAGGCCCTCCAGAGCACAAGGAACCCATGATGGTTTTGCCCTAGTTATGGGCTCATCCCCCGGGTACTGCTTGGTTCCAGTGACAGAGCGAGCACACGACACACATCTGGGCATGGCAGTCCCACTCAAGGCAGTAAAGTACCTTGACACCTCTTAAAATTATAAAGCATTTAATGGTTTATCCCTAGGATTGTAATGCAGTCTGTTCATTAGTAATTCATACTTAGTTCAATTTGTATTTGTATTGCTGTATATAATGGATTAAATAAAGTACATAATCATAAAAAAGTGATATGAGGCTGTTTGCAAGAAGTCTATCCACTACTTGGACTGGAAACAAGCACCCTGGACCGGTTTCTCCTTGTGTTTGCTTTGTTCGCCCTAAAATGGCAGGGTATGCCCAGACGTGGGTCCCTTGCTCGCTTTGCCACTGGATTCAAGCTAGCCTGGCTGATGAGAGCTGTTATCCCAAAACCGTTCCTGGGATGCTTATTTCCGGTTCAGGGAAGACCTAGCTTGGCAGTTCGGGCTGGACTGTTCCCATGAGGCACAGGGTCAGACTGGTTTGCATATAGCCTTGTCTGAACTGGGGTAGCAGAGTGAGCTAAAGAATGATGATGGATTAAACCCAGATCAGTTGACTTGTGGTGAGTGTAGCAATGTTTAACACTCCGTCCATCATCCCCTTTGGTATTGCTATGTTCGCCTTAAGTTGGCAAGGTATGCCCAGACGTGGGTCCCTTGCTCGCTTTGCCACTGGATTCAAGCTAGCCTGGCTGATGAGGGCTGTTAGCCCAAAACCGTTCCTGGGATGCTTATTTTCGGTTCAGGGAAGACCTATCTTGGCAGTTCGGGCTGGACAGTTTCCATGAGGCACAGGGTCAGACTGATTTGCATATGGCCATGTCTGAACTGGGGTGGCAGAGTGAGCTAAAGAATGATGATGGATTAAACCCAGATTAGTTGACTGGGGGTGAGTGCTTGCAATGTTCAACACTCCGTCCATTATCCCCTTTGGTATTGCTTTGTTCGCCCTAAGTTGGCAGGGTATGCCCAGATGTGGGTCTCCTGCTCACTTTGCCACTGGATTCAAGCTAGCCTGGCTGATGAGGGTTATGAACCCGAAACCGGTCCCAGGATGCTTGTTTCCAGTCCAGGGAAGAAATGGCTTGGCAGTTCGGGCTGGACTGACTCCATGAGGCACAGGGTCAGACTGCTTTGCATATAGTTGCGTCGGAACTGGGGTGGCGGAGTGAGCTAAAGAATGATGATGGATTCAACCCAGATCTGATATTGGGGGTGTCTATCTGAAAAGTTTCAGTGCTCGTCCATCATCTCCCTGTATTTGCATTGTGAGGACATAAGGCGATTCCAAAGTCCGGTTGATCATACAATTTCTTTGCCCTGCTGCCAATAGCCAGATTCCATCTGCAGCTTCAGGTACTGTGAGCTTCCTGCAGCCAGACCTAAACGAATACAATTGAGTGACTAACTGACAAGAAGGAGGAAAGAAACCAGAACTTCTCCTAATAGTCTTGCGGCTTGTGAATGGTTGTTGATCAGTGTGCTGATGGACGTAATAACACACAGTACCCAGTATGAAGCATGTTTCTGTGTGCAATATCAGTGCTGAGCAGTTCAATACAATTATCCATATCAAATAATGCATTACAGGAAATACACTGCTGCCCCATTTATATTTCTTATACATTTGATTTAACGCTTTTGCTATCAGGGGGATGTAGCTCAGTGGTAGAGCGCATGCTTTGCATGTATGAGGCCCCGGGTTCGATCCCCGGCATCTCCACTCTATTTTAAGTGCTCGCAGTAAACCTGTTTTGACCCCTACAGGTTCATGATGACAATTTCTCGTCTCTGTTGTCGCCGTAGGCTCACAGTAGCTTGGTCAATAAGATTGGGGGGGGGGGAGAGAGAGTGTGGGCGACCTTCATATTTTCTGACAATGAGGCGGGCACATAATGTTTCAAAAACATTGTATGACAAATACGACAAGCAGGGCGCATGAGAGGTGCTTAGGGGCAGTGGAAAGGGAGAGGAATGCGGCATGGTAGGAGTACTAAGAGAACAAGCATTGCCATAGCCAATAGGTCTCGCCTTTGGGACCTTAGAAGCATTTAGACTATGATACAGCAATGCATACAGCCTAACTTCCCTCCGCCCATCTGTGTCTTTCACCTCCCGGTAACTTCATATCAAATAACACACAGCTTAAATGAAAATTCATAGTGAATCGGTGGGAAATGCACTATTGTACGTTATGGAACCTCTATTAGTGAAGTCACTGCGCCAAATCCTGGTTGGTGCAGTGGAGAATAGTGACTTGTGTATGTTTAGTGCTACAATGCCCCAGTCTGTGACAGCAAGCACTGTAAACATGTAGG
Organism: Lissotriton vulgaris; assembly: GCF_964263255.1. NCBI lineage: Eukaryota > Metazoa > Chordata > Amphibia > Caudata > Salamandridae > Lissotriton > Lissotriton vulgaris. The sequence goes on from NC_141685.1 coordinate 245,894,522, forward strand.
CCATTATTTTAAATTTGCATTACACACAGTCTAGATACAAAATGTGCAAAAATTTAAGATATAAATTACAATAACAAAAATGCTTCAACATATAGGTATTTTGCCGGCTGTATGTAGTGTAGTGGTTTATTTATTTAACCCTCTTTTAGAAGTATCATTTCACAGCCTAGTTGGTAGCTAGGTCCCTTACAATTTCTCTCAAAAAGACTGGCGGGGGGCGTGGCCAAGATGGCGGGGTGAGCGGACGCTTCCTCCCGTAGCTCCTCCGGCCCGGCTCAGCCCGAGCCCTGATCGCCGCGCTTCTCTCCCCCCGCGGCTGCACTGCGGGCGAGAGAACTGTGCCGGAATTCCTGGGGCACATTTTGATGCCACTTTGACTTTTGTGGCCCCGGGGGAAGTCCCCGAAAAGTTTATTCGAAGATCGCTCCGAGGAGCGGAGCCCGGGTCGTCCCGAGGAGAAGAGCCTGGAGGCGGAGCATACGGCGGCGCTGTCCGCGCGCCTCGGCTAGGCCGAGTGCTGAACAGCTGAAAGCCGAAGATCCCGAGGGAGCGGAATAGACGGACTCCGCGGAGTGCCGGGGCTTCCTGACCGGTGCCCTGGTGGCGAACACCATTGGTGGGCGACGGACCTCACCCCTGCGCCGGCGACCTTCCCCCTGCCTTGGGCTTCGAGGGGTGACGCCTTGCGAACTCCGCGCCCGGAGGCGCTGGATGGCGGAGTTCGAGCTGTGCCCGTGCCGGGCGAATTAACTAGTGGCGAGGGGAGACGTCGGTTTCGCCCTTTCCGGACCCGTTGCTGTTTGAGGGTCGCCCATGGACTTGCTGGCCCGGGCTGCCTCCTTGGGTCCCACCCTCCCGCCATCTTGTCTTTGTGTAGCTGTGCCCAGTGGCCCTCGCCCGCACCCTTCTTCTACGAGAGCCTCGATTTGTCCTGGCACCGACTCATCTACTGCCCTCTCTGGGAATACGAGGCTGGAGGCCTCCACTTTGGACGTTGCTGCCTGCCCCGCTGACCCGGGGGTCGTCTTGCCCAGGACCGGGCCGCCATTTTGTCGCCTGTGACGCACTACCCTTGTCCCCGACGAGGGCCTCGCATCTGGTGCCCGCGAGCGGTGGCGCTCGCCTACAGCGACTGACCCTGGGCTTCACCGGGGGCCAAGATGACTGAGAGACGTGGCGCGGCACGAGGGGATCGCACTTTGCCGGAAATGCTCGGCAGGTCCCAGCAACTACGCGACAGGACACAGCCGTCCCCAGGGGCCTCCCGGACATCGACGGACGCAGCCGTGGGCGACCCACCAGTCACGAGGTCCTTCATGGAGGACTTATTCAGCTCCCTCAAGGAGGAATTTCAAACTCTTAAGACCGAGGTGGCTGGAGAGGTCCGGGAGGTGCGCAGGGAGGTCGAGGGCCTGGGCGAGCGGGTCGATGCTGTGGAGACGACGGCCCAGCGTCGCGATGAAGAGATAACTCATCTCCAGCAGGACGTCCTCCGCCTCCGGGAGCAATGTGTTGAGCTCCAGGCCCATTCGGAAGACCTCGAGAACAGGTCCAGGCGGAATAACATTCGAGTGCGAGGTGTTCCGTCCGCGGATGAGGGTGCGGACCTGGTGGCCTATCTGCAGGACTTGTTCCGCGACATCTTGGAGGAAGAAGCGGACTTCCCGATCCGCATTGACAGAGCGCATAGGGTGGGCCGCCAGCGCCAGTCATCGGCTCCCCCGCCTGATATCCTGGCTTTCCTGCCGGATTTCCCCCTAAAAGAGCGCATCATGACGGAGGCCCGCAGGAAGCAGCCGCTGACCTTCCGAGAAAGACCTGTAGCGCTCTATCAGGACCTGTCCGCCATCACACTGCAGAAGCGCAGGTCTTTCCGCATCGCGACGGACTTTCTGCGAGAGCATGAGACACCCTATTCCTGGGGTCACCCCTTCCGTCTTATCTTTCGATGGAATGGGGTGCTGCATCAGCTGCGCTCTTTACAAGATGTCTGTGGAGTATTGGGCCTTACTGCTACGGAGGAGGAAGGGGCTACACCCGCATGGCGGCGCCCCGAGCGGCGGGGCCGACGGAGGTCGAGGAGGCGCCAATCGTCAGCGACGGCGAGTCGTCCAGACTCGCCCACCATCAGAGCAGAAATGACGGAGGCCCTGAGGAATGCGGCCAGGAACTTGCCTGAAGCTACTGGTGTGGCCCTAACGGCCTAACTTTTTTCCGGGGGGAGAGACTCTTAGCTTTGACGATGCTGAGCTGGGGCTGGGGGGGCTGGGGGGGGGGGGGTGTGGCTGGACGTCCACTTGACTTTTTTTCTGCAGACTCGCCCATTAGGGCTAGACTGAGACTATGGGGTGTTGTTTCCTGTTTTTTTTTACTTTGGTTGGTTGCCATGGGTTGGTTCTGGGGGGGTTTAACTGTTGGTTTGGTGTGGGGGGGGTCCCGTCCGAAGTGGTCCGAACATGTGCGATGTTGCCTCTGGCCTTCCCTGCGCCCCTGCCCCGCACGCCCCCTCCGCTGATCCCTCGCTCGCTGCATAGCGCGTTGTTTCCCTGGAGGCGATGCCGCCCCTGAAGGTAGTGACCCTTAATGTTAAGGGTCTGAATAACCCCGTGAAGCGTAGGGCGATCCTTTCCCTGTTGGAGGGGTCGCAGGCGGATATTTGCCTCCTGCAGGAAACCCATTTGCTTTCCAAAGATTGCCATAGGTTGCGCTCTGCCAAGTTCCCCATGCAACTCTTTTCCTCTGCTGCGACTAAGACTGCTGGGGTGGCCATTCTTTTAGCCAGCTCCTTCAGGGGGGAGGTGTTACATAAACATGCTGAGCAGAAAGGGAGGCTTCTAGTGTATCGCATGCGTTTGGGAGGTGTTACCTTTACGGTTGGTTCGGCATACAGCCCGAATGACCACCAGGATCGCTTCCTGGAATCAGTGTTGGTGGACGTTACTGCCTCGCCCGATCGCCATATCATCTTGGGGGGAGACCTGAATACGGTCTTCGACTCCACCCTGGATAGGTCTGCCCAACGCTTTCCGCAGACAGGGGAGCTTTCTAGGGCGGTGCAGGACCAGCTTGCGGAAATGGACCTGCATGACCTCTGGCGCGTCCTGCACCCCACCGATAGGGACTACTCCTATTTCTCCCACGCGCACCGCACGTATTCACGGTTGGATTACCTCTTGGTGAGCGGACCGCTTCGTTCGGCCACCACAGCGGCGGACATCGGGGTTTTGTCCCTGTCCGACCACGCACCGGTTTCCGGAATCTTTGCTTGGCCGGCGGCCCCCCCCTCTAGGGGGATGTGGCGGCTCCGGGACACGCTTCTCCATAAGAAATCGGTCGTAAAGCGAGTGGAGGAGGTCATCCAGGACTACCTGACCCACAATAACAACTCTGCCACGTCCCTGGCGACGCAGTGGGCTGCTTTGAAAGCGGTCGTCAGAGGGGAGTTTATCTCCATTTCCACGGCGGAAAACAGGGAACGCCAACGCAAGAGGGAGGAACTGACAGCGCAGGTTCGAGAGCTTGAGCAGGTTCACCGCCGGACGGGGGCTCCTCGTGTCTGGAAGCAGCTGAAGGCGGCACGGAAACTCCTCTCTGCGTTGGATCTAGATCGGGCGGAGTATGCTGCGCTGCGCCTGAAGCATGCCTTTTACACCGGCGGAGACAGGTGTGGTAAGCTCCTGGCCCATAGGCTCAGGGCTGCGCAGCAACGCAATGTGGTGAAGGAGCTGGTGGGAGTGGATGGGATCCCGGTTTCCGGTGACGCGGAGGTGGCAGATACCTTTCGTTCCTTTTACGAGGCACTGTACGCTGCGGAGCCTTCCCCACCGGGAGAGGCTGAGGCATATTTGGAGTCCGTGACCCTCCCGGCCCTGGACCCCTCCCAGGCGGACCACCTAGAGAGGGACATTCACGTGGAGGAGGTCATCTCCGCGATTGCGCGGCTAAAGCATGGCAAAGCCCCGGGCCCGGATGGCTATACAGCCTTGTTTTACAAGACCTTCTGTCCCACTGTCGCGCCTCTACTGGCTCGCTTGTTCAACTCCTTCTCCGAGCCGGGAGCCATCCCGCCGGACCTTCTCTCAGCGACGGTGTCGGTTATCCCCAAGCCGGGGAAGGACCGGACCCTGTGCGGCTCGTACCGGCCCATCTCGCTCCTAAATGTGGACCTCAAGCTTTACACCGGAATCTTGGCGGCCAGAATGGGTTTACACTTACCAGGTTTGGTGGAGGCAGACCAGGCCGGTTTTGTACCCGGTAGGCAGACGGTCGACAACACAAAGAGGGTGACGCACGTGCTGGAAAAGGCCTCACGCATCCCGGGGGAGCGGATGCTGCTATGGGTCGACGCGGAGAAGGCCTTTGATAGGGTTCATTGGCCATATCTCGAGCTGGTCCTTGGGAAACTGGGGATCGGCGAGAAGTTCCGCACTATGGTCTTTAACTGCTACAGGAGACCATCAGCGTTAGTGCGTGTCAATGGACACAGCTCCAACTGCTTTGCCATTGAGCGCAGCACGAGACAGGGTTGCCCCCTCTCGCCGCTCCTCTTTGCCCTCTATATGGAGCCGTTTGCGCAGAGGATTCGTGATAACCCGGACGCTATTGGGGTGAAGATGGGGCAATACACGCACACTGTCAGCTTATACGCAGACGATGTCTTGCTGACCCTGGATGACCCCAAGCGGTCGCTCCCTGCCTGCGTCCAGGAACTGGACGCTTTTGCCCGTGTGGCGGGTTTTAAAATGAACATGACTAAGTCGGCTGCACTGGATGTGTCGCTCTCTGCTGACACCAGACGGGACCTTCAGAGTCTCTTTCCTCTGCAGTGGTCCTCCTCCACGGTGCCTTACCTAGGAATTCTGCTTGCTCCCTCCCTGCCTGCCATGGTCGCAGCTAACTACTCCTCTCTGGGCAAAAAGATTAAAGAGGAACTCGGCCGATAGAACAAGGGCCTACTCTCGTGGTTGGGCCGTATCGCAGCGGTGAAGATGACGATACTGCCTCAGATCCTGTATCTCTTCCGCGCTCTGCCCCTCCAGCCCCCCGTGGGTTGGATACGGCAGGCGCAGGCAGACATATCCCGCTTTGTGTGGCAGGGCCGTAAGCCTCGGATGAAGCGGGTCCTCTCCATGCTAGCCCCGGAGGCAGGGGGTCTCGGAGTCCCGGACCTCCGGAGATACTTTCAGGCGGCGCAGCTTCGGTATTTGGTGGAGTGGAGCCGGTGGGAATCGGATAAACACTGGCTCTTTCAGGACCAGGCAGTTGCAGGCCGTACCCTCCAGGAGGTCCCGTTCCTGCGGCGCGCTCACCGCCCGCCTAATCTCTACGCCTCTTTTATCACCCGGGTCCCGCTAAGAGTGTGGGACGCGGTGTGTGAGCTGCGTGAGCTCACCACCTTTCCGTCGCCGTTCACTCCCATTGCTGGCAATCCGGACTTTACCCCGGGTTTGGAGCCGGGAGCTTTTTCCCACTGGGTGAGTGCGGGTTGCAGGGCGCTTTTCCAGATCTACGGGCCGGAGGGCGTGCTCCCCTTCCAGTAGCTCCGACAGGAGTTTGGCCTGACGGAGGGGGACAGGCTGCGTTACATGCAAGTCCGCCACTGGGCTCTTCAACCCCCAGTGCGTGACGTCGCTGCCCGTTCAATTACGCCCTACGAGCGATGGTTGGTAACCCGGACCTCGGACGCCAAGCTCATCACTGATTTGTATAAATTTCTCCAACCCCCGCCGTTTCATTACCATAACCCAGGGAGGGAGCGCTGGCACAGGGAACTGGGCAGGACCCTGAGTCACAAGGAGTGGGACAGGATTGCGTATCGGGCGAGGCACTCTGCGTACCACACTGGGCTGACGGAAACCTTCACTAAAGTGTCCACCTATTGGTACTACACCCCGGAGCGGCTCTATGAGATGCGCAAAATAGGCGATAAAGGTTGCTGGCGCGGCTGCGGACAGGAGGGCTCCCTCACGCACATTCTCTGGGAGTGCCCGGTGCTGTCTGCCTATTGGAAGGAAGTCTTGATGAGGTGGATAGGCATTTTGAGATCGAGCTTCCGCGCTTCCCCGCGTATGTCTTGCTAGGCCTCCCCAATGACTTGATGTACCCGCTGAAATCCCGCAGGGGCAGACAGATTGCGATTGCGCTAGGTTCAGCCGTTCAGAACATACTGATACTCTGGCGCACCCCTACTGCCCCCTCTATCACTGGTTGGCTGCATAGACTCTGGCAGGTACTGGGCATGGAGAAGATGTCGCTAACTGTGGCTGGGAATGTTGACCAGTTTGAGGAGCTCTGGCACCCCTTTTTGGCATTGCTGTCCACGGAATTTCACGAGCTCACGTGTCAACGGTATTTGCGCCTCCTTAGGCTGACGCCGCCGGCAGCTGCGGCGGAGTGACTGTGCGGATTGGGGGCCGGGGGCGGGAAGAGGGGTTATATGCTTCTAATGCTGACTTTCGGACGGGGATGTTGGGGTATTGTTTTCTTTCTTTTCCTCCTTTGCTCTCCTTTCTTCTTCCTTTCTGGGGTCGGGGGGTTGGTGGTACGGTATGCTTCTCCTTTACTGTGTTGCGGGGTGCTATTCGGGCTTGGCCTTGCTTAGGGAGTGGGGGTCTACAGGGGGGTCGTCCACAATGCCTTATTGCCTTATGTATTTGCCTTGTTACCCTCTGGGGCTTCCTGCCTCCCTGCTTTTCTTCTGACTCGCTGCAACGTTCCGCTTCTTGTACTGTATGTTTGCTTGACCTCCTGCTCCCCTCCCCGTGTTTTTGTGCCTTAATAAAATACTTTAAACCTAAAAAGACTGGCGGTAGATTTACAAGGAACTGATGCATCTACATAGATGCACCAGTTTCCTTGCGTCACCTCCAAATGTCCTTGCGCCACCATGGATGAGCTGTATTTACAATACAGTTCACCATGGCGCAAGAAAAAAGTGACGCATTGTTGGAGTTTGTCACAAAAGTGGCGCAACTCCAGCAATGCACCAGAAAACATTGTTAGGTCCCATGTAAAATGCCCTGCGTCAATCCTTACACCTGGTCTGAGCAGGCGTAGGGATTTTGATGCAGTGAAGGTGTAGAGTAACGCAGTGAAATCTTGTAAATTTCACTGCGCCAGTTCTATGTGGCTTTTTGCATGGGAACGCCCACCCTGCATACATTATACCTGGCGCAGGTCTAATATGAAGCAGTGCTTTACAACATGTCGCATCTCCCTAGATGCATCACGTTGTAAATGGGCCGCAACTTTTACGCCACCGCTGCGTCACAAAAGTGACACAACAGCGGCACAATTGTGACGCAAGGGGCTTGTAAATCTGCCCCTGCATGTGTGTCACCAGGCAGCTTCCAGTTATTCCATCAATTAAAGCCAATGCCAGGTTCCTAGCTCTCTTCACATATGCAGATTAACCAGTTGTGCTCATTTACATTTCTTTCAGTCAGCAATACCCAGGCAAGAAGGCCACTTTAGCTGTCTGCCCCTCCCTCGGTTTCGCAGCATAAGAGACACCCTCCCTTATACTTCAGTCGAAGCACTTCAGCTATTGAAATGAACGGTCCGGAATGGTTGACTTTTGACAAAAAGCAGGGGGACTGTTTTCCAAAAGTGTGCCCGTCAGATCCCTCCACTTCCACCATTGACTAGGGCTGTGATCATTTGTGAATTTGGCTCGTAAGCTATACCATCATTATTCTAGCATGCACCATGAATGTACTAGTGCAAGTTTTACAATTGTAGCACTGAGAACACAATGATTACAACATTGTGAGCACCTGCGGTGTAATAGTGAGTGAAACATTCCTGTGTTGCTGCTCCACCCGTCCCCTGAACTTTGACAGGATGCACGGTGTTGCAAAAGTGAGTGAAACACACCTGTGTTGCTGCTCCACCCGTCCCCGAACTATGGCAGGGTGCACTGCGAACATTTGTGCAGCAGTACTGGGGCCACATGTCTGTGCAATGAGCACACACACGTCCCACAACTTCACAAGTGAGCACCCTGTAAGCGGACATCCAGGTGGTAAAATACAAAGAAGACACACAAGAACACCACCCAGCTGTGGGTGCTACCCTGTTTTCTCACAAACAAAATGTCTTCTGTTGGTCGCTGCCAGCATTTCCGACGAGGAGTCTTACAGCGCATTTTTGCAACAAATAAAACACATTCCATCTAGAAGGCAACTGCACGACCCCCTGGGAGTGAGCATATCATGGTGTGGGGACCACGAGTACACACCGCTGCCCTTCGAAGCACACCCCGCAGGCAATCTGTCAACAAACCCGAGGTGCTTGCAACTCACAACTATCACAAACACCCCATATCAGTTGTTGTTCAATCACTTCCTCATTTAAGTTTTGTCCTCTATGATGAATCAGGACTACAACTCCCAGAGTGAAGTGTTTTGATAACTTAAATCGCGGGATGGAACATGGAGCTCCAGTTGCCCTGGCCTCTTCAAGTAACTTTATATGTACTCCGGGATGTGCTGCGGTTGTATTTTGTCCGGAGGGGCCATTTAATGCTCTTACCTTGATCGAGAAGACGAGGGTCATGAAGCCCAGGCAGCAGAAGCAGTTGATAAAGATGGCCTTGAAGAGGGACCAGACAATGAAGTTCTTGGGGGCTCGGGTACCGGAACAGGGTTTGTGTCTTCTGGCAGCCTTCGGTATCCCTAGTCTCAGGGCTGCAGCTCCACAGGTTCTGGGGCATGTGCCATGCTGCCCCGGGGGCAGAGCAAATTACTAGGCTAGATGGGTGGGAGATACGAGGGAAGAACGCGGTGGAGGCAGGGCAGTGGTGAGGGCACGGGAGGGAATAAAAAAACAAGCCAACACGAATAAGGGTATATATGACGACCCGTTCAAAAGTATATACACTAAGTTCACTGTCAGCAAAAGCAGTGCAACATGTTTTCATGCCGCTGGCAGACACACAGAAAGACAGGCTATACAGATGAGTAGCGGGTGACCAATGCAAGCACGGCCACGGGGCCACGAAAGTGAAAGCAACCGTGCTAATTAGAAACATGATCCACAACAGATGGCACATTGCGCGCCGCTGCTTGCTCCTGCAAGGTGGATTCTGTGGGAGTAAACATTTTCAGAAAAGGTGGGACATGCACCCGCCTTTGGCTAATTGCGTGCTTGCAAAGGCCAAAAGAATGTGACAACCACACACACGAGATTTCAGAAAGTCTGGAGTGATTCCAAGAGGCCATCTCCTAGAGAAGCGCATGCTCACTGCGCTAGGCTCGACCTAAAAAACACAGGGGTTTAATTACAAGCCATTTGCGCCATCGGTGCGTCACTTTTGAAATGGGAAAAAGTGACTGACCGGCAGTGCAATGGGCTTGTAAATAAGCCCTTAAATATTTTTTAAAATAACCAACATTTTTAAGGATTTTCATGACAGAGAGGGGTAGAGTGTGTGAACGCATTTTTGTCTGTGTGTATGGAAAAATTTCTGCTGAAATCCGGCAGCCGTCTAACCATCCCCGACTGAAAGCACCTCCTGTACCCAATGTTTTGTTGGAAAATACATTTATCAGGGGGTGTAAGACCCCAAACACCCCTCTCCCTGAAATATGCCCCGACAAGGCTTCTGTAAATTAGTTACACCAAGAGGTGCAGCTGTAAGACAAGTCGGACAAGATTGGGCTAATTTTAAACTATTCCTCGGGGCAAATGATAGGCTAACCTATTGTGCTGGGTCGGATGTGACGTGGGAGTGTAGAAAGAGCTCTAGCAGCATGTAGTACAAACCAGACACACTCTGGTAACACCTCCTGGAAGAAACCCCGAGTGGTCAGCACCCAGATGTAGGTTGCGTGTTACGTGTTCATCCAGATGCAGGGACCTGATGGCTCTCTGCACTCCTCCACACTTTAGTTAGACCCCCTCTGCTTTTCTCAATGGTCCTATTAACTCCAAATGAAGACTCCATTGATAGTCCGCTAAAGCATGGCTGGGAGCGTGGGTCAGTTGCAGATCATGCCCCTGACTGTGGGTTGTTTCACATTCACCACCGCCTCGCCCCTCCTTCCTGTCCCACTACTGGTAAAAACCACAGACAGATCCCAGTCCTGGAGCTGCTCCATACCGTTGATCTATCCACGGGTAGGGCCATTACTTAATTTCAGGCGGTGGTTGCTGGGGGTGGGCCATGGTGGGCACTCGTTTTTGGGGACCAACACTTATTTTTCTGCATGAGACATTTACGAGAAAAAGAGAAGGAGAAACACACTGGGCCACATGTATCAAAAATCCATTTTACATTCCTTAAATAGCTAATTTTAGGTAATCGCTATTTAGGTAATGCAAAATGGTATGGAAGATAATAGTGATTACTTAATAGTGATTCCTAAAGATTCGGAAGTGCAATTCGGTAATCGTTATTAGTAAATAATATTCCATTTGTTCCTACGGGCCTAAAGGTCCGTAGGTATGAATGGTTTTGCATTACCTAATTTGCAATTTCCCAATTAGTAATTGCAAATTAGGTAATGCAATACCAAGGCTGTCCGGGGGCAATCACAATTTTTGCGATTATTTATAATTGTGACTACAAAGCCTTTCAAATAACTTGAAAAGGCTATTTTGCATTCTCAAACGGGCAAAATTACTGATTTGCACCATTTGCGAGTGCAAAAATTGTACAAGTGACCCACAGAACGGAAAGACACAGGAAGAGAAAAACAGAAAAACCAACACAAAGGGAGAAAGCAGGAACCTGCTGGAGTGAGATAAATGGGCAGGGAGGTTCTGGTAGTGAAATAAAGAAGCATGAGGTGGATTTGGGTCTATGGATCCTTGGTATCGGGCACACTTACAGTTCATTTCAGTGGCCACAGGCTTCTGAGCAGAGCCTTGGCCTCCGGCACCCATTCTTTTACAAGTTAAGCACTGGTTGTAGGTCTGGAAATTCCGGGGTACCTTCATCAACTGATTCTTTCTCTCTCAGCCCTGGGACTTTCTTGTACCAGGGACCATTTCTCCTAACGCTCTCTGCCCTGCGGGATGCGATCAACCCTGCCAAGTGCCACGCATTTGGGCTAAACTAAAACTTTTTAAGGAAACTCTGCATCACCGCATTGTTCGAGATAAATCACAGACATCGGCTGTGTACAGCTCCCAGTGAGTTAAAGGACTTCTCTGGTAGAAAATTACAGAGATATTAAAGCTTTAAATGGCTTCCTCATGTGCTCGTGAAATATCCAGGAGATTAATGCAAGAGGACTGGCAGTTTTGTCGTGATTGCCGCTGCGGCTCCTCCTGCATTTGCTGGCACTCTAAGCCACATATTTGCAAGCCGCTTGTACTGCCGGAGCATCGTTTTTTTGTGGTGCTCCGGCAGCACAAATCACAAAATCTTATCTATGAGCAACGCAAAGCCACTATGTTTTGCTTTGAATGGCCTCATAGATATGGAGTAAGGCAAGGCAACGCAAATCGCTGTGTTGCCACACTGTGCACTCAGGGGTGTGCCATGGGTGTTGCAATGGGTGTTCCCATTTAACACCCATGAATTTTGACACTTTTACAAGACCAAGTAATCCTGGGGAAGCGCCAAACCCTTACACCTCCAGAGGTGAGGCCTCAACGAGGAGAAATAACTTTATTGCTCCTCGTTTTTTCTTCTTTCTATATGTGCTGCATTGTGCAGCACACGTAGAAAGAGGAAAACGCCTCTTAGAATTATATCTGTGCAGGAAAGTGTCTCTTCCTGCACAAACACAATCCTGCCAACAACAAAGGCACCATTGCACCATGGTGCAAGGGGGCCTGCACTTGCTCTAGGCTGCCAAAACGGCACCAGCTCAGGGGGAAAGGACAGGAATGCGCTGTATTGCAAACATATGGTGCATGCCTGCCCTTTCACTTTGGCATAATACAGCTCAGCAATTTGACTAGCTCCGCTGCCTACGCCAAATCCCTGTAAATGCGGACCTACATTTATCGACAGACCTGCAGTGAGGTCAGTCGTGCTTCCCGCATGCACACTGCCCAGACTGTCCATTTTGAGCAGCTTCACAATTGCTTGCTACTTGTGGGCACTTCCAGCTCACACTGTGGTGCCATCGCCTGAACTGGCACTTTAGAGCCAGTCTGGCAGTGACAGGCAGCACACCCACCGCACATAAGAGTTTGGAATGGTATGCTCCAAAATATGAATTAATTTTTAATATGCAAAGTTAATGTAACTAAAATACTGATGAGCCGCAGCCTGTTTCGTTTTTTAAAACTCGTCCAAAGGCCTCGGCCACCCTTACGTTTATTCCCCAAGTGCCTTTACACCACCTGTGGGATTCAGGGTGATGACGTCTGTGTATTTTAGAAGTATTGTCTGGAATTTTATGGCAAATGTGGCAAATCCATAATAATGCAAAAATCGCTGCAGAATCGCATAATTCCACTGGCCTTGATAATGTGTGATACTTTGAGTGACACTTAATCACAAGTAGAACAGGGCAGTAATATTCAAGTTGCCACAATTCTATTTAGCATAGTAATGTTCTACCATATTAGGTTTGCTGGGGTATGGTGCCTTAGGGTATAATCCTAGCAAACTGCCCAATCGATAATGTAAGTAAATAAAGTTGAGAACAACAAACGTCGAGCCATATTATCAAGAAAGGGCGATACATTATCGCCGCATTTATCGTCAGGAAACTGCCGCTAAAGTGGCGATAATGGGCTTGATAATATGCCCTTGTGAATTCCCATAGAAGCCCAGGTTCTGGTGTTAACCTGAGCTTTAAAGGGAATTCACAAGGCCATATTATCAAGCTTAATATCACCGCTTTAGCGGCAGTTTCCTGCCGATAAAAGCGGCAATAACATATCGCCCTTTCTTGATAATATGGCCCGACGTTACTGGGGCTGTGTGAAGACGTCCGTCAGTTCATACAAGGTGGGAGGTGTTTTTGAATTGGCGCCATATGATGGAGAGCCCCTCATTCTACGTCATTCTTGCAGGCTCTGTCTTAAGCCTGTCTTAAATTTGTCTTAAGCCTGTCTTAAGTTTGTCTTAAGACAAATTTAAGACAAAATCCTAACTTCTGTGAATGCCAAAAGTAGTAAGTTCATTCTGTGAATGCCAAAAGTAGTAAGTTCATTCTGTGAATACCAAAAGTAGTAAGTTCATTCTGTGAATACCAAAATAGTAGTAAGTTTAGGATTGAGTCTTAAGTTCATTATGTGAATCAGGCCCTATGTCAGAGAACTTGCATGCCTGCTACTAGTAAGTGCCAGTACTCACCCACTGGAACTATTGCTGCCCCACTGAGATGAGCAGGTATTCTCCCTTTAAATATAAAAGAGTGCACATGCTCACTACTTGACAGTAACTGCCCATTTAAAGCACTGGTAATGATCCTTTGATCCCCTACATATATTTTAGGACCTTTCACCCTTCAGGTGCAGCGTGCCTGATCATTGGTTTCCTTCCTCTGTTGCTGGGCACTTGCTGCATCCAAAGGCGTGGGGCGCCCCATGACCCCCACCAGTGTCCTGTATTGCGTCAGCCATGTGGACAAGAGGGCTATGGGTGAGCATTGAGTGGCACATGGGACATGCTACATTACATTCTTAAAAACCAATGTAAACACCATTCCAGTGGTTCTCCTTGATGCACGCCTATGCAAAGTCCTCAGAACCCGTGCCTCACCAGGTCCTCTGCTTCCTCATTCATCGCCTGGAGCATTTTTTTTTTCCAAAGTCGAGACTTGGTTTTGGCCATTCCCTGGTATTTTTGGAGTGAGTGTTAGTGACTTGGTTCTACAGCAATTGTGGTGCTACTGTGGCATTAAGCTCGTTCCTCACATTCCATAGCTGCATTAGTGATCGCTTGTATAGCTGTCCACACCTCTGTGGGAAGAGGTATGACGCAGCGGTTGGGCAATAATCATGATTTAATGTAACAGTTGATTTTGATTTAATAAAAAAAGAGCAAATTTTATGAACATTTTTGCACTCAAACAACATTGTACTCAACACAGCTAGGCCCGAATTAGGCCTACCTTCCATCTTAGATTTTCAATGCAACCATGATGTGTGTTTTCATTCCATACACTGACACCACACACAGCAAAACGTGCACTAACATTCTGAATTGACATGCTGTTCTCGAAGAACCACGGAGGAAGCCTTTGGCAGCAGTCAAGGTTCTACCCACAAATGCAGATTTTCCACAGTTTTAATGGGTACAAAATCATGATTTTATTAAAGGCACGGAGGCTAATATTATGCAAATCCTTTTATTGCACCTCACACAGCAGCAACAAGAAACCTTAGAATTAGAACATTAAACATTCCAGAACACTGAACATGCATATTGTCCAAACCCCAGCAGCCATCTTCCTCTTTTGTCTGCTGCAAAAAAACCAGACAATTTCTTTAAACTCCCAAGATAGGATCCAGAATTCTCAATATTTTCTTTTCCTTCGACTCCTTCCTCCTTTAATTCTGACCTGAATAAAGAGAAGAATAATACATGAAGGAAAAAAATGGGTAGGGTCAAACAAATGCACGGGAGGGATAATATTAGCCTCCGTGCCTTTAATGAAATCATGATTTTCTACCCATTAAAACTGTGGAAAATCTGCATTTTATGTCAACGGCCGAAGGCCAATATTATGCATGCTCAAAGTTTATCTAAAACAGTTTGAACAACATTTTCCAGAGGCCTAAAGTAGAACTTCTTAAAAGTCGAATCCGAAGACCAATCCGCTGCTTTTAAAATTGCTGCTAAGCTAGCCCCCCTCATAAAGGCCTTGCTTGCCATAGCCCCTCAGCTTGCGTGTGCTCCAAAAATCCCAATGTCAATCCCTGACATCTTCATAACCTCTTTCACCCACCTCCCTAAAGTAGGTGCAGAAACTGCTTTAAAAGATGTTCTGTATGAAATAAGTAACTGAGAGAAATCTAAAGCTCTCAAGCTCATTGTTCTTTTCTCATATTCTTTTAAACAACGAACTACACACAAATTATTATGACCCTCTAAATTTGGATAAAATATAGTCTTTGACATGGTCTTAGTTCTTTTTCTTATCTCAAAACACACCCCTTCAGGCTGATAACACCGAGAAGATACTTCTAAAGACGCTGGGGCAGATTTACAAGCCCCTTGCGCCACGTTTACGCCGCTGTTGCGTCACGCAAGGCGGGGTAAATGTGTCGCATCCCTACGAGGCATTTACAACGTGACGCATCTATGGAGATGCGCGCCGGTGTAAGGCCCTGCGCCACATGAAACTTGCATCAGGTTTCATGTAGGCGTTTCGGTGCAGGGGGGGCATTCCGTCGCAGGAATGCCCCTGAAAAGTGACTCAGTGAAATCTACAAGATTTCACTGAGTCACTTTCCCAACGCTGATGCGTCAAAACCCTGCGCCTGCTTGAAGCAGGCGTAAGGCTTGACGCACCACGTTAAAGATAGGGCAAGTTGGAAAAGTGCTGGAGTTGCGTGCCGCATGCAACACAACTTCAGCACTGCGCTAACTTTACGCCCAAGATGCGACACGCATCTGTTCATTCCTGCGCCATGGTGCGCCGCATTGTAAATGCAGCGCATCATGGGTGGCGCGAGGATGAACTTGCGTGCCGTATCTTTCCTGGCGCATCTCTGCCGATTTGCAGAGATGCGTCAGGCAACGCAAATCTGCCCCCTAATATCTGAAACTCTTCTAAAAGAAACCAAACACAAAAGTACTGCCAATTTCCATGATAAATTCTTTAAACTCAGCTCACAATTAGGTTTCCAACTATCCAGTTCCTTGAAAACCAATGATACATCCCAAAGAAAAACATATTTAGCTCTTGGTGGCACTTCCAACCGAACACTCTTAAGCACCCTTTTCACTAAGAAATGCTGACCAACTGGCACACCGTCAACCAATGCATGTCCAGCCGAAATTGCCGACCTGTTCAAGTTTACAGTATTGTAAGCCAGCCCTTTACCAAACAGGAATGACAAATAATTCACAACCTGCACTACATTAACCGATACGGGATCCAAATCCATTTCCAAACACCAATCACACCACTTTCTCCAAGCCGATCTATATGCCTTTGATGTACCATTTGCACATGATGCATTGATGAGATCTGAAGCTTCCGTCGATAATCCTGACACCTTCCAAACTCTCCTGAAGTCAGGCATCCCAGAAACCTCATCTGTCCTGAAATCAGTAGATTGTGGAACCTCCCTTTGGGATCCAACAATATATCCTGATAATTTGGAATTAACACAGGATCTTCCACTAACAAGCTCATCAAGTCTGGAAACCAAACATGAGCTTGCCAAAAAGGTACTATCACCACTAACAACGACCTTTCACTTCTCACCTTCAACAACATCCTCTGAATCATTGAGAATGGAGGAAAAGCATACAGACCTTCGACCCCCATTCCTGCAAGAATGCATCTATCCCCTCGGCCTCTGGGTCTGGCTTCCAACTGTAAAACTTCTCCAAATGAGTATTCAACATGTCCGCAAATAATTCCACCTGAAAAGGACCCCATCCCTCTTGTATCTTTAGAAACACCTCTCTTTTCAATCTCCAATTGCTTGCATCCGCCAAATACTTTGTACTCCAGTCCGCTTCCACATTGCTCTTCCCCGGAATACACTGAGCCTGCACCATAATTTGATTCTCCATGCAAAATATCCAAAATTCTTTCGCCATCTCCGCTAATCCCTTTGACCGAGGTCCGCCCATTTTGTTCACATAACGAACCGCTGAAATGTTGTCCATTTTCAACAAAACGCAACATTTCACTTGAGATGGAGGCAATCAAGGTTAAGGGCTTCAAGGAAGAGAAGGCAACAGACGTACCAGGGCTCAGGTGGGGAGGCAGAGGACAAGGGAAATGTCACAGGTAGGAATACTAACAGCCAGACTCACACAGGAAGAGACACACCCGCAGGCAGAAATATGAATGGTAAGGCATACAAAACATACTAGGGAGATCACAATGGCCCCATCTTTAATTTATCCCAGCACACTTTAGCCTCCAATGAAATTCCAATACAGAGCAGAGGGCTCAGATTTCTTCCCACTTGATCCTTTCACCATAAAATAGAAATGCAGAAATTATTTCGTAAGTTAAGACTACGTAATTTCTTTGGCAACAGTACGTATGTTGGATGAAGTAGTGCCATTGGTTTACGCCCCTTACTCACCGGAGCATGTAGAACAGTGCTTTCCAAACTTTTCATGTTGGTGACACACTTTTTAGACATGCATCTTTTCTCAACACAATTAGGAAGTTTTACTAGCAAAATATATGATTTGTAAAAAAATAACATACATACATTTCCAAGACTGCTGTCATTTAGGAGTAACAATATGTGAATATGTGCAAGAATTAAAACAACTTGAAAATAACCAGCAACACCCAATATTTAATGAGATGTATGAGGTTGATAGCAGGAATGTGGAGCTGCCGGAGCAACATCACTGGCGATGCTGCTGTCACCTCTCCCCAGTGTAAGCTTTAATAGGTCTTCAGGGGGCGACAGCAGCGAGCGCTGCAGGAGCTGCAAGCATATGAAGCTGCATCAATGGTGTTGCTGCTTTCGCCCCCCTTCCCCATGTAAGCCTGGAATGGTCTGCGAGGGCAGAAGTCTGCGGGGGCGGCAGCAGCAAGAGCCGCAACAGTCTTTACTCACTGCCAGTGGTTCCACGGGCCTGCAGGAGGGCAGCCCACCGGATGGCCGCTGGCGATGGTGCTGCTGGCCACCCCCTGACTCAGATTGAACGGGACTGCGGGGGTGGCACAGAGCACGGCACTGCAAAAGCCACCAGCAGTCTACTCACCGCCACTGCCGGATTCAACGAGTCTACAGGAGGGTTGCAGCGAACAGCAGCAATGCTCCGACTCCAATCATGGCTCGCTGCCCCGCCACAGGATGCTCCTCCTCTTTTACAGAAACAGATAATGCATCAGTAGCATGCGCAGTACCGCCCTGCATAATGCCTAGACCGCATTGCCTAGACTACGTTGTGAGACGGCAGCCGACACACTAACGTGTCGCGACACACTGTTTGGAAAGCACTGATGTAGAACATATTCATGAACAGAAAGAACTTAAAAGTCAGTGCTATCTCTTTCAATTTGACTATGAAGGGAGTGGTGACCCAATGGTTGTGTTCTTTTGTCTCCAATGTATGGGGGGTGGCGGGGCGTGGCCGAGCCGGTGGCGAAGATGGCCGCCTGCTAGTGAAGCTCGTCTGATCAGGCCGGCCCAGCGGCGATTTTCCCCGCTATATGCGATGTTCCCAATCTCAACTTTAGCGGAACGGACAGCGGAGGCAGCGCTGCCCTAAATGAGACGCCTGCAGTGATTCTGCCCCATCCAGCGCCGGAGCACTGCCGTGTGGTGCGGGTGCCGGGCCTGCCGGCGCGGACCCATCGGGCACCCGGGCGGGCCCGCCCTGCACCGGACCGGAGTGAGATTGCATAGGCCTGCTGTAACCCCAGCGGCAACGTCGGGTGAGTCGGGCCGTGCCCGGTGAGTGCCCCCCCCTTGGCAGCGGGTCCTGCGGGTTGCGCTCGGACCGGGTGCCTCGCCGTGGGAGAATCGTTGCTTAGCAACCGGCGGCTGCGGGGACAGGGCCC
This sequence comes from Lissotriton vulgaris, assembly GCF_964263255.1. Lineage (NCBI taxonomy): Eukaryota > Metazoa > Chordata > Amphibia > Caudata > Salamandridae > Lissotriton > Lissotriton vulgaris. The sequence continues at coordinate 245,913,145 of NC_141685.1, forward strand.
ACTGGCCGTTCTGGGCTGGGGCCCGGGTCTGGGTGGTGGTGCGGGCCCGATGGGGGGGGGGTGCGCGCCCGACAGGAGAACACCAAGGCGTAGTGCCTCCAGCTACTGGAACTCCGCACATTGAATTGTGCATGTTCCATTTGTGGACACAGAACAAAGGCCTTGATCCCCTCCACAAAATCACGCTGTCAACTCTGAAGAAGACTCGGGTGGATTGGTGCCCCAGGGCCTCCCGATGCTCGTGAGTGGCCCGTGAGTATGCCCCCACTGGGCACACATTGACTTCTAGATTATTGGGAGCATTTTGATTTCACCCTCCCACCCCCCCGTGGCCCCTTCCTATCATCTCCCTGGTGTCACGTGAATGAGACCCCACACCCCTGGAAGCCCATAGAACGCTAGCCATTCGGACTGAGCAACATCACGCATTTGCCTCGCCATTCCCATAACAGACGTCCTTTCCTAAGACATGGGGAGCAAGGACCCCAAACAAAGTACCCTCCCCTTTGGCAAAGCGAATGAGGGCGCTGAGTCTCTTCCTCCAATGTCGGTGAACAAGGTACCTATGATGAAAGCACCGGAACCCTCTGAGACCTCGGTGGCGTCCATGCTGCTCGAAATGAGGGTTGGCTTCAAAGCGCTGGACTCACTCTTTGACTCCTTGGACCAATCTCTCGCTTCATTGGGTGCCAAGGTTCAGGCCCATGATCGCCGGCTAGACATTGCAGAGGCACGTGTGTCAGACCTGGAGGATGGGATGGGCCAGTCACTGGAGCGGCTAGAGCGGGCGGAGCGTCTACTAAAAGAGGTCGCCATTAGGAATGAGGACTTTGAAGCATGTGGGTGCCGCAACAATGTTTATGGGGTCCCGGAGACGACGTCCACTGGCCTGATGGACCTTTTTGTCGAAAAGCTCCTCACCGACCTGTTTGGCAGCGAGGCCTTTACACCTGGCTTTGTGGTGTGATAGAGCCTACCGGGCTCTCGGGCCCAGACCGAACCCTGGACTACCCCCTAGACTTATCCTAGCGAGACTCCTAAATTTTCGGGGACCGCGACACAGTGTTGAGGCTGGCAAGAGAACGTGGGGTAATCGAATGGCAGGGATCGAGGCTGTCCTTCTACCCAATGGTACAAGAGGCACAGCGGAAATTTCAGGGAGTGAAGGCTGCACTGCGTAATCTTGGGCTTAGGTGTGGGATGCTATACCCAGCGAGACTGAAAGTTGATTTCGGTGGAAGGTCCCGAATATTTAACAATCCTGCAGAGGCTCAAGGATTTTGGCGCACATACAAGACCAAGAGCACTCAGCCTTCTGCGGAGGGCGCTCTTCCTTCCCCGTCACACAGAGGATCAGATGCTAGCGCGGAGCTATTTTCTTCCTCCAGAACTGGATGAGGGTTTACATGATATAGATTGTTTTGTTGTTCAATTCACGGGAAATCGTACTGTTTAGATACTGTAACTGGATATGTCATTTGTCCGGCCTAATTGCGGGCTGCCACCCGCCCTGGGTGTATCCTTTGTACTTGGTTTTTTGCATTACTGAGGGGCCTCGTTTGGTCCTCAATTTAGTGCCTGATGGTCCCGTTGGCCTGCAGGCGAGATAGTTTCTCGGGGAATGGCCGCCTTCTGGTCAGAAGGCTGCAGGGTGGATCGGTGCAGGCGGGGGGGTATTTGCACACTGGAAATGTTGCTGTTTACACTTTGCTTTAGTATTGTTTAATGTATTGTTGTTGAGTATACGTTCCTATCTGACCACGATTCCACAATGTTTACATGTCAAGGCTAGGTAATATGCAGGGACCCTCGGCTATCACCCTCATGCCATGGAATGTTAGAGGGCTAAAATAACACCCGCAAAAGGAGACAAGTGATCCATTACCTTATTCGACACAAGGTCGATATTGCATGCTTGCAAGAAACGCACCTGTCCACTACAGACTCGGCCCGGTTTGACACCAGATGGGGCGCACACAGCTTCTTTGCCAACTATAGTAACTATGCTAGGGGCACAGCTGCATTGGTTCACAGGAGACTCCCCTTCAAACTCATAGACACGACTCTTGACCCTGAGGGCAGATACATGATAATCACGGGCAGCCTTTATGGCCGCAAAGTCACCCTGGTAAATGTTTACACACCCAACGTAGATGCCCCAGAATTTTTCCACGGCCTGAACGCCCGGGTCATTCAGCACGAGCCGCATGCACTGATCTTGGGAGGGGACTTCAATCTGTTAATGCACCCTACACTAGACAGTACATCCAAAGTACCAGACACTAAGCCCCGAGCTTGACGTGCCTTGAGGGACTTTTGTGACCAGCACACATTGATTGATATTTGGCAACAACGCAATCCCGATATCACCAAATATACTCATTACTCTGGCCCACACGGAACCTGGTGAAGACTAGCAGGGCCGGACTGTGAACCAGAACCAGCCCTGGCAAAGTGCTCGGCCGGCCCCGGCTCGGTTGACACGATGGCTCCGTCCACAGACACGCCATCGAACTCTGGAACCTCCTAGACGCCACAGCCCCTGACGTTGCCTTCCTCGCGGAGACCTGGATGAACGCCTCTTCAGCTCCCGACATCGCCATCGCTATCCCAGAGGGCTACAAGATCGTCCGGAGGGACCGAAACGCCAACCAGATGGGAGGAGGCATCGCCATCATCCACAGGAACACCATCCGTCTCACGACCAGCACCGACAACACCCTGACCAGCGCCGAACACCTGCATTTCCAGATCCACACCAACCCGAACACCACCCTCAGAGGCACCCTGATCTACCGACCCCCTGGACCACGCACGCAATTCAGCGAGGACATCGCCGACTTCATCAGCCCGCATGCCCTCCCCTCCGCTGACTACATCCTCCTGGGAGACCTCAACTTCCATCTGGAGAACAACAACGACCACAACACCAGCACCCTGCTCGACAACCTCGCCAACCTGGGACTCAAGCAACTGGTGTCCACCCCCACCCACCTCGCCGGACACACACTCGACGCCGTCTTCTCATCCAGCACAGACATCGACTTCAGCCACGCCACAGAGCTTCAATGGACGGACCACAGCTGCGTCCACTTCACCTTCAAGAGAACGACGACCCACCAACACCAGCAACAGACCGCCCGCAGAAGCTGGAACAAGATCACAGCAGACCAGCTCGCCACCTCCCTGAGCCAACACCTTCCTGCCAGCTCAGCGAACCCCAGCCAGGCCGCCGACAACCTCACGAAGTGGATCAGCAACTGCGCGGACGAACTCGCCCCGCTGAGGACCCCGCCTAGCAGACCCGGCAGCAAGAAGGCCCCATGGTTCACCGACGAACTCAAGAGCTCCAAGAAGAACTGCCGAGCCCTCGAGAAAGTCTGGAAAAGGGAACCGACACCGGACAACAGGACCTCCTGCAAACTTGCCACCCGGAAACACCACCAGCTGATCCGCGCCGCCAAGAAAACAGCATTCAAGGACCGGTTGGATAACAACGCACACAACTGCAAGGAACTCTTCAACATCGTGAAAGAGCTTTCCAACCCCAGCGCAGGAAACAACGACATCACCCCATCGCAAGACCTCTGCAACTCCCTCGCCTCATACTTCCACAACAAGATCACGGACATACACAGCAGTTTCAACAACCAACCAACGCACACCACGACCGACCAGCCACCCCCCCCCCACCACCACCCTCCACGCCTGGACCCCGATCAGCACCGAAGACACCATCCGCACGATGAACTCCATCCACTCCGGATTACCGACCGACCCCTGCCCTCACCACGTCTTCAACAAGGCCGACGCTGTCATCGCACCCCACCTGCGAGAAATCATCAACACCTCCTTCGACACCGCCATCTTCCCTGAAAGCTGGAAACACGCCGAACTCAGCGCTCTACTCAAGAAACCAACAGCGGACCCCACCGACCTCAAGAATTACCGCCCCATCTCGCTTCTCCCGTTTCCAGCCAAAGTCATCGAGAAGACCGTCAACAAGCAGATGGCCGCCTTCCTCGAGACGAACGGATCCCTCGACCCCTCACAGTCCGGCTTCCGAGCCAAACACAGCACCGAGACCGCCCTCATCGCCGCCACCGATGACATCCGAGCCCTGATGGACAATGGAGAAACAGCGGCCCTCATCCTCCTAGACCTCTCCGTGGCATTCGACACGGTCTGCCACCGCACCCTAGTACGGCGCCTCAGCAACATCGGAATCCAGGACAAGGCGCTGGAATGGATCATCTCCTTCCTCGACGGAAGAACACAGAGAGTCCGCCTACCACCGTACAAGTCAGAGGCCTCCGAAGTCATCTGCGGCGTCCCCCAAGGATCATCCCTGAGCCCCACCCTCTTCAACGTCTACATGAGCCCCCTCGCGGCCATCGTACGCAAACACCACCTCAGCATAATCTCCTACGCCGACGACACCCAGCTGATCCTCTCCCTGACCAACGACCCCGCCGCCGCCAGAGCCAACCTGCACGAAGGGATGAAAGAGGTAGCCGAGTGGATGACGACCAGCCGCCTGAAACTGAACTCGGACAAGACGGAGGTCCTCATCCTGGGCTCCTCACCCTCCGCCTGGGACGACTCCTGGTGGCCTCCCGCCCTGGGCACCGCACCCAAACCGACAGACCATGCACGAAACCTGGGCGTCATCCTGGACTCCTCCCTCTCCATGACCAGGCAAGTCAACAGCGTCTCCTCGGCGTGCTTCAACATCCTACGCATGCTACGGAAGATCTTCTGGTGGATCCCCACAGAGACCAGGAAGACCGTCACCCAGGCCCTCGTCACCAGCCGACTGGACTACGGCAACGCCCTCTACGCCGGGACCACCGCCAAGCTCCAGAAGAGACTCCAGCGGATCCAAAACGCCTCAGCCAGACTCATCCTCGACATCCCACGATCCAGCCACATCTCCGGACATCTGAGAGACCTTCACTGGCTCCCCGTCAACAAGAGAATCACCTTCCGGCTCCTCACCCACGCACACAAAGCCCTACACGACCAAGGCCCGAGCTACCTCAACAGCCGAGTCAACTTCTACGCTCCCAAACGCCACCTCCGATCAGCCAACCACGCCCTCGCCGCCGTCCCCCGCATCCGAAGAGCGACTACAGGAGGAAGGTCCTTCTCCTACCTGGCCGCTAAGACCTGGAACTCCCTCCCGTCCGACCTGCGCCTGACCCAAGACCACCTCTCCTTCAGGAAGAAGCTGAAGACCTGGCTGTTCGAGCAGTAGCGCCCCCCCCCCCCCCCCCCCAGCGCCTTGAGACCCTACGGGTATGTAGCGCGCTTTATAAGTGTCACTGATTGATTGATTGATGGCGGTACTGTGGGAGGGACTTAAGGCTGTTATTAGAGGCGTATGTATCTCCAAACAGGCTGGTGTCCTTAAGGACCTTCGACAGACAATGACCCGCATAGAGCGAGACATAGACGCGTTAGATATCCAACTAGCGACCTTCCCTGACGCAGCGTCACAGACCAAGAAGCTAGCTCTGCTGAATGAATATAGGGACACAGTGGAGCGTGAAATTCTATACATGGGGAAATACCACACTGCACCGAGGTATGGGGAGGGCGAGCGGCCTGGCCGAGTTCTAGCATAAATGTTGAGACCCCCTTACAGCGAAAATTACATTACTGAACTGCACTCTGCCGCCGGCACCAATCTCACCTCCACTGTTGCCATTAGAAATGAGTTTTTGGAATATTATACAAGGCTATACACCTCTAGGGCTGACTCCAATGGGTCGCCCCAAACCGCCTACCTCGACGAAATCGCCCTGGTGTATTTGGAGAAATATATGTTGGACTTCATGGCGGAACCCATTTCTCTTGACAATGTCATACTAGCCATCGACACTCTGAGGGGCTCTTCTGCCCCAGGGTTAGATGGCTTCACCGGAGACTTCTATAAGGAGTATAAGGACGTCTTGGCCCCCCAGTTAATTGAGGTCTATGCAGAAGCGCTGGAGAAACAATCTCTCCCCCCTACAATGCATGAGGCCGTGATCATCCTGCTTCTGAAGCCAGGTAAAGACCCTAAACAATGCGGTTCTTAACGACTGCTGTCCCTCTTGAATTTGGACTATAAAATTCTGGCTAAAATGCTTGCAAACAAGCTCTCGCCGCTAATGGAATTTTTTATTTTGCTGGTGCAGTCAGGCTTTGTTCCTAGGCGCTCGACCTCCCTGAACCTCCGGACGCTTTTTACGATGTTGCATAGGATAGAGCCTACAATACCGGCGGCAGCGGTATTGCTTGACACTGAAAAGGCGTTTGACTACTTAGAGTGGCCATTCTTGGTGGAAGTGATGCAGCGTATGGGTCTACCTTTGGCTTTATTGCCACGGTCCTCTTGTTGTACAGCGACCCTTCGGCTCGCTCCGTCTCAACGGCACATTATCCACTCCGTTCCGTCTCCATCGGGGAACCAGACAGGGTTGCCCCCTGTCCCCCCTCTTATTCATTTTGGCTATGGACCCATTAATCAGACAGTTTCAAGAGCGCCACTTACTTAACGGGATACAGTTCCGCACGGGACCGCTGTTAGCCTCACTGTACGCGGATGATACCATCCTGTATGTTCGGGAGCCTCAACAGAACCTGGCACCCCTGATTCGGGAAATTATCCGCTTCAGCAGATTCTCGGGTCTAGGCATTAATTGGCATAGGTCCATACATATTTCCGCTAACGGAAGGCACAACCAGGTAGGATTGTGAATATCCATTGGAATGGTGTCAGGACTCTGTGAAATATCTTGGCATTCACATCCACCTGGATACCGCCCAAATCATATGCCTCAACTACGGACAGACCTTCCATAAAGGTTGACAGGTGGCTGCGATTATCCTTGTCTCTTGCTGGTAGGGTAGCCATATTTAAAATGGTAGTGCTACCTACATTTTTGTATCTCTTCAATAATATTCCTGTGCCCCTATCCGATGGATTTTTCCGTACTCTGTGGACATTGATGATTCGCCTGATATGGGGCAGTAGGCGACCTCGTGTTCGTTGGGCCACACTAACTCTGCCGTACGACGGAGTGGGTTTCAACGTACCTGACTTCCAACTGTATTATTTAGTGGCACAATGCTGCTATGCGCACGCTTGGTTCCACTATGCCACTCGCATCCCTTTTTTAAAACCGGAGGCGGATCTGGTTCTCCCAGCGAAACTGGTCGAGGTGCTACCTGGGGGATTCCCGCGCGACAGACACGATATCCAGACAGTGTTCACCACTGCTTGGGCATGGAGCAAGCTGATAAAGCGTATGGGTGCCACACTTTTATATTCCTCCGCTCTGCCGTTGCCAAATGCGAGATGGTTCCCGCTACCAGGGGAAGGTCTGCTACAGCGCACACTGCTCTCACTAGACATAGTTAAGATTGGAGATCTGTTCCCTGAGGGTCATGTCTTCTCCATGGATGATAATAACAGATACTCCAATTGAACTTTCAGGACACGTTTTTTAATGAGTCGTTTAAAATCTGCGCTATGTGCAGAGATTCCCTTGTACCCACTTGAGCCAGACTCGTTTCCCCCTGACTCTGATACTTGAGAGCACTAGCGGCGCGCACCTGATATCTAAAATGTACAAAGCCTGCGCCCAACTGGTCCAGGCAGATGACACTAAGATCAGACAAGACTGGGAGGAAGACACGGGTAGTGCGATTTCGGACGACCAATGGGAGACATGTTGCAGGGTCACAGGGGACATCTCACTTAACAGTGGGCATAAGTTGTTACATGTTAAATTCCTCTGTTGCACCTATTTCACACCCACCATGGCCCATAGGATTGATGCCACTAGACCACATAACTGCCTTAAATGCGCTTCCCCACATGCCGGCTTCCTGCATCTGGTGTGGTCATGCCCCTGTTTGCAGCCCTTTTGGGCAGCGGCGCACGAGACGCTGGGGAAAATAATTGGGCTTCCACTTACCCCTCTTCCCGAAATTGCTCTCTTAGGGTATACGGTCCAGATTCCCCGAAAAGTAAGGAAGCTAGCGACACTGGGTTTACTATTGGCGAAGAGAGAGGTGGCCATACACTGGGGGAGGAGAACGGCCCCCAAATTGCAAGACTGGCTGAATAGCTTGGTATATTGCAACACCAACACTGAAACGTACGCCAGTCTTATGCCGTCAACGTCACACCCCAAAGACATATGGGGACTATTGAGGTCATATTTGCAAACTGCCACTCAGTCCGCCGATGCACAAGTGAACAGCGGCATAGTGCCGGAGGGTGTGGGCTGAGTGAGGAGCCCTATCAATATCGAAACTCACAACATAGCATGGGAGTTCACGGTGCGTGTCTGAGGCTCGGAGCGGTTGAAGTTATTGGCCAATCCTGTAAGCTTGCATGTTCTCATGGGTTGAATAAAAGGGTTTTGGGGGTGGTACGTATGGGAGTGGGCTGTGGGGTATCTCTGCATTGATTGTCATCATATATAGTGTTATACCGATCAGAGGTCAGGAATGTATGGCTCTCATTGTAATGGAACTGTATGCATTGCAATGCTATGTGTAATTATCCAATATCTGGAAAATAAAGCGTTAAAAAAAATTGCATGGGGGGTGACACAAAGGGCCTGTAGTTGGTGTATGTTAGTGTGCCACGCCTCAATATCCATCATTACTAACTACTGTTTATGAGTGCCAAGCGTGGATCCCTCGTTCAACTGACATACTGACGGGTTTCTCACTTCTTTATAGGTTGCTGGTTGCCTGCCTTTTGTTCTGAGGAAGCCTCTGTCTAATTCAGTCTTGTTTGAGGCCAAAACGTCAACACTATTTAGTCTCAGTCATGCATTGATTGTCGAACTTCGACTAATCCTGAACCATTTCAAGACGGGATCATGAATAATTTGTGTCCTATTGGTTAATGCATCAGATATATATATATATATATATGTTTTGTGCACTTTATTATTTGATCCATACTGTCACTTGTACTGCTTTTACAATAGGAGCACCGTTACTTTGAACTGCCTCAGAAATATTCTGCTGTGTGTTTATAATTGAATTCACGTCTAAAAATTGCTTTCTTGGGGCATTTATTGCTGTCCAAAAATAGGGTGTGCTCCTCTTGAGGAACCCCTAAGGATTGCCGAATGACTACTGAACGAATCGGAGTGGAACACTGTATATATATATCTCAAAGTGATAAACAGCATTTGTGAATGTCTGTTTTTACTTGAGTCTGCACATTAACGCCCTAACTATTGGCTTTGCCAATGCTTGTTTGTTACGGTGGCAAGCACTTTACCTGTACTTTGGCCGCAAGGCGCTTGTCGATTTGGCACGTCATTTAGTTGCAAAATACTTTGGGGCATATTTACAATAACTGGTGCATCCCTGCAGATCAGCAGGGATGCGCCAGTAATTGTGCGCCGCAGCTCCGCCATCATGGATGCGCCGCATTTACAATGCGGCGCACCATGGTGCAAAAACGGCACAGATGCGTCACGCATCTGTGCCGTAAAAGTGACGCATTGCTGGAGTTGCGTCGCAAGCGCGACGCAGCTCCAGCAATGCTCTGGGGGCCCTATCTAGTTAATGCTGCGTCAATCCAGGGAAGACATGGCTTGGCAGTTCGGGCTGGACTGTTCCCATGAGGCACAGGGTCAGACTGATTTGCATATAGCCATGTCTGAACTGGGGTGGCAGAGTGGGCTAAAGAACAGTGATAGATTAAACCCAGATCTTTTGACTGGGTGTGAGTGTTTGATTGATTCAGATGCTCCGTCCATCACCACCCCCTTTTGAACCGCTTTTGGCCGCCATAAGTGTGGCAGGGTATGCTCAGACGTGAGTCCCTTGCTCACTTTGCCACTGGATTCAAGCAAGCCGAAAAGAAAAAGGCTGAAGACGGCTGGAATGCCAGAAACCGGTCCTCGGAAGCTTGTTTCCGGTCCAGGGAAGACATGGCTTGGCAGTTCGGGCTGGACTGTTCCCATGAGGCACAGGGTCAGACTGATTTGCATATAGCCATGTCTGAACTGGGGTGACAGAGTGGGCTAAAGAACGGTGATGGATTAAACCCAGATCTTTTGACTGGGTGTGAGTGTTTGATTGATTCAGATGCTCCGTCCATCACCACCCCCTTTTGTACCGCGTCAATCCTTACTCCTGCTTCAGGCAGGCGCAGGGTTTTGACGCAGCATGGACCTAAAAGTGACTGAGTGAAATCTTGTAGATTTCACTCAGCCACTTTTAGGAGGCGTTCCTGCGCCGGAACGCCTCCCCTGCACAGGAACGCCTACATGTGGCGCAGGGCTTTACAACGTGACGCATCTCCCAGATGCGTCACGTTGTAAGTACCCCCGAACCATGGAGCAGGATTTGCGCCGCCGCTGCGTCACAAAAGTGACGCAACGCCGGCGTAAATGAGGCGCAAGGAGCTTGTAAATCTGCCCCTTCGCCTGTAGAAGTATTAGTTAATATTCCACACACGTGAATTACGAAAAGTTCTCTGGTTGGAACTTTTCTGACAATCAGGCCGGGTGCTCCATTTACCAACATACAAACTCGAAAAACATGTACCGTCTTTCCTTGTCCACTGGAAAGAGTACACAACTCCGAAAATGAAAAGCACTATCTCATTCACAAATTGATATATTTTCAACTTTAATTTTAGACGGTTAATAACATGTCTTTTACATTACATCTAATTTTTAATTAAAAAAACATTTATCCTCCCCGTCGGGGAATTGAACCCCGGTCTCCCGCGTGACAGGCGGGGATACTGACCACTATACTAACGAGGATCTGATACGGAAAACGTTTTCAAGATCCTAGTTGAGGCGGAACAAACAGCACAATTGGAGTGCAGTCGATCAAAGTTATACCATTGATTTTTCATGAAAACGCTGAAAGCAAAGATCACTAGTGTTTTTTTTTCACGCGATGTCCTACCTTGCACAGCCCGTTTGTCACTTTTGTCACACGATTAAGAAGAGCGCTAGAAAGGAACGTTCCCCTCGAGTGACCATTAGAGTCTACTGTGTCTCTCTAGGGCGCATGCGCGGTTTCACAGCCAATTAAAAGGCGTTTCGTTTGATGCCCTATTGTAGCACAGAACAAGGAACTTTCAGCTCTTGACACTGTAACAAAATCGGTGCAAAGCGGGCATTTAAATCCATTAAGCTTTTAAGTGGTCTAGAAAACGTGTTATTATAATGCTATTACCAAATTTGGTTGTATCATAACAATTTGAAATGCTGTGACCGCGCTTCTGTTCTTCAGACTAAATTAATGACATAGTGATAGATATAATCAAACAGAAAAGTATCTTTTCACTTAAGCTGGCATTACACAGTAACTATCAGTCCATGAAATATAACAATGTAAAGTGAAGTCTACGGGAATTATGCTTGAGTGGCTTTAAAACTCTGGTGGTTTGGTATGCATGTTACTTACGCCTGTCATTTCCATAGTTTCAGGGAGAGTGGGACTGACACCAAATGTGTGACATTTGAAATGACACTTTCACACAAGTAAATCAAACCAATGACTAGTATTCGAGCGCCTCCCTTTGAGTTTGCTGCTCAATTATCAAGACTAATGAACAAACATGCATGCAGCATCAGATGAATGCCTAGTAATAATCATTTTGTTGTGAATAATTAGAAATGAAAATGCTTCATTTCCGAGGCTGTTATTCTGTAAATTGAACATTATGAGGTCGGTGGAAGTGGCAGTGTACACATGCAAACAGTTTATAAGTGTAAAGGCGGTAATTTTGAGGGAAAAAAACTGCCAGGAGATGTATTTTCCCCATTCACATATTTTGAAGCAGAGGCACTTTTTGGTGGAGACAGCTAAAATAAAGCCATTTTTGTACCGTCCAGAAATGGTGAGTCTCCTGACTGAATTGGGTTTATTGGCATGTGTGCAGGGGCCTTCAGAGTGTGTCGATCACTCCTGTCCTCTTCACACCACTCTCTCCTGCAGCCTCTTATTAGACATGGGCACTCTTTTTATCCTCATATCTGTTTTAAACACTCAATATGCATATCTTACACTTCATTATTTTCTCTTCAGCGCCTCCTTTTCACTCTCTCCTGTGCGTGCTTCCTCACATCTCTGTCTCTTCACCAATCCCCCCACATATACAATGCACCCGCTCACCTGTACCCACTGCAGTTTTTATTTTACTTTCTCCCTGCCAATATTTTGACAGTTATGATCAAATAATCAATATAATCACAATACATTTGCATGCATGAAAACAATGTAGGACGGGAAAATGGGGGATTTTGAAAAAAAATCTATCTATCTATCTATCTATCTATCTATCTATCTATCTATCTATCTATCTATCTATCTATATTCACATATATAATAATATATTTAGCAATATATATATAGACCTTCGAAGCTTGCTCTCAAGAGCTGCAGCCTGCTCAGCATCCGTGTGTCTCTCCAGAGACATTATGATCACTGTTTCCGAGATGTGCCAGTCATATAAGCTGTAATAAACTGGGCTCATACAGTGTTGCCGGGGGAATCCCAGTCACCACTTTTCTTGGTCAGGTTCACACTGCCTGCGGCACTGCAGAAAGATTAAGCAAACGAGCCCTGACTAAACAAAAGCCATGCAGAAATCAAAGCGTATCAGTTTACCCACTGATGGCGCTAACAGCCAGCAGACACCCAGAAGCAAAAAACGCCATCATCAGGAACACCAAGACAGCCCTTCTCTGGGTAGACAAAGAACTGGAGGTCAGCATCAAAAACTCCAAGTGGGAGTCCTTGTGGCACAATCCCAGAATAACATTCAAAGGGGCCGTACTAACGAATGAGGTGTGGTGTAGCAAAGGGATCACAACACCGTCACAACTGGAGCTTAACAATAACCCACTCACTTTTGAGTCGCTGCAGGAGACACACAAACTGCACAACAGAGACTTCTACACCTTTCTTACCACCAAAGGAGCAATCACCAGAGCCAACCTATCGAAACAAAAACCCTCAATATTACAGTACACACAGAACCTAAACAAAGTGGGACACCAGACAGCCCTTCTCAGGGTAGACAAAGAACTGGAGGTCAGCATCAAAAACTCCAAGTGGGAGTCCTTGTGGCACAACCCCAGAATAACATACAAAGGGGCCGTACTAACGAATGAGGGGTGGTGTAGCAAAGGGATCACAACACCGGCACAACTAGAACTTAACAACAACCCACTCACTTTTGAGACGCTGCAGGAGACACACAAACTGCACAACAGAGACTTCTACACCTTTCTTAGCACCAAAGCAGCAATCACCAGAGCCAACCTATCGAAACAAAAACCCTCAATATTACAGTACACACAGAACCTAAACAAACTGGGACACCAGACAGCGCACATCCACAAACTCATCACCCCGTGCACCACAACGCTCAACAAGACGCTAGCATTTTGGGAGGGGGCATACAGTAATCCACTTACCGAAGCAGCAAAAGCCAGGCTATGGTGATCGGCCTCAAAAAACAAAGTAACACCCCAGCTTGCCCAAACGAAATACTGGCTGTTGCACAGGCTACATTGGAGTGTAGGGACAATGACACCTGCTGGAACTGCCAGAAAGCAAGGGGAGACCTAGCACACATTCTATACGACTTCCCCAAGGTCAAGGCATTCTGGGGCAAGGTCCATGACTTTATAGACGCACTCACGGGCAGCCAATCCACACGCGGCCTACCAGGCATCACCATGGCCTTCCTGGATACAACACTCGACTCGAAAGAAAACAGTGACCGAGTAGATGTTCTGCTCACTGCCGCTGCCAAAACAGTCCTAGGCAACTGGAAGGACACGGGGAAAGCCTCCTTCAAACGCTGGTTCAACTGGGTAACCTTTCTGAGAGGGGCGGACAATATAGCAGCAAACTATCAACCAGCCAACCACACAGCAAGAAGGGGGATGTGGTCAGCCCTAGATGCTCACCTGGAACAATAACCCCCACCTCCCTCTCTTCTTCTTTCTTTCTTTTTGTCTCCACTGTCACTAAAGCCAAGTAAATGGGTCAAACTGCATTATTTTGTATATGCAAATTATATTTTGAATAAAAATACTTTGAAATCAAAGCGTATCAGTCATTACTATAAAGAGGTAAGTATGTGTGACAATGCATTTAGTGCGGTAATGCGGGGATACTCACTAAAATGCATTAGACTAACCCCGATGCGTGGTACTTGGCAGGAGTGCTCCAGCTATGGAGTCATCTCCATGTCAGATCTCGTCCTGCTGAACCAAGTGGCGGACGACTGAAATCGCAATTCTTCCAGTCCAAGTTTTTGTTTGAGACGTTTCGGTTGAAATCATTTTCGGAGCATTAGAAAATCCAGGCTGCAAAGATGTGGATGAGCTACTCCTGCTGGTATCAGGGAAACCTGAAAGCTGTGAAGACAGTGGGGAGAACTCAACTGCATGATCTGGTAAGCACATGAGCTCTGGCCCAAGAACTCAGGTGATACAAGACCGCTACTCCGTCACACATCAACACTGCTCTGAAAGAGCCCACTCTGGTATTAAATATAGATACCAGATGGCTCTATGTCTCCAAGGATGCAAGACTCTAATGCCATGTCTTTCTTTTGCAAATTATTGTTTTCTGGTGTGGAAGCAGAACCACAAACTCCCAAAATTCAGGAAACCCCAAAATTCAAAACACTCAAAATTTTCCAGAGGCGATTTCACTTCAGGGTTGATTGGGCGCTAAAATGCACCCTCCCCAACATCAGACCCAACATAAGCCTAGAAGAGTAGCAATTAAGTAACAGGGACCACTCAAAAACTGGGTTCTAGAGCAAGGTAAAGTTAAAGGGATTTGTTACAGAATCTCAAAACCAAATAATACAGAAATAAAAGTTAAATGCCATGAAGGCTCAAATAAAGTGTAAGAAATCAGTAATATTTCAAGTCTGACGTGAACATATTAATTAATAAGAACTCAGACTGCATCCCCAGCTGAAATACGTTCAGGAGAATCTAAAAATCTGGCTCACCCCTTGAATTTAGGGGCTCTCATGCACAATTCATGCATACAAAATTAGAGAAAACTGCAGTTTCAGCATGGCATGTTCAAAGATAAAACATTTTAGGCAAATCAGAGAATAAACACGTCACTAAAAAGCATAAAACATTGACCCACTTCTAATCAATGTTGAGCAGCTTTGATGTCACATTGTCATAGCAAGTCCAACAATACAATATTTCAAACAGTGGGCTGTGTTCCAGGAGAGGAGTGCTAACCCAACAATGGAGCTACAGAGGCAGGACCTGGGGCAGTTTGCAACATTAGGAACTTAAAGAAAGTTTTTTTGCAATACTTAAACATTTAGGAAAACTACTGAATGATGGCATTTTGTCTTTGCTCTGTGGGGGGAGAAGGTGGGAGGGGAACGAGAAGGAGGGAAATGACCAGGCAGCATCAAAACACTATCCATGTAAATTCAAAATGAAGTTTTCAGTAAAATGTGGCCGAACTAAAATACATTCATAAACACTGTTAGAAATGGGGGTCTTAAGTTGGCAATGGTTTGCACCTTTGTCCAAATAGGGATGCTTGCTTCTAGTCAGGGAAAGGGGGATACACTCCTGAAATAAACCCTACTCACTCCCTTGAAAACTTGGCATGAGCAGACAGGCTTATTTCATAGGCAGTGTGTAAAGCATTTGTGAGTGAACACATACAGTAATATAGTGAAAACATTACAAATGGACTCAACAACAGTTTAGAAAAATAAGTAATATTTATCTAAACTAGACCAAACAACAAAAATCCACAATACAGTATCCAACAATAAGACTTTCAAATGGTAGAAATAGTTCCGCTCAAGCAAGTTGTAAATGTGACCAGTGGTCGAAGTGGGGACAAAAAAGTAGGGGAACTGTGGGCGGAGACTCAGGGGGCGGGAATAAGCAGAGGATTGGATTAGTGGGCGGAGTTGGAGGTGTGGCTAAAAATAGCAAAACATACCAATTTTTTGTGCATTTGACATTTCACTGACCAGTTACAGCTTATAACGTTATTTAATTCAAACAATCGATACACATGTTTATTTGAGGTTTAATATATAAGTTGTTTATATTTAATTCATTTACAATGTGGGACATGTTTCCAATCACAGAATATTCCAAATACGCGTATAAGTGGAATCATAAGCCATTTGTCTCCGAGCCATGCAGTTTCTTTCGTTGGCACTTCTCCTCCCTTTTTCTAACCATTTCTGAACATAAAATTCAGGTTTAAATTCTATGACAGGAGGCCCCACGATGTTTATGAACATTATAGAAGACAGACGATTTATTGATATTCTGTTCCGCAGTGGTGTGAGCACATCGTTCATTACACTAAAGCCCCATTCACATTCAGCAGTTGAGGTACAAAAGGTGTTTATAATGTGCACTAATGGTTTCAGGCTTTCAGGGATGCAATTTTTATTTTGTTTGTACTCTCTGAAACCAAGGATGTACTGCCTAGTATCAAATACATGCAACTTGCTACAAAGGTTTTGTAATTCTCCCTCACCGTATAAGATGTCTACTGGATGAATGAGAGCCACCCTAATAGCAAAGCTGAGGAATGATCGCCATCCACACATTAGTCCAGGACCTGGCAACTCAAAACCCATTAATGTTTACACCCATTCCAGCGGCAGGCGGAACCTACAGCTTACACCCAGCACAGGCCCTACCACACTGGCCCTGGACCACGTCTCACCCTTCTCCGGACAGTCCAGGAATGACTGTAACCTTTGTGCTCCCCCACCCGTGGCACCTTTTAGAAGAGGAGAACATTTTGCAGTGCTCACATTTGAAAAGTCATTCCCTGCTAGTATTTGTTACACAACTGTGTTTACCATGTCTCATGTTTGTAAACTGGATGTAATTTAAGAGGTGGCTTCATGTGGTGAAAACTTTTTTGCAGCTTTCAGGGGCGGCTGGTGACATTTGAAAGTGGTGGGGGCGTAAACTAATTTGCATATTGCACCGCAGCGAGCGAGCCCGAACCACCTTGCATCCATCCATACATCATTCATGCATCCACCCATCCATCCACCCACCCACCCACCCATCCTGCATCCATACATCATTCATTCATGCATCCACCCATCCATCCATCCACCCATCCATCCACCCATCCACCATCCATTCATGCATCCACCCATCCATCCATCCTGCATCCATCATTCATTCATCCATCCACCCATCCATCCACCCATCCATCCTGCATCCATCATCCACCCATCCATCCACCCACCCTGCATCCATCCTGCATCCATCATTCATTCATGCATCCACCCATCCATCCACCCATCCATCCTACATCCAGCCTGCATCCATCATTCATTCATGCATCCACCCATCCATCCATCCACCCATCCATCCACCAATTCTGCATCCATCCTGCATCCATCATTCATTCATGCATCCACCCATCCATCCACCCATCCATCCATCATCCACCCATCCATCCTGCATCCATCCTGCATCCATCATTCATTCATGCATCCACCCATCCATCCATCCACCCATCCATCCTGCATCCATCATTCATTCACCCATCCATCCATCCATCCACCCTGCATCCACCCTGCATCCATCCTGCATTCATGCATCCATCCATCCATCCACCCATCCACCCATCCACCCATCCACCCATCCACCATCCATTCATGCATCCACCCATCCATCCATCCTGCATCCATCATTCATTCATGCATCCACCCATCCATCCACCCATCCATCCTGCATCCATCATTCATTCATGCATCCACCCATCCATCCACCCACCCATCCATCCTGCATCCATCATTCATTCATGCATCCACCCATCCATCCATCCACCCATCTTCCTGCATCCATCATTCATTCATGCATCCACCCATCCATCCATCCACCCATCTTCCTGCATCCATCATTCATTCATGCACCCATCCATCCATCCACCCTGCATCCATCCTGCATCCATCATTCATTCATGCATCCACCCATCCATCCACCCATCCACCATCCATTCATGCATCCACCCATCCATCCATCCTGCTTCCATCATTCATTCATGCATCCACCCATCTATCCTGTATCCATCATTCATTCATGCATCCACCCATCCATCCACCCACCCATCCACCCACCCATCCATCCTGCATCCATCCTGCATCCATCCTGCATCCATCATTCATTCATGCATCCACCCATCCATCCACCCATCCATCCTGCATCCATCCTGCATCCATCATCCACCCATCCATCCACCCACCCATCCTGCATCCATCCTGCATCCATCCTGCATCCATCATTCATTCATGCATCCACCCATCCATCCACCCATACATCCACCAATTCTGCATCCATCCTGCATCCATCATTTATTCATGCATCCACCCATCCATCCATCCACCCATCCATCCATCCACCCATCCATCCATCATCCACCCATCCATCCTGCATCCATCCTGCATCCATCATTCATTCATGCATCCACCCATCCATCCATCCACCCATCCATCCTGCATCCATCATTCATTCATGCACCCATCCATCCATCCACCCCGCATTCATCCTGCATCCATCATTCATTCATGCATTCACCCATCCATCCTGCATCCATCATTCATTCATGCATCCACCCACCCATCCATCCTGCATTCATCCTGCATCCATCATTTATTCATGCATGAGGGCAAACCGATATGTTGTGGGTATTAAATTGCTAAATAAACGACAATATTGGAATTAGAATTAGTAGAGGGGATCTTATGTTATCATTACACCTGTCAAATGACTGCATTGTTACTTCATTCAGTGTGTTTAAGAGTTTAGCGAAAAACGTTTTCTGCACAGGAAAATGTATGTTTATTTCGGTTTTCATACTTTTACAGACTGTCTTCCTCTGTTCTAAGTGAAATCTTTTTGTCATCTGCCTGGGGCTTCTTATCTCTGTGTTCTGGGACGTGCGGGCGGGTTTTCTACACAGTAATATAAGGCCAGCTTTACGTTAGATGCCAAGCCCCCCAAATAATTGAGAATAACACAATAAAAATGTTCATGCATGTAGATTGTTTTTTTTAAAGTAAGAATGCCGCAAATAAGTTAGGGACACTGCCTTAGAGGAAGGCCAATTGTGTTTACAGTCTGCCTACTCCTGAAATACGTCCATTATTGCAGGCTACCAGAGCACTGTCCCTACCAGCCAGGAGGCCAGTCCATCACAGGACCAGTGCCCAAGCTGAGTCATGCACATTGAAGAAAGTAGGGCAGACCATAGCGCCAGTTCAAGCACCCCACAGTCAGTCAGCATGGCGATAAGCAAAGCAAGCCACATTGATCCCCAGCAACTCCTGCATACCACCCAACACTTCTGCGCATCCTTGCTTCAGAATGCTGCACACCCCACCATAGAGCCTCCATAAGTACGAGCACACCTGGGTGCTTATAATGAATCTGGGTCAGAGCTTATAGAGGTACCAGCACCAAACGTCACTACTAAGTGGGCCTAATCAGTAGATTCTCTAACCTCGGTGCAAACGGTTTGAGATGTGACCCGTATACATCACACTTTGACAGGATGGCAGAAAAATACAAGCGAGTAAGAAGCAGGTGATGGAGTGAAGAAAAGAGAATGGTTTGGAGATAAAATACGAGGAAAGGCAGAGAGAAAGAAGACAGAAGCAGCAAAGAAAAGGGATAAGGAGAATTATGCACCAAGTGTTTTATTCCCCCCACTTACTTACTTGATGTTTGGGGAGTTCGGCTTCAGAGGCAGTCCAGGCTCCTCGTGCAGGCCCGGATCAGCGAAAGGGTAGAGCTGTAAAGGAGGGGCACTTCTCCTCCCTTTTTCTAACCATTTCTGAACATAAAATTCAGGTTTAAATTCTATGACAGGAGGCCCCACGATGTTTATGAACATTATAGAAGACAGACGATTTATTGATATTCTGTTCCGCAGTGGTGTGAGCACATCGTTCATTACACTAAAGCCCCGGTCACATTCAGCAGTTGAGGTACAAAAGGTGTTTATAATGTGCACTAATGGTTTCAGGCTTTCAGGGATGCAATTTTTATTTTGTTTGTACTCTCTGAAACCAAGGATGTACTGCCTAGTATCAAATACATGCAACTTGCTACAAAGGTTTTGTAATTCTCCCTCAACGTATAAGATGTCTACTGGATGAATGAGAGCCACCCTAATAGCAAAGCTGAGGAATGATCGCCATCCACACATTAGTCCAGGACCTGGCAACTCAAAACCCATTAATGTTTACACCCATTCCAGCGGCAGGCGGAACCTACAGCTTACACCCAGCACAGGCCCTACCACACTGGCCCTGGACCACGTCTCACCCTTCTCCGGACAGTCCAGGAATGACTGTAACCTTTGTGCTCCCCCACCCGTGGCACCTTTTAGAAGAGGAGAACATTTTGCAGTGCTCACATTTGAAAAGTCATTCCCTGCTAGTATTTGTTACACAACTGTGTTTGCCATGTCTCATGTTTGTAAACTGGATGTAATTTAAGAGGTGGCTTCATGTGGTGAAAACTTTTTTGCAGCTTTCAGGGGCGGCTGGTGACATTTGAAAGTGGTGGGGGCGTAAACTAATTTGCATATTGCACCGCAGCGAGCGAGCGAGCCCGAACCACCTTGCATCCATCCATACATCATTCATGCATCCACCCATCCATCCACCCACCCACCCACCCATCCTGCATCCATACATCATTCATTCATGCATCCACCCATCCATCCATCCACCCATCCATCCACCCATCCACCATCCATTCATGCATCCACCCATCCATCCATCCTGCATCCATCATTCATTCATCCATCCACCCATCCATCCACCCATCCATCCTGCATCCATCACCCACCCATCCATCCACCCACCCTGCATCCATCCTGCATCCCTCATTCATTCATGCATCCACCCATCCATCCACCCATCCATCCTACATCCATCCTGCATCCATCATTCATTCATGCATCCACCCATCCATCCATCCACCCATACATCCACCAATTCTGCATCCATCCTGCATCCGTCATTCATTCATGCATCCACCCATCCATCCACCCATCCATCCACCCATCCATCCATCATCCACCCATCCATCCTGCATCCATCCTGCATCCATCATTCATTCATGCATCCACCCATCCATCCATCCACCCATCCATCCTGCATCCATCATTCATTCACCCATCCATCCATCCATCCACCCTGCATCCACCCTGCATCCATCCTGCATTCATGCATCCATCCATCCATCCACCCATCCACCCATCCACCCATCCACCCATCCACCATCCATTCATGCATCCACCCATCCATCCATCCTGCATCCATCATTCATTCATGCATCCACCCATCCATCCACCCATCCATCCTGCATCCATCATTCATTCATGCATCCACCCATCCATCCACCCACCCATCCATCCTGCATCCATCATTCATTCATGCATCCACCCATCCATCCATCCACCCATCCACCCACCCATCCATCCATCATCCACCCATCCATCCTGCATCCATCATTCATTCATGCATCCACCCATCCATCCATCCACCCATCTTCCTGCATCCATCATTCATTCATGCACCCATCCATCCATCCACCCTGCATCCATCCTGCATCCATCATTCATTCATGCATCCACCCATCCATCCACCCATCCACCATCCATTCATGCATCCACCCATCCATCCATCCTGCTTCCATCATTCATTCATGCATCCACCCATCCATCCTGTATCCATCATTCATTCATGCATCCACCCATCCATCCACCCACCCATCCACCCACCCATCCATCCTGCATCCATCCTGCATCCATCATTCATTCATGCATCCACCCATGCATCCACCCATCCATCCTGCATCCATCCTGCATCCATCATCCACCCATCCATCCACCCACCCATCCTGCATCCATCCTGCATCCATCATTCATTCATGCATCCACCCATCCATCCACCCATACATCCACCAATTCTGCATCCATCCTGCATCCATCATTTATTCATGCATCCACCCATCCATCCATCCACCCATCCATCCATCCACCCATCCATCCATCATCCACCCATCCATCCTGCATCCATCCTGCATCCATCATTCATTCATGCATCCACCCATCCATCCACCCATACATCCACCAATTCTGCATCCATCCTGCATCCATCATTCATTCATGCATCCACCCATCCATCCATCCACCCATCCATCCTGCATCCATCATTCATTCATGCACCCATCCATCCATCCACCCTGCATCCATCCTGCATCCATCATTCATTCATGCATTCACCCATCCATCCTGCATCCATCATGCATTCATGCATCCACCCACCCATCCATCCTGCATTCATCCTGCATCCATCATTTATTCATGCATGAGGGCAAACCGATATGTTGTGGGTATTAAATTGCTAAATAAACGACAATATTGGAATTAGAATTAGTAGAGGGGATCTTATGTTATCATTACACCTGTCAAATGACTGCATTGTTACTTCATTCAGTGTGTTTAAGAGTTTAGTGAAAAACGTTTTCTGCACAGGAAAATGTATGTTTATTTCGGTTTTCATACTTTTACAGACTGTCTTCCTCTGTTCTAAGTGAAATCTTTTTGTCATCTGCCTGGGGCTTCTTATCTCTGTGTTCTGGGACGTGCGGGCGGGTTTTCTACACAGTAATATAAGGCCAGCTTTACGTTAGATGCCAAGCCCCCCAAATAATTGAGAATAACACAATAAAAATGTTCACGCATGTAGATTGTTTTTTTTAAAGTAAAAATGCCGCAAATAAGTTAGGGACACTGCCTTAGAGGAAGGCCAATTGTGTTTACAGTCTGCCTACTCCTGAAATACGTCCATTATTGCAGGCTACCAGAGCACTGTCCCTACCAGCCAGGAGGCCAGTCCATCACAGGACCAGTGCCCAAGCTGAGTCATGCACATTGAAGAAAGTAGGGCAGACCATAGCGCCAGTTCAAGCACCCCACAGCCAGTCAGCATGGCGATAAGCAAAGCAAGCCACATTGATCCCCAGCAACTCCTGCATACCACCCAACACTTCTGCGCATCCTTGCTTCAGAATGCTGCACACCCCACCATAGAGCCTCCATAAGTACGAGCACACCTGGGTGCTTATAATGAATCTGGGTCAGAGCTTATAGAGGTACCAGCACCAAACGTCACTACTAAGTGGGCCTAATCAGTAGATTCTCTAACCTCGGTGCAAACGGTTTGAGATGTGACCCGTATACATCACACTTTGACAGGATGGCAGAAAAATACAAGCGAGTAAGAAGCAGGTGATGGAGTGAAGAAAAGAGAATGGTTTGGAGATAAAATACGAGGAAAGGCAGAGAGAAAGAAGACAGAAGCAGCAAAGAAAAGGGATAAGGAGAATTATGCACCAAGTGTTTTATTCCCCCCACTTACTTACTTGATGTTTGGGGAGTTCGGCTTCAGAGGCAGTCCAGGCTCCTTGTGCAGGCCCGGATCAGCGAAAGGGTAGAGCTGTAAAGGAGGGGTCAGGGACCTCTGGGCAGGCACGGGTCGGAGAGTAATTTACAGGAGAGGCTGGTGGGGCTGGGTCAGCTTTTCAGTGGCTGGCTGGCGTGCAGATATATAGCAAGTCAAGAAGTCCCCCAGGTGGCGTCCCTCAGTCTGATTGACACCAAAAGAATCATTGTCACAGTGGGGGCTGGCAGCGTTGCGGGTGTGAATCACGGGCTCACAGTAGCCACAGGGCCATCAGAGTAGCCGTTTTCGCACCATGCTACACTGATGGCCCTTTCACTCTCGGTTTGCAGGCCCATTAGACACAGCAGGGAAGGGGAGGAGGTCGGGCGCCCTGCAGAGGCCTCCTGAATATTCACGGTGCACCACTCGTGCGGCGAAAAAAAAAGTGTACTTTTAAAGTATGGCAACTTTACAGTCCCCGGTACGCTCTATCAAAATTAAGAAGTAGGGGAACGGACTAACACAATTTTAAGAAGTAGGGGCACGCCGTGCCCTTCCGTCCCCGCCCACTTCTAACGCTGAATGTGACACATTTGTCACAAAGTACTTTAGATGCGTCACGCAATACAAACAAAAGGGTCGCAGGGAAGGTGATGCGTCAGTTCCTTGCTTCGGGGGAGGCAATGCGTCTGTTCCTTGCAGAGCAGGGGAGGTGATGCGTCTGTTCCTTACCGGAGAGGAAGGGGTGCATCTGTTTATTACTGCGTTACGGTGATGATGCGTCAAGATGGCGCCTCGATGCATGGTGATGATCCAGTGCGATCCGACAATCCGGTACGATGAGTGATCTTTTGTAGCCATATGGCAGGTGCTGCGAAGGTCTTCTCTGTGATGCAGCCTGGTGTGGATGCGGCACGCTTCTTCCTGGTTGCTCTGCGAGGCGTCGTAACCAAGTGCGGATCCCCGTGGCTCGCCAGTGCTTCGGGAATCGGTGTTGATGCAACACGCTTCTTCTGGTTGAGTCGATCTTCCAGATCCCAGCAACAAACAGTCTCTAGAGGTCCTAAACAGCAATAGGCACCACTCAGCTGGTTAGAATTCCCAGCAAGGAAATTCAAGGGGAGCTGGTGGTGACGTCTTTGTATCCCTGAGACTTCAGAACAGGAGGCCAGCTCAGTTTTAAGCCTTTGGAGATCTTTCTCAAGACGACAAAGCAAACAGCAAAGTCCTTTTCTCCTTTCCTTGGCAATAAGTGACCACTGCAGGCCAACCCCAAACAGCAAACAGCACAGGGACAGTAATCTTCCTCAGCTTCTCCGGTTCTTCTCCTTGGCAAAGGTTTTCTCTTGATTTCCCAGAAGTGATCTAAAGTTCTGGGGTCTGGGTCCCTCTTTTTATACACACAAATTCTTTGTTCTCTGATGGCAGAAAGTGTCTGTACCCAGCCAAAACCAGTTCTGTCCTCTCTGGTGCAGCTTCCTGGTAGGAGGTGGAGACAGTATTGTTGAAAGCAGACCTGACCTAGGCAGGTGAAAGGAATTCTCCTCCCCCTACTCTAAATTCTATCCAGGTCCCATTCATCCCAGCCCTGACTCATCTGACTGCCGGAGCCGCTGCGCTCTCCCAGCCCCTGTCACTAACAAGCCAGACATACAATACACAAACCTAGCAGAGGCACACTTGATGGTTAGGCAAGAAAATACCTACTTTCTAAAAGGGGTATTTTCAAACACAGAATGTAAAAATAACCCACCCTAAAAGATGCACTATAACATTCTGAGTTCAGGCATACTAAACTTTATTTTCCTATCTTGTTCTGAGGGTCAGTTATGATTATAAGATGTTATACACTAAGGGCCCGATTCACAGAATGAACTTAAGACTCAATCCTAAACTTACTACTATTTTGGTATTCACAGAATGAACTTACTGCTTTTGGTATTCACAGAAGTTAGGATTTTGTCTTAAGTTTGACTTAAGACAGACTTAAGACAAAATCCTAAGTTCTGTGAATACCAAAAGTAGTAAGTTCATTCTGTGAATGCCAAAAGTAGTAAGTGCATTCTGTGACTCCCAAAATAGTAGTAAGTTTAGGATTGAGTCTTAAGTTCATTCTGTGAATCGGGCCCTAACTGCCTATTCTGACCTATGGGAACAGATAGCCTTGCAATAGTGAAAAACGGAATTGGCAGTATTTCACTATCAGGAAATGCTACACACATTAGAGCATTTCCTACCTTTCTCATTCAATACATACTGCCCACAGGGGTACCTTGGGCCTACCTTAGGGTGACTAATATGTAGAAAAGAGTTTTAGGGACTTGCCAAGTCGACATTGCAGTCCCAGACTGCACATAGGCTCTGCAATGGCAGGCCTTATACACATTTTTACAAGGCTGCTTCTGTGGGTGGCACAATCAGTGCTGCAAGCCCCTCATCATCATTTGATTTACAGGCCCTGGGCACACATGGGGGCATATTAACGAGTTCTGGCGCATCTCTGCATATCAGCAGAGATGAGCCAGAACAAATGCGTCACGCAAAACTACCCTTGCGTCACGGCAGATGCGCTGCATTTACAATGCAGCGTGCCATGGCACAAGGGTAGGCAGATGCGTGACGCGTCGCTAGTGTTAATATTTCCTGCTAACGCGAGCGCAAAATACATTCTTATGCATGAAGTAAAAGAAAAATGATGCAATGTATAGGAATTCTTGAATGCATTTATGTGTACTGTCATCGATTGTGAGAGGCCTGTGGGCCTACGCCCTGCTTTGCAACAACCTGTTCTGCACCTGATGACTCACGATCGTGAGAGCCCTGTGTGAATAGGTCCTGCATTTTCACATCCAGTTCTGCACCTGATGATGATGAGAGGTCTGTGTGCCTAGGCTCTGCATTGCTGCTTACTCCTCTACATCTGATGACTGATGATGGTGAAAGGCCTGTGTGCCTAAGACCTGTATTGCCGCATCTTGTTTTTTGGCTGATGATCATGAGAGGCCTGTGTGCCTATGTCCTGCATTGCTGCCTTCTGTTGTGCACCTGATGCCCGGTGATTGTGAGAGGCCTGTGTGCTAAAGTTCTGCATTACCACACCTGGCGATCATGAGAGGCCTGTGTGCCTAGGCCCTGCATTGCTGCCTTCTGTTGTGCACCTGATGCCCGGTGATTGTGAGAGGCCTGTGTGCTAAAGTTCTGCATTACCACACCTGGCGATCATGAGAGGCCTGTGTGCCTAGGCCCTGCATTGCTGGAACCTGTTTTACACCAGATGATCGTGAGAGGCCAATGTGTCTAAGCCCTGCATTGCAGCATCCTGTTGCTCAACTGAAGATTGTCAGAGGCCTGTGTGCCTAAGCCCTGCATCGCTGCATCCTATCCTTCACCTAAGGATTGTGAGAGGACTGTGTGTCTAAGCCCTGTACTGTTGCATCTTGTTCTCCACCTGATGATTGTAAGAGGCCTGTGTGCCGAAGCCCTGCATTGCTGCATCATGTTTTACACCTAATGACTGTAAGATGACTGTGTATCTAAGTCCTGCATTTCTGCGTCTTGTACTGTGCCCCATGGCCAGGGGACGCTCTTCAGTCTGAACTTTGCATCGTAGCATCCCCTTCTGCACCTAGTGATTAGTCCATGCACCTGATAACCTGCAGCACCGCATCACTTTGCCAAGGGGCTAATTATGGTGAGTGTGCCCAGATCACCACATACTGAGCCATTTCAAATGGCTTATGACTCTGTGGACCCTTGAGTCTGATCCTCATGCACTACAACATACCGTAGTGGCACTTGAGCATGCATGACCCTAGCATCTAAACCCTCTTCTTTCGTGGTACCTCTTCTACCGTGTGGTGCAGGCAGCACCTGCATCATCATTCATTAGGCTGGACACAGAGCAGTGCCTATGTGCAGATTCCGCCTCCACCCCCACCCAGTTTCAAGTTTATTTTATTTAGCACAGTTACTTAAAACCATTGCTACAAAATATCTCATTACATATCAATTTTAAAATAATAAAACCAGTTTGCTTTAACAACTAATTGATTTTTACAACACATTGATAAAATAAGCAGTTATTTAGCAGCGTTTTTCCTTGTCAGCTATATTGATGTTCTGTCCTGTCCTCGGGTGCAAAGCACGCCAAAGCAGCCTGCCTCCGTGTGCGGATAACTCTCTGATTAAAAAGTGATGTTAAAAGCTGTTTCCTTTCCTGTGTTAGTTCTTTCCACGTACAGAGAATCGGGCCCGGACTGGCCGTAGCGGGCACCGGGCAATCCCCCGGTGCGCCGCTCAAGTGGGGCCGGTTTTGGGTTCTTGAGGGCCGTTTTAGTTACAGGGCCGTTTTTGCAGCAAAACTGCAAAATCGTCCCTGTAAATAAATCGGCAGAAACCGGCCCAGGCTAAGAGCTCAGCGGCACCCCCCACCCACCCGCGGGGATGGGGGGGGGGGGCGCAAGCACTTTGCCAGGGCCGGTATTGGTTCCCAGTCCGGCCCTGCAGAGAATGTGCATCTTCTTGTGATGTACTGCATAAGCAACAGGTGGAATCAGATTGTTTTTTTAGCCAATGTGGAAAGTGCTTTATGCATGGCAGTAGGCCTAATCTGAATTTTAAACAATTTTATTATATTTGGCAAATCCCTGAGCTAGATACTTTTGTGCAGTCAAGGAGGAATAAGAGCTCAAGATAACCTAGCCGTGCGACCTTCTTGTTAGGTCTGCCTTGTCTTCAATCCAAGATTGATTCTTAACTATCCTCTTTATCTTTATTACTTTTTTGTGGAGGCTCTGAGTTGTAGAAGTTACCCAAAGTTCGGTAAGACCTAAAGTGGACAGACTAGTTGCAAAATACTTTGCCGCTGGTGATGCATCTTTCTGTTGTAACTCTGACCACAAATGCCAACTTAGGATGCCTGGTTTGGATTTCCTTACTTTGTCTCAGAAGATGAATAGCGCACCTTTTCTTGCAAGGGTCTGTTTTTGAACACCAAACTCGAGCCTGATCCGTGCTGGAGAGACTCGTATTGGTAGACTGAAGATTATTCTACACACCTTTGCCACCCCACCATCCAAGAGCTTTGAGTCCCTTGCCCTCTGTTTCTCGCTACCGTAGGTTATTGTAGGTAGAAGTTGTGCCCTTATAACTTCAATCAATGGGGCAAGTGAGGGGCCGGTCAGTTTGGAGTTGAGGTTTTTCATTGAGGCAGCTAGGGCTATTCCCTTCCTTTTAATTGTATCCCTTTGGGGTACAAAATGCTAACCTTTGTCGATAATCACCCCAGGTATTTGTAATCTGTAGCTGAGTCTATGCGAGTCTTGTCCCAAAACCAGACAGGTGTTTTCTTAAGGTTCTTTTTAATTATCATGATTTTGTTTTTTTCCAAGTTGATATTTAAATTGTTTGTCTCGGAGTACTCAAACGTTATATCAAGGAGGCGCTGTAGACCCACCTTCGTTTGGCTGATCAAAACTAAGTTGTCAGTTTAAAGTAAGCATGGTAGTGCTAGGTTCCCGATCTTTGGAGAGTGTGAATTACTGGCATTTAGTAGTGGGCTCAGATCTGCAAGAAACAGGTTAAACAACGTTGGGGCCAATAAGCAGCCTTGCTCAAGGCCTTTTGTTTTTGGGATCTTTCTTGATAGAGTTGACCCATCACCCAACTGTACTTGAACCCAGGTCTGAGTAATTAACAGATTTAGCAAAGCCTGGGGTATGCCCCAGCCTGCCAATTTTGACCAGAGTCTATGACGGCTTACATGATCGAAAGCCAACCGGTAATCGATAAAGCACAAGTATAGCGCCATTTTTGTAATCTCGGCCTTATCGATTAACAGAGCCATAGTCGTTATGTTTGTTATTGTCCCAACAGATTTGGGGAAGCCAGTTTGATTTAGGGGGATGATTGAATTGTCCTCCGTCCAAAGTTGCAGTTCGTCCAACAATGTGGCCGCAAAGTATTTTGCCTCATTGCCCAAGAGGGCAACTGAGCGATAACTCTTGGGCTGTGTCGTCACCTGATTTAAAGATTGGAGAAATTATCGTAGTCCGCCAGGATGGGAGGAGTAGGCTGTCAGTCTTATTTCCATAAACAGAGGGCTGAGTGCTTTCGCCCAATATTCTGTATCTTGTTTGTAAAGCACAGGTGGAATTCCATTGGGTCTCAGTGCCCCTTCTTGCCTCCCCTTCTTGATGTAGCTTTTGATTATTTTAATGTAATCGTTAGAGGGTGTAATTCCCAGTGATTCTCCTTCATACCATACATCTGATATTGCATTTCCCTCATTGGGATGGTGTTTCAGAGTGGCAGGCCTCTCTATTGTGTCCATGCTGCTTTCTGTGTGCAATAAGATGTTTCCTTGATGAAAATGATTTCCAAGGTAGGTAGCCCAGTCTTCCTCGGATATGTTTGAAGTCAGACCCTCATGCATTGGATGGGTAAATATTTGTATTGTCTCCCAGTACCTCGCACTGTCCTTCCTCTTAGAATCTGCATGTAATTTCACCCACAGGGTATCCTCATTTTCTCGCTTGGCCTCCCAAATTGCTTGCTTCAGCTGGGTTTTCTGCTGTGGCTATATAGCTAGTTTTGGGATTTTGGTTGGAGACCGGCGCACCTGTCGCAAAAAGTAATTAATACTATTTTTGATGGCTTTTATCTTGCTCTTTTGCGGCATGGTGTGGTTGGTGTGGCCTCTATAACCCTGCTGCGATTTTGATTTGATTGGGGGCGGAGAAAGAAGTTGCCAAGGCATTTGTATAATTTGTCCATTCCTCTATTTCGTTGTCCCCTTCCCTTGTTTCAAATAGAAGTTTTGCGGCTTGCTGGAAGTTGTCTTGCGTCGCATGCATAAAAGTTATTTTCCTATAATTAATTGTGGTGGTTGTGCCTGGCTGGCCCTTCCATTTCAGTAGTCTTGGCATATTTGTGCGAAGTATAAGCTCCTGGGGCCGGTTATCACTATCAGCTATGTCGCCCATACTAAATGAAAAGATTTCATTGAAAAGGGTTAGAGACACAAAGATATAGTCCAGCATTGACTTTTTGGTTGATGAGTGATAGGTGAATGCAGGGGGTGTCACCTATACATCTGCCATTCGCTGCTAT
This sequence comes from Lissotriton vulgaris, assembly GCF_964263255.1. Lineage (NCBI taxonomy): Eukaryota > Metazoa > Chordata > Amphibia > Caudata > Salamandridae > Lissotriton > Lissotriton vulgaris. The sequence continues at coordinate 245,943,755 of NC_141685.1, forward strand.
TAGAGGGTGAGATGTTAAAACCCCTATATAAGGCGCTGGCTGATTTTTGAGGGTTCTGCTGATGAATTGGTACCCTGTGGCGTAATATTCCATAACTGGTTATGTATAGATACTTCCTCTGCTTTCGAAGGGCCAAGTAGATGCAAGTTAAAGTCCCCTGTCAGTATCATATCTGGTGCATTAACCTCACTCATGCATAACTCTATGAAGTTGGCCAGTTGTTTTGCATCATTAGATTTCCTATTAGGATGTATATACGTATTTATTATTACTATATCCTTGTTCCCATTCCCTAGTGGCCCCTTTGTGGTGGAGATTTTTATGACGATGGATTCTGATGTTGTTAAGGCAACTGTATGAACTGAGGTTGCGCAGGTGTTATTTGCATAGATCACCAGGCCTCCCTGCAGGTTCCCAAATCTTGCCCTTTTGAGTGCTGGTGCATAGAAATGTAGGTATCCTTGAAGATGTGCTGGATCTGTCATCCATTTCTCTATAAAGCAATGATGTGAAAAAACATTTGGTAGTTCGTGAAGGCATGGTCTGACAGCTTGCTGTTTACCCCATTGATGTTCCATGAGCATATCCGTAGCAAGTTTATTTCACTTTCTAGTGAATTGTACCCGCTGTTCTGTGAATTGTTTCTTACTTGGTTGGCAACTGCCATCGTGGGCCATCTTGAGCCTGCAAGGCTGAAACTTTGATGTGAGTGATTCAGGCGATATATCCCTATATACGGTGGCTGTCTCATGGTGATTGACGAGCACCCCCTTGCCCCTCTCAGTACTGACTTGGGGATGTTGGACCGGTTTGCGATCCATCTATCCTCGTGTTGCTGTGTTAGTGGTGCGGAATAGATGGGTGTGTTGATAAATTTTATCTTTATGCCCCAGTTTTCAAATGTCGATCTCTCCAGTAAAATCTTTTGTACAGTGTTTTCTGATCTCCATGTTGTCTGTGTAACCTCACCCCCCTGAGGGTCTCCTTGGCTGACAAACTCTACTGAGTCCAGGTCTGTGGATCTTACCTCCTAAAGCGAGGGTATAGGTGATAATAAACAAAGAATGTTCCTTCGATTTAATATGTCGCGGGCCCCTCTTCATCTATATACAGGTATAAACTCCAGTGTTTTCACGTTCTTATTGAGGTCATTCACTTGGTTATCTAGTTGTGGCCTGTTAGTGGACTCATGTTTGTTTGTGCTTGTTGAAATGGAATCTCTGGTTGGCTAAAGCTTGCGCCAAAGCCAGGAAGAGACCGCCACTCTAGTCAGGGCAAGGGAGTTACACGCCAAAGATAACCCCTGCTCACCCCTTTGGTAGCTTGGCATGAGGCCATGTGTAAAGCATTTGCGCACGCACACAGCAACAACATCCCCGGCACACTACAAAAGGAACTCCACACAAGGTTATATCAAAAATAGCCTTTGTATTCTCATAACACATTAGACTAGTAAACACATAATATACATGGTGCCACCTGGCACTGGGTCATATCTACAAGGGATTATATACACCTGACAGGGCCCACTGGACCACTGTCAGAACCATCACAAAGCAAGCTTAGTAAAGGTAAAACAGATCATAAATGTACAACCAGTAACCACTGGTAATCACTGTACTTAGCATCAGCCTGTAACATAAACTACATTATGCATAGAATCACATCAGGCGTGAATTACCTTCTGTGCCAACCTCACCAGCATAAACACCTTATGCACTCTTCTCATAAGTCTAAACGCATTAGACCCTAATCTCCAAAACATAACTTGCGTTTAGGAAATAAAACTTAGTAGAGACTATCTCAAACCTAACCATAGTAGGTACAACCTCCTAATCATACAAGACCACATTTAGAGGTATAAACCAGGGTGCGAAAATCATACTACATACATTACATTTCCTAGCACCCTATAACTCGCATTAGGGCCTGGTGCCCTATAATCCTAACAGTCCCCCTGGCCAACTGGCCATCTCAAAAAGGGGCTCAAATGCCCTATGTCCCAAGAGTCAGGGCGCGCTGCCAAAGCAGCGAAACTCAAGGGTGCGCAATCTGGGCAGGCCTAAGCGTTGCAGCTGGCACAAAGTGCTGCGCAGCGGTGAATGTCAGGGGCAAAGGAGTGCATCTCACTCCTAACTCAGACATGTCCCCCAGAGACACAAATGGCCTAAATGTTGCAGCTGCCCACTACTTGCTGGGCAGCTGTAAATATCCAACGAGGCCTGGCACCACTGTGCCCTTTGATTCAATGTGCCAATGTTAGAGCCACACGGGGCTCTAAAACGATCATGGCCACAACTGGAGCAAAAACGCGGGCCCCTCTGGCCCTTAAAACAAATATGCCCCCTTCGTTGGAGCCACACTGGGCTCTGTAAACAAATAATGCACCCAAGCCCCCACGGTGACTTTAAAAACAAATGATGACCACGTTGGATTGACCCGCTCAGGGCCAGACTGGGAACCAAAACCGGACCTGGCAAAGTGCTCGGACGGCCCCCCCTCCCCACTCGGGGGGGTTGGAGGTGCCTTCGAGCGCTTTGCCAGGGCAGGTTTTCGGACGATTTTGTTGCAGGGTAGATTTTGCAGCTATACTGCAAAAATGGCCCTGTAACAAAATCGGCCCCCAGGGGCTCAAAACCGGCCCCCACCCTTGCGGCGCACCAGGGGATTGCCCGGTGCCCGCTATGGCCAGTCCGGGCCTGGGCCTGCTGCCATCCGGGGCCGCTCTGACTGAACTGTAGTCAGGGTGCCGTGATCGGCACCAACATTGCGCCTAACCTCCCCCCCCCCCTTAGCCCTTGCAACTCACTGGCTCTTGGCGTGGGGAGACTCCACTCTTCCTGGTCTCCGCTCTTCACCCAAGGCAGCACGCGGGGCTCCTCTCGTCAACACGGGAGCCCCGCTCGGGCCAGCCGCATCCAGGCAGGCAGGGTGGGCTCCCGCCTGCCTACAGCTGTTCACTCCCATCCCGTTCCGGTGGCATGCGGGACTCCCTCCAGGCTTGGGAGCCCCGATCTACGATACCGCCTCTCCTCTTTGCCTGGCATAGTCCAGCACGGGGTGGGCTCCCACCTGGAGTCTTCCCTCATTTCTCCTGCACCAGCGGCGGTGAGCGGGACTTCCCTCAAGAAACCGGAAGTCCCGCCCTACGTCAGGGACTACGTTGCCTTACTTCCTCCTGGTCGCGGCGGTGATTTTTCTCAGCAAGTAGAACGTGGGGTGGGCTCCCGCATATAAAAAAAAATCAGAATGCCGCAGTCATGGGGTGGGCACCCGCTAATTCATAAGAATCAATTGGAGGCATAAACAGCGGAGTGGGCTCCCGCTCGGTTCTGTATCACTGGGGAATCCCTACCACGGGGATTCCCTCCAACAGGGGCTGCAGCTCGGCGCTGCACAGCCCACGCTCTTCCCTTCTGGAGAAAAAAAACCAGATCACAGCGCTCCTTCCTCCTGGGGAAAATGCAAATAAAGTGCTCTTTCGGGTTTAGGAGCCACAACTTCACAGCAAAATTCCAGGAGCAAAGAAAAAGCAAAAGGTCCCAAAAAGTCCTTTCAGGCATCCAGGGGTAAGGCAGCGCCCAGGGAGGCAAGCCCTCATGGCAACCCCCCCACCCCTGCCCTGGGCCCCAGCAGCAGCACACCCAAGCAGGAACAGCACCAGAACTGAACATTTACATGGGGTCACAGCCCCTATATTTATACTACATTTTCCCTTTGTGTAAAAGTGCAGGGCATGGGAGAACCAGATGCAACTGGTTCAGAGGAGCTTTGGAGCACTTTGTTTTGCTCAGCTCCTCTCTCCTTTGTCAGGTGGGGGCTCAGTACTCATACGCACTACAGGGGGCGGTGCCAGCATTGTGGAGGGAAGGCACAGTCCTATTCAGGTCCCAGGTGCAACTCCTCCCTCCCATCTGCATGCAGATCTCTCTATTCACCCCTGGGCAGACTCCCCCTGGCTCCTGGAGCTACCTACACCTCTCAGCTCCTGTCAATCACAAGCCAGACATGCAATTCACATCAGGCAGGCAGGCACACAGTACACAGAAATGCCAACTTCTAAAAGTGGCATTTCTCCACCAGTCACCATAAATTTGTGCACACCATTGCGCAGCATTTATCCTCACGAGTTCATACATACCAAACTCGCCCCTGCACTCTATGGGAGGGCAGGCCAGTCTCACCACACATACCCAGAGAGCGCACACACTTTACAATGGACAACAGTGCTAAAGTGCTCAGAGGCCTAAAATCACCAACACCAGGTTACAGAAAAAGGCTAGGAGAACGCAAAAAGTTTAGGGGTGAACCTGTCAAAAGGGCCAAGTCCATTAGATGCTGTCAGATTTGACAGATTACCCAGTCGCACTCTTCTGGGGAAATCAATCCCTTCTATTTCAATACAGTTCAAACATAAAGGTATTCATCAACGTATACCAAAGGAAACTGTTAGTTGCACAAATTTTATTCTTCTAGTTCAATCTTTTTCTCAAAATTGAGCTGTTACATCACAGCTGTGCAAAAGTTCATCGTTATTTCAATAAACAATTTGTTGTCCACAAATTCAACCAAATTGCCCAATGCATTTCGTGCTGTCCGCACTTCATCAGGGGAAATACATTTCTATGAGGTAAAATCAGAATAAAGTGTAATCAATGAGGAGGAAGCAGGTCACAGTCTGTTCATAATGTTAAAGCTACATGATCAAGGGATAACTGAAATATATCTAAAAACATGCTGTACCATAGGTGAAGTTTTGAAAGTTTGTGGGAAAAAAGTGCACAACCCAGGTGTTGTTTAGAAGGGTCAAGGGCCAAGTCCAACAGTGCTTACTTGAGCCAGTGTTTTAGCTGCTTCTGACCTGCTCTGGTCGTTGAGAGTTAATTTTGTAGCTGACCCAGTGCAGGGCAGCTTAGTGCTGGACAGATGCTCCATGTCCTCCGCAGAGGCTGGCTTGCTTCTTATACTACTGTGTTTGGCGTCTATATAGTTAACTGTTCGCTCATCTCCTCCAGCAGTAGAGACTGTGATGGAAGAGTAATTAAACACCTTTTCTGATGGATGATCTGGCCGGGTGATAGAGATGGCAGTCTTAGGGGGTTTCTCATCTTAAACCATAAGTCCTGCTGTTGTTTGGTTGGAGACATGACGCTGTGTGGCAGTTTCTTCCGTTCTCGTTCTACACTGCAGTAATTGATGTTCAACTTCCTCCCTGGCTAATTTACAATCCTTATGGGGGTGGGTTCCTGCTTCTTCCCCTGGCAATATTTGCTGCAAGGAGCCCGTGGTGGCAGGCTGTTGGTTTGAGTTTGGGACCAGCCCTTGACCAGGACGCAATATACTTGATTGAGTTTTTTAGTGGAAATGGTTGATTTAAAAGGTCAGCCGTTTCAGGCAGAGTCTGTCTAAAGAGACGAGCAAAGTCCTCCTTTTTTGAGATAGGTTTTTGATTCTGACCCTTTCTTCTTTGGGTTCGCCTTTACATCAGATGCTGCTGCCTGTGTCTAAGTACGCCTGTCTTTTTTGTCATTGCCTGTTGTTATCAGCTTTGAAATTGATGGTAAAGGACATGGGTTTCCCGCTATATATGTGCTTGTTCTGATCTTATCCTCAGTGGAGTAAGTTCCCTTTTGGTTAGGCTTGGTAGGGTTCCGTTCTGGGTCTTTAATGTGGGCGCACAAGTCACTCAATATTAAGGGGAGAGAGGTGAGTTTGTCGACGATTGGGCCGCAACCACAGTTTAGCTCCCATTCTTGTAATTTTCCATGTTAGCTCTGGAAGAGCGAGTTCAGAGCGCCAAGTTTTTCATCAACTGCCACCACAAACACTGCCAGCGTGTTTAATAGAGTTAGCTGAGTGTCCATTTTGTATAATTGATACTGGAGGGCTTCCACTAGGAGTTGTACTGTTTTAAGTAAACTGGCCCAGGCACCTCTACCCCACCCTAGGTTAAAGGACAAGGACATTTCGGTATTGACCCATGATAACTTGCAAGCCAGTAATGTGCTTGGCTAGCCATTAGAGACAATTCTCCTGAAATCAAACCTTGATTTGTGCAAGTCCAAAGCTCAGTTCAGGTACAGAGTAACAAAGATACAAGGAATACAAGAGTGTTGAAGTCATAATAACTAATTGTTGGACTTGGGCCATTTTTCCAAACATTTTCGCCTTTCGCCCCCCTCTTTTAAGATGTCTCCCCCATGGTAAATAAAGTTGTATAGGCCATGTGTGGTATGAGATGCCCTGCTCAATATGTAATGTCATGCAATGGTGTGTACACTTATTTTCCCCCATTGTGTAAAATGTACCCTGATGGAATGCTGCATTTAAAATGGATGCCATGGTTGTGAGTTGTGCCACCTGACTGCAGTAGGTTAGCGGTCTAGATGTTAGGTACCCAGCCATCCCAGCTTTGGGAGGGAAAGCCTGGCACCCAGGGTGCTCTACTCCTCCCCCTGAACCAGTTTAAACCAGTTCCCCAGAGAATTCCAGAAGCTGCTGGCACTGTCTGGGAGGCGGGGTGGGGGGGGGTTATAAATAAGGGGGATGTGCCACCATGTGCTGAGACAGAGCTGGGACAGGAATGTGAGGGGACCTGCTGCCAGGGGATACCACCACTTTGGCCTGTATGCTGGACCCTGCACCCATCCCTCATCCCTCTACTGTCCCCAGGGCTAGTGGAAGCACCACTTCAGGAGTTCAGGCTGCTGTTCAGGAGGAGGGCCACGCAGCAGTGGAGGATGGTGTCAGCCTACCGCCCTGTTTTGATGAAGCCCCCACTGACTGTTGACCTGGTCCCCCGACCCCTGAAGAAGGAGGGCCCTCCTAAGTCCCTGAAGCGGCCAGGACCTTGCGCCACGCAAGCGCTGCGCCCAGAAGCACCTGGAAGGGAAGGAGCACCTTGGACCCCCCTCCCAGAAGGTGAGGAGTGTTACCCTGGGGCTTGCTGCTGGGACTGTCCGCCCTCCTTTCCCTGTGAGCCTGGAAGCACTGGGCCTAGAAGAAGCGCAGTGTGCCCAAAGCGCTGTGCTGTGAGGAACTGTACCACTGGGAACTGCTGCTGGCCCAAGCTGTGAGCCCTGCTGTGTGTGTCGAAGCGCTGGTGCCCCCTTCATAGCGCAGTGTTTGTTGAGCGCTTGGATTTCATAGCGCTGTCTTGCAGGTGCGCCGTGTGGCCCACAAAGGAACTGATTGCCTGTAAGCGCTGCGGGAGCCTACCCCACCTGTTGCTGCCTGTCAATATCCCTTTTTGCGGGTGCCTACCCCACGGAATTGCAGCCTAAAACTCACCCCTGCGGCCCGGGAGCCAAGTCACGAGGTTGCCGCTATCACCGCTGCAGCCCGGTGCTGGATCGGGGAGGTCCCCGCTGTGAGGAGCATCGTTGTGGCGGCCCCCTGAGCCAGGAGAGGGCTGCCGGAGTAAAGAGTGGGCCGCGCTAGGCCCTGAAGACGCCATCACCCTCATCACGTGACGGGGGCACCCGACCGTGTCATTGGCCACACCCCCCACCCTTGCTGCGCTCCTATTGGCCCCCGCGGATGCTGCCCCTAGCCGGCCACGCTGTGATTGCAGCCGGCACCACAACTCCAGGAGCCACGCACGGATTGGCTGCGAGGCCCGGAGCCATTGTGGATCTGTGGGGAGGCCCAGGGAAGAGCGCCGCAGCCGTGCGGGCCTCCCCTGGCCGGCCCACTCCACGAAGGGGCCGGAATCGTAGAGGGAGTCCCGTGTACAACAAGGGAAGCCAGGCGGGAGCCTACCCCGCACTGGTCAAGCCGCCGCCGCCGACCCATGAAGCCTCCCTGAGGCCGCTTTGAAGTCCCGGGTCCCCGTGAGGCAGAAGGGCCCGGGTGAAGGAGAAAGAAGCCGGAAGCCCCGGCCCGACAGGGGAAGAGCCCGGGTGAGAAGCTAAACTGCTAGCGGGGCTCCCATGAGGAAGAGTAGAGCCCTGCAGTGCCCACCGATACTGAGAGAGAGGGAGAAGGGGCCTTGAGGCACGGGGCTGGTGCCTGCCCCTCCCCCGCAGCGTGCGAGAGGAACCTAGACCCCAGGAGAGTCCTACGGAGTGTGCAGCCACCTTGAGAGCTGGTGAGTGGGGGCTCAGTTGTAAGGTGGTTGGGGTTTGGAGTCGGGGCACAGGGTCGGTGCCCGCCCCCCACTCCCCTGTGACTATATATAGGGCTGAGGCATTCACCAGACTGCAGGCCCCGGTAGAGGGGCTTCTACTGTATCAGAATTGACTGACTTGACCCCACCGCCCCGCTGGACAGTGGGCCTTTGTCTTGTTGAGTCCAGGAGGAGGCTCTCTGCCTAATGCTAGAGGACATACCTAATGTTGGAGTAGGGATGCAGTAGGCCCCGGCTAGATGTGGTTAGGCTCATGAGGTGATTATCCCTGATAAGGCCTCCCTGCCCCAGGTTCACAGGTTTAGGTCTGGGGTGAGATTTGCGGGTCTAGTGTTTACACCGACAAGATGACCTTGAGCTCATGGTGAGGCTCCCTGTTGTGGGTATACTTCTGGCCGTGCCCAGGTGCTCAGGTTGATGCCCCATGTTAAATGTGATTATGCCAGCCTAGGCCAGATGTATTGCGTGCCTAATATTCTGTTTTGCAGGAGGTGCTAATACAAGTCATGCTGTGTTTATGCCTAATGTTTTATTTTACGCTTACAGCCTGCTGCTAAGGTGATGCCAAGGATTAATGCCTGTGTTTGCCCTGCAATACTGATTCTGTGTTTCATGCCAAGAGATAACGTTCTTTTTATTTCAGCCTGGAAACTAATGGACTCACCTTTTTCTTGCTTTGCCCATTTTCCCTGTAAATAACCCCCTTGGTATCCATTGCCTTGGCGTCCGCTGGCGCCCTATTGTGATTACTGGCCATTACTTTGTTTTACCTTTGCAGGTTGGACCTAATACAAAATGTATTCTTTTTTCAACCAGAACTGGCGTTGTGTCTCTTTTGTGGTGTGCCTGGTGTGTTGTCTGTGGGTACTGCGTGGATGCTTCACACATGTCCTCAGGAGTTTGGCCTGCCCGCTCTGCTCCATGCTACCCCCATAGAATTGGCAATCCAATTTCTAACACTAATATAAATATTTCCTCAGTAAAATTAATAGCAATGCATCTTTTTCTGGAAGAATAAGACTGCTCGAACAACCCATTTATTGTGGGTGATACAAGTGCAGCTTGAAAGACACTCTACCCCATTCTCCTAGGGAAGGGGTCTTCAAAGTGTGGGGTGCGACCCCCAGGGGGGCCGTGGAGTGATTTAATGGGGGTCGCGCATTCCCGGTCACACTTCTGCCCATCAGACAATAAGGGATTCAGCCCCCCTCCTCCCTCGTAGTGTGTCTCAGCTCGAGCTGCTGTGGGCTCCGCTGGGCTGTGTCTGCAGTCTTATCTCCAGCACAGCCTGGCACGCCTGAGTTTTTCACAGGTCGCTAAAGAGCATTTGTATATTTACATATGTGCTGTAAAAGTGTAGGCACTGCCCGCTGAGCTATCTTTTGACTAGAGGCCATTCTGAAATGCTGCTTTAGAGCCCGACCTTCCCAAAGTTCCTTAATGGAAAACCTGAACTGCATATCGGCAAAAAAAAACACAACCAAGTTGAAGATGTTTTTTCTCTCGAAGATGCATGATTAGAATGCAAGAAATTACACCACTTAGTATATAATATTTACATTATAATTATCAGGCAGAGACTAAGGGTTTATGCCACAATGGATGAGTTTTCGTTATATGTTAAGCTAATAGCCCTTTATCTACTGTGGCCATTCAGAATATCAGAAAGCAGTGTCCCGAAATGAAACACGTGTTGCTAGGAAACATGTTTCAGCGTTAAGAATATTAGTGGGCTTTCAAAACAGCTTTGTACAAAACAGAAATTGTTCACGACATTAGCAAATTGTAACCTATCACCGACTGCATAACTTGGCCTTGAATCCTAAACACAAACACTAATTGTGTTAATTTATACATTTTTGTGAGAAAATATTATTTAAAACTGCTTTGAGTTATCCTTCTGACGCTTTACTAAAAGAGATCACCCTGGTCTCAATATTAAAGACCTGTTCCCCACCATTACTTTATTTCCTGCATGGAGGATCAGCAAGCAATGGCATAGCCAATAGGTCTCGCTTTTGGGATCTTATAAGTATTTAGTTATGCAGCACAAATATCCTTGGTGCAATAACATCAACTGTTGCATGGCTAAAAACGTATAAAGTCCCAAAGGCGAGACCTATTGGCTATGCCAATGCTCGTTTTTCTAGTTCCAGTACCCCCTGGGCCCCAACTCTGCCTTTTCCTCACAATTGTATTTTGCATTTACTGCAGTAGTGTGAGAATGCATTACATGAAAATAAATATAAAGTAGGGATGCCAGAAGAAAAATACCAGCTATTTGATGGTTAAAGAGCCTGCAAAGGCCTCCTATTGACACTAAATAAGATTGTAAATAAAATCATATGCATTCATTCGGACTTTGACTTTTCTGTCTTTGTTCCCTTTAATTATCAGTCATGGATCATTGAGGCCGCCCTCAAACACAATTAAAAGTGCTTTCTATTTATATTTGTTGTTCCAAGTACGCACAGGTGAGTGCTGAAATATACAGCTTTAGGTGACTGCTTATTTTTGTACCATCTGGGACATCAAAATAATGAGCAGGCAACCCTAACCATAGGACTGGAAGTATGTTGCAGGATCAGCATATTATTTATTTCCTCCACCCTCGATCCCTGATTAATGTCATAATAGCAATAGTTTAACTTATATCTTAAACCCTGCGCCGCCGTCAATAATATGTTGAGTTACTTCAAGTGTCTGGAAATGCACCCTGCATTCAGAGAACTCACTTCTCATTCTCGCACTTCACTTTCATGCTCACTCTGCACTCACAGCGATCACAATGCACTCACACTGATCGCCATGCACTCACATCATTCACCCTCTCACCCTGCACTCACAGTGATCACTCTGCAATCACAATGGACTTGCGTTGTTTACCCTGTACCTCAGCCTGCAGTCACACTGCTCATCTGCACTCATGAGACACCTCATTCACCTGCCCCCTCACTGCTCAATTTGCAACTCGCTCAAACAAGCCCATCACTAACCATGCATTAATTCGTCCCACTCTGCACTTACAGCCACACCCAAATTCATATGGCCCCCTCACTCACCATGTAGTCACTCCTCTTTCCCTACTCTCATACTGTTGCATTGCTCACCGCGCACTCACATGATCACTCTAGTTAGCCACAGAGGGCAGAGGGTTAATGTGCCTGCTACAAAGAACATGTACTATGCAGATCACAGAACTGAGTGTGAGTAAACTATGAGTAGCACTATAAAAAAAGTTTGTCAGAAAGGTGCTAATGAGAGATGAGGTGCATTGTTGGTGAGTGGTAGTGAGGGAATTTATGGAGAAGGAGGAAACGGGGATGGGGCACCAAAAAAGACTTGTGCTGTGTGTGACCAGTGCTAGGGCCAGCCCTGCCTGGGAGTGTAGGCCCCGCGAAGTTTGGGTCTAGTGGCTCCCTGCATCTGCCTATTACTATTATTATTTACATTTGTAGTGTGCTACTGTTACCAAAAGGTGTCCTGGGGCTAATGGCCATCTTCTGCCTGAAGGCAAATGAGGAACATACAGAAGGGGAAGGAGAACCAACCAAATGGGGCAACCTACAGAGCATAGAGCCGGATGTTTATATCTTCCTAAAGGATAACAGATTCTTGGTGGAGCGAAGCAAAGGAGGGTGCACGTTCCATAACTCTGTAGCCTGCACCAAAACAGCAAGACAGACAATTTGTGCCTTCCTGAATTAGGGAACAATAGGCAGAGTGGCACAGGCCAAGAGGGGTATACAGGTCTAACCCATGTGCTCGGTGAGGAGAAATGATAGGATGAGAAAGGACAGCAAGGGAGTGAGAGAATTTGATTGAAGAGGTCAGGGATGAGGAGAAATTTGAAGTGCCGAAGGAAGTGCGGACACGCAAGAAGTGAGTGTGATGGAAGGTTGAGGGCACAGAGGAGGGCTACTGTCAGACTGTGAGAGAAGATAGCTGAGAGATGATCTGTGACCTAAAAAGTAATTTGATGCAACATGGGTGAGGGACTGCAGCGATAGGGGAAGAGAGGGAGTACTGGGGTGGGTGCTGAGCAGTGATTAATTTGTGATAAAACATGTGCCAGGGACCTCACCAGTAGGTCACTGCAACTTTAACCACCACCCACCCATTGCCTTGCCTGTGCGGCCAATGACAATACCTATGCAACTTCCAACCATAACACTGTGCAAGTGTGACTATTTCAAGCCCCCACAGCTATAAGAATGTCATGGATGTCAGGAGTTTATCGTTTTTAATGTATATTGAATTAATAAACAGCTGTTCTGCTCATCTCTATTTTACACAGACAGAGCCACAATGTGGCAGACGGTCATAGTGCCAGTGTGCACAAGTAGGTGCCAGTGCGGAGCACCGGAAACCACCTGCTCAAATTAAGCACTGGTGCTGAGGTAACAGGGGAGAGGGGCATTGGTTCAAGAAGGTGTGAAAGAACAAAGGAGAGATGTGAAAGACGAATGGGGGGACTGGAGAGGTGTAAGATACAAATAGACAACAATTTGAATGGAGAGACTTTATGTGAATGAGAAGTGGAGATGGGCACGGGAAGTGACGGGGCCAGAGGGACCTTGAGATGAATGCAAGAAACTGTTAGAGATGAGGGCAGTGAAAAGACAGATGCTGCCCTTTTACACATTCACCAGCACCCACTCACCCAATCCATTTCCACAACCAGATTAACACATTCACAGGAAATTTACTCTACTCATTTACTACAAACTAACCCTCCACAAATTTCAATGTCCCAGCATCCACTACAAAACCCCACATACCACACCTTTACTTCCTTCAACCTCAACTACCACACATTTGCACCTTCACTAACACACAAAACACCAATCTTTCCTAGAAGACTAACCAATCCACTCATATTGAACACAACCCAAACTTAACTATATCCAATCCAGACACACACTCCCTGCTCTAATTACTCCTAACAGACCTATTTTTTTCTCCAACAAACCTATACTCAGCCTTCCCTCTTTTTATCTACCAACACCCTCCTCTTCGTTTTACCTCGATAACCCAACCACACAACCACACACCACTTACACCACTCCGATGCACACACATATTACCTCTTTTAGCAATCAAATCTCACACAAACACTCTTAACTCTTGTTCATCCTCTCTCACACACCACATACTCTCTTTTCCCCACTAATCCTGTTTGGTTTCCAGATAGCATGCTATGTGCTGAAAAGCATCTCAACACCTCATTAGGGGTAGCAAGCGCTATATAAATGCAAACCCTTCCCTCTTCTATGCCTCCACTATCCTTTTCAATCCGAATAACAGACTGACATTTCCACCACTCAAATTCATTTTCATATTTCACTTTGCTAGTTCACCACTAATCCTTTTTGGTTTCCGGGGTAGCGTGCTACTCACTGAAATACCACTTTGATGCCTCATCAGGAGTACTAAGGACCATATAAATGCGATTACAATCTCAATTAAAATAAAAGGCCATACCATACCTTACTATACAATAGCGGACTATATCATACTCTACCATACTATACAATGACAGGATACTATCACATCCTACCACATCCCATCACAGGAGATATCATACACATAATGCTATACAACAACAGACCATACCATACCATACTATACTATACAATAGCAGGCCGTACCAGACCAGATCAGATCATAATGAAGAAAATGTAAAGCAGCATGACAACGTGAATGGTAAAATACAGTGAGTCCTTCCAAAAAGGTCTTGCTACATGTGCGTGACACCAGGAGGCAACAGGCTGTTAGCGTCTTTTTTAACAATGATTTCAAAATACATTCATGGCTTTGTGCTCTCGCTATGAAGTATTCACTCCTTTATTTATACCAAAGTGCTTTTTGGTTTGTATTTCATGATTTATCGGATGTCAAGGGTATGATTAAAATGCTTTATGGCGAATACATATTGTACTTTAAATGAATTCATGTTTGCACAATTATGGGTTGGACAAAACATCCTAGCATAATATTAATGATATATTGTCATGCAATTGTTTGCTTCTTTGTTCACTGTTATTGAACAACTTGATGTGTACATTGGAACAACGATTTGAAGTTTTGTTGTGTCTCCATAATTTGAAATACATACATTTTGCTAACAGGCCACTTTTCTGTGGCCGTGAAATGTGGAGTAGCAAAATAACAATGAACGATTACGGGTTGGTTGATTAGAAACTTCTAGCGTGAAAACAAGATTACATTGTAAAGCACTTTTTATCCCTGTTTGGTTGCTCTTATATCGCTTCAACCCATAGTGTAATGTGTACATTGTAACAAAGATTACCATACAATGCAATGACACTAAACCATTCCATACCATATCCTACAATAGCAGGTCATACCATAACATACCATACCATACTACACAATGATAAGCCATACCATACCATACAATGACAGAACATAATATACCATTCAATGACAGGCCATGCCATACCATACCATACAAAGACAGACCACCCATACCATACTATATCATTTTGCACCACACTATACTATACTATATCATACTATGCAGAATTCATCAGGGGCAAATTAGACGAGGGAGGCAAGGTCGTTCTGATATTACTTGATTCGTCAGCTGCCTTCGATACGGTCGTCTTAAACAGACTTAAAAATTTGGCCTGGGTGGGACTGCCCTCACGTGGATGTCCTCCTATTTGGAAAACAGAGACCAGGACATCTGGCTTCCACCTTTCTCCTCCCCGGTCCCTGCGATCAATGTTGGTGTCCCCCAGGGATCCATTCTCAGCTGTACCCTTTTTAATATTTATCTTTCTCCCTTGGCATCCTTGGTAAAGGAAGCGGGCGCCAAGATTGTTTCTTATGCTGACGACACTCAGCTCATTTTCTCGTGTGATAAAGGCTCCTATTTTGACGGGGCAAAGATCAATTCCTGCCTCTCGAAGGTTTTCAATTGGCTGAGGATTAATCAGCTCAAGTGTAATCCGGATAAAACGGAATTGGTCTTCTTTGGAAAACTAGGAACCCCTGATTGGAGTTCCTGGTGGCCCAAGGATCTGTCGCCCCGCCCACTGATAAAGAGAAACTAAAAAACCTGGGAATAATCATGGACAATACATTGTCAATGCGTTCTCAGATCCAATATCTTTCTGGTGCATGCTTCGGTATACCCTGAATGCTATACAAGTGTTGCTGCTACTACCACTGGAGAGTAGAAGGATTGTTGTGCAGGCTTTTGTGACATCAAAGCTTGACTACATCACCTGCCTGTACCTTCGTCTTTCTAAATCCTTGACCCAGTGTCTGCAAGTGGTTCAAAACGCAGCGGCTAGAGCGATCATGAGATCAAGACCTAGAGCTAGTGATGGAGCAAGGTTGCGCACGTAAAGAGACATGCTCGTATTCAGCCCTCTCAAAATAATTTGAAAGATACTAATTAACATGTTTCGTCTTACTAATATTGCACCACACGACATTTCTAGTATCTAGGGGAAGCTCGCCTATGTGCTTTTACTAACAAGTAACTCGAATAACCTAATATGGCCGCAGCAACGCGTGGATCTGTACTACGCATGCTTCTGTCACACTCACGTGACAGTACGTATTTCTCTACATGGTGGGAAATTCTTGCTTCTGCGCACTACAACTAAGATGGCTGCTTAATGTTTCACTTATTAAAGCACCTGCTGCTGCTTTTACTAAACATTGTTCGTTCTGCTTAAACTCTAATGCAATATTTAAAATAAAGTAATGGGAATAGAGTAGAGATAAGTGGTATACAATGCATTCATTTATTCCTTTTTCTAAAACTGTTTCTTTTTTATTTTGCATGTATCGTACTTTGGGCCTGTCATGTACTTCTGAACTCCATCTTTGGTGGAACTGCACCTGTGCAGAGAAACTCAAATCCCTGAATCACTGTCATTGAAACTTGGCCAAGTATTGACTCGCTAGAAGATGCGCCTGGGAGCTTGAACTCTCAACCCTACAAGAGGAAGCTGGACTGTACAAAATGTAATACAATGTTATTGATATTGATACAATCACTGCCGGGTGGAATAAAAGTGCATGGGAAAATAAAATATTGGGCGGGAACATAAATCTGAATTATGAAGCAAATGATCTCATAAATGGCATGGTGTGATGTCCTCACCTCATCTTTTGTCCAATCAAATTGCGGGAATACACAAATTTGCAACACTGGGGGGTGGTACACTGCCCTGAAAAATAGTATAACTAAGGTAGGCTTAGCTAGTTAGATTGTCAGACTTGTCCGAATAGCGGACCTGTCACTGACCCAAAGCACTCAATAGGGGATCGAGAGCCGAGGTGCTGGCGGAGCACTCTGTCAGAAGATTCGATAACCCAATCGGGGTTAAAGGGAAATCGATAACCCAATCGGGGTTCTAAGGGAGAAGATTTTCGACAACCCAATCGGGGTCCACTGTTAGTCGCAGAGAGGGGTGTGACGATGGCGTTGCACTTACCTGAGGGTACCTGGTTCAGGCTGCATCCATCCTAATTTGGCTTTCACCTGTCCTGATCTGCATCTGTGCTGTCTACTGACACCTGAACTTTCGGGAGTCCTGTTCTTTATTCACAGCCCATGGCCAGGGTAGGTCTTCATACCATTCTAGGTAAATATAAATTCATGTGAGTTTGTCATTGTATGTTTTCCCTTTCTTTACCCTCCCTATGTTCAAATGCTTAATAACAGTTCTTATCAAAACTTTGCATACTTTGCTTTAATAAATGTTTTTCTAATTGATCAATCTCTTATCAAACTAGTATGGACTCTGACATTTAAGAATTTACATAGATAAAGTGTTTAAACTTTTCCTGAGTCTGTGGTTATTTTATGAAAGAAATGTTATCTACTACCTATTTTATTGCTAATTCCCTTGATCCTTAGGACACTAGGTACCAGCGACAAGGATTTGGTAAGTCAAAGTATAGAACCTAATAGGTAAAACTTATAACTTGGCGGAGTGTAAAGGCTCACCTGTTCAAAGTATGAAAGTTGTTGTTTATGGTTCCACGTGAGTATGGTAAAACGAGCAGGTTAAGCCCACACTCTATCACTAGTATGATCCAGATTCTCAAATCTTTACTGTGAGACCTGGCACCATCAGCGTGGGTCTCTCCTCCTCTTTTTTTGACGGATTGTCTCCTCTGTTTTTTTAATGTTTGCTGGATTAGACGCTCTGAGCACTGCACCACTGCTGTCCAAGGCGCAGTGCAAGTCCTCCTGAGTAAAAGTAATGTTGATTCGTGATTCCATGATTGGTATATTTGATTTACCATCAGACCCTCGTATCGTGCACAAGAGGTGCCTGGGGCTTGTGATTCAAACGCTACTTGTGGGCCTGTGGTGGTGTCTCTCGTGCCAATGAGAGGTAGAAAGGACCAAGGAAGAAACTTTCATCTTCTTGCCAAATATAGTCCAAGGGCTAGAGCGAGCTAGCCTCCTGTTTGAAGATGCAGGAATACCAACGACTTTACCTCTTCTGTTTGAGAAAAGCTGGAACTGCTGTTTCAGTAGCTACAGAGAAACTCTTCAACTGGCTCCGAGATTGTCATCGGAACGGAGCCAATCATAGACAAGAGTGACCAAGCACTCACTGACTCAAAGACATCAGCAACGACCTGTGGTGCCGGCACTGCCGTAACGTCACCTCCTCTCCGGTAATGACCGAAGCCGCCTCCTGTTTGCATCAACATTCTGGGACCCGCCGTATCGCTTTCCCCTTAAGCAAAGAACCAACGCTACTAAGTGCCACAAAAACATCGCAGCGGCCTGACACAGAGAAGAGCCTGTTAGAAGGGGCGATCTCCGGGGGCACAAAATACGCTTCCAACCACACCGTGACCCACCTCTCCTAGGAACACTGCGGAGCACTGGCGGCAGACCCTTCAGGGGAAGAGTCTCGAATCTAGGATCGCACGCGTTGAGACCTCACCACTCGACAAAGAGACACCACACAGTAGAGTTCTGAAGAACAGGTTCTTTTATCTAGCAGAAGTATTTGGATCTTTATGATCCACAGGGTCACGTATTTACAATCCAAACAAGGGTTCATCAAAGTCTCGGTAAGGGTATGGGTAACGAGACAGTCTCAATGTTCAGGGTCAATACAAAAGCATATCTGGCGCACGGCTCTCAATCCTCGAGCCGGGGGATACAGTAAGGTCGGAGGTCTTTGGACCGCTCCACTCGCTTCTTCTCGAGCCACGGAGGTCGGGGGAGCAGCGACAGCGTCTGCAGGGCTCAGGTGGTTCACGATAGTTCTTGTTCTGCTTAGGATGAGCCGCGACAGCGTCAGCAGGGCTCAGGTGGAGCACGATAGTTCTGGTTCAGCGAGGATGTGCCGCGTCAGCGTCAGCAGGGCTCCGATGGTTTCACAATATTTCTTGTTCAGCGAGGGGGAGCTGTGACAGCGTCAGCAGGGCTCAGTTGTTCTCAGGGTTCAAGGGAGCCGCGACCACGTCAGCAGGGCTCGGATGGTTCAGGCAGATGTTTGTCTCTGCCAAGCTTGAGCCGCAACAAGGTCAGCAGGGCTCGCCAAGATTCCAAAGTTCAGGTGGCGTTCTTCTTCAATGTTCATCGAGCCCCGATCACGTCAGCAGGGCTCTCTTCATCCAGGATCCAACTGTCGGCCTACTCCAGAGTAGCCCTTGTTATAGGCCGGGTGTCCTTTGAAGTCTGAGCCCTCACGGCCAGTGGTCTGGTGCCCAGGGCTGGGGTTTGGGGGCCGTCCAGACATCCTGCGGGGGCTTGGAGCTAACTCTCAGGGAGGCTGGAGGGGTGATTGAAACCAGTCGTTAGGGCGAGGCCGGAGGTGCTATTGAAACTGCTCCACCCTCTGTTAGCCAAAGGAATCCTTCTGCCCCTGGTCAGGTTGTGTTGCCCGGGTGTCTGGGTTGCGTTGGGGCCGGGGCTGGGGTCACGCAGCGGCCATGGAGTCAGGGATCGGAGGGACCGGGAACGGCTACTGGCCCTTCTGGGTTGATGCGTGTGGTGGGCGCTGGGTATCCGGAAGAGGGCTGTTGGGGTCCAGGGGCGGTCGTACTCTTAGAAGGGTCCTGCAGGAAGCGGGTGGGCAGAGGACAGGATGCTCTGGGTATTTCTTCTGTACTGGGTGCGGTCGGAGTGCCGCTGCTTGGGAGAGAGAGACCATGTCACAAGGCCGGGTCCAACACGCGTCCCCCCCAGCCGAAAGGCAGGGAGAACTACCCATCTTCTTGGGGGTTCTCCTCACTGAGGCGGAAAAACCTGGACAGGCCGTCAGCGTTGGCGTGGTCATTCCCAGGGCGGTGTTCTACAGTGAAGTCCTTCCCCTGGAGGGATATTGACCTTCGTAGCAGTTTAGGGTTTTCTCCTCTCATCTGCATCAGCCACCGCAAGGGCCGATGGTCGATTTGGACCCGGAAGTGTGTTCCGAACAGGTAGGGCCGCAGCTTCTTCAGGGCCCAAACCACTGCGAAGGCCTCCCGCTCGATGGTGCTCCATCTCTGTTCTCTGGGGAGTAACCTCCGGCTAATGAAGGAGACTGGCTGATCGATGCCTTCTTTTTGTTCATTTGGGACAGGACGGCCCCGATGCCGTGCTGCGAGGCGTCAGTTTGGACCACAAATTCACAAGTGTAGTCGGGGGCTTGGAGCACGGGGGCAGTGCACTTGGCAGTTTTCAATGTTTCAAAGGCTTCTTGGCAAGAGGGAGTCCAGCGCACCTTCTGGAGCTGCCTTTTGGATGTTAACTCTGTAAGAGAACCTACTATGCTTCTGTATCCTTTGATAAATCTTCGGTAGTAACCGGTAAGTCCTAAGAAGGCCCTCACAGCGGTTTGGGTGGTGGGGGGTTCCCAGGCCACTATGGCGTCGATCTTGGGTTGGAGGGGAGCTACTTGGCCGCTTCCGACTTGGTGCCCCAGGTAGACCACGGATCCTTGTCCAATCTGGCATTTGCTGGCTTTAATGGTGAGGCCCGCATGTCGTAGGGCCATCAGAACCTCCCAGAGGTGCTTCAGGTGTTCGGCCCAGTGGGAGCTGAACACCGCAATGTCGTCTAGGTAGGCGGCGCTGAATTCTTCTAGCCCGGCCAGCACCCTGTTGACCAGCCTCTGTAAGGTCGCTGGGGCATTTTTCATTCTAAAGGGCATCACTCGGAAGTGGAAGTGACCATCTGGGGTGGAAAAGGTGGATCTTTCTTTGGCCCCCTCTGTGAGTGCAATTTGCCAGTACCCAGAAGTCAGGTCGAAGGTGCTGAGGTAGCGGGCAGCTCCTAGGCGGTCAATAAGTTCATCCGCGTGGGGTATGGGGTGGCCATCCGTTCAGGTGACTGCATTGAGCCCGCGGTAGTCCACGCAGAATCTCAGCTCAGGGGCTTTGCCGGGGGGGGGGGGCGCTTTTGGAACCAGGACCACGGGGCTGGCCCATGGACTGTCAGAGGAGTCGACCACCCCCAGGGCTAACATTTTAGAAACTTCGGCCTTAATGCAGGCCCGGACTCTGTCGGGGACGCGGTAGGCCCAGTGTCGTACTGGAGGGCTGTCCCCCGTGTCTACGTCGTGGACACACCAATCGGTGACCCCGGGGATGAGGGAGAACAAGTCTGGGAATTCCCCCAATAGCTGGTGACAGTCCTGGTGCTGTTCGGGGGTAAGGGCAGAGGAGAGGTTCACTACCTCTACGGAGCCATCATTCTTTGTCGCACCCAGGAAATCCGGTAGAGGCTAAGTGTCTTCCTCCGCTCCATCATCAGTGGCTAGGAGCAGGCATAATTCAGTCCATACGAAGTGTGGCTTGAGACGGTTCATGGAGAACCCGTAGGGGTTCCGGGGGGATTCCACATCCACCAGATAGGTGACTTGGCTCTTGCGCTCTATTACTTTGAAGGGCCCAGTCCATTTGTCCTGGTGGGCACACGGTTCCACTGGGGCCATCACCCACACTCGCTGGCCCGGTTGGAACTCGACCAGAGTGGCATTCTGGTCGTACCAGCGTTTCATTTCTTCTTGGCTGGCCTCGAGATTCGCTTCTGCGAGTTCCCTGAACTTCCGAGTCTGGTTCCGGAGAGTCAGGAGGTATCGAAACACTTTGGAGGGCGTCTCGGGCCGCTGCCTCCCAGCCCTCCTTGACCAGGCTGAGGGTTTCCCCGGACGGGGTGTCCGTACAGAAGTTCAAAAGGGCTGAACCCCAGGGATTTCTGGGGGACCTCTCTGTAGGCGAACAGGAGGCAGGGTAAGAGGACGTCCCACTTGCATCTCAAGGGTTCCTCGAGGCCCATGATCATTCCTTTGAGGGTCCGGTTGAATCGCTCCACCAGACCGTTGCCTTGAGGGTGGTACGGGGTGGTGAATTTGTATGTCACGCCACATTGTTGCCACAGGGATTTCATATATTTCGAGTTAAAGTTTGTTCCTCGGTCACTTACGACCTCTTGCGGGAATCCTACCCAGGAGAATATCCCCATCAGGGCCCGTCCCACCACGGGGACTGTCACAGTTAGGAGGGGAATGGCCTCGGAGTACCGGGTGGCATGGTCGACCAAGACGAGAATGAACCGGTGGCCCAGGGCGGTCCGGGGATCCAGGGGACCCACAATGTCTATTCCTACCCATTCGAAGGGTGTACTGACTACTGGGAAGGGTTGGAGGGGAGCCTTGCGCCTTCCTCCACTCTTCCCGCTAGCCTGGCATGTGGGGCAGGATTTGCAGTGGTTCTCTACATCGGACTTCATTCATGCCCAATAGAAGTGGGTAACCAGTCGGTGATAGATCTTGTCTTGTCCCAGGTGCCCAGCCAGTGGTACGTCATGGGCCAGGCTTAGGAGGAAGCCACGGAACCGAAGGGGCACCACGAGTACCCGGGCTGACCCGAGCTCGGCAGTCCTTTGCACGCTGTACAAGAGGCCATTCTCCCAGTAGACCCAGTGGGTCCTGGACTGGCTGCCGGCGGCCTGGGCGGTGGCCTGCTGCCGTGGGCCAATGAGGGAGGGGCAGGTGGCTTGTTCTTGGCAGAATTCTTCTCTGGACGGGCCCCTTCTTAGTGCCATTGGGCCAACTCCAGCATGTCGCCTAACTCAATGATTTGCTCGACGGTGGGGCCTGAGGGATCGTGATCATGGTCGAGTTCTTCTCTGGTGTGGGGGTGGATGGGCTCTGGCAACTCCCTCTCTTCCTCGTTGTTCTGCTCTACTCCCTCGGGGTGGGAATCCGGGTGGTCATGGACCGGGTGGTGGCACATACCCATTCGGGGAGACCCAACATCCCCAGGTGAGCCTTCCACTCCACGTGTGCCCAAGGGGTGCTCTCGAGGTCGTTTCCCAGTAGACAGTCCACTGGCATGTTAGGTCGAATGGCCACCTTCAAGAAGCCCGACACTCCACCCCATTCGAAGGGGATTTGGGCCATCTGGCACAGGCTTTCGGAGTTGTCGGCTGAGATCACAGGGCAAAGTACGTGGGGCAGGATCTGGTCTTCAGTAACTAGATGACAGCGGACAGTCGTAACACTTGCTCCGGTGTCGCGAAGGGCCCCAATGCGGCGGCCATTGAACTGTACTTCTGCGTGTTGTTTGGTAGTTGGGCCCCAGAGATCATTTCTTTATCGCCTAGGGATACCAAGGACATGGCTGCAGGTTCCCACTCGTCTGGCTCCCCACCCTCCTCTTCTAAGGCAACGGCGGCTATCAGGTGAGTGGGGGGGGCGGTCGTCATGGGCCGTTTGTTCATGGGACACTGGGGGTTGCTGGCATAGTGACCGGGCTGCTGGCATCGGTAGCATGCTATGGTGGGCCGGGACCTCTGCCGACCCGGGGGAGGGGGTCCGGTCCTGGTCATGGAGGGAGATGGAATGTTTTGGGATGGATCGCTGGGGGGCTACGCGGGGGTCCGGAGGGAAAGTTCCTGTGTCTGTTCTGGCCCCCCCCACCTCTTTGACGGGTGGGCCCTTGGCCGTTCATGGCATAGTCCCTCATGGAGCCTCTAGGGTCCCGGGTGTTCACCCAACGATCTGCCTCGACGGCGAGCTTCCGAGGGCCCGTCAGCTTGCTGTCCAGGAGGTGCTGGCGTAATTCTACAAAGCACTTCGTGGATAGGTGCTCCCACGCTATCAAGTCAAACAGTTGTTCAAACGTGGTGACCTTGCTGCCCTCGATCCACCCCTCTAAGGCTCGACTGTAAAAGTTCACGTACTCCACTCAAGTGGTACCGGGGATTTTTTTGCAGTCTCAGAATCGCTGCCGGTACATTTCGGGGGTGAGCCCATAACGGGTTACCAGTGCCTCTTTCATGTGTTCGTACGAGGCCATCACGGTGGAGGGTAGGTCTAGTAGGGTATCTCTCCCCTCACTCAGGAACCGTCCCCACAAGCCGGCCCCCCAATTCTTTTGCGGGACTCGGTGGGCGGTCAAGGCTACTTCGTAGGCTTTGAACAATTGTTGAATATCGTCATTTTTGTAGTACTCTTTCACCACATCCTTGGGGATATGGACCTTAGCCTTCACAGGGGGAGGTGTCCCTCGTTTCCCCGGGAGCCCGGACTCTTCACCCCTTGCTTTGAGCTCGATCTCTTTCAGGCTGCGTTCATGCTCCAGTTGAAGTTTCTTTCCTTCATGTTCCCTCTGTAGTTTCTTTTCCTCTATCTCTCATTGTATCCGCAATTGTCCTATGGCTAGTGTTTTGTCGGCCAGCTTGAGTTCTCCTTCAAGCTTAAGTTTGGCTAGCTCTAGCTCGTGTATTCCACTTCTTTCTCGGTCTGTCATCTCTTCTGGCGACAGACCTCTTTCTGTTGAGCTATTCCTCGTAGGGGAGTCGGTTCTCACTTCCTCCCGGGCTCTGGATTCGTCGTGCTGCTCCTCTCCCCTGCCATCTCCTTCTGTTTTGGGGGATGGGGGCCCCGGACTCCACCCAGGCCTTCAGGGCTTTCTGGAAGTCCTCTTTGGTGCTCAACCCACTGGTAGCGATGCAAACGACTTTGCATAATTGTTTTAAGTCTCTGTGCATGTATTCTTCCAACTGGTCCTCTTGGAACTTAGGACTCTCGTTGGTTCCAGTGGGACTTATGGTTGTTCTTCCTTCTGTCTTCTTGGTCTTTGTTCTGTAGTGTGTCAGCCGCTCACAGTACGATCTCTAGATGTGGGCTCGGATCGCCTTGCTCGCTCTGGTGGTAGATCTCTTGGCTTTTGTGGGTGAAAAACTATGTAATACCTGCCAGAGTTTCTGAGGCTTGACACAAACCTACTTTCTTTCAGAAAAAATCTAAAAACATGGCTGTTTAATCAGTAATTTTCTTCTTCCACTCATTTTCTCTCTGCTGTCTACATGCCAGGACACTCTAGCTTGAGTAGCTGTGTGCTTTATTAAATAGTGCATTTCATTTCATTTCATTTCAATGAAAGGCCACATTATAACATACCATACCTTACCATACAATGACAGGCCATATTATACCATGCCATACTATACTATACAATAATGGTCCAAAACATACCATACCGTACTATACAATGACAGGCCATAATATACTACACCATGCCATGCTAAATAATGACAGGCCATACCTTACCATACAATGACAGGCCATATTATACCATGTTATACCATGCCGCACTATTTTATACTATACAATAATGGGCCATAATATACCATACCATACCATACCACACTATAAAAGGACAGGCCATAATATACTGTACCATGCCAGGCTACATAATGACAGGCCAAACCATACAATAACAGGCCATAAAATACCATAACTTACTACACAATGAGAGCGCATATCATACCATATTCTAGAAAGACAGGCCATACCATCCCATTATATTCCATACTGTATAATGACTGCCCATTCCGTACTAGATATAAAATGACAGGCCATACCATACCATTCCATATTATATATGTAGATCGTAACCCCATCCCATCCAATTAAAATAAAACAACTGACACAGCCAGTGTTTGCTGTTTTATTTACCAATCCTGTATGGATTGGTAAATAATAATAATGATAAAAAAGAAACAGAAGTAACACAAAAGCACTTTTAAGGGTGGCAGGTTAATATCAATTTGATGCCTCGGCCGCTGCATATTTTTTCTTTTTTAATGTAGGTGAGGGGGGGCAGGCAGTAATGGGGAGCGGGAGGGAGGGGGAGAGGTGGAGGCATAGGAAAGGAGAATAGAGAGTGGGTAGAGTCAAGCCATGATGTGCAGTAACACACACGGTGTTTCGCGGATTATAGGTACAACAACCACACCACGGGTCAGTATGGGCCACAAGAAGGTGGCGTGAAGCTCACCAGAAGGAGAGGAGGAAACCTGGGCGAACAGGACTATTCATGCTAGGTGGCACCTATCGGGCACCAATGGAGACCCAGACAGCAAGAACAGGTGAGGCTGGTGAGGGGCGGTATATCAGGTTAGGGGTGCAGAAAAACAACTAATTGCAGAGTATCAAAAGTGGTACCCACCATATAAAGATGACTAGGCCCCAGAAATGCCCTGTTGGTAGAAGCCTCTTGTCAGATGTCTCCTATGGCTGGGGCAACTGCCTCCTGGGGCAGGACCCTGCACTCTGAATACCCCTGGGGTGTGGGGGCTTCTTACACATGGTCATCCGATGTATAACCTGATGTCTCAGGGGTCCTAGAGCCTGTGTCAGGTATCTTGAGAGGGGTGATTGCGGTCTCCTGTGAGAGTGCGTCTGCTGGATGAGGCCTCCCGAGAAGAAGCAAGCTATCTGAGGTCCCTGTGTGCAGGGCAGTGCTGGATAGTGTGGGCAGGGTCCTTCTGCCACAGGTCTCTGTAGTGTCCTGATGACACCTCATTGTGCAGCCCCCTACAGGGCTGTGCCTGCACTCACCTTTCCAACACAAGTGCCACCATCAATTTACTCATTCAGGTTGGCTTGGGTGGTATTTTCTTAATCCAAAGCTGCAAAACTCTGCATGGAATGGTAAACTGCCTTTGTTGTTTTTGCCTCTGCATGGACAACACTTGCTAATCTTATATTTGAAAACCATGTCAAAAATATCACTTTGATATAATTTTTGTTTATTTTCATTTTAAATACCCCTTTTGAATTATATATGCTAATTTATTCAGGTGCATGTTTTAAAAGAGCAGATGCAGAATTATCAAAGTTGTTGAGTTATTCGATTAATTACAAGGTGATAATTCAACCTGTTCATATATATATTTTTCTTTTAAAGCATGGCTTGATATTTGATTTCTAGTTTATTCTTAAACAATTAACGGTATCGATTGCTGAAGAATAATAACTAGTGAGGGGCTAAGGGGACATGTTGAGTCTAAGAGGAAGGGGCTGTCGTGCTAGGTTTCCTAGGGGCAGGATTACCTCCTTATTAGGGTTGCCACTTGGCTGCTTTTTACTGGCCTGGTCTGTATTATTAAGTATTGAGAAAAGCATTGAAATCCATGACTTTGCTCTCCTGAAAAATAAGCCTAAAACAATCATAACATAACTATGCAAGGTGTCAAACTCGTTTAGAAGAAAGCCTTAAAAATAATCCTGTCAATTTTATAGAAATTATTTTCACCTGTCAGCTCTTAACTATTCCAGAGTAGCAAACCGTAAACAAATTGCTGGTATTTTCTTCCTAAGAACGGTGGCTACCCAACTCCTTAAACACACCCTGCTCTCGCTTATATAGTATTATTCTGGAAAAGCAGGGACACTTGTTCCTTGGAGAAATCTCTTTGAGGTCTGTGGATAAACCAAGAACCCCGAACGAATTACAGCAACATGGACTGTTTACAAGAGCTGTTACTTGGAAGGAAAAATTCCCTGAAAAAAATTATCACTCAGATGTTACCATGAATATGATTACTTCCGTCAACAAAAAAGTCACCTTAAACTTGGTGAACAAGCAGTCACTCAATCATCTATAAGTGGTCTCTTTGTGTCCATCAAAGTTTATTATTACCGGTGACAACGCAATTGAAGATAAAATAAAAGCAATGGGACTGTTATATTTTTGAAATGCAAAAAGTGTGTTTCAATACAGCAACAGAAATGGAAAAGACACGTTCCCCGTACAAAAATAAAGTATAAAAGTAAAAACAAACCCCAAAAAATTATCATCTTCCCTGACCGGGAATCGAACCCGGGCCGCGGCGGTGAGAGCGCCGAATCCTAACCACTAGACCACCAGGGAGCGTGTTTGTGTAGCCAGGCACTACATATCTTTACAGCGTGGCTGATTATGTTCCGCTTCCTGTCTTTGTTGATAGATTGTAGTAGGAAGTAAACAATAGTCTTTATGAATGGATGGAAATAGCAACAGACGAAAGTGCACAGCATTGATACAAACTACGAGGAAACCAGTGACTGTACCTTAGATAGGCTGAAATCTGTTGAGTTCACCGGTGCCGAGGGCGTCTGACACCCTCTCACATACTGGAGAATGGAAACATCAAGAATCAATCACCATCAACACAAATAGAAAGTACAATTAAAAGGGTGATCAGAGCTTCTTCTTGGGAGGAGCAGCTCCCCCTGGACAGTCTCTCCTTTGGATGATGAGACCCGAGGCCCTAATTGTAGAGTGTTATGAGCGGGACTACAAGTCCCAGCATGCACCATAAACACCTGACCTAAGTTTGGAAGTCATGCCTGGACCAAGGAAACATAAAAGTTCTGATGAGAAAGGATGTTGGGTGGCACACGTCCAGGCCAGTGGTTCTTTTGATTTCACAATGCACCAACATTTAATTTATTTGGCGTTTAAAAATGCTACTTTAAATTCACTTTATCTATCATGTAGAACTTCGATGTTTATTTCAGTAATAACCCCCTATTACACGTTTCCATTTTCCAGAACGTACACAGCAGCTTTCAATGAAAAGGCACAAATACGTTCCAAAAGGTGTTGCACTTACACATTTCCCGTGACAGATTTGAAAAGGTTTATGATTCGATTAGTTAAGTTTTGAACATGTACGAGGGGTGGCCATAAATAAACAGTATCAGAACGCTCTAATATGAGCAATTGCATTTAAAAAGGTTTCCTACAGTCAAAATGTTTGCTTAATAAAAAAAAAAAAAAAAAAAGAATTGTGCCTCCCCGTCGGGGAATTGAACCCCGGTCTCCCGCGTGACAGGCGGGGATACTGACCACTATACTAACGAGGAACCGATGAAGCTCGACCTGCTGAGCCGCTCCTCATGTGGCCTTCAAGCCGCCTCTCCCCGATATGCTACCGGTTCGTGCCATTTATCAACTCCTTGACACCAACACAGGGGGCCACGGGCTCAACAAACAAACACACACACTCTCTCCCACCATACACACACAAACACACTCCTCCCTCACACCTCACAACAACCCTCTCGCCTCCTGGCAGACGCTCTCAGCAGCATCCCCTGATGCCAGAGTCACCACAGCCAGCTCCCAGGGCTGCTTCAGACGGGGGGGGCCCGGACTGGCTCTTCAGCCCAGGGGCCCCTGGCTCTGTCTGATGAGGGGCCATTGCAGCGGGGGCTGCACACAGGGAGGGGGTGGCGGGAGACACCACCCCCCTCGCCCCCGCCGGAGGAGAGAGCTGGGCTGTAAAGGTGAAGAGGGGAGGCAGGAAAAGCCCCGGCGTGTGAGGGTCCGAGAAAGAGGCGCTTTCCATTGTGAAGCAGAGGGAAAAAAGTGGAGAGTTTGCAAAAATCCTTCGAGCCGGATTTGAACCAGTGACCTAAGGATGACAGTCACTCCACTACAGTCCTCCGCTCTACCAACTGAGCTATCGAAGGCTCTGCTGGGAAGGGATGGCAAGGCGCTATAGCGCATAAGGCGTGGGCACGGAGCCCAGCCATCAAGGCAGCTTTTTAGTTTCTAAACACCTGATCAAAGACTCTTTAAACCTGGGAATTCACCAGATATTTCAACTTGTAGGTAAAATGGCTAAGTAGTGACTGAATTTCATTATATATTTTATTATATTACAGTTGTGAGGGCTAATTTTCTATTACAAAAAAATATCTGCCACTATATAAGCGCTATTGCAAATATTCAACCTTGTGTACATCGCCTTCCATCTTGTTTATACATCATCCTATGTAATATGATTGTTGATCTCAGTTCTAAAATAAAGTTTAATAGTTTCGCACAAGTAAGCACAAAATGTTAGAGAAAGTCTCCAAAATGTAGCAAGCCAAGGACAAATCTTGCTCGTTCTAGTTCTGATAACATTGCACGAGAACAATCAAATCATATATGGAGGTGGGAAAATCACAGAATGTTTTCCATGCAGAAAGGTTTCCTTTACACTGTTTCCTATTTGTTTAAACGTATGTATCATGTGTTCCCATCCAATGTATGAACTCCACTGTCCATAGCACTGTATGAGTGTGCATTTCTCCCACAATAGAGAGACCCTACCCCTCAGTCTACGCCGGATTTTATACAGAACTGTACTGAGTTCCTCACTTATCATTTATATACTCTGCTGCCATTTTACTAATGGAATAGTCTGTATTTTAACTTTAAACCTTACATAGCGCATTGAAAATATCTATTGTCTGTCATTCTTATAAGAATGTTTCAGAAGCGCTATGTGGGCCCGATTTGATTTTAAAAGTTACAGCTCCAATTGGGGAGCACTGAAGTCCGAGCTCCAGGGACTGCCCCGCGGCTGCGGTTGAACCTCAGGCGCTGAATTTGCTTAGCTTTAGTTTGGAATCTTATAGGAGATCCAGGCGCCAACAGATCTTGGTGGAAAAGGACGGATCCGATTGGAGCAGACCTTGGGCTTGATAATAATGAGATGTAGAACTAGGTCCGGTACCTTCATGATCCAATCGTTTCCCCAGAGATTTAAATCCCCCCAATTTGATCCTGGTTCCAGAGAGATCATGAGGCCCAACATGGGTTACAGCAATGCAGGGCGTAGGCACACGGGCCTCTCACGACCATCAACCACCAGGTGCAGAAGAAGATGCAGCAATGCAGGGCTTGGGCACACAGGCCTCTCACGACCATCAACCACCAGGTGCAATAGAAGATGCAGCAATGCAGGGCTTGTCACACAGGCCTCTCACGACCATCAACCACCAGGTGCAGAAGAAGATGCAGCAATGCAGGGCTTGGGCACACAGGCCTCTCACGACCATCAACCAACAGGTGCAAAAGAAGATGCAGCAATGCAGGGCGTAGGCACACAGGCCTCTCACGACCATCAACCACCAGGTGCAAAAGAAGATGCAGCAATGCAGGGCTTGGGCAAACAGGCCTCTCACGACCATCAACCACCAGGTGCAATAGAAGATGCAGCAATGCAGGCCTTGGGCACACAGGCCTCTCACGACCATCAACCACCAGGTGCATAAGAAGATGCAGCAATGCAGGGCGTAGGCACACGGGCCTCTCACGACCATCAACCACCAGGTGCAAAAGAAGATGCAGCAATGCAGGGCTTCGGCACACGGGCCTCTCACGACCATCAACCACCAGGTGCAAAAGGAGATGCAGCAATGCAGGGCGTAGGCACACGGGCCACTCACGACCATCAACCACCAGGTGCAGAAGAAGATGCAGCAATGCAGGGCTTGGGCACACAGGCCTCTCACGACCATCAACCACCAGGTGCAATAGAAGATGCAGCAATGCAGGCCTTGGGCACACAGGCCTCTCACGACCATCAACCACCAGGTGCAAAAGAAGATGCAGCAATGCAGGGCGTAGGCACACGGGCCTCTCACGACCATCAACCGCCAGGTGCAAAAGAAGATGCAGCAATGCAGGGCTTCGGCACACGGGCCTCTCACGACCATCAACCACCAGGTGCAAAAGAAGATGCAGCAATGCAGGGCGTAGGCACACGAGCCACTCACGACCATCAACCACCAGGTGCAGAAGAAGATGCAGCAATGCAGGGCTTGGGCACACAGGCCTCTCACGACCATCAACCACCAGGTGCAAAAGAAGATGCAGCAATGCATGGCTTCGGTACACGGGCCTCCCACGACCATCAACCACCAGGTGCAAAAGAAGATGCAGCAATGCAGGGCATAGGCACACAGGCCTCTCACGACCATCAACCACCAGGTGCAGAAGAAGATGCAGCAATGCAGGGCGTAGGCACACAGGCCTCTCACGACCATCAACCACCAGGTGCAATAGAAGATGCAGCAATGCAGGCCTTGGGCACACAGGCCTCTCACGACCATCAACCACCAAGAGCAGAAGAAGATGCAGCAATGCAGGGCATAGGCACACGGGCCTCTCACGACCATCAACCACCAGGTGCAAAAGAAGATGCAGCAATGCAGGGCTTCGGCACACGGGCCTCTCACGACCATCAACCACCAGGTGCAAAAGAAGATGCAGCAATGCAGGCCTTGGGCACACGGGCCTCTCACAACCATCAACCACCAGGTGCAGAAGAAGATGCAGCAATGCAGGGTTTGTCACACAGGCCTCTCACGACCATCAACCACCAGGTGCAGAAGAAGATGCAGCAATGCAGGGTTTGTCACACAGGCCTTTCACGACCATCAACCACCAGGTGCAGAAGAAGATGCAGCAATTCAGGGTTTGTCACACAGGCCTCTCACGACCATCAACCACCAGGTGCAGAAGAAGATGCAGCAATGCAGGCCTTGGGCACACGGGCCTCTCACGACCATCAACCACCAGGTGCAAAAGAAGATGCAGCAATGCAGGCCTTGGGCACACGGGCCTCTCACGACCATCAACCACCAGGTGCAAAAGAAGATGCAGCAATGCAGGGCGTGGGCACACGGGCCTCTCACGACCATCAACCACCAGGTGCAAAAGAAGATGCAGCAATGCAGGGCGTAGGCACACGAGCCTCTCACGACCATCAACCACCAGGTGCAAAAGAAGATGCAGCAATGCAGGGCGTAGGCACACGGGCCTCTCACGACCATCAACCACCAGGGGCAAAAGAAGATGCAGCAATGCAGGGCGTAGGCACACGGGCCTCTCAGGATCATCAACCACCAGGTGCAAAAGAAGATGCAGCAATGCAGGCCTTGGGCACACGGGCCTCTCACAACCATCAACCACCAGGTGCAAAAGAAGATGCAGCAATGCAGGCCTTGGGCACATGGGCCTCTCACAACCATCAACCACCAGGTGCAGAAGAAGATGCAGCAATGCAGGGTTTGTCACACAGGCCTCTCACGACCATCAACCACCAGGTGCAGAAGAAGATGCAGCAATGCAGGGTTTGCCACACAGGCCTTTCACGACCATCAACCACCAGGTGCAGAAGAAGATGCAGCAATTCAGGGTTTGTCACACAGGCCTCTCACGACCATCAACCACCAGGTGCAGAAGAAGATGCAGCAATGCAGGCCTTGGGCACACGGGCCTCTCACGACCATCAACCACCAGGTGCAAAAGAAGATGCAGCAATGCAGGCCTTGGGCACACGGGCCTCTCACGACCATCAACCACCAGGTGCAAAAGAAGATGCAGCAATGCAGGGCGTGGGCACACGGGCCTCTCACGACCATCAACCACCAGGTGCAAAAGAAGATGCAGCAATGCAGGGCGTAGGCACACAGGCCTCTCACGATCATCAACCACCAGGTGCAGAAGAAGATGCAGCAATGCAGGGCGTAGGCACACGGGCCTCTCACGACCATCAACCACCAGGTGCAAAAGAAGATGCAGCGATGCAGGGTTTGTCACACAGGCCTCTCAGGATCATCAACCACCAGGTGTAGAAGAAGAAGGCAGCAATGCAGGGCTTGGGCACACAGGCCTCTCAGGATCATCAACCGCCAGGTGTAAAAGAAGATGCAGCAATGCAGGGCGTAGGCACACGGGCCTCTCACGACCATCAACCAACAGGTGCAAAAGAAGATGCAGCAATGCAGGGCGTGGGCACACGGGCCTCTCACGACCATCAACCACCAGGTGCAGAAGAAGATGCAGCAATGCAGGGTTTGTCACACAGGCCTCTCACGACCATCAACCACCAGGTGCAGAAGAAGATGCAGCAATGCAGGGTTTGTCACACAGGCCTTTCACGACCATCAACCACCAGGTGCAGAAGAAGATGCAGCAATTCAGGGTTTGTCACACAGGCCTCTCACGACCATCAACCACCAGGTGCAGAAGAAGATGCAGCAATGCAGGCCTTGGGCACACGGGCCTCTCACGACCATCAACCACCAGGTGCAAAAGAAGATGCAGCAATGCAGGCCTTGGGCACACGGGCCTCTCACGACCATCAACCACCAGGTGCAAAAGAAGATGCAGCAATGCAGGGCGTGGGCACACGGGCCTCTCACGACCATCAACCACCAGGTGCAAAAGAAGATGCAGCAATGCAGGGCGTAGGCACACAAGCCTCTCAGGATCATCAACCACCAGGTGCAAAAGAAGATGCAGCAATGCAGGGCGTAGGCACACAGGCTTCTCACGATCATCAACCACCAGGTGCAGACGAAGATGCAGCAATGCAGGGCTTGGGCACACAGGCCTCTCACGACCATCAACCAACAGGTGCAAAAGAAGATGCAGCAATGCAGGGTTTGGGCACACAGGCCTCTCAGGATCATCAACCACAGGTGCAGAAGAAGATGCAGCAATGCAGGGTGTAGGCACACAAGCCTCTCAGGATCATCAACC
Organism: Lissotriton vulgaris; assembly: GCF_964263255.1. Classification (NCBI taxonomy): domain Eukaryota; kingdom Metazoa; phylum Chordata; class Amphibia; order Caudata; family Salamandridae; genus Lissotriton; species Lissotriton vulgaris. Next base: position 245,977,488 of record NC_141685.1, read on the forward strand.
ACCAGGTGCAAAAGAAGATGCAGCATCGCAGGGCTTGGGCACACAGGCCTCTCACGACCATCAGCCACCAGATGCAGATGAAGATGCAGCAATGCAGGGCGTAGGCACACGGGCCTCTCACGACCATCAACCACCAGGTGCAAAAGAAGATGCAGCAATGCAGGGCTTGGGCACACAGGCCTCTCAGGATCATCAACTACCAGGTGCAGAAGAAGATGCAGCAATGCAGGGCGTAGGCACACTGGCCTCTCACGACCATCAACCACCAGGTGCAGAAGAAGATGCAACAATGCAGGCCTTGGGCACACGGGCCTCTCATGACCATCAACCACCAGGTGCAATAGAAGATGCAGCAATGCAGGCCTTGGGCACACAGGCCTCTCACGACCATCAACCACCAGGTGCAAAAGAAGATGCAGCAATGCAGGGCGTAGGCACACGGGCCTCTCACGACCATCAACCACCAGGTGCAAAAGAAGATGCAGCAATGCAGGGCGTAGGCACACGGGCCTCTCACGACCATCAACCACCAGGTGTAGAAGAAGATGCAGCAATGCAGGCCTTGGGCACAAATGCCTCTCTCGACCATCAACCACCAGGTGCAGAAGAAGATGCAGCAATGCAGGGCTTGGGCACAAATGCCTCTCACGACCATCAACCACCAGGGGCAAAAGAAGATGCAGCAATGCAGAACTTGGGCACAAATGCCTCTCACGACCATCAACCACCAGGTGCAGAAGAAGATGCAGCAATGCAGGGCGTAGGCACACAGGACTCTCACGACCATCAACCACCAGGTGCAAAAGAAGATGCAGCAATGCAGGGCGTGGGCACACGGGCCTCTCACGACCATCAACCACCAGGTGCAGAAGAAGATGCAGCAATGCAGGGTTTGTCACACATGCCTCTCACGACCATCAACCACCAGGTGCAGAAGAAGATGCAGCAATGCAGGGCTTAGGCACACAGGCCTCTCACGACCATCAACCACTAGGTGCAGAAAAAGATACAGCAATGCAGGGCGTAGGCACACAGGCCTCTCAGGATCATCAACCACCAGGTGCGGATAAAGATGCAGCAATGCAGGGCTTGGGCACACAGGCCTCTCACGACCATCAACCGCCAGGTGCAGAAGAAGATGCAGCAATGCAGGGCGTAGGCACACGGGCCTCTCACGACCATCAACCACCAGGTGCAAAAGAAGATGCAGCAATGCAGGGCGTGGGCACACAGGCCTCTCACGACCATCAACCACCAGGTGCAGAAGAAGATGCAGCAATGCAGGGTTTGTCACAGGCCTCTCACGACCATCAACCACCAGGTGCAGAAGAAGATGCAGCAATGCAGGGCTTGGGCACACAGGCCTCTCACGACCATCAACCACCAGGTGCAGAAGAAGATGCAGCAATGCAGGGCGTAGGCACACGGGCCTCTCACGACCATCAACCACCAGGTGCAATAGAAGATGCAGCAATGCAGGCCTTGGGCACACAGGCCTCTCACGACCATCAACCACCAGGTGCAAAAGAAGATGCAGCAATGCAGGGCGTAGGCACACGGGCCTCTCACGACCATCAACCACCAGGTGCAAAAGAAGATGCAGCAATGCAGGGCGTAGGCACACGGGCCTCTCACGACCATCAACCACCAGGTGCAGAAGAAGATGCAGCAATGCAGGGTTTGTCACAGGCCTCTCACGACCATCAACCACCAGGTGCAGAAGAAGATGCAGCAATGCAGGGCGTAGGCACACGGGCCTCTCAGGATCATCAACCACCAGGTGCAAAAGAAGATGCAGCAATGCAGGCCTTGGGCACACAGGCCTCTCACGACCATCAACCACCAGGTGCAGAAGAAGATGCAGCAATGCAGGGCGTAGGCACACGGGCCTCTCACGACCATCAACCACCAGGTGCAGAAGAAGATGCAGCAATGCAGGGCGTAGGCACACAGGCCTCTTGCGACCATCAACCACTAGGCGCAAAAGAAGATACAGCAAAGCAGGGCGTAGGCACACGGGCCTCTCACGACCATCAACCGCCAGGTGCAGAAGAAGATGCAGCAATGCAGGGCGTAGGCACACGGGCCTCTCACGACCATCAACCACTAGGTGCAGAAGAAGATGCATGAATGCAGGCCTTGGGCACACAGGCCTCTCACGACCATCAACCACCAGGTGCAGAAGAAGATGCAGCAATGCAGGGCTTGGGCACACAGGCCTCTCTGGATCATCAACCACCAGGTGCAGAAGAAGATGCAGCAATGCAGGGTTTGTCACACAGGCCTCTCACGACCATCAGGTGCAGGACAGACTGCAGCAATGCAGCGTTTGGCACACAGGCCTCTCACGACCATCAACCACCAGGTGCAGAAGAAGATGCAGCAATGCAGGGTTTGGGCACCCGGGCCTCTCACGACCATCAACCACCAGGTGCAAAAGAAGATGCAGCAAAGCAGGGCGTAGGCACACGGGCCTCTCACGACCATCAACCACCAGGTGCAAAAGAAGATGCAGCAATGCAGGGCGTAGGCACACGGGGCTCTCAGGACCATCAACCACCAGGTGCAAAAGAAGATGCAGCAATGCAGGGCATAGGCACACGGGCCTCTCACGACCATCAACCACCAGGTGCAAAAGAAGATGCAGCAATGCAGGGCGTAGGCACACGGGCCTCTCACGACCATCAACCACCAGGTGCAAAAGAAGATGCAGCAATGCAGGGCGTAGGCACACAGGCCTCTCACGACCATCAGGCGCAGGACAGACTGCAGCAATGCAGCATTTGGGCACACAGGCCTCTCACGACCATCAACCACCAGGTGCAGAAGAAGATGCAGCAATGCAGGGCTTGGGCACACAGGCCTCTCACGACCATCAACCAACAGGTGCAAAAGAAGATGCAGCAATGCAGGGCGTAGGCACACAGGCCTCTCACGACCATCAACCACCAGGTGCAAAAGAAGATGCAGCAATGCAGGGCTTGGGCAAACAGGCCTCTCACGACCATCAACCACCAGGTGCAATAGAAGATGCAGCAATGCAGGCCTTGGGCACACAGGCCTCTCACGACCATCAACCACCAGGTGCATAAGAAGATGCAGCAATGCAGGGCGTAGGCACACGGGCCTCTCACGACCATCAACCACCAGGTGCAAAAGAAGATGCAGCAATGCAGGGCTTCGGCACACGGGCCTCTCACGACCATCAACCACCAGGTGCAAAAGGAGATGCAGCAATGCAGGGCGTAGGCACACGGGCCACTCACGACCATCAACCACCAGGTGCAGAAGAAGATGCAGCAATGCAGGGCTTGGGCACACAGGCCTCTCACGACCATCAACCACCAGGTGCAATAGAAGATGCAGCAATGCAGGCCTTGGGCACACAGGCCTCTCACGACCATCAACCACCAGGTGCAAAAGAAGATGCAGCAATGCAGGGCGTAGGCACACGGGCCTCTCACGACCATCAACCGCCAGGTGCAAAAGAAGATGCAGCAATGCAGGGCTTCGGCACACGGGCCTCTCACGACCATCAACCACCAGGTGCAAAAGAAGATGCAGCAATGCAGGGCGTAGGCACACGGGCCACTCACGACCATCAACCACCAGGTGCAGAAGAAGATGCAGCAATGCAGGGCTTGGGCACACAGGCCTCTCACGACCATCAACCACCAGGTGCAAAAGAAGATGCAGCAATGCATGGCTTCGGTACACGGGCCTCCCACGACCATCAACCACCAGGTGCAAAAGAAGATGCAGCAATGCAGGGCATAGGCACACAGGCCTCTCACGACCATCAACCACCAGGTGCAGAAGAAGATGCAGCAATGCAGGGCGTAGGCACACAGGCCTCTCACGACCATCAACCACCAGGTGCAATAGAAGATGCAGCAATGCAGGCCTTGGGCACACAGGCCTCTCACGACCATCAAGCACCAGGAGCAGAAGAAGATGCAGCAATGCAGGGCATAGGCACACGGGCCTCTCACGACCATCAACCACCAGGTGCAAAAGAAGATGCAGCAATGCAGGGCTTCGGCACACGGGCCTCTCACGACCATCAACCACCAGGTGCAAAAGAAGATGCAGCAATGCAGGCCTTGGGCACACGGGCCTCTCACAACCATCAACCACCAGGTGCAGAAGAAGATGCAGCAATGCAGGGTTTGTCACACAGGCCTCTCACGACCATCAACCACCAGGTGCAGAAGAAGATGCAGCAATGCAGGGTTTGTCACACAGGCCTTTCACGACCATCAACCACCAGGTGCAGAAGAAGATGCAGCAATTCAGGGTTTGTCACACAGGCCTCTCACGACCATCAACCACCAGGTGCAGAAGAAGATGCAGCAATGCAGGCCTTGGGCACACGGGCCTCTCACGACCATCAACCACCAGGTGCAAAAGAAGATGCAGCAATGCAGGCCTTGGGCACACGGGCCTCTCACGACCATCAACCACCAGGTGCAAAAGAAGATGCAGCAATGCAGGGCGTGGGCACACGGGCCTCTCACGACCATCAACCACCAGGTGCAAAAGAAGATGCAGCAATGCAGGGCGTAGGCACACGAGCCTCTCACGACCATCAACCACCAGGTGCAAAAGAAGATGCAGCAATGCAGGGCGTAGGCACACGGGCCTCTCACGACCATCAACCACCAGGGGCAAAAGAAGATGCAGCAATGCAGGGCGTAGGCACACGGGCCTCTCAGGATCATCAACCACCAGGTGCAAAAGAAGATGCAGCAATGCAGGCCTTGGGCACACGGGCCTCTCACAACCATCAACCACCAGGTGCAAAAGAAGATGCAGCAATGCAGGCCTTGGGCACACGGGCCTCTCACAACCATCAACCACCAGGTGCAGAAGAAGATGCAGCAATGCAGGGTTTGTCACACAGGCCTCTCACGACCATCAACCACCAGGTGCAGAAGAAGATGCAGCAATGCAGGGTTTGCCACACAGGCCTTTCACGACCATCAACCACCAGGTGCAGAAGAAGATGCAGCAATTCAGGGTTTGTCACACAGGCCTCTCACGACCATCAACCACCAGGTGCAGAAGAAGATGCAGCAATGCAGGCCTTGGGCACACGGGCCTCTCACGACCATCAACCACCAGGTGCAAAAGAAGATGCAGCAATGCAGGCCTTGGGCACACGGGCCTCTCACGACCATCAACCACCAGGTGCAAAAGAAGATGCAGCAATGCAGGGCGTGGGCACACGGGCCTCTCACGACCATCAACCACCAGGTGCAAAAGAAGATGCAGCAATGCAGGGCGTAGGCACACAGGCCTCTCACGATCATCAACCACCAGGTGCAGAAGAAGATGCAGCAATGCAGGGCGTAGGCACACGGGCCTCTCACGACCATCAACCACCAGGTGCAAAAGAAGATGCAGCGATGCAGGGTTTGTCACACAGGCCTCTCAGGATCATCAACCACCAGGTGTAGAAGAAGAAGGCAGCAATGCAGGGCTTGGGCACACAGGCCTCTCAGGATCATCAACCGCCAGGTGTAAAAGAAGATGCAGCAATGCAGGGCGTAGGCACACGGGCCTCTCACGACCATCAACCAACAGGTGCAAAAGAAGATGCAGCAATGCAGGGCGTGGGCACACGGGCCTCTCACGACCATCAACCACCAGGTGCAGAAGAAGATGCAGCAATGCAGGGTTTGTCACACAGGCCTCTCACGACCATCAACCACCAGGTGCATAAGAAGATGCAGCAATGCAGGGTTTGTCACACAGGCCTTTCACGACCATCAACCACCAGGTGCAGAAGAAGATGCAGCAATTCAGGGTTTGTCACACAGGCCTCTCACGACCATCAACCACCAGGTGCAGAAGAAGATGCAGCAATGCAGGCCTTGGGCACACGGGCCTCTCACGACCATCAACCACCAGGTGCAAAAGAAGATGCAGCAATGCAGGCCTTGGGCACACGGGCCTCTCACGACCATCAACCACCAGGTGCAAAAGAAGATGCAGCAATGCAGGGCGTGGGCACACGGGCCTCTCACGACCATCAACCACCAGGTGCAAAAGAAGATGCAGCAATGCAGGGCGTAGGCACACAAGCCTCTCAGGATCATCAACCACCAGGTGCAAAAGAAGATGCAGCAATGCAGGGCGTAGGCACACAGGCTTCTCACGATCATCAACCACCAGGTGCAGACGAAGATGCAGCAATGCAGGGCTTGGGCACACAGGCCTCTCAGGATCATCAACTACCAGGTGCAGAAGAAGATGCAGCAATGCAGGGCGTAGGCACACTGGCCTCTCACGACCATCAACCACCAGGTGCAGAAGAAGATGCAGCAATGCAGGGCGTAGGCACACGGGCCTCTCACGACCATCAACCACCAGGTGCAGAAGAAGATGCAGCAATGCAGGGTTTGTCACAGGCCTCTCACGACCATCAACCACCAGGTGCAGAAGAAGATGCAGCAATGCAGGGCTTGGGCACACAGGCCTCTCACGACCATCAACCACCAGGTGCAGAAGAAGATGCAGCAATGCAGGGCGTAGGCACACGGGCCTCTCACGACCATCAACCACCAGGTGCAATAGAAGATGCAGCAATGCAGGCCTTGGGCACACAGGCCTCTCACGACCATCAACCACCAGGTGCAAAAGAAGATGCAGCAATGCAGGGCGTAGGCACACGGGCCTCTCACGACCATCAACCACCAGGTGCAAAAGAAGATGCAGCAATGCAGGGCGTAGGCACACGGGCCTCTCACGACCATCAACCACCAGGTGTAGAAGAAGATGCAGCAATGCAGGCCTTGGGCACACATGCCTCTCTCGACCATCAACCACCAGGTGCAGAAGAAGATGCAGCAATGCAGGGCTTGGGCACAAATGCCTCTCACGACCATCAACCACCAGGGGCAAAAGAAGATGCAGCAATGCAGAACTTGGGCACAAATGCCTCTCACGACCATCAACCACCAGGTGCAGAAGAAGATGCAGCAATGCAGGGCGTAGGCACACAGGACTCTCACGACCATCAACCACCAGGTGCAAAAGAAGATGCAGCAATGCAGGGCGTGGGCACACGGGCCTCTCACGACCATCAACCACCAGGTGCAGAAGAAGATGCAGCAATGCAGGGTTTGTCACACATGCCTCTCACGACCATCAACCACCAGGTGCAGAAGAAGATGCAGCAATGCAGGGCTTAGGCACACAGGCCTCTCACGACCATCAACCACTAGGTGCAGAAAAAGATACAGCAATGCAGGGCGTAGGCACACAGGCCTCTCAGGATCATCAACCACCAGGTGCGGATGAAGATGCAGCAATGCAGGGCTTGGGCACACAGGCCTCTCACGACCATCAACCGCCAGGTGCAGAAGAAGATGCAGCAATGCAGGGCGTAGGCACACGGGCCTCTCACGACCATCAACCACCAGGTGCAAAAGAAGATGCAGCAATGCAGGGCGTGGGCACACGGGCCTCTCACGACCATCAACCACCAGGTGCAGAAGAAGATGCAGCAATGCAGGGTTTGTCACAGGCCTCTCACGACCATCAACCACCAGGTGCAGAAGAAGATGCAGCAATGCAGGGCGTAGGCACACGGGCCTCTCAGGATCATCAACCACCAGGTGCAAAAGAAGATGCAGCAATGCAGGCCTTGGGCACACAGGCCTCTCACGACCATCAACCACCAGGTGCAGAAGAAGATGCAGCAATGCAGGGCGTAGGCACACGGGCCTCTCACGACCATCAACCACCAGGTGCAGAAGAAGATGCAGCAATGCAGGGCGTAGGCACACAGGCCTCTTACGACCATCAACCACTAGGCGCAAAAGAAGATACAGCAAAGCAGGGCGTAGGCACACGGGCCTCTCACGACCATCAACCGCCAGGTGCAGAAGAAGATGCAGCAATGCAGGGCGTAGGCACACGGGCCTCTCACGACCATCAACCACTAGGTGCAGAAGAAGATGCATGAATGCAGGCCTTGGGCACACAGGCCTCTCACGACCATCAACCACCAGGTGCAGAAGAAGATGCAGCAATGCAGGGCTTGGGCACACAGGCCTCTCTGGATCATCAACCACCAGGTGCAGAAGAAGATGCAGCAATGCAGGGTTTGTCACACAGGCCTCTCACGACCATCAGGTGCAGGACAGACTGCAGCAATGCAGCGTTTGGCACACAGGCCTCTCACGACCATCAACCACCAGGTGCAGAAGAAGATGCAGCAATGCAGGGTTTGGGCACCCGGGCCTCTCACGACCATCAACCACCAGGTGCAAAAGAAGATGCAGCAATGCAGGGCGTAGGCACACGGGCCTCTCACGACCATCAACCACCAGGTGCAAAAGAAGATGCAGCAATGCAGGGCGTAGGCACACGGGGCTCTCAGGACCATCAACCACCAGGTGCAAAAGAAGATGCAGCAATGCAGGGCATAGGCACACGGGCCTCTCACGACCATCAACCACCAGGTGCAAAAGAAGATGCAGCAATGCAGGGCGTAGGCACACGGGCCTCTCACGACCATCAACCACCAGGTGCAAAAGAAGATGCAGCAATGCAGGGCGTAGGCACACAGGCCTCTCACGACCATCAGGCGCAGGACAGACTGCAGCAATGCAGCATTTGGGCACACAGGCCTCTCACGACCATCAACCACCAGGTGCAGAAGAAGATGCAGCAATGCAGGGCTTGGGCACACAGGCCTCTCACGACCATCAACCAACAGGTGCAAAAGAAGATGCAGCAATGCAGGGCGTAGGCACACAGGCCTCTCACGACCATCAACCACCAGGTGCAAAAGAAGATGCAGCAATGCAGGGCTTGGGCAAACAGGCCTCTCACGACCATCAACCACCAGGTGCAATAGAAGATGCAGCAATGCAGGCCTTGGGCACACAGGCCTCTCACGACCATCAACCACCAGGTGCATAAGAAGATGCAGCAATGCAGGGCGTAGGCACACGGGCCTCTCACGACCATCAACCACCAGGTGCAAAAGAAGATGCAGCAATGCAGGGCTTCGGCACACGGGCCTCTCACGACCATCAACCACCAGGTGCAAAAGGAGATGCAGCAATGCAGGGCGTAGGCACACGGGCCACTCACGACCATCAACCACCAGGTGCAGAAGAAGATGCAGCAATGCAGGGCTTGGGCACACAGGCCTCTCACGACCATCAACCACCAGGTGCAATAGAAGATGCAGCAATGCAGGCCTTGGGCACACAGGCCTCTCACGACCATCAACCACCAGGTGCAAAAGAAGATGCAGCAATGCAGGGCGTAGGCACACGGGCCTCTCACGACCATCAACCGCCAGGTGCAAAAGAAGATGCAGCAATGCAGGGCTTCGGCACACGGGCCTCTCACGACCATCAACCACCAGGTGCAAAAGAAGATGCAGCAATGCAGGGCGTAGGCACACGGGCCACTCACGACCATCAACCACCAGGTGCAGAAGAAGATGCAGCAATGCAGGGCTTGGGCACACAGGCCTCTCACGACCATCAACCACCAGGTGCAAAAGAAGATGCAGCAATGCATGGCTTCGGTACACGGGCCTCCCACGACCATCAACCACCAGGTGCAAAAGAAGATGCAGCAATGCAGGGCATAGGCACACAGGCCTCTCACGACCATCAACCACCAGGTGCAGAAGAAGATGCAGCAATGCAGGGCGTAGGCACACAGGCCTCTCACGACCATCAACCACCAGGTGCAATAGAAGATGCAGCAATGCAGGCCTTGGGCACACAGGCCTCTCACGACCATCAAGCACCAGGAGCAGAAGAAGATGCAGCAATGCAGGGCATAGGCACACGGGCCTCTCACGACCATCAACCACCAGGTGCAAAAGAAGATGCAGCAATGCAGGGCTTCGGCACACGGGCCTCTCACGACCATCAACCACCAGGTGCAAAAGAAGATGCAGCAATGCAGGCCTTGGGCACACGGGCCTCTCACAACCATCAACCACCAGGTGCAGAAGAAGATGCAGCAATGCAGGGTTTGTCACACAGGCCTCTCACGACCATCAACCACCAGGTGCAGAAGAAGATGCAGCAATGCAGGGTTTGTCACACAGGCCTTTCACGACCATCAACCACCAGGTGCAGAAGAAGATGCAGCAATTCAGGGTTTGTCACACAGGCCTCTCACGACCATCAACCACCAGGTGCAGAAGAAGATGCAGCAATGCAGGCCTTGGGCACACGGGCCTCTCACGACCATCAACCACCAGGTGCAAAAGAAGATGCAGCAATGCAGGCCTTGGGCACACGGGCCTCTCACGACCATCAACCACCAGGTGCAAAAGAAGATGCAGCAATGCAGGGCGTGGGCACACGGGCCTCTCACGACCATCAACCACCAGGTGCAAAAGAAGATGCAGCAATGCAGGGCGTAGGCACACGAGCCTCTCACGACCATCAACCACCAGGTGCAAAAGAAGATGCAGCAATGCAGGGCGTAGGCACACGGGCCTCTCACGACCATCAACCACCAGGGGCAAAAGAAGATGCAGCAATGCAGGGCGTAGGCACACGGGCCTCTCAGGATCATCAACCACCAGGTGCAAAAGAAGATGCAGCAATGCAGGCCTTGGGCACACGGGCCTCTCACAACCATCAACCACCAGGTGCAAAAGAAGATGCAGCAATGCAGGCCTTGGGCACACGGGCCTCTCACAACCATCAACCACCAGGTGCAGAAGAAGATGCAGCAATGCAGGGTTTGTCACACAGGCCTCTCACGACCATCAACCACCAGGTGCAGAAGAAGATGCAGCAATGCAGGGTTTGCCACACAGGCCTTTCACGACCATCAACCACCAGGTGCAGAAGAAGATGCAGCAATTCAGGGTTTGTCACACAGGCCTCTCACGACCATCAACCACCAGGTGCAGAAGAAGATGCAGCAATGCAGGCCTTGGGCACACGGGCCTCTCACGACCATCAACCACCAGGTGCAAAAGAAGATGCAGCAATGCAGGCCTTGGGCACACGGGCCTCTCACGACCATCAACCACCAGGTGCAAAAGAAGATGCAGCAATGCAGGGCGTGGGCACACGGGCCTCTCACGACCATCAACCACCAGGTGCAAAAGAAGATGCAGCAATGCAGGGCGTAGGCACACAGGCCTCTCACGATCATCAACCACCAGGTGCAGAAGAAGATGCAGCAATGCAGGGCGTAGGCACACGGGCCTCTCACGACCATCAACCACCAGGTGCAAAAGAAGATGCAGCGATGCAGGGTTTGTCACACAGGCCTCTCAGGATCATCAACCACCAGGTGTAGAAGAAGAAGGCAGCAATGCAGGGCTTGGGCACACAGGCCTCTCAGGATCATCAACCGCCAGGTGTAAAAGAAGATGCAGCAATGCAGGGCGTAGGCACACGGGCCTCTCACGACCATCAACCAACAGGTGCAAAAGAAGATGCAGCAATGCAGGGCGTGGGCACACGGGCCTCTCACGACCATCAACCACCAGGTGCAGAAGAAGATGCAGCAATGCAGGGTTTGTCACACAGGCCTCTCACGACCATCAACCACCAGGTGCATAAGAAGATGCAGCAATGCAGGGTTTGTCACACAGGCCTTTCACGACCATCAACCACCAGGTGCAGAAGAAGATGCAGCAATTCAGGGTTTGTCACACAGGCCTCTCACGACCATCAACCACCAGGTGCAGAAGAAGATGCAGCAATGCAGGCCTTGGGCACACGGGCCTCTCACGACCATCAACCACCAGGTGCAAAAGAAGATGCAGCAATGCAGGCCTTGGGCACACGGGCCTCTCACGACCATCAACCACCAGGTGCAAAAGAAGATGCAGCAATGCAGGGCGTGGGCACACGGGCCTCTCACGACCATCAACCACCAGGTGCAAAAGAAGATGCAGCAATGCAGGGCGTAGGCACACAAGCCTCTCAGGATCATCAACCACCAGGTGCAAAAGAAGATGCAGCAATGCAGGGCGTAGGCACACAGGCTTCTCACGATCATCAACCACCAGGTGCAGACGAAGATGCAGCAATGCAGGGCTTGGGCACACAGGCCTCTCACGACCATCAACCAACAGGTGCAAAAGAAGATGCAGCAATGCAGGGTTTGGGCACACAGGCCTCTCAGGATCATCAACCACAGGTGCAGAAGAAGATGCAGCAATGCAGGGTGTAGGCACACAAGCCTCTCAGGATCATCAACCACCAGGTGCAAAAGAAGATGCAGCATCGCAGGGCTTGGGCACACAGGCCTCTCACGACCATCAGCCACCAGATGCAGATGAAGATGCAGCAATGCAGGGCGTAGGCACACGGGCCTCTCACGACCATCAACCACCAGGTGCAAAAGAAGATGCAGCAATGCAGGGCTTGGGCACACAGGCCTCTCAGGATCATCAACTACCAGGTGCAGAAGAAGATGCAGCAATGCAGGGCGTAGGCACACTGGCCTCTCACGACCATCAACCACCAGGTGCAGAAGAAGATGCAGCAATGCAGGGCGTAGGCACACGGGCCTCTCACGACCATCAACCACCAGGTGCAGAAGAAGATGCAGCAATGCAGGGTTTGTCACAGGCCTCTCACGACCATCAACCACCAGGTGCAGAAGAAGATGCAGCAATGCAGGGCTTGGGCACACAGGCCTCTCACGACCATCAACCACCAGGTGCAGAAGAAGATGCAGCAATGCAGGGCGTAGGCACACGGGCCTCTCACGACCATCAACCACCAGGTGCAATAGAAGATGCAGCAATGCAGGCCTTGGGCACACAGGCCTCTCACGACCATCAACCACCAGGTGCAAAAGAAGATGCAGCAATGCAGGGCGTAGGCACACGGGCCTCTCACGACCATCAACCACCAGGTGCAAAAGAAGATGCAGCAATGCAGGGCGTAGGCACACGGGCCTCTCACGACCATCAACCACCAGGTGTAGAAGAAGATGCAGCAATGCAGGCCTTGGGCACACATGCCTCTCTCGACCATCAACCACCAGGTGCAGAAGAAGATGCAGCAATGCAGGGCTTGGGCACAAATGCCTCTCACGACCATCAACCACCAGGGGCAAAAGAAGATGCAGCAATGCAGAACTTGGGCACAAATGCCTCTCACGACCATCAACCACCAGGTGCAGAAGAAGATGCAGCAATGCAGGGCGTAGGCACACAGGACTCTCACGACCATCAACCACCAGGTGCAAAAGAAGATGCAGCAATGCAGGGCGTGGGCACACGGGCCTCTCACGACCATCAACCACCAGGTGCAGAAGAAGATGCAGCAATGCAGGGTTTGTCACACATGCCTCTCACGACCATCAACCACCAGGTGCAGAAGAAGATGCAGCAATGCAGGGCTTAGGCACACAGGCCTCTCACGACCATCAACCACTAGGTGCAGAAAAAGATACAGCAATGCAGGGCGTAGGCACACAGGCCTCTCAGGATCATCAACCACCAGGTGCGGATGAAGATGCAGCAATGCAGGGCTTGGGCACACAGGCCTCTCACGACCATCAACCGCCAGGTGCAGAAGAAGATGCAGCAATGCAGGGCGTAGGCACACGGGCCTCTCACGACCATCAACCACCAGGTGCAAAAGAAGATGCAGCAATGCAGGGCGTGGGCACACGGGCCTCTCACGACCATCAACCACCAGGTGCAGAAGAAGATGCAGCAATGCAGGGTTTGTCACAGGCCTCTCACGACCATCAACCACCAGGTGCAGAAGAAGATGCAGCAATGCAGGGCGTAGGCACACGGGCCTCTCAGGATCATCAACCACCAGGTGCAAAAGAAGATGCAGCAATGCAGGCCTTGGGCACACAGGCCTCTCACGACCATCAACCACCAGGTGCAGAAGAAGATGCAGCAATGCAGGGCGTAGGCACACGGGCCTCTCACGACCATCAACCACCAGGTGCAGAAGAAGATGCAGCAATGCAGGGCGTAGGCACACAGGCCTCTTACGACCATCAACCACTAGGCGCAAAAGAAGATACAGCAAAGCAGGGCGTAGGCACACGGGCCTCTCACGACCATCAACCGCCAGGTGCAGAAGAAGATGCAGCAATGCAGGGCGTAGGCACACGGGCCTCTCACGACCATCAACCACTAGGTGCAGAAGAAGATGCATGAATGCAGGCCTTGGGCACACAGGCCTCTCACGACCATCAACCACCAGGTGCAGAAGAAGATGCAGCAATGCAGGGCTTGGGCACACAGGCCTCTCTGGATCATCAACCACCAGGTGCAGAAGAAGATGCAGCAATGCAGGGTTTGTCACACAGGCCTCTCACGACCATCAGGTGCAGGACAGACTGCAGCAATGCAGCGTTTGGGCACACAGGCCTCTCACGACCATCAACCACCAGGTGCAGAAGAAGATGCAGCAATGCAGGGTTTGGGCACCCGGGCCTCTCACGACCATCAACCACCAGGTGCAAAAGAAGATGCAGCAATGCAGGGCGTAGGCACACGGGCCTCTCACGACCATCAACCACCAGGTGCAAAAGAAGATGCAGCAATGCAGGGCGTAGGCACACGGGGCTCTCAGGACCATCAACCACCAGGTGCAAAAGAAGATGCAGCAATGCAGGGCATAGGCACACGGGCCTCTCAGGACCATCAACCACCAGGTGCAAAAGAAGATGCAGCAATGCAGGGCGTAGGCACACGGGCCTCTCACGACCATCAACCACCAGGTGCAAAAGAAGATGCAGCAATGCAGGGCGTAGGCACACAGGCCTCTCACGACCATCAGGCGCAGGACAGACTGCAGCAATGCAGCATTTGGGCACACAGGCCTCTCACGACCATCAACCACCAGGTGCAGAAGAAGATGCAGCAATGCAGGGCTTGGGCACACAGGCCTCTCTGGATCATCAACCACCAGGTGCAGAAGAAGATGCAGCAATGCAGGGTTTGTCACACAGGCCTCTCACGACCATCAGGTGCAGGACAGACTGCAGCAATGCAGCGTTTGGGCACACAGGCCTCTCACGACCATCAACCACCAGGTGCAGAAGAAGATGCAGCAATGCAGGGTTTGGGCACCCGGGCCTCTCACGACCATCAACCACCAGGTGCGAAAGAATATGCAGCAATGCAGGGCGTAGGCACACGGGCCTCTCACGACCATCAACCACCAGGTGCAAAAGAAGATGCAGCAATGCAGGGCGTAGGCACACGGGGCTCTCAGGACCATCAACCACCAGGTGCAAAAGAAGATGCAGCAATGCAGGGCGTAGGCACACGAGCCTCTCACGACCATCAACCACCAGGTGCAAAAGAAGATGCAGCAATGCAGGGCGTAGGCACACGGGCCTCTCACGACCATCAACGACCAGGTGCAAAAGAAGTTGCAGCAATGCAGGGCGTAGGCACACAGGCCTCTCACGACCATCAGCCAACAGGTGCAAAAGAAGATGCAGCAATGCAGGGCTTGGGCACACAGGCCTCTCACGACCATCAACCAACAGGTGCAAAAGAAGATGCAGCAATGCAGGGTGTAGGCACACAGGCCTCTCAGGATCATCAACCACCAGGTGCAAAAGAAGATGCAGCAATGCAGGGCTTGGGCACACAGGCCTCTCACGACCATCAACCACCAGGTGCAAAAGAAGATGCAGCAATGCAGGGCGTAGGCACACGGGCCTCTCAGGATCATCAACCACCAGGTGCAAAAGAAGATGCAGCAACGCAGGGCTTTGGCACACGGGCCTCTCACGACCATCAACCACCAGGTGAAGAAGAAGATGCAGCAACGCAGGGCTTGGGCACACAGGCCTCTCACGACCATCAGCCACCAGATGCAGAAGAAGATGCAGCAATGCAGGGCGTAGGCACACGGGCCTCTCACGACCATCAACCACCAGGTGCAGAAGAAGATGCAGCAACACAGGGCTTGGGCACACAGGCCTCTCACGACCATCAGCCACCAGATGCAGAAGAAGATGCAGCAATGCAGGGCGTAGGCACACAGGCCTCTCACGACCATCAACCACCAGGTGCAGAAGAAGATGCAGCAATGCAGGGCATAGGCACACGGGCCTCTCACGACCATCAACCACCTGGTGCAAAAGAAGATGCAGCAATGCAGGGCTTGGGCACACAGGCCTCTCAGGATCATCAACTACCAGGTGCAGAAGAAGATGCAGCAATGCAGGGCTTGGGCGCATAGGCCTCTCAGGATCATCAACTACCAGGTGCAGAAGAAGATGCAGCAATGCAGGGCGTAGGCACACTGGCCTCTCACTACCATCAACCACCAGGTGCAGAAGAAGATGCAACAATGCAGGCCTTGGGCACACGGGCCTCTCACGACCATCAACCACCAGGTGCAAAAGAAGATGCAGCAATGCAGGGCGTAGGCACACGGGCCTCTCACGACCATCAACCACCAGGTGTAGAAGAAGATGCAGCAATGCAGGCCTTGGGCACAAATGCCTCTCTCGACCATCAACCACCAGGTGCAGAAGAAGATGCAGCAATGCAGGGCTTGGGCACAAATGCCTCTCACGACCATCAACCACCAGGGGCAAAAGAAGATGCAGCAATGCAGAACTTGGGCACAAATGCCTCTCACGACCATCAACCACCAGGTGCAGAAGAAGATGCAGCAATGCAGGGCGTAGGCACACAGGACTCTCACGACCATCAACCACCAGGTGCAAAAGAAGATGCAGCAATGCAGGGCGTGGGCACACGGGCCTCTCACGACCATCAACCACCAGGTGCAGAAGAAGATGCAGCAATGCAGGGTTTGTCACACATGCCTCTCACGACCATCAACCACCAGGTGCAGAAGAAGATGCAGCAATGCAGGGCTTAGGCACACAGGCCTCTCACGACCATCAACCACTAGGTGCAGAAAAAGATACAGCAATGCAGGGCGTAGGCACACAGGCCTCTCAGGATCATCAACCACCAGGTGCGGATGAAGATGCAGCAATGCAGGGCTTGGGCACACAGGCCTCTCACGACCATCAACCGCCAGGTGCAGAAGAAGATGCAGCAATGCAGGGCGTAGGCACACGGGCCTCTCACGACCATCAACCACCAGGTGCAAAAGAAGATGCAGCAATGCAGGGCGTGGGCACACAGGCCTCTCACGACCATCAACCACCAGGTGCAGAAGAAGATGCAGCAATGCAGGGTTTGTCACAGGCCTCTCACGACCATCAACCACCAGGTGCAGAAGAAGATGCAGCAATGCAGGGCTTGGGCACACAGGCCTCTCACGACCATCAACCACCAGGTGCAGAAGAAGATGCAGCAATGCAGGGCGTAGGCACACAGGCCTCTCACGACCATCAACCACCAGGTGCAATAGAAGATGCAGCAATGCAGGCCTTGGGCACACAGGCCTCTCACGACCATCAACCACCAGGTGCAAAAGAAGATGCAGCAATGCAGGGCGTAGGCACACGGGCCTCTCACGACCATCAACCACCAGGTGCAAAAGAAGATGCAGCAATGCAGGGCGTAGGCACACGGGCCTCTCACGACCATCAACCACCAGGTGTAGAAGAAGATGCAGCAATGCAGGCCTTGGGCACACATGCCTCTCTCGACCATCAACCACCAGGTGCAGAAGAAGATGCAGCAATGCAGGGCTTGGGCACAAATGCCTCTCACGACCATCAACCACCAGGGGCAAAAGAAGATGCAGCAATGCAGAACTTGGGCACAAATGCCTCTCACGACCATCAACCACCAGGTGCAGAAGAAGATGCAGCAATGCAGGGCGTAGGCACACAGGACTCTCACGACCATCAACCACCAGGTGCAAAAGAAGATGCAGCAATGCAGGGCGTGGGCACACGGGCCTCTCACGACCATCAACCACCAGGTGCAGAAGAAGATGCAGCAATGCAGGGTTTGTCACACATGCCTCTCACGACCATCAACCACCAGGTGCAGAAGAAGATGCAGCAATGCAGGGCTTAGGCACACAGGCCTCTCACGACCATCAACCACTAGGTGCAGAAAAAGATACAGCAATGCAGGGCGTAGGCACACAGGCCTCTCAGGATCATCAACCACCAGGTGCGGATGAAGATGCAGCAATGCAGGGCTTGGGCACACAGGCCTCTCACGACCATCAACCGCCAGGTGCAGAAGAAGATGCAGCAATGCAGGGCGTAGGCACACGGGCCTCTCACGACCATCAACCACCAGGTGCAAAAGAAGATGCAGCAATGCAGGGCGTGGGCACACGGGCCTCTCACGACCATCAACCACCAGGTGCAGAAGAAGATGCAGCAATGCAGGGTTTGTCACAGGCCTCTCACGACCATCAACCACCAGGTGCAGAAGAAGATGCAGCAATGCAGGGCGTAGGCACACGGGCCTCTCAGGATCATCAACCACCAGGTGCAAAAGAAGATGCAGCAATGCAGGCCTTGGGCACACAGGCCTCTCACGACCATCAACCACCAGGTGCAGAAGAAGATGCAGCAATGCAGGGCGTAGGCACACGGGCCTCTCACGACCATCAACCACCAGGTGCAGAAGAAGATGCAGCAATGCAGGGCGTAGGCACACAGGCCTCTTACGACCATCAACCACTAGGCGCAGAAGAAGATACAGCAACGCAGGGCGTAGGCACACGGGCCTCTCACGACCATCAACCGCCAGGTGCAGAAGAAGATGCAGCAATGCAGGGCGTAGGCACACGGGCCTCTCACGACCATCAACCACTAGGTGCAGAAGAAGATGCATGAATGCAGGCCTTGGGCACACAGGCCTCTCACGACCATCAACCACCAGGTGCAGAAGAAGATGCAGCAATGCAGGGCTTGGGCACACAGGCCTCTCTGGATCATCAACCACCAGGTGCAGAAGAAGATGCAGCAATGCAGGGTTTGTCACACAGGCCTCTCACGACCATCAGGTGCAGGACAGACTGCAGCAATGCAGCGTTTGGGCACACAGGCCTCTCACGACCATCAACCACCAGGTGCAGAAGAAGATGCAGCAATGCAGGGTTTGGGCACCCGGGCCTCTCACGACCATCAACCACCAGGTGCAAAAGAAGATGCAGCAATGCAGGGCGTAGGCACACGGGCCTCTCACGACCATCAACCACCAGGTGCAAAAGAAGATGCAGCAATGCAGGGCGTAGGCACACGGGGCTCTCAGGACCATCAACCACCAGGTGCAAAAGAAGATGCAGCAATGCAGGGCATAGGCACACGGGCCTCTCACGACCATCAACCACCAGGTGCAAAAGAAGATGCAGCAATGCAGGGCGTAGGCACACGGGCCTCTCACGACCATCAACCACCAGGTGCAAAAGAAGATGCAGCAATGCAGGGCGTAGGCACACAGGCCTCTCACGACCATCAGGCGCAGGACAGACTGCAGCAATGCAGCATTTGGGCACACAGGCCTCTCACGACCATCAACCACCAGGTGCAGAAGAAGATGCAGCAATGCAGGGCTTGGGCACACAGGCCTCTCTGGATCATCAACCACCAGGTGCAGAAGAAGATGCAGCAATGCAGGGTTTGTCACACAGGCCTCTCACGACCATCAGGTGCAGGACAGACTGCAGCAATGCAGCGTTTGGGCACACAGGCCTCTCACGACCATCAACCACCAGGTGCAGAAGAAGATGCAGCAATGCAGGGTTTGGGCACCCGGGCCTCTCACGACCATCAACCACCAGGTGCAAAAGAAGATGCAGCAATGCAGGGCGTAGGCACACGGGCCTCTCACGACCATCAACCACCAGGTGCAAAAGAAGATGCAGCAATGCAGGGCGTAGGCACACGGGGCTCTCAGGACCATCAACCACCAGGTGCAAAAGAAGATGCAGCAATGCAGGGCGTAGGCACACGAGCCTCTCACGACCATCAACCACCAGGTGCAAAAGAAGATGCAGCAATGCAGGGCGTAGGCACACGGGCCTCTCACGACCATCAACGACCAGGTGCAAAAGAAGTTGCAGCAATGCAGGGCGTAGGCACACAGGCCTCTCACGACCATCAGCCAACAGGTGCAAAAGAAGATGCAGCAATGCAGGGTGTAGGCACACAGGCCTCTCAGGATCATCAACCACCAGGTGCAAAAGAAGATGCAGCAATGCAGGGCTTGGGCACACAGGCCTCTCACGACCATCAACCAACAGGTGCAAAAGAAGATGCAGCAATGCAGGGTGTAGGCACACAGGCCTCTCAGGATCATCAACCACCAGGTGCAAAAGAAGATGCAGCAATGCAGGGCTTGGGCACACAGGCCTCTCACGACCATCAACCACCAGGTGCAAAAGAAGATGCAGCAATGCAGGGCGTAGGCACACGGGCCTCTCAGGATCATCAACCACCAGGTGCAAAAGAAGATGCAGCAACGCAGGGCTTTGGCACACGGGCCTCTCACGACCATCAACCACCAGGTGCAGAAGAAGATGCAGCAACGCAGGGCTTGGGCACACAGGCCTCTCACGACCATCAGCCACCAGATGCAGAAGAAGATGCAGCAATGCAGGGCGTAGGCACACGGGCCTCTCACGACCATCAACCACCAGGTGCAGAAGAAGATGCAGCAACACAGGGCTTGGGCACACAGGCCTCTCACGACCATCAGCCACCAGATGCAGAAGAAGATGCAGCAATGCAGGGCGTAGGCACACAGGCCTCTCACGACCATCAACCACCAGGTGCAGAAGAAGATGCAGCAATGCAGGGCATAGGCACACGGGCCTCTCACGACCATCAACCACCTGGTGCAAAAGAAGATGCAGCAATTCAGGGCTTGGGCACACAGGCCTCTCAGGATCATCAACTACCAGGTGCAGAAGAAGATGCAGCAATGCAGGGCTTGGGCGCATAGGCCTCTCAGGATCATCAACTACCAGGTGCAGAAGAAGATGCAGCAATGCAGGGCGTAGGCACACTGGCCTCTCACTACCATCAACCACCAGGTGCAGAAGAAGATGCAACAATGCAGGCCTTGGGCACACGGGCCTCTCACGACCATCAACCACCAGGTGCAAAAGAAGATGCAGCAATGCAGGGCGTAGGCACACGGGCCTCTCACGACCATCAACCACCAGGTGTAGAAGAAGATGCAGCAATGCAGGCCTTGGGCACAAATGCCTCTCTCGACCATCAACCACCAGGTGCAGAAGAAGATGCAGCAATGCAGGGCTTAGGCACAAATGCCTCTCACGACCATCAACCACCAGGGGCAAAAGAAGATGCAGCAATGCAGAACTTGGGCACAAATGCCTCTCACGACCATCAACCACCAGGTGCAGAAGAAGATGCAGCAATGCAGGGCGTAGGCACACAGGACTCTCACGACCATCAACCACCAGGTGCAAAAGAAGATGCAGCAATGCAGGGCGTGGGCACACGGGCCTCTCACGACCATCAACCACCAGGTGCAGAAGAAGATGCAGCAATGCAGGGTTTGTCACACATGCCTCTCACGACCATCAACCACCAGGTGCAGAAGAAGATGCAGCAATGCAGGGCTTAGGCACACAGGCCTCTCACGACCATCAACCACTAGGTGCAGAAAAAGATACAGCAATGCAGGGCGTAGGCACACAGGCCTCTCAGGATCATCAACCACCAGGTGCGGATGAAGATGCAGCAATGCAGGGCTTGGGCACACAGGCCTCTCACGACCATCAACCGCCAGGTGCAGAAGAAGATGCAGCAATGCAGGGCGTAGGCACACGGGCCTCTCACGACCATCAACCACCAGGTGCAAAAGAAGATGCAGCAATGCAGGGCGTGGGCACACAGGCCTCTCACGACCATCAACCACCAGGTGCAGAAGAAGATGCAGCAATGCAGGGTTTGTCACAGGCCTCTCACGACCATCAACCACCAGGTGCAGAAGAAGATGCAGCAATGCAGGGCTTGGGCACACAGGCCTCTCACGACCATCAACCACCAGGTGCAGAAGAAGATGCAGCAATGCAGGGCGTAGGCACACAGGCCTCTCACGACCATCAACCACCAGGTGCAATAGAAGATGCAGCAATGCAGGCCTTGGGCACACAGGCCTCTCACGACCATCAACCACCAGGTGCAAAAGAAGATGCAGCAATGCAGGGCGTAGGCACACGGGCCTCTCACGACCATCAACCACCAGGTGCAAAAGAAGATGCAGCAATGCAGGGCGTAGGCACACGGGCCTCTCACGACCATCAACCACCAGGTGTAGAAGAAGATGCAGCAATGCAGGCCTTGGGCACACATGCCTCTCTCGACCATCAACCACCAGGTGCAGAAGAAGATGCAGCAATGCAGGGCTTGGGCACAAATGCCTCTCACGACCATCAACCACCAGGGGCAAAAGAAGATGCAGCAATGCAGAACTTGGGCACAAATGCCTCTCACGACCATCAACCACCAGGTGCAGAAGAAGATGCAGCAATGCAGGGCGTAGGCACACAGGACTCTCACGACCATCAACCACCAGGTGCAAAAGAAGATGCAGCAATGCAGGGCGTGGGCACACGGGCCTCTCACGACCATCAACCACCAGGTGCAGAAGAAGATGCAGCAATGCAGGGTTTGTCACACATGCCTCTCACGACCATCAACCACCAGGTGCAGAAGAAGATGCAGCAATGCAGGGCTTAGGCACACAGGCCTCTCACGACCATCAATCACTAGGTGCAGAAAAAGATACAGCAATGCAGGGCGTAGGCACACAGGCCTCTCAGGATCATCAACCACCAGGTGCGGATGAAGATGCAGCAATGCAGGGCTTGGGCACACAGGCCTCTCACGACCATCAACCGCCAGGTGCAGAAGAAGATGCAGCAATGCAGGGCGTAGGCACACGGGCCTCTCACGACCATCAACCACCAGGTGCAAAAGAAGATGCAGCAATGCAGGGCGTGGGCACACGGGCCTCTCACGACCATCAACCACCAGGTGCAGAAGAAGATGCAGCAATGCAGGGTTTGTCACAGGCCTCTCACGACCATCAACCACCAGGTGCAGAAGAAGATGCAGCAATGCAGGGCGTAGGCACACGGGCCTCTCAGGATCATCAACCACCAGGTGCAAAAGAAGATGCAGCAATGCAGGCCTTGGGCACACAGGCCTCTCACGACCATCAACCACCAGGTGCAGAAGAAGATGCAGCAATGCAGGGCGTAGGCACACGGGCCTCTCACGACCATCAACCACCAGGTGCAGAAGAAGATGCAGCAATGCAGGGCGTAGGCATACAGGCCTCTTACGACCATCAACCACTAGGCGCAGAAGAAGATACAGCAACGCAGGGCATAGGCACACGGGCCTCTCACGACCATCAACCGCCAGGTGCAGAAGAAGATGCAGCAATGCAGGGCGTAGGCACACGGGCCTCTCACGACCATCAACCACTAGGTGCAGAAGAAGATGCATGAATGCAGGCTTTGGGCACACAGGCCTCTCACGACCATCAACCACCAGGTGCAGAAGAAGATGCAGCAATGCAGGGCTTGGGCACACAGGCCTCTCTGGATCATCAACCACCAGGTGCAGAAGAAGATGCAGCAATGCACGGTTTGTCACACAGGCCTCTCACGACCATCAGGTGCAGGACAGACTGCAGCAATGCAGCGTTTGGGCACACAGGCCTCTCACGACCATCAACCACCAGGTGCAGAAGAAGATGCAGCAATGCAGGGTTTGGGCACCCGGGCCTCTCACGACCATCAACCACCAGGTGCAAAAGAAGATGCAGCAATGCAGGGCGTAGGCACACGGGCCTCTCACGACCATCAACCACCAGGTGCAAAAGAAGATGCAGCAATGCAGGGCGTAGGCACACGGGGCTCTCAGGACCATCAACCACCAGGTGCAAAAGAAGATGCAGCAATGCAGGGCATAGGCACACGGGCCTCTCACGACCATCAACCACCAGGTGCAAAAGAAGATGCAGCAATGCAGGGCGTAGGCACACGGGCCTCTCACGACCATCAACCACCAGGTGCAAAAGAAGATGCAGCAATGCAGGGCGTAGGCACACAGGCCTCTCACGACCATCAGGCGCAGGACAGACTGCAGCAATGCAGCATTTGGGCACACAGGCCTCTCACGACCATCAACCACCAGGTGCAGAAGAAGATGCAGCAATGCAGGGCTTGGGCACACAGGCCTCTCTGGATCATCAACCACCAGGTGCAGAAGAAGATGCAGCAATGCAGGGTTTGTCACACAGGCCTCTCACGACCATCAGGTGCAGGACAGACTGCAGCAATGCAGCGTTTGGGCACACAGGCCTCTCACGACCATCAACCACCAGGTGCAGAAGAAGATGCAGCAATGCAGGGTTTGGGCACCCGGGCCTCTCACGACCATCAACCACCAGGTGCAAAAGAAGATGCAGCAATGCAGGGCGTAGGCACACGGGCCTCTCACGACCATCAACCACCAGGTGCAAAAGAAGATGCAGCAATGCAGGGCGTAGGCACACGGGGCTCTCAGGACCATCAACCACCAGGTGCAAAAGAAGATGCAGCAATGCAGGGCGTAGGCACACGAGCCTCTCACGACCATCAACCACCAGGTGCAAAAGAAGATGCAGCAATGCAGGGCGTAGGCACACGGGCCTCTCACGACCATCAACGACCAGGTGCAAAAGAAGTTGCAGCAATGCAGGGCGTAGGCACACAGGCCTCTCACGACCATCAGCCAACAGGTGCAAAAGAAGATGCAGCAATGCAGGGTGTAGGCACACAGGCCTCTCAGGATCATCAACCACCAGGTGCAAAAGAAGATGCAGCAATGCAGGGCTTGGGCACACAGGCCTCTCACGACCATCAACCAACAGGTGCAAAAGAAGATGCAGCAATGCAGGGTGTAGGCACACAGGCCTCTCAGGATCATCAACCACCAGGTGCAAAAGAAGATGCAGCAATGCAGGGCTTGGGCACACAGGCCTCTCACGACCATCAACCACCAGGTGCAAAAGAAGATGCAGCAATGCAGGGCGTAGGCACACGGGCCTCTCAGGATCATCAACCACCAGGTGCAAAAGAAGATGCAGCAACGCAGGGCTTTGGCACACGGGCCTCTCACGACCATCAACCACCAGGTGCAGAAGAAGATGCAGCAACGCAGGGCTTGGGCACACAGGCCTCTCACGACCATCAGCCACCAGATGCAGAAGAAGATGCAGCAATGCAGGGCGTAGGCACACGGGCCTCTCACGACCATCAACCACCAGGTGCAGAAGAAGATGCAGCAACACAGGGCTTGGGCACACAGGCCTCTCACGACCATCAGCCACCAGATGCAGAAGAAGATGCAGCAATGCAGGGCGTAGGCACACAGGCCTCTCACGACCATCAACCACCAGGTGCAGAAGAAGATGCAGCAATGCAGGGCATAGGCACACGGGCCTCTCACGACCATCAACCACCTGGTGCAAAAGAAGATGCAGCAATGCAGGGCTTGGGCACACAGGCCTCTCAGGATCATCAACTACCAGGTGCAGAAGAAGATGCAGCAATGCAGGGCTTGGGCGCATAGGCCTCTCAGGATCATCAACTACCAGGTGCAGAAGAAGATGCAGCAATGCAGGGCGTAGGCACACTGGCCTCTCACTACCATCAACCACCAGGTGCAGAAGAAGATGCAACAATGCAGGCCTTGGGCACACGGGCCTCTCACGACCATCAACCACCAGGTGCAAAAGAAGATGCAGCAATGCAGGGCGTAGGCACACGGGCCTCTCACGACCATCAACCCCCAGGTGCAAAAGAAGATGCAGCAATGCAGGGCGTAGGCACACGGGCCTCTCACGACCATCAACCACCAGGTGCAAAAGAAGATGCAGCAATGCAGGGCGTAGGCACACGGGCATCTCACGACATCAACCACCAGGTGCAAAAGAAGATGCAGCAATGCAGGGCTTGGGCACACAGGCCTCTCAGGACCATCAACCACCAGGTGCAAAAGAAGATGCAGCAATGCAGGGCTTGGGCACACAGGCCTCTCACGACCATCAGCCACCAGATGCAGAAGAAGATGCAGCAATGCAGGGCGTAGGCACACGGGCCTCTCACGACCATCAACCACCAGGTGCAGAAGAAGATGCAGCAATGCAGGGCATAGGCACACGGGCCTCTCACGACCATCAACCACCAGGTGCAATAGAAGATGCAGCAATGCAGGCCTTGGGCACACAGGCCACTCACGACCATCAACCACCGGGTGCAAAAGAAGATGCAGCAATGCAGGGCGCAGGCACACGGGCCTCTCACGACCATCAACCACCAGGTGCAAAAGAAGATGCAGCAATGCAGGGCGTAGGCACAC
This sequence comes from Lissotriton vulgaris, assembly GCF_964263255.1. NCBI lineage: Eukaryota > Metazoa > Chordata > Amphibia > Caudata > Salamandridae > Lissotriton > Lissotriton vulgaris. The sequence continues at coordinate 246,003,774 of NC_141685.1, forward strand.
GGGCCTCTCACGACCATCAACCACCAGGTGCAAAAGAAGATGCAACAATGCAGGGCGTAGGCACACGGGCCTCTCATGACCATCAATGCAGGGCTTGGGCACACAGGCCTCTCAGGATCACCAAACACCAGGTGCAAAAGAAGATGCAGCAATGCAGGGCTTGGGCACACAGGCCTCTCACGACCATCAACCACCAGGTGCAAAACAAGATGCAGCAATGCCGGCCTTGGGCACACGGGCCTCTCATGACCATCAACCACCAGGTGCAGAAGAAGATGCAGCAATGCAGGCCTTGGGCACACGGGCCTTTCATGACCATCAGGCACAGGACAGACTGCGGCAATGCAGGGCCTAGACGTACAGACGTACAGCCCTCACACAATCATAAGGCGCAAAACGGTATGCAACAATGAAGGTCTTAGTCACACCGGCCTTTCGCAATCAGCAGTCGTCAGGTGCAGCAATGCAGGGCTTAGGCGCACAGTCCTCTCAGAATCCTTGGGTGCAGGACAGGATGCAGCGATGCAGGGCTTGTGCCTCTCACAATCATCAGTTGAGCAACATGATGCTACAATGCAAGGCTTAGGCATACAGACCTCTCATGATCATCAGGTGCAGACCCTGTTGTGAAAATGCAGGACCTAATCACACAGGGCTCTCACGATCGTGAGTCATCAGGTGCAGAGCAGGTTGTTGCAATGCAGAGCGTAGGCCCAGAGGCCTCTGACAATCGTCAGAATGGGATGCAGCAACGCAGGGCGTAGGCCCACAGGCTTCCACAATCGTCAGAATGGGATGCAGCAACGCAGGGCGTAGGCCCACGGGCCTCCACAATCGTCAGAATGGGATGCAACAACGCAGGGCGTAGGCCCACATGCCTCCACAATCGTCAGAATGGGATGCAGCAACGCAGGGCGTAGGCCCACAGGCGTCCACAATCGTCAGAATGGGATGCAGCAACGCAGGGCGTAGGCCCACGGGCCTCAACAATCGTCAGAATGGGATGCAGCAACGCAGGGCGTAGGCCCACGGGCCTCCACAATCGTCAGAATGGGATGCAACAACGCAGGGCGTAGGCCCACCGGCCTCCACAATCGTCAGAATGGGATGCAGCAACGCAGGGCGTAGGCCCACAGGCCTCCACAATCGTCAGAATGGGATGCAGCAACGCAGGGCGTAGGCCCACGGGCCTCCACAATCGTCAGAATGGGATGCAACAACGGGGGGGCGTAGGCCCGCAGGCCTCCACAATCGTCAGAATGGGATGCAACAACGCAGGGCGTAGGCCCACAGGCCTCCACAATTGTCAGAATGGGATGCAGCAATGCAGGGTGTAGGCACACGGGCCTCTCACGACCATCAACCACCAGGTGCAAAAGAAGATGCAGCAATGCAGGGCGTAGGCACACGGGCCTCTCACGACCATCAACCACCAGGTGCAAAAGAAGATGCAGCAATGCAGGGCGTAGGCACACGGGCCTCTCACGACCATCAACCACCAGGTGCAAAAGAAGATGCAGCAATGCAGGGTTTGTCACACATGCCTCTCACAACCATCAACCACCAGGTGCAGAAGAAGATGCAGCAATGCAGGGTTTGTCACACAGGCCTCTCACGACCATCAACCACCAGGTGCAGAAGAAGATGCAGCAATGCAGGGCGTAGGCACACGGGCCTCTCACGATCATCAGGCGCAGGACAGACTGCAGCAATGCAGGGCCTAGGCATACAGCCCTCACACAATCATAAGGCGCAAAACGGTATGCAACAATGAAGGTCTTAGTCACACCGGCCTTTCACAATCAGCAGTCGTCAGGTGCAGCAATGCAGGGCTTAGGAGCACAGGCCTCCACAATCGTCAGAATGGGATTCAGCAATGCCGGGCTTGGGCACACAGGCCACTCACGGCCATCAGGCCCAAAACAGAATGTTGAAATGCAGGGCTTAGGTGCACAGGCCTCCTGCGATCATCAGGTGCAGAACGGGATGCAGCAATGCAGAGCTTAAGCAGATATGCCTTTAATGAACGTCAGTCCTCAGGTGCAGAACAGGATGCAGCAATGCAGGACTCGGGTGCAGAGCAAGATGCAAGAATACAGGGCTTAGACACACAGGCCTCTCACGATCATCAGGTGCAGAATGGGATGTTGCAATTCAGGGTTTAGGTACACAGTCCTTTAACGATCATCAGGTGCAGAAGAGGATGCAGACAAGCAGGACTTTAGCCACAAAGGCATCAAACAATCAGCAGGCGCAGAACAGGATGCAGCATTGCAGGGTGTAGGCAGACAAGCCTCTCACGATCATCAGGTGCAGGAGAGGATGCATCAATGCAGGGCTTAGGCACACAGACCTATTATGACCATCAGACTAGCATCTGCTTTGCAGAAACTAAAACAAGATATTTTACTAATGCTGGTGCAGGGAAAGCATTAATAAATGAAATGGGTTTAGAGTAGAGATAGGTGGTATACAGTGAAACCATTTATTTTTGAAATAACATTTGTCTTTTTGACTCTTTTATTAGGGCGTATTTTGGGCCTTTCGTATGAGTCTAGAGTCTGTATACCCCCTGACCTCTGCACATGCGTGATGTGACTGAGCCGGAAGAAGTGATGTGACTCGAACACAGTCCAAGGATGCAAAAGATACATACCCTGGGAACCAGCACCGAAGTCCTCTGGATGAATAGACATGCATGAGAAAATATACACTTGTTTCTAATATGATGAGAATATGGGTGGGAATAAAGATTTGTGAATACAAATTAAAGGGGTGGGATCTTTTAACAATGGACTGAAAGAATAGATTGAAAAAGAAGCATGGTGTGATGATCATCCCTCCTTGCCTGTCCAATCAGAGTTAGTATTTTTATGATATTGAAACATTAATGGGTGGTACATGAATCTCAAAGACTATAATTGAGGTAGTCTTAGTTAATTAGTTAGTTAGTTAGTTAGATGGAGATTTGCTGAATGCTGCAGAGCTTGGGATGCTGTCAGAGTGACGAGAGATGCTGATAAAGAATCGAATGCAGAACTAATTAATTTACTTAGAAGAAGATCGCGGAAGAATCTTGAGGAGGAAGAGAGTGTCAGAGAGGGGTGTTACGCAAGCTTCGGTGGTAGAGAGGTAATCTATCCTGTCCAGATTCCTGTCCCGAAACATTTGTCACCTGATCTTTCCTGGGGGACCCTTCCCAGCTCCTTGGCCAGGGGGTTGGTTTTCACACCATCCTAGGAAATTATATTTCTGTTCATGTGCCAAAGTTCTTTTCTCTCTATCCTCTCCTTTCTGAGCATAAGTCATTGCAAGGTATAAAGTATGTTTGATGACTGAGTAATCAAATCTTCCTTCCTATGAGTGACGGAGACTGTACTGTACTTTGTAAGTGGTGCACATGAAATTAACTTAGGTAAAGATTTAACATATTTCCAGAGTCTGTGGTCATTTCATTAAATGTAAGAAGATGATTTTAAATCATTTCACCATCAACTAGTTTAACTAATGGTCCATTGACCAGGGAAAGAACTTTTTGATCAGTGAAACATTAGTTGAGAAATAGAGGTGACTAATCTTGAAATGATGGAAAATCATTAACTTTGTCTCCAGCGGTTTGACACCAGGATGTGTGAGTGTGTGTTTATGGGCCCAGGTGAGTATATGGTATTGGAGTACCCGTTGCTGGTGAGCCGCTGGATCACATGTATAATAGAAACCCAGGCCACCAAAAAGTGCACATAACACTTGACTTGCCTCGTTAGTTCACTATTGGCATTGTTGTCAGGGCAGGTGAAGAATTAATGTTTCTAATTTAACACTTTTGATGCAAGATGTGTTTAGAAATGAATTTATTTCAAAGTTAAACACAGAACTCCCTAGTTACTCCCTTTCATTAACACCAATTAACCTTGAAATAAATTGCCTGTCTATGTAATATATCTTGTTAGTGCTGAGTCTAGTAAAAGGCAGCCCAGTGCTCCTGTTGACCAGGGGGTCACATGTACAGATCAGGGTGGCCGCATACAGCCGACTGGCCTGTACTTTGAGTATCCATGTGCTTGAGAGATCATTATTGCAAGACAGCAAAGCTCTAGGCTACAGGACCAGCAGCTCACTTGAACCATTCCACAGCTAGGAAAGCACAGACAGCTGCACTTCACACCGTGGCCTGGCTTTGGCTAACTGCTTTATGAACACAAATAAATAAATCAGCATCTCTTTACGTAAAACAAGAGAATAATAACAAAACAAGCATTGGCAATGTCTACAGCACATGCCTTAGGGGCCGATTGCCTTTGACATTGCCTTTCCTCCATTCAGTACACCATCAGAAAGATGCTGTGCAAGCCATACCCTACAATGACAGGGCATGCCATATCATACTAAATAATGATAGCTCATACCATGCCATACCATGCCATACTATACAAAGGGGAGCCTACTATGCCATAGCATACTATACAATGGCAGGCCATATCTTATCGTGCCATACTATACAATGTCTGGTCATACCTTACCATACCATGCTTAACAAAGACAGGTCTTACCATAGAGTACAATGCAAGCCACACATACCACCCTATACAATGACAAGCAGTACCAACCCATATCATACAATGTCAGACCATACCATGCCATACCATACAATGCAAGCCATACTATACCATACTATACAATACAATGACATGCCATACCATGCGATACTATACAATGACAGACCATACTATACTGTACTATACGATACAATAGAGACCATACCATATGAAAGGCCATACCATATGCTATACAATAACAGGCCATACTATATCATACCATATGACTAAACACTAAACAATGACAGGCCATACCATAACATACCCTAGAACAGACCACACCATACCATGCCATACCATTCTATACAATGACAGGACACACCATACTAAACTATGAAAGGCCACACCATACAATAATAGGGCATACCGTACCATGTATTGAAATGTAAGGTGGGTTTGTAAAGCACTGCTTGTCACCCATGAGGTTATTCAGGCTCTGAGTAGCTGAGTGTAGGCGTGTGGTGAGACTAGGCCCGAGTGCAGGCAGTCTCGATGGTCCTGCAAGAAGACAAATTGAAAATCCAGGTCTTCAGATTCTTGAAGAATTCAAGACGTGAATATGAGGACCTGATGTTTAGGGAGAGGTTTTTCCAGGATTTGTGACTTGGTAGGAGAGTGATCGACCTCCCGCTCTGCTTCCGTGGTTCTGGGCTGTGTGTGAGTGAGAAGGATGCTGAATGAAGTAGTCTAGTGAGTTGATGAAAGTGAAGCTGGTGTTTGAGGTATACAGGTCGCATGTTCCCTAGTGACTTGAATTATGGGTGTGAGAAATTTGAGCTGGCAGTGCGTATTGATGAGAAACCAGTGGTGCCAGTGGTTGTTAGCAGTGGTCTTGTGTAGAGGTGATTGTATTGGTTGCAGCTGTTGGGTTGATTCCTTGATGATGGTGAAAAGTTCCTTGTCGTTCTTGGAGGTAGATTGAATTCTCAGGGTCAGTTCCATTTTCTTGGTCTCTTTTACTTGATGGTAATAGCAGTGGCGGCTCATCCGCTATGGCGGGGGAACGTCGCCTCATTGTGTTTAAGTAGTTCAAAGAAGAAACATAAAATGATAACACCTTCAAGTTATAATCATTTTATGCTTCGTACTGCTTTGTGGGTGGGCGGGGAGCAGGGCTGCGCTGCTCTCGGAGCAAGGCAGGGGAGGAGTGGTATGCCCACTCCTAAGTGCACAGTGACTGTTTGGCCGGCCCTCCCGGGCCGCCCCAAACCAGACATGCGCACTTCCCTCATTCTCTATGCAGGCTGCATAACAGCCTGCATGGAGAACAAGCCCAGGCCCCCATTCCCAGGTTGAGCGTTGAACCAGGACACTCAAAACTAATAACAATGCTGCGCTGCAGCGTTGTGATTGGTCAGTGGGGCCTGCTTCCTGTTCCTCGAGTTCCACAAGGAGAGCAGGAACAGAGCAGCGGGACCCGGTGCAAAGAGAAGTTTATTTAAAAAAACAAAATGGATATGCTCAATGCCCCAGTGCGACACTCCCTCCTCACGAACCCCTCCCACCTGCAACTCACCACCCGCTCAACCCGCCACCCGCGAGCCATGCCAGTCACCACTGGGTAATAGTGTCTAAGTGCGGGCTTGAAGGTGTTTCTTTCGGTGGTTCCTCAGGTGGTTCTCCATTTCCTTTTGAGTTGTTTGCAAACTTCTGTTGGAATTTCTGAGGTCAACATTGTACCAGCTAGTTTGCTTGTTGGATCTTTTGAGTTTGGTGTTTCTCAGGGATGCCAAGGTATTGGCCCAGGTGGTGATCCAGTTGTTGAAGATGTTTATGTTGCTGTTGAGGTCATTGGGGTTTGGGTAATTTATTTGTAGGGCTCTGAGTTATTCTGTTTTTGCAACGGCTTGGGATTTTGCTGGACACCGTAGGTCCTGGTCCTGGTATGTGGAAATGGACAATGGAGTGGTACGTCCATGTTAGTGGAGTGATGTGTCTGACTTTTATCATATCGCTGGAGGTGTAGAGGGTGCCCAGGGTGTGTCCAGCAATGTGGGTAGAGCTGGGTGAGGCTGATGATCTGTATACTTTCGAGCAAGTCCGTGGAGTTTTATTTGCCAGTATGAAAGTTGAGATCACATAGGAGTATGAAGTCTTTGGTGCCCATGGTGAGGGGTGCAGGGAGGTCAGAGAGGAGGTTGCTGATGTGAGCGAGAGGTTTCGGGTCCTGTAGGCGAGGGTGCTTTTTATACTGGTTTTACTGTCTGCCTGAATCTTGAATTGCATGTGTTCCATAAAGGTGGCATCTGGATCAGTGTAAGAGGTGCACTTAATGGTGTCTCTGTGGATGATGCCGAGTCCTACTCCTGCTTTATGGGGTCGGTCCTGGTGCCGGATACCATACTATGCAATGACAGGTCATACCATACCAAACCATACCATACATACCATAAAATCCCATTTCATACTATGCAATGGCAAACCAGACCATACCATTTCATGCCACACCATACCATACAATGGCGTCCATATTAAATCATACCATACTATATGACAGATCATACAATATCATACCATGCTGTATAATGACACCCCATACCATACTATACAATGACAGGCCACGCCAAACCATACACTGACAGGTCATACCATATCATACCATAGAATGGCAAGTCATAATAAACCATACTATACTATACAATGACAGGCCTTATGATACTAGACCATGCCATAAACTAGAATGACAAGTCCTACCACAGTACACTATACAATGACAGCTCATACCACACCATACTAAACAATTAAAGACAGTCCCATACTATACCGTCACAAAGAGGGCCCAGCATATCCTTAGTGAAGCCGACTGCAGCGGAAAGCGGGAATGATCGCAGAAGAAAAGAACAGCAGGAGCCTCGAAGCCGCAAGGAGAAGGCGCGCTGCAAAACCCTTGCGCCTCCTGCTCCGTGCAGCTAGAGAGGCCTTGCTAAAAGTTACTAGCTGGTCTGGACCGGGAACTGAGTGAGCGCCCCCCCACCTCCCCCCCACCTCTTTCTTGAGGCCACTCTCCGCTGCGCCACCTGAGCATGGGCAACTACGATTTTATCTGCTGTGGGAGGCATTTCTTGAAGTATTACCACACTACTGGTTGTAGCATGCAGGTGTTCCTGCGGCCTGGGTTACCTTTTAAAATTGATTTGTTTACTGTCAATGTCCGCATTTTTAAGGTCAGCCTATTTCCTAACGTTTTATGACGTAGATGACCTATGAGTATTCATGCAATCTAGAAACGTGGTTACTGTCTTGCTCTAAATGTTAGGTTGATGACAATTGCCTAGTGGCAAAGTTATTTGTGTGATTGTGGTCTATGTGTTTTATGTACAATATATGTGATGTTTGTGTAACTCTCTTATCCTGACTAGAGTGGTGGGTTCTGCCTGGCTGCGGTAGAGACCCTAGCCAACAAGAAACCCCACAAGAACTCGGGAGTGTGGATTGAGCCTGTCTGTCTCCAAGGAGATTCTGAACTCTCAGCCCAGGTGCATGTGCTCGAGGTCACACATATCTTATGTAAGTTGCCATTAGACGTTAACTCTGTGCACTGATTGGTGTCTGTATCTGGTGTTTCTATTGGGCTTAGGGTTAGTGTTCTGATTCAATGATAAGTCTAGGGTTCGGATTGGACTCTGGGTCAATGATGCTAGTAGGGCTAAGTGTTAGAGGTCTTGTTGATGGATAGGATTAGGGTTTTCTTTTTGGTATCCGGGGCTAGGATTAGGGATTGTCTGTTTGGTATCTGGGGCTAGGATTTCTATTGGACCTAGGGCTTAGGTTTTATTTCTGATTGGCTGTTAGGATTAGGTTGTGATTGGCTGTAAGGGCCTGGTCTTCTATTGTGTCTAGGGCTTAGGGCTTGGGGCTAGTGGTGTGGTTAGTTAGACTTAGGGTTCCCATAGGCTGATGGGGTCATCTGGCTACTAAGGCTATTTAAGGTGAGGATTCAGGGTGTCTCATCCCGGGCGTAAAGGTTAAGAGCAAAGAGGACAAGGGCAGTTGCCTGTGTGGGCCTGTTAAGAACTAATCAGGCCTTACCCCATCCATATCCACAACCAGATTAACAAACTCACAGCAATTGTACTCTATATATTTACTAAAAAAAGAACCCTACACAAATTTCAATGTCTCAGCACCCACTACAAAAGCCCACAAACCACACCTTTTCTCCCTTCTACCCCAGCTACCACACATTTGCACCTTCACTAACACACAAAACACCACTCTATCCTGCAAGACTAACCAATCTACTCATAATGAAAACAACCCAACCCTAACTATATCCCATCCAGACGCACACTCCCTGCTCTAATTACTACTAACAGACCTATTTTTGTCTATAACAAACCTATACTCAGCCTTCCCTCTTTTCATCCACCAACACCCTCCTCTTTTTTTTACCTCAATAACCCAACAACACAACCACACATCCACACAACACTTACACTCCGATGCTCCACACTTATTACAGCTTTTAGCAATCAAATCTAACACAAACACTCTTGACTCTTGTTCATCCCCTCTCACACACCACATACTCTATTTTCCCCACTAATCATGTTTGGCTTCCTGCTGAAAGCGCCAAAACACCTCATCAGGGGTAGCAATCGCTATATAAATGCAAACCCTTCCCTCTGCTATACCTCCACTATACTTTTCAATCCGAATAACAGGCTGACATATCCACCACTCAACTTAATTTTCATATCAATCAATCAATCAATCAATCAAGGCATTTGTATAGCGCGCTACTCACCCGGAGGGTCTCAAGGCGCTTTGGGAAGGGGGGTCCGCTACTGTTCGAACAGCCAGGTCTTGAGTTGCTTCCTGAAGGCGAGGTGGTCTTGGGTCAGGTGGAGGTGGGTGGGGAGGGAGTTCCACATCTTGGCGGCCAGGTAGGAGAAGGATCTTCCTCCCGTTGTGACTCTTCGGATGCGGGGGACTGTGGCGAGGGCGTGGCTGGTCAATCGAAGCTGGCAGGTGGGAGTGTAGAAGTTGAGGCGGTTGTTGAGGTATCTTGGGCCTTGGTTGTGGAGAGCTTTGTGTGCGTGGGTGAGGAGTCGGAACGTGATTCTCTTGTTGACGGGGAGCCAGTGCAGGTTTCTTAGGTGTGCGGAGATGTGGCTGTGTTGGGGGATGTCCAGGGTGAGTCGTGCTGAGGCGTTCTGGATCCGTTGGAGTCTTTTCTAGAGTTTTGCAGTGGTTCCGGCGTAGAGGGAGTTGCCGTAGTCCAGTCGGTTGGTGACGAGGGCCTGGTTGACCGTCTTCCTGGTTTCGGTGGGGATCCAGCGGAAGATCTTCCGTAGCATGCGTAGGATGTTGAAGCATGACGAGGAGACGGTGTTGACTTTTCTGGTCATGGAGAGGGAGGAGTCCAGGATGAAGCCCAGGATGCATGCGTGGTCCGTTGGTTTGGGTGCGCTGCCCAGGGCAGGGGGCCACCAGGAGTCATCCCAGGCGGAGGGCGACGATCCCAGGATGAGGACTTCCGTCTTATCTGAGTTCAGTTTCAGGCGGCTGTTCATCATCCACTCGGCTACGTCTTTCATTCCTTCGTGTAGGTTGGCTCTGGTGGTGGCGGGGTCGTTGGTGAGGGAGAGGATCAGCTGGGTGTCGTCGGTTTAGGAGATGATGTTGAGGTTGTGTTGGCGTGCGATGGCCGCAAGTGGGCTCATGTAGACGTTGAAGAGGGTGGGGCTGAGCGAGGAGCCTTAAGGAACGCCGCAGATGACTTCGATGGCTTCTGATCCGAACGGGGGAGGCGGAATCTCTGTGTCCTTCCGGCGAGGAAGGAGATGATCCATTCTAGTGCCTTCTCTTGGATTCCGACGTTGCTGAGGCACTGCACTAGGGTGCTGTGGCAGACAGTGTCGAACGCCGTGGAGAGGTCCAGGAGAATGAGGGCCGCTGTTTCACCGTTGTCGAGCAGGGCTCGGATGTCGTCAGTGGCTGCGATGAGGGGGGTCTCGGTACTGTGGTTGGCCCGGAAGCCGGACTGCGAGAGGTCGAGGGCGCCATTCGTCTCGAGGAAGGCGACCAGCTGTCTGTTGACGGTCTTCTCGATGACTTTGGCAGGAAACGGGAGGAGCGAGATGGAGCGGTAGTTTTTGAGGTCGTGGGGTCGGCTGATGGTTTCTTCAGGAGGGCGCTGAGTTCGGCATGCTTCCAGCTCTCCGGGAAGGTTGCAGTGTCGAAGGAGGCGTTAATGATGTCCCGTAGATGGGGAGTGATGATGGAGTCGGCCTTGTTGAAGATGTGGTGAGGGCAGGGGTCGGTTGGAGATCCGGAGTGGATGGAGTTCATCGTGCGTATGGTTTCTTCGGTGTTGATCGGGGTCCAGGCGCGGAGGGTGGTGGTGGGGGTGCTGGTGCGGTCGTAGGGTGCGTCGGCTGTGTGCTGAAGCTGTTGTGTATGTCTGCGATCTTGTTGTGGAAGTACGAGGCGAGGGAGTTGCAGAGGTCTTGTGATGGGGTAATGTCGTTGTTTCCGGCGCTGGGGTTGGAGAGCTCTTTGACGATGGTTAAGAGTTCCTTGCTGTTGTGGGCGTTGTTGTCCAGTCCTTCCTTGAATGCTGTTTTCTTGGTGGTGTGGATCAGTTGGTGGTGTTTCCTACTGGCGAGCTTGAGGGTGGTCATGTTGTCTGGTGTCGGGTCTCTGCGCCAGGCTCTCTTGAGGGCTCAGCAGTTCTTCTTGGAGCTCTTGAGTTCGTCGGTGAACCAGGGTGCTTTCTTACTGCCGGGTCTGCTGTGCGGGGTCCTCAGTGGGGCGAGGTCGTCTGTGCAGTTGCTGATCCACCTCGTGAGGTTGTTGGCGGCATGGCTGGGGTTCGCTGAGCTGGCGGGAGGGTCCTGGCTCAGGGATGCGGCGAGCTGGTCGGCTGTGATTTTGTTCCAGCCTCTGCGTGCAACCTGTTGCTGGTGGTGGTGGATGGTGTTCTTTTTGAAGCTGAAGTGGATGCAGCTGTGGTACGTCCAGTGGAGTCCGGTGGCGTGGCTGAAGGAGATGTCCTTGCTGGAGGAGAAGACGGGGTCAAGCATGTGGCCGGCGTAGTGGGTGGGGGTGGTCACCAGCTGCTTGAGTCCGAGGTTGGCGACGTTGTCCAGCAGGGTGGTGGTGTTGCGGTCGTTGTTGTTCTCCAGGTGGACATTGAGGTCCCCGAGGAGGATGTAGTCAGCGGACGGGAGGGCGTGCGAGCTGATGAAGTCGGCAATGTCTTTGCTGAATTGTGTGCGTGGTCCCGGGGGTCTGTAGATGAGGGTGCCCCTGAGGGTGGTCTTGGGATCGGTGTGGATCTGGAAGTGCAGGTGTTCCGCGGCTGTGAGGGTGTCGTCGGTGTTGGTCGTGATGCGAATGGTGTTCTTGTGGATGATGGCGATGCCTCCTCCAGTCTGATTGACGCTGTCCCTCCAGGTGATCTTGTATCCGTCCGGGACGGCGATGGCGATGTCGGGCGCTGAGGAGGCGTTCATCCAGGTTTCCGTGAGGAAGGAGACGTCTGGTGATGTTGTGTCGAGCAGGTTCCAGAGCTCCACGGCGTGTCTGTGGACGGAGCAGGTGTTGAGCAGGATGCACTTCAGGTGGTTGCTGCTGGTGCTCGGCTTGGCGGGTGCGGGTGCAGCGAAGGTCTGGATGCAGGAGAAGTCGTAGGAATGGCAGCTGAAGGGTCCGTGGGTGCGTCTCGAGGTGGCTCAGTAGCAGCCGGGGGTCCAATCGGTGTTGAGTGCGGTGAGTTCGGCGGGGTCGTAAGTCCAGCTGGTGGGCTGGTGTCTGCGGGGACCAGGGGTCCGGGCGCTGAGCGTGGCCAGGCGCGGACGGGCGCAGACGGGCTTGCCTTTGGCGTGCCTTCGGCACGTTTAGGGCGCGCCCGCAGCGCGTCTGCACTGCGCGTTAGCCACTCTGCAATAAGTGGAGAGTGGGGGGGTGGAGCGAGGGAGGAGCAGCTGGGAGGCGGGAGTGGGGCGGCGAATGGGATGGGAGACAGAGGGAAGGGGTAGGAGCCGCAGGGGGGCAGCAGCGGGGAGCGGGGAGGTGGCGGGAAACGCGGCAGGGGCTGGGCACAAGAGCAGAGGAACAACAAAACTAAATAGACAGAGGGCAGGGGCTGGGCACAACAAGAGGACAGTAGAGAAAATTAAATAAATGCACGGAATACACAGAATACAACGTAGCGCAACAATTAAATAACTACACGGAATACAACTCAGCGCAACAGAGGATCTTCCACGACAACAACAGCGAACTAGGAGCACAACTGCGGGCAGAGGCGGCACTCGGTGGGATCGGGCGCAGCCTGGGCTCACTCACGGGGAGTGCGCGCGGTGCGTGGAATATTTCACCACTAATCCTTTTTGGTTTCCGGAGTAGGGTGCTACTCACTAAAATTCAGCTTTGATGCCTCATCAGGAGTAGTAAGCACTATATAAATGCAATTACAATCTCAATTAACATAAAAGGCCATACCATACCTTACCATACAATAGCAGACCATACAATACTCTACCATACTATACAATGACAGGATACTATCACATCCTACCCCATCCCATCACAGGACATATCATATACATCCTACTAAAACAACAACAGACCATACCATACTATACTATACAATAGCAGGCTGTACCAGACCAGATCAGATCATAATGAAAAAAATGTAAAGCAGCATGACAACTTGAATGTTAAAATACAATGTGAGTCCTTCCAAAAAGGTCTTGCTACATGTGCGTGACACCAGGAGGCAACGGTTGCTAGCGTCTTTTTAGATCTCACCTATTAATCCCGCAAGTGATAATAGGACGAAAGTATAGAGGCCAAACCAAGGTCTGAAACCATCGCAGATTTCCTACAGTTCGTGTGGTGCACTCATGCGGAAAGCGCGTACCGCATCAAAGCCATCAGCCTCTCTCCCACAGGCATCTGAAGCTTCCCCCAGCATGCGCTCGGCCTCAGGCTGTTTCGCTTTCACGGCCGTGAGGCCGTGCTTCAAAGGGATCCGCTCCCCCGCCCCCTGCTTCACACTTTAAAGGAATGCTCTCCCCCGCCCCCCACAGCAATGCCAAGAGCTTGTCATCCAATGCCTCTGCCAGCATGCTCCTTTTCCTGCTTGTTTTAAATAATCCCTCTTTGGATATTTCTATGGTCCCAGTCCTCCAACTACTTGCAACAGACTGCATTGTAGCAGCACCATTTCACTCCATACCGCAGCAAAATGTAAAGATGTCTAAATGAAACAAACGCACTGTATTTCAGGTGCATGTAATTTCACACCTGCTGCTTCTGAAAATGCGATCTGTGTGAGCGTGAAAACTTTCCTTCAGCCCATGCTAACCCCGATGCATCGGCTAAATAGCAGGCACGTTTACACACAAAACTTGAAACAGTACTGTCCATGACAATATAACTTTTCACTCATGGGGCTGTTTTCGGATGTATACGTTTGATCTGCAAAATTTACGAAACCTATCGACTTTGTTTCAGAAAACGGGTTTACGGCCCCCACCCACTGAACACAGCACCAGGCCCGTCGAGGCCGAACAGCCTGGGTTTAATCAGCTGCATTCCTTCCCGCTGGCTCCGAACTTGCAGATAGAAGTCTCCAGGCACCTCTGCGATGGCCTCTCGGGCGCACTCACACGCCACCTGGGTACAATCTCATGCACACTCACAAGCCTCCTAGACAAAATCTGATGCGCTCATACTCTGCCTAGACACAATCATTCGCATGCACACTCACACTATGCCTAGACACAATCTGATGCACACTTCACCTACACACACAATGCACACTCACACTGTGCCTAGACACAATCTGATGTACACTTCACCTACACACACAATGCACACTCACACTGTGCCTAGACACAATCTGATGCACACTTCACCTACACACACAATGCACACTCACACTGTGCCTAGACACAATCTAATGCACACTTCACCTACACACACAATGCACACTAATACTGTGCCTAGACACAATCTGATGCACACTTCACCTACACACAATGCACACTCACACTGTGCCTAGACACAATCTAGTGCACACTTCACCTACACACACAATGCACCCTCACACTCTGTCCGTACACAATCTGATGCACACTTCACCTACACACAGTGCACACTCACACTCCACCTTCACAGTCACTTGCACTTCGCCTATACACTCTCAGAGTGCACCCCCCCAACCCAGACAGTCTCATGAACTCTCACACCTCGCCTGGAAACATTTTGATGTACACACACTCCTCTGAGGCACACTCCGCCTAGACACAATCTCATGCACACTGACACTTCCCCTTGACACACTCACACTTCGCCTAACACAATCTCATGAACACTGACACTTCCCCTGGACTCACTAACACTACACCTAACTCCACCCTCCAACTCCACCCTCCAACTCTTCCCTCCAACTCCAGCCTCCACCCTCCAACTCCACCCTCCATTTCCACCCTCCAACTCCACCCTCCAACTTCACCCTCCAACTCCAACTCCATCCTCCAACTCCACCCAACTCAAACTCCACCTCCAACTCAAACTCCACCCTCCAACTCAAACTCCACCCTCCAACTCAAACTCCACCCTCCACCCTCCAACTCCACCCTCCAACTGAACCCTCCACCCTTAGACTCCCCTCTCAAACTCCAACTACACCCTCCAACTCCACCCTCAAACGCCACCCTCCAACTCAAACTCCACCCTCCAATTCAAACTCCACCTCCAACTCAAACTCCACCCTCCGACTCAAACTCCACCCTCTACCCTCCAACTCCACCCTCCACCCTCCAACTCAACCCTCCAACTCAACCCTCCAACTCCAACCTCCAACTCCACCCTCCACCCTCCATCCTCCACCCTCCACCCTCCACCCTCCAACTCCACCCTCCAACTCCACCCTCCAACTCCACCCTCCAACTCCACCCTCCACCCTCCAACTCCACCCTCCAACTCCACCCTCCAACTCCACCCTCCAACTCCACCCTCTAACTCCAACTCCACCCTCCAGCTCCAACTCCACCCTCCAACTCCACCCTCCACCCTCCAACTCCACCCTCCATCTCCACACTCCACCCTACAACTCCACCCTCCAACTCCAACTCCACCCTCCAACTCCAACCTCCAACTCCAACTCCAACCTCCAACTCCACCCTCCAACTCCACCCTCCAACTCCACCCTCCAACTCCACACTCCAACTCCACACTCCAACTCCACACTCCAACTCCACACTCCAACTCCACACTCCAACTCCACACTCCAACTCCACACTCCGACTCCACCCTCCGACTCCACACTCCAACTCCACCCTCCATCACTCAGGAACACCACCACATCACTCGGGGACAGCACCACATCACTCAGGGACACCACCACATCACTCTGGGACACCACCACATCACTCTGGGACAGCACCACATCACTCTGGGACAGCACCACATCACTCGGGGACACCACCACATCACTCTGGGACAGCACCACATCACTCTGGGACACCACCACATCACTCTGGGACACCCACCACCACATCACTGAGGGACACCACCACATCCCTCTGGGACACCACCACATCACTCAGGGACACCCACCACCACATCACTCAGGGACACCACCACATCCCCCTGGGACACCACCACATCACTCTGGGACACCACCACATCACTCTAATACAACACCACATCACTCTAATGCACCACCACATCTCCCAGCCCAACCACATCATCAGCACTGTCCTTGCTTGCTACCAACAAGCATTCCATAGCCAATAGGACTCGCATTAGGAAAGTGTAAGCTATTGGCTTTGTGAATAACAATGCTATTAATTTATATATTTTCAAAGCCAACACAAAGTGTCATTTACAATACCAATAGATCACACTTTCTTATTGCGAGACCTATTGCATTGCAAATGCTTGTTTTAACAATGATTTCAAAATACATTCATGGCTTTGTGCTCTCGCTTTTAAGTATTCACTCATTTATTTTCTACCAAAGTGCTTTTTTGGTTTATATTTCATGATTTATCGGATGTCATGGGTATGATTAAAATGCTTTATGGCAAATACATATTGTGCTTTAAATGAATTCATGTTTGCACAAATATGGGTTGAACAAAACATTCCAGCATAATATTAATGATATATTGTAATGCAATTTTTTGTTTCTTTGTTCACTTTTTTTGAACAGCTTGATGTGTACATTGGAACAACGATTTGAAATTTTGTTGGGTCTCCATAATTTGAAATAAGTAAATTTTGCTTACAGGCCACTTTTCTGTGGCCGTGAAATGTGGAGTAGCAAAATAACAATGAACGATATGGGGTTGGTTGATTAGAAACTTCTAGCGTGAAAACAAGATTACATTGCAAAGCACTTTCTATCCCTGTTTGGTTGCTCTTATATCGCTTCAACCCATAGTGTAATGTGTACATTGTAACAAAGATTAACATACAATGCAATGACACTATACCATTCCATACCATTTTCTACAATGGCAGAGCATACCATAACATACCATACCATCCTATACAATGATAAGCCATAACCATACCATACAATGACAGAACATAATATACCATACAATGACAGGCCATACCATACCATACCATACAAAGACAGACCACCCATACCATACTATATAATTTCGTACCATATTATACTATTCTATACAGAATTCATCAGGGGCAAATTAGACGAGGGAGGCAAGCCCGTTCTGATATTACTTGATTTGTCAGCGGCCTTTGATTCGGTCCCACATGAGAGGCACCTAAACAGACTAAAAAATATTGGCCTGGGTGGGACTGCTCTCACGTGTGTGTGTTCCTATTTGGAAAACAGATCCCAGGACATCTGGCTTCCATCTTTCTCCTCCCCGGTCCCTGCCATCAATGTTGGTATCCCCCAGAGCTCCATTCTCAGGCCTACACTTTTTAATATTTATCTTTCTCCCTTGGCATCCTTGGTAGAGGAAGCGGGCGCCAAGATTGTTTCTTACGCTGACGACACTCAGCTTATTTTCTCGTGCGATAAAGGCTCCTACTTTGATGGGGCAAAGATCAATTCCTGCCTCGCGAAGGTTTTCAACTGGCTGAGGGTTAATAAGCTCAAGTGTTACCCGGATAAAACAGAAGTGGTTTTCTTCGGAAAACTAGGAACCCCTGATTGGAGTTCCTGGTGGCCCGAGGATCTGCCGCCCCTGCCCGCTGATAAAGAGAAAGTAAAAAACCTGGGAATAATTATAGACAAAACATTGTCGATGCGTTTTCAGATCCAATATCTTTCTGGTGCATGCTTCGGCATACTCCGAATGCTAAAACATTTGTTGCTGCTTTTACCACTGGAGAGTAGAAGGATTGTCGTGCAGGCTCTTGTGACATCAAAGCTTGACTACGTCAACTACCTGTACCTTGGTCTTTTTAAATCCTTGACCCAGTATCTGCAAGCGGTTCAAAACGCAGCGGCCAGAGTCATCATGAGATCAAGACCTAGCGCTAGTACGACCCCTATTCTCAAATCTTTACGCAGGCTCCGCATTAAAGAGCGGATTGACTTTAAAGCTATGACCATATTTTTTAAAGCCTTCCACAAGGCGGGAGCTGGGTACTAATTAAACGAGTTAATCATTACTCTACATCCAGACCCTTTCGTTCTTCTACTGCCAATCTGGCCATTGTGCCCAAAACATGCCTTGCTCGCTCTGGTGGTAGATCTTTTGGCTTTCTGGGTGAAAAACTATGGAATAGCCAGCGGGAGTTTCTGAAGCTTGACACAAACCTACTTTCTTTTAGAAAAAAATCTAAAAACATGGCTGTTTAACCAGTAATTTTCTTCTTCCACTCATTTTCTCCCCGCTCTCTACACGCCAAGACACTCTAGCTTGAGTAGCTGTGTGCTTTATTAAATACTGCATTTCATTTGATTTCAATAAAAGGCCATATTATAACATAACATACCTTACCATACAGTGACAGGCCATATTATAACATACCATACCTTACCAGGCCATATTATAGCATGTTATACCATGCCATACTATACTATACAATAATGGTCCAAAACATACCATACCGTACTATACAATGACAGGCCATAATATACTACACCATGCCATGCTAACTAATGACAGGCCATAAAATACCATAACAGACTATACAATGAGAGCACATACAATACCATATTCTACATGGACAGGCCATACCATACCATCCCATTCCATACTGTACAATGCGTGCCCAATCTGTACTATACTATAAAATGAGAAGCCAC
Organism: Lissotriton vulgaris; assembly: GCF_964263255.1. Lineage (NCBI taxonomy): Eukaryota > Metazoa > Chordata > Amphibia > Caudata > Salamandridae > Lissotriton > Lissotriton vulgaris. The sequence continues at coordinate 246,022,623 of NC_141685.1, forward strand.
AACACTCCATAGTTTACAATGAGAGCACATATCATACCATATTCTACAAATACAGGTCATACTATCCCATTCTGTTCCATACTGTACAATGACTGCCCATTCCGTACTATGATATAAAATGACAGGCCATAGCATAGCATTCCATACTACACACATAGTTCCCAACCCCATCCCATCCAACTAAAAAAAAAGCCTGACAGTCAGTGTTTGTTGTTTTATTCACCAATCCTGTATGGATTGGTAAATCATAATAATTTAAAAAATTAACAGAAGTAACATAAAAGTTCTTTTAAGGTAGGCTGGCCAATAGCAATTTGATGACAGACCTCTTCATATTTTTTCTTTTTTAATTTAAGCGATGGTAGCAATCAATCAATCAATCATAACATTTGTATAGCGCGCTACTCACCCGGAGGGGTCTCAAGGCGCTGGGGGAGAGGGGAATGTTACTGCTCGAAAAGCCAGGTCTTGAGTTGCTTCCTGAAGGAGAGATGGTCCTGGGTTAGCCGGAGGTGGATAGGGAGGGAGTTCCATGTCTTGGCTGCCAGGTAGGAGAAGGCTCTTCCTCCGGTGGTGGCTCTGCGGATGCGTGGAACGGCGGCGAGGGTGAGGCTGGTTGATCGTAGCTGGCGGGTGGGAGTGTAGAAGGTCAGGCGGTTGTTGAGGTACTTGGGGCCCAGGTCGTGGAGGGCCTTGTGTGCATGGGTGAGGAGTCTGAACGTGATCCTCTTGCTGACGGGGAGCCAGTGCAGGTCTCTCAGGTGGCGGAGATGTGACTGTGACGGGGGACGTCTAGGATGCGTTGGAGTCTTTTCTGAAGTTTGGCTGTGGTTCTGGCGTAGAGGGTGTTTCTGTAGTCCATTCGGCTGGTGATGAGTGCCTGGGTGACCGTCTTCCTGGTTACGGTGGGGATCCACCAGAATATCTTTCGTAGCATGCGCAGGGTGTTGAAGCACGATGATTAGACGGCGTCGACTTGTCTGGTCATCGAGAGGGAGGAGTCCACGATGAAGCCCAGGTTGTGTGCGTGGTCCCTTGATTTGGGAGTGGTGCCCAGGGCAGGGGGCCACCAGGAGTCGTCCCAGGTGGAGGGCGATGATCCCAGGAAGAGGACTTCCGTCTTGTCTGAGTTCAGTTTCATGCGGCTGTTCTTCATCCACTCGGCGACGTCTTTCATCACATCGTGTAGGCTGGTTCTGGCGGTGGCGGGGTCGTTGGTGAGGGAGAGGATCAGCTGGGTGTCGTCGGCGTAGGAGATGATGGTGAGGTTGTGTTGGCGTGCGATGGTTGCGAGGGGGCTCATGTAGACGTTGAAGAGGGTGGGGCTGAGTGATGATCCTTGTGGTACGCCGCAGAAGACTTCGGTGGCCTCGGATCTGAATGGGGGGAGGCGGACTCTCTGGGTTCTTCCGGTGAGGAACGAGATGATCCACTCCAGTGCCCTGTCTTGGATTCCGATGTTGCTGAGGCACTGCACTAGGGTGCGGTGACAGGCGGTGTCAACCGCTGCGGAGAGGTCCAGGAGGATGAGGGCCGCTGTTTCCCCGTTGTCGAGCAGGGATCTGATGTCGTCTATGGCTGCGATGAGGGCGGTCTCGGTGCTGTGGTTGGCTCAGAAACCAGACTGCGAGTGGTCGAGGGATCCATTCGTCTCGAGGAAGGTGGCAAGCTGTCTGTTGACGGTCTTCTCGATGACTTTGGCGGGAAAAGGGAGGAGCGAGATGGGGCGGAAGTTCTTGAGGTCGGTGGGGTCCGCTGTTGGTCTCTTCAGGAGGGCGCTGAGCTTGGCGTGCTTCGAGCTCTTCAGGAAGGTGGCGGTGTTGAAGGAGGTGTTGATGATGTCCCGGAGTTGAGGTGCGATGATGGAATCAGCTTTGTTTAACACGTGGTGGGGGCAGGGGTCGGTTGGTGATCCTGAGTGGATGGTGTTCATCGTGCGGGTGGTGTCTTCGGTGCTGACTGGGGCCCAGGCGCAGAGGGTGGTGGTGGGGGGCGTTGGTCCGGAGGGTGGGTGCGTGGTCTGTGCGCCGAAGCTGTTGTGTATGTCGGCGATCTTGCTCTGGAAGAACAAGACGAGTGAGTCGCAGAGGTCTTGAGAGGGAGTGATGTTGTTGTTTCCGGTGCTGGAGTTGGAGAGCTCTTTGATGATGCTGAAGAGTTCCTTGCTGTTGTGGGCGTTGTTGTCCAGTCGTTATTTGAATGCTGTCTTCTTGGTGGTGCCGATCAGCTGGTGGTGTTTGCGGGTGGCGTGCTTGAGGGCAGTCCTGTTGTCTGTGGTCTGGTCGTTGCGCCAGGCTTTCTCGAGGGTGCAGCAGTTCTTCTTGGAGTTCTTAAGTTCGTCGGTGAACCAATAGGCTTTCTTGCTGCCGGGTCTGCTGGGAGGGGTCTTCAGTGGTGCGAGGTCGTCTGCGCAGTTGGTGATCCACTATGTGAGGTTGCTGGCTGCTTCGTTGGGGTCTGTTGTGCTGGCTGGAGGGTTCTGGCTGAGGGAGGTGGTGAGCTGGTCGGCGGTGATCTTGTTCCAGCTCCTGCGAGGAACCTGTTGTGGGTGGTGGTGGGCCGTGGTCCTTCTGAAGCTGAAGTGGATGCAGCTGTGGTCAGTCCAATGAAGTCCGGTGGAGTGGCTGAAGGAGAAGTATTTGCTGGAGGAGAAGACTGGGTCAAGCGTGTGGCCGGCGTAGTGGGTGGGGGTGTTTACCAGTTGCTTGAGTCCGAGGTTGGTGAGGTTGTCCAGCAGGGCGGCGGTGTTGCTGTCACTGTTGTTCTCCAGGTGGAAGTTGAGGTCCCCTAGGAGGATATAGGCAGTGGAGGGGAGGGCGTACGGGCTGATGAAGTCTGCGATGTCTTCGCTGAATTGTGTGCGTGGTCCCGGGGGTCTGTAGATGAGGGTGCCTCTGAGGGTGGTCTTGGGGTCGGTGTGTATCTGGAAGTGGAGGTGTTCAGCGGCGGTGAGGGTGTCGTCGGAGTTGGTCGTGATGCTAATGGTGCTCTTGTGTACGATGGCGGTGCCTCCTCCAGTCTGGTTGACGCGGTCCCTCCGGGTGATCTTGTATCCGTCCGGGATGGCGATGGCGATGTTGGGCGCTGAGGAGGCGTTCATCCAGGTTTCCGTGAGGAAGGCGACGTCTGGTGATGTTGTGTAGAGCAGGTTCCAGAGTTCCACGGCGTGTCTGTGGACGGAGCGGGTGTTGAGCAGGATGCACTTGAGGTGCTTGCTGCTGGTGATCGGCTTGGCGGGTGCGGTGCAGGTCCGGAGGCAGGTGAATCGGCAGGCTTGGCAGGCGAAGGGTCCGTGGGTGCGTTTTGGGGTGGCTTGGTAGCAGGCGGGGGTTCAGCCGGCATTGAGTGCGTAGAGGGTGGCCGCGTCGTAGGTCTGTCAGGTGGGCTGGCAAAGGCGGGGGCCAGGGGTCCTGGCACAGGGCGCGGTCCAGGCACGGACGGGCGCAGACGGGCTTGCCTTTGACGTGCCTTCGGCGCACAATTGGCGCGCCCGTTGCGTGTGAAAGCTGCGCGTCCGCGTGGCCTCCATTTAAGGAGAAGTGGGAGGGTGGAGCAGCTGGGAGGTGGGAGCGGGGAGGACACAGAAGAAAAGGGGCGGGCCGCGATGTCACGGCGGCGGGAAGCGGGGAGCGGGGGTCACACCAGGGGGGGCAACGAAGCAAGAGACAGAGGTATAGAATATTAAAATACAACTACAAATACTAAATACAACAGAGGCAACAGTAACAAAGCAATCAGGGCACAGGAGGGCAAAAACGGCAAAACGGCACAATGAGCAGCAGCAAGGGGGCACAGCCACAGCTGGAGGGCCGTGCGGCGCAGGGATGTCCTGAGGACAGGTCACACTCACCTGCGCCGCGCGGTCTCCATTTAAGGCCAATTGGGAGGGAGGAGCAGCTGGGAGGCGGGAGCGGGGAGGACACAGAGGAAAATGGGGCGGGCCGCGATGTCACAGCGGCGGGAAGCGGGAAGCGGGGGTCACACCAGGGGGGAAACGAAGCAAGAGACAGAGGTACAGAATATTAAAATACAACTACAAATACTAAATACAACAGAGGCAACAGTAACAAAGCAAACAGGCACAGGAGGGCAAAAACGGCAATGCGAGTGAATCCGATTAAAATAAATGCCAACAACCTGAACTGGTATTAACGTTCTGTTCAAGTCTACATCATGTACATGCCGCATAGATTAATCTATGGGGCCTCACAGTAATATTGGGATCACTGTATTTATAATTATAGATACATTCAGTCGTTTCTCGACGTTTATGACTGGTCGCGATCACGTGACTTTCACGTGATCCAATCAATGCACTGTTTTAAGGATGACACACGCAGTAAACTGTTAGCGTGTTTACGATTGGTCGAACTACGATGTTCATGTCAACTTTCACTTCCGTAAGTACAAACAGTTACGATAATGCTGCTGGTTACGATATACTTTGTTTTGAAACGATTTTAGGTGGAATCGAAATTTGTACATGATGTAGACTTGAACAGAACGTTAATACCAGTTCAGGTTGTTGGCATTTATTTTAATCGGATTCACTCGCATTGACTTATGTTATACTTATATTATTTGGTTTAAGTGATTACAAAATGGTATGCAGTAATTCGTTTTCATTGTTTAAATTGATATTTTATGTTCTTTGTTTATATCGATTGATTTTGTTTATAAGGTTGGCTCAAAATTCCTTGTTTTCTCCAGGTACATACCCCCGAGGAAGGGGCCCCGACCCGAAATGCATTGGGGTTATGTGAAGTGATGAAATACAATTAATTGACCAAATTATGGAGTTTATGAAAAAAACATAAATATGATCAAACAATAAACAACAAAAAGTGATGAATGTTGGACAAATTTTCTTGTGAATGATTTAAGAAAGAGAAATGTGTGGACGACCTAACGGTCTAAGTCGAAGTGTGCACACGACCACCAATGGTGGGATTCTCCACCTTTTCTAGTAAATCATTCAAACTGCACACATATACCTGACTTAATCTATGCATAGTGCGGATAGTACAGAGTGCAAGGCAGCGCACACACATTTCTCAGGTAGCGCCTACACATCGCTGTAAATAGGAAATAACGTGGAGAGTCCACCAGCGCTCCCTGCCGTGACCCCTGCTCCTGACAGCGGCTCGTGCGCATTCGCCGCCCTCACTCTCCTGTCTCTGTGCTTGTCTCTCCACTCTGCGCCTGTCTCACTTGCCCGCTGCCAGGGTCCCGTCTTTGGACCCCCTCGGTCCAGTGAGCACGGGGTCAGAGGCTCCGTACCTGTCCGCAGGGCTCTAGTCGCTGCCTGTCTGGGGATCCTGTGCCGCCCGCGCACCTCCTGCTGCCATCTCCGCCCTCAGGTGAGGCACCCTTGAGCGGTGTCCCTCTGAGGCGATATCCCGGGTGAGCGGGCACCGGCTGAAGCGAAGCCTCTGCCATGGGAGTCCAGAGGAGGTGGCGCAGAGGCTTCTTCCCGGCTCAGGTGAGCGCTCTGTGTGAGTGAGGGCAGAGCAGAGAGGTGGGGCCAGGTGAGAGCTCTCCCTGACCTTCCCGGCTCACTGACGTCCCATCTCCTGTGTCTCCCTCACGCTGCCTCTGTGGTGACTCTGTCGCCCACTGCTGCGCTTTACAGCCCCACTATTATGATTAACTTTATGCCAAGAGCTCCCCTCTCTTCCCGCCATTAACTATATTGAGTTAACTTGGTTTGAATCGCTCTCTTTTTGTTCTCTTGCACTTTATAGCATTCTTGTGTCCCGATCACCACTTTTACCGTCCCCTTCTGCTCGCTTTCTGCCCTCTCTCACTATCCCCCCAGACCCCATCTCATCTGGCAATGCCCTTTACCTCGCCCTTTCTATCTAGATATCTCTCTGTCTCACATTCGCTCCATCTCTATTCTTTCTTCCGCTCCCTTTCTCTCTTTCCTCTTGCTCTCTGTTTCTCTTTTGTTCAATTCTCCTTTCACTTCTTCTTTCTCTTTTGCTCTCCTACCCACTCTTAACATCTCCAACTCATTCTCTCGCAGCCTTTCTCTTGCTTGCATGCTCTTTCTATCTCAATTTCTTCCCACCTTCTTCCTCTTACAACACCCCTTTCCTCTGCTACTATCTTGGCTCACTTCTAGCTCCTGTTTCCCTCTAATCGGTCCTATCCTTTCTCTCTGCCTGGGGCTGTCTATCCAGAGTCTGTGTCACCTACCTATGCTCCATTTCCGTGAACCCCTCCATCTATTCTCGTAATCCTTTCTCTGGCTAGCTGAACTGCCATAATTTTCCATTTCAAGACTCTAGCTAATGACTCTCTCTATCCCTCTGTTACTGAGTGTCCTGAACAAGGCAGTAGTCAGTAAATTAAAATACCCCCACTTTGAACCCAAGCTTTTATGGCACATTTCGCATTTGCGAACGATTAAGCTATTGGCATTGTAAATGACAATGCCATTTATTTATATATTTTAAAACCAAAACATAAATAAAAATATTGTCATAAGCAATGCCAATAGCTCTAACTTTAACGATGCAGAGACCAATGAATTGTAAATGCTTGTTACTGGCCTGGTCTGTATTTTTTTTAAATAAAAATATTGAGAAAAGCATTGAAATCCATGACTTTGCTCTCATGAAAAATAAGCCTAAGACAACACCCACATAACATAATTATGCGAGGTGTCAAAATCGTTTCAGAAGAAAGCCTTAAAAATAATCCTGTCAAGTTTATAGAAAATATTTCTCACCTGTCAGCTCTTGGCTATTCCAGAGTAGCAAAACGTAAACACATTGCTGGTATTTTCTGAGAAACATGTCACTCAGATGTTACCACGAATATGATTACTTTTCTCAACAACAAAAAACGTTTTCTTAAACTTGGTGAGCCAGCAGTCACTCAATCATCTATAAGTGGTCTCTTTGCGTCCATGAAAGGTTATTATTACCAGTGACAACGCAATTGAAGATGAAATAAAAGAAATGGAACTGTTAAATTTTTTAAATGCAAAAAGTGTGTTTCAGTACAGCAACAGAAATGGAAAAGAAACGTTCCCCGTACAAAAATAAAGTATAGAAGTGAAAACAAACCCCAAGAAAATATCATCTTCCCAGACCGGGAATCGAACCCGGGCCGCGGCGGTGAGAGCGCCGAATCCTAACCACTAGACCACCAGGGAGCGTGTGCATTATGCCAGGTACTTCATATCTGCACAGCGGTGGCTGAGTGTGTTCCGCTTCCTGTCTTTGTTCATAGATTATAGTAGGAAGCAAACAGTAGTCTTTAAGAAAGGATGGAAATAGCAACAGACGAAAGTGCACAGCATTGATACAAACTACGAGGAAACCAGTGACTGTACCTTAGATAGGCTGAAATCTGTTGAGTTCACCGGTGCCGAGGGCGTCTGACACCCTCTCACATACTGGAGAATGGAAACATCAAGAATCAATCACCATCGTCAAAAATAGAAAGTACAATTAAAAGGGCGATCAGAGCTTCTTCTTGGGAGGAGCAGCTCCCCCTGGACAGTCTCTCCTTTGGATGATGAGACCCGAGGCCCTAATTGTAGAGTGTTATGAGCGGGACTACAAGTCCCAGCATGCACCATAAACACCTGACCTAAGTTTGGAAGTCATGCCTGGACCAAGGAAACATAAAAGTTCTGATGAGAAAGGATGTTGGGTGGCACACGTCCAGGCCAGTGGTTCTTTTGATTTCACAATGCACCAACATTTAATTTATTTAGCGTTTAAAAATGCTACTTTAAATTCACTTTATCTATCATGTAGAACTTCGATGTTTATCTCAGTAATAACCCCCTATTACACGTTTTACATTTTCCAGGACGTACACAGCAGCTTACAATGAAAAGGCACAAATACGTTCCAAAAGGTGTTGCACTTACACATTTCCCGTGACAGATTTGAAAAGGTTCGATTAGTAAAGTTTTGAACATGTACGAGGGGGTGGCAATAAATAAAAAGTATCAGCACGCTCTAATATGAGCAATTGCATTTAAAAAGGTTTACCACCGTCAAAATGTTTGCTTAATTAAAAAAAAAAATTTTTTAAAATTGCCTCCCCGTCGGGGAATTGAACCCCGGTCTCCCGCGTGACAGGCGGGGATACTGACCACTATACTAACGAGGAGCGTGCGTCACCTTTGATTCTGAGCAGCTTGTTTATGAGTCTTCAACCCGCCCTGTCCTGTATGTGACTGGTCTTACTAATTTCCGGCTCCTTGACACCAACACAGAGGGCCACGGGCTCAACACACACACTCTCTCCCACAATACACACACAAACACACTCCTCCCTCACACCTCACACCAACCCTCTCGCCTCCTGGCAGACGCTCTCAGCAGCAGCCCCCGATGCCAGAGTCACCACAACCAGCTCCCAGGGCTGCTTCAGAGGGGGGCCCCCGGACTGGCTCCTCAGCCCAGGGGCCACTGGCTCTGTCTGATGAGGGGGCATTGCGGCGGGGGCTGCACTCAGGGAGGGGGTGGCGGGAGACATCACCCCCCTCACCCCCGCCGGAGGAGAGAGCTGGGCTGTAAAGGTGAAGAGGGGAGGCAGGAAAAGCCCCGGCGTGTGAGGGTCCGAGAAAGAGGCGCTTTCCATTGTGAAGCAGAGGGAAAAAAAGTGAAGAGTTTGCAAAAATCCTTCGAGCCGGATTTGAACCAGCGACCTAAGGATGACAGTCACTCCACTACAGTCCTCCGCTCTACCAACTGAGCTATCGAAGGCTAGGTTGGGAGGGGATGACAAGGCGCTATATCCTTTGAGGCGTGGGCACTGAACCCAGCCATCTGGGCAGCTGTTTTGTTTCTTAACACCTGATCAAGCACTCTTTAAAGTTGGGAACTCACCAGATATTTTAACTTGTAGGCAAAATGGCTAAGTAGTGACTGAATTTCATTATATATTTTCCTTTATTATTTTTGTAATCCAAAAGTCAATAATCGGGTAATGTTATCTTCTTATATGTATATAGCGCTGAAAAAAATAGTTTTTTTGTATCTGGCTCAGAGTTGTATTTGGGTTTTGCTTTAGTTATATTTTTCATTTGCAGTGTTTCATGTTCACCTTTGGGTATGTTACCGTTCTGAGCGCAAATTTTCTATTAAAAGAAATATCTGCCACTATATAAGAGCTATTGCTAATATTCAACCTTGTGTACATCGCCTTCCATCTTGTTTAAACGTCATCCTATGTCATATGATTGTTGATCTCAATTCTAAAATAAAGTTTAATAGTTTAGCACAAGTAAGCACATAACCCTCGCATGTGCCTACTCAGTGGGTCACCAATACATACTTACTTGCCGGTCGGCATTCTGCATACATTCTCCGTCACACTAGGAAATAATGTCAGCCAACAATCGCAGCTCTTAGTGGTGGTCATTGTTGGCCGCAGATTTATTAATATCAATAATGATTATTAATAACAATGTTAATAACATACTGGTTGTACAATCTTCATTTGCGAACTCTACATCAATCATGCACATCACATTACAGATTATGACACCTTCCTCTGGTACAGGTGTCTGTCTTTAGTGCACCCATCAGTTCGTAAATGGCACTTGTGTACAACCAGTTCTTAGTCAGTTTATTGGTGTTCCAGTAGTTGGTTGGCCACACCCCTTTTGGGTGTCATGGAGGGGAGCTTCTCTGCCTGGAGTTAGGTCCCCAGCTCGCTACCATTTGTGCCCTGCCGTCCGGCCGGGTCTGGGCCGCGAGTGCCGTCTCCATCTGTTCCTCCCCTCCTTTGTGCGGCCACGTCACCCTGCCGTGCGGCATTGAAAAGTGAGTGGCCCTCCTCCTACACACCGCCCACCGGTGTGTTTGGTTAGCCAACGATTGTAGGATTTCCGCCACGCCGCAGGGAGGCTCACGTCTTTCTGCGGCTCCCCCCCTTGCCCCTTGGTTCGTGGCTACCTACATCCTCTCCTTTCTTTTTTTTTTTTTTTTTTTAAAGGCAACCAGCGAGCGCCATTGCGCCCCACAAGTTGCTCCAGAATACCTCCATTCCTTTGTCGGACAGATGCACCCCATCTTGTCCGTAGAGCTCTGGGCGGCCTGGGTGGATGAGGCAGTGCCGGATTGATTCCAGGCCATTGGTCAAGCAAAACTTGTGCATGGCGATGTTTAACTTGCGCCTTGCGTTATCCACCGCTTTGTTGGAGTCGGCACCCCTCCAGTGCCTCCTGCTGATCATCTCTGACCAGACCACGGTCGTGGTCCCCAGCCACGCCGCCTCTTTGGTTAGGTCCTTCTGGATGGCTTGGCCCACTGCCTTGCGGCCCAACCGTGTTAGGTCGTTCCCCCCGAGATGTATGATCAGCACATCTGGCAGCCACGCTGAGTCCGCCATAAGGCCGTCCAGGGTCGGTAGTAACTGCTCCCATCTCATGCCGGGCCGTCCGATCCAGCGGATGTATGTCGCCTTGGGTCTGCTTTCTTTGTGCCCCACTCGCCGCCACCAGGACTCCATTCTGGATACGAATGAATGTCCCACCACCCAGACGAGCTGCGGGCGTCCCCCTGTCGAGAGAAAATGCTCCATTAAGGTGGCTTTCTGCGCACCGGGTGTGGACGAGGGAGGGCAAGAACCCTGCCGTGCGGCATCCCAAGGCGGCTGCTTACCCCCCCCCCCCCCCACTACCCCTCCTTTTTTTAATTTTATTTTTTTATATGAGATGTGGGCGTATGTATGACTTGTAGGCCCTGGAACGCCATCTGCCCACGGCCTGGATCCTGTCCTCTGGCATGCCATGCTGCGATGCCGAGGTCGCCGCCCCGATCCTGAAGGAGTGCGGGGCAAATGCTGTTGCCTGAAACCCAGCCTTACTGAGGCCCCGGCGCATCACAGCTGTGAACTGGAACCTGCTGAAGTTCCTTCCATCCTGATGTATGAAGAGGGGACCCTCGCCCGCCGGGCGGGCCGCCATGTATTTAAACAGCCAGCACACTGCACAGAGCCCCGCCTCTGGGATACAATGTAGGCGTATCGTCGTCCCCTTTCGTGCCCTATCCGTTTTGGACTGCCTAAGCGTGAGCTCCACAGCTCTTACCATCGGCTTGATGTCCCTCGCTTGCAGGCAACGCTGTGCCGGGCCTGATTTGTTGGGAGCCACTATCTCACTTACCCGAAATGCTCCAAAGAAAGCCGTGGTGAACGCGGCCCCGAAGAGTAGCCGCTCATATTTGCCTGCAGTGATGCTGGTTAGGGCGCTCAGTAGCTGCCCCAGCTTGTCGAAGTCAATGGGGCGCCTGCCGTCCTTCTTGGTCCCCTCAACTCTTCGCCATCCTTTCAAGGCTGCCTTTAGATAGACAGATGCCGTGGGGTCCTTGCCTGTGTAGAGCTTGGCAAAGTGAGCAATGGCGGCCAGGTGCGCCTGGGCCCAAGACCTTGTTTTCTTGGCATCGAATGCCCATTGCACGAATTTCTCCACTGCTGTGCGCGCCTTTGCTTTGTCCTCTAGTGACTCTATTCCCCCAATTCTCATTACTGTGGCCGCGTATTTCTTGTATCTCCTGTGTGCCTCAGAGGTGAGCGAGTGCCCTATTAATCTGGACAGGTCAACCCCCCCAGGTCCCACAAGTATGGTGGAAAGGGGGTCATCTCCTTGTCCGCCCCGGGTACAAGTTGTCTGAACCGCTTCATCTGGGACCGGGATAGCGCGTCTGCCACTGTGTTCTCTGTCCCTGGCACGTGTCGAGCCTTCAGCTCCAGGTTCCCCTCGAGCTGCAATTTAACCAACTCTCGCATTAGCCTCAACATGTCCGGGCATCTTGCTGCGCCTCTGTTAATGGCCTGCACTACCCCCTTGTTATCCGACCATAAGGTGAGTTTCAGGTTCCTTATCTCCTCTTTCCAGACGGTCAGAGCCACTATTATTGGGAACAGTTCGAGGAAAGTGATGTTTTTTGTGAGCCCTTGCGCATGCCACCTGTCTGGCCACTGGCTGGCACACCATTTGTTCCCCAGGACCGCCCCAAAGCCCAGGCTCCCAGCTGCATCCGTGTAGAGGGATAGCTGCTCAGCGGTCACCCAAACCCTTTTCCAGATCAGAACACCATTGAACTCCCGCAGGAAGTCATCCCATACCTGTAGATCCTGCCTCACACCCGTGCTCAGCCGGATGTGGTGGTGTTTGTGGGTAACGCCAGCTGTTAGCGCGGTCAGGCGCCTGGAAAAGACCCTCGCGGGCGGGATGACCCTAGCCGCAAAGTTCAGTCTGCCTATCACCCCCTGGATATCCCTGAGGGTGGCCTTGCGCCGGTCCCGTAGTTTGGCAATTTCTTCCCTGAATTCCTGCACTTTATCCGGGGGGAGCCTGGCGGTCCCTGCCGTGGAGTCCAGTTCAATGCCCAGGAACGTTAGTCTTGTCGTTGGGCCTGTTGTCTTCTCTTTCGCTAGGGGGACCCCGAGTTTTCGGTCAGGGCTTCGAACGCTGCCAGCGTACTGGCACACGTTGTGGATCCTGCCGGTCCTGTGAACAGGAAATCGTCCAGGTAGTGCAGCTTCCTGCCCCCTTGGTGCATGTCGTGGAGGGCCCATTCTAGAAAGGTAGCGAATTGCTCAAAATAGGCGCAAGATATGGCACAGCCCATGGGCATGGCTTTGTCGACGTACATGTCCCCTTCCCATTGGAAATCCAGCAGTTGGAAGCTGTTCGGATGAACCGGCAGTAAGCGAAAGGCAGATTCAATGTCCGCCTTGGCCATAAGGGCTCCCTTTCCTGAAGCTTTGACTAGTGCGATCGCGTCATCTACTGACGCGTAACCCACGAGCATGCTTCCGGGTCAATGCCATTGTTCACGGATGCCCCTTCGGGGTATGACAAGTGGTGTATTAGCCTAAATTGACCCTTCTCCTTCTTGGGAACCACTCCCAGTGGGGAGACGACTATTCCTTCATGTAGTTCCTTAGGAAGGGGGCCCTCGATTCTACCCAAGCTCTTTTCCTTTTCTATCTTCGCGCTCACCACCCGGGGGTGTTGCCTCGCTGACTGCAAGTTATTCGCTCCTGCCAATGGCAGCGGGCCTTGAAATGGGATAGTGAAACCTTCCTCAAAACCCTCCACCAGTGTCCTGGCGTCCGCTTTGTTTGGGTACCTGTTCGCTAATCTGCGCAGCTGTTGCGTATTAATAGGGGACCTAGCCAGCTGGCAATGCTGAATGTCCACTAGAGCCCCGCCCCCACTAGCCTTTGGGCTAGTGCTTCTTGTGTTTCTCTTTCTTTTCACTTTTCGATTCGCGCTTGGAGCCTTTGCACGCCACTGCGGCGTGCCTCCCCCCGCAGCTTGAGCATGCGTGTTGGAATTTGCACGAGGAGCCCCATGAACAGTCCCCCGCATCGTATCTCCAGCATATTGCCTTGGTCGCGGGGGGGGGGGAGTTGGATCTCCCTGAGGAATGCTTTTGGTAATTTTTGTTCTTCCCCTTATGGGAAGAACTCCGAAAGGACTGCTCGTATTTGCCCGTCCAGGCTCTCACTTCTTTGGCCGCAAGCATCTTATGAATAAAACCTGAAACGTCTTCCTCGTTCCACTCCATCTCTGGGTGCCTCTGCATCTTTAATCTGAACCCTTTATCATATTCCAACCAGGCATCCCCAGGGAATTGCCTCTGCGCTGAGTGTATGTTAGCTTTGTATAACCATAAGTCAGCTGCGCAATGGGGGAACCTCTCCACTATGATACACGCCATGATGCGGAAAGCGTCTAGCCAATTCTCGAAATTCCGCTCCTTTCTGGCCCCGCGCCTTTCCCTTTTGTCGTCCTCTTTCCTGTCACATGTGGTCAGGTCGAGGCCCTCCAGTTGTATTTCCAGTAGCGAGAATATATCTATGAACTCCTTGCGCCATATCCTCTCCTTTACTGCGAGAGGAATAAGGCACGCGAGCCCCGTGGCTTTCGTCGTCAAGGAGGCAGGCCCGGGGGATGGCCTGGCGTACAGGTCAGTGCCTAGCCCTCCCGACCCTGGGCTCCAGGACCCGGTATTGTACCCCCACCCGGGTAGCGGGGAAACCTGATCACCTTGTGCGGACAGGCCCACCTGCTCCTGTACCCTTGTCTGCCGGGCCCACCCTGGATCAATCATATGCCACGTTAAACCCCCTGTCTCCTCCGCGCGTTGTTCCCTAGGCCCCGCAGCCCCCTGCCCCGAGCCGCTCAGCAATGCCGGCGCCAGCGATTTCAAGCATTGTTTTACAATGGTACTAATATGCTCACCATTAACCGCTCTGCCGGTCGTCTCGCCCAGCTTGCTGTCGTCTAACCTCGGCGGCGGGAGCTTCTGGCGCACCTTTTTCGGGGGGTTCCTCTTGGAAGTTTTCTTTCTTGGCGAGGTCTTGGGTTTCTTGGGTGCTGACGGGCCCGCTTCCTCCTCCGTCTGGCCGTCCGGCCTATTCTCCTTTCCTTTGGCCAAGTGTGGTTGGAGCCAGTCGTCGCCGTGTACTGCCGATATCTCGCGGATTCTCTTCAGCGCTTCCGCCATTTCTTCTGGCTGATCTTCAGTCATGTTGTCCTCCACCCTCTGCTTCTATGTCCGGCCGTATATGAGGGCACCGCGTGATGCGGGTGCCGTCGGCGGGAAGGTGTGGCTCACGTGATCGGCGGGAAGGTGTGGCTCGCTCCGGCTGTGAGGTGTTTTTCTTTAGCGGGTTGCCCTCTGCGCCGCTGGGTCGTGTCAATAGGCCCTAGGCCTGGTTTCTGCGGGCTGCTATCTGCGCCGCTGGGTCGGAAGGAATTCCGGTCCCGCCTTCGAACTTCCTTGCACGTGGATGTCGTTCGTGTGATAAAGCGGCCCAATGCGCGCTCTGACGGGACAGTCGCTTACCGCTGGCGTTTGGCTAGGCCGCCGAGTTCGTCGTCCTTCTCAGTCGCTTCGAATCACCGGCGTCGGGTTCTCGGGGAGCTGGGCGGGAAACCTGTAGGGCGCGCTGCTCTGCGGAGTCGTCCTTCTGCCTCTGCAGTCCTTCGTCGTCCCTTGCCGCAGTCGGTCCTCTTCAAACGATGTCGTTGTCGCGCCGCTCCCCCAGCTCCTTCGAAGACGTTGTGCTTCTGCTGGGGAGCGGCGGTGCTTAAATCCTCTTGAGCCCCCTAGGGGGTCTCAGGTGAACCCCCTTTGATTGGGGGGTTCAAAGGTAGCAAGGTTGGCCATTGGTCGCCCCCCGGGGGCGCCCAGGTCACGAGGTCACTTCCTGTCGGGGTGGCTGGTGCGCACCCCGTTTCCGCTGGTTCTGGCCGCTTCGGGGCACCCAGAACCAGTTCCCATCCCCCTGTTGGCACCGCGTGGGTTATGGCGCCGGCCCTCGAGCCTCCCCCACCCTGCGGGCGGGTGCGGCGGCCTCTGCAAAAATGTTAGCGAAAGTCTCCAAAATGTAGTAAGCCAAGGACAAATCTTGCTCGTTCTAGTTCTGATGACATTGCATGACAACAATCAAATCATATATGGAGGTGGGGAAATCACAGAATGTTTTCCATGCAGAAATGTTTCCTTTACACTGTTTCCTATTTGTTTAAACTTATGTATCATGTGTTCCCATCCAATGTATGAATGCCACTGTCCACAGCACTGTATGAGTGTGTGTTTCTGTTACAATAGAGAGACCCTACCCCTCAGTCTGCGCCGGATTTGATACAGAACTGTACTGAGTTCCTTACTTATCATTTATATACTCTGCTGCTGTTTTACTAATCGAATTGTCTGTATTTTAACTTTAAACCTTACATAGCGCATTGAAAAGATCAATTGGCTGTCATTCTTATGAGAATGTTTCAGAAGCGCTATGTGGGCCCGATTTGATTTTAAAAGTTACAGCTCCAATTGGGGAGCACTGAAGTCCGAGCTCCAAGGACTGACCCGCGCCTGAGGTTGACCCTCAGGCGCTGAATTTGCTTAGCTTTAGTTTGGAATCTTATAGGAGATCCACGCGCCAACAGATCTTGGTGGAAAAGGACGACGGATCCGATTGGAGCAGACCTTGGGCCTGATATTAATGAGATGTAGAACCAGGTCCGGTACCTTTATAATCCAATCGTTTCCCCAGAGATTTAAATCCCCCCAATTTGATTCTAGTTCCAGAGAGATCATGAGGCCCAACATGGGTTGCAGCAATGCAGGGTGTGTCATACAGGCGTCTCACGATCATCAATCGCCAGGTGCAGAAGAAGATGCAGCAATGCAGGGCTTGTCACACATGCCTCTCACGACCATGAACCACCAGGTGCAAAAGAAGATGCAGCAATGCAGGGCGTAGGTACACAGGCTTCTCAGGATCATCAACCACCAGGTGCAGAAGAAGATGCAGCAATGCAGGGCGTAGGCACTCGGGCCTCTCATGACCATCAACCACCAGGTGCAGAAGAAGATGCAGCAATGCAGGGCTTGGGCACACAGGCCTCTCACGATCATCAATCACCAGGTGCAGAAGAAGATGCAGCAATGCAGGGCGTAGGTACACAGGCCTCTCACGATCATCAACCACAGGTGCAGAAGAAGATGCAGCAATGCAGGGCTTGTCACACAGGCCTCTCACGATCATCAACCACAGGTGCAGAAGAAGATGCAGCAATGCAGGGCTTGTCACACAGGCCTCTCACGATCATCAACCACAGGTGCAGAAGAAGATGCAGCAATGCAGGGCTTGTCACACAGGCCTCTCACGATCATCAATCACCAGGTGCAGAAGAAGATGCAGCAATGCAGGGTTTGTCACACAGGCCTCTCACGACCATCAACCACCAGGTGCAGAAGAAGATGCAGCAATGCAGGGTTTATCACACAGGCCTCTCACGACCATCAACCACCAGGTGCAGAAGAAGATGCAGCAATGCAGGGCGTAGGCACACAGGCCTTTCACGACCATCAACCACCAGGTGCAGAAGAAGATGCAGCAATGCAGGGTTTGTCACACAGGCCTCTCACGACCATCAACCACCAGGTGCAGAAGAAGATGCAGCAATGCAGGGCTTGGGCACACAGGACTCTCACGATCATCAACCGCCAGGTGCAGAAGAAGATGCAGCAATGCAGGGTTTGTCACACAGGCCTCTCACGACCATCAACCACCAGGTGCAGAAGAAGATGCAGCAATGCAGGGCTTGGGCACACAGGCCTCTCATGACCATCAACCACCAGGTGCAGAAGAAGATGCAGCAATGCAGGGCATAGACACACGGGCCTCTCACGACCATCAACCACCAGGTGCAGAAGAAGATGCAGCAATACAGGGCTTGGGCACACAGGCCTCTCAGGATCATCAACCACCAGGGGCTGAAGAAGATGCAGCAATGCAGGGCTTCGGCACACAGGCCTCTCAGGATCATCAACCACAAGGTGCAATAGAAGAGGCAGCAATGCAGGGATTGGGCACACAGGCCTCTCAGGATCATCAACCACCAGGTGCAGAAGAAGATGCAGCAATGCAGGGCGTAGGCACACGGGCCTCTCACGACCATCAACCACCAGGTGCAGAAGAAGATGCAGCAATGCAGGGCTTGGGCACACAGGCCTCTCACGATCATCAACCGCCAGGTGCAGAAGAAGATGCAGCAATGCAGGGCTTGGGCACACAGGCCTCTCACGACCATCAACCACCAGGTGCAGAAGAAGATGCAGCATTGCAGGGCTTGGGCACACAGGCCTCTCACGATCATCAATCACCAGGTGCAGAAGAAGATGCAGCAATGCAGGGTTTGTCACACAGGCCTCTCACGATCATCAACCACCAGGTGCAGAAGAAGATGCAGCAATGCAGGCCTTGGGCACACAGGCCTCTCACGACCATCAACCACCAGGTGCAGAAGGAGATGCAGCAATGCAGGGTTTGTCACACAGGTCTCTCACGATCATCAACCACCAGATGTAGAAGAAGAAGGCAGCAATGCAGGGCTTGGGCACACAGGCCTCTCACGATCATCAACCACAGGTGCAGAAGAAGATGCAGCAATGCAGGGCTTGGGCACACATGCCTCTCACGACCATCAACCACCAGGTGCAGAAGAAGATGCAGCAATGCAGGGTTTGTCACACAGGCCTCTCAGGATCATCAACCACCAGGTGCAGAAGAAGATGCAGCAATGCATGGTTTGTCACACAGGCCCCTCACGACCATCAACCACCAGGTGCAGAAGAAGATGCAGCAATGCAGGGCTTGGGCACACAGGCCTCTCACGATCATCAACCACCAGGGGCAGAAGAAGATGCAGCAATGCAGGGCTTGGGCACACATGCCTCGCACGACCATCAACCACCAGGTGCAGAAGAAGATGCAGCAATGCAGGCCTTGGGCACACAGGCCTCTCACAACCATCAACCACCAGGTGCAATAGAAAATGCAGCAATGCAGGCCTTGGGCACACAGGCCTCTCACGACCATCAACCACCAGGTGCAGAAGAAGATGCAGCAATGCTGGCCTTGGGCACACAGGCCTCTCACGATCATCAACCACCAGTAGCAGAAGAAGATGCAGCAATGCAGGGCTTGGGCACACAGGCCTCTCAGGATCATCAACCACCAGGAGCAGAAGAAGATGCAGCAATGCAGGGCTTCGGCACACAGGCCTCTCACGACCATCAACCACCAGGTGCAGAAGAAGATGCAGCAATGCAGGGCATAAGCACACAGGCCTCTCACGACCATCAACCACCAGGTGCAGAAGAAGATGCAGCAATGCAGGGCTTGTCACACATGCCTCTCACGACCATCAACCAACAGGTGCAGAAGAAGATGCAGCAATGCAGGGCGTAGGCACACAGGCCTCTCACGACCATCAACCACCAGGTGCAGAAGAAGATGCAGCAATGCAGGGCGTAGGCACACAGGCCTCTCACGACCATCAACCACCAGGTGCAGAAGAAGATGCAGCAATGCAGGCCTTGGGCACACAGGCCTCTCACGACCATCAACAACGGGGGCAGAAGAAGATGCAGCACTGCAGGGTTTGTCACACAGGCCTCTCACAGCCATCAACCACCAGGAGCAGAAGAAGATGCAGCAATGCAGGCCTTGGGCACACAGGCCTCTCACGACCATCAACCACCAGGTGCAGAAGAAGATGCAGCAATGCAGGGTTTGTCACTCAGGCCTCTCACGATCATCAACCACCAGGTGCAGAAGAGGATGCAGCAATGCAGGGTTTGTCACCCAGGCCTCTCACGATCATCAACCACCAGGTGCAGAAGAAGATGCAGCAATGCAGGCCTTGGGCACACAGGCCTCTCAGGATCATCAATCACCAGGTGTAGAAGAAGAAGGCAGCAATGCAGGGCTTGGGCACACAGGCCTCTCACGACCATCAACCACCAGGTGCAGAAGAAGATGCAGCAATGCAGGGCCTAGGCACACGGGCCTCTCACGACCATCAACCACCAGGTGCAGAAGAAGATGCAGCAATGCAGGGTTTGTCACACAGGCCTCTCAGGATCATCAATCACCAGGTGCAGAAGAAGATGCAGCAATGCAGGGCTTGTCACACATGCTTCTCACGACCATCAACGACCAGGTGCAAAAGAAGATGCAGCAATGCAGGGCGTAGGCACATGGGCCTCTCATGACCATCAACCACCAGGTGCAGAAGAAGATGCAGCAATGCAGGGCTTGGGCACACAGGCCTCTCACGATCATCAATCACCAGGTGCAGAAGAAGATGCAGCAATGCAGGGCGTAGGTACACAGGCCTCTCACGATCATCAACCACAGGTGCAGAAGAAGATGCAGCAATGCAGGGCTTGTCACACAGGCCTCTCACGATCATCAACCACAGGTGCAGAAGAAGATGCAGCAATGCAGGGCTTGTCACACAGGCCTCTCACGATCATCAACCACAGGTGCAGAAGAAGATGCAGCAATGCAGGGCTTGTCACACAGGCCTCTCACGATCATCAATCACCAGGTGCAGAAGAAGATGCAGCAAGGCAGGGTTTGTCACACAGGCCTCTCATGACCATCAACCACCAGGTGCAGAAGAAGATGCAGCAATGCAGGGTTTGTCACACAGGCCTCTCACGACCATCAACCACCAGGTGCAGAAGAGGATGCAGCAATGCAGGGCGCAGGCACACAGGCCTCTCACGACCATCAACCACCAGGTGCAGAAGAAGATGCAGCAATGCAGGGTTTGTCACACAGGCCCCTCACGACCATCAACCACCAGGTGCACAAGAAGATGCAGCAATGCAGGGCTTGGGCACACAGGCCTCTCACGATCATCAACCACCAGGGGCAGAAGAAGATGCAGCAATGCAGGGCTTGGGCACACAGTCCTCTCACGACCATCAACCACCAGGAGCAGAAGAAGATGCAGCAATGCAGGGTTTGTCACATAGGCCTCTCACGACCATCAACCACCAGGTGCAGAAGAAGATGCAGCAATGCAGGCCTTGGGCACACAGGCCTCTCACGACCATCAACCACCAGGTGCAATAGAAGATGCAGCAATGCAGGCCTTGGGCACACAGGCCTCTCACGACCATCAACCACCAGGTGCAGAAGAAGATGCAGCAATGCAGGCCTTGGGCACACAGGCCTCTCACGATCATCAACCACCAGTAGCAGAAGAAGATGCAGCAATGCAGGGCGTAGACACACGGGCCTCTCACAACCATCAACCACCAGGTGCAGAAGAAGATGCAGCAATGCAGGGCTTGGGCACACAGGCCTCTCAGGATCATCAACCACCAGGAGCAGAAGAAGATGCAGCAATGCAGGGCTTCGGCACACAGGCCTCTCACGACCATCAACCACCAGGTGCAGAAGAAGATGCAGCAATGCAGGGCATAAGCACACAGGCCTCTCACGACCATCAACCACCAGGTGCAGAAGAAGATGCAGCAATGCAGGGCTTGTCACACATGCCTCTCACGACCATCAACCAACAGGTGCAGAAGAAGATGCAGCAATGCAGGGCGTAGGCACACAGGCCTCTCACGACCATCAACCACCAGGTGCAGAAGAAGATGCAGCAATGCAGGGCGTAGGCACACAGGCCTCTCACGACCATCAACCACCAGGTGCAGAAGAAGATGCAGCAATGCAGGGCGTAGGCACACAGGCCTCTCACGGCCATCAACCACCAGGTGCAGAAGAAGATGCAGCAATGCAGGCCTTGGGCACACAGGCCTCTCAGGATCATCAACCACCAGGAGCAGAAGAAGATGCAGCAATGCAGGCCTTTGGCACACAGGCCTCTCACGACCATCAACCACCAGGTGCAGAAGAAGATGCAGCAATGCAGGGTTTGTCACACAGGCCTCTCACGATCATCAACCACCAGGTGCAGAAGAAGATGCAGCAATGCAGGCCTTGGGCACACAGGCCTCTCAGGATCATCAATCACCAGGTGTAGAAGAAGAAGGCAGCAATGCAGCGCTTGGGCACACAGGCCTCTCACGACCATCAACCACCAGGTGCAGAAGAAGATGCAGCAATGCAGGGCGTAGGCACACGGGCCTCTCACGACCATCAACCACCAGGTGCAGAAGAAGATGCAGCAATGCAGGGTTTGTCACACAGGCCTCTCAGGATCATCAATCACCAGGTGCAGAAGAAGATGCAGCAATGCAGGGTTTGTCACACAGGCCCCTCACGACCATCAACCACCAGGTGCAGAAGAAGATGCAGCAATGCAGGGTTTGTCACACAGGCCTCTCAGGATCATCAACCACCAGGTGCAGAAGAAGATGCAGCAATGCAGGGTTTGTCACACAGGCCTCTCACGATCATCAACCACCAGGAGCAGAAGAAGATGCAGCAATGCAGGCCTTGGGCACACAGGCCTCTCACGACCATCAACCACCAGGTGCAGAAGAAGAAACAGCAATGCAGGGCTTGGGCACACGGGCCTCTCAGGATCATCAACCACCAGGTGCAGAAGAAGATGCAGCAATGCAGGCCTTGGGCACACTGGCCCCTCTCGACCATCAACACCAGGTGCAGAAGAAGATGCAGCAATGCAGGGCTTGGGCACACAGGCCTCTCACAACCATCAACCACCAGGTGCAGAAGAAGATGCAGCAATGCAGGGATTGTCACACATGCCTCTCACGACCATCAACCACCAGGTGCAGAAGAAGATGCAGCAATGCAGGGTTTGTCACACAGACCTCTCACGATCATCAACCACCAGGAGCAGAAGAAGATGCAGCAATGCAGGCCTTGGGCACACAGGCCTCTCACGATCATCAACCACCAGGTGCAGAAGAAGATGCAGCAATGCAGGGCTTGGGCACACATGCCTCTCACGATCATCAACCACCAGGTGCAGACGAAGATCCAGCAATGCAGGGCTTGGGCACACATGCCTCTCACGATCATCAACCACCAGGTGCAGAAGAAGATGCAGCAATGCAGGGCTTGGGCACACAGGCCTCTCATGACCATCAACACCAGGGGCTGAAGAAGATGCAGCAATGCAGGGTTTGGGCACACAGGCCTCTCACGACCATCAACCACCAGGTGCAGAAGAGGATGCAGCAATGCAGGGCTTGGGCACACAGGCCTCTCACGACCATCAACCACCAGGTGCAGAAGAAGATGCAGCAATGCAGGGCTTGAGCACACATGCCTCTCACGATCCTCAACCACCAGGAGCAGAAGAAGATGCAGCAATGCAGGCCTTCGGCACACAGGCCTCTCACGATCATCAACCACCAGGTGCAGAAGAAGATGCAGCAATGCAGGGCTTGGGCACACAGGCCTCTCACGACCATCAACCACCAGGTGCAGAAGAAGATGCAGCAATGCAGGGCTTGGGCACACAGGCCTCTCACGACCATCAACCACCAGGTGCAGAAGAAGATGCAGCAATGCAGGGCTTGAGCACACATGCCTCTCACGATCCTCAACCACCAGGAGCAGAAGAAGATGCAGCAATGCAGGCCTTGGGCACACAGGCCTCTCACGATCATCAACCACCAGGTGCAGAAGAAGATGCAGCAATGCAGGGCTTGGGCACACATGCCTCTCACGATCATCAAGCACCAGGTGCAGAAGGAGATGCAGCAATGCAGGCCTTGGGCACACGGGCCTCTCACGACCATCAACCACCAGGTGCAGAAGAAGATGCAGCAATGCAGGGTTTGTCACACAGGCCCCTCACGACCATCAACCACCAGGTGCAGAAGAAGATGCAGCAATGCAGGGCTTGGGCACACAGGCCTCTCACGCCCATCAACCACCAGGTGCAGAAGAAGATGCAGCAATGCAGGGTTTGTCACACAGGCCTCTCACGACCATCAACCACCAGGTGCAGAAGAAGATGCAGCAATGCAGGGTTTGTCACACAGGCCTCTCACGATCATCAACCACCAGGTGCAGAAGAAGATGCAGCAATGCAGGGCGTAGACACACGGGCCTCTCACGACCATCAGCCACCAGGTGCAGAAGAAGATGCAGCAATGCAGGGTTTGTCACACAGGCCTCTCAGGATCATCAATCACCAGGTGCAGAAGAAGATGCAGCAATGCAGGGTTTGTCACACATGCCTCTCACGACCATCAACCACCAGGTGCAGAAGAAGATGCAGCAATGCAGGGTTTGGGCACACAGGCCTCTCACGACCATCAACCACCAGGTGCAGAAGAAGATGCAGCAATGCAGGGCTTGGGCACACAGGCCTCTCACAACCATCAACCACCAGGTGCAGAAGAAGATGCAGCAATGCAGGGATTGTCACACATGCCTCTCACGACCATCAACCACCAGGTGCAGAAGAAGATGCAGCAATGCAGGGTTTGGGCACACAGGCCTCTCACGACCATCAACCACCAGGTGCAGAAGAAGATGCAGCAATGCAGGGCTTGGGCACACAGGCCTCTCACGACCATCAACCACCAGGTGCAGAAGAAGATGCAGCAATGCAGGGCTTGTCACACAGGCCTCTCACAATCATCAACCACCAGGTGCAGAAGAAGAGGCAGCAATGCAGGGCTTGGGCACACAGGCCTCTCACGACCATCAACCACCAGGTGCAGAAGAAGATGCAGCAATGCAGGGCTTGGGCACACGGGCCTCTCACGATCATCAGGTGCAGGACAGACTGCAGCCATGCAGGGCCTAGACATACAGCCCTCACACAATCATAAGGCGCAAAACGTTATGCAACAATGAAGGTCTTAGTCACACAGGCCTTTCGCAATCAGCAGTCGTCAGGTTCAACAATGCAGGGCTTACGCGCACAGTCCTCTCATAATCCTTAGGTGCAGGACAGGATGCAGCGATGCAGGGCTTGTGCCTCTCACAATCATCAGTTGAGCAACATGATGCAGCAATGCAGGGCTTAGGCGCACAGTCCTCTCATAATCCTTAGGTGCAGGACAGGATGCAGCGATGCAGGGATTGTGCATCTCACAATCATCAGTTGAGCAACATGATGCTGCAATGCAAGGCTTAGGCACCCAGACCTCTCATGATCAGCAGGTGCAGACCCTGATGTGAAAATGCAGGACCTAATCACACAGGGCTCTCACGATCGTGAGTCATCAGGTGCAGAACAGGTTGTCGCAATGCAGAGCGTAGGCCCAGAAGCCTCCACAATCGTCAGAATGGAATGCAGCAACGCAGGGTTTCGGCACACAGGCCACTCACGGCCATCAGGCCCAAAACAGACTGTTGAAATGCAGGGCTTAAGTACACAGGCCTCCTGCGATCATCAGGTGCAGAACAGGATGCAGCAATGCAGAGCTTAAGCAGACATGCCTTTAATGAACATCAGTCCTCAATGCAGGACTCAAGTGCAGAACAGGATGCAAGAATACAAGGCTTAGGCACACAGTCCTCTCACGATCATCAACCGCCAGGTGCAAAAGAAGATGCAGCAATGCAGGGCTTAGGCATACAGGTCTTTCACAATCTTCAGGTGCAGAACAGGATGCAGCAATGCAGGGCCTAGACACGCAGTCCTTTAACGATCATCAGGTGCAGGAGAGGATGCATCAATGCAGGGCTTAGGTACACAGGTCTATTATGACCATCAGATTAGCATCTGCTTTGCTGAAACTAAAACAAGATATTTTACTAATGCTGGTGCAGGGAAAGCATTAATAAATGAAATGGGTTTAGAGTAGAGATAGGTGGTATACAGTGAAACCATTTATTTTTGAAATAACATTTGTCTTTTTGACTCTTTTATTAGTGCATATTTGGGCCTTTCGTATGAGTCTAGAGTCTGTTTACCGCCTGATGTCTGCACATGTGTGATGTGACTGAGCCGGAAGAAGTGATGTGACTCTTGAACACAGTCCAAGGACGTAAAAGATACATACCCTGAGAACCAGCACCGAAATTCTCTGGATGAATAGAAATACATGAGAAAATATACACTTGTTTCTAATATGATGAGAATATGGGTGGGAATAAAGATTTGTGAATTACATTTAAAGGAGTGGGATCTTTTAACAACGGACTGAAAGACTAGATTGAAAAAGAAGCATGGTGTGATGATCATCCCTCCTTGCCTGTCCAATCAGAGTTAGTATTTTTATGATATTGAAACATTAATGGGTGGTACATGAATCTCAAAGAGTATAACTGAGGTAGTCTTAGTTAGTTAGTTAGTTAGTTAGTTAGTTAGTTAGTTAGTTAGATGGAGATTTGCTGAATGCTGCAGAGCTTGGGATGCTGTCAGAGTGACGAGAGATGATGATGAAGAATCGAATGCAGAACTAATTAATTTACTTAGAAGAAGATCGCGGAAGAATCTTGAGGAGGAAGAGAATGTCAGAGAGGGGTGTTACGCAAGCGTCGGTGGTAGAGAGGTCATCTATCCTGTCCTGATTCCTGTCCCGCAGCCTTTGTCACCTGATCTTTCCCGGGGGACCCTTCCCAGCTCCTTGGCCAGGGTGTTGGTTTTCACACCATCCTAGGTAATTATATTTCTGTTCATGTGCCAAAGTTCTTTTCTCTCTATCCTCTCCTTTCTGAGCATAAGTCATTGCAAGGTATAAAGTATATGTTTGATGATTGATTAATCAAATCCTCCTTCCTATGAGGGACGGAGACTGTACTGTACTTTGTAAGTGGTGCACATGATATCAACTTAGATAAAGATTTAAAATATTTCCAGAGTCTGTGGTCATTTCAGTAAATGTAAGAAGATGATTTTACATCCTTTCACCATCAACTACGTTAACTAATGGTCCATTGACCAGGGAAAGAACTTTTAGATCAGTGAAAGATTAGTTGAGAAATAGAGGTGACTAATCTTGAAATGATGGAAAATCATGAACTGTGACTCCAGCGGTTTGACGCCAGGCTCTGTGAGTGTGTGTTTATGGGCCCAGGTGAGTATATGGTATTGGAGTACCTGTTGCTGATGAGCCGCTGGATCACTTGTATAATAGAAACCCAGGCCACCAAAAAGGGCACATAACACTTGACTTGCCTCTTTAGTTCACTATTAGCATTGTTGTTAGGGTTGGGGGAAGAATTATTGTTTCTAATTTTACACTTTTGATGCAAGAAGTGTTTAGAAAAGAATTCATTTCTAAAGTTAAGCGCAAGACTCCCTAGTTGCTCCCTTTCTTTAACACCAATTAATCTTGAAATCAGTTGCCTGTCTATGTAATATATATTTTAGTAAAAGTCAGCCCTCTGCTCCTGTTGACCAGGGGGTCACATGTACAGATCAGGGGGGCCGCATACAGCCCCCTGGCCGTACTTTGAGTATCCATGTGCAGGAGAGATCATTATTGCAAGACAGGAAAGCTCTAGGCTACAGGACTAGCAGCTCACTTGAACCATTCCACAGCTAGGAAAGCACAGACAGCTGCACTTCACACCGTGGCCTGGCTTTGGCTAATTGCTTTATGAACACAAATAAATAAATCAGCATCTCTTTACGTTAAACAAGAGAATAATAACAAAACAAGCATTGGCAAAGCCTACAGCACATGCCTTATGGGCCGATTGCCTTTGACATTGCCTTTCCGCCTTGCAGTACACCACCAGTAAGATGCAGTGCAAGCCATACCATACAATGACAGGGCATGCCATATCATACTATATAATGATAGGTCATACCATGCCATACTATACGTAGGGGAGCCATACTTTACCATAGCATAGTATACAATGGCAGGCCATACCTTGCAATGCCACACTATACAATGACTGGCCATATCTTACCATACCATGCTTAACAACAACAGGTCTTACCATAGAGTACAATGCAAGCCATACATACCTTCCAATACAATGGCAGACCGTACCATACCATAAAATGACAGACCATACCATGCCATACCATACAATGCAAGCCATACTATACCATACTATACAATACAATGACGTGCCATACCATGCGATACTATACAATGATGGACCATACTATACAGTACTCTACCATACCATGACATGACACACCATACCAGACTATACTATACAATACAATAGAGACCATACCATATGAAAGGCCATACCATATGCTATACAATGACAGGCCATACTATATCATACCATATGATACCACTAAACAATGGGGGGGCGTGGCTTAACACGCAACGAAGATGGTAGCACCCGGGTAGAGCTCCTGCATAAGCTCCCCTACCCCGGGTCCTTTCTCCGGCCACACTTCTCCTACAGGCCTGAAACTGCTGGCGGACCCGCCCGCACTTGTTCCCCGCTGGCGGCCTAACTTTGGGACGGATCGGTGCGAGGGCTCTGCTCCGGCGAGGCTGGCCGACTTGACGCCGCCCTGCTCGCGTCCTAGCCGGTAGGCACTGCTGGGCGAGACCGGGGATCCTGGCGGCCGACTAGGCCTTGGTACACGGCCTGCACCGGAACTACTGCAATCCCGCGAGAAGGACTGAGCGGCCTCTGCCGGGGCCCCTCCTCATCCCTGACCCTGTACCCCACCTCAGCCACAGCACCGACGCCTGGAACCCCCATTAGGAGGGCAGGGGGTGGCCGGGAGTGGCGGCCTTGTCCAGCGGCGGGCCTGCGGCCCATCCGAAAGGCGAAGGTAAGCGGGGACCCCATACCGGGGGCACTAAGACGAGGTATTGACGCCACCCTAGACTGCCAAGGCCACGTGGGAGACCACAGCGACCACGTGGCGCCCGAGACCGCACGAGCGCCCCTCCTCCGGTGCCTGAGGGTCGCCCCCCCTCCTGCATATTACACACGCTGGGACACTGTGGACTGCCGTGGACGGTGCATGGGCGCGAACGAGCAGCGCTGAGAAGGCGCGCTGATTGCTGGGGACACCCACGCGTTCTCCCCCCCCCCGCAGAGACGACCGGACCACACCGCAATTCGCAAAACTTCGCATGCTGTGGGATATGACTTGCGGAGCCCACTTGCCTACCTCGAATAACTTACAGGCCTGCCCCTCCTGCCTGATGAGAGATTGGCCCTGCACTCCCATCCACCCCAGGTCCTACTGCCTGTGAAGCACGGACTGAGCTGCGGACAGGCCCCACGCCAGCCTGCAAGACAATTGCCCTCTGTGGCCTGAGGTCACTGCCGCTGCGGCAGAAGGGGCCCGCTCCACAACACTCGGAAGCCTGGGACTGAGGCCGCTGTGTGGCAACCTGCGGGGACAGCCTGAAACCTACAGAGGTCCTCCTTCCTCACCAGATACATAATCCGTGCTGCTGCTTATCCTCCTCTTGACAACGGGGCCCACTTGCATGCCCTGCCTGGCCCATGTCTGCAGGGGTGAGATCGCGCTCTGGATTGGTGACTGCGCCAACGAAGGGGAAGCAGTCGAAAGCAGCATCCAAGATGGACGCGGAACAGGTGGCGTCGAAACTGGACAGCGTGCTGGCGGCTATGGAAAGGATGGAAGAATCCCTCCAACAGACACGCACTTCCCTGGAGACCAGGATCGATAGTGTGGCCATCGACCTGACGCACCTTCGAGCCGACCACAAAAAACTCCAAGACCGGACCTCGACGCTGGAGAGCACGGTAACGACCATCGAACCGAAGGTCACACAGGCGGACAAACACATACGGGATCTCCTAAACAGAGTGGAGTTCCTAGAGGACCGCGCCGAAGATGCGGAAGGACGGGCGCGACGGAACAACATCCGCCTGGTGGGCATTCCGGAGAAATGGGAAGGGACGGATCCTGCTCGCCGCGTGGAGGACTGGCTGCGCGATCTGTTGCCAGAGGACGCACTGTCGCCCTACTTCGTGGTGGAACGGGCCCACCGAGTGCCCACGAGACGGCAGCCACCTGGCTCGAACCCCAGACTATTCCTTCTCCGGGTCCTCAATTACAGAGACCATGATGCAATAATACTGGGGGAAGTTAAAATAGACAATGCCACAGTGATGTTCTTCCCTAACTACACTGTGCAAGTGCAAAGACAAAGACACTCATTCCTGGCGGTGAAGAGATGCCTACGCCAAGCAGATCTCAAATATTCGTTGCTCTTCCTGGCCAAATTCAGAGTTGTCGCTCAAGATAAAACACACTTCTTCACAAGCCCGGAGGAAGCAGAGGCCTGGCTTGATGCGGGACAACCGGACGCACCTAGGAAAGCGCAAGGAACTGCCACCGCGGAACAGACTCGAGGATCGAGAAGACGGCGCCGCCGCGGGACTCCCTCATCACCACGAAACCGCGAAGCACCCACACACTCTCCACCCATGGACCAAATCCTACAGGACCAACGAGACGCTCTATGCAAGGTGGTGGAAATTAGCAACTCACCTTCCCAATCGCCACACCCGAATGCCAGCCCGACTGCATCCCTGATGGACGATGAGGCGGCGTACGGAATGCCGGACACACAGGGCTCCGAGGAACTCCCGGACATCACACCACAGACAGCAGACCTCTTTGGCTAAACCAGAGGGCCTGACAAATGATGCGCCTCCAGAATGCAACACTGACGCACCTAGACGCCTGTATGGATGCCCACCCCCATGCAGGTAACCTGTGCGCTCACCCATGGACTCAGCCTCCCCTGCCCGACGGACCAGGGCTGCACCAATCACTGTGAGTACTCTTTTGCTTTTTCTTTCTTACACCTGGCCCGACCGCTCACTGCCGGGCACTAGAGATCGAATTACAGTGCTGCTCATACCAAGTCGCCACTGCCCTGGTTGCCGGAGGAAAGGGTTCTCCCCCGGGGGCCCTGACCCCCCCCACCAATGACACTTGGAACATGCCATTGACATTGTACCGACTGGCAAAGCCTGGGCACCCGCCAGACAGCGACGGCCTTTTTCACACGCCCGGGAGGGACGCAGCACTCCCCACGAACCACGCTGTGACTATTACTCCTGTACGTACAAGCCACACCAACCCCCCCAGAACTGTATAGTTTACGAGCTCATTAGAGTGTTTGGACGGCGACATGTTGTGCAGCCGACCTTTTGGTATTTTCGACTTTATTGCCATGTTGAGGCCATTTGTTTTCCCTCCCTACCTTCCCCTTCTAACTTGCTGGCGACTGATTCGCAATGCACTTAAGGCTGGTAACCTCTTTGTATCACGGGCGGGGCGCTGGCTTTGGCAGGGGGTTACACGCGAGACGATGCGGCGCAGGGGGGATAGGGGGCACCACATACTAGACAGTTATGGCTGATATACGATTCTGCACCTGGAACGTCAGGGGGATCCACACACCGGCCAGGCGCTACCAAATCTGATCCTGAAACGTCACAGGATCAACATTGCACTACTCCAAGAATCGCACCTAAACAAGGCAGAGGTACACGCACTGCACCGTAGATGGCGCGGCCAGCTCTATGCCACGGACTACTCCTCGTACGCTCGTGGCGCGCTTGTGTGTGTTCGCCCTGGCACCCCTTGGACAGTCACTGATACCATAATAGACCGGGAGGGTAGATTTGTTGCTGTACAGGGCAGATTAGATGGGCAACAGGTGGTCCTGGTCTCTCTATATTCCCCTAATGTCGATCAGGGTATCTTCCTGACACGCTTTTCCACCGCGCTGGCGGCCTGGCATGCGATTCCATGGATACTGGGTGGAGACTATAACTGCACTCTAGACACGACACTGGACCGCTCCTCCCCACCCGCACCTCACGCGCCCACACATGCCGCCACAAAAGTCTTACTCGGTTGGGCTGCACAATGGGACCTCCAAGATGTTTGGCGATCGCGCAACCCCGGCACGCGAGTCTACTCCTGCCACTCTGGCGCCCACGACCTACATGGCCGCCTTGACAGGTTCATGGCGTCTACCGCACTCTTGCCTCTAGTGACAGATGCACGATACATGGGCCGCACACACTCGGACCATAACCCACATTTCCTGTCTCTATCCTGGGAACGCCCACGCCCCCCTGTACCCACCTGGCGGCTACAACCAGCACTACTACTTGATGCGACTTTCCGCGACTCCCTCCTTGCACGCACTGCCCAATACTTCGAGGAAAACACAGACACTGCGTTCTCCCCCCAGGTAGAATGTGATGCATTTAAAGTGGTGATTAGGGGCCACTGCTTAAGAACCCAGGGAAGCATAGGGCACCAACTGGAGAACGATCTAACCAGTCTGGAAACCGGCTTGCTTGACAGGGAGGAGGAGGCTGTCGAGGGGGATGCTGACTCGCTGCGGGAAGCACAGGCGGAACTCGCGCGACTGCTGGAGCGCCTGCGCAACATTAATTATGCAGCACTCTTGGCGAGAACACATCACCTGGGCGACAGACCAGGCAAGCTCCTAGCTTGGCTGATTTCGCAGGATAACCGTGTGACCCCTGTGACAGCTATACACGCGGAGGGGCAAGACCTCCTGTATACTCAGCGCCGCATTCACGATGCGTTCACCACCCACTACACAAAACTATACCGCTCCCAGCTAGCAACCCCCTGCCCTGACATCACTGGCTACCTCTCCCCCCTTCCCATACCGCAGCTCACACCTGCCCAACAGACCGACTTGGGGGCCACACTTGACTCAGATGAAATCCGTGAAGCAATATTTAACCCGTCCAACGGTAAATCCCCGGGTCCGGACGGAAATCCAGCCGAATTCTATAAGGGTAACTCTGACATCCTTGTCCCGGAACTGTTGAAAATGTACGCCGCTGCCGTGGAGGACGCAGCCTTACCCCCAACCTTAAACGAGGCCACTCTAATCTCCATTCTTAAACCGAACAAAGACAGCACACAGATGGGCTCGTACCGCCCCCTAGCGCTCCTGAATACGGACTACAAAATCCTGGCCTCCACACTAGCCCGTAGACTGGCTCCGCACATACCCCACCTGGTTCACCCAGACCAAAACGGTTTTGTTCCAACGCGGCACACCTCCCACAACATCCGTCGCCTCTTCCGAGTACAAACGTACGCTGTTCAGCAATGGCCCAGGGCAGGGTGCCTGATATTGGACCTGGAAAAGGCCTTCGACTCGGTTGAATGACCGTTCCTTAGAGCAGTTACTGAGAAGTGCCAGCTGGGAGATGACTACGTGGCTATGGTGGGCCTCCTATATGATAGACCGACGGTTCGGGTCCGCACAGGCGCGCTGCTCTCGGACGTGATCCGGGATCGGAGGGGCACCAGACAAGGCTGCCCCTTATCGCCCATACTGTTCTCGCTGGCAATGGAACCCCTGGCCACGATACTCAGGACGCAGGGACCTGAATGGGGGATACCGATGGCGGATGGCCTACATGCAGTGTCACTCGATGCAGACGATCTGCTGCTGTATGTCAGAGACATCACTGACATCCCGGCCTCCCTTACTGACGTCTTCCGAACGTTCGAGGAGATGTCGGGTCTACAAGTCAATTGGGCCAAGTCTGGGGCCTACCCCTTCAGCTCTGACACACCTGAGTGTGACATCTGCCTGGGCGGGGGGAGACTGCAATGGTACCCTACCACCTATCGGTACCTGGGTATCCGAATCTACCGAGATCTGACGGACGTCCTGGAAGGGAACCTTCTGCGGACGATCGCCTCAATCAGGGCACAAATCGCCTTCTGGAACACCTTGCCTCTCAATGTTCCTAGTAGAATAGCGCTGACCAAAATGATTGTACTGCCCAGACTGCCATACTACTTTGCCAATCTCCCCACGTACGTACCTTGCAGAGTATTCAGAGACCTGGAGGTCCTGCAGAGGAGTCTCATTTGGAACTCGGGCCGTCCCCGGGTGGCGCTGACCAAATTGTATATGCCTACTGCCTCGGGGGGCCTAGTGGTTCCCAACATGGAACTGTACTATCTCTCGGCGCAAATACAGTGGGTGACGGGATGGCTAAGCGGCAAACATCTGGATGATACTGCCTCGGACACCGCTGCCTGGACGCAACCCCAACTTTGCACACTGTTCCACCCACTCACCAAGACTACCTGCCCCTCCCAGCTGCACCTAGCAGTAGCCCGTAAGTGCTTTCTGAGATGTCTGAAACTCACGGGATCGACGACACCATATGCCTCGATACTGGCCCTACTGGGCACTCCGAGCCCGACAGGCGCGCTGACGGAGGCACGCCTAGCAGCTTGGACGCAGGCTGGCGTCGACACACTTAGTGACCTATATGCCGATGGAGAGTTGCTCCCCTTCGCGACCCTGGCGGCTGACACGGGCCTCCCAGCTGGCCAGTTCCTGTTACATGCATCCCTTTTGCGTACGCTCACCGATTGCACGTCATGGGTAACGGCTCACACATCATCCACTGGCTAGCGCAAGCCCTGCAGACACATTCACAACCGCTGACGATACCGCTGCGGACGAAGTGGGCGACAGAAAGAGGACGGGACTGGACTGACAAAGAATGGGAGATGATCCTGGCTGGACCGACATACATCCCACGCAACCCCCGTTTTAAAATAATTCAATTTTACATAGTGCACCACGCTTACCTCACTCCTGACAAAATTAACAGATACTTTGCGACCACGACTGCTACTTGCCAACGCTGCTCCCTGCCCGGAGCTGACCTCCTACACATGCTGTGGCACTGTTCAAATATTCGTCCGTACTGGGACGGCGTCGCAGCGCTACTCAACCAGGGCGCCGACGAACAGCTACCCCATACTTGGGAGGCGTATATCCTAGGTTTATATAGACGCACGAAACTCAACAAGGTGCAAGCGCGCTTCTGGGACATGGGTCTCATAACGGCGAAACGGCTGCTTACTAAGCATTGGAAAGCCGCGACCCCTCCGCACATCCGGCAGTGGAGCACCTCCTTCACCAACTGGGCACGCGCGGAAAGCACAGTCCTTCTCCGGGAGGAAACTGCAGGGCTTCGGAAATTCCCCATCGCTCAGCTCTGGGATGACCTACTCAAGATAAGGGATAACGTGAGGCGACAAGCCCTGTTGCCATCACGAAGACGCACATGGACGACCACAACAGTCATGACTGAGTGCCCCCCCCCCGTGCCCAATGCCCTAAATTACGAGACAGACAGCTGCATCCCACCCTGCTCCAGTCGCCCCCAAATGGAACACATAATGATCTCCGCTCTCCCCCCCCCCTCTCCCCCCCCTTCCCTGCTCTTATCTGTTTCCCTACTCACGGTAATCTCTCCTCCCCACAGTTATTAAGACATAGGGATTAGTTACCTTGCTGCCCAAGTTCCTGACCAGACCCCCTCCCCTATCGCAGAAGGAAGCAACCATTGCATCATGAAACTGACAAGAAGCGGCCCTCTATCGGAACTCACACCACCTGCTGCCTATCGAGCCGCGACAGCGCCCAAGGACAGCAGCTAGATGCAGACACACTCTAGCACCTCACATATGATAAGATATGACCAGGACATTCAATAAATTTTCACCGCCCTGTGGTAAATATAATTTACCGTACAATTTTTCCATATAATTACTGACAGGTAAAAGAATAGCTCAATCAAATGAGAGGCAGAGTCCGTGGTATCTGAGTCATACGGGCTTTAATCGGGATGGCTCGAGCCATGGAAATCAGTTCCATCAATACAAGGGTTCGGGGGGAATATGCAATGATGGCAAAAAGATGTCAACGATTTATTAACAGTACATGACATATATAGTAAAACTGTACAATGGTGATGGATACAGTAGGCGTGACAAGTGAAAAGAATAAGATAAGAACACATGTGCGTAGCAAAAAGGCGTGTACAAGGGTGTGCACGGAGGCGTGTGCTGGAAACGTCACAGAAAGTGTCATAAGTGGGTGGGTGCGTATAGGATTCTGCAGAGTCAGCTGAAACTTTTCACCTGGGTGCGCGCGCAATTAGTATGACGTGTGATTGACGTGGAACTAAGGAAAGCTGGGGGCTTTGACTTTAGCACTAGTAGAGGAGACAGAAGTCTGGCATGTCAGATTGACCTGTTCCTATAACATATCTGATATCTTGTGTTTGGAGGATGTTTAATCTGGAGTGAAAGGTCTCTCTGGCAGGGGCTATTCTATACTGAATGCATATGTGTCTAAGTGCAATGCACGGGGCCATGGGCCTACCATGGTAACGGGAGCAATGAATTACATGAAGGAGACAGGAAGGCTTGGCCCTTTGCTCCGCAGCCGGGAATATGTTTACCTATATCACTAGACTGGAATGTGTTTTCGAGGAGGCTGGCTGATAACTTGAAGGCAAAATACTGTTTTGGCAGGCAGGCCAGGCTGAGCCAGGCACCGCTTCGCTTGGCAGGAAGTAAGGCAGAGGTCAGGGATGCATCTTCATGCTGCAGCTTTCAGGGGCAGAGACAGAAGTGGTTCGAAGACAGAAATCAGGGCCTAGCTCGGTAGAGCCAGGAAAAACGTGAAAGTGCACCATGTAAAGACGTTGGCAAGGCA
This sequence comes from Lissotriton vulgaris, assembly GCF_964263255.1. Classification (NCBI taxonomy): domain Eukaryota; kingdom Metazoa; phylum Chordata; class Amphibia; order Caudata; family Salamandridae; genus Lissotriton; species Lissotriton vulgaris. The sequence goes on from NC_141685.1 coordinate 246,058,340, forward strand.
TATTTAGAAACTGAATTATCGATCCATTCATGGTGGATCTGATAGAGGACATGTTAACGTTGGACGCAAATGTATTTGCGTCTTCAGATTCGGTTGTGGAGGGAAGTTACATGCACTTTAAACTCGTACATGGAGACGTTGGGGTACACGTTAGGGGACATACTTGACCATAAAAATTTCAATTACCTCATTCCCTCCTTGTCCCCTACGTGCCCATCAAGATATATCTATTTTCATGAGACCATCTATCTGTTCATATAACATCATCTGTTCTTCTTTCTTTATTCGGGAATGGGAACGTGAACTTGAGCGGGGAATACAAGCTGTGGCGCACAAGCCGCAAATCGCTGGCCCACATTGTAGACATAGACAACAACTGAATACTATGGCCAATATAATTCCTAGGAATGACAGTAGCTTCCATCCCCAGGCTGATATTACACTCCAGAGCCAACCGGACCAAGTCCAGGAGCCTGGATTCTGGTGTATCTGATGAGCTATTTCGTGAAGCCTGGTGATAGCCTTGTATACTGATGGCGCGTTATTAGGAATAAACACGCAACAACTGGATCCGATGACTCTACAAGCTCCGCCCCTATCGGCCAGGATGACGTCAAGGACAAGGCGGTTCTGAAGAACAACAAGTCTCATAGCAGACTGCTCCTCTGTTAAGTTGCCCAAAGCAGAAGTAGTCTCATTCACTACTGCTTCGAGGATTCTAGTTAATTTGCGTATCAGTTTACTATTTGAGACAGTGCCTAGATAAGGAAAGAATCCTTTATTGAAATCTGTATATTGTTCCCATGTAGTTTCGGTCTGATCAACTATTGGGAGATCTCTCTTGTGTCTAACGTGATCGAGGCGGGAATTCCTGTGATAATCAGATGGGGCTAGAAAAACTGGTGGCAATAGGAATGCAATGAAACAAGTACCATCCCAATCTAGAGGTAAACGTACATAAGCTGTCTGACCACAAATAAAATAGGAATGTCGGGAAGCTTTGAATGTAGACTTGCCTTTATCACTGAATTCGACCACAGTAGTACAGTCACTATGACCTAGATGTACTGAACCATTCTTTCTGACGCATAATACACCTTTTGCTGGCAAAACTGATATAGATGGCAAGTCTGGACTAGTCTCGGACTGAACATTTAGAATCATGAGGTTAAGTGTAAAATTGCCTAATCCATACACTTCATTTTCTAGATCGGTCCCTGTCATTTGTGGAAGACCTTCCTCGTTTGGGAAACATGCTTTGTTCATAACAGTGTTCAGGTTTCCCCATATCCAATTGCCTTGGGAAACTCTGGATTCAGTGTCTAAAGAGGATATTAAACTAAACCATGCACCACAGGAACCATTATGTGTAAACGGGTAAGGAAAGAGGGGTAGAGCTCCCTTGTAGTTCTGATAGGGAGGGAGTCGGCCACATATCCAACAATTAGTAGCATTGTTGATCTGGTGAGAATGGTGTAACATACGGATGAATGTATTGTTGCGCAGCGCAAGTCGATAAGATAGTTCATGTGGAGGCAGGGCACTAAACGTGTGCTCTGCAGTGTCATTAGAAAAAGAATGTGCAATAGGAAAGTACATATGTAACATCCAACTTATGATAATAATCGTAAGACTCAGAAAAAACATAACAAGTAACGTGCAAATGCAACGGCTTCGGAGATTTTTACAATATTTTCGTTTCTTGATCTCCTGTCTATCTCTCTTTCTATTGGGGTCTATCTTATACATGTCAGGAACCTGTCTAACCGCTTCACCCGAGGGGGACTTAAACAATTAAACTGTCTGACTTACTAGACCTCAATTTTAATCTGTACTCCTGCTGCAGAGTTTTCTCTAACAGGGGGAGTTTAGTATCAGTGTCTGGAATGCGGCAGTCCTGGGAAACGGTCTTTGGCGGAAGTCCATAAAATTTTTTGACGTGGCTCGATTGCAGCCACCCTTTCCTGCCTTCGACCTTTACAGCAGTCCTTGTGGTCAACAAAACGATCTTCGGCTCTTTCCAGCGGGGCTCCAGAGGGCTTGCTCGGTCAAAGTTACGGACCACGACTACATCTCCTGGAACAAGTTCATGCGGTTTCACCTCGGTGTTGTCTGGGAAGGCTGCCGCAACCTGTGAATGACATGATAGTAGTGCAGACATCAAGGAGGCAAGGTAATCTGTCAGCATAGTACTGTCAACATCTGTTATTTTACGTGGCATAGGCGTCCCCCACATATTAGGAGGCCTACCAAAGACCACCTCATACGGGGATAGCCCTGTCCTAGAATGAGCTACCATTCGCATATAAAAGAGGGCAACCGGTAAAGCTACCATCCAATCTACACCTTTCTCTGCACATATTTTAGCAAGACAGGTTTTCAGAGTCTGATTGTGTCTCTCTACGAGACCTGCTGCCTCGGGATGTCGAACACAGTGGAACTTCCATTGATAGCCTAACAGGAGTGAAACCTGCTTCATGAGTTCGGACGAGAATGGCTGACCGTTATCTGAATACACGACACGGGGCAAACCGTACCGAGGGAAGAATTCACAAACCAACTGCTTGGCAGTGGTCGGGGCAGTGTAATCTGGGACGGGATATGCTTCTGTCCATCTGGATAGGGCACATACAACTACGAGGACATACTTGAATCCTCGGCATCTGTCAATCTGGATATAATCCATCTGGAGGACTACAAAAGGATGGTCGGGAGGATGAAATCCACCTCGTTCCACGGGAATACCTTTTCCTGGATTGAACTGACAACAGATCATGCAGGTACGCACTTTCTGTTTTGCTGCTGCTCGTAAATGCTTGTTGAACCAGAGGTTCTGTAAACTGTCTAACATGGCCTTCTCTCCTAAATGTGCTGGACTATGTGCTGTGTTGGTGATAACTTGAACCATAGAGTCGGGGAGAAACCATGTGGTCTTTCATCCCCGTCATCCATCCCTGTTCTGTCTGGACCCCTCCTTATTCAGTCCATTTCTTGATTTCATCTGGAGTAGCATGTGTCCGTATGTCGATTACATCTTGTGTGGGATCCCTAACTGTCATGCAATGTGTCAGTGAAGTTACGTCAGTCTTTGTCATATCAGTCGCATGGGTATGAGTCTGAGCTGTATGTTTTGCTGTTCGATCTGCCAGGTCGTTACCCTGGGAAATAGTGTCTGTGACTTTACTATGTGCTTTACACTTCATGATGGCTATGGCTGTAGGCAAATGTATTGCTTCTAACAGAGCTTGAATGAGGGGACCATGCTGGATCTTGGCTCCGTGAGAGGTCAAGAAACCTCTTTCTTGCCAGAGGACACCAAAGTCGTGTACGACTCCAAATGCATAACGTGAATCTGTGTATATGTTTACTTTGAGGTTCTTGGCTCGTATACAGGCTTGGGCCAGAGCGATGAGCTCTGCTGCTTGAGCTGACAGGGTGTCAATGCGATGTGTTTCTATGACTTCAGTTTCAGTGGTCACTGCATATGCGGCCACTAATTCTCCTGTACTTGTTCTCATACATGAACCATCCACATAAAGTGTCAGGTCTGGATCAGGTAGTGCAACATCTGTCAAGTCTTGTCTGGGCTTCGTGATTGTGTTAATGACATCCACGCAGTCATGTGGAGTAGGATCTGTTGTGCTTGACGGTAAAAGTGTAGCAGGATTTAGTGTATTGCAGCGTCTGATCTCTATGTGTGGTTGAAACAATGTTAATTCATAACCTGTCAGTCGTGCTATAGTCAAGTGCTGAGTCTGTGTTCTGTTTAGGAGAACTTCCACAGAGTGTGGAACCTGTACTGTCAACTGATGTCCCAATACAATGGAATCACTTTGTCTTATTGCTAGAGCTGTTGCTGCAACTGATTTTAAGCACGCAAGCAAGGCCTGGGCTTCTGGATCCAATGTACTCGAAAAATAAGCACACGGTCTGTGTTTGTCTGCTTGAACCTGAGTGAGGACCGATAACCCTGTGCCATCGCGTTCTGTGACAAAAAGTGTAAAAGGTTTGCTGTAACATGGTGTTGCTAGAACAGGTGCTTGACATAAGGCTTTCTTTAATTCGTCAAAAGCTTGTGTATGTTCCTGAGTCCAAGGGAGAACATTCGAAGACGCTGCCTCCTGTGTTGTCAACTGTATGAGTGGTTTAGCTAGAAATGCATATTGGGGAATCCATTGTCTGCAATAAGAAGTGAGTCCAATAAAGGCTCGTACTTTCTTCTGTGTCTTGGGTTGCGGTAGATGTGCAATTAACTGGATACGATCAGGTGTCAGCTGCCTACCCCACTTGGACAGCAAGTGCCCAAGGTACACCACTTGCTGGGCACAGAATTGTAGCTTCGAAGGAGACACCTTGTGTCCCTTGTCCGCCAGAAAATACAAGACTGTCAGTGATGCATGTTCACATTCTTGTTCACTCCGGGCGGTGATCAATAGATCATCGACGTACTGGAGTAGGGCAGTGTTAGGAGGCATATGAATACTGTCAATTTGTCGTTTCAATGCTTGGCTGTCGATGCTGGGGCTTTCTGTGAATCCTTGAGGGGCGCGTGCAAATTTGAAGCTACGGCCATTTAAACAGAATCCGAAAAGGTACTGGCTTTCCGGATCAATGGGGACACTAAAGAAGGCGTTCTTGAGATCGATTACAGTAAAGAACGTCGCCTCTGAATCAATAGCTGTCAATAATGACGAAATGTCTGGGACCACTGGATACTGTGGCACAATACATTTATTTAATTCTCGCAGATCGATCACTAACCGATAGACTGGAGGTGCATTCGGATCAGTGCGTTTAAGAATCGGAATGATAGGGGAATGACAAACATTTGAGTCGGTTTCTACAACCACTCCTTGTGCAATGAGCTTGTCAATGATTTTCAGTAAAGCCACTACAGCATCAGGTGGTAACTTGTATTGTCGGATTCGGGGTAGTACAACTCCTGGCTTGAGTGTGACACGGTATGGTGTAATGTGCATACATCCTACATCAGTTGGGCCTTGTGCCCATAAATGTGCAGGAACATTCTGTAACCTGGGATCAAAATCTCTCAACACATAATGACCCTTAAAATCACGAAGGAACAGCCTTACTCCTTCCGGAGAACAACAAATTACAGCTCCTAGAGCTTTCAGTGTTTTAATACCAAGCAAGTTTTCTGGACATGATTTCGTGAGCAACAAATCTGTAGTACGGCATAATGGACCAACTGCAAGGGGAACTGGTTTTGATACTTCATTAACAATAGGCTTTCCTGAAAATCCAAGGGAAACATTCTGTGAGCCTGAGAGGGGTGCCCCTGGAACCTTTGTCATGACTGATGGTGGTTCTGCTTGCCCCTGTGTCAATCAAAAATTTTCTATCCTTTCATAATACCTGACTATGTACATAAGGACCCTCTTGATCTACAGGAACCTCAATAAGAGGCAAGCCAACCTCCCTCTCTAGGCTGTTTCATGTGTACTGCTGATAATCGGGATAATCAGACTGTGCATACTGATACATCTGCTGTGTGACATGTTGTGTTGCGGCAATGGGCTGAGGCTGTGGTACCGCTACGGTCTGTTGTGGAATCTGCATAGGCTGTATATTCTGCGGAATATGTTGTTGGACCTGGTCCTGTCTAGGTGGACGCGGTCTCTCTTTCGTTTTACCTGTAGCTATATTGTGTTTCAGAACTGCACAATCGTTTACATAGTGACCTGGCTGTTTACAATAGTTGCATGTCCCTTTAACAGGAGCTGTCGGATTGTTGGACTGTGTCGTACCCCTTTTCTGACCATCAGCTGGAACTGACTGAGCAACTAATACTTTCATTTTGGTGTCTTTCATACGTCTTTGTTCGTGATCATGTTCCTCCCTGATCCTGTTCTGGTGGTACTGTAACATTTGTAACATTTGGGAAGGCTTATTTGCTTGCCATGTGCTCTCGACTTTCAATACACGGTTCTTAACCTGGGGCAAGGAATTCTCGACTAATTTGGTCACGAATAGGTGTGGGTAAGACTCGCTACTTGTTTTCAGGCCACTATTAATAATAAAACATTTCTCGAATCTGGAATAAAAATCACTAGTGTCTTCGTCGTGTTTCTGTTTGCAGGCTGAGATTGCATCCCAGTCCTCCTTTTTAGTTGTTAACAATCTTGGCAAAACCTGTACTAATAATCCTGGTAATGCTTTTGTTTTGTCCCCAAGACCTAAACCTGGGGTTCGTCCGGTTTCTTCGTTTTCTAATTCAGTCCAATTAATCTTTTTATCTCCCACCTCCCATTCTTTTTCTTTGAGTTTCTCGTAAATACCGGCAGGCAATAATACTTTTAATATTTTCATAATATCTGGATATGTGTAATCTCCCATGAGTAACATGTCTTTTATTTCACGGTGAAACCCTGCTGGATCTTTATCATGACTCGGCACTATTTTCTTCATTTCCAATAATTCCATTTTAGTTATGGGCGTGTCTACAAATACGCGTTGAAGCTCACCCCCTGGAGCTGTCTGAACGGGGTGAACTTCTCGTAAAGGGTTCTGTCTGTCTAGGTGAAAAGGATAGTTTACTGGGGGTGGAACAGGAAAAAATGTGGAGTCAAAAATGTTCTGTATCTATGACGTTGTTCGAGAATCACATTAATCAAATCGGTACCTAGGCCTCTCCATCTATTCAGGAGTAATTCATCTAATACATTGTATAGGGGACCTGGATCAGAATGCTGACTTTCATATAGCATAATGATATGCTGGATCATGTACATACCAACTAAACGTTGTTCAGTCGGAGTAAGACTCAAAAAAGTTTGCGCTACTGAATCATCTTTATATACGCTGTCATTATCGGCCCACTGTACTGCGGACCGTGCTAGTTCTTGTTCACGCATTGTACTAAGTTCATTGTAACCTATTCTATCTTTCAGGATTTTATCAGTGGCTTGGAATAAATGTTCAAGAGAACATTTTTCTGGTATGGGGGGAAGAAAACGTCTTTTATTTTCTAGACGTATCGGTCTGTCAAAAGGCCTATCAGAAGAATACTGTTAAGGGAGTTTCGCTCTACCTACGTACGCTATCATGTCTTGAGTCGCTGCTGTATTCTCTGGTTCTTCCTCCTCTGAGGAGTCTTTTTCGTCCCCTGATTCGGTTGTCCTTTCAGCTTTACGTCGGGTATGTATTGCCACTATTTCTTTACGAATCTTTCTGGACATGGCATCTATACAATTCTGTTTATCATGTTTACAATCCGCAATATTCTGACTCCATTTTGTCAAACCCTCCATCTCTTCTTGAGAAAAACCTGGCTGATCTTGTTCCCTTATCAAACAATTAATCAAAAATCGCAATATTAACCCTTGAGTCTCGACTTTCTGATATGCCATGGCCTCACGAACACTTTCTGGACCCTCCCCCGTTCGAATAAAGTGATATATTTTGTCTAGATGGTCTGGCATTTCTGGTAATGTCATCAAATAATCTGTAACACGTCTTAGACGTAACGATGCTAACACCATGTCCCCTTGCTTGCCAGGTACGGGATCATATCTACAATCCCCAAGTGCTTGTTTAAGCTTTTCAGATGTGCTCGCTTTTGGTGTACGCTGCATTGCTAATTCTCTGATTGTCATTCTGTGTAATTGTGGCGGGGTGTGGGGGAGGCCACCTACGGCACCTCCTGAAACGGAAGCGTGAGCATAGCCTGACTGTGTGGCGGGTATATGTAATGGGGTTGAACCCTGGATTGTATCTGTCGAAAAAGGATTAAGAGGACCAATAGTAGGGGGAACAGTAGCAGGGGGGCCAGTAGGGGAAGTGACAACAGGCACGGGAGGTTGGTGACGTGGAGGGGTCGTGGCTCGAGCAACCGGAGCAGGCTGCTGTGCATTGTTAACGGGTGGTACGGGTACATTAGTATATGCTGGAGCTATGCCATCTAAATAGGAAGAAAGGAATATGTCTGCTGCGGTCTGTTTGTGACGGATTTTAGTCGGAACCAATGGTGGCGGCAGATCACTTGGCATTTCCGGGGTCGCCTTGGGCAGGCCCTCGGCCAGAACTGGATACAGTCCTGTAATAAGGGCATTTCTCTGTCGGTCTTGTTGTTCTATTCTGACTCGTTCTCCTTCTTCTAGTAGTTCTTTTTCTCTAGCTTTCTCGGATTCTTCTCTACTTCTCTCTGCTTTCCTGATTTCTTTTTCGTTTCGTCTATGTGATTCTTTACGCCATAATTCAATGGCATCTTTCTGTGATTGTCTGGCTTTCTTTTTCCATAATGCTTCTTCTACTCTCATGATGCACTCGGCATCCCATGTCCCTGTAACGGGCCATCTCGGTTTCTCTTCCAAGTCCTTTGTGTAATCTACCCATAAGTCTAAGTACAGTATGGCATCTAAGCCATGCTTGTGGTACATAAAATGACCTGGAGTGTCCCTAGGTGGGACGGGAACAGCTTCTTCGAGTATCCCTTTCCTAGTTCCTATCTGACGTAATTTCGAAAACAACGGCATGATTACCTCGATCTGGACGTAAACACGTTAAACACAATAATACAATGCAAACAATCATTCATACCACGACATTAAACACATTGAAACATTTCGAACAGATACCGTCTAATACATTCTAAAACAAAAAATACTGAAACACTGAATCACTGAATTACTAGATGTCCTGCTAAACAGTACAGATGCACTGCTAAAACAGTACAGACCGGATCTGTGTACCCAAACCCGTCTTGACCGGATACAATTAATGCACCCGTCTTGATGCGTCCCCAGTAACGGTACTCACCGGGAAGCACGGAAACGGAAGGCCTCGGAAACTCGACTGGACTGGACTGCTACGACGTCACTGCTGCTGCGCACTACGCATGCGCCTCGATGCTTCGGACAGGTGGGCCTCTCGACACCTCGGACACTGCTCTCTCGGCTGGGCTCTGGTCGGGATCCTCCGCACTCCTCACCGCCTCGTCTGGATGCTGTACCGCAGTCTCCGTCTCCACCGTAGGCCTGAGGGAGATACAGGAAAACCTGCAGATGCGCATAGGAGTCCGTCACGGCTGTGGTAGGGGGCAAGGCCTGCGACGCATCGCCGGCGCGTGGGGTGGGGGAGGGGTTCCTATTTGGGCGCCAAATTATGTGGTAAATATAATTTACCGTACAATTTTTCCATATAATTACTGACAGGTAAAAGAATAGCTCAATCAAATGAGAGGCAGAGTCCGTGGTATCTGAGTCATACGGGCTTTAATCGGGATGGCTCGAGCCATGGAAATCAGTTCCATCAATACAAGGGTTCGGGGGGAATATGCAATGATGGCAAAAAGATGTCAACGATTTATTAACAGTACATGACATATATAGTAAAACTGTACAATGGTGATGGATACAGTAGGCGTGACAAGTGAAAAGAATAAGATAAGAACACATGTGCGTAGCAAAAAGGCGTGTACAAGGGTGTGCACGGAGGCGTGTGCTGGAAACGTCACAGAAAGTGTCATAAGTGGGTGGGTGCGTATAGGATTCTGCAGAGTCAGCTGAAACTTTTCACCTGGGTGCGCGCGCAATTAGTATGACGTGTGATTGACGTGGAACTAAGGAAAGCTGGGGGCTTTGACTTTAGCACTAGTAGAGGAGACAGAAGTCTGGCATGTCAGATCGACCTGTTCCTATAACATATCTGATATCTTGTGTTTGGAGGATGTTTAATCTGGAGTGAAAGGTCTCTCGGGCAGGGGCTATTCTATACTGAATGCATATGTGTCTAAGTGCAATGCACGGGGCCATGGGCCTACCATGGTAACGGGAGCAATGAATTACATGAAGGAGACAGGAAGGCTTGGCCCTTTGCTCCGCAGCCGGGAATATGTTTACCTATATCACTAGACTGGAATGTGTTTTCGAGGAGGCTGGCTGATAACTTGAAGGCAAAATACTGTTTTGTCAGGCAGGCCAGGCTGAGCCAGGCACCGCTTCGCTTGGCAGGAAGTAAGGCAGAGGTCAAGGATGCATCTTCATGCTGCAGCTTTCAGGGGCAGAGACAGAAGTGGTTCGAAGACAGAAATCAGGGCCTAGCTCGGTAGAGCCAGGAAAAACGTGAAAGTGCACCATGTAAAGACGTTGGCAAGGCATATTTAGAAACTGAATTATCGATCCATTCATGGTGGATCTGATAGAGGACATGTTAACGTTGGACGCAAATGTATTTGCGTCTTCAGATTCGGTTGTGGAGGGAAGTTACATGTACTTTAAACTCGTACATGGAGCGTTGGGGTACACGTTAGGGGACATACTTGACCATAAAAATTTCAATTACCTCAGCCCCTCGATCTTCCACATCGCGCTCTTCTACTCATATCATGGGAGAATCACTTGCACACCGGGCCATCAGACTTCCGTACACACAATGGCTCTATGCATGCCACGCCTAGCTTCACCACTTGTTCTACTCCTCAGTGAGCTAAACCATCGCGCATTTTGTTACACCCGCGTCAGCATTACTTACACTCACCTGAGGTACCACATAGGAACAGCTCCCCCACCATTATTTCTCCACATCGTGCGCGCGGATCCTCAGGGGAGACCTGAGCACTGAATACAACTGCACTAATGCTTGACCTACTCTGCAATGTTTATGTTCATAATAAAATATAAAATGTAGACCTGACATTTATACAGCTGAATGCCAAACTGTTGCCTATGAATATTTCTGAATATCGCCGCCGGACCCCCGGGTTACCGGCTAAATGGCTGTGTCATTCGATTATGGACCCTGCTATTTTTACATGGCCTGACTGGCCCACGCATGACACGGAATGTATAATGTATGACAACAATGTTATGTACAATAAAGGTCTTCCAAAAAAAAAAAAAAAATGATACCACTAAACAATGACAGGCCATACCATAGCATACCCTACAACAGACCACATCATAACATGCCATACCATTCTATACAATGACAGAACACACCATACTAAACTATGAAAGGCCACACCATACAATAATGGGGCATACCATACCATACCATGTATTGAAATGTAAGGTGGGTTTGTAAAGCACTGCTTGTCACCCATGAGGTTTTTCAGGCGCTGAGTAGCTGAGTGTAGGCGTGTGGTGAGCCTGGGCCCGAGTGCAGGCAGTCTCGATGGTCCTGCTGATGACAAATTGAAAAGCCAGGTCTTCAGATTCTTGAAGAATTCAAGACGTGAATATGAGGACCTGATGTTTTGGGGGAGGTTTTTCCAGGATTTGTGACTTGGTAGGAGAGTGATCGACCTCCCGCTCTGCTTCTGTGGATGCGGGCTGTGTGTGAGTGAGAATGATGCTGAACGAAGTAGTCTAGTGAGTTGATGAAAGTGAAGCTGGTGTTTGAGGTATACAGGTCGCATGTTCCCTAGTGACTTGAATTATGGGTGTGAGAAATTTGAGCTGGCAGTGCGTATTGATGAGAAACCAGTGGTGCCAGTGGTTGTTAGCAGTGGTCTTGTGTAGTGGTGATGGTATTTGGTTGCAGCTGTTCGATTGATGAATTCCTTGATGATGGCTAAATGTTCCTTTTCGTTCTTGGAGCTAGATTGAATTCTCAGGGTCAGGTCCAATTTCTTGGTCTCTTTTACTTGATGGTAATAGCAGTGGCGGCTCATCCGCTATGGCGGAGGAACGTCACCTCACTGTGTTTAAGTAGTTCGAAGAAGAAACATAAAATTATAATAACTTAAAGTTATAATCATTGTATGCTTTGTACTGCTTTGTGGGCGGGCAGGTGAGCGGGGCTGCGCTGCTCTCGGAGCAAGGCAGGGGAGGAGTGGTATGCCCACTCCTAAGCGCACAATGACTGTTTGGCCGGCCCTTCTGGGCTGCCCAAACCAGTCATGCGCACTTTCCTCATTCTCTATGAAGGCTGCTGTGCTGCAACATTGTGATTGGTCAGTGGGGCCTGCTTCCGGTTCCTCAAGTTCCATGAGGAGAGAAGGAACACAGCCACCGGACCCGGCGCAAAGATATGTTTATTTATTTTTTATTGCTTTTTTTATATGTGCAACGCCCCCGTGCGACACCCCCTCCTCCCGAACCCATCCCATCCGCAATTTGCCACCCAATCAACCCGCCACCCGAGCCATGCCGGTCACCACTGGGTAATAGTGTCTAAGTGCGGGCTTGAAGGTGTTTCGTTTGGTGGTTCCTCGGGTTGTTCTCCATTTCCTTTTGAGTTGTTTGCAAACTTCTGTTGGATTCTCTTTAGATCAACATTGTACCAGATAGCTTGCTTGTTGGATCTTTTGGGTTTGGTGTTTTTCAAGGATGCCAAGGTATTGGCCCAGGTGGTGATCCAATTGTTGAAGATGCTTATGTCGCTGATGAGGTCATTGGGGTGTGGGTAATTTATTTATACGGCTTTGAGTTATTCTGTTTCTGCAGTGGCTTGTGGTTTTGCTAGACACCGTAGGGGTGATTGGTGGTTCTGGTTTGTGGAAATAGACAATGGAGTCGTCCGTCAATGTTAGTGGAGTGATGTAGCTGACTTTAACCATATCACTGGAGGTGTAGATGGCGCCCAGAGTATGTCCGGCGATGTGAGTAGTACTGGGTGAGGTGGATGGTGTATACATTCGAGAAAGTCCGTGGAGTTTTAATTGCCAGTATGAAAGTTGAGATCACATAGGAGTATGAAGCCTTTGGTGCCCAAGGCGAGGGGTACAGTGAGGTCAGAGAGGAGGTTGCTGATGCGAAAGTGAGGTTCCGGGGCATGTAGGCGAGGGTGCCTTTGATATTGGTTTGACGGTCTGTCTGAAGGTCGAACTGCATGTGTTCCATAAATGTGGCATCTGGATCAGTGTAAGAGGTCTCTGTGGATGATGGCAAGTCCTACTCCTGGGTTATAGGGCCAGTCCTGGTGCAGGATACCATACTATACAATTGCAGGCAATACCATACCAGACCAAACCATGCCATACAATGACATAGCATACCATACCATACAATACCATGTCATACTAAACAATGATGGGCCATACCACACCATACTATACAAAGACAGGCCATACGACACCATACTATGCAATGACAGGCCATACAATACTATGCCATACCGTACCATACAATGGCAGAGCATACCACAAAATACCATCCCATACTATACAATGACAGGCCATGCCATACTGTACAATGACAGACCATACCATACCATTCCATGCCGCACCATACCTACAATGGCGTCCATAATAAATCATACCATAGTATATGACAGGCCATAGAATATCATACCAGGATGAATAATGACAGCCCATTCCATACTATACAATGATACTATACAATGACAGGCCACACCAAAGCATACACTGACAGGGCATACCATATCATACCATACAATGGCAAGTCATATTAAACCATACTATACTATACAATGATAGGCCAAATCATACTACACAATCACAGGAGATATGATATTAGACCATGCCATAAAATATAATGACAAAAGTCATACCATACTACACTATGAAATAACAGGTCATACCACACCATACTAAACAATGACAGACCATACCACACTATGCCATCACAAAGAGGGCCCCAGCATATCCTTAGTAAAGGCCGACTGCAGCGGAAAGCGGGAATGCTCGCAGAAGAAAGGAGGTCAGGAGCCTCGAAGCCGCACCAAGAAGGCGCACTGCAGCCAGCAGAGGGGAAAACCCTTGCGCCTCCTGCTCCGTGCAGATAGACAGGCCTTTGTAGAAGTTACTAGCCAGTCCCGACGGGGAACTGAGTGATCACCCCCCCCCCCTCTTTCTAGAGGCCACTCTCCGCTGCGCCAGCCGAGCACGGGCAACTACGATTTTACCTACTGTGGGGAGGCATTTCTTGAAGTATTACCACACTACAGGTTGTAGCATGCAGGTATTCCTGTGGCCTAGGGTACCTTATGAAATTGATTTGTTTACTGTCAATGTCCGCATTTTTTAGGTCAGCCTATTTCCTAATGTTTTGTGACGTAGATGACCTATGAGTATTCATGCAATCTAGAAACGTGGTTACTGTCTTGCTCTAAATGTTAGGTTGATGACAATTGCCTAGTGGCAAACTTATTTATGTGATTGTGGTATATGTGTTTTATGTACAATATATGTGATGTTTGTGTAACTCTCTTATTCTGACTAGAGTGGTGGGTTCTGCCTGGCTGCGGTAAAGACCCTAGCCAACTAGAAACCGCATTTCTAGCATTGCAGAACCTACAGAACTCCGGAGTGTGGATTGAGCCTGTCTGTCTCCAAGGAGATTCTGAACTGAGGAGCAACTTCCATCCCCATGCCCAGCACCCTGAGCTTCCTGATTGGCTCTCTAACTCCCAAGCAGCCCTGAGCTCTCCCCTCACACCAGCCCAGGCCCCTTAACGTTTGTTGGGGGGACCTCAAGACGTTCACTATCCATCATGTTGTGAGCTTCAACTCCCCTGTGCCCAACATGGCAGTGAACCAAGGACAAGAAGGTGCTAAGAAGACAGACTGTGCTATTTCCTAAAACTTTAATAAGGATTTTCCTCTACATGTGACTGCCTCGTTTTCACCTGTTTTGTTTGTGGGCCTTATAGTTTTAACATTTTAGGTGTTACCTGCCACTGACTGTCACAATTAACCTACTGCATTTTGGGCTTTGTAGTTCAAAATCTGCTGCTGCGTACCTGCCGTGACTGCTTCAATTTCACTTGTGTCTGGGCTCGTTTAGTCCAAACCCTGTTTCTCACGTGCCTGTGACAGCCTGATTTTCCCTCCAAGTTTCTCCCCTAATATGTGCTCAGACCTGTGTTTAAGCAATTAATCCCCAGCTCCCTTTTGTTTTAGCAAGTGAGTGAAACTAGATTAACCCCCCAAGAAAGATACATAATATACCTCAGATGCTGAGCAGAGTGTTCTCTGAGACTGCAATATTCTGCTCTTAGTGTTTAAACTGTGTTTGAAAAGTGATTGTAGCATTCGTTTTTTGGCTTGGAGAGCGAGTTATTTATGTGTTGAAAAGCAGTATTGTTAGAGGCCTAGTTAAGGCCTTTACCTGTAGAACTCCAGAATGTGGATTGAGCCTGTCTGTCTCCAGGAAGATTCTGAACTCTCAGCCCCCTGCCCTGGTGCATGTGCTCGAGGTCACACGTATCTTATGTAAGTTGCCATTAGACGTTAAATATGTGCACTGATTGGTGTCCGTATCTGGTGTTTCCATTGGGCTTAGGGTTAGTGTTCTGATTCAATGATAAGTCTAGTGTTCGGATTCGACTCTGGGCCAATGATTCTATTGGATGTAGGGCTAAGTGTTAGAGGTCTGGTTGATGAATAGGATTAGGGTTTTCTTTTTGGTATCTGGGGCTAGGATTAGAGTTTTCTGTTTGGTATCTGGGGCTAGGATTTCTATTGGACCTAGGGCTGAGTTTTTATTTCTGATTGGCTGTTAGGATTAGGCTGTGATTGGCTGTAAGGGCCTGGTCTTCTATTGTGTCTAGGACTTAGGGCTTGGGGCTAGTGGTGTGATTAGTTAGACTTAGGGTTCCCACTGATGTACCTGAAATTATTTACAAACCCCTAATTGTAGTTATTTCCATAACCAATCCTAGTCCCATTACCAATAATCAGTCAGTTGGCAGTGTAGAAGGTCCAAGCATTTATTAGAACAAACAAACTCTGCCAGAGGAGCTCCTTGCGACCTAACCCCACGAGGTCCGCCAACAGACTGCTGGCACATTTTCAAGACATCACATATATACAGTTGCATTGGCGAAATCATGGCCCAACATGGAAAAATACAGGCTGGTACAAGTTGGTGCAGAAAGGAAAAACCATATAAGGCACACAAAGAACTCCTGGTTTAGCTCATCTCAGTTTAGCAAGGTCAAATGGGTGACTCCCTTCTGCCGGCTCCGGCACAGGCCACCCCGCTCCCTCCCGTAATGTGCTTATCGGGCCTTCCTTCGCTACCTACAACCTTGAGAGGCCTAACGAGCTGAAACCGCAATTCTGCAACAGTTGTGTTATTTCTCAGGAGTACGCTGACAGAGCAAAAGGGATGAGTGCGGCCGGTTAGTGTAAGGCTTCCAGCGAGGCCACAAAATGGCGCAGGTTAGGCTAAGGATATTCAAAAGACAGGGAGTGGTGCAAAATGGAGCTCTAAGATGTGACAAGTGGTTTCATGTTAATGTTTACGTTCATATAAAGTAACATTTAGATACATCATGCTAATTATAAATCATCGAATATAACAGAGTATACATAAAAATAATTGCCAGTTCCTCACCATAGGCTGATGGGGTCATCTGGCTACTAAGGCTATTTAAGGTGAGGATTCAGGGTGTCTCATCCCGGGCGTAAAGGTTAAAGGCGAACAGGACAAGGGCAGTTGCCTGTGTGGACCTGTTCAGAACTAATCAGGCCTTACCCCATCCATATGCACAACCAGATTAACACACTCACAGCAATTGCACTCTACTCATTTACTACAAACTAACCCTCCACAAATTTCAATGTCTCAGCACCCACTACAAAACCCCACATACCACACCTTTTCTCCCTTCTACCCCAGATACCACACATTTGCACCTTCACTAACACACAAACCACCACTCTATCCTGTAAGACTAACCAATATGCTCATAATTAAAACAACCCAACCCTAACTATATCCCATCCAGACGCACACTCCCTGCTCTAATTACTACTAACAGACCTATTTTTGTCTACAACAAACCTATACTCAGACTTCCCTCTTTCCTTCCACCAACACCCTCCTCTTATTTTTACCTCAATAACCCAACCACACAACCACACATCCACACAACACTTACACTCCGATGCACCACACATATTACATCTTTTAGCAATCAAATCTAACACAAACACTCTTAACTCTTGTTCATCCCTTGTCACACACAACATACTCTATTTTCCCCACTAATCCTGTTTGGCTTCCGGAGTAGGATGCTACCTGCTGAAAAGCACCGCAACACCTCATCAGGGGTAACAAGCGCTATATAAATGCAAACCCTTCCCTCTGCTATACCTCCACTATCCTTTTCAATCCGAATAACAGACTGACATATCCACCACTCAACTTAATTTTCATATTTCACCACTAATCCTTATTGGTTTCCGGGGTAGCGTGCTACTCACTGAAATGCAGCTTTGATGCCTCATCGGGAGTAGTAAGCACTATATAAATGCAATTACAATCTCAATTAAAATAAAAGGCCTTACCATACCTTACCATACAATAGCAGACCATACAATACTCGACCATACTATACAGGCTACTATCACATCCTACCCCATCCCATCACAGGACACATCATACACATGATACTAAAACAACAACAGACCATACCATACTATACTATACAATAGCAGGCTAAACTAGACCAGATCAGATCATAATGAAAAAAATGTAAAGCAGCATGACAACTTGAATGTTAAAATACAATGTAAGACCTTCCAAAAAGGTCTTGCTACATGTGTGTGACACCAGGAGGCAACATGTTGTTAGCGTCTTTTTTAACAATGATTTCAAAATACATTCATGGCTTTGTGCTCTCGCTTTTAAGTATTCACTCATTTATTTCCTACCAAAGTGCTTTTTTAGTTTGTATTTCATGATTTATCGGATGTCATGGGGATGATTAAAATGCTTTATGGCAAATACATATTGTACTTTAAATGAATTCATGTTTGCACAATTATGGGTTGGACAAAACATTCTAGCATAATATTAATGATATATTGTTAGGCAATTGTTTGCTTCTTTGTTCACTGTTATTGAACAACTTGATGTGTACATTGGAACAACGATTTGAAGTTTTGTTGTGTCTCCATGATTTGAAATACGTACATTTTGCTAATAGGCCACTTTTCTGTGGTCGTGAAATGTGGAGTAGCAAAATAGCAATGAACGATTACTGGTTGGTTGATTAGAAACTTCTAGCGTGAAAACAACATTACATTATAAAGCACTTTTTATCCCTGTTTGGTTGCTCTTATATCGCTTCAACCCATAGTATAATGTGTACATTGTAACAAAGATTACCATACCATACAATGCAATGACACTATACGATTCCGTACCATATTCTACAATGGCAGGTCATACCATAACATACCATACCATACTACACAATGATGAGCCATACCATACCATACAATGACAGAACATAATATACCATTCAATGACAGACCATACCATACCATACAAAGACAGACCACCCACACCATACTATATCATTTTGCACCACACTATACTATACTATATTATACTATGCATAATTCATCAGGGGCAAATTAGACGAGGGAGGCAAGGTCGTTCTGATTTTACTTGATTTGTCAGCTGCCTTCGATACGGTCATCTTAAACAGACTTAAAAATATTGGCCTGGATGGGACTGCCCTCACGTGGATGTCCTCCTATTTGGAAAACAGATCCCAGGACATCTGGCTTCCACCTTTTTCTTCCCCGGTCCCTGCCATAAATGTTGGTGTCCCCCAGGGATCCATTCCCAGCCCTACCCTTTTTAATATTTATCTTTCTCCCTTGGCATCCTTGGTAAAGGAAGCGGGCGCCAAGATTGTTTCTTATGCTGACGACACTCAGCTCATTTTCTCGTGTGATAAAGGCTCCTATTTTGACGGGGCAAAGATCAATTCCTGCCTCTCGAAGGTTTTCAACTGGCTGAGGGTTAATCAGCTCAAGTGTAACCCGGATAAAACGGAATTGGTCTTCTTTGGAAAACTAGGAACCCCTGATTGGAGTTCCAGGTGGCCCAAGGATCTGCCGCCCCACCCACTGATAAAGAGAAACTAAAAAACCTGGGAATAATCATGGACAATACATTGTCAATGCGTTCTCAGATCCAATATCTTTCTGGTGCATGCTTCGGTATACCCTGAATGCTAAACAAGTGTTGCTGCTACTACCACTGGAGAGTAGGATTGTTGTGCAGGCTCTTGTGACATCAAAGCTTGACTACGTCACCTGCCTGTACCTTGGTCTTTCTAAATCCTTGACCCAGTGTCTGCAAGTGGTTTAAAACGCAGCGGCTAGAGCGATCATGAGATCAAGACCTAGAGCTAGTGATGGAGCAAGGTTGCGCACGTAAAGAGACTTGCTCGTATTCAGCCCTCTCGAAATAATTTTAAACATACTAATTAACATGTTTTGTCTTACTAATATTGCACCACACGAGATTTCTAGTATCTAGGGGAAGCTCGCCTATTTGCTTTTACTAACAAGTAACTCGAATAACCTAATATGGCCGCCGCAACGCGTGGATCTGTACTACGCATGCTTCTGTCACACTCACGTAACAGTACGTATTTCTCTACATGGTGGGAAATTCTTGCTTCTGCGCACAAGAACTAAGATGGCTGCTTCATGTTTCACTTATTAAAGCACCTGCTGCTGCTTTTACTAAACATTGCTCGTTCTGCTTAAACTCTAATGCAATATTAAAATAAAGTAATGGGAATAGAGTAGAGATAAGTGGTATACAATGCATTCATTTATTCCTTTTTCTAAAGCTGTTTCTTTTCTATTTTGCATGTATCGTACTTTGGGCCTGTCATGTACTTCTGAACTCCATCTTTGGTGGAACTGCACCTGTGCAGAGAAACTCAAATCCCTGAATCACTGTCATTGAAACTTGGCCAAGTATTGACTCGCTAGAAGATGCGCCTGGGAGCTTGAACTCTCAACCCTACAAGAGGAAGCTGGACTGTACAAAATGTAATACAATGTTATTGATATTGATACATTCACTGCCGGGTGGAATAGAAGTGCATGGGAAAATAAAATATTGGGGGGAACATAAATCTGAATAATGAAGCAAATGATCTCATAACTGGCATGGTGTGATGTCCTCACCTCATCTTTTGTCCAATCAAATTGCGGGAATACACAAATTTGCAACACTGGGGGGTGGTACACTGCCCTGAAAAATAGTATAACTAAGGAAGGCTTAGCTAGTTAGATTGTCAGACTTGTCCGAATAGCTGACCTGTCACTGACCCATAGCACTCAATAGGGTATCGAGAGCCGAGGTGCTGGCGGAGCACTCTGTTAGAAGATTTGATAACCCAATCGGGGTTAAAGGGAAATCGATAACCCAATCGGGGTTATAAGGGAGAAGATTTTCGACAACCCAATCGGGGTCCACTGTTAGTCACAGAGAGGGGTGTGACGCTGGCGTTGCACTTACCTGAGGGTACCTGGTTCAGGCTGCATCCATCCTAATTTGGCTTTCACCTGTCCTGATCTGCATCTGTGCTGTCTACTGACACCTGAACCTTCGGGAGTCCTGTTCTTTATTCACAGCCCATGGCCAGGGTTGGTCTTCATACCATGCTAGGGAAATATAAATTCATGTGAGTTTTTCATTGTATGTTTTCTCTTTCTTTACCCTCCCTATGTTCAAATGCTTAATAACAGCTCTTATCAAAACTTTGCATACTTTGCTTTAATTAATGTTTTTCTAATTGATCAATCTCTTATCAAACTAGTATGGACTCTGACATTTAAGAATTTACATAAAGTGTTTAAACTTTTCCCGAGTCTGTGGTTATTTTATAAAAGAAATGTTATCTACTACCTATTTTATTGCTAATTCCCTTGATCCCTTAGGACACTAGGTACCAGCGACAAGGATTTGGTAAGTCAAAGTATAGAACCTAATAGGTAAAACTTATCATTTGGCGTAACGTCGCAGGTTTGGGTGCTGGCATGGCAGCCCGGACTATATGGTTAGCAATGTTACACTAAATGCCAATTCTGCTTTATGACTTTTTTCAGATGATTGGCATTCGGGCAATATGTCGTGACAAAAACCTGTCACCACGTGAGACCACCTTAGAACGCAAGACTAAACCTGAATTAAAAAGACAGGTTTGTGTCACGACATATTGCCCGAATGCCAATCATCTGAAAAAAGTCATAAAGCAGAATTGGCATTTAGTGAAAGATTTGGATGATAGTCTTGTAGACATCCCCCTATTTGCCTTCAAAAAGGAAAATAACATTGCTAACCATATAGTCCGGGCTGCCATGCCAGCACCCAAACCTGCGACGTTACGCCAAATGATGGGGATGCCCCCCATCCTTGGACACCACAAATGTGGTACCTGCCTTTGTTGTGAATCCTCGATCGAGGGTTCACTGTTCCAGCACAATGGAATTTTCTGGAAACACGAATCCTTCAGTAACTGTAAGAGTAAGTTTGTTGTCTATGGCATTACATGCCCTTGTCGCCTACTGTACATAGGCAAGACCAATCAAGAGATCCGTCAACGAATCTCGCAACATAAATCGAGAATCAAAAGGAAGGTCGAAAACGCCCCTTTGGTGCTCCACTGGACGCGGATGCAACATGCTGTAAGTGACCTCAAATGGACTGTAATTTCCAAAGTGGAAAAAAATCCATGTGGTGGCGATCAGAATCTTGCATTGTCGAAACGGGAAGCTTTATTAATAGTCAAATTTGACACTGCGGTGTCTGGGCTGAATGAACTAAGTGAAATCTTTATATTATAAGCATGTTTGCTTCACTTCCATTCGCCCCTCCTATGCCTGCAAATTCCGTGGTTCTAGTAGACCACTGTAAGTCTTCACGGATCCATCAATCCGGTCCTGGTTTTCCTTTTCCAAACTGACTACCGGGAAACTCAGTGGGCGTGTACTAATTATCGACCTGTATATATGGGCGGTCGTATGGCAGCCCAGCTAGCTAAGGCGCTTCCTCCAGAGTGCAGCCCCCTCACCACGCCGTCGCCCGAGGTCCTTGATTAGAGCTTCATATGTGAGTATCACTAAAACGCTTGCCCCGCAGTGCTAGCCAGTTACTCTCTACCGCCGCATAACTAACCCCCACCGTTCTGTTTTTATCGCAGTAATCATCTCCAATATGCCCTCAGCGTGCAGCGCCGCGTTGGCGGTAATCCATTTATAATCATTTCTAAATTTAGTTTCTATCCGTTGCAATGGTTCCCTGACATCCGTCATGTTACACTCTTGCAGGGCCCCTGATTTGTTTGTAATCAGCAAGTCGCGTTCAGCGGACCACGCCCTTCGCAATTAAACTACGGTAAGCCGCGTTGCGTCCACCGAGCGTTGTGTAATTAGTGGCGGGCAACTTCCCAAATGTTCTGACGAGCACTTTGTTGGTTCCTTCGTAGGTTCGCCAAACTACGTAAGCTAAAGTGTCGGTTACAGTAATTGCTACACTGTATCTCCAGTCTCTCTGGTAAGATATTCCAGAAGTTACACTTCGATACGTTAGTATATTGAGGCTGTCGCATTTAACTGAAGCCCTTGCTCCTTTACATTTTTTTAGACCTCGTGCATTGTTTTACTCTCACCTCGACGGCGGCTGTACCTTAAGACAAAGATTCAAGAATAGTAGGTAAGGATTGCTGCTGCCATCCCATAACTCTTCGCGCTTTATTAGTAAGAAGTCTGCCCTGATTCTATACGTGTCCACTGTCTTACAGGTACTACCACAGTTCTTTCAAGTGACCCCGCCTTTAGTATAGCACCCCTACTTACTACCAAGGCAGGTAAGTTTAATAGTTTTTCAATTCTGTCGTCCTTCAGCCACCCTGATTAAGTCCTGTAGGTAACCAAAGTCTCCCTCGATCATTTTTAGGTACATTCTTCCCCCCAGCCATGATGCTGTGAAATTTAATACCTGGATGTAATTTCACCTTTTTGGTAAGCTGTGGAGGAGGGGGTGTGACCTGAGTGAGGAATCTGATGTTGATTCACTGAATGCACACTTGATATAACTTTTTCCCTAAAATCTCTCTTTTCCTTTTTTAGATATAAATAAAGGCCCTGATGAGAATCCTCATAGACCAGCAGGATTCGAAACGCGTAGGCCCATTACCACTCTCGAGTCTGCATGGGTGATAAGCTCATTTGAATCGCCTTGTTGCTTATCACTATTTTTTGTACATTACTTTGTTCACTTTCTTTTCCCTAACAAAAAAACTGTGAATATTAGAATTTGTTTAAGGAATGTACTCTTCGTATAAATAATCTTTTAGTAATACCCTTCAAAATACTTTGCAGACCGTGTTTTTTTCCAGCATTCTTGTGCTTGTTTGCCCACTGTAAATATTGTTCACTGTAATATATTACACACGTCCTATTTTCCCCATTGTTCCTGAATGGTTGAATGTTGTATGCTTGTGACATGTTTGATATGATGAAAGATTTCCTTTTTCCGTATTTTTGTACCTGGCATGTAATATTGTTTACCTTTTTGAACAAAATTTTCTAAAAACATAGCTGCTTTTTGACAAAATTGAACAAAATAATAAAAGCTATTAATCAGCTCCCAGTCTTGAATCATTGTTTCAGGTTCTGTGTTCTAACCTTTGTTAATTAATCTTTTGGATCAGTACTGGCTTATTCTTTTTGTTTTTCTACGTAGGTAGGGGGAGCCGCAACAGTGTCAGCAGGGCTCAGGTGGTTCACAATAGTTCTTGTTCTGCTTAGGAAGAGCCGCGACAGCATCAGCAGGGCTCAGGTGGGGCACGATAGTTCTGGTTCAGCAAGGATGAGCTGCAACAGCGTCAGCAGGGCTCCAATGGTTTCACAATAGTTCTTGTTCAGCGAGGGGGAGTTGCAACAGCGTCAGCAGGGCTCAGATTTTCTCAGGGTTCAAGGGAGCCACGACCACGTCAGCAGGGCTCGGATGGTTCAGGCAGATGTTCGTCTCTGCCAAGCTTGAGCCGCGACGAGGTCAGCAGAGCTCGCCAAGATTCCAAAGTTCAGGTAGCGTTCTTCTTCAATGTTCGTCGAGCCGCGATCACGTCAGCAGGGCCCTCTTCATCCAGGATCCAACTGTCAGCCTACTCCAGAGTAGCCCTTTTTATAGGCCGGGTGTCCTTTGAAGTCCGATCCCTCATGGCCAGTGGTCTGGTGCCTGGGGCTGGGGTTTTGGTGGGCCGTCCAGACATCCAGTGGGGGGTTGGAGCCAACTCACAGGGAGGGTGATTGAAACCAGTCGTTAAGGCGAGGCCGGAGGTGCGATTGAAACTGCTCCACCCTCTGTTAGCCAAAGGAATCCTTCTCTAGTGACCGATGGCAACCCACGACGTAGGCGAGCTGAATAAAGGATGGTGTGGAGCGTGTGATCCCCCATGAACAATCGTTCCAGGGCATAAGCCGGATCACCCCTGTCGCTATACCACCAGTCATTGAGGACAAGTAGTTGGGAAGCCTGGTAGTAGGAGAGGAGGTCCGAGGTGGCCAAGCCACCACAGTACGTGGACAGAAAGCACATCCTCAAGGCCACCCTGGCCGCACCGCCATCCCACAGGAAGCGGCCCAGCACAGAATTAACTTGACGGAACCACTCTAGGCCAATGGGGTGCGGGAAATTCTGGAGTTGGTATAGGAGTCTCGGAAGCGCCACCACCGTCTGGACAGGACGCTCGGGGTATTTCTGCTGTACTGGGTGCGGTCGGAGTGCCGCTGCTCGGGAGGGAGAGAGTACGCCACAAGGCCGGGTCCAACAGAGCCTTTGTTTGTTTTCTAGAGGTACTGTCCCGTGGGAGTTTAGTTGTGACTCCGGGCCAGAGGCTGTGCTCCTTGCAAGTGGGTTGTACCCCGTGAACTCTGTTGTTCGCTTGAGGCAATAAGTCCCGTTGGGGTTATCCGCTGCCAGAGACGCTTGAAACTAAAGCCTATTTTTGAGTAACCGTAAAGCATATTCGTACAGTGGATTTTTGTTGTAAGGTCTTGTGATAATTATATAAAGATTACCTATTTCTGATACATCCTGTGTGGTGTATGTTTGTAGTGGATCAGCTAAATTACTGTATGTGTTCACAAATGCTTAACACACAGCCTCTGAGATAAGCCTGTCTACTTGTGCCATGCTACCAAGGGGGTGAGCAGGGGTTATCTTCAACGTGTAATTCTCTTGCCCTGATGTAGACAAAGGGTCCCTATTTGACAAAGGTGCACACCGTTGCCAACTAGAGACTCCGGGGTCTAACATTTACGCTAGCTCCGCATTAAAGAGCGGATTGACTTTAAAGCTATGACCATATTTTTTAAAGCCTTCCACAAGGCGGGAGCCGGGTACTTAATTAAACGAGTTAATCATTACTCTACATCCAGACCCTTGCGTTCTTCTACTGCTAATCTGGCCATTGTGCCCAAAACACGCCTTGCTCGCACTTGTGGTAGATCTTTTGGCTTTCTAGGTGAAAAACTATGGAATAGCCAGCGGGAGTTTCAGAAGCTTGACACAAACCTACTTTCTTTCAGAAAAAATTTAAAAACATGGCTGTTTAATCAGTAATTTTCTTCTTCCACTCATTTTCTCTCTGCTGTCTACATGCCAGGACACTCTAGCTTGAGTAGCTGTGTGCTTTATTGAATACTGCATTTCATTTCATTTCAAAGAAAGGCCACATTATAACATACCATACCTTACCATACAATGACAGGCCATATTATACCATGTTATACCATGCCGTACTATATTATACTATACAATAATGGGCCATAATATACCATACCGTACCATACCATACTATAAAAGGACAGGCCATAATATACTGTACCATGCCAGGCTACATAATGACAGGCCAAACCATACAATAACAGGCCATAAAATACCATAACATACTACACAATGAGAGCACATACCATACCATATTCTACATGGACAGGCCACACTATTCCATACTGTATAATGACTGCCCATTCCGTACTAGATATAAAATGACAGGCCATACCATACCATTCCATATTATACACGTAGATCGTAACCCCATCCCATCCAATTAAAATAAAACAACTGACACAGCCAGTGTTTGCTGTTTTATTTACCAATCCTGTATGGATTGGTAAATAATAATAATAATAATAAAAAAGACACAGAAGTAACACAAAAGCACTTTTAAGGTGGGCGGGTTAATAGCAATTTGATGCCTGGGCCTCTGCATATTTTTTCTTTTTTAATGTAGGTGAGGGGGGGCAGGCAGTAATGGGGAGCGGGAGGGAGGGGGAGAGGTGGAGGCATAGGAAAGGAGAATAGAGAGTGGGTAGAGTCAAGCCATGATGTGCAGTAACACACACGGTGTTTCGCGGATTATAGGTACAACAACCACACCACGGGTCAGTATGGGCCACAAGAAGGTGGCGTGAAGCTCACCAGAAGGAGAGGAGGAAACCTGGGCGAACAGGACTATTCATGCTAGGTGGCACCTATCGGGCACCAATGGAGACCCAGACAGCAAGAACAGGTGAGGCTGGTGAGGGGCGGTATATCAGGTTAGGGGTGCAGAAAAACGACTAACTGCAGGGTATCAAAAGAGGTACTCACCATATAAAGATGACTAGGCCCCAGAAATGCCCTGTTGGTAGAAGCCTCTTGTCAGATGTCTCCTATGGCTGGGGCAAGTGCCTCCTGGGGCAGGACCCTGCTATCTGAATACCCCTGGAGTGTGGGGTCTTGTTACACAAGGTCATCTGAGGTCTGACCTACTGTCTCAGGGGTCCTGGAGCCTGTGTCAGGTATCTTGAGAGGGGCGATTGCGGTCTCCTGTGAGAGTGCGTCTGCTGCAATAGGCCTCCCAGAGAAGAAGCAATCTATCTGAGGTGCCTGTGTGCAGGGCAGTGCTGGACAGTGTGGGCAGGGTCCTTCTGCCACAGGTCTCTGTGGTGTCCTGATGACACCTCATTGTGCAGCCCCCTACAAGAGGGCTGTGCCTGCACTCACCTTTCCAACACAATTGCCACCATCAATTTACTTGTTCCAGGTTGGCTTGGGTGGTATTTTCTTAATCCAAAGCTGCAAAACTGTGCATGGAATGGTAAACTGCCTTGGTTGTTTTTGACTCTGCATGGACAACACTTGCTAATCTTATATTTGAAAACCATGTCAAAAATATCACTTTGATATAATTTGTGTTTATTTTCATTTTAAATACCTCCTTTGAATTATATATGCTAATTTATTCAGGTGCATGTTTTAAAAGAGCAGATGCAGAATTATCAAAGTTGTTGAGGTATTCGATTAATTACAAGGTGATAATTCAACCTGTTCAAATATATATTTTTCTTTTAAAGCATGGCTTGATATTTGATTTCTAGTTTATTCTTAAACAATTAACGGTATCGATTGCTGAAGAATAATAACTAGTGAGGGGCTAAGGGGACATGTTGAGTCTAAGAGGAAGGGGCTGTCGTGCTAGGTTTCCTAGGGGCAGGATTACCTCCTTATTAGGGTTGCCACTTGGCTGCTTTTTACTGGCCTGGTCTGTATTTTTACAATAAAAATATTGAGAAAAGCATTGAAATCCATGACTTTGCTCTCCTGAAAAATAAGCCTAAAACAATCATAACATAACTATGCAAGGTGTTAAACTCGTTTAGAAGAAAGCCTTAAAAATAATCCTGTCAATTTTATAGAAATTATTCTCACCTGTCAGCTCTTGGCTATTCCAGAGTAGCAAACCGTAAACAAATTGCTGGTATTTTCTTCCTAAGAACGGTGGCTACCCAACACACACCCTGCTCTCGCTTATATAGTGTTATTCTGGAATAGCAGGGACATGTGTTCCTTGGAGAAATCTCCTAGAGGTCTGTGGATAAACCAAGAACCCAGAACGAATTACAGCAACATGGACTGGTTACGAGAGCTGTTACTTGGAAGGAAAAATTCCCTGAGAAAAATGATCACTCAGATGTTACCACGAATATGATAACTTTCGTCAACAAAGAAAGTCTTCTGTAAGTGGTCTCTTTGTGTGCATGAAAGGTTATTATTACCGGCGAAAACGCAATTGAAGATGAAATAAAAGCATTGGAACTGTTACATTTTTTAAATGCAAAAAGTGTGTTTCAATGCAGCAACAGAAATGGAAAAGAAACGTGCCCCGTACAAAAATAAAGTATAGAAGTGAAAACAAACCCCAAGAAAATACGATCTTCCCTGACCGGGAATCGAACCCGGGCCGCGGCGGTGAGAGCGCCGAATCCTAACCACTAGACCACCAGGGAGCGTGTCCACGATGCCAGGCACTTCCGATCTGCACAGTGTGGCTAAGTATGTTCCGCTTTCTGTCTTTGTTGATAGGTTATAGTAGGAAGTAAACAGAAGTCTTTATGAATGGATGGAAATAGCAACAGACGAAAGTGCACAGCATTGATACAAACTACGAGGAAACCAGTGACTGTACCTTAGATAGGCTGAAATCTGTTGAGTTCACCGGTGCCGAGGACGTCTGACACCCTCACCACATACTGGAGAATGGAAACATCAAGAATCAATCACCATCAACAAAAAAATAGAAAGTACAATTAAAAGGGCGAACAGAGCTTCTTTTCGGGGCTCCCCGAGGGAGGGCAGCTCAGAGGTGCCCCAGGTGCACACCTGCACGAGCAGCCCCCCCTGACAGTCTCCTTTGGATGATGAGACCCGTGGCCCAATAGTAGAGTGTTATAAACGGGACTACAAGTCCCAGCATGCACCGTAAACACCAGACCTGGGTTTAGTCATGCCTGGACCCAGGAAACATGAAAGTTCTAATGAGAGAGGATGGTGGGGAGTGCACGCCCGGGACAGTGTTTTTTTTTATTGCATAATGTGCCTGTGAGTTCGAAACCATTTCCCTTAAATAGATGAAAAGTTTCACCTTCGTCTAAACAAGTAAACGTTCAGAGACTGCACCAACATTTAATGCATTTAGCGTTTAAAAATGCTAGTTTAAATTTACTTTATCTATCGTGTAGTACTTTAATGTTTATCTCAGTAATAACCCTTATTACACGTTTCCATTTTCCAGGACGTACACAGCAGCTTACAATGAAAAGGCACAAATGCGTTCCAAAAAGTGTTGCACTTACACATTTCCCGTGACAGATTTGAAAAGGTTTATGATTCAATTAGTAAAGTTTTGAACATGTACGAGGGGTGGCAATAAATAAAAAGTATCAGCACGCTCTAATATGAGCAATTGCATTTAAAAAGGTTTCCCACCGTCAAAATGTTTGCTTAATTTACAAAAAAGAAAAAATAGCATCCTCCCCGTCGGGGAATTAACCCCAGTCTCCCGCGTGACAGGCGGGGATACTGACCACTATACTAACGAGGAACCAATGCATCTCGACTTGCTGGGCCGCTCCTCATGTGGCCTTCAAGCCGCCTCTCCCCGATATGCTACCGGTTCGTGCCATTTATCAACTCTTTGACACCAACACCGGGGGCCACGGGCTCAACAAACACACACACTCTCTCCCGCCATACACACGCAAACACACTCCTCCCTCACACCTCACAGCAACCCCCTCGCCTCCAGGCAGACGCTCTCAGCAGCAGCCCCCGATGCCAGAGTCACCACAACCAGCTCCCAGGGCTGCTTCAGAGGGGGGGCCCCGGCCTGGCTCTTCAGCCCAGGGGCCCCTGGCTCTGTCTGATGAGGGGGCATTGCAGGGGGGGCTGCACACAGGGAGGGGGTGGGAGACACCACCCCCCTCACCCCCGCCGGAGGAGAGAGCTGGGCTGTAAAGGTGAAGAGGGGAGGCAGGAAAAGCCCCGGCGTGTGAGGGTCCGAGAAAGAGGCGCTTTCCATTGTGAAGCAGAGGGAAAAAAAGAGAAGAGTTTGCAAAAATCCTTCGAGCCGGATTTGAACCAGCGACCTAAGGATGACAGTCACTCCGCTACAGTCCTCCGCTCTACCAACTGAGCAATCGAAGGCTCTGATCGCTCTACCTGACAAGCTACTATATGGCATGAGGAGTGAGCACGGAGTCCAGCCATTTGGGCAGCTGTTTGTTTCTAAACACCAGATCAAGGACTTTATAAAGTTGGAAACTCACCAGATAGTTTAACTTGTAGGGGAAATAGCTGAGTGCGGACTGAATTTCATTATATATTTTCCTTTATTATTTTTGTCATCCACAAGTCAATACTCGGGTAATGTTATCTTCTTGTATGTATATAGCGCAGAAAAAAATTGTTTTTTGGGAGCTGGCTCAGAGTTGTATTTGGGTTTTGCTTTAGTTATATTTTTCATTTTTAGTGTTTCATGTTCACTTTTGGGTATATTACTGTTGTGAGGGCTAATTTTCTATAAAAAAAAACCATCTGCCACTATATAAGAGCTATTGCTAATATTCAACCTTGTGTACATCGCCTTCCATCTCGTTTAAACGTCATCCTATGTCATATGATTGTTGATCTCAATGCGAAAGGAACAGGCAGGCCTCGGCACGAATTGACTCCCGCGGAACTCCTGGCAGTGTGAGAGCTGATTGGGCGTCCCCTTCCAAGCCCCCGGCCGTGGTGGCGTGAAGGAATCTTTCAGAAAACTGAGAAGGAGAAGCTGAGTTCAACGAGAGGACAGGACACGAGCGAGGAGAGCAAGTGGCAGAGGAAACCGTCTTGAATCCCCTAAAAGTCCTTTGAGCAAACGAGCGCTGGATAAAAAGTCAGTGCAGTTGGAGGTGAGAGATTTCAGACAAGCAGTGTTAGTACCAGAAAATGGATACGCCCACAGAACTTAAAACAAGCATTTGCAATGCAATAGGTCTCGCATTAGGAAAGTGTGAGCTATTGGTATTGTAAATGACACATTTTTTTAATATGCGTTGGCTTTGAAAATATATAAATTAATAGCATTGTTATTCACAAAGCCAATAGCTTACACTTTCCTAATGAGAGTCCTATTGGCTATGACAATGCTTGTTCGTAGCAAGCAAGGACAGTGCTGTTGTGGTGCTGAGTGATGTGGTGGTGCCCCCGAGTGATGTGGTGGTGTCCCTGAGTGATGTGGCGGTGTCCCCGAGTGAAGTGGTGGTGTCCCTGAGTGATGTGGTGGTGTCCCAGATTGATGTGGTGGTGTTCCAGAGTGATGTGGTGGTGTTCCAGAGTGATGTGGTGGTGTTCCAGAGTGATGTGGTGGTGTCCCTGAGTGATGTGGGGGTGTCCCCGAGTGAGGGAGGGTAGAGTTGGAGGGTGGAGTTGGAGGGGGGAGTTGGAGGGTGGAGTTGGAGGGTGGAGTTGGAGTTGGAGTTGAGGGTGGAGTTGGAGGGTGGAATTGGAGCGTGGAGGGTGGAGTTGGAGGGTGGAGTTGGAGGGTGGAGTTGGAAGGTGGAGTTGGAGTTGGAGGGTGGAGTTGGAGTTGGAGGGTGGAGTTGGAGTTGGAGGGTGGAGTTGGAGGGTGGAGTTGGAGGAGGGAGGGTGGAGTTGGAGAGTGGAGTTGGAGAGTAGACGTGGAGTTGGAGGGTGGAGTTGGAGGCTGGAGTTGGAGGCTGGATTTGGAGGGTGGAGTTGGAGGCTGGAGTTGGAGGCTGGAGTTGGAGGCTGGAGTTGGAGGGTGGAGTTGGAGTTGTTGGAGGGGGAGGGTGGAGTTGGAGGGTGGAGTTGGAGGGTAGATGTGGAGTTGGAGGGTGGAGTTGGAGGGTGGAGTTGGAGAGACAGATCAAGGAAGTGGAGCGGGAAAAGTCAGAGACGTGAATCTGGGTGGGACCACTGGTGTTGGAAGTCCGAAAGATAAAATGCCCGTGTACGTGGCTGGAGTGGGGAGGGCTGACTGCTGGAGAGGAGTGAAGAGGAGCGGTGGGTAAGTCAGGAAGGGCTAGGGTGCGTGGTGGGATCAGTGTGGAGGTTCGCGTTAGTAGTAGAGAACTAGGAAGGTATGTGGGGATTGGCGGGGGTGGCTGCTGTGTGGCCGTGTAAGGGAAAACACTACCGAGCAGCCGGGGGAGATACGCGTTAGCTGTTAAAAACCAGGCAGGTGTGTGTGGACTGGCGAGGCTGGCGGCGGTGAGGCCGAATAAGGGAAGTGATTCATAACAGCTGGGGGTCGAGAAGAGACGCCACATAATACCTTTGGGGGGCGTGGGTGCCCACTTCAAGATGCTTCGAGGGGCTCAGTGCCATGGCGTCAGGCAGGTCAGCAGAGTCCTGTGGGTCAAGGGAGGGGAAACGGGGGTTAGGGTGAAGCACCGTTGGCATGGTGCGTGGGAGAGAAGGAAGGAAAACCTTGAGTAGTAACCCTTACCTAGGAGAAACGGGGTTGGTTCAGGCCGTGTCCAGGCAGAGCATCGGCGGCGGGAAGGCACTGAGGAGTCCTAGCTGTGTGCAAAAATCGGGGTAATGAGTTCCGGTATGGCGAGGGGTCAGAGAATGAAGAGGCTTGTCACAGTGAAGGCTTACCTTGGTTACAGTATTTGGAGGCACTCTGTAGGGCACTGCCACGGTCGTGTGCGGTGTACCGGGGCTTGAATCACGGGGTGACTGCCACGTTCGTGTGCGGTTCGTCAGCGGGCCGAAAGGAAAGGAGCTGGGATATCCCTTCTGGGTGGGTGATGTCACAGAAATGCCGCGCACTGATAGGAAGGCGGTATGTGACGAAGTTGATGCGGGGAGGGAGGAAGGAACAACACGTTGGCGAGAGAGGGAGAAGATGGAGAGTTCAATCGGCCGAAATAAGAACAATAGGCAAGAGATTATTGAGAGTTAGTTAGAAGTGAAAGGGAAGCACAGTAACAACAATGTACATATTTTACAAGTACTGTGTCCATTGGAAGCATACGGAGCAGTGGGCACTAACTGTATACGGAGTGCATAATGCAACAAGAAGAGCCCGGTGAGTGGGGGGGTGGGGCGCGTGTGTGAGTGTAACTGTGTGTGTGCGCGTGTGTAGCTGTGCGTGTGTAGGTATATGTGTGGCTGTGTGTCTGTTAGCCGTGGGTGTATGTGTCTGTGCGCGCATGCATGAGAGTGGCTTTGTGTGATTGAGAGAGGCTGTGAATGGGAGGCAGGGGATGTGCACGGCGCCGTGCGCGCCCTCGAGTTCAAATCTGAGACAGCAGAGGCGCGTGGCCGAACTCTGTCTCAGATTCCCTCGAAAGTGAAAACAATAGATCTATCGCTGACGCTCGACCTAAACATGTATCTGATGATCAGTCTTCTTGGTAAAATGGGGAACATGTTAAAATTATGTACATCTTGAGTTTTCCCCAAAGTGACACATGGAAACTTCTTTACTAACAAACGTGCAGATTGCTGCTGGGGATTATTTGTGGTAGGAATATAAACGACTGTGATTAGCACAGAGTCAAATGCCATATTTTATGTAAGCATTAGGAATAATGTTGCGAAGTAATTTGTGTACACTTTCATACAATGACAGTAATGCAATTAAAATGGTGCCAGCTATGGAGGCGAGGCAGATAACCCTCGCATGTGCCTATTCAGCGGAGACCCCAGTCTCCATACTTACCGGCCCCCGCATTCTGCTGTTGCCAAAGGTGGGAAATAATGTCAGCCAACAAAACCTGGTATCATTAGTGGTCGTTGTTGGCCGCAGTTTATTAATAACCAAAGACATAATAACACAAACTGGTTTCAAGCAACCTTCCATTTTGCGAACATTACTCATCAATCATAATTGGCATATTACACATTATGACACCCTCTTGTGATAGCGGGTGTCAGTCTCTATGTGCCCTCCTTAGTTCGAAAATGGGGCTTGTACACAAACCAGTTTGTTGCCAGTCTATTGGTGCTCCAGTGGTTGTTTGCCCGCGCCTTCTGCGTGTTGCGGAGGGGAGCTTTCCAGTCGGGAGTTAGGTCCCCAGCTCGCTACCAAATTGCGCCCTGCCGTGCGGCCGGGTCTGGGCCGCGAGTGCCGTCTCCTCCTGTTACTCCCCTCCTTTATGCTGCCACGTCACCCTGCCGTGCGGCATTCAAAAGTGAGTGGCCATCCTCTTACACACCGCCCGCCGGTGTGTTTTCTTAGCCAACCAGTGTAGGATTTCCGCCACGCCGCAGGGAGGCCCACGTCTCACTGTGGCTCCCCCCCCTGCACCTGGTTCGTGGCTCCCACCTTTCTCCATATTTTTCCCCTTTTTTCCTTTTCTTTTTTTTTTTTTTTTTTTAGTTGCAACCTGCGAGTGACATTGCACCCCACAAGTTATCCCAAAACACCTTCATCCCCTTTTCGGATAGGTGTACCCCGTCTTGCCCATAGAGTTCCGGGCGGCCCGGGTGGATGAGGCCGTGCCGAATTGATTCCAGGCCATAGGCGAGGCAAAACTTGTGCATTGCCACATTTAGCTTCCTCCTTGCGTTGTCGACGGCCTTGTTGGAATCGGCCCCTCTCCAATGTTTCCTGCTGATCATTTCGGACCAGACTACCGTCGTGGGTCCCAGCCACGCTGCTGTCTTGGTGAGATCCCTTTGGATGGCTTGCCCGACTGCTTTTCGCCCTAGCCGGGTCAGGTCGTTGCCCCCAAGGTGGATGATCAGGACGTCGGGCAACCAGGCCGAATCTGCCATGAGGCCGTCCAGCGTCGGCAGTAGCTGCTCCCATCTCATACCTGGCTGCCCTATCCACCGGATGTACGTCGCTTTGGGCCTGTTTATGCTGCGGCCCCCCTGCCGCCACCAAGACTCCATCCGGGACACGAATGAGTGCCTCACCACCCAGACCAGCTGCGGGCG
Source organism: Lissotriton vulgaris (assembly GCF_964263255.1). Classification (NCBI taxonomy): domain Eukaryota; kingdom Metazoa; phylum Chordata; class Amphibia; order Caudata; family Salamandridae; genus Lissotriton; species Lissotriton vulgaris. The sequence goes on from NC_141685.1 coordinate 246,092,812, forward strand.
CCCCCCTGTCGAGAGAAAGCATTCTGTTAGGTGGCTTTCTGCGCACCGTGTGCATTTAAGAGAGGGAGGGGGGGTGCTGTCACCCTGCCGTGCGGCATCCCAAGGCGACTCCCTCTCCTTCCCCCCCCCCGTGGCTTTCTCTCTCTTTTTTGTTTTTTTTTATATGAGGTGAGGGCGTATGTACGACTTGTACGCCCTGGAGCGCCATCTGCCCACTGCCTGGATCCTGTCCTCTGGCATGCCATGCTGCGCTGCCGAGGTCGCTGCGCCGATCCTGAAGGAGTGAGAGGTAAACGATGCCGCGCAATACCCAGCTTTACCAAGGCCTTGGCGCATTATGGCTGTAAACTGGAACTTACTCAGGTTCCTCCCGTCCTTATGTATGAAGAGAGGGCCCTCACCAGCTGGTCGAGCCCCCATGTACTTGAATAACCAGCATACCGCACAGAGCCCCGACTCTGGGATGCAATGGAGACGTATCGTCGTCCCCCTCCTTGCCCTGTCCGTTTTGGACTGTCTCAGCGTTAATTCAACTGCCCTCTCCATTGGTTTAATGTCTCTTGCCTGCAGGCATTGCTGCGCTGGGCCCGATTTGCTGGGGGCTACCAATTCGCTGATACGGAATGCTCCGAAGAAAGCCGTCGTGAAAGCCGCCCTAAATAGCAGCAGCTCATATTTATCCGATATTAAGCCCGTGAGGGCTCCAAGGAGCTGGCCCAGTTTGGCAAAATCGATGGGACGCCTGTCGTCCGTCTTTCTACCTTCAACCCTCCTCCAGCCTTTTAAGGCCGTCTTTAGATAGGCCGAGGTAGTGGGGTCCTCGCCTGTGTAAAGCCTGGAAAAATGGGCGATGGCGGATAAATGCGCCTGGGCCCACGATCTCGTTTTTCTCGACTCGAATGCCCATTGCATGAATTTCTCGACTGCTGTGCGAGTTTTTGCCCTGTCTTCCAGCGATCTTAGGCCCCCAACTCTCATTACCGTGCCCGCGTATGTCCTGTATCTTCTGTTAGCCTCTGCGGTAAGTGATTGCCCTATTAGCCATGATAAGTCTACTCCCCCAGGTCCCAAAGGGACGATGGAAAGGGGGTCATCTCCTTGTCCGCCCCGGGCACCAGTTCTCTGAAACGTTTCATTTGGGCCCGTGAGAGCGCGTCTGCTGCTGAGTTCTCTGCCCCTGGCACGTGGCGTGCTTTCAGCTCCAGGTTCCCTTCCAGCTGCAATTTAATTAACCGTCGCATTAGCCTCAGCATGTCCGGGCATCTCGCTGCGCCTCTGTTAATGGCCTGCACTACTCCCATGTTATCTGACCAAAGCGTGAGTTTCAGGTTTTTTATTTTCTCGCTCCAAATGGTCAGAGCCACAATGATCGGGAACAGCTCGAGAAACGTGATGTTCCTCGTGAGCCCCTGCGCATGCCACTCATCCGGCCACTGGCTGGTGCACCAACTGTTTCCCAGGACCGCGCCGAAGCCAAGGCTTCCGGCCGCGTCTGTGTAAAGAGCTATCTGTTCGGCCGTTACCCACCCTGCCCTCCAAATCAGCACCCCGTTGAAATCTTGTAGGAACTCGTCCTACACCTGCAGGTCCTGTTTCACGCCTGCGCTCAGCCTGATGTGGTGGTGCTTGTGGGTGACGCCGGCTGTTAGCCCTGTTAGGCGTCTTGAAAATACCCTGGCGGGCGGGATTACCTGAGCTGCGAAGTTAAGCCTACCTATCACTCGTTGGATTTCCCTCAGGGTGGCCTTGCTCCGACCCCGTAGCTTCGATACTTCCTCGCGAAATTCTTTCACTTTGCCTGGAGGCAGCCTGGCCGTTCCCGCTATAGAGTCCAATTCTATGCCCAGGAACGTGAGACTTGTGGTCGGGCCTGTAGTTTTTTCTTTTGCGAGGGGGACCCCTAGGGACCTAGATAGATCCTTGAAGGCTGCCAATGCGCTTGCGCACACTGAAGACCCTGCCGGGCCTGTGAACAGGAAGTCGTCTAGGTAGTGCAGCTTTCCACCTTCCTGGTGCCGGTCATGCAGCGCCCATTCTAAGAAAGTGGCGAACTGCTCAAAGTATGCGCATGAAATTGCGCATCCCATGGGCATGGCTTTGTCAATAAACACGTCCTCGCCCCATTGGAAACCCAATAAATGGAAGCTGGAGGGGTGGACCGGCAATAGTCGGAACGCAGATTCGATATCAGCTTTCGCCATGAGGGCTCCTCTGCCTGTCGCCTTAACCAGCTCGATAGCGTCGTCGACTGACGCATAGCTCACTGAGCAAGCTTCGGGGTCGATACCGTCGTTCACGGAGGAACCTTCCGGAAACGATAGGTGGTGTATCAGCCTGAATTGACCTTGTTCTTTCTTGGGGACCACGCCTAGCGGGGAGACGACTATGCCTTCATGCAATTCCTTTGGGAGGGGGCCCTCAACTCTACCCAGTTTCAATTCTTTCTCTATCTTGGCGCTAACCACTTCAGGGTGTTGGCTTGCCGACTTCAGGTTACTCGCCCCCGCCGAGGGGAGCGGGCCCTGGAATGGAATGACAAAGCCTTGCTCGAAGCCCTCTACCAGTGATCTGGCCTCTGCTTTGTTTGGGTATTTGTTTGTTAATCTGCGCAGCTGTTGCGTAATAATGGGGGATCTGGCCAGCTGGCGCCTACAAATGTCCACCAGTCCCCTCCTTTCCCCTGCGTTGGGGCTAACGCTTCTTGCTCTTTTCTCTCTTCCCTCTTTTCGCTTCGTGTTTGGAACCTTTGCACGCAACGGTGGCGTGCTTGCCCCCGCAGCTAGCGCATGCGTGTTGGAACTTACAAGACGAGCCCCATGAGCAGTCCCCCGCCTCGTATCTCCAACAGATCGCCTTGGTTGCGGTTGGGGAGTACGATCTCCCGTTCGACCGCCTTTGATAAGAACCACTCTTTCCCTTTTGGTAGGAGCTCCGAAAGGGCTGGTCACCTTTTCCCGCCCAGGCCCTAACATCTTTGGCTGTGAGCATCTTGTGGATGAAACCCGAGACATCCTCCTCATTCCACTCCATTTCAGGGTGCCTCTGCATTTTTAATCTAAACCCTTTATCGTATTCTAACCAGGCATCCCCCGGGAACTGCTTCTGTGCTAGGTGGATATTAGCCTCGTAAAGCCACAAGTCAGCCGCGCAATGGGGGAACCTTTCCACTATAATGCATGCTATGATTCTAAAAGCATCTAACCAATTGTCGAAACTGCGCTCTTTTCTGGCCCCACGCCTTTCTCTCCTGTCCTCTTCCTTCCTGTCGCACGTGGTTAGATCAAGTCCCTCTAGCTGTATTTCGAGCAGCGAAAATATGTCAATGAATTCCTTGCGCCATATCCTCTCTTTTACCGCTAGGGGGATGAGACATACCAGGCCGGTGGCTTTCGTAGTCAGGGACGCCGGACCGGGGGATGGCCTGATGTAATGAACGTTGACTACCCCGCTCGGAGGCGGGCTTCCCAAAACGGGGCCGTAACCCCAACCGGGTAGTGGGGAGATTTGTTCCCCCTGGGCGGACAAGCTTACCTGTTCTTGCACTCTTGTCTGACGGGCCCACCCCGGGTCGACCATATGCCACGTGAGACCTGCCGCTTCCTCCGCGCGCTGCTCCCTAGGCCCTGGTACCCCTTGCCCTGTGCCATTAAGTAGCCTCGGCGCCAGCGATTTTAGACATTCCCTTACGATGTTGCTAATATGCTCACCCTTTTTCTTTTGGTCGGTGGTCTCGCTCTGGTCGCTGCCCTCTGGTCTCGGCGGGAGGGGTTTCTGCCGCACTTTCCTCAGAGGGTTCCTCTTCGATGTTCTCTTCATCGGCATGTTTTTCAACTTCTTGGGTGCGGAAGGCCCTGGTTCTTCGTCCGCCTGTTCTACCGGTCTGTTCTCTTTCCCTTTGCCCAGGTGGGGGTGAAGCCAGTCGTCGCCGTGGATGACCGATAACTCGCGGATCTTCAACAGCACCTCTGCCATCTCGTCCGGCTGGCCTTCCGACATGTCGTGAGTCACTGCGCACTTGTGTGTGGCTTCTTGGTTTCTCGCGTCTGCGTCAGGCCGTCAGCTGGGGGGACAGCTAGCTGCGTGTGCTTATCCCGGGCTCTGAGCTTGCCGCGGTTTTTTACCTGTTGTTGCTTCGGGGGAGCTGGCACGGCGCGCCGCGCTCCGTAATGCGTCCTCGGTGATGACGACCTTGATCTTCAACTGGAGCCTTGCCGTCTTCCTCTTCGTCCTTCGCCGCGTCGCCTCTCTTCCTCTTCAGTCGTTGTTGCTGTCGCGCCGTTCTCCCAGCTCCTCGAATGCGATGTGCTTCTGCTGGGAGGGCGGCGTCGCTTAAATCCTCTTGAGCCCTCCATGCAGGCCTCAGGTGAGTCCCCCTGATTGGGGGGTTCAAACAAAGCCAGGTTGACCATTGGGCGCCCTTTGGGGGCGCTCAGGTCAACAGGTCACTTCCGGTCGGGTGGCTGGTGCGCACCCCGCTTCCGCTGGTTCCTGTGCGCATCGAAGCACCCAGAACCAGTTTACCCCTGCTGGTGGCACCACGAGGGTTATGGCGCCGGCCTTCGAGCCTCCCCCACCCTTCGGGCGGGTGCGGCGGCCTCTGCAATATGAGGGAATCATTGGTTTCATTGTCTGATTCCTGGAGTCTGCATAAGTGCCTTGTGGCTCTCCATTAATAATCAGCCTCACGCATTATGCGCCCATGAACAGTACTGTGTCACAATCAGCAAGCTCAGACACAACACAATGCAATGCATGATATGACATTCTTGCAATTAAATGCCACTCCGGGGAAGAGATAAGCGGGGACAATGAATCAGTGAAAAGCCAAATGTTCTGCGATGAGCCCCTTTCCTTTGTGGTCATGTACATATGTTTTAAAGTCTACTTTTGAAATATCTGATCAACCATAACAAACAAACACAAAATATCTATGGCATCACTCAGGAATTGCATACGAGATCCTTTTAGCGTGGCACACCAGAGAGAATATGCTTTTTAGAGATTCAGCAAGCAACACTAAATACATGCATTTCACTTAATTAAGGAGAGAAGGCTGCAGAACAAGGACCCTGGTTTATAATTGTGAAGCTAAGACATCTGTAATGGAATTCCTCCACTCTTCACTAAGTTCATTGGCCTGTCATTCTGTCAGTGTTTGCTTTAAAGTAATACATTCCAAAGTATAAATCATTAAGGGCCTGTATTAGCTCTCAGTCCATCCAGCGGTCTCTATGTATATGTGTTAACCTGTCTTTTTATCTAGAAGGCCATGCGTCAGCTTAATTGTTTGTTTCTATGCCTCCAGGTCTGTGTCCTTGTCCGTTGTAGGTTGAGCCTCCAAAACAGTGCACGCGCTGTTGTGAGGCATATTGTGGGCTTTTTAAGAACATACAGGAGCTTAGAGCCCGCCCATTGATTGTCCCTGATTGGCTTTCCTGCCATTCTCTTTTGCCTGCTTCTTATTCAATGGTTTCCTTTTCCGTCTTGTGTCTGCCCCTCCTCCCAAGAGCCCTGCCAATTTACTTGCATCCTTCCGATTGCTTAATTTGTGCCGCTGGTGTCCCACAAGGAAGCCGAAGGTCTTGATTTGGGTAGAGCCAACCCAGGTCCCCCCTTCTTATCAAAACATTTGTGGAACAGAGTAAGATAAACTCAGAAAGGGAAAGCTTACAGCACTTCCATCTCTGACCCCGCAGGGTTTTGTATCTGCCCCCACCCAATTGGTCTGGCGATATTTATAACTCTTGGGATTTCGGGAGGAAGGAAAGTAAGTCAACCAACAATTGGTATAAAGATCACCACCTCTCTATGCTACTTCTTTCAGGTTTAGTCCAAAAAATGGAGAAGCACATAACTCCATATCCACTTAGTCCTCTCCTAGTGGAGCAGAGTCACAGGAAAGCTACACCAGAACTGTGGAGGGGGCAGGGGAAAAGAGGGATCTCCCTCAGTATCTGCTTTCCTTCCCCCATTCACACCTCACTCCTTTGCTTCTCTCAATTCTTCCTTCACTTTCTTCCCTACATCCGCATTTCTTCTTAATCGCTGTCTCCCTTCATTAACTGCTTTTAATTTTTCATCTTTCATTTCCACTCTCCTTTCACGTGCTCCCCGCTGTCTGCTCTTCTTCCCTTGCCTTTTTCCTCTTTCCACTTTTCATTCTCATCATGTTTCACTCTAATCTTGCACTCCCAATCTCTGCTTTCCCCACTTCTTTCCACATTCTTTGTCTACCTTTGTATCTTTGTATCTATCCTTGTCTTCAGACCTCCCCTTCTTCCTCCCTTTACCTTTTATGTTTTTCCTTCTTGTACATATCTTTATATCCACTCCAGGAATCTGTGTTTGATTTCAGTGACATACATTAAAATCTTGATGTGGCCACTCAGTCTTTCATCTTTCTGGGGTCGATAAAATGAGTGCCATTGAGCTGGATAGCAACATTTTTTATTTGGTATCAAGGCCCCTTCTGCTGAATATGTGCTTTACAAACATACATGGTGCGTTAAGGACACAGAAATGTATTTTAATCTTTTGTTTTTCAATTTCTTTGCAATATTACATTGTCATTATTCACTCTGTCCCTAGCTTCATCCAGTACCTTTCAAACGTGCATCCATTCCCTTGACCTCCTTTCTTTCCTTCGATCCATCTGTTTTCTTTTTTCTCATCCTTCGCACCTCCAGCCATACCTCCTTTCTTCTTTCCATTCTTACTTCCATATATACTCATTCATTCCCCATACTTCCTCCCTTGGTGCATTTTCCCTCCATTTATTCCTTACTTTCTTTTTTCCCCCTACTCCTTCTTTAATTTCTTCCTTTCTTATCCTCAACCCTTTCTCCTGCTGTTCTTCCTCCTTTTCTTTCTTCTTTCTATTCATCCATTACACATTGTTCACTTCTATTCCCGCACTATTCCTTAATTTCTTCCTTGCACTTTCTTTACTTATTTTCTCCTTCTTTCATCCATTACTTATTTGTTTAATCACTCCAGTACTCTCCTTTGCGCCTGCATTTGTTGCTTCCTTCTTTAATGTATTCCTTCCTTCATCCCTTTCTTTTTTTTAAACAGCACAGTGCAAGCACATTCTCTTTAGTTTGCAAAACTGCTTCAAGTCCTCAAATGGCCATTCCTAAAGCTGCATTTTGAGATTTACACACATTCTATAATTTGAGTTCATTTTGAAGTTGTTGTCATAGGCTTCCTATATGTTATATTATGTTAAGTCATATTGATTTGTATAGTGATCTAATCACTCAAGAGGGTATCCAGATGCTTGGGCAGGTATGTATGTGCAAGGCCGTCGAGGTGCTTATGTGAAAAGCCAGGGCTTCAGCTTCTTGCAGAACTCAAGAAGAAGAGGTAGGTCTGATGTGTAGAGGCGTATAGGTGTGGGTGGAGACAATAAATGAAGTGGGTGAAGCCACTGGAGGAAGTGGGAGTAGCCGGGGAGGGGCGTGGTCTGCTAAAAAAATGGGAGCACCTGCACTTAATATTTTACAAATTAAGCACTGGGTGGCAGTTACCTTGACTGCCTGATGGTGCATAGTAAGCGAGTCATCGATGGTTACGCCTGAATTGCGGACTTGACTGGAGGGCTAAGGAAGTGGTCCCATCTCACTGGGCCAATGTTGTAGGCCCCGGAGATCTTTGGGGCAGATTTACAAGCCCCTTGCGACACTTTTATGAAGCCGTTGGGTCACTTTTGCGACGCAGCGGCGGCGTAAACAATGCGCCACGTTGCAACTTATTTACAACGTGACGCATCTAGGCAGATGCGTCACGTTGTAAAGCCCTGCGCCACATGAAACCTGCATCAGGTTTCATGTGGGCATTCTGTCGCAGGAAAGCCCCGTAAAACTGACGCAGTGAAATCTACAAGATTTCACTGAGTCAGTTTTACGACGCTGCTGCGTCAAATCCTTACGCCTGCTTGAAGCAGGCGTAAGGAGTGACGCACCACGTTGAAAATGGGTGGCCCCTGTACTTTGCAGGAGTTGCGTCGTGCTTGCGACGCGACTCCAGCAATGCGCCGCCCGTACACCACAAGATGCGTCACGCATCTTACCTTCCTTGCACCATGGTGCGCCGCATTGTAAATGCGGCGCATCTTTGGCGGTGGAAGGAGGGGATTGCATGCGCCAGAACATCTAAATATGCCCCTTTGTTTTTACCAAGGATCAGGACCTCGGTTTTCTCTCCGTTAAGTTTTAAGTGATTAATATTCATCCATGATAAAATTTGCCCTAAGCCCAGCTGAAAGGGGGGATGGTCCGTCCGTACTTTCCATGGAGAGAGAGAAGATAATCTGGGAGTCATCTGCGTAGGAGAACAGACTCAGCCCAACATCTTCCGCAATATCGGCTAAAGGTCTGACATATAAGTTAAAAAGTAGGGGGCTAGGGATTGAGCCCTGAGGCGCCCCGTAGGGTGAGAGATGGATGTCAGAGCCAGCTGTTGGGGAAAAGATTTGGAAAGTGCGGTTAGCCAGGGAAGAGATGAGCCTCTTTAAGGCAGAGCCGCAGATGCCTAGTGATCTCAACGTTTTTACTAGTATTGTGTGAGATACCATGTCGAATGCTGCGCTTAGGTCTAGCAAAATGAGGACGCCAGTATCTCCAGCATCCAGATGGTGACGCAGCCTTTTCGTTACCCCCAGTATTGTTGTTTCCATGGAGAAATCCGCTCTGAAACTAGATAGTGATGGATGGAGGTTTTGTTGGTTTCGACAAATTTAAAGAGCTGGGAGTGGATGTGTTTCTCCAAAATTTTTGAAATGGCCGGCAACAGAGAGATTGGCCGGCAATGGGCTTTTTAAGAGAGGGGTCACCATTGCATGCTTCCAGTCAGGTGGAACTGTAGCTTTAAGTAGGAAAGCATTTAGAAGGTCCATAATGGCAAGCAGAGATGGTGGCTCAAGTTACTTGAGCCCAGAAATAGGTAGAGGGTCTTTGGGTGATACAGATTTAACGCTACCTAGGAGATTTTGGAAGGAGTCTGCGTTGAGTAGGGGTCAGGAGTCCAGGTTGAACTGATTGGTAATCTTGCCTGTTAAGAGAGAGGCACTGGGAAGCGCTATGAGTTACATCAAGTTAAAAGTCTTCAATTTCTAGTGCAAATATATTAACAGGGCTTGTAAGTCATTTGCTTCTGAGTGCTCAAGGGGTGGACACGCTGAGTTATGACTTTCGCTGGTCGAAAGTTCATGTTAGTGAGAGAGTAGAAAGGAAATCCTTCTTCAGAGAAAACTTTGTAAAGTCGATACAAACAAACGGAATAAAGTTGGAGGCGTTGAAGTGATTGAGGTGTTGCGTCATTGCTATTCTGAGCTGGGATTGGAGTGTTGTGTTATTGCTGTGTTGCACTGTGATTGGCTAGCAAGTAATGAAGCTGTAGTGTGAAAGGACAACCTTTGACAGAGACACACTGGGATTGGTAGACGAGTTATAGAGACTGTCTGTAGAAGGTTGAAAAGTTTGAACTAGGATTGCGATCATAATTTAAATGGGGAATCGTGTGAACTCAATTTGAGGCTTTCATTCTTTGGCAGCAGATGGTGAATAAGAAAAGGAGAAAAGATAACATATGAATTTGTAAAGCGCATATATCACCCAAGGGTCTCAAGGCGCTAAATAACAGATGTTTATTGTTACCCAAATCAATGGTGCTTATTTTATCAACCTCAGATGGATGAAAGGCTGAGTGGACCTGTGAGGACTTGATCCTGTAACCATGAAGTTGAAAACAGACTCCTGCAATGGATGCATTAGTCCACTAAGCCACCAGACCCGACTAGAAAAAAAGATCAATTTTAAAATTAGACGTAGGACTCATTCATGGAAACAAGAACAAGAGGAGGAAAGGCGGAGAAAGTGGAGAGACGAAGGTATTGAAACAGTATGAGCATATCCACTATTGGATAAGGAAGAGAAAAAAAAAGGTTAAAGATAAACCTAAGCAAGAAGCAAATATAGAAAGTGGGGAAGAAGGTGCACTGATAGAAGAATTACTTAGTGTTAGACCACCCCTGTACAATGCCACTACTGCAGAAGTGCTGAGTTCCACTGCACCAGTAATCAGTAGCGGCTGCTACCAGACAGGAGTGGTTGGGCAGGTGGGAGACGGGGTTAATTCAACCCCAAAAAAACATACCTTAAAACGGTCAGGCGCTGCCTCCCCTGCTTCCACTTCCTTCTTCATGTCTGCAGTCCAGCCGGCAGCAGGAAGCACCCGGTATAAGGGCTCCCATGAGCTCATCATAACGCTGCAATGCAGCATTATGATTGGTGTTCAGACTGGAACTGGGAGCCTGTGCATGCTCCCGAGCAGGCTGTGTATTGTAGCCTGGTTGGAACATGCAAAGTGCGCATGAACTGTTTGGTCAGACTAAGAGCCATATGTATCATAGTTCCGTTTTGCGATTCCTAAATAGCGATTTTTAAGGAATCGCTATTTAGGAATCGCAAAATGGTATGTATGAAGAAATTCGCTTTTTTTTAGCGATTCCTTAATCTTCCTTAATTGCAAATTCGCATTTTGCAAATTCGCAATTAAGGAATAATTTCCAATGCATTCCTAGGGGCCAGGAGGCCCATAGAAATGATTGCGAAATGATTCTCAAATTGCGAATTCGCAATTTGCTAATTGCAATTTGAGAACTATTGCAAGGGTGCAGGGGTGTCTCAAGGACACCCTGCTGCACCCCTGTAAATTACATGTGTGTGCATATGGCGCACATACATGCCCAATGGGCATGTATGTGCATCATATGCCACCCTCACAAATGCACAATTGTGCATATTTACAAGAAATCGCAAATTACCACCAACTACAAGTTGGTGGTAATTTGCGATTTCTAAACCTGAAATTGCAAGTCTCAAAAGCTTCATACATAGCATTTAAGGAATCACAAAATTGCGATTCCTTAAATGCTTAAGCAAAATAAGGAATCATAACTTTTTGCGATTCCTTATTTTGCTAATGTTTCTTACATTTCAAAATCGGTAAAAAGGCCGTTTGCGATTCGCTAAGGCCGAAATTCTGCAAATTTCGTCCTTAACGAATCGCAAAAGGCTTGATACATATGGCCCCAGGTGGGCCATCCAAACAGTTCATGCTTACTTTGAATGTCCAAATCACTCCTCCAGTGCTCTGGCCAGCCCCGCCCCACACTGCACACAGGACACTGACTGCAGGCAATAGGAACTATACATTATTGTTCTTTTATTTTTCCTTTTTGTGCAGTGGGGCAACGCTCCTCCACCCTTAGTGGTGGAGCCGCCACTGCCAGTAATGCCTGAGAACACAGTGACTGTGGGATCCTTCGTGGAGCCTCATGAGCCCCCAAGCTATACAGAGATCTCTGTCCAAGCTCCGACTCAGACCCCGTAACAGTTGCAATAAGCACCTCACCTTTACCTGCATATTACCAGCTCCTGTAACTGAGACCTCTTCTGACCTAGCATAAAGACATCTTTGTCGCGAGTATACCCATGATGCAGCCGCAAGTGCAGGAAGTACGGCTATAGTTCCGTTCCAAGGGGAAAATATAATTGGTAGAGAAAGTCTGGGACAATAAACTAATACGGATTTGTCGAATGCCTCTTCCAGTAAAGGGATACCACCCAGACAATTAATTTATTAAAGTTAAAAACAGAATTTAAAGAATTAGGGCCCGATTCACAGAACTAACTTAAGACAAAATCCTAAACTTACTACTTTTGGCATTCACAGAAGTTAAGATTTTGTCTTGAGTTTGTCATAAGACCGACTTAAGACAGACTTAAGACAAAATCCTAACTTAAGTCTGTCTTAAGTCTGTCTTAAGTCTGTCTTAAGTCGGTCTTATGACAAACCCAAGACAAATTCTTAACTTCTGTGAATGCCAAAAGTAGTAAGTTTAGGATTTTGTCTTAAGTTAGTTCTGTGAAGCGGCCCCCTAGTGAAGGAAAATGTGGGAGTGACTTACCTAGGATGTTATGGGTAAAAAGAGATGCTGTTTTTATTCACACAAGCATCAGGAGTGGCAAGAGAGGTATGTGCTAAAATGGAAAAGGTGGCGTATAAACATGCTGTTGGTATAATGCATCAAAATAAACTGCGGAGGAATGCAAAAATGGATGCGACTGAAAAAGAGCTGTAAATATTGAAGGTTAGATCACTGAGAATGCATGTCTATGGCTATGTACAGGATTTATAAAGCACAACTGTTACTCCGAAGAGTGTCCTGGTGTTATAGCAGTAAGACCATCAGTAGGAAAGGAGAGCGGGTCTAGGGAGAGGAGGAAAGCCAGGTCTTGAGTTTCATCGAAAACACAGGTGTCACCTTAATGCACCCGAGAGCCAATGGGAGCTTGTTCCAGAGGGAAGGTCCCAGAAAAGAGAGAGCTCTACCCCCTGACCTTGACTTTCTAATTCACGGAACGGTTGCTAGACAGAGATTTTCAGAACAGAGATTTCCCAGGGGAGCATAGAACTTGATTCTATCTTGAAGGTAGCCCGGGCCGGTTCCATAGAGAGCTTTCTGAGTAATGAGCAGTATCTTAAAAAAGATCCTCTTCCTAACTGTGGGGTAATGCAGGCTCTGAAGAAGGTAAGTGGCATGGGAATTGTGAAGAAGGAGTTAATTGAGAATATTAGAGAATTGAGTGATACAGAGAGGCTCAGAGAATAGTGGTCAACGAAAGAGAAGGTTAAAACTAAACTAAAGGAGAAAGAGGGAGAAGAAACTGCTTTAGGTGAAAAGATTAAGGGGTTTCCACTATGAGAGTTTCAGGGAGGAGTATCCATACATGTTCCTTGGTCTCATTCAGACCTCTTACATTTTACTAATACTCTTTCAAAACTCAGAGAGAATCCCAATAAATGGTATACTCAGAGGAGCAGATTGTGACCATATCAGTGGTTTTGTGGGAAGATTATGAAGTGTTGTTTGGAGTTGTGGTCCCAAAGACTAGTGGGAAGAATGTAAGAGAGCTGTTGATTGGTCCATGCAAGAACCACCATGGGTGAAATCTTGCCTATTTAGAGAGGCGTTCTGTGAAGCGCTATCCGTCACCCCAAGTTAGAAGTATAGCATTTCTAGTGTGAATTTACTAACAGAGCTTGTTAGTGATTTGCTCCTGAGTACACAAGGCGAGGACACAATGAGTTATGACTTTTACCGGTCGAAGGTTCATGTTAGTGAGAGAGCAAAAACCTTTTGTAATTGATACAGCCAAACAAAATAAAGTTGGAGGCATTGAAGTGATTGAGGTGTGTTGTATCATTGCTGTGCCGAGCTTTGATTTGGAGTGTTGCATTACTGCTGTCTTGCAATGTGATTGGCTAGGGAGTAGTGAAGCTGTGCTGTCAGACGAGGACCTTTGACAGAGGTGCGCTGGGATTGGTGAATGAGTTACAGAGACTGTCAGTGCGGAAAGGGTGAAAAGTTTGAAACTAGGATTACTTGCAATCATAATTAAAATGGGGAATCCTCTTCAAGATCTACATGGCCCACCTTGCAACCATCATCAGAAGCCACAGGCTCAACAATGTCTCCTATGCCGACAACACTTAGCTCATCCACTTATTAACCAAGGGTCCCATTCACAGAACTAATTTAAGACAAAATCCTAAACTTACTACTTTTGGTATTCACAGAAGTTAGGATTTTGTCTTAAGTTTGTCTTCAGATAGACTTAAGACAGACTTTTGTCTTAAGTCTGTCTTAAGTCTGTCTTAAAACAAACTTAAGTCAAAATCCTAACTTCTGTGCATACCAAAAGTAGTAAGTTTAGGATTTTGTCTTAAGTTAGTTCTGTGAATCGGGCCCCAAGGAACCCAATATCAGCAGGCACAACGTCCAAGAAGGGATGAAAGCCGTTGCCACCTGGATGAAGGACAGCTGTCTGAAACTCAACTCAGAGAAAACAGAAGTCCTCATCCTTGGCTCCACTGCTCCAGCCTCTCAGCATGGGACGACACCTGGTGGCCTCCCGCCCTCGGAAACCCAACCACCATGACAGACCATGCACAAAACCTCAGCATTATACTTGATTCATCACTAACGATGAACTGCCAGATCAAGGCCCTATCCTCGGCCTGCCTCCAACACCCACTGCAAACTCTGAATCCAGATAAACAGTCACACACACCCTCATCACTAGAAAATTGGAATACAGCTATGCCCTTTACACTGGAATCAGCAAAGAAATCCTTTGCAAGCTCCAGACTGTCCAGAACGCCACAGCCAGACTGATCCTAGACATCCTCCGCCGCAACCACATCACCCAAAACCTTTGCAACCTCCACTGGCTTCCCATCGAAAGATGAATTCCCTATAAGCTCCTCACGCACACATACAAAGCCCTCCACAACATCGGATTAGCATACCTAAACATCTGCCTCTTATTCTACGCACTCGAGAAACCTCCGATCAGCCGTCTTCTCTCTGGCCGTCATGCATCTACGAAACCAGAACGGGGGGAACGTCCTTCTCCTAACCCGCAGCCAAGACATGAAACAGACTCCCCCCCCACCTCAATCAAAGCCCTACACTGCTCCAGTTCAGGAAGGACCTCAAGACCTGGCTCTTCAGGTGACCACAGCACCCTACGGCACCGCCCACCCTAGCGCCTTGAGACCCTCACGGGTGAGTAGCTGTGCTATACAAACCCCTGATTGATGTAAGTGTAGCACCTTGCACTAATCCAGACAACCCTTTTGGTATTTTGTTTGGCTGTATCAACTAGTAGTAGTCTTAGACAAACACAGAAAACGCTCTAAGGGGTAGCTGTGGAGAGCAGTCTTCAGGCTGAGTCCAGAAGGAGTATAAAGCAGCTTGTTTTACCAGTACCAATCATAGAGTGTAGGTTAAGTGAAAAAGAACCACAGTGTAGTTATAAAAATATGTATTTATTATAAACATTCACTACCACATTGCAATATCTTCTACCCGGAGATATAATCACAATACACACAATACTTCAATAATAGAACACATAAGTAAAACTTTATAAATAAATAAATACACAGTGGTCTCCAGGGGGAGACCAAACCATATACTAATAAACAGTGGCGGCTGGTAACATTTGAAAGTGGGGGGGGGGGCGTAACATTATTGTCGTACTGCACTGCGGCGAGCGATCTCGAACAACCCTTTGGGCGGTTATGGGGGGGGTTCCTCACCCAAGAAAATACACCGAGATTGCACAGTGAAAGTTCCTGCCACTGCACATGACGTTCCACAGCGATTTCCTTTCCCTCCCATTTTCTTTAATGTTTGTATCACATTGTATGAAGTAGATATCTAAATGGGAAAACTGCAGGATCGCCAGAATGACAGTGACTTTCAAACATTTTCAAAAACATACGCCTATAAAACTCTTTTATGTTACCTGCCAGAATCATCATTCATTTGCATCTCCTGACGAGTTCATGAATTACCAGAAAGCACAATACACTAAAATGCCTAAAAAAAAAGCTGCACCAGGCTGGCCTCGCAAATTACAGATGCGGTAAACTCACTGAAAAGGCAGCTAGCTTTATCGCAGTTCTCTAGTTTCACTGTACTGAACAAAATGAACTCTTATTGACAGGATCCACACCTCTAAGAAGGACCAAGCCTTGAAAGCAAGTTTGTGTTGCTACTGTCTGCACAAGCCGAAAACCGCCACACAACCTTCATGCATTTGACCAACACCTCTGGTGCTGTGTCTTCGGCTCTGGGACTGAGAGTTGTGCCAGAAGGACATATATTTTAGGATTAACCTGGCAAATTAATAATCCTCATCACGTGTGGTCGAAGACACATCACAGTCCGACACTACAAACATCAACAGACAAGTTACAACATGAATATTCAATGTTTTATCCCGGGATATTAGATTCCGGCGAGTCGAATAATAACTTCAACTCTGCAACAAGCACATTTCTCTTCACATAAGCTCAAGTGAAATACATAAGCAGCATCTCAAATTGCACTATAGCACAGAGCCCTCCTATACTGCAAATGGACACCATATTGTGCAATACACTAACTCACCAAAACCCCAAAACACTGCAATGTGCAAAAACACAAAATCAAAGACGCATGATGACCATACTATGCTCACACTCCCCTAGGATACGGCAACCACTCAGGAACGCCAGAACCTTTCCGATTCTTAAAACTGGACCACAGGAACCTCATGTGGATGCGGATGGAGAAGGGACAGATTCTGACAGATCTGGGGTAAATACTAACTACCTACGCCTCAGTGAGAACCATTGTTTGCTACTATCTTGGAAACAGGCCACAAATATATTTCAAATAAAAAAAAATAAACTTACCGTCCGGAGACTCGTTCCGACTCCAGTCCCACCGTTTTCAACTTCAACGGTCCTGCACGTCATCAGGAAGGCGACGTGGCAGGCAGCCTCCCTCCCCTCCACCGCCACGTTTTTGATTGGTGCGGCCGGCTGCTCCAGGCTACGTAATTTTCCGTATACGCTGCAGCATACAGAGAGTCAGGGACTGGGTGCGTTACTCGAGGGCAGGGGGGAGTGGCTTGGGGGGTGGCTTTCCCACTGTTTTTAATACTGACTGTTTGGGCAAGCCACTGCCCCAAGCCACTCCCCCCTGCCCTCGAGTAACACACCCACTCACTCTAAAACCAGGAAGTTTAGTTCTGCTTTCTCGCTGTGCGAGAAGGCAGAAACAAATCACAAATGGTAGTTATATTACAGCATTAACTACCATTTGTCCAACTCTGCAACAAGCACATTTCTCTTCACATAAGCTCAAGTGAAATACATAAGCAGCATCTCAAATTGCACTATAGCACAGAGCCCTCCTATACTGCAAATGGACACCATATTGTGCAATACATTAACTCACCAAAACCCCTAAACACTGCAATGCGCAAAAACACAAAATCAAAGACGCATGATGACCATACTATGCTCACACTCCCCTAGGATACGGCAACCACTCAGGAACGCCGGAACCTTTCCGATTCTTAAAACTGGACCACAGGAACCTCATGTGGATGCGGATGGAGAAGGGACAGATTCTGACAGATCTGGGGTAAATACTAACTACCTACGCCTCAGTGAGAACCATTGTTTGCTACTATCTTGGAAACAGGCCACAAATAAGCATGGGCGAATTTTGCGAATCTCGCGTTCGCGAATTTTGCGGATTTGCAAATTCGCAATCCGCAAAATCCGTGAATTCTCGCGAATTTGCGGATTTTTTTTTTTTGTGTTCGCAAGTGTTTCTGCCAGTTCGCGAGGATTTGGTACTAGTTCGCAATTGCGAACTTACTTGTCGGCTCGCAACGGTCGCGACTATGTTGTTTCTACGTCTGGTTCATCATCGCAGCCTCCCAGCACCCTCTGTTTCACCACTGGCACCCTCTCTTTGACCCATGCCACCCTCTGTTACATCAATGCCACCCTCTGGTTCATCATCACTGTAGAAGATGGGGGGGAAAAGCAAGCCCACCTGCCCTGCTTGAACTGACATGAATTAATTTGGGGTTAGTTTATTAACAACACCTGCCCTGCCCCAACTGACAATAATGAATTAGGGGCTAATTAATGTGTCACTGAAAGAATTTGAAGTTCCAGCCTGGCACCTGCTTGTCTGCTCCTTTAGCTGTAAATCAGGACCTTTGTGGCATACAGTTAAGGTCAGAGCAGGGTCACACAATAGTTGCAAGCAGGCAACCGAATTCTGGAGGGCCCCCTCAGGAAGCACTACAGGGAATCGTTACAAATCATGAGGTTGACCTTTTGCACCTGCTCATTGCTTTTGCTTTTGCTAAAATCGTTTTTCGGTTTTTTCGCGCTATTCGCGGGGCGCGGCGTCGTGCGAAACCGACCGCGGAAGCCGCCAATTCGTGCGAATGAGCTTTTTATTTTTTTTGCGGCTTGTTGTTTCGCGAGTTTTTTTGCAGTATTCGCGAGCCGCTTGCAGCGCAACACGCGAATTTACCCCAAGGTCGAGTACGGGCGCGGCCATTTTGTTTGCGTGACGTATTTCCGTTTCCGCCCGCTATGTATAATCTCGCGCAGTAAGCGCATTGCGAGTAGAGGTTCGCACGTGATCGCGAGGGAAATCTAGAGGTTCGCACGAGATCGCAAGGGAAATCTCGCGCGAACTTACTTTCGCGCTCGTGAACGGGCGCCGGCCATCTTGTTTTTCATTCATTTCCTGTGTCTGGGCATGGTGTTTAATCCTCTTGGTATCTTTGCCATCCTTTGCTTGTTTTCAGGTTTTTTTTTACGATTTTGCTTCTTATCTATCCCTCTCTTTTCCTAGCTGTATATTTTTGTCTTTTCTGCTATTTTTCTTTACTTTTAAACTACTTTTTTAAACTCTTTTCTTTTCTTCTTCCCTATCCTATTCTTTCTTAATTTTCTACTTCTTCCTACCTTACCTTCCCAGACCATGGTCAAGCCAGGCGCCGTGAAGCTGCCCAGGCACTTGAGGGCCGCAGCGGCGGCGGGGAGTAGTACTGGACCCAGTGCCAGGACAGCATGCGGGAGATTGAGGGGGGAGCAGGTGACGCGACGGGAGATATTCAGCCCGGAGGAAGTGGGCGCGCTGGTCTACTTCGTCCAGCGCCGCCTGCCCAGGACCATCGCGGGAGGCGGCAGGATCGCGGCCGGCGGCTACAACATGCGGGAGCGCCGGAAGCGGTGGGAGAAGGTGTGCTGGGCCATATCCCACCTCTACGGGGTCTAGCGCACCTACAGCCAGGTCGCCCATCGCTGGACGGACCTCCTGGACCGGGAGCGCGACCTGCTGGACCAGCTCGGCTTGGAGATCCCCGGGCTTGGTGAGTAGTAGTAGCCATTTCATCACTCACTACTATGATGTTTTCTCCTGCTCTGTGTTGTTGTATTGCAAATATTTGTTTTTTACATGGAGCAAGCCAATAATGCCGCTGATGACGATTACATTGTAGTTAAATTATATTTCAAAATCTTCTGTGCATTTCAGGTGCACTGCTCTCCTTCTCAGTGGCGTTGCTACTATGCTTATTTGTTTTCTATTTCGTGGTCT
Source organism: Lissotriton vulgaris (assembly GCF_964263255.1). NCBI lineage: Eukaryota > Metazoa > Chordata > Amphibia > Caudata > Salamandridae > Lissotriton > Lissotriton vulgaris. The sequence goes on from NC_141685.1 coordinate 246,111,848, forward strand.
CATTGGCCTGAGTAACTATTATGTATGAGTGTACTTTACAGAACTGCGTAATGCTAGACACTAGGGGGCAGATTACATTTACAAGCCCCTTGCGCCACGTTTACGTTACCTTGCGTGACGCAACAGCGGCGTAAACGTGCCGCATCCCTGCGAGTCATTTACAGCATGACGCATCTAGGGAGATGCGTCACGTTATAAAGCCATGGGCCTGCACCACAATGGGTGCGTTCCTAGTACGCAGGGTGGGCAGTCCGGCGGCTGTGCGCCTCGCAAAATTGCCTGCGTGAAATCTACAAGATTTAACGCAGGCACTTCTGCGACGCTGCTACGTCAATTCAATTCCTTATGCCTGCTTGAAGCAGGTGAAAGGACTGACACAGCATGTTAAGTATTGGGTGGCCCTGAGCATTACTGGAGTTGCATTGCGTTGGCGACGTGACTCCAGCGATGCGCCGCTCTTACGTGACGAGATGCGTCACGCAAGTGCCTACCCTTGCGCCAGGGCGCGCCGCATTGTAAATGAGGCGCATCTGCCGTGTCGCAAGGGTAGTTTTGCGTGACGCATTTGATCTGGCGCATCTCTGGAGATGCGCCAGAACGCGTAAGTAAGTATGCCCCTAAGGGGCAGAATTGCAATTACCGTTGCATCCCTGCAAAGTAGCAGGGATGCGCCATTAATTGTGCGGCCCGCTACCACCACCAAACATGGTGCGCCGTATTTGCAATGCGGCGCACCATGGGCCCAAAACGTCACCGAAGCTTTACTGCTGGAGTTGCGTCGCAACGATGGCGCAGCTCCAGCAATGCTCTGGGGTACCCTATCTCCCCAATGCTGGGTCAAGCCGTACGTCTGCTTCAAGCAGGTGCAGGGTTTGTGTGACGCATCATTGTCCTAAAGGTGACTGATTGAAATTTTGTAGATTTCCCACAGCCACTTTTAGGATGTGTTCCAGCGCAGGAATGCCCTCCCTTGCGCCGGAACGCCCCCTGATGGCGCAGGGCTTTATAACAGGATGCATCTCTCAAATGCGTCACGTTGTTATAATATTATACGCCACACCATGGCGCCCTTTTTTGTTTAGCTGCTGCGTCACAAAAGTCACGCAAGAACAGAGCAAAAGAGCCGCAAGGGGCTTAAATCTGCCCCTTCCTTTGTACCCCTGACAATAAGAAAAATAGTGGCGGTGGATTGATAGTTTGACTATTTAACCCCTTCCATGCTGGTGACGAACCCCAGCCGTCATGCACTACAGTGCTCGTGTGCTGATGACGGCTGGGGTTCGTCATGGCCCGCCCGTGTTCTGCCGGCGGCCGCACACGGGGAAAATCGCGGCCGCACGGAAGGGGTTAAATGACTGGTAATGTAGCAGGCAACTGTTAGTGTTGTCACTGATCTGACTGAAATCACAATGGAGTTTGTCTGTCACTTTGCGTCTTGCCTGCGGACTGCTGCCTGCCAGTCCTAGGTGAAACTTTCAGTACTTTGTTTAGTGAGTTACGTGACTTTCGAAGTCACAGGTCCGCAAATAAATGAAAACTAACCCTAATCAATATAATTTCGCGGAAATATTTTGTTATTGTTCTTTTGAAATATTTGATTTAGTTGACATTGACAAGCAACAATCATCCATGTTTTCTGTTCTTTCTTTCATGTTGTACGTCAGCTCCCCCCAGGGGCGAGAGGAGGACACAGGAGCAGCAGGCGGCGGATGCTGTTCAACATGGCCAGGATCGGGCAGGCGAGGGCTCCTTTGCTGGCCCCAGTAAGTTTTCATTTTAGACTAGTACCTATTTTTCCTAGCGTTCCTCATTTGACTTTTTTCAAAATTGTCTTTCATCTTCTTGTAGACTGTATCTAAATTCTTATCCTGCCTCTACTATGACTCCCTGTGGTATTACTAGATTATTCTTATTAGTCTGTCTGTGTAGCTAACTAAGATTGCACGGTTGGCGAAACTCCCATGATTCTAGTCCGCAATAGCTCTATCAACTTAGTGCAGTCCTCTGGGATTGTCCATAATGTCTTTTTAAGTGTTCTATCTGGACTCATGCTTGCAAAAATTGCAAAACCTTTCGCTCAGTCACTCTAGTCTGGACCAAAAAACACAGATTGTATTTAAGTTTAAAAGCTTTATTAAAAGTAAACACATTTATTAAAATGAAGTCATAATAAAACTAAACGTGTAACTGATAATGGAAAAGTGGTTAGTGCTGACGATTAATTGAAGACATTTCTTGTGGTCGAGCCGAGCTCTCACCTGGTTTCAACTTGATCTTGTTGTTAGAAGTCCATCTTCTGTCTGTGTGGAGAAAAATGGTGCGTGTTAAAAAACCAGCCTTCATCAGTTGTGCCAAAAAGTGCAGCAAGACAACCTTCCCTGGAAAAAGGGACATTTTTTTTAACTTTAAAGAGAACAGTCACAAATTACATTGTTTTCACATGTCTTCATTCCTAGACCAAAGACTAGTGAGTGCTTTATTCTAACATTCTTCAATGTACTTTGTAGGTGGAACATCTGGTGGCGGGGCCAGCGTGGAGGTGGTGGTGCTCGACACGGAGGCGGAGGGCGATTCTTCAGGGGAGGAGGCGGCGGCTGTGAGAGTTGAGACGGTGGTGGTGGCGGCCAGAGGTAAGCTCTTATATATTCCTTACTTATTGAGATTGAAGACTAGCTGGGAAGGCAAGAATATGAGATGCATGGCTGTGTGAATGATGAAGCAATGATGGGTGGAAGGACAACAGCCTGGGTGGGTGACACAGAAACTGTATGTGTCCATATACCTGGATCATGCTACTATCTGACTCTTAGATAGCATATGTGTATCTAGAGCAGGGGTACTCATAGTATGGCCCGCGGGCCGGTGGTGGCCCGGCAAGCCTTCCTTGGCGGTGCGCAGACCTTGCAGACAATCACTGCTCCCCCGGCCCCCACAGAGCAGAGGCTTTTTTGTATTTCACCTGTTAGCGCCCCTGCATCTCCACTCTGACAATCACTGCTCCCCCGGCCCCCACAGAGCAGAGTGGAGATGCAAGGCCACAAAGAGGTGAAATAGAACAAAGCCTCTGCTCTGTGGGGCCGGGCAAGCAGTGACTGTCAGGGTGGAGATGCAGGGGCGCTACAACAAACAAAGCCTCAATAATATGTTAATGGTCTTTTAAAGACCTGTTAAGTACTTTGGTGTTGTCTGTGTGTGCGCGTTGAGGAAGCGGTCTCAACCCGGGCTGAAGGCTGACACAGATAGACACACACACAGTGAGATGACAGAGGGGGAGGGAGAGGGAGGGCAGGAGGGAGAGAGAGATGGAGAGGGAGGGCAGGAGGGAGAGCAGGAGGGAGAGAGATGTATGTAAATGCTGGGTCTGGTGGCTCAGTGGATGAAGGCATCTGCTGCAGGGACCTGTGTGCAACCTCATGGTCACAAGTTTTCGTTTTGCTTTAGCCCCGCCCCCTTTGACTCCGCCCCCACCAGTGCGGCCCTCGGCCCCAAACTACACTGTAAATTTAGCCCCTGAGAGAAAGTTTGTGAGTACCCATGATCTAGAGAGAGTAGACGGTCAGTGGATGAACTAAGTGTAACTTTGAAGAGCATGTAACACTGCACCCGCACGTCCGTTCCAGTGTAGGAAAGGCAAGGAAAAGAAGTTTTAATTTTGTCCAAATACTACCATAAATAGTAGCAGTAGTTTGTATTGCAAGCACAGCATAGATCCGGTTATTACGGTGGCCACTCCCTACCTCTCTTAATAAGTTTAGTAGTACTCAGTCATTCATGTGTGGATGTATCACTGGTCACTCAATAAAAAGCAAAGCACCTAAAGTCATCCCATATATAAGCAAAAACATCCCATGTGAAGTGATAGATAATCAGATTATTTATCTTCTTCAATTTTCCATTTCTAGTACTCATTTCCACTGTAGGGTGAAAGTTAAATTAATTAAGCAGTAGCCCTTGAGTTGTAACAGAGTATTCTCAGTGCCACCCGTAATAGAAAAGTAAGAGCTTCACCACCTGCATGTACTGGACGGGTACAGTAACGCAACGCAAGTCTAGGTCACTCCTCATGGCGTGCGTCTCTTTTTCTCGGGTGCAAGTTTACTGCGCTGGCATTATGCCGGCTTGCAGAAGATAACGTACCAATTTTCCTAAACAAGAGACAAGAAGAAGAATAAGACTGGTGTACTTTCATAGTCGACTCCAATGGAAGTCCATAGTGCTCGTAGGATTTGTTCCTTAAACTCCTACTAATGTTAGAGCAAGGATGAAGAAGTGTGAGGTTAGATAGATACTGGCCTCAATAGTTATGTAATGCGCTTGCAATTAGCTAGTTGTAGTGCAACACAAATTTCTGCTGAATGATTGAGTTAATCTTAAAGAGCATTGGTTACAGACTATGTCTTTCTTTCTTCATATAGGTTCTCCTTCCAAACGAACAAGGAGGAAGGAGCTGGCTAGAGCGGCTCGGCAACGGAGGATCGATGCCACTGTGGCCGAATATCGGCGGCTGGTGGCCCTGGAGGACGAAGAAAGTGTGCAGTCGACCACAACAACTACGTCGTCTGCATCGGCCTCCGTGCCCTTCGGGCTGCCAGTGCCACCCAGCACAGTGGTCCACCCAGACTGAGCCGGGCTGCCAAAGCCAAACGCCACCGCCGAGTAGCAAGGACAACAGCTTCCTCTCACAGCTGTTGCACCTGCAAGGCATTGAAGGCACCCCTGCGCCGCAGTACCCTGATGGTGTCCCGCCTCCAGCAGGAGCTCCACCACATTTCCAACCAGTTGGAGGGGCTCCGCGTAGAGCACGCCTTGCTCCGCCAGGAGCATGATGCCATGGCCCAAAAAGTAGACAGCATCCACCCATAGTGTCCCTTGCCCCTTTTTTAGAGACTTTTGGGGGGTGGGAATTGGGAGTTGGGTTTTTGGGGACTTTTGAAGGACAATCGTTGGGGTTAGGGAGGGTCTTGCGGGAGATTATTTTGTTAGGGATATAAATATACTTTTTCAAACTTTATCTGAGCATACCCGTTTCTTACTGCTTGCCTGGTGGGTGGGGGTTTACAGTGACTTTGTTTTCCTGAAAGTTTAGTTCCATTTTCTTCCTTTAAGTGTAAATGCCCAAATGTTTTCAACACTAAGTGCCTCTCACAGAGTAATTGAAGTGAATCCAAGAGTCCTAGGACTTTAGTAGTACTACCGTCAGTCTCTCGTCTCTCCTACTAATACTCCATTATACCCCCAAACCACCAAATGCTTATCTTACCTGTAATTTGTGTTTGAAAGTAGGGCTAGACCCAGGGCTGGCTCCACGATAACCAGCGAATAAGGTTGGCAATCTTGGTCGGATAAAATTTCCTCATAGCGGTGGTACTAGTGGTGTGACACAGTGGCAGTTGCATGCCTATGAAAAAAAAGAAAAATAAATCTGGTTTGTCCTCCTGAGCAATTTAACGGTACAACTGAGAATATAGCAGGTGACAGAAGTACACTAGAACAGTGCCACATTGTAGCCTAACAAATGGTAAAGTATAACTACTAATTCGGTTGCAGTTCTTTGACATTAGCCATGGGTCTTTGTCAAGCAGAGTAAGAATATATCCTCGGATTTCTTCACCAGCCTGTTGCTATCACCTTATCCTCCCCAGCAAGTGTGTGGATTTATTGCTGTAATTTAGTCACACATCAATCAAAACCACACAGCCCGGGGGAAGAGGGTTAGGGTTTGAAAAACGGATGGGTACGGGGGTTTTTGGGAAAGGTTTTGGGAGACAAGAAAAAAAGCACAGCATAGACAAACAATTGAACATAAACAATTCTTTGGGTACAAACCTATCCATCAATCTTTGAAAGTGCATGCACTACTGCATGCATGTCCGTGAAAAGTAAGTAGTACTTTCGACAACTGTGGAAGAAAGAATGTGACAGTACAGGGCCTGTGTGGAATTAATGATAACGATATTCAACATAAGGTCTCTGTACTAGCCAGATACCCGAGAGCCTTGCTGGTCACTATAAATCCATTCACAACAACACTCAATGGGGTTGGTCTGGAAGGTATAGTAGATAGAAAAGGAGAAATTGCTTTTTATCTAGGTGTCCCCTCACTCACCAGGGTTGCCCCTTGGTGACATGCTTCATCATTGGGGCCATCCCAGTCCTCTACGGGCCGGGGCGTGCTGCGACTTGCGAATTACGTAGGAGCACTTACAAATGACTATGTGTGGTGCAGATGTGATAGTGGAGTGGACTAAGTGATGTGTTAAGGGATCAATTTAGAAGCAGAGAGAGATCCAAGAAATGCAGTCACAGTCAGAGAAAAAGGCAAGGGAAGGGATACTGTATCTATGTGGTTGTAGTTGTCCTGTTGGAAGTGGTAAGTAAGTTGCCTGCAGAAAAAAAATCCTCTTATTAGCGGCACTCCTCCATTGCAGCCGACGCTTCGTCCATCGATGTTGGTCACCAGAAGACACCCTGTAAAAAAAAGCACAGCATAGACAAACAATTGAACATAAACAATTCTTTGGGTACAAACCTATCCATCAATCTTTGAAAGTGCATACACTACTGCATGCATGTCAGTGAAAAGTAAGTAGTACTTTCGACAACTGTGGAAGAAAGAATGCGACAGTACAGGGCCTGTGTGGAATTATTGATAACGATATTCAACACAAGGTCTCTGTACTAGCCAGATACCCGAGAGCCTTGCTGGTCACTATAAATCCATTCACAACAACACTCAATGGGGTTGGTCTGGAAGGTATAGTAGATAGAAAAGGAGAAATTGCTTTTTTCTAGGTGTCCCCTCACTCACCAGGGTTGCCCCTTGGTGACATGCTTCATCATTGGGGCCATCCCAGTCCTCTATGGGCCGGGGCGTGCTGCGACTTGCGAATTACGTAGGAGCACTTACAAATGACTATGTGTGGTGCAGATGTGATAGTGGAGTGGACTAAGTGATGTGTTAAGGGATCAATTTAGAAGCAGAGAGAGATCCAAGAAATGCAGTCACAGTCAGAGAAAAAGGCAAGGGAAGGGATACTGTATCTATGTGGTTGTAGTTGTCCTGTTGGAAGTGGTAAGTAAGTTGCCTGCAGAAAAAAATCCTCTTATTAGCGGCACTCCTCCATTGCAGCCGACGCTTCGTCCATCGATGTTGGTCACCAGAAGACACCCTGTAAAAAAAAGCACAGCATAGACAAACAATTGAACATAAACAATTCTTTGGGTACAAACCTATCCATCAATCTTTGAAAGTGCATGCACTACTGCATGCATGTCAGTGAAAAGTAAGTAGTACTTTCGACAACTGTGGAAGAAAGAATGCGACAGTACAGGGCCTGTGTGGAATTATTGATAACGATATTCAACACAAGGTCTCTGTACTAGCCAGATACACGAGAGCCTGGCTGGTCACTATAAATCCATTCACAACAACACTCAATGGGGTTGGTCTGGAAGGTATAGTAGATAGAAAAGGAGAAATTGCTTTTTTTCTAGGTGTCCCCTCACTCACCAGGGTTGCCCCTTGGTGACATGCTTCATCATTGGGGCCATCCCAGTCCTCTACGGGCCGGGGCGTACTGCGACTTGCGAATTACGTAGGAGCACTTACAAATGACTATGTGTGGTGCAGATGTGATAGTGGAGTGGACTAAGTGATGTGTTAAGGGATCAATTTAGAGGCAGAGAGAGATCCAAGAAATGCAGTCACAGTCAGAGAAAAAGGCAAGGGAAGGGATACTGTATCTATGTGGTTGTAGTTGTCCTGTTGGAAGTGGTAAGTAAGTTGCCTGCAGAAAAAAAATCCTCTTATTAGCGGCACTCCTCCATTGCAGCCGACGCTTCGTCCATCGATGTTGGTCACCAGAAGACACCCTGTCCACTGCCTGCCTGATGCTGAATTGTGGCTCGCTACTGTGAAGCCTGACTCCATCCTTTTTTCCCCATTGCAGAGACTGAAACCCGGCCTGTAATTATTCAACGAAAAACAGGAAGCGATATAATATTACAACACCACTGATAAATAAATATAAGGTATGTAGGCTGTGGAGTGCAAAAAGTCACAATTTGATTTTCCTAGTAGACAGTACCATATTTTTGAAAGTGCGTACTCTGAGTCACCTTTTGAAGGATAAATAAGTATGGGCAAATTAATGTAGCGGATCTTTCCCCTCAAGCTAGGTGTACTGTAAACTGTGTTTTAGAACAAAATTAGATCTTCCTAGCAGTGCTCCCACCCAGACCCTTACTAAAGCCAGTCGCAAAAATGTAGAAGACCCCCAATCAAATCTCAAAAAACGAGGCCTAGCAGAAAACTGGTGACAAAACTTACTTTGAAAGTAAAAGTAGGCCGAAGTACCCCCTTCCTAATTACCCCTTACCCACCGTGGATTGCATCCAAACCACTTGCAAGCAACCAAGCAAAAGTAGCCATAGCCAGCATCGCTCCAATACTCGAAATCCCCCCCACTCAAACACATGAATTAGAAATACCTCTAACCCTAACGAACCCTAAGTTAAGAATAGTGGCAAAGGCTTTCTTTAACTATGCCAAATCCCCCCTTTCCCACCATGGATTTTCTTCAAATGACTTGCATCCAAAATTACACATTCTCACGAGTGCTCTAAGACCCCAGAACTCAGTTGCAAAAATTTAGAACACCGCGAAACACATGCAATCCTGCTGCTAGGGCTAACCCTAACGAACCCTAAGTTACAAAAAGTGCCAAAAGGCTTTTCCGTGAGGATTTTGTCCCAACCACTTCTACCCGGTATTAGACCTTCCCAGGAATGCCCCAAGACCCGCCAACCCAACCCACCCGCTAAGAAGCATAACACCCCCAAACAGGCCAAAAGCAAAATCTCATACTGGCAATATTTCTCGGCCTTCGGTCCAAACGCGCTGCGTAGCTAGGCCATAAGTCGGGGTTGCCACGACGGATTTCCTGAAAAGCAAATGCAATCAAGATTAGAGTGTCCCAGCAGTGCTCCCAGACCACGAAACTCACCCACAAACACCAGGAAGCCCCCCAAACAGGCCCCCAAAAACGCTACATTGAGCAAAATGTCAGAAATAGCCCAAAAAAAATCGGCCTGGATTTTGTCCCAACCACTTCTACCCGGTATTAGACTTTCCCAGGAATGCCCCAAGACACGCCAACCCACCCGCCAAGAAGCATAACACCCCCAAACAGGCCAAAAGCAAAATCTCTTACTTGCAATATTTCTCGGCCTTCGGTCCAAACGCGCTGCGTAGCTAGGCCATAAGTCGGGGTTGCCACGACGGATTTCCTGAAAAGCAAATGCAATCAAGATTAGAGTGTCCCAGCAGTGCTCCCAGACCCCGAAACTCACCCACAAACAGACGGAACCCCCCCTAAGAGCACCTCAAAGGCAAGCAAGTCATCAAAAACACAAAAAAAATTCCGCCTGGGATTTGGTCCAAAACACTTTTATCCGGTATTAGAGCTTCCCAGCAATGGCCCCAGAGCCGTCAACCCAGGAGAAAACGAGTAGAAGACCCCCAAACAGCCAAAGAGCAAAAGTACAAAAATGGGGACTTAGTCAATTTTTCACAAATTTCCCAAATCACTCCGCGCGCGCCCTGCAGCTAGGCCCTAACTCCCCTCTGCCACCATGGATTTGCTTCAAACCTCTTGCAAAGTAAAGTATATATAGCCAGCAGTGCGCCCAGACCCCGAAACCCACCCACAAACACCAGGAAGCCCCCCAAACAGGCCCCCGAAAATGCTACATTGAGCAAAATGTCAGAAATAGCCCCAAAAAAATCGGCCTGGATTTTGTCCCAACCACTTCTACCCGGTATTAGACCTTCCCAGGAATGCCCCAAGACACGCCAACCCACCCGCCAAGAAGCATAACACCCCCAAACAGGCCAAAAGCAAAATCTCTTACTTGCAATATTTCTCGGCATTCGGTCCAAACGCGCTGCGTAGCTAGGCCATAAGTCGGGGTTGCCACGACGGATTTCCTGAAAAGCAAATGCAATCAAGATTAGAGTGTCCCAGCAGTGCTCCCAGACCCCGAAACTCACCCACAAACAGACGGAACCCCCCCTAAGAGCACCTCAAAGGCAAGCAAGTCATCAAAAACACAAAAAAAATTCCGCCTGGGATTTGGTCCAAAACACTTTTATCCGGTATTAGAGCTTCCCAGCAATGGCCCCAGAGCCGTCAACCCAGTAGAAAACGAGTAGAAGACCCCCAAACAGCCAAAGAGCAAAAGTACAAAAATGGGGACTTAGTCAATTTTTCACAAATTTCCCAAATCACTCCGCGCGCGCCCTGCAGCTAGGCCCTAACTCCCCTCTGCCATCATGGATTTGCTTCAAACCTCTTGCAAAGTAAAGTATATATAGCCAGCAGTGCGCCCAGACCCCGAAATCCACCCACAAACACCAGGAAGCCCCCCAAACAGGCCCCCGAAAATGCTACATTGAGCAAAATGTCAGAAATAGCCCAAAAAAAATCGGCCTGGATTTTGTCCCAACCACTTCTACCCGGTATTAGACCTTCCCAGGAATGCCCCAAGACACGCCTACCCACCCGCCAAGAAGCATAACACCCCCAAACAGGCCAAAAGCAAAATCTCATACTTGCAATATTTCTCGGCCTTCGGTCCAAACGCGCTGCGTAGCTAGGCCATAAGTCGGGGTTGCCACGACGGATTTCCTGAAAAGCAAATGCAATCAAGATTAGAGTGTCCCAGCAGTGCTCCCAGACCCCGAAACTCACCCACAAACAGACGGAACCCCCCCTAAGAGCACCTCAAAGGCAAGCAAGTCATCACAAACACACAAAAAATTCCGCCTGGGATTTGGTCCAAAACACTTTTATCCGGTATTAGAGCTTCCCAGCAATGGCCCCAGAGCTGTCAACTCACCTGCAAAGAAGTACAACAACACCCCCACAAGTGCTGAGTCTTTCTTCATTGGGCGTAAACCAGCCCTCTGGTTTGATGGAAATAGGAGTCTGGAGGAGGAGGATAGAGGAGCATGTTCTTCTGAACTTGTGAACCTGAGGAATGCAGACTGTGGCAACTTCAAATCAATTAGCAAACCAGTGCAGACAGTTCTGCTGATGGGCTTGATTTTGTGATTATCTGATTAAAGTTTGAAATATATTAACTGTGCACAACAAAGAAAGACAGACACACAGGAATAAAAGTGAATAAGGATGAAAAAGAAAGTTATTGATTCGTTGTCTCATTTTCAGGGCTCGGTATCACGGTCCAGGAATAAGAATAAGGCTTCGTCATCATACTCTGCGAATTCAGGCAGGGTGAGCTCAGTGTCACCTGACAGAGTAGAAATTCCCTCATCTACGTTGCTGGCCACCTCCTCTTCATCCGGCACGCTTTCTCGTACTCTGAAATCTGGTGGTATGAGGTGCTGATTCATCTTGATCATTGTTAACCTCTCCACATTTTTGGGTGAGAGGCGGCTCCGTTTGGGAGTTACAATGCCACCAGCAGCACTGAAAACCCGTTCAGAAGACACACTTGCGAGTGGGCAAGACAAGTAGTTTAAAGCCAGGTTGGTGAGCTGTGGCCACAATTCTTTTTTCCCATGCCAATACGCCAATGGGTCAGAATTAACATAGACCTCTGTTGAGTCATTCAGATAGTCCTTCACCATCGACTCAAGGTCCTCATCAAAGGTTCCTCCACTTTGCTTAGCTCTTGCTGTGCCTCTGACCTTTTGAGAACCAAACCCACGCAGAGCTAGCCAATCCTCTTCAGCCTCCAATGTTTCTGCTGTGTCTCGTGCAGATGATCCGGTTGCCGGTGTCTTTAACGGCTGAGAGGTCACTTGTGCCACAGCCACAGGTGCAGAAGTGGATTGTTTTAACTGGGGATGGCCTGCTGATGTACTGCCATTTCCTTCAATTTTCAGCCGTTCTGTTTCAAACCTCTTGGCTGACAAGGCTAGCCAACGTTTGTACTTTGGAACATGTTCATCATCAAAAGGAAAGAATGCTTGGCCTGCCAGCGCCTTTTTGTAGCGTGGATCCAGAATAGTAGCACAAATGTAATGCTGTTCTGAGTGGATCTTTTTAAGACGTTCATCACCTTGTAGGAGCTCTAATAATTTCTCAGCCAGAAGCAAAGAGTCTTGGTTTTTGTCATCTTTTTCAAACACAGAACACACCTCCTTCAGTTGGTCCTCCAGCATGTACAACAATGGGATAGCTTTTCCCAAATTAGAGTCCTCCTTGCTGACTGCACGCGTGAAGAACTCAAAAGGACGAAGCATGTGTGTCAGGCTTTGAACTATGTTCCATTGCGCCGCACCCATCCTCAGCTCCTCTGTACCCTCTGTAAGGAAATATTGATCGAGTTCCGTATACTGCTCATACAGACGCTCAAGCATGTAGAAGGTTGAGTTCCAACGTGTTACCACCTCCTGGATGAGTGCTTTCACTGGCATTTTACGTTGATATAGCAGGCTCCTCAGCTGCTTCCGGGCCTTAAAAGAATGGCTGAAATGGTTGCACATTTTTCGGCAGGTGTCCAATACACTGTACGCTGCACTGCCTTTATTACCCAAGAATTTTTGGACAACCAGGTTTATACAGTGCGCCAAACACGGCACTCTGAAATAGTAACCGTCCCTCATGGCCTTAACTATATTGGCGCCATTGTCCGTGGAAACATAACCAACCTGGCGTTTTAGTGGGGACAGCCAGTTAAGGACCTTTGTGTTAAAGACATCCAAAATGTTTTCTGCTGTGTGACGTTTCTCCAAACCAAACATGGCTAGTGTTGCATGTTTCCGAGCAGCTTTAAAAACAATGTCCGCGTCAACACCTGCGTTTAGCTTTGCTTTAGCCCCTGAAAAATAGACCCAGTGTGCAGTGATGCACATGTAATCAGCGCCTGCGCCACTGGTCCACATGTCTGTTGTCAGATGTATAGTGTGAACAGCACTCTTCTGCAAAGCTGCCCCAATCACCTTCAGAACATCTTCATGTAGTGCTGGAACCGCAACTCGGGCAAAATAGAACCGGCTAGGAACCTTCCATTTAGGGCAGAGCGCTGCCACTAATTCTAGAAAACCAACCCCTTCTACAAAAGAAAAAGGGAGAAGGTCCAGAGCTAGCATTTTAGCCAGCTTAGTGTTATAGAGACGCGTCAGTGGGTGGTTGCATTCATATTGCGCTTCTGTAAACAACATCTTTTTAATGTTGCCCTGGACCAAGGATTTACGGGATGATGATGATATCTTCGACCCAGTTACGCTCGCTGATGAACTTTTCCGCATTGATGTCTCACTCTCTCCCACACTCTTAGTGTGCCTCACATGGGGTGTGCTGCTGACAGGGGTACTGGGTGTAAGTGAAGTGTTTGAATCGTCTTCTTCCTCCTCGTCATCATCAGAAGAAAAATCAACGTTTTCATTACGTGCTATTCCGGCTTGCTTAAACGCCTCTAGGTGCGGAAACTATTGGACAGGGTGCGCTCTCTTAAGGTGACCTCTCTGGCCTCCGGTACCATAGTTAGAACCAAGCTTACCACGACCAACTCGAACCTTACAAAGGCTACAAATGGCTACGTTTTCCATTTTTGGGCAAACACTAAAGAAGTCCCAAACTGGAGACTTGAAATGTCTTTGGGGCCGGAGGAGGCGGCGATACTGGTGGTGGTGGTCCCGCTGCTAATGCCAGATGAAGTGGAGGATGTGGATTGCCGAACTTCAGTACGTTTTGCACTTTCACCACCACGAATTGAGGTCGAGGACGAGGTGGGTACCTTCTTGCGAGGAAGAAATATGGAAGCGGTAGGTTTTGGTGTACTACTTAACTCCAAATCTAATGATTCCATTTCCATTGCCTCCTCGCCGACATCATCATCACGCTCAGCAGCTTCTCGGGATAGGGTCAAAATGTCTCTTTGCTGCATGCCCGGTGGGGCTGCAGTGACCTTTGTGATGACTGGCTCGTCGTCATCGTGAGAGGCTTCATCACCAGCAGTATCTGTCACTTCTTGTTGAGCCTCATCACACTCCATAGGTATGAGTTTTTCGACGACCTTCCTTTTACGCTTAGGTACCTGTGTTAGATCATGGTGTGCCTCACTGTCAGACCGCAGTTGTGGTTCCCAAGACAGATCACTTGCATCAGAACGAGGTGGGCTTGAAGAAGATGTAGACACCCCCCTTGATCTTTTCCTTGCTAGGGATGTGGAAGACAATGAATGATCATCAGGAGGAGTGGCTTCCAATGATACCTCGGCTTCATTGTCGATTTCCTGATGTGCCCCTACTTCGGGAGGAACAACTATTGTGGGCACTTGTGAACCTCCATGCACCTTTGCTTGCGCATCTCCTTTTGCTGCCTCTCCTTCAAGATTGTGCTCTGTGATTTGCGCTGTGCCTGTACGCTTACACTGCAGTATTAGCCCTCAAGCGCCCGTTTTAACTAGCGCTGTGCTTGTGTGCTTAGACGCCCGATTTTTATTAGCGCTGTACTTTGCTGACGCTGTGTTTGCTATACGACCTGCTGGTCCATTTGCTGCCCCTGCCTCACTTTCACTATCACCCTCCATTTTGCTGGTTGTAGTTTCCTGGACCGCCCCTCCTCCCCGCTACCGCCTCCCAGCTGCTGCCCCTCCCACGCTCCGCCCCCTCCAACATCCATTTATGGATAATGCCTCCACGCGCAGCGTCCACGCGCTTCGGACACGCCGAAGGTGCGCCAAAGGTAAGCCCGTCTACGCCCGTCCGCGCCTGGACCACGCCCAGCGCCAGACCCCCTGCCCCTCGCGCTGCCCAGCCCCCCCGCGTTACCTATGATGCCGCCACCCTCCTAGCCCTTAACCCCGGCCGCTCCCCCAACTGCGTCCAAGCCGCTCCTGGACGCACCCATGGACCGTTCTCCTGCCTCTCCTGCAAATTTAGCGGCACCGACAACATCTCCGCTGCGACCACAACACAGATTCCCGACCCCAACCACCTAGAATGCATCCTTCTCAACACCCGCTCGGTCCACAGGCACGCCATTGACCTTTGGAACCTACTAGACACCATCTCTCCTGACGTCGCCTTCCTAACGGAAACATGGATGAACGCTTCCTCCGCCCCTGACATCGCCATCGCTATCCCTGAAGACTATAAGATCACTCGCAAGGACCGCACCGACCATACAGGAGGAGGAATCGCTATCGTCCATAAGAAATCCATCCGCATCACCACCAGCTCCGACGCCAACCTCGCTAACTCCGAACACCTTCACTTCCAGATCCACATCGACCCCACGACCACACTCAGAGGCACCCTCCTCTACAGACCACCAGGACCACGCGCAAAATTCAGTGAAGACATCACGGACTTCATCACCCCACACGCACTCCCCTCCAAAGACTACATCCTCCTGGGAGACCTCAACTTCCACCTTGAAAAGAGCAACGACCGCAACACCGCCACCCTCTTAGACAACCTCGCCAACCTCGGACTTAAACAACTGGTCACTTCCCCCACACACATCGCAGGTCACACTCTCGACCCCATATTCACCTCCAGCAACCATGTCTCCTTCAGCCACACTACAGATCTCCTCTGGACTGACCACAGCTGCGTTCACGTCACCTACAACAAGCCGAAACCCATCATCCACCTCCAACCAACTCTACAAAGAAACTGGAACAAAATCACCACAGAGCAGATCTCCATATCACTCCTTCAAACCTCCCCAGCCCTCTCTTCTAATGCCAACGAAGCCGCCTCCAACCTCACCCTTTGGTTATCCAACACCGCCGACACCTTAGCACCACTGAAAAAACGTCAACACAAACTTGGCATCAAGAAGGCTTCATGGTTCAACGACGACCTCAAGAAATCCAAGAAACTGTGCCGCTCCCTTGAAAAGGCCTGGAAAAAAGACCCATCCACCAGCAACAAGGACGCCTTCAAAAGCGCCATCCGTACTCACCACCAACTGATCCGAAAAGCCAAGAAAACAGCATTCAAAGATCGACTTGACAACAACGCCCACAACAGCAAGGAACTTTTCAACATCGTCAAGGAATTTTCCAACCCCTCGGCCAACTCCAACGACATCACCCCCTCTCAAGCCCTCTGTGACTCCCTAGCCTCATTCTTCCACAACAAGATTGCAGACATCCACAACAGCTTCGACAACCAACCCGGAAGCCAACCCACCCCACCATCAACTGACCATCTTCCCCCCGTTAACACCCTTAACGCCTGGAACCCAATCTCCACTGAGGACACCATCCGCCTGATGAACTCCATCCACTCAGGATCCCCCACAGACCCTTGCCCCCACCACATCTTCAACAAAGCAGACTCCGTCATAGCTCCGCACCTCCGAGACGTCATCAACTGCTCCTTCAACTCCGCTACCTTCCCAGAAGATTGGAAACACGCTGAACTCACCGCCCTTCTGAAAAAACCAACAGCAGACCCCACCGAACTCAAAAACTACCGCCCCATCTCGCTTCTTCCATTCCCGGCCAAAGTCATCGAGAAAGCTGTCAACAACCAGCTCGCCGCCTTCCTCGAAGACAACAAATCACTCGACCCCTCACAATCTGGCTTCCGAGCCAAACACAGCACTGAGACCGCCCTCATCGCAGCAACAGACGACATTCGAACTCTACTGGACAATGGAGACACAGTCGCCCTCATCCTCCTCGACCTCTCTGCAGCCTTCGACACAGTCTGCCACAGCACCCTTTTACAACGCCTCAGAAACATCGGAATCCAAGGTAAGGCACTGGAATGGATCACCTCGTTCCTCACCGGAAGAACCCAGAGAGTCCGCCTCCCACCATTCAAGTCCGAGGCCTCCGAAATCATCTGCGGCGTACCACAAGGATCCTCACTCAGTCCCACCCTCTTCAACGTATACATGAGCCCCCTCGCGGCCATCGCCCGCCAACACAACCTCAACATCATCTCTTACGCGGATGACACTCAACTGATCCTATCTCTCACCAAGGACCCCAGCACCGCTAAAACTAACCTACACGAAGGAATGAAAGAAGTCGCCGAATGGATGAAACAAAGCCGTCTGAAACTGAACTCAGACAAAACAGAAGTCCTCATCTTAGGTAAATCCCCCTCTGCATGGGACGACTCCTGGTGGCCGGAAGCCCTCGGAAATGCACCCATCCCGACAGACCACGCACGGAACCTTGGCGTCATCCTGGATTCTTCACTCTCAATGAACAGACAAGTCAGCGCCGTATCCTCTTCCTGCTTTAACATTCTTCGCATGCTCAGAAAAACATTTCGCTGGATCCCCCCCGAAACAAGGAAAACAGTCACCCACACTCTAGTCACGAGCCGACTGGACTACGGAAACACCCTCTACGCAGGTACCACCGCGAAACTCCAGAAGAAACTACAACGAATCCAAAACGCCTCAGCCAGGCTCATATTAGACATCCCACGCAACGAACACATCTCCGGTCACCTTAAAGACCTCCACTGGCTACCCGTCAATAAGAGGATCACTTTCCGACTGCTTACCCACGCACACAAATCACTCTACGACATCGGACCAGATTGCCTCAACTCTCGACTGTCCTTCTACACCCCCTCCCGCCATCTCCGCTCTTCCAGCCAAGCCTTCGCCACTGTACCTCGCATCAACAAGACCACCATGGGAGGCAGATCCTTCTCATACCTGGCTGCCAAAACATGGAACTCACTCCCCGCTCACCTTCGCCTCACCCAGAATCACCTAGCGTTCAGAAAGCAGCTTAAAACGTGGATATTTGACAAATAATCCACCTCCCCTTCCTAAGCGCCTTGAAACCCTCTGGGTATGTAGTGCGCTATATAAATGTTCTGACTTGACTTGACTTGAACAACCTGTGTTGATTCAGGGACATTGCTGCTACTTTCTTGCGATGAGCCAACATCACTGGTCGATGGTGATTGGAGAAGTACACTGACTGCCTCTGAAGCACTCAAGGGCTTTGACTTAAGTTGGCGTGGTGGTGGAGGCACTGAACCCAATGGAGCAGGGGTGCTGCTACCAGCTTGGTCCCCAGCAGATCCTGCTGCTGCAGGCGTACTTTTTTTTTTTCTCCCAAAAAACGTGGCGGGTGGCACACCAGCCTCCTTGGTAACTTGCTTCTTCTGCTCCTTACTAGCAACTTTCTTGCTAGAGGAGCTACGGATACCTTTTTTTGGGGCCATCTTCTTCAGAGCAGGTCAGACAGCAGGCCGCAGTTGCACGAATTGTAGAGTTGTCTGAGGCCAGACGTGACGTCGCGTGACGTTATGCTGCACACACACACCGCTGCAGGACTTCTTCCTGGCACTGGTGGTTCTCTTGAGTCTAGTGCACCTAAAAACAATGGAAGACAGAGGAACATCAGTTCAGTTATACAGCACAAAAAAATCGAAAAACACTGCAAAATCAGCACAATCCCAATCCATCCATGCCCTCCATAATGTTTAAATTCAAGACAACCCACAGAAAGACTAGGCCCATGCAAGACTCACTACCCCTGGGCATAAATAAAGGTTGAAAAGTAGGCAAAATGGTTGCAGGCCTAACAACAAAGCCTGCATTCAAAATGGCCACTTGCCTGCCAGCACATGGCCAGTGCCTGTAGCTGCACTCAAAATGGCCACCAGCCACATGGCCTGTCCCTCCCCATTGAACACCCCCAAAAATCGAAAAACACTGCAAAATCAGCACAATCCCATTCCATCCATGCCCTCCATGATGTTTAAGTTCAAGACAGCCCACAGAAAGACTAGGCCCATGCTAGACTCAAATACCCCTGGTGAAAAGGCCACAAGTACAGGCCCAAAAAACGAAAATCACTGAAAAATCAGCACAATCCCAATCCATCCATGCCCTCCATGATGTTTAAATTCAAGACAACCTACAGAAAGACTAGGCCCATGCTAGCCTCAAATACCCCTGGTGAAAAGGCCACAAGTACAGGCCCAAAAAACGAAAATCACTGAAAAATCAGCACAATCCCAATCCATCCATGCCCTCCATAATGTTTAAATTCAAGACAACCCACAGAAAGACTAGGCCCATGCAAGACTCACTACCCCTGGGCATAAATAAAGGTTGAAAAGTAGGCACAATGGTTGCAGGCCTAACAACAAAGCCTGCATTCAAAATGGCCACTTGCCTGCCAGCACATGGCCAGTGCCTGTAGCTGCACTCAAAATGGCCACCAGCCACATGGCCTGTCCCTCCCCATGAACACCCCCAAAAATCGAAAAACACTGCAAAATCAGCACAATCCCATTCCATCCATGCCCTCCATGATGTTTAAGTTCAAGACAGCCCACATAAAGACTAGGCCCATGCTAGACTCAAATACCCCTGGTGAAAATGCCACAAGTACAGGCCCAAAAAACGAAAATCACTGAAAAATCAGCACAATCCCAATCCATCCATGCCCTTCATAATGTTTAAATTCAAGACAACCCACAGAAAGACTAGGCCCATGCAAGACTCACTACCCCTGGGCATAAATAAAGGTTGAAAAGTAGGCAAAATGGTTGCAGGCCTAACAACAAAACCTGCATTCAAAATGGCCACTTGCCTGCCAGCACATGGCCAGTGCCTGTAGCTGCACTCAAAATGGCCACCAGCCACATGGCCTGTCCCTCCCTATGAACACCCCCAAAAATCGAAAAACACTGCAAAATCAGCACAATCCCATTCCATCCATGCCCTCCATGATGTTTAAGTTCAAGACAGCCCACAGAAAGACTAGGCCCATGCTAGACTCAAATACCCCTGGTGAAAAGGCCACAAGTACAGGCCCAAAAAACGAAAATCACTGAAAAATCAGCACAATCCCAATCCATCCATGCCCTCCATGATGTTTAAATTCAAGACAAACTACAGAAAGACTAGGCCCATGCTAGACTCAAATACCCCTGGTGAAAAGGCCACAAGTACAGGCCCAAAAAACGAAAATCACTGAAAAATCAGCACAATCCCAATCCATCCATTCCCTCCATAATGTTTAAATTCAAGACAACCCACAGAAAGACTAGGCCCATGCAAGACTCACTACCCCTGGGCATAAATAAAGGTTGAAAAGTAGGCAAAATGGTTGCAGGCCTAACAACAAAGCCTGCATTCAAAATGGCCACTTGCCTGCCAGCACATGGCCAGTGCCTGTAGCTGCACTCAAAATGGCCACCAGCCACATGGCCTGTCCCTCCCCATGAACACCCCCAAAAATCGAAAAACACTGCAAAATCAGCACAATCCCATTCCATCCATGCCCTCCATGATGTTTAAGTTCAAGACAGCCCACAGAAAGACTAGGCCCATGCTAGACTCAAATACCCCTGGTGAAAAGGCCACAAGTACAGGCCCAAAAAACGAAAATCACTGAAAAATCAGCACAATCCCATTCCATCCATGGCCTCCATGATGTTTAAGTTCAAGACAGCCCACAGAAAGACTAGGCCCATGCTAGACTCAAATACCCCTGGTGAAAAGGCCACAAGTACAGCCCCAAAAAACGAAAATTACTGAAAAATCAGCACAATCCCAATCCATCCATGCCCTCCATGATGTTTAAGTTCAAGACAACCCACAGAAAGACTCAGTCCACCCACCACTGAGTACCCCTGGGCAAAAGGCCCCAAAACAGCCCAAAAATCGAAAATTCCAAAATTTTAGTTGCAGCAACTGTAATGCCCCAAACAAACTTACTTGTAAAATTTCTAATCCAACAGTGATCCAAAGAAAGTCAAAAAGGCCTCAAATCCAAAGATCCAGCAGCATCCACAAAAAGTAATCCTTCCAGCTCCAGATCCAAATGAAAAGTGACCAGGAGATGGACAAAGCACTGGGAGGAGCATGCTGAACAGGAACAGGAAGTTGAAGACTGTGGGGCACTTCCTTCCTCCCACCCCCTTCCCCCCCTCCCCAAAATGGACTCCTCGCTAAAAAAGTGCAGGCAAATGTCAACCTAAGGAGTTATTCAGATAAAAATCATCATTTCAAGAAGGTTTATGCTGCTTGCTGGTGGATTTCTTGTGCAGAATTGCAAATTTTATATTTTCGCTTGTGCGAGATTCTTGCTGCTCGCCGCATCTCAAATCTCGCAATTGCGAAGTACCGCGAGACGTGATCTCGCCGTACTCGCGTTGACAAACTATCGCTGGCAAGCCGCGATGACGTAATCGCGCTCGCCAATTCCCGCGGGATCACACAGCAAGATCCAAAATGGCGCAGCACTCGCAAACTATCGAGAAAAACAACTCGGCAAACGATGATAAACGCCACGCGCCGCAAAAATTGTATCACCAACGCCGCGCGCCGCAAAAAAAATCCGCTGCGTGCGAATTTGCGGATTTTGCGGGAAATTCGCAAATCTCGCGGATTGCGAATTTCCCAAAAATCCGCAAAATCCGCGAGCGAAACGGATTTTCCACCCATGCTTAGCCACAAATATATTTCAAATAAAAAAAAATAAACTTACCGTCCGGAGACTCGTTCCGACTCCAGTCCCACCGTTTTCAACTTCAACGGTCCTGCACGTCATCAGGAAGGCGACGTGGCACGCAGCCTCCCTCCCCTCCACCGCCACGTTTTTGATTGGTGCGGCCGGCTGCCCCAGGTTACGTAATTTTCTCTATACGCTGCAGCATACAGAGAGTCAGGGACTGGGTGCGTTACTCGATGGCAGGGGGGCGTTGGTTCGGGGGTGGCTTTCCCACTGTTTTTAATACTGACTGTTTGGGCAAGCCACTCCCCCAAGCCACTCCCCCCTGCCCTCGAGTAACACACCTACTCACTCTAAAACCAGGAAGTTTAGTTCTGCTTTCTCGCCGTGCGAGAAGGCAGAAACAAATCACAAATGGTAGTTATATTACAGCATTAACTACCATTTGTCCTTCTCGCACGGCGAGAAAGCAGGGGGGGGCGGCGCCCAAACGCCCCCATGGAGGAATCGCCACTGCTAATAAAGTGTAATGTAAACCATCACCTAAGTAGAGACCGGACCCAGAAGGCGTAGAAGGGTGGGGAACCCAAGAAACCACCCAAGGTAAGTACAAAGGAACTCCACAGAAGTCGTGTGCAGAGAGGGAACATGACCGCTTGCTCAATACAAGTCAATGGGTACTTCGCGCTTGCAGTTTTTTAGAAGAAGGATCCTTCCCAGAGGACCATGAACAAGCACTGTGCAATATGGAAGGTTGGAGAGTCACCCCACCTGTGGATACCCTGGGAGCCAGGATACCTACACCAGGGAAGCCGGGTGCATAGGTGCGAAGTGATGTCGGAAACCACTCTATACCACAATGGAGGACTTCAGTGAAGATGCCGCTGATGAAGAAGATGAAGAAGTCCAGTGGAACACAAAGGTGGATTTAGAAAGAAAGGTACCTGCAAGCAGAGAGCTCAGAGTCTATGCCACACAGGAGTGACTAGGAGGCATGGAAATGAAGATGAAGGAAAGTTGACAGTGACCTTGGAGCTGCATCTGTTCGGACCAGACAATGCTGTGGAAGACCAGGAGCCATTAATTATCTGTCCCACATCAGATGTCAAGACCCAGGGGGTCGGTGTCCGCCAGGAGCACCAACAAGCCTTGGCAACGGCAACAAATGTAGTAGACAAAAAAGGTGCAATGTCGGGACCAGAAAGATCCAAGGGACTCACTATAAGCAGGTAAGTCAGAGCAGGGCAGGGCCCCAGCAAGCAAGGGAGCTACCTGGAGCCAAAGAAGATCCTCAAGAGGACCCATAGGCCGGAGGCACAGGAGTCACAAAAGGACCTCGAGCAGCTCACCAATGATGTAGGCCCACGGTGCAGAGGATATGGTGAGGATGAAGATCTTGGTAGCAGGAGACGCTTTAAACTGGAGCTACTTGGAGCATGTAGATCTCTGGAGAAAAGAATCAACCAGCCTTGGCAACGGAAAGTCGATCCGGTGCACAAGGGTACTACTCCAGCGGTTCCGACGAGGGACACTGGCTTCAAACTTGCTGAGAAGACAGTGCAGGCCTCGAGGGAGTTGCAGAACCACCCCTTGTGTTGCTGAACCTATCAGAGTCCGTGGGAGCTGAGGAAAAGCAGACCGATCAGCTTTGTTGTGGTGCCTGCAGGCGCAGGGGAGTGACTCCCTCACTCCAAGGGAGGTTCCTGTGTGTGTCTTGGATGTCCACAGGCCTGTAAAGGAACCTGTATTGAGTACTGGCACAGATGACGCAGAAGACTGGAAGAACAAAATCAGAAGCAGCAGGGGTCTTCAAAGTGTCCGTCTCGGTTCCCAAAGCAAAGTCCATGCAAGTCCCAAATGCCCAGATGGTTGAATTTAAAGTGGTTTCGTGCCTGAATCTTTTCCCACACTGAATTTACTGAACCATGCGCAGGTAAGACCTTAAGTACCCTAAAGAAAGGGTTGGGACAAATCAGGGGTCCCTCCCACAAGAGGGGCTGGACAGAGGGGAGCATACTCCCATTTCCTTTGTCCAGTTTCATGCCAGAGCAGTAGCCAATGGCTCCCTGAACTCGTTACAACTGGAGTATACAAGGAGGGCACCAAATGTGCCCTTCAAAGCAGTCTAGTGGTGCTGGCAAGCGCCCGCATCCTGGTCAAATACACTAGTCCTGGCTGGGAGGTGGTCACAACCTCCCTATGACAGGAAACCTATTGACCTGCCTTCCACTGCTCAAACTTGGCTCAGCAGCAGGAGGGCAGAATTGTGTCTCTGGTGGGCAGCAGCCATAGTTTGCTGTCCGGGTCTGGAAGACTAGTATCGGGAGCACTGAGGGCTTTCCAGAGGAGCACTACAGTGCATGGAATCATACCTCCAACACAGTTGACAGTTTTGGGGTATGATTCCAACATGTTTGAAACCAAACACACAAGGGTTAGTTACAGCCAGTTTAGAGTTAGCCATTGCATTATGACGCATGGCCACTCTGTGTATCGTAATGGCTGAAGAACTTACAACCCAGGACAATGGAGTCCGAGGACTGTAGGGGTGTCCTGCTCGTGCAGAGACACCCTCACCCTTATAACCAAGCGCCCTGTCTTCAGGATTGAAAGGCCTGCTTCAGGGGTGACTTATAGGTTTTAAGTGCAGTGTACTCAGATATAAGAAAACGTATATCCATCGTAGGTGGTGCTAGCACCAGCTTACAAAGGCCACAATGGTAGGCCTAAAGTCACAATTCGAGTGGTCTCCCATGGGTGCCATAATACATGCTTCAGCTCATGGGGCGGGCTAGTTTACCTATACCCTTAGTACCTTAGAACCATATACAAGGGACTTGCAAGGGTACACCAGTAACCAATCTGGGGGCTACCTAAGTGCTCACCATGGTCCAATTTAGGGAAGAAGCACAGAGACTGGGATCCGATTAGCAGGATCCCAGTCAGACTAGTCAGAAGAACATAATGACACCAGCAAAAAGAGGGGGATAACCATGAAAGCAGATCCTACGTTCCTACACAACCTCCTGCCCCCCAAATGTAAGGAGATGAGATGCCCAGTTGAGTCTTCATTTTCTAAGTGGAAATATCTGGAGAGTCCATCTGCATTGGCATAGTTACTCCCAGGCCTATGTTCCGCTGAAAATTCCATCCACTGTAGGGAAATGGACCACCTCAAAAGTTTGGAATTTTCAACCTTCACTTGTTTAAGCCATAAGAGGGGCTAATGGTCTGTCTGAACAAGGAAATCAGTACCAAACAGGTATGGCCTCACCTTCTTCAAGGACCAGACCACAGCAAAGGCCTGCCTCTCTATAGCTGACAAAAATTCCTCCTTGGGGTCAACCTTCTGTTTATAAAAGCTACTGGTTAACTGCATTAAATTGTGACAAAACAGCTCCTACCCCTATATCAGAAGCATCTATCTGGATAGAGAAGGTTTTGGAGTAATCAGGACTTTGGAGAATGGGAACAGTGCACATGGCCCGCTTCCGGTCATCAAATGCCTTTTGGCAGACACCTGTCCACTGAACTTTCTTAGACATTCTCTTTAAGGTGGGATCCTTACGGGGAGTCACAGTGCACTCATATCCCTTAACAAACCTCATGTAGTACCCAGTCAGGCTCAAAAAAGCTCTGACCTAAATCTGGGTAGTCCGAGCACCCTAGTTAATGATGGTTTTGATTTTGCTTTCCAATGCCTGAACGTGGCCTCCACCTACCAGGTGACCCAAGTATACAACATTGCTCTGTCTTACCTGGCATTTAGTAGCCTTGATAGTGAGGCCTGCATTTTGCAGCACCTACAGAACATTTCTGAGGTGGACCAGTTGATCCTCCCAGGTGGAGACAAAAACAGCAATATAATATATATATGCTGCACTATAGGCTTCCAGACCTCTTAGGACTTGGTTCACCAACCTCTAAAATGTGACAGGTGCATTCTTCAAGCCAAAAGGCATCACAATAAATGGATAATGCCCACTGGGGGTTAAGAATGCAATTTTTGGCATGGCATCCTCATCAAGTCTTATTTGCCAGTAGCCAGCAGTTAGGTAAAATGTGCTCAGATATTTCGCTGAGGCCAAAGTATTAATGAGTTCCATTACCCTGGGAATAGGATTGGCATCAATACTAGTGACTGTATTGATGCCCCTGTAGTCCACACAAAACCTCATGTCTCTTGCGACACCTTTGGTGTGAGATTTTGGTACCAGGACTACTGGACTAGCCTATGGGCTATCTGAAGACTCAACAACCCCCAATTCCAGCATCCTCTGGACCGCTGTCCTGATTCAGTCTCTGGAGAGTGGTAGTGTACACTACCACTCTCCATGGTTAAATGGTGTTTTGACGGAAACACTACCCTCGAGAGCACCCAAAGCTGAATACATCACAACAAGCTTTGTTCACTATTGCAGTGCACCACCTACCACCCTTTCTGATTCAGTCTCTGACATGGTCAGGATGTCTGTAAATTTTGTTCTTCACAGGCAGACTGTCCCCTGTATGTTGTTCATGAGTACACCAGGTGGTTTGACTGGGTGTCAGAGAGAACATGCGGTTGAACTGATGGAAGACTTGCCTGCAATCAGGTTGCTGCTTGTCAGTGAGGTTGCCTGTCAAACCTACTCCTTCAATTGACCCATCAGCAGGGTTCTGAGAGAGGAGATCAGAAAGAGGGTCACTCTCTACATCTTATCCCACATCAGTGGCATTGAGCAAGCTCCTGCCAGCCCTGTCTACAAAAGGCTTTATGCGGTTCACATGAAGAACCTTTGGGGACTTCTAGGAGTACCTAGGTCTACCAGGTAGGTGACCTCACCTTTCATTTTAAGAATGGTTTGGGGGCCACTTCACTTGTGTTGGAGAGCTACTGGGGCCACAGGATCTAACACCCACACTTTCTGTCCTGACTGGTTAACAGTCAGTATAGCCTTTTGGTCATGGCAAACGTTCTGAAGCTCCTGACTGGCCTCAAGGTTTTTGCTGGCCTTATTCATTTACTCAGCAATACGTGAAAGCAGGCCACGGACATTGTCCACAATATCCTGTTTTGGAGGTTTGTGAGGTTGTTCCCAGCCCTCCTAAACTAGACACAATGGTAGGCTGTGGTGAACTTATAGTTTACTCCATACTCTTTCCACAATAAAGTGATGTAACTAGACATGAAGTTGGTACCTCTCTCTGTTAAGACCTCCTTAGGGAAGCCCACCCTGCAACAGATTCCCAGGAGGGTCCTAGCCACTACAGGAGCTGTAGTGGTTCCAAGGGGAATTGCCTCTGGATACCTGGCATGGTCCACCACCACTAGGATGGAACTGTGTCCAGCTGTAGTTGAAGTGTTCAAGGGACTAACATTGTCGATCTCAAAACCCTGTAAAAATCCAAGGAGGTCCAGGTCCCATAATGTTTGAAACTGCCCTAAGTCAGGAACAATGGTGGTGCCTGAGATGGGAGGAGGAGTGCGACTTGGTGCAGTGCTAGAAGTGGATCAGAGTGGACCATATGTTGAAGGAGAGGTAAATGGACACACCATATATTTCCTTATAGATGCAGGAGCTACTTGTTTGACAGTCAGGACTGGAAAGTAAGTCCAAGTTGGAGATAATACTAATCATATTATTGGCCCAGTATCAGTAAAGATAGGAGATTTCAATGAACACTATGAATTTACAACTTGGGATTCGAGTCCTGTAAACCTTTAAGGGAGAGATCTTCTTTGTAAATTGAACTGTGTCATATATTGTATGCAGGATGGTGTAGAGATTGAGGCCCAAGCAGCTGATGCTGAGTTCAAACTACAATCCCCAGAGTCTGCCATGAGGCTTTATTCAGAATTTGCTACTGAAGATTTGCTTATTGACTTAAGAGAAACAGTTAAGGAAGAAGTTTGGGATTTTACTGGAAAGGGGATTGGATTGATTAAAGGTGCTAAACCTTTTGAGATTACTCTTTGACCTAATGCTGTTTTCCCTCAGATTCACACATATAAAATGACATTAGAACAGAAGCCATTGATGAAATCACCCAGTTATTTAAAATAAGATAGAGCAAGGAATCTTGAAGGAAGTAATTGTCAGCCCGACAAATTCCTCAGGATCAGTTTGTTGCTCAATAAGGTCCACCACTCGACAGCCTTAATTTCAAATGCTAGAAAAGCACAGAATGTTGAGGTGATGATGCGAAGAAAGGGAAAAAGAAAAGATGGGAACAGCAGGGAAGGAGACCTAAAGAGAAAAAGACACCATCAGCGTTCTTACGTATTGTCCAAACACATATATGCATGACACCACCATATGCAGGTACCTGTAGAATAAAAGCCCAGCCTGTTATTAATGGAGTAGGGGATCCAAAAGTTCCTTCCCAAGTAACTCCTTTTTCTAAAGTGATGCAAATGAGTCAGAGCACTGGTATGCCATCCTACTTCTACACGTTAACAGTATTTCTCTACTAAAATCTATGTTTGAAGAACATGTTCAGGGCCCACCATTGAGGATCAAATGCCTTGTGTCACAGGGGAGAGCCAGCAACCCATAACCCCATGAAGAACCCCTGTTAAAACAGCAAACATAACATTCACTAAGAATTACTCCATATTAATAGAAGCTCATATTATTTTTCAGCATAGCACACGTAAGAAAGTAATTTCACATCCACAGGTCCGCGGCACTATTCTTTCATCATAACACACTGAAATGCGAAGATAAGCGCGCTGAAATGTGTAGATATAACATGTCCAAATGTTAACAGCACTATTTTCGTCCAACAGAGCGCTGAAGGATTCGCTAATATATTTTAAATTGCAGCCACACTGTTACACCACGGCACGCTTAAGGCAATGTCAAAAGTACAAATTAATCCAAACACAAATACCAAAGATACTCTGTTTCGGCCCACAGAGTGTACTGTTACGCTCTCAACCAGTGATCCTGCTGACTGCAAGGTAATCCACCTCAGGTGCTATTAACAATTGGGATACTGTTGCATACCTCTCCAGACTTGTATATGCCTTATCATTGATTCCTGACAGTGCCACCTGAGGGATCCTGGCTGCGTTCATTGTGTCAATTCTCTCTGCTTGTTTGCAGTATGTAACAGCAATTAGAAGCTCATGCAATTAATCTAGATTGCCTTTACCAAAACCAAATAAGAACGGAGGATAGTACAAGACCTCCGAAAGATTAATCAGATCGTCAATCCATGCTATCCTGTGGTACCAAACCCTGCTGTGATTTTGTTTCAGAATCCCTTAGAGTGGTTTACTCTCATTGATCTTTGCCAGGCATTTTTCTCTGTTCTGCTGCAGAAAGAGAGCCAGTATCTCTTTGTGTTTTGGTTCCAAGAGAAAACCCTTGTGTGGGTTTGTGCACCACAAGGTTATACAGAGAGTCCTTCTTGCTTAAATCAAATTCTTCAAGAGAATTTAGAGACTTTGCAGTTACCTGCTAGTTCAACCCTAACCCAATACATTGATGTTCTACTGATCGCTTCAATGAAAAAGGAAGCTTGCAAATAAGACACCATTGCTTTATTAAATCACTTAGCTGAGAATGGACATAAGGTTTCACCCTAGAAGTTACAGCACTGTCAGGAGGTAGTCATGTACCCAGGTCACCAAATATCAAAAGGAGTGAAATGAGTGTCCCATGAATAAACAGAGACAGTCCTTACGATGAAATTCCCAAGTACTCAAAAAGAAGTGAAAACAAAACGTTCTATTGGGATGGTGGCCAGTGAGAGCTGAGCGGATCGAAGGTGTCTTTTGGGAGCACGGAAGGAGAGTCTGCTCTTCAGGTATGTAGGTCTAGTGTTGTGAAGGACATTGTATGTGAAGGTGAAGAGTTTGAAGGTTATTCTTCTTTCAACTGGAAGCCAGTGGAGATCGCACAAGGGTTGGGTGATGTAACTGCGACGGGGAATGTTGAAGACCAGTCTGGTTTTTGCAATGGTGTTTCTTGTTGATTCCGGGATAGAGAGAGTTGGGGAAACAATACTTACAACGCAACTTTTACAACGCACTACCTTTACAACAAAACTTTTACACCGCAACATCCATTACAACGCATGCCATTACAATGCAACCATTACAACGCATGTCACTACAACGCATACCACTACAAGGCATACCTTTACAACGCAGTCATTACAACGCATACCATTACAACACATACCTACATTATCCAACACTTACCCTACTGTTGCACCCCCTGGAGTTAGAATAGTAATTTGTACCCCTACACTATACAATACTTACCCTACTGTTGCACCCCATGGAGTTAGAAAAGTAATTTTAACCCCTACACTATCCAACACTAACCCTACTGTTGCACCCCCTGGAGTTAGAATAGTAATTTTTACCCCTACACTATCCAATACTTACTATATATGCAATGTAATGGTATGCGTTGTAATGGTATGCGTTGTAAATGTAGCATGCGTTGTAGTGTAATGCGTTGTAAAGGTAGTTTCAAAGATTTTGTTGTAATGGCATGCGTTGTAATGGATGTTGCGGTGTAAAAAATGCGTTTTAAAGATATGCGTTGTAAAAGTATGCGTTGTAACGACATACATCCAGAGAGTTGCCGTAGTTCAGTCTGCAGCTGATGAGTGTGTGCATGACAGTTTTTCTCGATTTGGTTCGGATCCATCTGAAGGACTTTTGAAGCATGCAGAGGGTGTTAAAGCAGGCCGAGGAGACGGCAATGATCTGGCAGTTCATTGTGAGCAATTAGTGTGGTACGATGCCGAGGTTTCGTGCGTGGTCAATTGGAGGGGGGGGGGGATTTCCAAGGCGGAGGCCACAAGGAGTTGTTCCATGCAGAGGGACTGGAGCCAAGGTTGAGGACTTCTATCTTTTCTGAGTTGAGTTTCAGGAAGCTCTTCTTCATCCAGGTGGCGATAGCTTTCATCCCTTCTAGGAAGTTGTGTTTAGTGATGTTGGGTTTGTTGGTGAGGGAGAGGATCAGCTGGGTGTCATTGGCGTATGAGACAATGTTGAGCCTGTGGTTTCTGATGATGGTTGCGAAGGGAGCCATGTAGACGTTGAAGAGGGTGGAGCAATAGAGAGGAGCCCTTGGGACACTCCACAGTTGGTCTCTGTCAGTTTTGACAGCTAGGGAGGGAGATGACCTGCCAAGTTCTACCGGTAAGGTGGGAGCGGATCCAGTCGAGGGCCTTGCAGTGGATGCCAGTGTCTTGGAGTCTGTGGCTAGGGTGCAGTGGAGATGGCGTTGAATGCAACCGAGAGGTCCACAAGGATAAGGGCTGCCATTTTGCCATAGTCGAGAAGGGAGTGGGTGTCCTCGGTGGCAGTGAGTAGGGCGGTCTCTAAGCTGTGATTGCTTTGGAATCCGGATTAGGAGATGTCCAGGACGTTGTTAGCTATGATGAAGTTTGCTAGCTGGGAGTTGACGGCCTGTTCAATGACCTTGGCTGTGAAGGGAAGCAGGGAGATGGGCCTGAAGTTCTTGAGGTCCATCGGGTCCGTTAAAGGTTTCTTCAGGAAAGGGTTGACTTTGATGTGTTTCCAGTTTTCGGGGAAGGTGGCGGTCTCGAAGGACCAGTTGATCATCCAATGTAGTTTGGGTGCGATGGCACAGACAGCTCTGTGGAAGATGTGGTGTATGCAGGGGTCTGAGGGTGCTCCGGAGTGGATGCTTTTCATGCTCTTCAATGTGTTTTGTGTTGTGAGCGAGATCCATTTGAGCAGGGTCTGTTGGGTGGTGTTGCATGAGTGGTGAGCTAGAGCGGCGAGGCGGCCTTGGCTGTTGAAGTTGTCATAGATCATCTTAATCTTGTGGTGGAGAAGGCGCTGAGTCTGTTGCAGAGGTCTTGGGAGGGTGGGACGTCTGTTGTTTCGCTTCTTGGTTTGGCAAATTCTTTGATGATGGAGAAGAGTTTTTTGGTGTTGTGTGCATTGGTGAGGATTCTGTCTTCCTTTTGGATTTAATGAGTTGGTGGTGTGCGGTGGTGGCTGCTTTGAAGGCGGTGCATGTTTCTGGGGTTTTGTTGTTCCTCTATTTCTATTTGGGTCGTCTGCAGGAGCATCTGGATTCTTGGAGTGCAGGGGTTAACCAGCTTGCTTTCTCGATGGATTTTACGGTGGCTATCTTGAGGGGTGTGAGTGTGTCGGTGCAGTTCGTTATCCAGTGTTGGAGGTTGTGTTCTGTGGTGTTTGTGTCTGACGTATTCGGTGGTGGAGTGCTGACGAGGTTGGAGGTAAGCTGATCTTCGGTGACTTTGGACCAGCTTCTGCGGGGGAGGTGGTGGAGTGCTTGTGTACGGAGGCTTTTTTGAAGGAAAAGTGGATGCAGAGGTGATCTGTCCTCAGGAGTTTCGTGGAGTGGCTGTTGGAGATGCTGGTTCCTCCGGTGAAGGCGGGGTCAAGTGTGTGTCCTGCTGTGTGCCCATAGTTATACCAAACATCCCATTGGTAATTTTTTTCAGTAACTCTTGATTCGGTGGCTGCAGCTTTGCCTAGTTTTCTCAAAGTGGCTGCATTTGTTAGCCTTACCATTCAACAAAAAGAAAGGATTATGATGGGTTATACTTAAACAGTTATGGTACCTCACTCAAATGAGATTCTCATGATTTGTTCCAGAGCACATCATATGACGAATAGCCACTCAACCCGCTATGAGAGAATTATTGTGGCAGCCGAGCATGTTTCCATCCGGTGATGAAACACACTAAATCCAGCTTATCTATTGCCTACTATCAATGTAACTGAGTTTTGAACAATACCAAGACCAGATACACTGTATGTTTCTCTTACAAATCCTGACCATACTCTTTTTGTTGATGGTTAATACCTAAGAGATATACGTGCTATTCTAAGAGCTGATTATGCAATATGCACTTTAAGCGTAGAAGTAGAAGCTTCTTACTAGGGCCAAGTAGCTTCTGCACAAGTGGCTGAATTAATTGCCATTACCAGAGCCTGCTGACCCTTAGAATATTCAAGAGTTACCATTTATACTGATAGCCAGTATGAATTTGGAGTTGGGCATGATTTTGGTCAGCTAAGGTCACAAAAGAGAAATTTAACTTCTGCTGGCAGTCCTACCATAAATCGA
Source organism: Lissotriton vulgaris (assembly GCF_964263255.1). Classification (NCBI taxonomy): domain Eukaryota; kingdom Metazoa; phylum Chordata; class Amphibia; order Caudata; family Salamandridae; genus Lissotriton; species Lissotriton vulgaris. The sequence continues at coordinate 246,144,355 of NC_141685.1, forward strand.
CTGTATGTTTCACATTTACTGAATGCTGTACAATTGCCAAGGGAGATTGCTGTCATGAAGTGTGCCACACACATGAGGGGAAATTAGTTTTTTAATAGAGGTAGCCAATATGAGGAAGAAGTTGCCCAATACTGAACTCTTGAGTCCAGTACCTTTCACTTAGACACACCATGTAATGTAGAAGGAGAAACAGTGACAAATATGTTAATGAATACTGTACACAGGGGAGCGACCTTTGACCCTGCTTGCAGGCAGGTCGCTCCCCACGCCACCACACAGCCGCCAGCTGCCTCATTTCCTCCAGCTGCCTGCCGCCGTCTCCCTGCTGCCTGCCACCATCTCCCGCTCCTTCCTTCCCCCTGCTGCGTCCCTGTGGCCCCGCCCCCCTGATCCCCATTGGCCACCCCGCTCCCACCTCCAAGCTGCTCCTCCCTCCCTTACCACCTCTTATGGAGGCTGCGCAGCGGGCACGCCGTGGGCGCCGAAGGCACACCAAAGGCAGGCCCGTCTGCACCTGGACCGCACCCCGTGCCAGAACCCCTGGACCCTGCAAATGCCACAACACCAGACTCCGCTACGACTCCAGCACCCTGTACGCACTCAACGCCGGCTAAAACCACACCTGCTTCCAAGCCGCCCTGAAACGGACTCACGGACCTTTCTCCTGCCACACCTGCAGCTTCACCTGCGATAGAACCACCAAACCTCCAAGGACTTGATCCAACCACCTCCGCTGCATACTCCTCAACACCCGCTCCGCACTTAAACACGCCATCGAGCTCTGGGATCTGCTCAACACCTCCGCCCCAGACGTGGCCTTCCTGACCGAGACCTGGTGGAACGACTCCTCTGCGCCCGACATCGCCATAGCCATCCCGGACAGTTACAAGATCACCCGCAGGGATTGCACCAACTGACTCTGAGGAGGAATAGCCATCGTCCACAAGTCCACCCTCAAGGTCGCCACCCACGCAGACAACACCCTCAACACCGCCGAACACCTGCACTTCCGGATCCACACCGACCCCAACACCACCCTCAGAGGAACACTCATCTACGGACCACCCGCACCCTGAGCTCAATTCAGCGACTCCATCAACGACCTCGCCAGCACCCACGCACTCGCCTCCATGGACTACATCCTCCTCGGGGACCTGAATTTCCACCTTGAGAACAACAACAACGCCAACTCCGTCACCCTGACCGACAACCTCGCCAACCTCGACCTCAGACAACTCATCACCGCACCCACCCACGACGCTGGCCACACACTGGACCCCATCTTCTCCACAGGCACCCACGTCGCCTTTGACCAAACCACCGAACTCCACTGGACCGACCACCGCTGCATCCATTTCACCTGCAACAAACCAACCACGCACCACCTCACACAACAGCTGCCTCGCTGCTGCTGGAGCAAAGTCACCGAAGACCAGCTGATCACCACCCTCGCCCAGAACCCACTCACCGACCCCACCAACTCAGACGCCGCAGCCCGCAACCTCAGACAGTGGATCGATGACTGCGCCAACACCCTCGCCCCACTCAAGAAACCCTCCAACAACCACGCCAGCAAGAGAGCCACCTGGTTCACCAATGAGCTGCAGACCTCCAAACGCACCTGCCTGAAACTGGAGAAGATATGGCTCCACAAATTCACTCCGTACAACCACGCAGCCCACAAGGACGCCACTCGCAGACATCACCACCTCATCAGAATAGCCAAGAGATCCTCCTTCAAAGACAGCCTAGATAATAACGCACATAACAGCAAAGAGCTCTTCAGCATTGTAAAGGAACTCTCCAAACCCAGCGCCAATGCCAACGACATACCGCCCTCACAAGAACTGTGCAACTCACTAGCTATCTTCTTCCACCACAAGATCGCTGACATCCATGACAGCTTCAACACCATGACCGCCCGACTACCCCAGACCCCACCTCCCCTGTGAACACCACCAGCGCCAACCGCCTGACCTCCTGGTCCAACATCAATGACAACGAGACACGTAAGGTCATGAACTCCATCCACTCAGGATCTCCGTCAGACCCGTGCCCACACCACGTATTCAACAAAGCAGACGCTGCCATTGCACCCCAACTAGGGAAGGTCATAAACATCTCCTTCGAAACAGCGACATTCCCAGAAAGCTGGAAACATGTCAAAATCAACGCCCTCCTCAAGAAGCGGACCCCAAGGACCCCAAGAACTTCCTGCCCATCTCCCTGCTCCCGTTCCCGGTAAAGGTCATCGAGAAAATCGTCAACATGCAACTGGCCCGCCACCTGGAAGACAACAACATCTTGGACCCATCCCAGTCCGGGTTCAGACGAAACCACAGCACTGAGACAGCCCTCATCACTGCCACAGACGAGGGGGCGTGGCTTGGGCGCCGATGGCGATGGTCGCCTTAGAGCTCGGCTCCGGGACTGAGCCCGTGATTATCCTGTAAATCGGAGGCTGCGGGGCACCCCAGCCCCCGCATTCTGCTGATCGGCCCGACGGAGACCTGCCGGGGCCCTTGGCGCGGTCTGAACGAGTGGTGACCCGGCGAAAAATCGAAGTTTGCGGAGTTGCGGAGTGCGACCCAACATGGCGCCCGGACTTCATTGTCCCCTTGGCCGGATCCATTAGACTGGAGGAACATCACCAGCGGCGGCACACCCCCTGCTCTGCCATCTCCCAGTGATATGTGATCTGGATATCGGTCAGATCGGACTCTTTCAGCGAGGATTGCACTCGGATGGGCGGATGGGCGGATGCCCACGCTATAGTGGATCCCGCACGCGGACGTCTGGAGTTCCCGGCGGTGGCCCCACTCCCTACACCGCACTTGGCTACCTTTTTCTGGCCGACCCACTTCCATGGGAGGCGCAACCCTCTGGCGCCGCAAATCGTCCGGTGGAGTTGGTGACCCTCACCCCGGGACTTTATCGGCCGTGCGGGCCTGCCCGACCTGGCGACGATTGTCTCCGCCTCCTCCTCGGTGCCCTCGGACGACGTGGTGGTGGCGCGAGCCGAAGCTGAGAAGATCCAACAGGCCCTGGAGACGGGGATCTCCGGCACTCGACCTGAGGCCCAGCAACCGGGAGAGTCATAGCCGGCGCCTGCACTCGGGGACGCCTGCTCCTGGGCCCACACGGAGTGCTCCCGGCGACATGGGGAAACCTAGAGGAGCCAAGGGGACTACCCCAGCCGCCTCCGACTCGGAGACCCAGGACAAAGAGGAACGTGGGGACCCAGAGAGTTCTGGTGGTGCATCGATGCAACAGCAATTTGACCGCGTCTTAGAGGCGATAGCGACCACACGCTCGGCCCTCCAGCAGGACATTGCCCAGGTAGCGACGAGCCTAGGTCTCCTTAGAGCGGACCACGGCAAACTTTCGGACCGGGTCAAGGAAGTGGAGAGCTCGGTGAAAACCTTGGAGCCGGCGCAGCGAACCTTGGCTGCGACTATGAAGGATGCTCTATCCCGGATTACGGCCCTGGAGCAGAGAGCGGAGGATGCGGAAGGCCGTAACAGGAGGAACAACATTCGTGTGGTGGGCCTGCCGGAAAAGATTGAGGATGGCGACATGGTGGCATACTTGGAGGCCTGGCTCCGCGACACGGTGGCCCCGGAGGGTCTATCCTCCTTCTACACCCTGGAGCGTGCCCATAGAGTCCCGGCGAGGCCACCGCAGCAGGGACGTGCCCCGAGACCGATGGTGGCACGGTTATTGCACTTTAGGGACAGAGACTTCATCCTCAATGCCGCCAGACATAATGGTCCATTCAAAGTGGCGAACAGCCAGGTGAACATCTTCCCGGATTACACCTATGAAACTCAACGCAGACGGTTCTCCTTCCTGGCGGTCAAGCGCGAGCTCAGGAGCGAGGGCATCCAGTACTCGCTCCTATATCCTGCAAGGCTCCGCATAATTGTCGATGACAAAACTCAATTCTTTGATACCCCTGAGGATGTCTGTAACTGGCTTGAACTCTATAGAGCAGGGAAAGATGGCTTCGGCTCCTCATCTCAGCAGGCGGCGGAGCCGGAGCAGAGACGGCGGTCCAAGAGGATTCGGAGTCGCCGTGGCCGCTCGGGGGGGCCCTCAACTGCAGAGACATCGACGGACTGGAAGGGAGTGCTGGAGGTGTTATCTGCGCTGTCTGGCTCACGGGACGATGCCATTGAGGAGGAAGCGGACCCTGGTGACGAGGGGGCACCAACGGACTCCGAGGAATCGGTGACTGATAGCGTCCATACACCGGTGATCACACCGAAATCGGTGGAAGACCTTCTGGATGGACAGGGGTAACGGGGTGAGCTACTTCATTTTGGGAGGGGGCCCGGCAGGGGGGTGGCGGGTGCCGACAATTGATGCTGACTCCTGGGGTAGGGAGGGTGGGGTGCCCTGTTTTTGCCCCGAGGGTTTTTGACACTGTTTTGGGCTTGCTTTAGTCCTGGTGGCCTGAGCGTCGAGGGCCCACTGCCTCCGCCCGGCCCGCACCTGGCCTTTAAGGCCTTCCTACGGTGGCGACCGCAGGATTAGTAGGGGATAGTGGGTTGTTGGAGGGTATGGTTTGGATGGGAACTAGATGGTGCTATTTGGGTCCTGTTCTGGGGAGGGTGGATGGGGGTTTGGTTCATATTTGGGTTGTTCAGTTTTGGTTGGGGAAAATGGCCGCCATCAGTGCTGGGATGATTGATATCCTTTCTTTGTTGGGACCCAGATGGGGAGACTTTGCGAGAACGATATGGGACAATGGCTGATGTTGCTAATCTGAAATGTGTTACTTGGAACGTGCGGGGGCTTCATACTATGTCCAGGCGTCGCAAAGTCCATGCTCATTTAGTGCGTAGGGGGGTACAAATGGCGCTGCTGCAGGAGACTCATCTGAACAAGGCGGAAGGGGCGGCGCTACAGCGTAGATGGAGGGGGCAGGTCTTTTGCACTTCGTACTCCGCGTATGCCAGAGGGGCGCTGATTTGGGTTAGAGCTGGGGTTCCCTTCCAGGTCACGAAAACAGTGATAGATCCAGAGGGGCGTTATGTGGCCATTTCGGGCACTTTGGGAGGGAGAGACCTAAACGTTTGCTGTGTATACGCTCCTAATATAGACCAGACTGCCTTCCTTTCCAGGTTGTCGGGCTCGTTGGCCCACTTCTTCTCCGGGCCCCTCCTGCTCGGTGGAGATTTCAACTCAGTAGTGGATGTAGACACTGACCGCTCGCATCCACTCCTTCCCGACTCTCCGGTTCGTCGCATGGCTAAGGGTCTTAGGGACTGGCAGACTCACTGGGGTCTAACGGATATCTGGAGGGCGCAACACCCCACATCTAGGGACTATTCCTACTTTTCGAGCCTCCATGAGTTGCACGTTAGACTGGACGGATTTCTTGGCTCGCCCGAACTGGTTTCGGCAGCGGTCCGGTCTGAATATTTGACCAGGACCATATCAGACCATAACCCCCTCCTGCTGGACCTTCGTTGGTTACCCCGGGCGCCTGCGGTGCCCACCTGGAAATTACAGCCCGCGATCCTTGAGGACAGTGTTTTCAGGGCGGACCTAGGTGATAAGATCTCAGAGTACTTTGCGTCCAACGGCGGCACCGCGAGCTCGAGAGCGTTAGAGTGGGACGCTTTTAAGGTGGTGGTGAGGGGATACTGTATTTCTAAAAAGGTCGGCATGAGGCGAATTATCCTCGCCGACCTAGATGCAGCGGACCGGAAACTCCGCGAGCTGGAAATTCGCCGCCCCGGGCGCCCTGAATTACAGGTACGCACGGCGGAGGCGAAGGAGGCGGTGGCGGCGGAGGTCGAACGGCTTCGCTGTTTTGACTACAAGGCCTATACGGTTCGGTCCATCGCAGAGGGGGATAGGTCGAGCGCGTTGCTGGCATGGCTAGCCAACCCTACGCGTCAGTCCTCATTGACGACATCCATGCGCAAGGCAGACGGAACCGAGGTGTACACTCAGCCTGAGATTCTGAGCTGCTACCGGCAATATTACGAACGTTTGTACCGCAGTCGCTCTGCCAGAGACCCTGACCTGCTTGATAATTATCTACGGCCTCTGGAGCTCCGAACAGTGGAGCAGGACGTGGCGAAAGCCCTGGGGTCCGACATAGAACTGGGAGAGATCCGTAGCGCCATTAAAAGGATGGCGAGGAATAAGACCCCGGGCCTGGACGGCCTTCCTGTGGAGTTCTATGCAGCTTATGCTGACCTCCTAGCCCCTAGGTTGTTGATAGTATACAGAGAGGCGAAGAGGCTCGGGCGACTCCCGGGCTCGATGTGCGAGGCGTTGGTGGTTCCACTCCTCAAGCCCGGTAGGGACTCATCCGACCCGGGGTCTTACCATCCCTTATCGATGCTGACGGTTGACTATAAAATACTGAGCAGCATCTTGGCCTCAAGGCTGCTGGGACACATGAGCTCCCTGGTGCATGAGGACCAAGCTGGCTTTATCCCCAGGCGTAACACGACCATGAACATTCGCAGGTTGTTCCGCTTACTAGGGGAGCCGCTTGTGGACGCCCCGTGCCCGGTTGTCTTATCGGTGGACCTAGAGAAGGCTTTTGATAGCCTGGAATGGGACTACCTTTGCACTGTGCTACGGAGGTTCGGCCTCGGTGAGGGCTTCATCAGATGGACCACGGTTCTATATGCCTCTGCATCGGCCAGGGTTCGGGCGGGACCGCTGATTTCCTCACAATATCCGGTGGAACGGGGCACGAGGCAGGGATGTTCGTTATCCCCACTTCTCTTTGCGCTGGCGGTGGAGCCACTTGCGCTGCATCTCCGGTCGGGAGCCCATTATACGGGCCTATGGACTCCTTCGGGCCGGCACTACATTTCGCTGTATGCAGACGACCTGCTGCTCTTCCTAGAGGACACTCTCGCCGCCCTGCATGGAGCTGCGACGGCGCTCACGGAGTTTGGGGAGGTCTCGGGCCTCCGGGTGAATTGGACTAAGACCAGTCTTTTCCCGGTTCGCAGGGGCACCCCTACCCCTACTCTAAGTAGGGAGATTAGATGGGAACCCGACTGCTTTAAGTACCTGGGGGTGTACGTCTATCATGAACCATCCGACCTCCTGGATGGGAACATTGCCCGCGGCATTCGAGCACTTCGAGGCTGTATGGACTTCTGGGCCACGCTACCGCTCTCGGTGGCAGGTCGGATCGCTTTGCTTAAAATGGTGGCGCTTCCCCGGTTGTTATATTATTTCCGGACACTACCGATCTGGGTCCCACCGGCCACGTTTCGACTACTACGATCGATGATAGTCGGATTCCTCTGGGGCTCGGGCCGCCGGCGGGTGGCCCTCAAGACCCTGATGAGGCCGAAGGATGAGGGTGGGCTTGCGGTGCCGGACTTTGAAAAGTATTATTTAGCGGTGCAGCTCCAGACCTTCACCCAGGAGATCGCCCGGGAATTCCAGGGCCCAGAAGACAGAAGGGGAACGGGTATGGCCAGGCATGTTCTCTCCTTCATAGCGCTGCGACAACGTTTGGCCTTACAGGACTTGTCGCTGGAGGAACGGACCGTTCGCCTGTGTTGGAACCGAGCTCACGCCAGGGGCCACCTGAGAACACCGTATGCGCCCGAAATACCTCTGGGGATGCTGACGGCTTTGCCCCATGGCGGCGATTGGTCACGGTTGGCGAACTGGGAGGACGCCGGCTTACAGCTAATAGGGGACCTATACGAGGACGGGGCGCTCTTGCCCTTTCAGGAGCTCATTGATCGCTTCGAGATCCCCCGCGGCGACTTTCTGCTGCACTCGGCCCTTGTCCGAGCGATCCAGGCGCACTGGAAACGCGGGCAGGGGGAACCCACTTTATCTCCGGTGTGCCAATACGTGATGATGTCTGCGGGCACAGTGAAGGCGGTCACTTGCCTTTACGGCAGACTGATCAATGAGGGGCTGGCTCCCCTCACTACTCTGAGAAACCGTTGGGAGGAGGACATTGGCAAGGAGATCCCGGAGACGACCTGGTCCCGGCTGGTGCGGCGAGCCTGGAAGGGCACACGCCACGCCCGCTTTCAACTGGTCCACTATTACGTGCTCCATAGAGCATATCTGACCCCGGTGAAAATCAGGCGATATTTTGCTACGAATTCGGCGGACTGCCCCAGGTGCCCGGCCCAGGAGGCGGACCTTCTCCACATGCTGTGGGCCTGCCCGGGATTGTCATCCTATTGGGTAGAAGTGGGGAAGACCCTGGAGGAGGTGACAGGGAGATCCTTATCGTTTGACGCGGCGGTGGGACTCCTACACTGGTTCCCTCATACCCCCAAGAATAAAATATCCAGCAAGTTCATCGATTTAGGGCTACTCCTTGCTAAACGAGAGGTGACCAGGAACTGGAAGGCACGAGTTGGTCCGACAGGAAGCCGATGGCACAGCGAACTTTTGAAGTGGGCGGCGGGGGAGAGTACGTTGAGATACCAGCTAGCGTGGAGGCAGCGTAATGAGAAGGCGCAGGAGGCAGCGCTGGAGTGGGAGACGTTAGTGCAGGCCCTTAGGGATTATTGCGCCCCCAGCGACTCTGAAGGTGAGGAAGCGGCTCGCCCCATGTCCCGATAAACGATTGCACTTTTCAGATCTGTTGCTTTCCCCATGGGTCCCTTAGCAGATCCTGTTGCGGTTGTTACCGTGCGCTGGTGGCGGTTTTGGGTGGGGTTTTCTTTGGTTAGTAGCGTTTTTGAGGGTGGGGTTTTTCTTTCTGGGTTTATAGGCTTATTTGGAAAAGCAGATGACGGACAGTGGATCATCCGGACCAGCTTCGACATCCTTCTGAGCCCCCATTGAATTTCGCCGCCCGACCCCAGGGTTGTGGGCTGAATGGCTGTGTAAGAAACTTACGGCGGGGGGACGGAGGGTTGTGTCTCATTGATTTTGCTTGTGCTATAATGCTGGTCGATTTTGTAACGATTTACTGATTCCTGCAATAAAAATATATTTAAAAAAAAAAAAAAATCACTGCCACAGACGACATCAGGCGCCAACTAGACAGCGGTGAAACATCAACCCTCATCCTCCTAGACCTGTCAGCCGCCTTCGACACGGTCTGCCATTGCACTCTAAAGATACACCTCCTAGAAGCCGGAATCCAAGAGATGGCCCTTGACTGGACCAAGTCCTTCCTCTCTGGCAGAACCCAGAGCATCCGCCACCCGCCCTTCCAATCCGAGGCCACTGACATCATCTGCGGCTTCTCCCAGGGCTCATCCCTCATCCCGACGCTGTTCAACGTCTACATGGCCCCCCTCGCACAAGTGGCCCGCCAACACGACCACAACATCATCTCCTACGCCGACGACACCCAGCTCATCCTCTCCCTCACCAAGGACCCGCACACCGCCAAAACCAACCTCCACGAGGGAATGAAGGCCGTCGCCGACTGGATGAAGAACAGCTGTCTGAAGCTGAACTCGGACAAGACAGAGGTACTCATTCTGCAAGTAAGATCTAGTTCTTTGCCAATTGCTGTCTGTCCAAGAGTGCCGGGACACCCCGTTGGGGTAGCTGTGCGCTTTATAAAATACACAAATAAATAAATAAATAAATCCTTGAACCCACCCCCTTAGCCTGGGACTACTCCTGGTGGCCTACCACACTGGGAACAGCACCGACACCCACCGACCATGCACGCAACCTAGGATTCATCGTCGACTCCTCCCACTCCATGTCTAAACAGGTCAACGCTGTCTCCTCCTCCTGCTACACTACCCTTTGCATGCTCCGCAGGATCTACAAGTGGATACCGACCGAAACAAGAAGAACAGTGACACAGGCCCTCGTAAGCAGCAGGCTGGACTACGGCAACGCACTCTACGCAGGAATCCCAGCCAAACACCTACGACCACTACAACGCATCCAAATCGCCTCCACCAGACTGATCGACAACGTCCCCCGCCGCTTCCACATCACCCCCCACCTGAGAGACCTACACTGGCTTCCTGTCGACAAGAGCACTACGCTCGCAAAATGCTGCAAACTTTTCCATCCCAAAGTTCAAATTTGCAAGAATGGGAGGTAGATCCTTTGCTGTCATAGGGCCCACACTTTGGAACAAACTCCCCCCCCATATCCGGAAAGAAGACAGGTATAACATCTTCAGAAAACAGCTAAAGACCTGGCTCTTCCAGAAATAATCCACCATCACTTACCTTCCTTCATAAACTTGCTTAATTTCTGTCATCGGCGCCGGGAAACCCTTGTTGGGTAGCTGCGCGCCATACAAATGCAAAAAATAAAATAAAATAAATAAAATAAATAAGAGGATCACCTTCAAGCTCCTCACCCATGCACACAAAGCACTCCACAATGCTGGACCAGCCTACCTTAACAGCAGACTCAGCTTCTACACCACCACCCGCCAGCTCCGCTCCACCAGCCTCACCCTCGCCGCTGTCCCGTGCATCCAACGAATATCCTTCGGCGGCAGATCCTTCTCCTACCTCACCGCCAAGACATGGAACACCCTCCCTACCCACCTACGGCAGACCCAAGACCTACTCGCCTTCATGAGACTCCTCAAGACCTGGCTCTTCTAGCAGTAGCAGCACCCCCTCCCCTCAGCACCTTGAGACCCTCACGGGTAAGTAACGCGCTTTACAAGTACTCTGATTGATTGATTGACACACTTTTAACATGTTAAGAGGACTACAACATGCTGCCCCAGAAATAGAAATAGTTAAATAGTCACATATGGGATGCACAAAAGATGCTAGCATTATTTGTGTATCAACTAAAGGAAAGCCTGTGCTACCAGACTCTCTTTTACCAGCTATGGTGCACCATACCCATGTAGGAAGAGATGGGATGGCATTTGCCTTCAGATCACATTGGTATAATTCTCAGTTCAGAATGATGGCAGAACATTATTGTAAGAGGTGCGTGATCTGTCAAAAGCAAAATGTGGGTAATAGAGTAGCATTAACTATGGGTCACATTGGAAAATCAGATGGTCCATTTAATCCCCTCCTAATAGATTCCTTGAAGATGCCTCACAGTATTCAACTGAGGTATATCTGTTTATTGTCACGATGGATTGAGGGTTAACCCACCTTCGGACCCCAGACTCCACCTCCAGCCACCGAACCGGCACCCCCCACCACCACCCTCAGCGCCTGGACCCCCATCAGCACTGAAGACACCACCAACATCCACTCCGGCTCCCCCTCGGACTCTTGCCCCCATCACATCTTCAACAAAGCCGACACCATCATCGCACCCCATCTCCGGAATGTCATAAACAGCTCCTTCACGTCAGCCACCTTCCCGGAGAGCTGGAAGCACGCAGAAATCAACGCCCTTCTGAAGAAACCCATAGCGGACCCCAAAGACCTCAAGAACTTCCGCCCCATCTCTCTTCTTCCCTTCCCGGCCAAAGTCATCGAGAAGTCAGTCAATAGGTCAATAGACAGCTGACTGCTTTCCTCGAGACAAACAACTCGCTCGAACCCTCCCAGTCCGGATTTCGAGCCAACCACAGCACCGAGACTGCCCTCATCGCAGCCACCGACAACATCAGTACCCTGATGGACAAAGGAGAAACAACCGCCCTCATCCTCCTGGACCTCTGGGCGGCCTTCGATACCGTATGCCACCGCACCCTAATAACCCGCCTCTTCAACACTGGGATCCAAGGAAAGGCCCTGGACTGGATCGCCTCGTTCCTCTCCGACACAACCCAGAGAGTTCGCCTCCCTCCCTTCCGATCAGAGGCCACGAGATCATCTGCGGCGTACCCCAAGGCTCCTCGCTCAGACCAACCCTCTTCAACATCTACACGAGCCCCCTCGCCGCCATCGTACGCAAACAAAACATCAACACCATCTCCTACGCCGACGACACCCAGCTGATACTCTCCCTCACCAAAGACCCAGCCGCCGCCAAAACCAACCTCCAGGAAGGAATGAAAGACGTTGCAGAATGGATGAAGCTCAGCCGCCTGAAACTGAACTCAGACAAGATGGAGGTCCTCATCCTCGGAAACTCCCCATCCGCCTGGGACAACTCCTGGTGGCCCTCAGCACTTGGCTCCGCACCGACACCCTCGGACCACGCACGAAACTTAGGATTCATCCTGGACTCCTCCCTCACGATGATTAAGCAAGTCAATGCCGTCTCGTCCTCTTGCTTCAACACCCTGCGCATGCTCCGAAAAATCTTCAGGTGGATCCCCACCGAAACCAGAAAAACCGTCACCCAGGCCCTCGTCACCAGCCGACTGGACTACGGAAATGCCCTATACGCAGACACCACCGCCAAACTTCAGAAACGACTACAACGCATACAGAACGTGTCTGCACGACTCATTCTCGATGTCCCTCGCCACAGCCGCATATCCGCCCACCTGAGAGGCCTGCACTGGCTCCCCGTCAACAAGAGGATCACATTCAGGTTCCTCACCCACGCACACAAAGCGCTCCACGACATGGGCCGCGAATACCTCAACAACCGCCTCTCGTTCTACACTCCCACCCGCCAGCTCCGCTCCGCCGGCCTCACCCTCGCCATCATCCCACAGATCCGCAGAACCACCGCCGGAGGAAGATCGTTCTCCTATCTGGCAGCCAAGACATGGAACTCCCTCCCCGCACACCTACGTATGCCGAGGACCATCTCACCTTCAGGAAACACATCAAGACCTGGCTTTTCGAGCAGTAGCAGCACCCCCCTCCTCCCCTTCAGCGCCTTGAGACTCTCACGGGTGAGTAGCGCGCTCTATAAATATGCTGATTGATTGATTGATTGAAGATGTCACAGTCTAACAGTTGCCAAAGACTGTTGCGAGAGTTAATACCACATTTCATCTTGCCAGCTAATCTTGGATCTGATCAAGCGGCACACTTTAAAAGTGAGATTAAGGAGTTAATGTGTAGCTGGGGCGTGGCTAGCCAGCCAAGATGGTGGATGTAGCCCGATAGTGCTCCGTACTATACCAGGGGGGATTATCCTGAGGGCGCGAGTCCTGCGACACACACCTGCAAAGCTGGGCTAGGCGGCTGGTACCCTTGTGCCCCCTGCAGTGAGATTGCGGGATCCCTGGGGTTCGACTGGTGCCGGCAGGGAGTGACGCGGCCTGCAGTCTGGGAACTGCAGGCCAAAGCCGGGAGCTGTGGTGCTAGAGGAGGCAGAGCTGAGAGGGGCCGCCTACTGGAGGACGGCTGCGGAAACACTACTGGACGACGGTGGCCGACCTGCGACGAGTGCTGCCGCGACCCGATCTGGCCCTGGGATCGCGACACGAAACTGCTTCATGACTGGAGACCCCTACTGGGACTACTGAAGCGGACCCCCGGAAGGGGATCGCGGGATCACCGAGGCTGGTTTGGGGGCTGGCGGGGAGTGCCGTGGCCTGCTGCCCGAGTGGTCCGGGACGGGACCGGGCACTGCGGAGGGGACGACAGCGACGCTATAGGAGGCCGCCTACTGCAGCACGGCTGCAGAAGCCTTATCAAGAAGCTAGGGCCGCCATTTGCTACATGTAACCGCGACCCCGTCTGGCCCTTTGGTGGCGGTGAGAAATTGCCCCGTAGCAGGAGGCCCACCCTGCGTGTGTGTACTGAGGCTGCCCCCCCCGTGCGTAGCCTGGAGAGCCCGAGGGTGTTGGAGGCTTGGCCGGGAATCGAGCACTCTGGCTGAGGCGGGCGTGTCTGCGCCTTGGTGGTCCTGCGACGAGGCTTCTATGTGGATTGAGCCGAGGCAGCCTGAAGGTGAGACGCTGTGTGGGAGTCGGCGGGAGCGGCGACACCCTGCCGATCTCTAGAGGCGGACATCGGAGACACTGTGGTAGGGCCGACCCCTGTGCCCCCCTGGCGCCATCTTGCACAGGAAGAACGACTAGTGTGGTACAGTAGGCTGCTGAGTGATTGGGGTGGAAGCGCCTAGAGGACCGGTGACAGCTCCAACTGTGGCGTGCGAAACGACTCCTGTGTGGCGGATGCTGATTGTGAGGGGCAGCGGAGAGGGAGCGACAAAGGTGACAACAGCCGGCTGGTGGCGGCGGCGTTGGAGGGGGACGGCAGGACTTGTTGGCCGCTGTGGTGGGACTGTGCATCTTAAACACACTGCAGGCTTGGGGGCTGGCGTGCGACACTGACAGACTGGAACACGGTCCAGACTGACATTTCTGGGATGGCACTTGACTGACTACTGCCACGCCCTCACTGCTAGGAGGACCCATCCCCACCTTTAACCGCCACTTTCCTTCCCCCCCCCCCCTGTTAGTCTGCTGCCTCTTTACCGAAAGGGCTCGATTGCCGGGCTGAAGTTGGACAAAGCCGGAGTTGCAGAGAGCGGACCCCCCATGGGCCTGAGCGGGGGACTGCGGATTGTTCACTGAGGGGGCCTCCCCGCTGCTAGTGGCTGGATAGGTCCTTCCTCGTGGCCGGTCTACCGCTTGCCCCCTCCCCCCATGGGTAGAAATCGAGGAAGGGGTCAGGAGAGACCAAGTGTCTCTGCTGCCCCTCGTGCCATGTCGGGCAACGGCAGCGGGGGTTCCCCGCCAAGGACTACCTCGTTTGGTCAAGCTGATGGACAACCTACGGACAAACTGAATCTGATCCTCCGGGAGATTCGGGACTTCAGGGTGGGGATGGAGTTGCAGCTGGACACCCTTACCACGGCCTGACTCTGTTGAAGGCAGACCATGGCAAACTAGTGGCCTCACTCTGACGGACCTCGCCCTGACTGTAGCAGAACACTCTACCTCCCTGCGGCAGCTGATGCAGCAGGTTAACACGCTCCTTGATAGGGTGGAAGATGCGGAGGGGCACAATCGGCGCAACAACATACGCGTCATAGGCCTACCAGAGCGCTGTGAGGGGAACAAAGCGGCCGACTTCAAGGAACATTGGCTTAAAGAGCATGAGGCTCCTGAAGGACTTACCCCTATCTGGTCCTCTCTCTCCCTCTTGATACACGCACACTTAGGAATGACCCAGGACCATCTCACCTTCAGGAAACACCTCAAGACCTGGCTTTTTGAGCAGTAGCAGCACCCCCCTTCAGCGCCTTGAGACCCTCATGGGTGAGTAGCGCGCTCTATAAATATGATGATTGATTGATTGATTGAAGATGTCACAGTCCAACAGTTGCCAAAGACTGTTGCGAGAGTTAATACCACATTTCATCTTGCCAGCTAATCTAGGATCTGATCAAGCGGCACACTTTAAAAGTGAGATTAAGGAGTTGATGTGTAGCTGGGGAGTGGCTAGCCAGCCAAGATGGTGGATGTAGCCCGATAGTGCTCCGTCCTATACCGGGGGGGATTATCCTGAGGGCGCGAGTCCTGCGACACCCTACACACCTGCAAAGCCGGGCTAGGCGGCTGGTGCCCTTGTGCCCCCTGCAGTGAGATTGCAGGATCCGTGGGGTTCGACTGGTGCCGGCAGGGAGTGACGCGGCCTGCCGTCTGGGAACTGCAGGCCAAACCGGGAGCTGTGGTGCTAGAGGAGGCAGAGCTGAGACGGGCCTCCTGCTGGAGGACGGCTGCGGAAACACTACTGGACGGCGGCGGCTGACCTGTGACGAGTGCTGCCGTGACCTGATCTGGCCCTGGGATCGCGACACGAAACTGCTTCATGACTGGAGACCCTGACTGGGACTACTGAAGTGGACCCCCGGAAGGGGATCGCGGGATCACCGAGGCTGGTTTGGGGGCTGGCGGGGAGTGCCGTGGCCTGCTGCCCGAGTGGTCCGGGACGAGACCGGGCACTGTGGAGGGGACGACAGCGATGCTATAGGAGGCCGCCTACTGCAGCACGGCTGCAGAAGCCTTATCAAGAAGCTACGGCCGCCATTTGCTACATATAACCGCGACCCCGTCTGGCCCTTTGGTGGCGGTGAGAAATTGCCCCGTAGCAGGAGGCCCCCCCTGCGTGTGTGTACTGAGGCTGCCCCCCCCTGTGCGTAGCCTGGAGAGCCCGAGGGTGTTGGAGGCTTGGCCGGGAATCGAGCACTCTGGCTGAGGCGGGCGTGTCTGCGCCTTGGTGGTCCTGCGATGAGGCGTCTATGTGGATTGAGCCGAGGCAGCCTGAAGGTGAGACGCTGTGTGGGAGTCGGCAGGAGCGGCGACACCCTGCCGATCTCTAGAGGCGGACATCGGAGACACTGTGGTAGGGCCGACCCCTGTGCCCCCCTGGCACCATCTTGCACAGGAAGAACGACTAGTGTGGTACAGTAGGCTGCTGAGTGATTGGGGTGGGAGCGCCTAGAGGACCGGTGACAGCTCCAACTGTGGCGTGCGAAACAACTCCTGTGTGGCGGATGCTGATTGTGAGGGGCAGCGGAGAGGGAGCGACAAAGGTGACAACAGCCGGCTGGTGGCGGCGGCGGTGGAGGGGGACGGCAGGACTTGTTGGCCGCTGTGGTGGGACTGTGCATCTTAAACACACTGCAGGCTTGGGGGCTGGCGTGCCACACTGACAGACTGGAACACGGTCCAGACTGACATTTCTGGGATGGCACTTGACTGACTACTGCCACGCCCTCACTGCTAGGAGGACCCATCCACCCCTTTAACCGCCACTTTCCTTCTCCCCCCCCCTGTTAGTCTGCTGCCTCTTTACCGAAAGGGCTCGATTGCCGGGCTGAAGTTGGACAAAGCCGGAGTTGCAGAGAGCGGACCCCCCATGGGCCTGAGCGGGGGACTGCGGATTGTTCACTGAGGGGGCCTCCCCGCTGCTAGTGGCTGGATAGGTCCTTCCTCGTGGCCGGTCTACCGCTTGCCCCCTCCCCCCATGGGTAGAAATCGAGGAAGGGGTCAGGAGAGACCAAGTGTCTCTGCTGCCCCTCGTGCCATGTCGGGCAACGGCAGCGGGGGTTCCCCGCCAAGGACTACCTCGTTTGGTCAAGCTGATGGACAACCTACGGACAAACTGAATCTGATCCTCCGGGAGATTCGGGACTTCAGGGTGGGGATGGAGTTGCAGCTGGACACCCTTACCACGGGCCTGACTCTGTTGAAGGCAGACCATGGCAAACTGGTGGCCTCACTCTGACGGACCTCGCCCTGACTGTAGCAGAACACTCTACCTCCCTGCGGCAGCTGATGCAGCAGGTTAACACGCTCCTTGATAGGGTGGAAGATGCGGAGGGGCACAATCGGCGCAACAACATACGCGTCATAGGCCTACCAGAGCGCTGTGAGGGGAACAAAGCGGCCGACTTCATGGAACATTGGCTTAAAGAGCATGAGGCTCCTGAAGGACTTACCCCGTATTTTCTGCATGGAACGGGCGCATCGAACCCCAACTGGCCCACCCAAACTGAGAATGATAGTCCGGGTCCTTAATTATAGGGACCGGGACTTCTTATTGCAGAAAGCTCGGGAGAAGGTCCCTATCCAATTTAAAAACCACAGGATTTCTCTCTACCCCGATTATACACTGGTCGTGCAAAGACAACGTGCTTCTTATCTTGCAGTAAAGAAGAAGCTCCAAACCGCACAACTCAAGTACTCCAACCACAGTGTTGTATTGTTCCCTACCATCACACCCAGACTGGCAGATGACCTAATGGATGAATGCATATAGACAATGTATCCTTCTGTTTACCATGTTAGGCATGCGCTCATTGATATTGGCTCTGTTGCGTGACTCTGCGGGTGGTGGAGGGGTGGTGCTCCTATGTTATGATCCCTTGGCCCACTGATGGAAGCTTTTCTGGAACCAGTATGGTGGGTTGGGAGTTTTGGCCGACCCCCCATTTCTCTACCTGATTTGTGGCCCTGGGGTTTGGTGCGATCCGGTGTTTTGATTACGAGACTTCTCCCTGTTGCGGGACCGAGTGCGGGCCTGGATCCGCGCCTCCACTACTTCTATACTTATAGTGTTTGTCCCACCCACCCCCCCCACCCCCCCCCCCCAGGATGGGTATAGTAGAGCTGTCGGGTGCCTCATGATGGACGATAGACTAACTGCACAGGCAGCTGGCCACCTCCCTCGTAGCGTTCGCACCTTTATTAGTTCTTGTTTCTACATGTTGTGCGATTGTTGGGCTCAGTGCAGTTTGGGCGCTGCGCCTGGTTTAGTTACTGTTTTGGGGGTTAAGGTTGCCTGGTCATACTTACCCGAATGTTCACTGCTAGCACTGATTCACTATCCCCGTAGGGTATATGGCTCATTCAATCACATCTCAAGGGTGTTATAATTTACTTACCTGGAATGTAAGAGGGCTAGGTTCCATCCAAAAACGTCACCGCATACATGCATTCCTTCTCCAACATCAAACACACATCGCATTCCTTCAGGAATCGCACTTAACAGACGCTGAATCTCAGAAAATGTGGAGGAAGTGGAGAGGGAGTCTTTATTCAACCAATTACTCTGCATTTGTGTCGTGACCTGAGTGTGGGGCACTAGGACCCCGTGGGTCAAGTAGCTGGGGACAGGTCACCGGACAGGACATCCGGTCAGCGGGGTGGGGGAACACACAACATGGGATGACCAGCAGGAGCAAGGACGCCATCCCAGGAGTCTATTGTAACTAAGAGAATAAAGGAACCTAAGCAACTGACCTGAGTGATGTGTCATGTGTGTATCGCCCCAGAATAAGGACGCGACAACTGGCGACGAGGAGGGATTCACATCACGCGTGTCCTGCTGAAAAGAAACGATCGTATCCAGGACTAAATGAAGAGATCGTGACCAGGAGCCCACCCTGGTTCACGACCAAGAAGAAGGATTTGAGGCACAACAACGAAGAAAATATGTCCCAAGGAGGAAAACAAGCGTCTGATGAAGAGAACAGCTCCGGTAAGGAATCGGCAGTGAAACGCGATTGTTTTTTCAAAGGAGGGCGAACTCTCGCGCGAATGAGAGCGGCCATCTTGGGGCCAGGAAATTGAGCCAATAGGAGAAGAGAGCAGCGCGGTGGCCATTTTGAAGTAAGGCAATAGCGAGATTGGCTGCGAAATCGCGCGAGATTTCGGCAGCCATTTTGGAATCAGGCAAAAAGGACCAATAGGAGCGGTCTGAGCAGCGGCGGCCATTTCGAAGTCAGGCAAAATGAGGAAACAGCATAGAAAGTGGAAAAAGAAACACAAAGTGCTGATAAGAGCACAGGAGAGTGAAATAAACAAAGGGAAGTGCAAGGAAAAGAACACAAGAGAATTAAACAAGCTCAGGAAAGTGCAAGAAAAAAAAATAGAAGAGGATAACTTAAGAAAAGTGCCACAAAGAGCATAATAAATGAGAGAATGACAAAGTGCCGATAAGAGCATAGTCAAGAGACAATCATTAAGCACAAACAAAAAGAGGACAACTTAAGAAAAGTGCTGCAAAAAGCACATAAGAACACAGACAAGAGGAAAGTGCCGCAAAGAGCACAATAAAGAGAGAATCACAAAGTGCCCAAAAGAGCAAAAGGAAGAAAATAAGTGCCAAAAAGAGCAAAAGGACGAAAATAAATGACAGAAAGCACGAAGAGACAGTGAACAAGAATACAAAAAGTGGAAATAAAGAAATAAAAGAATAAGTGCCAAAAAGAGCAAAAAGTACGAAAACACGTGCCAGAAAGCACGAAGAGTAAGTGAACAAGTCCTAGAAAAAGAAAAGAAGAACATATAAGGAAAGGAGAAGAGGAAAATAACATGGTTGAAACGAGACCAAGTACACAATACCGCAGACAAAAAGACAATCAAAAAACAGAGTCCGTGACCATAGAGGTGGGGCCCCACAAAGCGAGGCTCGTGCTCGACAGCTGCGCCACAAACATCTCAAGAGAATATCAGAAACAAATAAGAGGACTAGGAAAGCTGAAAGGGAGAAAACCACTACTGAGTCAAGAAATCATCGAGCCGGCAGACGGACGGCAGCCTGGGTAACACCAATGGTAGATCACTTGGAGTACTTGGATCTAACAATAGGCACGAAGATCACCGCAGATGCCGGCCCAGTAGGATTGGGCGCGATCGTGGCCCAACACAAAGCAGAAAAAGAATCACCAAGATCACCAATAGTGATGGACCACCAAGCACTAAAAATGATTTATGGCAACAGAAAAGCAAATTTACCACCAAGGACAGAAAGGTGGGGAAGAAGGTTGATGGACTACGAATTGAAAATAATTAACAAGCATGAAAGAGAACAAAACCTAGCCGACTACATGTCCAGACATCCACGGCCATACAAAAAAGACGCAAGAACAAGGGCGGAAGATCACCTAAACTACATCCTAAAGAACAACGCACCGATATCAGCAACAATGTCAGTGCTAGAACAAGAGAAAAAGAGAGACACCACCATGCTAGCGATACAGAAAGTATCGAGGCAACAAAGATGGAGACACACAAACAATAACAGCCTCACGGATCAAGGAGTCAGCAAAGAAGAAGATCTATTAATGCTCGAGACAATAAGTGAAGAACTGTCAGAAGCAGAGAAAGGAATATTAATGGGGTAGGCACGGATAGTAACACCTTACAGACTGAGCAAGACGAGACTGCCACAAGTGGAAGATAAAATAAGTGCAGACCGAAGGGACTTACCAATAAAAGACAAGGAGGCAAAAGAAAAGATAAAAGCACATGCTGATCACCGGAAAGATGCATCTGAACTAAAACTTAAAGAAGGCGACATGGTAGTGGGACGACAGAAACAACAAAGGAAGTCTGACAACCCACTCTCCAGAGACCCACTAACTGTGACGCAAGTAAAAGGACCAATGATCACAGCAGCAGCAGGTCAACACGACATGACGAGAAACAGCTCACACTTAAAGGAGCTGAAGACTGAAAAAAGAAGAAACATCAACGGAACCCGCAGCAAGCACAACGGAGGAAATAGAGGACAAATAAAGTAAGATGAAGCAAGGCTGAGAAGAATATGCAAGAAACGACATAGACAATTTGAAGAGAGATAGAGTGAGCAGGTTTCTCTCTCTCTCTCTCTCTCTCTCTCTTCATCTATATCTCCATTTCTGGCCAATGATCACTATCAGCGCTGGCTAGCAGTGACTGCAGAAATGTGTCACGAACATTTGTTTGTAAAAAAGGGGGAGATGTTGTGACCTGAGTGTGGGGCACTACGACCCCGTGGGTCAAGTAGCGGGGGACAGGTCACCGGACAGGACATCCGGTCAGCGGGGCAGGGGAACACACAACATGGAATGACCAGCAGGAGCAAGGACGCCATCCCAGGAGTCTATTGTAACTAAGAGAATAAAGGAACCTAAGCAACTGACCTGAGTGATGTGTCGTGTGTGTATCGCCCCAGAACAAGGACGCGACAATTTGCTAGAGGGGCTGCCATCTGGATACGTCACTGGGTTCCTTTTGTTGAAACTGATAGGCGGTTGGATGAACAGGGACGATATATGTTGGTACGGGGCAGGCTGGATGGATCCCGGTTGGTTTTGGGGAGTATTTATGCCCCAAATTTTGACCAGGTTAAATTCTTACAGAAGTTAGGTGTGGCTTTGGCGAACTGGGATGGGATTCCTTGGGTTTTAGGAGGTGACTGGAATGTGATACTAGATATAGGTCTGGATAAATCACACCCCCCACTACAGGCCTCCAGCACTATTAAATTGACTGACCTGTTTGCTTCCTGGACTGAGGGTTGGTCCCTAGCTGATGCCTGGCGAACACTCCATCGTTTACATAGGGAATACTCCTTCTACTCTCCCATGCATAATGTACCTACTAGGATTGATCGCTTCCTGTGCTCTAAGTCCATCCTTACGATTATGGGAGGATCGGAATATTTAGCAAAAATATTCTCCGATCATAGACCCCTGACCTTAACACTGCTATGGGGTAGGGTGCCGTCTCCGGTACCCACCTGGACACTGAATCCGCAACTGTTGGAGGATGCTCCGCTCCGTTCCTTCTTATCCAATAAGATCTCAGAATACCTGAGGGAGAATTGGAATACGGCCTTATCTCACCTGATTGAATAGGATGTCCTAAAAGTGGTAATACGGGGAGCTGCAATAGGGCAATTAGTGGGGGCCATACAGGAGATACACCAGACACTGCAGGATGTGGAGAATAGACTGCGCTTGCTAGAGCGGGAGGTGGTTAGTGACCCTGGAAAGAGCGCTGACTTACAAAAAGCTTACATTGACCATGCCGACACACTAGAAACTCTCAGGGTTATTGACTACAAGGCATACACACATCGGAAACATACTGAGGCGGATAAACCTAGCACATTACTTGCCCGGCTGGTGCGGGATCGACCTGACCCCCCTCACATAACCTGCATACGTAACCAAGCTGGGGCAGTAGAGACTACACAACTAGGCATAAATGTTGCATTTCGCACCCACCTTAAGACGCTGTATGCACCCCCTGAGCCATTAGATCATGAAAGACTTAATGACTTCCTGTGTGAGCTGCAGTTCCCAACACTATCTGAAGCTATTAGGAAGGACATTGATGGTCCCATTACCCAAGCCGAGATCCGCAGAGCGATTAAATGCCTCAATCGAAATAACACGCCCGGTATAGACGTTCTCCCTGTGGAGTTTTACCTAACGTACTCGGATCTCCTATTCCCGATATTGGAAGCTGTCTTCAAGATGGCATTCGACACAGGCCACTTACCCGAGTCCACTATGCAAGCGCTGGTAGCATCAATACCAAAACCCGGGAGAGACGAACTAGATATGTCCAATTATAGACCCCTGTCATTACTGTCAACAGAATACATGATATTAAGTAAGGCCCTTGCAAATCGGATACAATCGCATCTCCCCTCACTTATCCACCAGGACCAGTGCGGATTCCTCCCGAATTGCAGTACGCCCCTGAATACTCACCGCCTACACTCGGTTATGTCGGCGGCTACTAATGATTTCCCATTCGCGGGATGTGTGGCGCTAGACCTCAGACAGGCCTTTGACTCCCCGTCCTGGGAGTTCATGTTTGCAACCTTAGAACGTTTTAAGTTCCCAGATAATTTCCTGCGATGGATACATTTATTATATACGCGTCCTACTGCCAGAGCCCGCACCGGTCGATATATTTCTGACAGTTATGATGTCTATAGAGGCACGAGACAAGGGTGCCCTTTGTCCCCATTACTATTTGTGTTGGCCCTTGAACCCCTTGCAATATCTCTGCGTAGACTGGCCGACCATATGGGCATACCGGTACACGGTACTTCTCATCTTATATCTATATACGCAGATGATATATTATTATATTTCAGAGACCTCACAGCCTCTCATGACCCAATACCAGATGTTTTCGCCATCTTTGAGCAGCTTTCGGGCCTGGCGATTAATCCTGTAAAATCTGTAGGCTTTTTCTTTCAAGAGGCACCACATTTTACCCACATACAATTTGGCATCCATCGTATGCCGGTAGCCTCAGACAACTTTAGGTATTTGGGAATACAAGTGTTTAGATCACCTGCAGATCAAATTGACGGGAATATTCAAAGGGCAATAACTAGACTTCGAGGCAGCGTGGGATTCTGGACCTCTTTACCCCTGTCAATAATGGGACGCATTGCCATTTCAAAGATGGTTGTGCTGCGGCGTCTACTTTATTACTTTGCAAACATACCTGTGCAGCTTCCTCAATCTCTCTTTGCCGTACTAGATACCATTCTGATTACCCTTATCTTGGGGGACGGGTTGGAGGAGAATAAGCCTCAAGAAATTACAACTGGGCACGAATGCAGGTGGCTTGAGGGCGCCGGACTTCCAGGGGTATTATTATGCTAGCCAACTCCAGTGGTTGTCATACTGGATGGCAGGTAGAAACCTACACGAGATTGGCTTTACGCCTGAACGTATTAGCCGTGGAGAACTCCACGCCCTACTACTGCCTAAGGCCAAGATCCCCCTGGTCTGTCCGCCTCTGTTAAAATGTGCTTTAACTTGTTGGAAGAAGACCCTCTCTTATACTCTCTTATACTTCAACTGCCCCACCGTACACGGCAAATATTCCATTGCTAGTGATCCCCACGCCACAGGGCAGACACTGCCACAGGATCCGAGACTGGACAGATAGCGGGGTGGAAGAGGTGGGTTCCTTTTTCGGAGATGATGTACTTTTAGATTATGACTCATTCGTACAGATCACGGGCGCCCCACCACATTTATACCTGTCCCACGCCACAGTAGCTCACTACATTTGGACCACCTGGGCGCCACAACAAGCTGCACCCGTGCAACATGAGCTGGTACACTTATTGTATTACATGGGGCTGGGAGGGCACCTGGTCCATTGGTTGTACACAGGGTTTAGGACGCTTGCAGCGTTATCGCTCACGACCCTAAGGACATGCTGGGCTGATGATACTGCTACGGACATATCAGATAGGGCGTGGCAGTCAATACTGGAAGAGAGTATCTCGCAATGTCCGGTTTAAATTCATTCAAACGATAGTGCTCCACAGAGCATATCTCACCCCCAGGAGAATCCATCTTATGTTCCCGGACTCCTCTCATCGCTGCCCTCACTGCGGGGAGGATGAAGCTGGCTTTCTACATATGTAATGGTCCTGCCCTCGGTTGCACAAATTTTGGAGTGAGTTTTGTCGTACCCTCAATACTTTGACTCAGATACCAGATCCTATCGAGGTATTATCCGGCTTATTGGGCTTACGATGCCGATCTCGGTCACAAAAAGTTGGTCTCAAATGTATAGATTTGGCGTATGTCTTGGCTATCAGGGCCATTACTATGAAGTGGAAGTCACCTAGATCCCCTACAGTGTTGACGTGGCAGACCGACATGTTGTTGTGGGGTAGAGCAGAGGGAATGGCCCTCCGAAGGGAGGAAGAAAGAAGGTTACGCAAACATCCTATAGCATTGGAGTGGGAAACTATGCTGATTGCCCTAGAAGCAATGGATTTCTCCACAACCATATTGACTAGGTCCCAATAAGATATCCTGGTATTCTGACACTTTGTGGTGTATGGCCCTTTCGTAAGAACAGAATTGAGCTATTTTAGCCTCAAATACCCTGTCAACTCGGCGGTGCTCAAAAACCGCACGGGTAGTCTAGATTCGGGAGGGACTGACCAGGAATGGGTGGGAGGGTGGGAGTGGGAAGTACAGGTTAAGTTAAGTTTGCTAGGCTTTTTTTTATAAATATACGATACAAGTTCATATAAAAACACTCAGAGGTTTCATGGCATGATCCTGTACTGTGCGGGTGGGGATGATTGCAACGGGTTATTCCCTTTGACAGTGATTACATGGTGTTATTCATCTATGCCCTTTGTGAATTTTCCTTGCACTGGCTTGATATGGGATCTGAGAAAACAGCGAAAAAGACTGTTTGTACCTTTATTTGCGCTGTATTTGATCATGTATAACTGCGGTCACCAATAAAGTGTGTTTAAAAAAAAAGGGAGTTGATGTGTACAGATTTAGGGATTTACCAAAGATACTGTAGCTATAGACTGGAAGCATCTGGAGTTGTAGAGAGACTGATTGAGATTATTAAAGCCAAGTTCTGCTATATCACTCAAATTGCCTGAGATTCTTCCTCTAGAGCTCATGAGTATCTGAAGTACATCATGCAAATAAACCAGATTATCTCCACATTAAATATTGATGGAAAATCTATGTGTAGGCCCTCTATACCACCCTGTTGAATATCACAGCTGACATGGTTCTTGAGTACTGCAAAGGATTGTTTGATGTGGTGTGTTCCATCTCTCATCAGCTTGACCAGGCTACTCAAGCAGTATAAGACTTTCTGGGGCATGATTTGAACCATGGTGATTGGATCCACATCCAGAACCATATCTGAAAGTCCTGCCTGGAAGAGAGGTGGCATGGACCCTACCAACTGACTCTGGTCACAAACACTGCTGTCAAGTGTCATAGTCTTCCAGATTGGATGCACTCCTCCCATACCAAGAGGGCAAGGCACTAATGGGAAGGCATAGAGTCAACATCTGCCAATTCTCCTAGTCTCCCGCGATTCGAGGTATCTGGGGCTTCAGAAGAGGAGTAGGAAGACCAGACCAGAAACCCACCATCTCCATCGAATGAATAACCTTCATAATCACAGACTGATGGGAAGGTTGCAAAACCTGCGACTTCTGTGATTCCAACAACTGGACTGAGAATACGCATATGCAGAGGCAGTGAACATTTCGGGAGAAATTGTCATGTGGTTACATTAGGTCAGAGCTGCAACACCTTCATTTGACATGCTCACATTTTTAAGTTGCCTTCTTTTAAATACAATGGGCCCGATTCACAGAACTAACTTAAGACAAAACCCTAAACTTACTACTTATGGTATTCACAGAAGTTAGGATTTTGTCTTAAGTTTGTCTTAAAGACAAACTTAAGACAGACTTAAGACAGACTTAAGACAAACTTAAGACAGACTTGACTTAAGTCTGTCTTAAGTCTGTCTTAAGTTTGTCTTAAGACAAAATCCTAACATCTGTGAATACCATAAGTAGTAAGTTAAGGGTTTTGTCTTAAGTTAGTTCTGTGAATCGGGCCCAATGACATTTGACAAACATTTTATTGCATGCCTGTCCAGGATAATATTCTCTGTAATAGCATTGCTTACATTTCCACTTTGAAGGCATATTATCACCATACCTTGAACAGGATGTGGCCTAACGATTAGAGCGGTTGTTCTCAAATCTGGGTTACCGGGTTTGACTCTGGGCAATGATGCTCAACATCCTGTGATTCTGGGCAAATCACTTAATCTCCCCTTGCCTAACAAAAATGAATGTGTCCTTGTGTAATGTAACTGGTGATCATGTAAAGAAATCTGATACCTGATACCTTTAGGTCAAGGTCATGCAATAAAAAACTCTGGAGAAAAAGGGGTTAGGTTCACTACGCAAAATGTCGTATTTATTGTACACTAGCAGCCCGCCCCAGCGTTGACTGGGGCAGAAAGGGGCTGGGGGCAGTACACCCACTCCCGCCCCTACCCCCTCCCGCACCGACTCCCTCCCGCCCGACTCACTCCCGCCCCCCTCCCGCCCCGACTCACTCCCGCCCTGACTCACTCGCGCCCCCCTCCCGCGCCCCCCCTCCCGCCCCGACTAACTCGCGCTCCGACATTTTCCTTTACTGCTGCCTCCTTCTTGCCTCCCCCTGCATCAAACAGTCTCGCACTGAACTTTCCCTTTCCTTACCTGTGCCGCCGCTCCTCACTGCACAGCCACTCGTCACTGCACCGCCGCTCCTCCTTCTTCGTCATCACGCACGTCATGGTCATCACGCACGTCGCGTCGCTGTCATCACGCACGTCGTGTCGCGGCCAGCGCTAGGTCCCGGCCGGCGCTACTTTCAGGGGACTACTTTGTTTACAAACTTAATTTTTTTAATTTACTTTTTTAAAAAATTTATATAGCCTATGTCCATCTACACACCCTGACATTTTCATAGATGTATCGGGTGTGTAGATTGGCGCTGTGGTTCCCGAGTTTACCTGGCCAAAAGGTGCAAGTTCTCTCTTTATAATAGTAGTGTAGATATAGATTACCCTTATGATTGTCTGCTCGCTTTTCAGTGGAACACCTGATACACTGTATGTAACAATGTGTCAAGATGATTTCTCCACTAGGGAGGGGAGAATTGTTTTCCATCTGACCCCACTTTTTTTTCCAGAACTTTTACTTTGTTGCCACAACTTGGATTAAATTATAATAATAAAGTAATTAACTGTTGTGAGTTACTTTTTTGAAAGGAAAAAAGTGTTTCCGCCCGGTCTCGAACCGGGGACCTTTCGCGTGTTAGGTAAACGTAATAAACACTACACTACGGAAAACCATTGCAGGTGCAGTGGGGCACCTTTACATACAATGAGCAGACAGCACTGAAGGCAGCTGGAGAGACGCAGTGGTATGGAGGCTTCTCTAAAATTCTCTCTCTGAATGCACAGTACTCAATGCTGCACAAGCATCGCCTCTCACTGAATGCACAGTACTCAATGCTGCAGAAGCATCGCCTCTCACTGAATGCACAGTACTCAATGCTGCACAAGCATCGCCTCTCACTGAATGCACAGTACTCAATGCTGTAGAAGCATCGCCTCTCACTGAATGCACAGTACTCAATGCTGCACAAGCATCGCCTCTCACTGAATGCACAGTACTCAAGCTGCACAAGCATCGCCTCTCACTGAATGCACATCACCGTGGGCTGCACGAGTAAGAGATCTCTCACTCAATGCACATTTCACTGATCGCTGCACAGGTCAGCAGACTCTCACTGACTGCATGTCACTGAGAACATCAGAGCACGTGAGCTCTCAGTGGATGCTCATGCCTGAACCCTGCACAGCTGAAATACCCATCAATGAATATGTGCGAGTGAAGGCTGCACAGCCATGACCTCTCTCACTGAATCCAGATCACTGACCCTGCGCAGCTGAGTGTACTACACTCACATCTAATAGGAATCTCACTGAACAGTGACCGATGCACAGATGAGAGCTCCCTGCACACGTGTGTAGCTCTCACTGAATGCAGATCACTGAACGCTGCACAGCCGAGGTCTCTCACTGAAGGGAGATCCTTGGACCTTTCCCTTTCACCCAGGCCTCGGATTCTTCTTGTAAGTGCGTCTTTATGTTGTCCATTTCCTTAGGTTGTAGTCTGCAAAACAGTTTTGTAACTTCTATATGATACTTTCCTGTTTTGGGGATTTTCTGTAAAAGCATCGGTAGGATGAATATGAATATAAATAGCGCCTTCCTCCAACATTCACACACTCACAGCTGCACCTTTGTGGTCATCAGGGGCTGAAAAAGGAAGGTGCACAAGCGCTCCCTGCCCGGCCGGCGCTACTTTCAGGGGACTACTTTGTTTACAAACTTAATTTTTTTTATTTACTTTTTTATTTTTATTTATATAGCCTATGTCCATCTAGACACCCTGACATTTTCATAGATTGTGTGTAGATTGACGCTGTGGTTCCCGAGTTTACCTGGCCAAAAGGTGCAAGTTCTCTCTTTATAATAGTAGTATAGATTCCGCAACAGAGCTGTCACAATACAATCAATAATAGCAGCGTGGCTGGGGCTTCTGTATGGCAAGATGAGTGATGTTTCCTACATATACAGCATCACTTCCTTGTTTAGTTAGAGGAGCATTTAGCTGACACTCAGGGGTCATCCCATGCCGGAATTCCAGCCCAGATGATTCCTGTCTACCTCTTGGGAGGGATGCTGCCCAGCTCTCCACCAAGATGTGCAGGCTGATGACACTTACCCACAGGTAATAGTGAGTTAGGTCACCCTATAGGGATTTGGCAGATTCACCCATCCTAGACACACTAGGTTAAGTAGAGCTAGGTAGGGATATAAATATATTACTGTACTTATATGCCAGCATATATTCACTGTTATAGCATAATGGTTAAACTGTTTATCTTCTTCACCATTCTCACCATGCTAATTATGTTATTCTGTCTCCTGCTGTGGAGTGGTGTGGCTCACTGGTTAGAGGCGGCAGACCCGGGAGCAGAATTTGGCCCAGGACCAGGGTTCAATTCCCGATGCGGCAGGGTCGTGGACCAGGGTCAGCGGACTCGACAATTCTCGCCTTGGTGCCTACTTTAACCTGGGGTCCCACTTGGCAACTCTGGGCATTAGCTTGCCTAATCTCCACAACGGCCCCACCAACGCTGGGGATGCTTGGCTCCACCTTGGGGATTCCCAGTAGGGACAATCCCACAGGGAAAACCAGGACGGGTTCACCAGTGGTATACAGCGCCGGGATGCCCCTTTGCTGGGGCAGCTGTGCGCTTTACAAGAATACAACATTTATTGCAGCGCACATATTTTACTATAGAATCTCAATGCTTCAATAAATATTGAAACTGCATGTTGTGTATTTCATGTGTACTTCTTTGGGTATGCATAAGTAGCCAAAAAAAAAGGTTCTGGATCTGTTACCATGATTTCCTTGGGGCGTCAGGGTTGTCTTGCTCTCAGGTTGCACAATCTATGTGTTACCTTGTCAGGTTAGGGGTACATATGTTGCACTGTGAGCTAGCAGGACTTAGGCCAACATTTCCTGAGGGTGTGCGTGGAATCAGTCTTGCTGATGTTTATGCTTGCCAACAAATGCACAGTTTTACTAGGGAAAGCCTAAGCCATAAGACAAACTGAAATTAATCTGACACAGCAACCTGTCAGAAAGACAGTCTGAAAATTAACAAAAAGACTCTACTGTGCATCTGAATAAAAAAACTCACGCACTTCAAGGGAAAGTTGGCCTAAACAGCAACTCTTAAAAAGAGACAATTGAGACATAACACCAGACCAGAGATGATATGGGGAGAAAGTGAGATATGAAAACAAGAATAAACAGATATTCATGACTTTGAATCAGTTGAGTTAAAACAACCAAAAGGAGAGAAGGGGAAATGAATGTATGCTGGTCCAGACTGGACATATTATGCAAAAATTAAATTTGATTTAGATGACCTTTGACAGATTGAGATGAACCTCCTTGAAACAAAACTAAAAAGCTGTAAAGATTCGAAAAATGACAACTGATAAACATTAAAAGGACAATTAGAGATGGTAACAGTTAAAACCCTTAAGGCATTCAGATGATGCAGAATAAAAGATCGTAACAGATAAGGCAGAGACAATTTAATAATCACTAGAGGACTAATTCTGGTTTATTGTACAAGTTTCCTTGGTTAAATGTAAGCTTAAAAAGAAATACTTGTATTTCTAGAGAAGACGGTGACTGGCATACTAGGCCTAACAGAAGATAGTGGGTGAGAATACCCTTTTGTGTAGCAATTACATATAAGTTGACCACAGCGCAGTCAGACTGCAAAACTATAGTTGTAAGTATGGCAGTTGTCGTTTCAGTTGCTATTTTTATTATACAGGGTGACCTTCCTAATCTAAATAATATTACTAAAGCAGCAGTCCCTTGCACACGCCAACAGTGCATGTTATATATTTGTGGGAGGGATGGGCGGAAATAGAAGCTAGGAGGCTTTCATAGTTTGTCAATTGTGATATTTATTAAAGAAAATCAGGATGGATTTGATGTTTTCTTCTGAAGGGTGTTAGGGTTCGTGGGGTGGTGTGCACAGAGCCTTCTTCTTCTTCAGGTAGCTTGGCTTATCCGGTGTCTACCGACCCCCAGTACGCTCAAAGAAAGAGATAAGGAGGATGGTAAGTACTCTGTTTTAAGGCTCTGTAGATTGAGCTGGAAGCCCTTCACCACACCCGTTGCAATAACCAAGGGTCTCAAAGGTAAGCAAGGTTCACTAAATATCTGAACTCCCTTTTAGATTGGCAACAACTGTAGATATCGCTATGATGTTCCTGTGACCCTGGCTTCCTAAGTCGAGTGAGGTCGAGTGAGGGTATTGGGAAGGAGTGCTCAGGGAATTGCGCAGACTAGAGCTAAAGGGAACGTGTGAGGAACGCTATTTACAGTACCCCGTTTTACCCATCCTCCCTCCTCCCACAACATCCCTCCCGCTTCCCTGTACTTCCCAGCTGTACCCGTGTGCAGAGTCCCTCACCGTCCAAGCCGTAACTCTCCTGAGTTACGGCGGAAGTTGCGCTCTCCTGGGGGTAGATGGGATCCACCAGTCTTCGGACCACTCCTCGGCGTCTCCGACCTCTTCAGTGGGCTCCTCCGTTGCCGCGTCACGCCTCTTCTCCGGTTCGGTCTTCTCGGGTCCTCGCGACTCTTCCCGGCGTCTTCTTCCTGGCTCTGTGACGTCCCTGTGTTCTACGTGTGGATCCTCCTTTTCTCCTCGCCACCATGCCGTGATTGGCTCGTTCTGTAGGTCCTGCCTTCTACTTCCTGTAACAGAGAGGACCCGGACCAAGAGTTACCCGGGTTGTTGCCTGGTGGGTCCCTGGCCCATTTGATTCCCTCCGCATGTACAGGTAAGGGTTCCGCACTCACGGAGTCCCCTACGTGACCCCTCTGACATCCCCTTTCCCCTATTTCCTTGTTCACAAGAAAACGATCTACTGGATACATAGAGAGGAAGTCAGCATAGGTTTGTGCCTGTCCTTTCCGATGAAAGGTTGTGAATTGGTATTGCTGTAATGTCAGGAACCATCTCAGGATCAGATTATTGTGCCCTTTGTTACGTGCAAGCCACTCCAGGGGTGCATGGTCCGTAAATAAAGTAAAATATCTGCCTTCTAAGTAATATTTTAAGAATTCAATAGCCCATTTGATGGCTAATGCTTCTTTTTCAATCACTGCACAGTTCCTTTCTCAGGGATACAGCTTTCGGCTGATATACATGACCGGTCTCTCTTGTCCCTGTGTGTCCTTTTGGGATAATCATGTAATCCTTTCCTTCTGCTAAAGGGAACGGTGTGAGGAACGCTATTTACAGTACCCCGTTTTACCCATCCTCCCTCCTCCCACAACATCCCTCCCGCTTCCCTGTACTTCATTAACCATTGAAAAGTGGCCGGAGCCCCATGTAAACCAAAGGGCAACACCAAAAAGTAGTACAAGCCCCCAGGAGTAGAAAAAGCTGTCTTCTCTCTATCTTGCTCTCGTAGGGGAACCTGCCAAAAGCCTTTGCATAAGTCTGAGGTACTGATGTACTGTGCTCTGACCAATTTCTCCACCATCTCATCGACACGAGGTATAGGGTACGCATCAAACCGTGATATTTTTCACCTCGCGGAAATCGATGCAAAAGCGAATCGATCCATCAGGCTTAGGCACGATGACTAATGGGGAGTTCCATTCACAATGTGAGGGTTCTATGATCCCCTTATGGAGCATCTGTTGTACTTCCTTCTCTATGGCCTCTCTTCGGGAATCAGGTAGACGGTATGGGCGTAATCGTACTTTTTTTTTCCCGGGAACGGTATGTATCTTATGTTGTACTAGGGTGGTTCTCCCTGGATTCGTAGAGAATACGTCTTGAAGGGGAGATAATCTAGTACAGAGGTCTTGTCTGAGGTCCATAGGTAGGTCGCTGCCTATACTCTGGTGGAACAGGGGAGTAGCTGCCTCTGTTAAAGATATAAAGGTGGGTTTAGGACCTAGCCACTTCTTTAATGATAAATCTGGGTGTTCTTCCTATTCTGGGGGTCGAGCTCTAGGTGGTATGTGACAGGTGTTATCTTCTCTGCTACTCGGAAGGGACCTTGCCACTGACCTATTAGTTTGTGGTCTGAACTCGGCATCATTAGCAAGACTATGTCATCTTCTTTGAAGATCCTTTCAGCAGCCTTTTTGTCATACTGTTTTTTCTGATTTTCTTGAGCTTTTTCCAAATGGGTTTTCACTATGCTTTTGATCTGGGATAAATGTGTTTTTAGGCTCCATACGTACTTTGGGAGAGGTTTGGCCCCGCTACTCTCTTCCCATTCCTCTCTGGCCATATCCAGGAGAGTATGGGGTTGCCTTCCTTAGAGTAATTCAAAAGGTGAATACCATGTACTCTTCTGCTGTTGACACCTTATGGCGAAAAGTGCT
Organism: Lissotriton vulgaris; assembly: GCF_964263255.1. Classification (NCBI taxonomy): domain Eukaryota; kingdom Metazoa; phylum Chordata; class Amphibia; order Caudata; family Salamandridae; genus Lissotriton; species Lissotriton vulgaris. The sequence goes on from NC_141685.1 coordinate 246,177,747, forward strand.
AAAGGCAACATATCCTCCCACTTGCAGGATTCTAACTGTAGGAACGTTTCAAGGTGGTTTTAAGGGTGGCATTATACCTCTCAACAAGGCCATTCGTTTGCGGATGGTAGGCTGCTGTACGGATTTGTTTTATCTTGAGCTGTTGGCATACCTGTCTCATTACCCTAGAAACGAAGGGTGTTCCCTGATCTGTAATTATTTACTTGGGAAACCCCACCCTCGAGAAAAAAGAGATCATAGCCTTGGCTATTTGAGTTGTGTTGGGTTGGCGCAAAGCGATGGCTTCTAGGAATCGTGCGCCATAGTCAACGATGACCAGTACATAGCGACACCCACTGCGAGAGGGCAACAAGGGACCAATTAAGTCCATCCCAACTTGGGAGAAAGATTCTTCGGTAACGGGAAGAGGCCGTAAGGGACTGGGGTCATTTATACCTGCGGCTTTTGTGGAATATGGGACACTCCTGACAGTATTTTCTAACTTGATGGTATATCCCTGGCAAATAAAATTGGGCAAGTATAATACTCTCTGTTTTATCCCCTCCAAAGTGGCCCCCTAAAATGTGACTATGTACTAAAAACAAAACTTTTTCCCTGAATGTTTGTGGAACTAACAACTGTAGTTTCTGATCTCCCCCCCCCCCCTTCTCATACAACAACCCTTTTATCTTTAAAAACTGGGGACCTACATTTTGGGGATCTTCGTTCTCCACTGCCTTGTTCCAGGCTTCTCTTAGTGTGGGATCTTCTCTTTGAGCAGTGTGGAACTGCTTATCATGTTCCCAGAGACAGCTATCAGTAGTCTGGGTTAATGCTACATGAGCCCAGTCTCGTTTTTCCTTCCTTTTCTGGTTTTTCCTTTTCTTTTGTTTGGAGGGTGGCCACTCTTGATCTGTGAGGAATGCAAATGGAGCTGTTTCTCTCCATTCAACTTCATTAGTCTGGGTTTCTTTCAGGATGTCCTCCAGATAAGGATAATCTCTCCCAAGGATAAAGGGTTCGGGTAATTTAGGGATAAGTCCCACATCAAGTTTCACGGGTTCAATCTCTGGGTCATGCTTAACCCTGGGCGTAGTGGGCGTAGTGGGGCTTCGCGGAGCTACGTGAAGTGGGCGAGAAACTACGCCTACCTCCGCACTCCGCGTAGCCCCACTACGCACCGCAGGCCTCCCTCCCGCCCTCCCTAAATACTTTAAATTAAAAGTGTAAAATAATTAAAAGGCACTTACCTTGCCCGCCGCTGCCCGCCGCTGCCCGCCGAGTCCCCGTGGCTCGCTATCTTCATTGCTGCCGTCTTGTTTACTAATGCGCATGCGCGGGCGCCCGCGCATGCGCATTTTTTCGTGAGAAATGCACATGCGCGGCCGCCCACGCATGCGCATTAGTACACAAGACGGCAGAATGAAGATAGCGAGCCCCGGGGACGCGGCGGGCAGCGGCGGGCAAGGTAAGTGCCTTTTAATTATTTTACACTTTTAATTTAAAGTATTTAGGGAGGGCGGGAGGGAGGCGGGTGGCGGCCAGCTACGCTCCGTCTGCGGAGCGTGCGTAGTGCCGCCTGGCTACGCCCGCTACGCAAAATGCGGAGTAGACGGCACTACGCACACTCCGTGCACGGAGCGTAGCTGGCCGCCCACCCTTAGTCATGCTGTACAGCAACTTTTGTGGTAGGGAACTGTTTTTGGTCTCCATGTACACATGAAGTACTATAAAAATAACATAAAGGGCTATACCTACCAATAGCCCCAATCCCATTTACCAAATAATCAGTCAGTTGGCAGTGAAGAAAGTTCAATCATTTATTAAGCAAAATACTCTATTCAGGAGCCTCGCCAACCCTCACCCATCAGGTGCATGGAGCAGACTGTTGGGTTGTATTCAAACATGAGGTTATATACTTTTCGGTTCAACACATATAATCACTGTAAAAGGAAAAACACCAGTTGGCCCTCAAACTCCAGAAAAGGACCATATATGGCACACAGGATTAGTTCAAAGCTTAACTATTTATTACTGGGAAGGTCAGGAGGGGTGATTCCCTTTCGTCTTGGTACCCGGGAGTGTAGGCACGGTGCCTCCAGAAATGCGCTTATCGCACCCAAAGCCAGATGCGACCTTGAGTCTCAGGACAGTCGAGTAGACAGCCTACGTTCAGGTGCTCACAGTAATTCAGATGAACTGGGGCTTGACATCTGCCAAAGACTAACACGTGAACAGAGCCGGTGTTCGAGCATAGGCTCAGAAAATGGCGTCTGTATGGTTCTCGGCCTACTCTATTAGCAGTATATTAGCAGTAAGTACGCAAGGAGCAAATAAACATTTTCCTCCCTGCAAATGCATATATATATATATATATATATATATATATATATATATATATATATATATATATATATATATATCCAACACCAGGTTTTGGCGAACGAAGAGCCTCAATGGCGGCAGGCAACGCGGGAAGGACGCCACTCCCAAATATCCAAACAAATCCAGTAACTGCAAATGAATTCACACTGCTGCCGCGGCATCTGTTGATAAACGCTTTTTATTTAATTTTGCAACGGGTGCCCAACGCGTTTCGCTGTTTCAGTCCCAGCTTGTTCACGGGTAGAGTTTCACCGATACAATGTAACATTTAAAGTGACAGAGACTAGTTCCGCCTTCAATCAATAGAAACCGGTTTCTATTTCTCTGTTTATCAACAGAGGCCGCGGCACCAGTGTGAATTCATTTGCAGTTACTGGATTTGTTTGTATATATATATATATATATATATATATATATATATATATATATATATATATATATATATATTCCGACAGAACTCCCAACGCGCCACTTCCAACCCTCAGATCGGCGAAGCGCACAAACAGGAGACGGACCACGGAATGGATGACGAACTATGTGACCAGCTTACCTTCGTTTTTGAGGGACACCATGGATTTTTTGCAGAGAATTTCAACAGTTGTTTGGAAATCAACTTATCGAATGGCAACCATCGATGTCACTTCACTGTACACCTCAATACGTCATGAGGATGGTATTGAGGCTGTTAAAGAATCTTTAATGACACGATCTGTAAATTTCCTAGAACACTCTCAAATGTTACTGGAGATGCTCAAATACTGCCTGACCCATAATGCATTTCTGTTCCTGGGGGAGACGTATCTCCAGAAGCAGGGGACAGCAATGGGGACATCTTTTGCGCCCACGTATGCGAACATTCTGATGGGGCAATGGGAAAGTGAGGTGCTGAAGAGAGATGATGAGAACCCGGATGGGCCAAAAATTAAACTTTGGTGTCGTTTCATAGACGACTTATTCGTCATATGGGACGGAGATGAGAACTCATTGAAAGCATTTACTGAATCTCTGAACCACAATCGATTCAGTCTAAAGTTCACATCGACGATCGACTCTCATTCTCTAATATTCCTCGATGTAGAAGTTTTTGTTAAGAACAATAAACTGTGCTCGAAAATCCACAGAAAACCAACAGCATGCAATAGCATTTTACATGCTAACAGTGGACACCCGACAAGACTGAAGTGGAGCATCCCTTATGGTCAGATGCTAAGGGCAAAAAGAAACTGCTCCGAGGAAAATGATTTGAATACAGAAATAGAGAATATGGGTTCCAGATTCCTTGAAAGAGGATACCCAATGGAGGTCATCACCATTGCAAAAAGTAGGATGCACCTGAAGAAAAGGGAAGAACTATTGTCCCCAAAAAACAAGAAACTTAGAAGAAACCAAGAACAGGAAACTGATCAGAGCAGAGAGATAACCAGACTGATAGTTGATTATGATAATCAAAGTCCCCAGATGAGAAAAGCCTACAAAAAACATTGGCAAGTTCTTCGTTTGGACAACACCTTAAATGAGAGTCTGACAAAACATCCCAGTATAACATACAGGAAAACCTCCTCCCTGAGAGACATCCTAACACAAAGTCATCTAGTAGTGCGGGAGGAGAAAAAACCGAGATGGCTCACAACACCTGGCTTCTGGAAATGCCATAAATGTAAAGCCTGTGAACATGGGGTGAACATCAAATCTTATCTACTACAAGATGGCAGAAAAGAAACCATTTATGACCATATCACATGTGATTCTAAGTGTGTAATTTACAGACTTCAATGCCCTTGTGGCAAATACTACATTGGGAGCACTGTAAATAAACTCAAGTTGAGAATACTACAACATCTGAGGGCAATAAAAAACAAGGACCCGTGTTACCCAATGGCCACACACTTTGCACAACACCATCAGAGTGACACCACCCTTTTGAAATATTCTGGAATAAAACTGTGCAAACTTCCAGAACGAGGCGGTGACCAGTTACAACTACTAAGACGCCTAGAATCGAGAATGATACTCAGTATGGGAACTGAAGCACCGTTTGGTCATAATTTGGATGCCGAACTGTATGTACATTTGTGATTTGACCTCTTGATCCAAGATAATTTAATGATACTTTGATTTCAAACCTGTGGAAACCCTTAAGAGTGTGGAAAATATTGTCCCTTAATACTGGAATGTGTACATGTTATGATTAATTGATTCTGAACCGATAAATCATTTAGAATCCTAGCATCCCCTTCTGAGAAGATAATGAATGGAAAGGAATGATGGTTTGTAGTTCAATAATAGTTGGATGTTTAGAAGAGAAAAAGCTGGGAATATAAGTACTTCACATGAACTATGGTTGTTTGCACAGTAAGGTTGGTCGAGATGGTATATTAAGCTATATACGATAGGTCATGTGATACCTTGATAATGACGTTTTATACTGTCTTGGAATTCAATCCTGTAGATATACTGTAGATACTTTATTGTGAACTTTGCAACAACCTATTAAGCGTAAAGACCTAAGTTCTCTTCTAGTAAAAACTTTAGAAACTGATTGTTTCTCTAGAAACTATAACCATCTTTAACTCAAGTGATCCTCCAAATTAACATTCTTATAGGGGATGGATCTAAATGTAAATAATGATTTTTTGTACATACTTTATTTTATAAAAAATCTACGGTTCTTTACAAAGGGGTACTTTACACTAAACTTGCGCATTGACATGTAAGAACCAGACCATGAAACCTGATAATACTTTATTTTGAATGTTTGGTCAAAAAACTTTGTTGTACTTTACGTTGATTGTACATAGTTATGTATATACCTTTACAATTATATGCGCAGTGATATGTAAAACAGACCATGGAACGCTATAATACTTTATTTTCATATGGTCATAGACTTTTGACTAATGTACTTTACGTTGATTGTACATATTTGTGTATATGCCTTTTAACATGTACTTGCCATGTATATACACTATGCTGGGTTGGGTTGGTCTAGAAAACCATGGAAATGGTAGAGGGTACTTACACTATTTGCACTATATAAGTAAGGTCTAGACCCAGGGACTCTATGGTCCAGTGGAAGGCAGGAGCCGAAACGCGTAGACCGTCCATTTGATGCACGTTATCTTTTGCACTGGTGTGTAAATAAAGCGCTGAAATCCATCTGTTGCTGTGCCGTGGTCTTTACTCTACCTAACGTGGAAAGAAGAAATCTGTGGCTATATATATATATATATATATATATATATATATATATATATATATATATATATATATATATATATATATTCCGACAGAACTCCCAACGCGCCACTTCCAACCCTCAGATCGGCGAAGCGCACAAACAGGAGACGGACCACGGAATGGATGACAGGTATTTAATCCAGTTTAAGAAGTTTCAAGCAGGAAATGCATAACGCGTTTCGGGCTGCAAGCCCTTGTTCACATGCATAAATAAGTCTGTCACTTTTTTTGCTTTTTATAATGCCTGGTGAAAAAATGATAAGTGCATGCCCCTCCCACACATCATGTGGTCAAAACCATGGTAAACACACTATGTGTTGTGACATATGGAAAGCAGACTGGATACATAATATGAATACCAGTATTTACACACTAAAGCATTTTCTTTTAGCACAAGTAAATAAATAAATAAATACATGTTATTTCCGGATAAATCCGTTAGTAACTTTGGTTACTATAAAGTATATCAACAGCAAGTACCCATGTCTATCATGGGTTGGGCGAACCCTTCTTCAACATATGTCACTAGCATATTTAGTGGTGGGCGTAGTGCAGAGAATAGAGACTAAAGTGCTAAAAAAGTGTGCAAACAGTGCATGTCCTAAAGTGCAAAACATACCAATTTGATATTGTATTTACAAGAGAGGAAGTAAAGTGCATGATTTATGATAAAAATTACCTGCATTAAGAAATGAATAATACATGCTAATTGTACAGATGGACCAAAAGTCACATTCTGGAAGATAAAAGCCTGATAAAAAACATTTCATATGTAAACAGGGTTCATCATAAAAAGTGATAAAATGTGATATTGACAACACCCTGTGTGTAAAACAGTGCTAAAATATACAAATATTATCAAATATTAAGTTAAATAACTATATACAATGAGGTTGCTGTTACAAGGGGATTCAAACCCTGGCTAACAGGGATCCTGACTAGCCAGGGCCATCAAGACAAGTATAAATACATAACTGATAACTATGAAGACTGGTTCGACAAATCCCTTGGTAACAGGGAACCTGACTACCAAGGGTAACGTGATACCAAATAATGAACAAGAGAAGCCCCACCGAAGATAGACAACAATAGACAAAGGCCAGCCTACAGAAAAGTATGTAAGTCTTCCGTGTTGTTGAGACCATGCGGCCACTTGCTATCGAACTCCAGGATCAGGTTGGATTTGAGTTGTCTGAGCCTCAGCTCTCTGTTACCGCCTCTTCTGAGTTTAGGCACTGCCCCTACAACAAAGTATGTGAGACAATTAATGTCCTTGTTGTGTTTCATCTCAAAGTGGCGAGCCACTGGGTAACTGGGGTCACTATGCAGAATTGCACGTAAATGTTGCAGAATCCTAACGTGCACCTGCTGCTTGGTACTGCCAATGTAATTCAAACCACAGGTGCCTGTTAGGACATAAACTGCAAATTCTGTCTTACAGGTGTATTGACCCACGATGTTAACTGCCTTATCACTGAAAGGGGTAGTATAATGAGATTTATTAACCCCAAACTTACAGGCGCGGCAACTAGAGCATTTTTGAAAACCACCTGCAGATTGTAACCAATTCGTTTTTTCTTTTTTTTTTTTAGTTCCGGACATGGTTGGTCCAGAACAGCGCCCATACTACGCGCCCTACGAAAGGTTACAGTGGGTTTCTCCGGTAAAAGGGCCCCCAGAACATTATCAGATAAGATGATAGGCCAGTTCTTGTTAATGATCTGCCTGATCTTACGTTCCTGATTACTGAAAGAGGTGATGAACCTAGGACAAGATTCGGATATCTCTTCTACTGGGGCAATGGGCACTAATGCATCACCAGTTATAGGTAACAGGCTTTCGCGGGTCCTAAGATCGGATATATATATATATATATATATATATATATATATATATATATATATATATATATATATATATATATATACTCTGGTGATCAAGCCCTCCGACAAAGGGGGAAACGTGGTCTTAATGAGCAGAGACCAATACAAAGAAGAAGCACTGAGGCAACTCGCAGATAGAAACTTTTGCATGGAATGTACAACTGCAGTATACCAACAGAGTATCACACAATATGAAACACTAATACAGAAGTGGTACAGCCTCAAGATGCTAGGAAAAGATGAACATCATAATACCCCTATGACACCTACCTTCTACCACCTCCCCAAATTACATAAGAACATGGAACGTCCCTCTGGTCGCCCAATTATTTCTTCCATTGGCAGTCTAACAGAGAATATGTCACGTTTTGTGGACAATGTCCTGTTTCCTTTGGTGGTGAAATTAAAATCTTACATACGGGACACCAAAGATTTTTTAATCAAAATCCAGGAGTTAACATGGAGCCCTGGATGTCTGCTGATGATTCTGGATATTACCAGCCTATACACTTGTATAGAACACGGGCAAGGCCTAAAGGCCGTTAAGTATTTTCTTGAGCAGCGCCAGATGAGATTCGCTAGACACAATGAAATGATCATTGAGTTTATAGAGTTCTGTCTAACTCACAACATCTTCCTCTTTGAGGACCAGCTATACATTCAAAGATCGGGGACGGCGATGGGCACCTGCTTCGCCCCCAGCTATGCGAACCTGTTCGTTGGCTGGTGGGAGGAGCGGGTGCCCAGGAGCTGCACAGTGGGTCTAGACACAGGGGAGGTTATATGCTGGCACCGTTACATTGACGATTTGTTTATCGTCTAGAACGGTGGGATTAATACAGCAGAAGAATTCATTAGAGTTCTTAACACCAATGACCTCAACTTGCACTTCTCGGGTTCGATTAGTCCGGTGGCAGCGGATTACTTGGATCTGAGAGTGCACGTTGAGGGGAACCATCTCCATACTACTCTTTATAGGAAAGAGACTGCTGGCAACTCTACACTTTTTGCCAGCAGTAGCCATCCTCTCCAGTTAAAAAACAGCATTCCCTACGGAGAATTACTAAGACTCCGAAGGAACTGATCAAAGGACTCTGACTTTGAGGCGGCTCCCTCAGAGTGTCTAGCGCGCTTTTCCATTAGGGGATGCAGTGAAACATTACTGAAAAACACACTAAAGAAGGTCAGAAGAGTACAAAGGGCAACACTCTTGGCTACAGATAATCATACTGTTGGCAGAGAGAAGAAAGCCAACACCAATGAAGGGAAGTTCAGACTGATCACCCCATACTCATCAGGTGCCAAAGATTTAAGAACCATGCTTAATAAGAACTGGCACATACTGCAGACAGACAGCATACTTAAGGAGGATTTACCAGATCATCCTCTAATAACGTTTAGCAGAGCCAGATCATTAGGTGACATGTTGGTCTCCAGCCATCTGGAGAAACCAACTCCAAAGACTAATACTTTGAAACAAATATCGGGGTTCTTTCCTTGTGGACACTGCAAGGCCTGTGCCGGGAGCAGAAGAGTGCTATCGTATATCATACCGGACACTGGCAATACAGTGCCCATCAAGAAGTTTATAACTTGCAGTTCCCAGTTTGTAGTATACTGCTTGCTCTGCCCGTGTGGCCTTCGCTACATCAGCAGCACAATTAAGGAACTCAAACTGAGGATTCTGGAACATCTTCGGGCAATCGAGAAATTGACACTGCATATCCGGTTGCCCAGCACTTTGCCGAAGAACATGGCAAAGACCGTACCAAACTCCAATTCTTTGGGTTGGACACTGTCCCACCCAACGTGAGAGGAGGTGATCGGCTAAGAAGACTCCGCAGGTTGGAATCGAGGTATATTGTAGATCTCTCCACCAAACACCCGAGAGGACTTAACAGCGGAGAGGAACTGTCAAGCCATTTAGGAAAATGAAATTGTAACAATTACACGCCTCCCGGGGAATGATCTGTTTCGATGCTGTCTTTGAAGAATCATGAACTGTATGATTGCCATGTATGAATTTCACATTTTCTTTGCTTAGGTTGGAATTTTGCTAGTGGTTCCCTGCACTAATTTACCATCTATGCAGTGATTGAGGGGCCCAAGATATGTATATATGTATATATAGAGAATTTGGAATCAAGAGAAGGCGACTATGCTTATGAATTATTTCCATCACAGAAAAAAATAAGAAAGATAGTGTTATATAAGTTTACACTAACTTCTTTGTAAGATGATATTGGAATTCACCTATTGATTCGATGGGAATAACTTGTATAATACATTTTACCTTTGAGATATTATTTGCTGATAAGCTCGATGAACTTTGAGAATTCTTGATAACCTGATCATCTCTATCATTTTGAATTTTTGTTGAGACATATCATGACACACTCTTTTGATGAAATGCATTGTTATTTTCAGTATAAGTTTATAAATCATGTTTTGACACTTTGTACATAGGACACTTGCCGATCCACGGCTCTATTGAAACGTCATAATTTAATGGCAATGTATAACTATCATACCCTTTCAATGGATACAACACCATTCAAAGATGGCGCCCGCAGTGGTGCACAAGGGTTAAGTCCTATGTTATTGTCAATGAATGTGAAATAACTTTATTAACTTGCTGTTTGCATGTCACGAGTGACACACTGACGAAGGCTTACGCCGAAACGCGTCTTGTGCTTTCTTTTTCCCACATTAAATCACTGTGATATCTCTCAATCTATGAGTGCTGCCTCTTTTTTTGCTAACTGAGAAAAGTTTTGAGCGCTGTATATATATATATATATATATATATATATATCAAGCAAAAGGGTACATATAGATGCATCATGCCAACATAATATACGACCGATACTCCTTATGTATGGGAAATCTATTTTTTTATCCCTCACACATATAATTTTTACAGCCCCTTGGGTATCAGGTACACCTCTGGGAATGTTCTGGGGCTGCATAACGGTCAGTAGACAACCAGTATCTATAAGGGCATCTTTGGGTTCTCCGTTAACAGATACCTGTCGGTGGTAGGGAAGGCTTCTTCTGTCTGTTATGCAGAGATGGGACCGGGTTAGTCCAATCTCCATTGGCTCTTCCTCCTGGGGGCAATGCCGAGCTATATGCCCATATCCTCCGCAGAGGAAACACTGGGGTCCCTGTGGGATCAGTGGTCTGGGTACAACTGGTAAGGGACAGGGCAAGAGGGTTACAGGTTCTGGATTCTTGGTGGGTGGGGGTCTAGCGGTCCAAGTGGTGTTGCCCCGCTCGGGGTGTCTCCATGGAAGGTCTTCCCTTCCTTTCTGGCTCTCTTGAGCATGGCTAAAAGTGCTGGCTATCTCTACAGCATTTTCTAACGTGAGTTGGGTGTTGTCTGACCCATTTCTGTATGGGAGGGTGTAGGGAAGTCAGGTATTGTTCTAGATATACTTTCCCCATTATTTCCTCCTTGGTAGCAGTTACTTGCTGTAGCCACCGGTCTGCCAAATCTCTTACCCTATAGTATAAGGCCCTTGGAGTTCCTTGGGGACCCTCTCTGATCTGTCAGAACCTGATCCTGTATGTTTCTGTGTCAATTCCCATACGTTCCTAAATGCTCCGCTTGACTTCTTCATAAGGGGTGAGACCTAGGGGATTGGCTGCTTGGTAGGCTGACTGAAGGTCTCCTGAAAGCAATGAGCCCAAGTACTGTTCCCACTTATTCTGGGGCCATGCTGCCACCCTGGCCATTTCTTCAAAATTTGCGAAGTAGAAGTCTGGGTCTTCCCCAGCAACATACTTTTGAATTACTAATGAGGGAAGGCTAGTATGTGGTCTTGATTGGCCTAGCACCTCCGCTAGTTTACCTATTACCTTTTTCTGGGCTGTGCTTTGTTCCGTGAGGGTTCAGTATAACTTCTTGCGGTACTCCTCTGCTACAGCTAGGAACTTTTCCATGATTTTTCCTAACTGTTCCTGATTGTCTGCCATTTTCTTCACAACAGCCTCCATTTCCCCCGATCCCACTTCTGACACCACCTGTGGGAGGGATGGGCGGAAATAGGAGTGCTCAGGGAATTGTGTAGACAAGAGCTAAAGGGAATGGTGTGAGGAACGCTATTTACAGTGCCCCGTTTTACCCGTCCTCCCTCCTCCCACAACACACCTCCCGCTTCTCTGTACTTCCCAGCTGTACCCCTGTGTGCGGTCACTCACCATTCAAGCCATAACTCTCCTGAGTTACGGCGGCGGTTGCGCCCTCCTGGGGGGGGGAGATGGGATCCACCAGTCTTCGGACCACTCCTCGGCATCTCCGACCTCTTACGTGAGCTCCTCCGTTGCCGCGCGTTGCCTCTCCTCCGGTTCGGTCTTCTCGGGTCCTCGCAACTCCTCTCGGCGTCTTCTTCCGGATTCTGTGACGTCCCCAAGTTCTACGGCTGGATCATCCATTTCTCCTCACCACGCATGCCACCCCTCGCCCCCCCCCCCCCCCCCCCCCCCCGGGCCGGCCGAGCACTTTGCCGGGTCGGTTTTGGTTCCCAGTCCGGCCCTGTCTGTGTCCCCTCTGACAATATATCATTAAAAGTAACAAAAAACACGCTTGTTCCTCTGCTGAAACAGTCACTTCAGTTTAATCTTGAAATTCTTAGCCAACACTTGTTTTGTTGTGCTTAATGGTTGTGCACATCGACTTCTTTAGGGCTATACTCTCTTTTCTTTAGAAAATTTAGCTATTGTAAATCGAGAGTCTATATCTGTGGACTACTAAACATATGTCTAATAATTATAAAGATGATTCAGAAAAGGGGGTGGTGATGAACAGAGTGCCTGAATTAAGCAGACCACTCTTACCCAGTCCAAAGATCAGGGCTTGATCCATCACCGTTTTTTTTTTTTTTTTTTTTTTTTTGGTGTAAAACTTTTATTGATACTCATCATCCACATTACAACAGTACAATTACGCAGTAATCATGCCATGAAATAAGAACAGAATATCACGTACTTCTACACAGCTATTCAGCCGACAACCCTCCGGTCCGGCAGCACAGGATGAGGATGATATGGCAGACCATCAGGATGTAAATATCGGAGTTTTAAAGTTTTACTTTTAAGGTTCATTTTTGTTTTTGTTCCATTTATGAAAAATCAAAACAAACCAAACATAGTGGCTCAATAGTAGTGTATAGACATGAAGCAATATAGAACATAAGATACTAGTAGAACACGCCAACCCCCAACCCCAGGCCTACCCCCTTCACCCCCCCGCATATCGTGAGCTGAATTTCCAACTATAAGAGTACATTTCTAGTCCTACCCCGCAGTGACCCATAGGTTAATCAATCATTCCCTCCTCATCCTCTGAATCCTCGTCTTCATGCTCCTGCAACGGGTCACACAGGTCCCCTCTGTACCTATTCCAAGCCTCCCACACCTTGTTCCACTTCTTTGGGTTCGCTCTGAGTTTGTAAACAGTTTGTTCAGTTATCATCAATTTGTCCATGTTTTTACACCATAGCGCCAAAGTAGGTAGCTCCGCTACCCCCCATCTCTGCGCCACATCACGCTTCGCCACCATTGTTCCAATTGTGACCCATTGCTGTTGTCTCCATCACTGTTTTTTAGCTCACTGCACCATCCCAGCTCAGAACTTGGCTATATGCAAATTAGTCTGACCCTGGTCCAGTGCATCATGGGATCAGGGCAGACTAAACTACCAAGCCAATTCTCATACTGGGAAGGAAACAAGCTTCCGGGGACCGGTTTCTGGCATTTCAGCCGTCTTTGGCCCGGCTTGCTTGAATCCTGATGATGCAATGAGCAAGGGACTCACATCTGAGTATACCCTTCCACGCTTATGGTGGACAATAATGATTCAGAAAAGGGGGTGGTGATGAACAGAGTGCCTGAATTAAGCAGACCACTCTTACCCAGTCCAAAGATCAGGGCTTGATCCATCACCGTTTTTTAGCTCACTGCACCATCCCAGCTCAGAACTTGGCTATATGCAAATTAGTCTGACCCTGGCCCAGTGCATCATGGGAACAGGGCAGACTAAACTACCAAGCCAATTCTTATACTGGGAAGGAAACAAGCTTCCGGGGAACGGTTTCTGGCATTTCAGCCGTCTTCGGCCCGGCTTGCTTGAATCCTGATGGTGCAATGAGCAAGGGACTCACATCTGAGTATACCCTTCCACGCTTATGGTGGACAAAATTGATTCAGAAAAGGGGGTGGTGGTGAACAGAGTGCCTGAATTAAGCAGACCACTCTTACCCAGTCCAAAGATCAGGGCTTGATCCATCACCGTTTTTTAGCTCACTGCACCATCCCAGCTCAGAACTTGGCTATATGCAAATTAGTCTGACCCTGGCCCAGTGCATCATGGGAACAGGGCAGACTAAACTACCAAGCCAATTCTTATACTGGGAAGGAAACAAGCTTCCGGGGACCGGTTTCTGGCATTTCAGCCGTCTTCGGCCCGGCTTGCTTGAATCCTGATGGTGCAATGAGCAAGGGACTCACATCTGAGTATACCCTTCCACGCTTATGGTGGACAAAAACTCTAGGTGTGGCAGGGTATACTCGGCCACTATAGGTGTGGCAGGGTATACTCGGCCACTATAGGTGTGGCAGGGTATACTCGGCCACTATAGGTGTGGCAGGGTATACTCGGCCACTATAGGTGTGGCAGGGTATACTCAATTTCTGGTGAAGAATTGGCTTGGTAGTTTAGTCTGCCCTGTTCCCATGATGCACTGGGCCAGGGACAGACTGATTTGCATATAGACATGTTCTGAGCTGGGATGGGGAAGTGAGATAACTAACGGTGATGGATCAAGCCCTGATCTTTGGACTGGGTAAGAGTGGTCTGCTCAATTCAGACACTCTGTTCATCACCACCCCCTTTTCTGATTCGTTTTTGGCCACTTTAGGTGTGGCAGGGTATACTCAGACATGAGTCCCTTTCTCACTGCTCCATCAGGATTCAAGCAAGCCGGGCCGAAGACGGCTGAAATGCCAGAAACTGGTCCCCGGTAGCTTGTCTCCTTTCTGGTGAAGAATTGGCTTGGTAGTTTAGTCTGCCCTGTTCCCATGATGCACTGGGCCAGGGACAGACTGATTTGCATATAGCCATGTTCTGAGCTGGGATGGGGCAGTGAGATAAATAACGGTGATGGATCAAGCCCTGATCTTTGGACTGGGTAAGAGTGGTCTGCTCAATTCAGACACTCTGTTCATCACCACCCCCTTTTCTGAATCGTTTTTGGCCACTATAGGTGTGGCAGGGTATACTCAGACATGAGTCGCTTTCTCACTGCTCCATCAGGATTCAAGCAAGCCGGGCCGAAGACGGCTGAAATGCCAGAAACCGGCCCCCGGTAGCTTGTCTCCTTTCTGGTGAAGAATTGGCTTGGTAGTTTAGTCTGCCCTGTTCCCATGATGCACTGGGCCAGGGACAGACTGATTTGCATATAGCCATGTTCTGAGCTGGGATGGGGCAGTGAGATAAATAACGGTGATGGATCAAGCCCTGATCTTTGGACTGGGTAAGAGTGGTCTGCTCAATTCAGACACTCTGTTCATCACCACCCCCTTTTCTGAATCGTTTTTGGCCACTATAGGTGTGGCAGGGTATACTCAGACATGAGTCCCTTTCTCACTGCTCCATCAGGATTCAAGCAAGCCGGGCCGAAGACGGCTGAAATGCCAGGAAACGGTCCCCGGTAGCTTGTCTCCTTTCTGGTGAAGAATTGGCTTGGTAGTTTAGTCTGCCCTGTTCCCATGATGCACTGGGCCAGGGACAGACTGATTTGCATATAGCCATGTTCTGAGCTGGGATGGGGCAGTGAGATAAATAACGGTGATGGATCAAGCCCTGATCTTTGGACTGGGTAAGAGTGGTCTGCTCAATTCAGACACTCTGTTCATCACCACCCCCTTTTCTGAATCGTTTTTGGCCACTATAGGTGTGGCAGGGTATACTCAGACATGAGTCCCTTTCTCACTGCTCCATCAGGATTCAAGCAAGCCGGGCCGAAGACGGCTGAAATGCCAGAAACCGGTCCCCGGTAGCTTGTCTCCTTTCTGGTGAAGAATTGGCTTGGTAGTTTAGTCTGCCCTGTTCCCATGATGCACTGGGCCAGGGACAGACTGATTTGCATATAGCCATGTTCTGAGCTGGGATGGGGCAGTGAGATAAATAACGGTGATGGATCAAGCCCTGATCTTTGGACTGGGTAAGAGTGGTCTGCTCAATTCAGACACTCTGTTCATCACCACCCCCTTTTCTGAATCGTTTTTGGCCACTATAGGTGTGGCAGGGTATACTCAGACATGAGTCCCTTTCTCACTGCTCCATCAGGATTCAAGCAAGCCGGGCCGAAGACGGCTGAAATGCCAGAAACCGGTCCCCGGTAGCTTGTCTCCTTTCTGGTGAAGAATTGGCTTGGTAGTTTAGTCTGCCCTGATCCCATGATGCACTGGACCAGGGTCAGACTAATTTGCATATAGCCAAGTTCTGAGCTGGGATGGGGCAGTGAGATAAATAACGGTGATGGATCAAGCCCTGATCTTTGGACTGGATAAGAGTGGTCTGCTCAATTCAGACACTCTGTTCATCACCACCCCCCCCCCATCCGCCGACCCCCCTTTTCTAATAATTATAAAGGGTCTAAATCAAGGGAACAGCAGGAGTTTATGATGACATTCTTTACTCCTTTATCTAACAAAAGCATTACAGATCATAACGTGCATGATGCAAGATGTAAAATTAATGCAAAGGAAAGAAAAATAGATTATTTGAATGAAAGGACAAGAGAAGATGAAGAAAGAGGAGAAGAGAAAACAAATAATGTCCATATTATTGGGAAAGGTGAGGAGATTTTAAAGAAACATCCTACTAAATTGAGGCTTGAAGTGAATAATAAAGAAGAATTATGTATGGTACGACAGCCAGGGGGAAATAAGACAATCAAGTAATTAGGATGGAGTGAGTGTGAACACAGCTATTTAATAAAAGGAAGGATGTTTTTCCAAGGTAGAAGCTACCCTTACAGGCAGATATTATATATGTGGTAAATCAACGTATTCCCAGTTACCACCTAATTGGGTAGGAAGTTGCTATGGTGCATTACTACTAAGTTAGATTCACCTCTCGACAATTATATTAAATGAAGGAGATGAAGCATTAAGCAGATTCTTGTTGACAGTGGCGGCTGGTGGCTGCAAAAAGTGGTGAGGCGGAAGCCCACAGACAGGATTGCACTACGCAATTTAGCATAGTGAGCAACCTGATCCCTGATTTTCTCAGGGAAAGTGCATGGAAACTGCTAGAAATACATATTGATTTGACCCAGTAGCGTATTTGCTGTATTTTACTACCCCGATCAGCAGTCAAAAATGCCATTTTCATTTCTCGCACCAGGGCTCGCCTCATGTGTCATCCAAACTATGCTACTGGGTCAAATCAATATGTATTCCAGCAGTTTCCATGCACTTCAGCCGCAAGGAACCACTCGCAAACCCACGCCCTTAGTGGTCATATATTTTAACACTTGAATGTGAGGTACAAGGAGAGGGGTGCTTTGACTGGTAGCGGGTAGAGGAAGAAAGTCTTTTTTACGTGCCTTCACTTGTTTTTCATATAAACCTGAATGCCGACCTTTGTGCACTCCAAACCCTCGCTCGCAGGTCACTTGAAAGCCCAAGATTTCCTTGCAAGTGGTGAATAGAAAGTGCAGTCTGTCCTTCAGGGCATGAATGCACGTTTTTTTCAGCTCCGTCCACAAAAGTCTTCTCTGATTTGCCCAAAGACTTTGAGGCTTTTCATAGAAATAATATCATAAGGCGTACGGTTGAATGTCAGGGAAACAACAGTGGAAAACGAGAGTTCAAAATGCAAACTCGAGCCCGGGCCACAAACGTAGTAAAGTATTCCGGAGACACACGACGCCGGCTTGCTTCATTTTAAGTAATTTAAATTCTCTGTTCGGCAGTCGGGTGGTGGGGGGGGTTGGAAATGGGGTCGCACTCGCGGGATGAGGGGGAAGGAGGGAGGGGTTTGGAAAGTTGAAACAAAACAAATATTATATATAAAATAAAATAAAATAAACTTACCGTCCGTAGAGACTCCGTCCCGACTCCCGCGTCCTGGTTCAAGTCCTGCAGGCAGTACGTCATCAGGAAGGTGGCACGGCAGGCAGCCTTCCTCTCCACTGCCGCGTTTTTGATTGGTGCGGCCGGCTGCCCCAGGCTACCTCATTTTCTATACATGCTGCTGCTGCAGCATACAGAGAGTCAGGGACTGGGTGCGTTACTCGAGGGCAGGGGGAGTGGCTTTCCCACTGTTGTTAATACTGACTGTTTGGGCGGCCTCAGTCAGTATTAACAACAGTGGGCAAGCCACTCCCCCAAGCCACTCCCCCCTGCCCTCGAGTAACACCCCCACTCTAAACCAAGAAGTTCTGCTATCTCGCCGTGCGAGAAGGCAGGAACAAATCACAAATGGTAGTTATATAACGACAATAACTACCATTTGTTTCTGCCTTCTCGCACGGCGAGAAAGCAGGGGGGTCAAGCGCTAATTTTCTAATAATAAAATGATGCCCTATATGTGAGCTATTGCTAATATTAAACTCTGTTTACATTCTCTTTCATCTTGTTTAAACGTCATCATATGTCATTTGCTATTATTATTGATTCTGATCAATAATAAACTTTAATAGTTTCACACTAGTCAGCACTAAAGGTTCTCAGTGAAAGCCTCCTGAATCTACTAAGCCAATCATCAGTCTGGTGACCCAGCAGCCGCTCGCTCTTCTGTCAGTGGCTTTCCTCTGAGAGTGGAATGTTGAGAGCGCCGAATCCTAACCACTAGACCACCAGAGAGCGCCTGTCCGACATAAAGCACGAGTGAAATGCACTGTGTACCTAAATGTCTTTCTGAGTTGAAGTTTCTTCGTCAAGTAAAGTAGGTAAAACAGCTAATATTTATTATAGGAAGGAATATAGCAGCAGACACAGAAAGGGCGCTCCAGGCAAACTACGACGAAAACAACGACTGTGCCTTAAATAGGTCGAAGTTTGTGGAGAGTTTCCAAGCATCGAAGACGTCTGACGCCCTCATCTCACATACTGGTGAAAGGAAACATCAAGAATCAACTACCATCAAATGAAATAGAAAGTGCAATTAAAAGGGCGATCAGAGCTTCTTCTCGGGGCTCCCTGAGGGAGGGAGGGCAGCTCAGAGGTGCCCCAGGTGCACACCTGCACGAGCAGCCCCCCCTGACAGTCTCCTTTGGATGATGGGACCCGTGGCCCTAATTGTAGAGTGTTATAAACAGGACTACAAGTCCCAGCATGCACCGTAACCAGCTGGCCTGGTTTTGGAAGTCATGCCTGGACCCAGGAAACATAACGCTCTGGTGAGGGTGGTGGGGAGTGCACGTCCGGGGCAGTGGTTCTTTTGATTTCACACTGTGCCTGCAAGTTCTAAACCATTTCACTTAAATAAAGATGAAAAGTTTCACGTCATATAAACCAAGTCCCCATTCAGAGCCCTCCCCTTATTAGTTTTATTTAGCGTGAAAAAAAACTCATTACACGTTATTTACTATGTAGTACTCCGATTTTTATTTCAATAATTACCCTCCATGACACGTTTTCATTTCCAAGAAAGTACACAGCAGCTTAAAATAAAAAGGCAGAAATCTACTTTCGAAGGTGTAGGTAGCACTTACAAACTCCGTGATAGATTGTGAAGGGTATGTGATTGCTTTAGGAAATGTTTTAAGTTGTACGAGCTGTGGTGTCCATAAAAAAAATATATCAGTATCGCTTTAAAAATTGCATTTAAAATAAGTGTTCAATGCTCAAAATGTAGTATGAGTTTGAAAAATAAATAAAAAGTAATTCCTCCCCGTCGGGGCGGTCTCCCGCGTGACAGGCGGGGATACTGACCACTATACTAACGAGGAAACGATGCATCTCGACCTGCCGGGCCGCTCCTCATTTGGCCTCCGAGCCGCCTCTTCCCGATATGCTACCGGTTCGTGCAATTTATCAACTCTTTGACACCAACACAGGGGGCCACGGGCTCAACAAACACACACACACTCTCTCCCACCATACACACACAAACACACTCCTCCCTCACACCTCACAGATCCCCTGATGCCAGAGTCACCACAACCAGCTCCCAGGGCTGCTTCAGAGGGGGGGCCCCGGCCTGGCTCTTCAGCCCAGGGGCCCCTGGCTCTGTCTGATGAGGGGCCATTGCAGCGGGGGCTGCACACAGGGAGGGGGGCGGGAGACACCACCCCCCTCGCCCCCGCCGGAGGAGAGAGCTGGGCTGTAAAGGTGAAGAGGGGAGGCAGGAAAAGCCCCGGCGTGTGAGGGTCCGAGAAAGAGGCGCTTTCCATTGGGAAGCAGAGGGGAAAAAAGTGAAGAGTTTGCAAAAATCCTTCGAGCCGGATTTGAACCAGCGACCTAAGGATGACAGTCACTCCACTACAGTCCTCCGCTCTACCAACTGAGCTATCGAAGGCTCAGATAATACAGCCAGCATATAGCCTGATTTTTGTGTCTAAGCATCAATGACATGGCGTGATGGAGCTGCGAACCAGCCAGAAAGTTCAACTTCTATGGAAAGTGGCTGAATAGTTAAAGAATTCGATTATATATTCAAATGTATTCTTTTTGGAAGCCAAAAGTTACAAATGGGTTATTTTATCTTGTATAGAGCGCTCAAACAAAATAGGTGTGTTGGATTAGAGTTTTGTATTGGTTTTGCTTTTGTTATATTTCATGTTTACATTTGACTATATTACTGTTGTGAGCGCTAATTTGTATTAATATAAATCAGGAGCTATATGTGAGCTATTGCTATTTTTGAACATTGCCGTCCATCCTATTTACACGTCATCCTATGTCATGTGATTGTATTGTTGATTCCGACACTAGTCAGCACAAGAAGGTCTTAGAGAGAATCTGCTGAATGTACTAAGCCAATGACAAATCTTGCGCCTTTCGAGTTCTGTTAACATTGCATCAGTAAAACCGTATAATCAAGACTGTGAGAACGATCAAATCATATAAGGTGGTTGGAAAATCACAGAGGGGCAGATTTACAATATCTGGCGCATCCCTGCATATCAGCAGGGATGCGCCAGTTATTGTGCGCCACGGCTCCGCCACCATGGACGCGCCGCATTTACAATGCGGCACACCATGGTGCAAAAACGGCACAGATGCGTGACGCATCTGCACCGTAAAGGCGGCGCACTGCTGGATTTGCATCGCAAGCGTGACACAGCTCCATCAATGCTCTGGGGGGCCCTATCTCCACAATGCTGCGTCAATCCTTACGCCTGCTTCAAGCAGGCGCAGGGTTTTGACGCAGCATGGGCTCAAAAATACCTGAGTGGAATCTTGTAGATTTCACTCAGCCACTTTTAGGAGGCGTTCCTGCGCCGGAACGCCCCCGCCTGCACCGGAACGCCTACTTCTGGCGCAGGGCTTTACAACGTGACTCATCTCCCAGATGCGTCACGTTGTAAATACTCCGCACCATGGCGCCTCTTTTGCGCCGCAGATGCATCACAAAAGTGACGCAATGGTGGCATAAAAGAGGCGCAAGGGGCTTGTAAACCTGCCCCAGAATGTCTTTTATGTAGAAATGTTTCCTTTTCACTGTTTCCTATTCGGTTAACCTAATGAATCATGTGTTCCCATCCAATGTATGAACTCCACTGTCCACAGCACTGTATGAGTGTGCATTTCTCCCACAATAGAGAGACCCTACCCCTATTCTTAGATGCTAAATCTATGCCGGATTGTATTCGGAGCTGTACTTTAATTATGGTTTATGTACTATGCTGAAAATGTACTCAGTATAGTCTGTATTTTTACTTTAAAACTTACATAAAGCATTTGAAGATCTGTTGTCTGTCAATCTTATGAGAATGTTGCAGAAGTGGTATATGAGCCCAATTTGGTTCTAAAAGTGACAGTTCCAATCGGGAAGTGCCAAAGTCTGGACTACGTTACTGCCTCACTCGCAGACTTGGTACCCAACCTGGCGTCATCCCGTCCTCTCTAGGGATGACCTATCCCAACACCTGGGGACAGTTCAAGGGTGTGGTGTCAGGCCTATATGATCTGGACTCACAACCGCAGGTAGTGAAATTGAGCGCCAAATGGCAGGATGAACTACAGTCGGAATATGAGGCAGAAGATGGGGCCAAGATACTGAATAATTTGAACTGAGGAGCGAGAGAGGTCTGGATGAAATTCTGCCTATATCGACTGCAGCGCACACCAACAAAACTCAAGGAATTGAGCCGCACAGACGGTTTGTCCCGCAGCGTGTTCAAACAAAGAGATTCAAATCAACATGACCTGAGGAAGTTATCTGTGTGGTGCCAAGAAGTTATTTGCTTTGTCTAAATCACGACCTAAACACAGATCTCAAAATAGACCAGCAGAATACTGCTACATGGATAGTCCCTGGTTTCCAATCCTTGAGACAGTTTGAATTAGGAAAAGGTTTCCATTTTGCCCCAGTCCTGATGAGGCCCAAAAAAAGGGCTGAAACGCGTCGACTCCACAATTTGGAGAAGCCCTGCAAAAATCTAAGTGCCTCATTTATGAAAAGTGACGCATCGCTGCGGGAAAACAGCGATGCGTCAATTTTCATTGCGGCCTCCTTGCGACACCAATGATGCATCATATTTACAGTATGACGCATCATGGCGCAAGGAGTTACAGATACGTCAGTATGGCACAAAAATGACACATTGCTGGAGTGTGTCACAAAAGTGACGCAACTCCAGCAATGTGTCTTTTCACGTGGGGCAAGCCCCATTGTGAAAGGGCCTGTGTCAGTCTTGCGCCTGCTGTGAGGCAGGCGTAAGAAATTGACGCATTTGTGTCCTAGAAGTGGCGCAGTGAAATCTTATAGATTTCACTCCGTCACTTCTTTGACCCTTTCTTGCGTCAGACCGCCCCCCCCCCCCCTGCATACATTATACCTGCTGTAGGTATAATGTAGCGCAGGGGTTTACAAAGTGACGCATCTACCTAGATGCGTCACTTTGTAAATATGTGCAGCAAGGCACATTTTTTACGCTGCTGATGCGTCATAAAAAGTGACGTACTAGCGGCGTAAAAGTGACGCATGGCCTCATAAATGAGGCCCTAAATGAATAGAAAAAGAAACTGTTTACACACCCCTATTGAGATAGAGGGTTAAAAAGTGTTCCTCTGTTGTGTAGTGTTCTGTATGGTCTGTAGTCTTCTGAGGAGCCGGGTGCAGTTGCCAGTGTAGAGGGTGTTGCAGTAGTAAACAGCGGCTGGTGACGAGGACCTGAGTGACAGTCTTTCTGGTGTTGAACGGGATCCATTTGAAGATTCTGCGGCACATGCAAAGTGTGTGGAAGCAGAAGGAGGTGACTGCGCTCACTTATCATTTCATGGTCAGTTTGCTGTTGAGGGTCATGCCGAGGTAGCGTGCATGGTCAGTGTGCGTGTAGGTCTGAGTTCTGAAGGTCACCAGCTATGGTCCCAAATGGAGGTGTTTTCATGAACCTCACCCCCCACTTGAGAGACCTCCAGCGGCTCCCCTTCCAGAGGAGATGCCAATTCAAGATCCTCAGGAACGCATACACAACCCTCCTCGACTTAGGACCTGCCTACATCAACCACCGACTGAACCTCCACCAACCCCTCATGCACCTGAGCTCCTCTTCACTCACCCTCACACACACCCCTGCACCCATCGTAGCTGCAGCTGCGCACGCTCCTTCTTCTACATCGCTGCTAAGACCTGGAACGACCTGCCCTCTAGCTCCTTACAGCCCCCTCGCTGGCAGACTTCAGAAAGAGGCTCAAGACTTGGCTCTCGACAGAGACACAGCGCCCAGATACCCCTCTGGGTGACACTGATGCGCTTTACAAATGCTGTTGATTGATTGATCCTTTTAAACTACACGGCTATCTTGGATTAGTATTGTCCCTAAGGTACCATTGCTTTACCATCCCAAAATGGCTACCACTCTGCTTCTGCAGCCAGTCATGCTGGAACTATAAACATGATGACAACCCACTGCTATGTTGGATTTTATTTTGTTTAATGTTTCGACTTGTATTCTTTTGTGTTGCATAAGCGTGTGTGTTTTAACGTGAATGGATGAGTAGATGAATGCAAGAATGATTCAGTAGGTGGATGAATGGGTGCATGAGCATGAGTGGTAGGATGAATGAAAATGTGGATATATAAGGAGCTATTGTGTTTTCCTAAAGTCACCACTGGCTGAAGAGATGTTTTCAATTAAAAGAAATTCCTATTGGCATTGCCAATGCTTCTTTACAATTGAGCACTGGAAGGGATGCTTTGGGTATCACATAAATCCAGCCCTCCCCTCACCTCCCAGCACACACTTTGTCTTCCTGCCTCCTCCACATGAGTAAACTCACACCCAGAAGAGGAACAGTAGATTCATTGCTTAAAAGTGAGCTGCAGTGTGTACTAGTCACACACAGAGAGCGAGAGGAGAGTGTTCCTCACCTGCATTTAACGAGTGAACTTTACTCCTAGGAGCGAGAAGATGCTCCAGGTTGTGGACGTCACAAAACGGGGGACTGGCTTCCCAGCAGATTGGGTGTTGTTGGGCACGTGGTGTGAGGGTCACACACAATTAGTGAGATTGTGCTTGAAGGCTGCCATCCACTGTGTGTGATTGTGACTACAATGTGGGAGAAACATCACAATTAGTGGTATAGTGTAACTGTGCATTCTGTGTGAAACTCACAAGTGGGGTTGTGCTGAAATGATACTTAATTGTGATAAACGTGAACATAATTAAATTGAGGGAGAAATGGAGGACAAGAGGTGTGGAGTTATGTAGCACGAGCAGAAAGAAGGAAAAACAATGAATGGCTGTAGGCTGTCACAAGAAAGAAAAAAAGGTTACTGTTGTTAAAGAAACGTTTTATGTTTCTAAAGTCTGTCATATTTATCTGTTGTGAAATCTACAAAGATGGAAGAAAAGGCATCTGCCGAAACCCGGGATCGAACCAGGGACCTTTAGATCTTCAGTCTAACGCTCTCCCAACTGAGGTATTTCGGCCTTATGAACATGTGCTCTGACGTGTCCTCGTCTGACCTTTCAATGCATATGACAGCACCAGAGAAACAGTAAGATTCATGTTCAGGTTCACAGGTCTCATCCCAGGTTCACGGGTCTCATCCCAGGGTCACGGGTCTCATCCCAGGTTCAAAGGTCTCATCGACAGGTTCAAGGGTCTCATCCCAGGTTCACAGGTCTCATCCCAGGGTCACGGGTCTCATCCCAGGGTCACAGGTCTCATCCCAGGGTCACAGGTCTCATCCCAGGGTCACGGGTCTCATCCCAGGGTCACAGGTCTCATCCCAGGGTCACGGGTCTCATCCCAGGGTCACAGGTCTCATCCCAGGGTCACGGGTCTCATCCCAGGGTCACAGGTCTCATCCCAGGGTCACAGGTCTCATCCCAGGGTCACAGGTCCACCGTCCTCTCATCAGCTGCACGGTGTGGGGGTGCTCGCGAATTTTGCTCCAATACCTGATGACCTAACAGTAGTCAAACCAAATATTCTCGTGATAGGGATTGGTCTTTCTATCTGCGCTGCTTAAATCATCTGTTTGAATTGCACAAAACACACCTACGCTCTTTTCCAAACACCTCCGGGTGGGGCTGCGACGAAAAACAAACATGGGTCCTTTGATGACCCCACAGAAGAAGTAGTGTCCAGAGCAGCAGCCAAACCTCCCTAATCGGCTGCAGGGTCACACCTGGTGAGAGGAGGACCCTGGGAGCTCGGGATGCACCAATCAGAATGGACGAGGGCAGGGACCGTCCTAACTTTCCTCTGTACTTCTTTAGAGCGCCCCCCTGTGTCTGGATGGGGTCTCAGCCCCGCTGCTGGTGTCCCCCGAACCCCCTCACACCTCTCAGTGTGTCTCACACTGCTGCCCCCTAGAGTGCATCCCCTGTGGTAACATTCAGCGCAGGTAACAGAAAAATATCCCTCCCGGCTGCTGATGTGGCGCTCTAGCTGCCCCCCCCCCCCCCCCACCCCCTCCAGCTGTTTCTGCAGCTGGCTCGGTGGTCCAGGGCTAAAATTCATGCTTTGAGCGCGGCAGGTCCTGGGTTAAAATGCAAAACACGCTCATGCGGTTTCAAAATCGTATATTTCCCGATTCTTCTCTTTTCCATTTATCGAAATGTGACTTGAAAAATAGTCAAATTACAGGGGGGGGGAAAGAGGGCTCGTCCGGGATTTTAACCCGTCCCTAACTCGCACCCTAAGCGAGAATCATACCCCTAGACCAACGAGCCAGCTGGTGAACAGCACATATTCAATTCAATATATTATGTCCCCCAAACAACAGACTTCTCTTGTGTATTTTTGCATCTTTGTAGCCTGTCCCCACCTAAGCCACAGCCCAGGACTCACAAAGGACAGACGGACGCTCCATAACAGGGTCTCCTCACTCAGATAATCTGCTGTTAGCAAATACCTGCTTCCTTTTATTCAAAACTGCAAAGAAAAGTCAAACATCCATCAAACACAACTCCACACTGACTCTTGTAGGAGAGGATCACATTTTGCGTCTGTCAGGTTTATAAACGTTCAGTCCTTATTTCTCCGGACCTGTAGGGTTTTCATTAGGAAAATATAAGATCGTACTGCTCCTACAGGGAACTTTAATCATAATCAATGGGTCTGGAACAGAGGTGTTGCGTGTTTTTGAGGTGAGTCTGATAAACACCCCATCAGTCTGATAAAGACCAAAGACAGAACCTTGTTCTGACGTCACGGTACAACACTGATGAGAGATAACGCCCGGTCAGGAACGGGGCAGACGGTGTTGACTCCAGAGCAGCGTGAAAGGGCATCAGAGTTTTTGGAGAACATACAAGTGCAATGTCCACCCTCTCCACCAGGGGGAGTCTACATAAACAGGAGCAATGTCCGCCCTCTCCGTCAGGGGGCGTCTACTTATCCAGGTGCAATGTCCGCCCTCGCCACCAGGGGGCGTCTACGTATCCAGGTGCAATGTCCGCCCTCGCCACCAGGGGGCATCTACGTATCCGGGACCTCAGAATTCACACGCACCATTCCCTTGTTCGTATGTTCACACTGTGTTGTGTCTGTAATATTTAGGCTGGCACAATCTCTGGTGCATTCCTACAGATGAAAGTCACCCCTCCTTGCAAGGGGGTGTCTGTTGTCCTTGGGCCTTCAAAGTTCACTTGTAGACATCCCAGTGGAATGAACTCTCTACTGTGGTTATGTCATGTTACTAACTCTGCGGTGGTTATTACTGGCTCTGCTGTATTCATGCAGTGTTATTGACTCTGCAGTATTTATGCGGTGTTACTATCTCTGCTGTAGTCATGCAGTTTTATTTGCTTTGCTGTTGTCATTCAGTGTTAATGGCTCTGCTGTCATTATGCAGTGTTATTAGCTCTGCTGTGGTTATGCAGTGTTATTGGCTCTGCTGTTGTCATGCAGTGTTACTGGCTCTGCTGTTGTTATAAAGCGTTACTGGCTCTGCTGTAGTCATGCAGAGTTATTGGCTTTGCTGTAGTTATGCAGTGTTATTGGCTCTGCTGTGGTTATGCAATGTTATTGACTCTGCTGTTGTCAAGCAGTGTTATTGGCTCTGCTGCATCCACGCCGCTGGCCACACGCTCGACCCCATCTTCACCGCAAGCCCCCACGTCTCCTTCAACCACACCACCAAAGCCCACTGGACTGACCACCACTGCATCCACTTCACCTTTAGTAAACCCACCATGCACCACCACACCCAACAGATGCCTCAGCACTGCTGGAGCAAAGTTACCAAAGACCAGCTAACCACCACCCTCGCCCAGAGTCCACCCGCCTACTCCACCGAACCCGACACCACCACCCGCAACCTCAAACAATGGATCGACAACTGTGCCAACACCCTCGCCCCACTCAAGAAACCCTCCAACAGCCACACCAGCAAGAAAGCCACCTGATTTACTGAAGACCTCCAGGCCTCCAAACGGACAAGCCGAAAACTGGAGAAGAGCTGACTCCGCGAACAAACACCGGACAGCTACGCAGTCCACAAGAACGCCACTCGCAGACAACATCAACTCATAAGAACCGCCAAGAGGGCCTCATTCAAAGACCGCCTAGATAACAACGCACACAACAGCAAAGAGCTCTTCAACATCGTGAAGGAACTCTCCAACCCCAGCTCTAACAGCAACGACATCACGCCCTCGCAAGATCTGTGCGACTCGCTGGCCACCTTCTTCCACCGCAAGATCACAGACATTCATGACAGCTTCAATGCCACGACCACCTCGACAACCACTGCCCCCACGACCACCACCTGCACCAACCGCCTACTCTCCTGGACCAGCATCAACGACGAGGACACCAGCAAGATCATGAACACCATCCACTCCGGATCTCCATTAGACCCATGCCCTCACCACATCTTCAACAAAGCCTGCACAGCCATCGCACCCCATCTCCGGAAAGTAATCAACATCTCCTTCGAGACAGCAACCTTCCCGGAAAGCTGGAAGCAAGCAGAGATCAAAGTCTTGCTCAAGAAACCCAAGATGGACCACAAGAACTTCCGACCCATCTCCCTGCTCCCGTTCCCGGTGAAGGTCACTGAGAAAATTGTCAACAAACAACTGACCTGCTACCTCGAGAAAAACAGCATCCTGGACCCGTCCCAGTCTGTGTTCCGCAGCAACCACAGCACCGAAATCGCCCTCATTGCTACCACCGATGACATCAGGACCCTGCTTGACAATGGAGAAACAGCAGCTCTCATCCTCCTGGACCTGTCAGCCGCCTTCGGCACAGTACGAACATGCCTACATGACGCCGGGATCCAAGAGAAGGCCCTGGACTGGACCACATCCTTCCTCTCCGGCAGAACTCAGAGCGTCCGCCTCCCCCCCCCTTCCACTCTGAAGCCACCAAGATCATCTGCGGCATACCCCATGGCTCCTCCCGCTGCCCAACACTGTTTAACATATACATTGCACCCCTCGCCTGCGTCGCCCGACAGCACAACCTCAACATCATCTCCTACGCCGACTACACCCAGCTGATTCTCTCCCTCATCAAAGACCCTCACACCACCAAAACCAACCTCCACGAAGGAATGAAGGCCGTCGCCGAATGGATGAGGAACAGCCGACTGAAGCTGAACTCGGACAAGATGGAGGTCCTCATCCTCTGCTCCACCCACTCAGCCTGGGATGACTCTTGGTGGCTGACAACAATAGGAACAGCCCCGACACCCACCGACCACACACGTAACCAAGGGGTCATTCTCGACTCTACCCTCTCCATGACTAAACAGGTCAAGCCGTCTCCTCCTCCTGCTTCAACACCCTCTGAATGCTCCGCAGAATCTTCAAGTGGATCCCCACCGAAACAAGAAGAAGAGTCACCCAGGCCCTCGTTACCAGCAGGCTGGATTACGGAAACACTCCCTACTCAGGAACCTCGGCCAAACTCCTGAGATGACTGCAACGCATCCAGAACACCTCGGCATGTCTGATTCTCGACATCCCCCGCCACAGCCACATCTCACCCCACTAGAGAGATCTGCACTGGCTCCCCATCAACAAGAGGTTAACCTTCAAGCTCCTCATCCACGAACACAAGGCTCTCCACAACACTGGCCCAGTATACCTCAACAGACGACTCACCTTCTACACCCTCACCCGCTGAAGGACTGGGTTTTTCTAAGACCCAGCGGTGCCAGGGATAACACCTGAAACCTTCGTGGGTTACCTGTTCCGGCGTACAAATGACAGAGACACAGGACACTTCCTTCGGCGTCAAAGATTCGAGGTTTATTTACTGCAGGGAACACAGAAGTCACGAGAAGTACATAGCATGTAAGTTCACGGAGTCTGATTCGAATTGTATCTATGGATCGCTCCTTTTTTACAGTTTTTCATCATAGGATAACATGACAGACAAAAGGTTACAACCCAGTTCCCACAGTAAATGTTATAGGGGGTCGCTTTCATGTATTCAGGGCCCGGAACATAATTACAGTAGCATTTGGCAGTTCCCAACTGTAAAAGTACATCTTCCCACCATTAGTGCATTCCGTTCGGCTGTAAACGAATCAAGGAAGAGACAGAAACAGGTGCAGAGGAAGACGAGGATAGCGAACAGATCGAAGAGAGTGTAAAAGGGGTGGTATCAGGAAACACGATTGCAGGGATCAAAGGAGACGTGCCTAATGAATGCACAACTGAGACAATAGACCGGCACGGCAAGATGAGCCTCGAGCGGGGCCATCTGCCTCACAGTGTCATCCCCCTCATCATAAAGACACCCTCAAAGGAACACGTGTCTTCCGCAAGAGTTTGGGAATCCCAGGGTCACGAAGCGGACAGCGTCCGTTCGCTGGCTACTTGAGGGCAAGAAACAAAATGGATGCCATATCTAAAATGGAACCCGTGGGTTCAGATGAAGAAACCCACGAAACAAACAAACGGTTTAGGCTAGCACAGCGAAAACGCGTACACCCACTCAACTCGTCATTTGCGGTTCATAGATACCAGACTCGACCATATTCGGGCGAGTCGAAAACACCACTTACGATTGTCACGGAACCTCAGACGCTCCTTTTGCCCTCATGTAGGCAAGCACTAGTCGGAATCAGAATCGATCTCCATATTCATCAGACCATCCAGATGTTGCTGCAACATTATTCTGTCCATCAGCGCTTCCTTGGTAACAGGCTTATACACGTCGTAGCACAGAGGCCACATAAGGCAGGACCACACTGCACACAAAGACAACACGTGAACAGAAATGCTACAACAACCCCAATGATCATCAGAATCTTCCAACCCCATGTCGACATCAGGCCCCAAAACCACCCTAGTAGCGTCCAATCCCCTACGTCCACGTGTATGGACTCGGAGATCTTATGCAACTTCGAGATGGCTTGATAGACAGTTGGAGCGTTGTCAGGAATGAAAATGCAGCAACTAAAATGGATCACCTTACATACTCCACCTCTATCTGCTAAGACGACGTCTAAAACCATACGATTTTGTAACGTCGTAAGCCTGTCCGCCTGAAGCTCTGCTGTGATGTTGCCAAGGGCACTCGCAGTGATATTAGCAGTCGATTCCACCACTCGAGTCAACTGTCTCAGGTTCCTACTATTGATGATAGGTCCCCAAAACGGCAAGAAACCCTTAAAGAAGTCTCCTGCTTCTTGACCGGCAGTGTCCTCTTTGCTAATCACGCCTCTCACAACTCTGGTCTTGTGATAATCTGAGGCAACTGTAAAAGTCGGTGGCAGCAAATTTGCAATATAACAGGTGCCCGAGAAGTCAAGGGGCAACCATGTATTTGCACGGTCGTAACAGACAAAGTATGTACCCTTGGCAGTCAGGAGAACAGGGGAAGAGAGCATTGGTAAAACATACGTTTCAGTGCAAGCACTCTCCCCAAGATGAGCTCTCGGGCTTCGACCACGACCTTTCAAACAAAAATTACCGAGGTGGGGTACGATCCAGATTGGAGATGAACTTTTAAGCTGCCTATCACCCACTAACACGCTATACTCGGCCTCGCTCAGATCCCTATAGGCTCGCACCTCTTCCTCTGGGATAAGCGATGGATCAAAAATATCTCTATCCAAATCAGCAATCGCTATTGCCAAAGACTTATGGTACGGGCCGGGACCAAAGTGTGGAGAACGGGGCTCTCGATTGGGGTAAGAATCTAGTGCGCTACGAAACATTGTTTGGAATGCTCGAGCTGAACCCTGGGAACTGTAAGGAAGGACCAAGTACGGAATTCCCTTATCGGTGGTATGTGGCATTAACCCAAACACCCAACAATTGGTAGTGTTCATCACCAATTGATGCTGATGAAGGAGCTGAACGAAGGAATTGTTCATGAATTCCGCACGTCTAACCTGCTCGTGTTGGGGTAGGATGTGGAAGGAATGAGGAGAAACAGTGGAGATAGGTTTAGGTTCAGAAGAAGGGGTAGGTGAAGCGGAAGGCAATAATGACTGTATCATGTAATACACTCCACCCACCAATAACGAAGAAACAGCTAGGAACAGAAGGAACACCTGAAACATGAAGCATTTAGTACGTGCAATTCTATGCAGTTCGAATCTTTGAGATTGAGTCTTTTCCAATTCCGACAGCTTCGAGAAAGCCATCCTCTAAAACCGTCCGCAACGTTCTTGACGCACTTCGTTCTGTGTAGCAATAGTCAATCCCCAGGAGTTCCTAGGAATCGACGGTCTCCGACCTAGTGTCAGGACCTACTAAACAGAAGGAAGTACCCGCACGGCCCTACGGTCCACCCGGATGTAAGGTACTTTTTAATTAAACAATATATACAAACTCTCCTAGCTGTGGAAACAAATACACATATACAGAAAAGGACTCAGAATGTACAAAAATGACAGTTATTCAAAAATGTTCAGAATGATAATGGGGTAACGTGAATGTCAGGGGAGAAAGCGAAAATATTTTTATTAGTCTCTAGTGTTGGAACGGAGAAAATATCTGCTTCTCCCAGGACGAGTCTGATCTTCGAACAGTTGGTCAGATGATGGAACAGAATCCTGTCGGTCAGACAATAGTTCAGATCTTGAGTTCTCCAATGACAAATGTTCAACAGTATCGTCCGGCTGCACTGAGGTATCTCCCACAGGCTGAGCGTCACTGAATGGAACAAAGTTCGGCAAAACCTCAGCTTCAGACGAGGGGATGCCCTTCCTCACCCACGAGTCCGCTGGCAAAGGGAGTGGTACTTTCTTGGTGTGGGTGGCATGCACCCAATGTTTGCGGCCCTCCAAACGAACAGCAGTTCTCGTGGCAAGGAGCACCTGATAGGGCCCGATGAACCTCGGCTCAAGATTTCATTTTCGGCCAAAGTTCCTCGTAACCACCCAGTCTCCGGGCTGGAGCTGGTGGCCTGGACCCTCCGTCTGCGCCGGCAGTGCTTTAAAAACCTCAAAGAACAATGGCGTCACCAAGAAGGCCCGTCAATCATCTCGCTGTACCAAGGTCTACGCCAGGCGCCAAAAGAGGTCTACAGTCAGGGCAGCAGTTCGTCGCAGCCGTCAGGAGGCGGGGATCTTCGCGGGAAAAGTCGTCGGGCCACTTGTTTCGACAACAGGATCGATGAAGCGGGGTGCACCTTCCCTCGGAGATTTCACACGAAGTTCCTCACGATCGTCGGGCTTTGGACCGGTACCACTGATGCAGCCCCATGTTGGGCGCCAACTGAAGGACTGGGTTTTTCTAAGACCCAGCAGTGCCAGGGATAACACCTGAAACCTTCGTGGGTTACCTGTTCCGGCGTACAAATGACAGAGACACGAGACACTTCCTTCGGCGTCAAAGATTCGAGGTTTATTTATTTTTTTATTTTATATGCTTGTAAAGCGCCAGACTAGACCCCCGAAGGGGTATCTCCGCGCTATAACTGCAGATGGAATGAGAGTAAAAATGTGTCCAGGGATGGGAAGACAATTAATTAATAGCTGGGAAACAGATGGGTTTTTAGGTTTTTTCTAAACGCCATGTGATTGGTGATTGACCTCAGTTCGAGCGGCAATGTGTTCCATAAGGTAGGTCCGGTGTGGGCCAGTGCACGGCCACCTTGTCTGGTTTTCTTAATTCTGGGTATTTTGAGTAGTTGCTGGTCGCTGGAACGCAGTGAGCGTCCTGGGATGTAGGGCTGAAAGATGTCTATGAAATACTTAGGGCCCATCCCCATTAGACTCTTGTGTATTGTGCACAGATTCTTGAACTGAACTCGCTTCTTCACAGGAAGCCAGTGAAGCTGAGACAGTAGGGGGCAAGATGGTGTCCTGGGAGGAGCATTCATGACGATCCTTGCGGCAGTATTTTGAATGACCTGCAATTTCTTGATTTGCTCCTCATTGGCTCCGTGGAGCAATCCATTGCAATAGTCAATCCTACTGATAACAAGAGCCTGCACCAGAGTTTTCCTATGGTGATCCGGGAGATAGGGAAAGACACGTCTTAGCATCCCTATAGCCCGGAAGCAGGTGCCGGCTACTTGATTGACGTGGTCCTTGAAAATGAGTTGTTGGTCAAATAATACTCCCAAGTTCTTGACCTTACTTTTGGGGGTGGGAACAGGACCAAGTTCCAGAGGCCACCAGTCTGATGACCAGTGTGTCGTCGCTTGACCGAACAACACAACTTCGGTTTTCCCGACATTACACTGCAGACAGTTAGATGACATCCAGTCTGCAATGGCTCTCATGCCATCTGCAAAAGATCTTTTTATTGCAGGTGTAAGAGTTTTAAAGGGAAAAAGAAGTTGGGTGTCGTCAGCGTACGATACAGGGGTGAACCCGAAAGATCTTGCTAGGTTGGCAAGGGGGGCCACATATATGTTGAAAAGTGTGGGGCTCAGACAGGAGCCCTGTGGCACCCCCTTATTGAGCTCCCTGTGGGTGGACTTGTGGGAGCCTAGCCTAACCTCTTGGGAACGCCCGGACAGGAAACTCTCCAACCATGCCAAAGCCTCTCCCTCTATTCCCACCTCCTTCAGGCGATGGAGAAGCACCTTGTGAGACACCGTATCAAAAGCGGCGGAAAGGTCTAACAGCACCAGAATCATAGAGCAACCATCATCCAGTGCCATTTTGATGTTATTGGTCACTGTTTGAAGTGCTGATTCTGTGCTGTGGTTTGGCCTGAACCCAGATTGAGAATGGTCCAGGCCTTCCGTTGCTTCAAGGTGTTGAGAGAGATAGGTGTTCACGTGCTTCTCCGGGATCTTGCCTAGGTAAGGTAGGAGAGAGATGGGACGTAGGTTTGATAGGTCTGTCCAGGGGGATGATGCCTTCTTTCTTATCGGGTTCACCACTGCCTTTTTCCAATCTGCCGGGACTTGGCCTGTTCTGAGGGAGATGTTTACCATTTCAAGTATATGGGGACCTAATAAAGGGATCAATGGACCGACCATTCTAGCTGGTACAAGGTCATTGGGGGATCCTGTTTTGATATGGGTACAGAGAGTAAGAAGCTCTGTGTGAGTAATGGAGGGAAAACAGAAGTCACGAGAAGTACATAGCATGTAAGTTCACGGAGTCTGATTCGAATTGTATCTGTGGATCGCTCCTTTTATACAGTTTTTCATCATAGGATAACATGACAGACAAAAGGTTACAACCCAGTTCCCACAGTAAATGTTATAGGGGGTCGCCTTCATGTATTCAGGGCCCGGAACATAATTACAGTAGCATTTGGCAGTTCCCAACTGTAAAAGTACATCTTCCCACCATTAGTGCATTCCGTTCGGCTGTAAACGAATCAAGGAAGAGACAGAAACAGGTGCAGAGGAAGACGAGGATAGCGAACAGATCGAAGAGAGTGTAAAAGGGGTGGTATCAGGAAACACGATTGCAGGGATCAAAGGAGACGTGCCTAATGAATGCACAACTGAGACAAGAGACCGGCACGGCAAGATGAGCCTCGAGCGGGGCCATCTGCCTTACAGTGTCATCCCCCTCATCATAAAGACACCCTCAAAGGAACACGTGTCTTCCGCAAGAGTTTGGGAATCCCAGGGTCACGAAGCGGACAGCGTCCGTTCGCTGGCTACTGGAGGGCAAGAAACAAAATGGATGCCATATCTAAAATGGAACCCGTGGGTTCAGATGAAGAAACCCACGAAACAAACGAACGGTTTAGGCTAGCACAGCGAAAACGCGTACACCCACTAAACTCGTCATTTGCGGTTCATAGATACCAGACTCGACCATATTCGGGCGAGTCGAAAACACCACTCACGATTGTCACGGAACCTCACCGCTAGCTCGGCTCCACCAGCCTCGCCACAGTCCCCCACATCCAAAGAACGACCGCCGGTGGAAGATCCTTCTCCCACCTCGCCGCCAAGACCTGGAACACCCTCCCCACCAAGCTATGGCAGACCCAAGACCTGCTGAACTTCAGAAGACTAATCAAGACCTGGCTCTTTGATCAGTAGCAGCGCCCCCCCCCCAGCGCCTTGAGACCCTCACGGGTATGTAGCGCACTTTACAAGTGTATTGATTGGCTCTGCTGCAGTCATGCAGTGTTATTGGCTCTCCTGTAGTCATGCGCTGTTATTGGCTCTGCTGTAGTCATGCGCTGTTATTGGCTCTTCTGTAATCATGCACCTCATTTGCCTCAGCGGCACAAATTTAATGGGTGCCCTTAGCGGCACAAATTTAATGGGTGTCCCTTGCGGCACAATTCATCAAAGTGCTCTAGACAATGATCCTATTGATATTGATGATGGCTCAGAATTTCCTGACGAAAATATTCTTAATCTCGATGAGGATGATCAAGATATTGATTCCTTTCTCTTAAATGATAATAACGGTCCTTCATCTTCTAAGGATAGTATTTTGGACCCTTTGGGGGAGGAGATGTTCTCCCCTTTTAACATTAAACACCCTAGAAGCTCAGAGTGGACCCCACACGAGCACATATCTAAATTCATAACTAAATGGATTAGAAATCCTTTAGAAAGAGAGACTCATAATCTCTTAAGAGCAGAGTGTACCAGACCTTCAATCGAAGGTTAAGTTTGTCAAACTCCTAACCTTGACCCAGAATTAATTACCTACCTATTTAACTTAGGGAGAGACCCGCGTAAAGGCCTGGAAAGATCGCTTAAGATCTGTCAAGATAAAGTTCTCGACATTCTAGGACCCCTAACAAAAATAATCGACGCAGCAGAAGAGAGTTACCTTAATGACTGCCCTCTTGATACACACTCCATTCGGGGGTGGAGCCAAAGGGCACTAGTCCTCTTAGGCAACACGAATGTGGGACTTAATTGTGAAAGAACAAGAGTGGTCCTCACTAAAATTAGCCCTAAACTAATCGATATGGCTGAAAAGGAAACCTCAATTAATCCAAAAGGTTTACTTTTTGGAGAAGATTTAATAAGTTTGGGCAAATATGTATCGACCTTTACCGCTTTAGATAAAGCGCACCAGAACATGAAAAAAGTTTTTAACTACAACAGCAACCTTTTTGGAAGGGCCGGTAGAAGGGAGCTATCTTCCGTCCGGTTCAGCTGACGCCCCTTTCCAAGAAACAGAGGGAATTTTGGTAGAGGATACCATCCATCCAACCAACCACAGTTCTATCCACCCAGAGGAAGAGGTTTTCGCTCAAGAGGATTCCGAGCTAGAGGAGCACCTGCCGAATCCACCCCTCAAAGTGAGTACAGCTTCCGCTTCCCCTTCTTCGAATCCAAAAGTGGATGGGATACCACAATTGGAAAATTATTACACTAGACCCCTGCGTTCTAAACACTGTTCTCGGTTTTCAATAGATTTCATCAGAACTCCAATCCAGAACTCTCTCCCAAGACCGATTCCCCTTACACTAGATCAAGAAAAAATCATAGAGGAAGAAATTTCCTCAATGCTAAAAAAAAAAAGAGCAATTTTAGAATTTGCCATGGAATTTATGAGATTCATAAGTACTCTCTTCCTTGTGGAAACGAAAGTCAAGGGTTGGAGACCGGTTATAAATCTCAGAGAACTCAACAAATTCCTTGTCTACCGAAATTTCAAGATGGAGGGCATCCATCTTCTCAGAGACCTCTTACTAGATGGAGACTGGCTGGTCAAATTAGATCTGAAGGACGCCTACTTTACCATTCCCATGGCAAAGGAACACCAACACTTTCTTCAGTTCATTTGGAAAACCCTCTCTTTCAATTTCAGGCCTTCGGTCTCTCCTCTGCCCCATGGTGTTTCACCAAGGTACTGCGAGCAGTTGCCTCATGTCTAAGAGAAAAAGGTATTCGTCTCATCATATACTTAGACAACATCCTGATTCTTTCTCAAGATTATGCTCAAATCATCAAAGATCTCAAGACAGTTATAGACCTCTTAGAAAGTCTGGGTTTTATCATAAACAGGGAAAAATCCATTCTAATTCCCTCAAAGAAGATGCAATTCCTGTGTTTCACAGTAGACACAACAGAATGTCTTCTTCTCCCTCCCAAGAAGGTTGCCCAAATCATAAAGGAGATAAGACATTTATTGAAACAAAAAAATCTCACCCTAAGAGAACTAGCCAGACTTTTAGGACTTCTATCTTCTTCCATTCAGGCCATTTTTCCGGGGCCATTGAATTATCGAGCCCTTCAGAGAATAAAAGCAAGAGCTCTCAGATCAGGTCTTTGGTACGGAGATCGAATTTCCTTAAACCCAGAAGCAATCTTAGAACTAACATGGTGGTTAGACAATCTAGATGCATGGAATGGGAGAGCGATCGTTGGTTCAGCACCAGATTTTATTCTAGAATCGGATGCCAGCCTTCATGGCTGAGGTGCTTGTCTACAGGACCAAAACACTGGAGGTATTTGGTCGCAGCAAGAGTCCCTGCACCACATCAATTATCTAGAATTAACTACAGGGCTTTATGCTCTAATGAGCTTCAAACGCTTCCTTCAAGGAAGATCAGTCATATTGAAAATGGACAACATGTCTGCCGTCACTTACATAAACGTCTAGGAGGGACCAAGTCAGAAGACCTCTCCAATCTAGCAAAGAAGCTTTGTTTTTTCTGCCTAGAACACAAAATCTCTCTGAGAGCAGAATACCTTTCCGGGAAATCCAATCTTTGCGCAGATTGGAATTCAAGATTCATCTTGGATTACAGCGATTGAAAACTCAACACTTCTGTTTTCAACTCCCTGAATCATTTCTGGGGCCCATTCCAAATAGACCTATTTGCGAGCAGATTGACTACCCAATTGGTATCCT
Organism: Lissotriton vulgaris; assembly: GCF_964263255.1. NCBI lineage: Eukaryota > Metazoa > Chordata > Amphibia > Caudata > Salamandridae > Lissotriton > Lissotriton vulgaris. Next base: position 246,216,084 of record NC_141685.1, read on the forward strand.
ATTTCAGCTGGATGCCCGATCTCGGTGCTCTAGCAATGAATGCCTTTCTCCAATCTTGGGAAGGGATCAACGCTTATGCCTTCCCTCCATTCACAATGATCCAGAGTCTCCTTCAGAAAGTGAGACAAGAACATTCCTCAATTGTCCTAGTAACTCCGTTTTGGCCATCCCAAGCATGGTTCCCAACAGCTCTGGAACTAACCTACGATTTTCCCTTCCTAATTCCTCCTCTGAAAGATCTTCTCACAGACGCAGACGGTCAAATTAACCTTCTTGTTCAGACATGGAATTTGAACCTTCTTGCTTGGAATGTGTCAGGAGATCTAACGATCTCGCAAGACTTTTGTCAACAGCTTCAACTCTCCTTGGAGAGTCGTGGGCCCCTGGGACATATTACCGGTACAGCAACATTTGGAAAGTCTGGTCACATTGGTGCTTGGAAAGGGACTTGGATCCCGTGGAGGCACCTATTGTTAATATAGTTAATTTTTTGGGAGAACAATTCGACAGAGGTTTAAGTTACAGATCTCTCAATTGTTTTAGATCTGCTATTTCTGCTGGACATTCTCTAATTAACAATAAAACGGTAGGTAAAAATCCTATTATTTGTAGAATACTTAAGAGTATCAGACTTAGAAATTTATTTGTAGAATACTTAAGAGTATCAGACTTAGAAGACCTCCTCAACCTAGATATCAATCTCTTTGGGATGTTAATTTAATTCTCAACCTTTTCTGTTCTTGGCCAGTTAATTCTCTTCTCAGCGGGAAGAATCTTTCTATCAAATTAGCTACTCTTCTTTGCTTAATTTCATGCAGAAGAGTTTCTGATGTTAAAGCTCTTGGTATTTCGTATACATCGTATGATATGTTTGGGGTTAATTTTGAAATACATAGAAGAACTAAAACTATGTCAGATTCTATTTTCTATCCTAGTTTTGATAGTTGCACTAAACTCTGTGTTGTTCAATGTATGAAAGAATACGATGTTAGAATGAACTCTCTTCGTCCTTTGAATGTATCTCAAATACTCATCTCTTTTGTTAAACCCCACAAAGGAATTTCTTCTTCCTCTATTGCTAGATGGGTTAAGACAAACATGAAGCTTGCTGGAATCAATCTGGATATTTTTAAATCACATTCTATTAGAGGCGCAATGGCCAGTAAGTCATTCTGGTCAGGTGGTAAGTTAGATGATATTCTAAAGGCTGGTGATTGGTCTAATTCTAGAACCTTTGCTCATCATTATTGAAAACCTGTATCTCACATGTCTGATGTTGTTTTACATGGCTACCAACATGCATAATGGTAGCCTCCGGTCTTGTAATGAAATTGCGATTCTCCTATTAACATGACCAGAGAATCTGGATTTCATTAAAGACACGGAGGCTAACATTATCCCTCCCACCCTTTCCCTGGGTGGTTGATTATATGATATATTACGGTACAGGTTGATGTTTATGATATGATATTCTTATTTGAATATTTTACTTACAAGCTTACATTCTTTTCCTTTGCAGGACTGTTTACTTTCTTTTCCTTTTCAGGACTATTATTTAGCTGATTGTTTATTATTCAAATCCTTAATATTTTTATTTGAGTTTATTAACAACCTTTCTTTGTTTTGCAGATAATCTTTCTTGATTTTGTCTTCTTGATTCCACATCTGGTGAATCAATCGTGGATGGTGTATTCTTCCGTCATACTTCTTCAAGTTTGATGTTTCATTGGAGTTGTTTGGACATTTCCTTTCTCACTGTCACCACATTTAAAAGAGGCTGATTGCCTAGTGATTCATGCTATTGTTGGTTCATATGTATTCTAAGTTGGAACTTTTGCTTTGTGACATATGCGGCTATGCTTGGACTGCATTAAAAGTTGCATGCATAATGTTAGCCTCCGTGTCTTTAATGAAATCCAGATTCTCTGGTCATGTTAATAGGAGAATCGCAATTTACCAGCTCATCCTCTAATAACGTTTAGCAGAGCCAGATCATTAGGTGACATGTTGGTCTCCAGCCATCTGGAGAAACCAACTCCAAAGACTAATACCTTGAAACAAATATTGGGGTTCTTTCCTTGTGGCACTGCAAGGCCTGTGCCGGGAGCAGAAGAGTGCTATCGTATATCATACCGGACACTGGCAATACAGTGCCCATCAAGAAGTTTATAACTTGCAGTTCCCAGTTTGTAGTATACCGCTTGCTCTGCCCGTGTGGCCTTCGCTACATCAGCAGCACAATTAAGGAACTCAAACTGAGGATTCTGGAACATCTTCGGGCAATCGAGAAAGTTGACACCGCATATCCAGTTGCCCGGCACTTTGCCGAAGAACATGGCAAAGACCGTACCAAACTCCAATTCTTTGGGTTGGACACTGTCCCACCCAACGTGAGAGGAGGTGATCGGCTAAGAAGACTCCGCAGGTTGGAATTGAGGTATATTGTAGATCTCTCCACCAAACACCCGAGAGGACTTAACAGCGGAGAGGAACTGTCATGCCATTTAGGAAAATGAAATTGTAACAATTACACGCCTCCCGGGGAATGATCTGTTTCAATGCTGTCTTTGAAGAATCATGAACTGTATGATTGCCATGTATGAATTTCGCATTTTCTTTGCTTAGGTTGGAATTTTGCTAGTGGTTCCCTGCACTAATTTACCATCTATGCAGTGATTGAGGGGCCCAAGATATGTATATATGTATATATAGAGAATTTGGAATCAAGAGAAGGCGACTATGCTTATGAATTATTTCCATCACAGACAAAAATAAGAAAGATAGTGTTATATAAGTTTACACTAACTTCTTTGTAAGATGATATTGGAATTGACCTATTGATTCGATGGGAATAACTTGTATAATACATTTTACCATTGAGATATTATTTGCTGATAAGCTCGATGAACTTTGAGAATTCTTGATAACCTGATCATCGCTATCATTTTGAATTTTTGTTGAGACATATCATGACACACTCTTTTGATGAAATGCATTGTTATTTTCAGTATAAGTTTATAAATCATGTTTTGACACTTTGTACATAGGACACTTGCCGATCCACGGCTCTATTGAAACGTCATAATTTAATGGCAATGTATAACTATCATACCCTTTCAATGGATACAACACCATTCAAAGATGGCGCCCGCAGTGGTGCACAAGGGTTAAGTCCTATGTTATTGTCAATGAATGTGAAATAACTTTATTAACTTGCTGTTTGCATGTCACGAGTGACACACTGACGAAGGCTTACGCCGAAACGCGTCTTGTGCTTTCTTTTTCCCACATTAAATCACTGTGATATCTCTCAATCTATGAGTGCTGCCTCTTTTTTTGCTAACTGAGAAAAGTTTTGAGCGCTATATATATATATATATATATATATATATATATATATATATATATATATATATATCAAGCAAAAGGGTACATATAGATGCATCATGCCAACATAATATACGACCGATACTCCTTATGTATGGGAAATCTATTTTTTATCCCTCACACATATAATGTTTACAGTCCCTTGGGTATCAGGTACACCTCTGGGAATGTTCTGGGGCTGCATAACGGTCTGTAGACAACCAGTATCTATAAGGGCATCTTTGGGTTCTCCGTTAACAGATACCTGTCGGTGGTAGGGAAGAGTTCTTCTGTCTGTTTTGCAGAGATGGGACCGGGTTAGTCCAATCTCCTTTGGCTCTTCCTCCTGGGGGCAATGCCGAGCTATATGCCCATATCCTCCGCAGAGGAAACACTGGGGTCCCTGTGGGATCAGTGGTCTGGGTACAACGGGTAAGGGACAGGGCAAGAGGGTTACAGGTTCTGGATTCTTGGTGGGTGGGGGTCTAGCGGTCCAAGTGGTGTTGCCCCGCTCGGGGTGTCTCCATGGAAGGTCTTCCCTTCCTTTCTGGCTCTCTTGAGCATGGCTAAAAGTGCTGGCTATCTCTACAGCATTTTCTAACGCGAGTTGGGTGTTGTCTGACCCATTTCTGTATGGGAGGGTGTAGGGAAGTCAGGTATTGTTCTAGATATACTTTCGCCATTATTTCCTCCTTGGTAGCAGTTACTTGCTGTAGCCACCGGTCTGCCAAATCTCTTACCCTATAGTATAAGGCCCTTGGAGTTCCTTGGGGACCCTCTCTGATCTGTCGGAACCTGATCCTGTATGTTTCTGTGTCAATTCCCATAAGTTCCGAAATGCTCCGCTTGACTTCTTCATAAGGGGTGAGACCTAGGGTATTGGCTGCTTGGTAGGCTGACTGAAGGTCTCCTGAAAGCAATGGGCCCAAGTACTGTCCCCACTTATTCTGGGGCCATGCTGCCACCCTGGCCATTTCTTCAAAATTTGCGAAGTAGAAGTCTGGGTCTTCCCCGGCAACATACTTTTGAATTACTACTGAGGGAAGGCTAGTATGTGGTCTTGATTGGCCTAGCACCTCCGCTAGTTTACCTATTACCTTTTTCTGGGCTGTGCTTTGTTCCGTGAGGGTTCAGTATAACTTCTTGCGGTCCTCCTCTGCTACAGCTAGGAACTTTTCCATGATTTTTCCTAACTGTTCCTGATTGTCTGCCATTTTCTTCATAACAGCCTCCATTTCCCCCGATCCCACTTCTGACACCACCTGTGGAAGGGATCGGCGGAAATAGGAGTGCTCAGGGAATTGTGTAGACAAGAGCTAAAGGGAATGGTGTGAGGAACGCTATTTACAGTGCCCAGTTTTACCCGTCCTCCCTCCTCCCACAACACACCTCCCGCTTCTCTGTACTTCCCAGCTGTACCCCTGTGTGCGGTCACTCACCATCCAAGCCATAACTCTCCTGCTCTCCTGAGTTACGGCGGCGGTTGCGCCCTCCTGGGGGGGGGGGAGATGGGATCCACCAGTCTTCGGACCACTCCTCGGCATCTCCGACCTCTTACGTGAGCTCCTCCGTTGCCGCGTGTTGCCTCTCCTCCGGTTCGGTCTTCTCGGGTCCTCGCAACTCCTCTCGGCGTCTTCTTCCGGACTCTGTGACGTCCCCAAGTTCTACGGCTGGATCCTCCTTTTCTCCTCACCATGCATGCCCCCTCTCGCCCCCCACCCCCCCCCCAGGCCGGCCGAGCACTTTGCCGGGCTGGTTTTGGTTCCCAGTCCGGCCCGGTCTGTGTCCCCTCTGACAATATATCATTAAAAGTAACAAAAAACACGCTTGTTCCTCTGCTGAAACAGTCACTTCAGTTTAATCTTGAAATTCTTAGCCAACACGTGTTTTGTTGTGCTTAATGGTTGTGCACATCGACTTCTTTAGGGCTATATTCTCTTTTCTTTAGAAAATTTAGCTATTGTAAATCGAGAATATATATCTGTGGACTACTAAACATATGTCTAATAATTATAAAGGGTCTAAATCAAGGGAACAGCAGGAGTTTATGATGAAATTCTTTACTCCTTTATCTAACAAAAGCATTACAGATCATAACGTGCATGATGCAAGATGTAAAATTAATGCAGAGGAAAGAAAAATAGATTATTTGAATGAAAGGACAAGAGAAGATGAAGAAAGAGGAGAAGAGAAAACAAATAATGTCCATATTATTGGGAAAGGTGAGGAGATTTTAAAGAAACATCCTACTAAATTGAGGCTTGAAGTGAATAATAAAGAAGAATTATGTATGGTACGACAGCCAGGGGGAAATAAGACAATCAAGTAATTAGGATGGAGTGAGTGTGAACACAGCTATTTAATAAAAGGAAGGATGTTTTTCCAAGGTAGAAGCTACCCTTACAGGCAGATATTATATATGTGGTAAATCAACGTATTCCCAGTTACCACCTAATTGGGTAGGAAGTTGCTATGGTGCATTACTACTAAGTTAGATTCACCTCTCGACAATTATATTAAATGAAGGAGATGAAGCATTAAGCAGATTCTTGTTGACAGTGGCGGCTGGTGGCTGCAAAAAGTGGTGAGGCGGAAGCCCACAGACAGGATTGCACTACGCAATTTAGCATAGTGAGCAACCTGATCCCTGATTTTCTCAGGGAAAGTGCATGGAAACTGCTAGAAATACATATTGATTTGACCCAGTAGCGTATTTGCTGTATCTTACTACCCCGATCAGCAGTCAAAAATGCCATTTTCATTTCTCGCACCAGGGCTCGCCTCATGTGTCATCCAAACTATGCTACTGGGTCAAATCAATATGTATTCCAGCAGTTTCCATGCACTTCAGCCACAAAGAACCACTCGCGAACCCACGCCCTTAGTGGTCATATATTTTAACACTTGAATGTGAGGTACAAGGAGAGGGGTGCTTTGACTGGTAGCGGGTAGAGGAAGAAAGTCTTTTTTATGTGCCTTCACTTGTTTTTCATATAAACCTGAATGCCGACCTTTGTGCACTCCAAACCCTCGCTCGCAGGTCACTTGAAAGCCCAAGATTTCCTTGCAAGTGGTGAATAGAAAGTGCAGTCTGTCCTTCAGGGAATGAATGCACGTTTTTTTCAGCTCCGTCCACAAAAGCCTTCTCTGATTTGCCCAAAGACTTTGAGGCTTTTCATAGAAATAATATCATAAGGCGTACGGTTGAATGTCAGGGAAACAACAGTGGAAAACGAGAGTTCAAAATGCAAACTCGAGGCCGGGCCACAAACGTAGTAAAGTATTCCGGAGACACACGATGCCGGCTTGCTTCATTTTAAGTAATTTAAATTCTCTGTTCAGCAGTCGGGTGGTGGGGGGGGTTGGAAATGGGGTCGCACTCGCGGGATGAGGGGGAAGGAGGGAGGGGTTTGGAAAGTTGAAACAAAACAAATATTATATATAAAATAAAATAAAATAAACTTACCGTCCGTAGAGACTCCGTCCCGACTCCCGCGTCCTGGTTCAAGTCCTGCAGGCAGTACGTCATCAGGAAGGCGGCGCGGCAGGCAGCCTTCCTCTCCACTGCCGCGTTTTTGATTGGTGCGGCCGGCTGCCCCAGGCTACGTCATTTTCTATACATGCTGCTGCTGCAGCATACAGAGAGTCAGGGACTGGGTGCGTTACTCGAGGGCAGGGGGGAGTGGCTTTCCCACTGTTGTTAATACTGACTGTTTGGGCGGCCTCAGTCAGTATTAACAACAGTGGGCAAGCCACTCCCCCAAGCCACTCCCCCCTGCCCTCGAGTAACACCCCCACTCTAAACCAAGAAGTTCTGCTATCTCGCCGTGCGAGAAGGCAGGAACAAATCACAAATGGTAGTTATATAACGGCAATAACTACCATTTGTTTCTGCCTTCTCGCACGGCGAGAAAGCAGGGGGGTCAAGCGCTAATTTTCAAATAATAAAAATGATGCGCTATATGTGAGCTATTGCTAATATTAAACTCTGTTTACATTCTCTTTCATCTTGTTTAAACGTCATCATATGTCATTTGCTATTATTATTGATTCTGATCAATAATAAACTTTAATAGTTTCACACTAGTCAGCTCTAAAGGTTCTCAGTGAAAGTCTCCTGAATCTACTAAGCCAATCATCAGTCTGGTGACCCAGCAGCCGCTCGCTCTTCTGTCAGTGGCTTTCCTCTGAGAGTGGAATGTTGTTATAACTGGTGACACTCAATTGATGGAGAAATACATGTAATAAAACAGTTCCAATGTTTTAATATAAAAAACATGTGTTCCAGTACAATAAAAAACACAATGAAAAATAAAATCTTTCCCTGGTCAGAATCGAACCACACAAGTGAAAAAAAGTAAGCAAAAATCACCTTCCCTGACCGGGAATCGAACCCGGGCCGCGGCGGTGAGAGCGCCGAATCCTAACCACTAGACCACCAGGGAGCGCTTGTCCGACAGAAAGCACGAGTGAAATGCACTGGGTACTTGAATATCTTCCTGAGTTGAATTTCCTTCGTCAAGTAAAGTAGGTAACACAGCTAATATTTATTATAGGAAGGAATATAGCAGCAGACACAGAAAGGGCGCTCCAGGCAAACTACGAGGAAAACAACGACTGTGCCTTAAATAGGTCGAAGTTTGTGGAGAGTTTCCAAGCATCGAAGACGTCTGACACCCTCATCTCACATACTGGTGAAAGGAAACATCAAGAATCGATCACCATCAAATGAAATAGAAAGTGCAATTAAAAGGGCGAGCATAGCTTCTTTTCGAGGCTCCATGAGGGAGGGCAGCTCAGAGGTGTCCCAGGTGCAAAGCTGCACGAGCAGCCCCCATGACAGTCTCTGAGGGAGGGCAGCTCAGAGGTGTCCCAGGTGCACACCTGCACGAGCAGCCCCCCCTGACAGTCTCCTTTGGATTATGGGACCCGTGGCCCAATAGTAGGGTGTTATAAACAGGACTACAAGTCCCAGCATGCACCGTAAACAGCTGGCCTGGTTTTGGAAGTCATGCCTGGACCCAGGAAACATAACGCTCTGGTGAGGGTGGTGGGGAGTGCACGTCCGGGGCAGTGGTTCTTTTGATTTCACACTGTGCCTGCAAGTTCTAAACCATTTCACTTAAATAAAGATGAAAAGTTTCACGTCATATAAACCAAGTCCCCATTCAGAGCCCTCCCCTTATTAGTTTTATTTAGCCTGAAAAAATACTCATTTACATGTTATTCATTATGTAGTACTCCGATTTTTATTTCAATAATTACCTTCCATGACACGTTTTCATTTCCAAGAAAGTACACAGCAGCTTAAAATAAAAAGGCAGAAATCTACTTTCGAAGGTGTAGGTAGCACTTACAAACTCCGTGATAGATTGTGAAGGGTATGTGATTGCTTTAGGAAATGTTTTAAGTTGTACGAGCTGTGGTGTCCATAAAAAAAATATATCAGTATCGCATTAAAAATTGCGTTCAAAATAAGTGTTCAATGCTCAAAATGTAGTATGAGTTTGAAAAATAAATAAAAAGTAAATCCTCCCCGTCGCCCGGTCTCCCGCGTGACAGGCGGGGATACTGACCACTATACTAACGAGGAACCGATGAAGTTCGACCTGCTGAGCCGCTCCTCATGTGGCCTTCGAGCCGCCTCTCCCCGATATGCTACCGGTTCGTGCCATTTATCAACCCTTTGACACCAACACAGGGGGCCACGGGCTCAACAAACACACACTCTCACCCACCATACACACACAAACACACTCCTCCCTCACACCTCCCAACAACCCTCTCGCCTCCAGGCAGACGCTCTCAGCAGCATCCCCTGATGCCAGAGTCACCACAACCAGCTCCCAGGGCTGCTTCAGACGGGGCCCCGGACTGGCTCTTCAGCCCAGGGGCCCCTGGCTCTGTCTGATGAGGGGGCATTGCGGCGGGGGCTGCACTCAGGGAGGGGGGGGCGGGAGACACCACCCCCCTCGCCCCCGCCGGAGGAGAGAGCTGGGCTGTAAAGGTGAAGAGGGGAGGCAGGAAAAGCCCCGGCGTGTGAGGGTCCGAGAAAGAGGCGCTTTCCATTGTGAAGCAGAGGGAAAAAAAGTGAAGAGTTTGCAAAAATCCTTCGAGCCGGATTTGAACCAGCGACCTAAGGATGACAGTCACTCCACTACAGTCCTCCGCTCTACCAACTGAGCTATCGAAGGCTCAGATAATACAGCCAGCATATAGCCTGATCTTTGTGTCTAAGCACCAATGACATGGGTGATGAAGCTGCGAACCAGCCAGAAAGTTCAACTTCTATGGAAAATGGCTGAATAGTGAATGAATTTGATTATTTATTCAAATGTATTCTTTTTGGAAGCCAAAAGTTACAAATGGGTTATTTTATCTTGTATAGAGCGCTCAAACAAAATAGGTGTGTTGGATTAGAGTTTTGTATTGGTTTTGCTTTTGTTATATTTCATGTTTACATTTGACTATATTACTGTTGTGAGCGCTAATTTGTATTAATATAAATCAGGAGCTATATGTGAGCTATTGCTATTTTTGAACATTGCCGTCCATCCTATTTACACGTCATCCTATGTCATGTGATTGTATTGTTGATTCCGACACTAGTCAGCACAAGAAGGTCTTAGAGAGAATCTGCTGAATGTACTAAGCCAATGACAAATCTTGCGCCTTTCGAGTTCTGTTAACATTGCATCAGTAAAACCGTATAATCAAGACTGTGAGAACGATCAAATCATATAAGGTGGTTGGAAAATCACAGAGGGGCAGATTTACAATAACTGGCACATCCCTGCGTATCAGCAGGGATGCGCCAGTTATTGTGCGCCATGCCCCCGCCACCATGGATGTGCCGCATTTACAATGCGGCACACTATAGGGCAAAAACGGCACAGATGCGTGACGCATCTGCACCTTAAAGGCGGCGCATTGCTGGAGTTGCGTCGCAAGCGTGACGCAGCTCCATCAATGCTCTGTGGGGCCCTATCTCCACAATGCTGCGTCAATCCTTACGCCTGCTTCAAGCAGGCGCAGGGTTTTGACGCAGCATGGGCTCAAAAATACCTGAGTGAAATCTTGTAGATTTCACTCAGCCACTTTTAGGAGGCGTTCCTGCGCCGGAACGCCCCCGCCTGCACCGGAACGCCTACTTCTGGCGCAGGGCTTTACAACGTGACACATCTCCCAGATGCGTCACGTTGTAAATACTCCGCACCATGGCGCCTCTTTTGCGCCGCAGATGCATCACAAAAGTGACGCAATGGTGGCATAAAAGAGGCGCAAGGGGCTTGTAAACCTGCCCCAGAATGTCTTTTATGTAGAAATGTTTCCTTTTCACTGTTTCCTATTTGGTTAACCTAAGGAATCATGTGTTCCCATCCAATGTATGAACTCCACTGTCCACAGCACTGTATGAGTGTGCTTTTCTCCCACAATAGAGAGACCCTACCCCTATTCTTAGATGCTAAATCTATGCCGGATTGTATTCGGAGCTGTACTTTAATTATGGTTTATGTACTATGCTGAAAATGTACTCAGTATAGTCTGTATTTTTACTTTAAAACCTACATAAAGCATTTGAAGATCTGTTGTCTGTCAATCTTATGAGAATGTTGCAGAAGTGGTATATGAGCCCAATTTGGTTCTAAAAGTGACAGTTCCAATCGGGAAGCGCCAAAGTCTGGACTACGTTACTGCCTCACTCGCAGACTTGGTACCCAACCTGGCGTCATCCCGTCCTCTCTGGGGATGACCTATCCCAACACCTGGGGACAATTCAAGGGTGTGGTGTCAGGCCTATATGATCTGGACTCTCAACCGCAGGTAGTGAAATTGAGCGCCAAATGGCAGGATGAACTACAGTCGGAATATGAGGCAGAAGATGGGGCCGAGATACTGAATAATTTGAACTGAGAAGCGAGAGAGGTCTGGATGAAATTCTGCCTATATCGACTGCAGCGGACACCAACAAAACTCAAGGAATTGAGCTGCACAGACGGTTTGTCCCGCAGCGTGTTCAAACAAAGAGATTCAAATCAACATGACCTGAGGAAGTTATCTGTGTGGTGCCAAGAAGTTATTTGCTTTGTCTAAATTGCGACATCAACAGAGATCTCAAAATAGACCAGCTGAATACTGCTACATGGATAGTCCCTGGTTTCCTATCCTTGAGACAGTTTGAATTAAGAAAATGTTTCCATTTTGCCCCAGTCCTGATGAGGCCCAAAAAAATTGCTGAAACGCGTCAACTCCACAATTTGGAGAAGCTCTGCAAAAATCTAAGTGCCTCATTTATGAAAAGTGATGCATCGCTGCGTGAAAACAGCGATGCGTCCCTTTTCATTGCGCCCTCCTTGCGACACCAATGATGCGTCATATTTACAGTATGGCACATCATGGCGCAAGGAGTTACAGATACGTCAGTATTTCTGACGCATCTGTATGGCGCAAAAATGACACATTGCTGGAGTGTGTCACAAAAGTGACGCAACTCCAGCAATGTGTCCTTTCACATGGGGCAAGCCCCATTGTGAAAGGGCCTGTGTCAGTCTTATGCCTGTTGTGAGGCAGGCGTAAGAAATTGATGCATTTGTGTCCTAGAAGTGGCGCAGTGAAATCTTATAGATTTCACTGCATCACTTCTTTGACCCTTTCTTGCGTCAGACCGCCCCCCTGCATACATTATACCTGGCTTAGGTATAATGTAGCGCAGGGGTTTACAAAGTGACGCATCTACCTCGATGCGTCACTTTGTAAATATGGTGCAGCAAGGCACATTTTTTACGCTGCTAGTGCTTCACAAAAAGTGACGCACCAGCGGCATAAAAGTGACGTACGGCCTCATAAATTAGGCCCTAAATGAATAGAAAAATAAACTGTTTGCACACCCCTATTGAGATAGAGGGTTAAAAAGTGTTCCTCTGTTGTGCAGTGTTCTGTATGGTCTGTAGTCTTCTGAGGAGCCGGGTGCAGTTGCCAGTGTAGAGGGTGTTGCAGTAGTAAACAGCGGCTGGTGACGAGGACCTGAGTGACAGTCTTTCTGGTGTTGAATGGGATCCATTTGAAGATTCTGCGGCACATGCAAAGTGTGTGGAAGCAGAAGGAGGTGACTGCGCTCACTTATCATTTCATGGTCAGTTTGCTGTTGAGGGTCCTGCCGAGGTAGCGTGCATGGTCAGTGTGCGTGTAGGTCTGAGTTCTGAAGGTCACCAGCTGTGGTCCCAAATGGAGGTGTTTTTCATGAACATCACCCCCCACTTGAGAGACCTCCAGCGGCTCCCCTCCCAGAAGAGATGCCAATTCAAGATCCTCAGGAACGCATACACAACCCTCCTCGACTTAGGACCTGCCTACATCAACCACCGACTGAACTTCCACCAACCCCTCATGCACCTGAGCTCCTCGTCACTCACCCTCACACACACCCCTGCACCCATCGTAGCTGCAGCTGTGCCCGCTCCTTCTCCTACATCGCTGCTAAGACCTGGAACGACCTGCCCTCTAGCTCCTTACAGCCCCCTCGCTGGCAGACTTCAGAAAGAGGCTCAAGACTTGGCTCTCGACAGAGACACAGCGCCCAGATACCCCTCTGGGTGACACTGATGCGCTTTACAAATGCTGTTGATTGATTGATCCTTTTAAACTACACGGCTATCTTGGATTAGTATTGTCCCTAAGGTACCATTGCTTTACCATCCCAAAATGGCTACCACTCTGCTTCTGCAGCCAGTCATGCTGGAACTATAAACATGATGACAACCCACTGCTATGTTGGATTTTATTTTGTTTAATGTTTCTACTTGTATTCTTTTGTGTTGCATAAGCGTGTGTGTTTTAACGTGAATGGATGAGTAGATGAATGCAAGAATGATTCAGTAGGTGGATGAATGGGTGCATGAGCATGAGTGGTAGGATGAATGAAAGTGTGGATATATAAGGAGCTATTGTGGTTTCCTAAAGTCACCACTGGCTGTAGAGATGTTTTCAATTAAAAGAAATTCCTATTGGCATTGCCAATGCTTCTTTACAATTGAGCACTGGAAGGGATGCTTTGGGTATCACATAAATCCAGCCCTCCCCTCACCTCCCAGCACACACTTTGTCTTCCTGCCTCCTCCACATGAGTAAACTCACACCCAGAAGAGGAACAGTAGATTCATTGCTTAAAAGTGAGCTGCAGTGTGTACTAGTCACACACAGAGAGCGAGAGGAGAGTGTTCCTCACCTGCATTTAACGAGTGAACTTTACTCCTAGGAGCGAGAAGATGCTCCAGGTTGTGGACGTCACAAAACGGGGGACTGGCTTCCCAGCAGATTGGGTGTTGTTGGGCACGTGGTGTGAGGGTCTCACACAATTAGTGAGATTGTGCTTGAAGGCTGTCCTCCACTGTGTGTGATTGTGACTACAATGTGGGAGAAACATCACAATTAGTGGTATAGTGCAACTGTGCATTCTGTGTGAAACTCACAAGTGGGGTTGTGCTGAAATGATACTTAATTGTGATAAACGTGAACATAATTAAATTGAGGGAGAAATGGAGGACAAGAGGTGTAGCACAAGCAGAAAGAAGGAAAAACAATGAATGGCTGTAGCCTGTCACAAGAAAGAAAAAAAGGTTCCTGTTGTTAAAGAAAAGTTTTACGTTTCCAAAGTGTGTCATATTTATCTGTTATGAAATCTACAAGGACTGAAGCAAAAACATCTGCCGAAACCCGGGATCCAACCAGGGACCTTTAGATCTTCGGTCTAACGCTCTCCCAACTGAGCTATTTCGGCCACTTATTAACAAGAGTCCTAACGTGTCCTGGTGTGACCTTTAAATGCACATGACAGGCAGATCCATTGCAGCACCAGAGAATCAGTAAGATTCATGTTCAGGTTCACAGGTCTCACCCCAGGATCACAGGTCTCATCCCAGGTTCACAGGTCTCATCCCAGGTTCACTGGCCTCATCCCTGGTCTCATCCCAGGTCTCATCCCAGGTTCACAGGTCTCATCGCCAGGTTCCCAGGTCTCATCCCAGGTTCACAGGTCTCATCCCAGGGTCACAGGTCTCATCCCAGGGTCACAGGTCTCATCCCAGGGTCACAGGTCCACCGTCCTCTTTTATCAGCTGCACGGTGTGGGGGTGCTCGCGAATTTTGCTCCAATACCTGATGACCTAACAGTAGTCAAACCAAATATTCTCATGATAGGGATTGGTCTTTCTATCTACGCTGCTTAAATCGTCTGTTTGAATTGCACAAAACACAACTACACTCTTTTCCAGACACCTCCGGGTGGGGCTGCGACGAAAAAAAAACATGGGTCCTTTGATGACCCCCACAGAAGAAGTAGTGTCCAGAGCAGCAGCCAAACCTCCCAACCCCGGCTGCAGGGTCACACCTGGTGAGAGGAGGACCCTGGGAGCTCGGGATGCACCAATCAGAATGGACGAGGGCAGGGACCATCCTAACTTCCCTCTGTACTTCTTTAGAGCGCCCCCCCTGTGTCTGGATGGGGTCTCAGCCCCGCTGCTGGTGTCCCCCGAACCAGGGGCGTAGGAGACACTACATTTCTGGGGGGGACAGGGACAACCTTGTGGACTTTCCAGCGTCCCTATGCAAATCGCCCATTGCATGAGACCGTACGCCCCGTAAAAGAATATAATCGGATAGTTTAGAAGAAAAATATTGAGAAAGGCAGGAATATAGTCACATTATGCTTTATTGTTATTTGCATTCATAAAGTACTTAGACCAAATGTGGAAAAATCATGTGTATTGTTTATAGTGCTACTCATAGTTCACTCAGTTTTGCGATCTGCATGGTACATGTTCTTTGCAGCAGCCACATTAACCCTCCACACTACTTTACGATGAGCCAAAACTTTCACTAGACAAAATTTCGAACTCTCACTAGTAGGAACATTAATCACTAGAGCTATCTTGACATTTTTATTGTTGCCTGAAAACTGCCTGATGCACAAGGAAGTTCATTTGCTTTTAAACCAAAACATTTTTTTAAACTCAGTGTCCCTCCCCAAAGTCAACGCGAGGTGCGGCTGCAACAGGTCCCACCGCCCTAAAGCCGGTCAAGCTCCCAGCAATGGGGCAGCACAAGAATTTCTTGAAACGGGGTCAGACCTAAACTTATATCCATTATATGAGGAAAAAACTCCATGTAATTGGTGGGGTGGGATACTTTCCCCAGATTGCAGCAAGCAAAACAATTTACCAAGTTTCTTGTAGAATATTTAAGGGAGAGTTGACTTCTTCCCTGACAATGTTTTGAAATTTGTGGGATCACATTTCTAAAATGTGGCAGGCCCTTATGGGGCATTCATAAAATATTCCAGTACTTTCAAGGTGCACCAAGGAGGCCTGGCTTTTTTAGGAGTAAATCTGATTTTTTTCAAATGTCTTATGTCAGAATTAACTTCCACTATGCCAAGGTCCTAATTTTTTCATGGTCGAGCCCCATATGCCAATGAGTACATTCAATATGACAGTGCCAAAAAGTTACCATGGATACTGCAGCAATAGTCTTGGGTACCTCTAAAAATCCCTCTGTAGGCATAGCATGCATACACTCACATACACACACATTCTCTCACACAGTTTCTCACTATATCTCATGCACTCTTGTACCTTTGTACTCTGTCACACTCACACACACTGCCACTCACACTTCAATTAGTAAATTTGCTTTTATTGTGTTAGAAAAGTTTGCCCTGCTGCTACTGCTTTACCTGCCTTACCCTCTAGGGAAACTTAATGAAAACAGATTCTCTATACATTATTCAAAATAGTAATATATTGCTTTGTCAATGTTTGTTACAAGTATGATATGAATGAAAAATGCACTTCCTTAAAATAGCTCTGCAGGGCTTACATTTGGTTTCACTTGTCGATCAAGCAGTTACAGTATCACAGCATCCAACTGACCTAATGAAATGCTTGACTTCTTCGACAACCGTGGATTTCATCCTGAATTCATCCAGTAACACTTTACATTTTTGGTTTTTTTAGACCCAACTTGCAATGTAAAAAGAAACCGACATGTCTCGGGATGGAGCATTGTAGTAAATGGAAAGCCAGGAATGGCTAAAGCTGTCACACTTTTTTTCAATCCAGCACCATACCCCAAAGCCTTCGCCCTAGTCTCCCTCCTCGTGCCATCCCACATTGTCGGTCCACCCTCTGCTCTTGTACCAGCCCCTTTGATGCAGATGGAATTAATTAGGCATGTAGTACCACGGAAAGAGCAGGTATTCTTAAGGGTGCCTTTATAGAAATATTTGTAGATTCATGAGAGTTGTAAAATTTTGTATATGTGTAGAGTTAGAGGTGTGCTCACATCTTATCTTATCTTAGGTGCAATTTGTAAAGCGCACTGACGCCGAGGCTTCCTGGTGCTGAAAGACAGAGTGGGTAAGGAGTAAGTGCTGGCTGATGGTGAATAGTGTGAGTGAATGTAGCATGAGTGGCGAGAGTGTAGGGTGAAAAATTTGCCAATGTGAATGTCAGGTGAGCTGCATGCATGCAATGTGAGAGGAGGGCCCATGTGAGTGTCGGGTGGGAGGAGTGAGTGCAGTGATAGAAGCAGATGCAAGGTGGTGTGAGTACAGGATGAGTGGTGTGCCTGTGTGTGGTACAGGGTGAGCGGCAAGGGTGAAGGGTGATTTGTGAGAGTGTCTGGCGAGTGCATGTGGAGTGTAGTTAGTGCAGAGTAAGTGATGTGTTCCGGCAGACTATTGTCCCTGTGCGCACGAAGGATGAACAGGGTGCCTTGATGAATGCAGGCTGAGAGATTTGTCTGTGTGAGTGCAGGGTGAGAGGAGGAAGTGCAGGGTAAGTGGTGTGAGTTCAGGGTGAGTGCTGTGTTTGTGTGTGTGATATGAGTTCAGGGTGAGTGTTGTGCCCAGGGGAGCCAAGATGTGAGTCAAGATGTCAGTGAAGATGTGTGTGAAGATGTGAGTGAATGGTGAGCTGTGTAAGTGACAGGAATGCCTATGTGAGTGCACAGTGAGCGATGTGACAGTGGAAGAGTAGGGTGAGAGGAGTGACTGCAGGGTACGTGTTGTGACATATGAGTTTGGGTGCGGGTGAAAGTGCAGAGTTGGAGAAATGTATGCTTAGTAAGAAATGTGCTTGCTTGAGTGAGACTGCAAATTTAGCAGTGAGACTGACAGGTGATTGAAGTGGCACATGATTGCAGAATGAGTGGTGTGCTCATGTAAGCAGAGGGCAGCCAGTACTGACTTGTGCTATTTAAAAGGCACTGGCATCAATGTACTCTTGCAGGAGGGAAAGGCTGGTGAGTTGTACTCTGTTGACCCCTCGTGGTTCCCTGTAGTCCCTCTCCAATGGATAGTGATATAGAGTGATGTGTTCCAAAGTTATTGCTGCAATGCCTCGCTTTTGCACTGTACCTTGTTTCCGTCTTCACAGTCATCTGAAGGCCAGGTCTGCTGTTTGCAAGCGAGGTTGAGAGCATAGCTGCTTTTAGTGGTGTGTCATCCACACACCAAAAGGCAGTCCCACTCGGTGATTGAGCACTGACTTGGCCGAGACAGACTAGGTTTCTGGTGCGCATACTTGTGCCTCTGAAGGAAGGCTGCCATTGAACTCTGGTAGATGAAGAGGCTCTGCTTCACTGTATCTTATGATGATCGGGGGTTCTTCAGTGTGATATATTGCTCAATCCCAAGCAGGAACCCAACACTCAAAGTGAAGATCCCACCTTGCCTCACAGAGGTGATCCAAATGGGGGTCAAAGCAACCACTGATTGCTGTAAGAAATCTGGGTTTATGGCCAGTTTTCTCAAGATGTTTTGGTTTATTCTGTTGAGACTGACAAATGTTGTCAGACTTTCTAAACATCAAGCCTCCCTTTTTCATCCTGATACACTTCCACTGTCTAGGAAAACAACTTCACCCACGACTTGTGCACAGAAACATGCTTGGGACGTCCAAATGGAACACATAGGCCTTCATCACTGCATTCATACACGTATACTGTATGTACTACAATAGTTACACACAACATACACTTGGGCGGGATTAGGTGATTAAACAGGGTATAAATATGTTTGCTTACTGGAGAGGCAATATCAACCAGTGACAAAAAAATGATTTTTATTGAGTAAGTGAAAAAATCTATTTACAGAAGAGTGAAGAAAGACCTTTACATGAGAACTTCTCTTTTGTCTGTGCCAGCTCCCCTGTGCAGTGTACAGACCATGTACCAAGGTTGGGATACTCCAGACTATGATTAAAAAGGCTACCCAGGGCTTGGCATTCAGCAGGATTGAAATCTTAATCTATAAATGATGTATGCACTCAGAATCACATGTTTAAGCTATTTTCCTCAGATATGGAGCGCTATGTATAATGTTGTTTCTTGCTACAGCCTACATTCTCTGACTAATTGCTAACTCAGAAAGCCTTCTCCCACTATGTTCCTCAACCCTGCATGAAATATTGACATTAAATTACTCTTGCTTGATTCCTCTCCTTTCTTTCTCCTGAGTGACCCTCTTCTAGCCTTGCATCCTCTGCATACCTTCTATTTCTTAGAATAGCCTTCTCTGTCTCATGCCTGTCTGTCTCAATCCTTCTTATTGTAATTTAGCAATTGGCTGATACCTCATGCCATCAATTACAACATCTCCTCCTTAAGACCCTATCCCTGTAATGCAACATTAACTAATCTCTACGAGCCTATCTACCTCACCAACCACTCACCTAAAAGCACAGAGCCTCCTCTAATGAGCACACCACCTGGTATTAATACATCACAAAATAATTGGTGTAAATGCATGCACTTTTCCTTGAGAGCACAGTACTAATCACAGTAACTAACAATAACCACTGAACTAACCACTAACCTTGTGTTCCAGAGTGCATTCTACTCGTCCTAAATCACTCCACGCCTTGCCAGGGGGAGTAGGTGCTACATAAATCCAATTACAGCTACTGGTACGTTGGCTTTTATTGGAGGGGGTAAGGGGCGGAATCACAGGATGAAATGATTTTGTGAGTACTTAGCAGTCACAAACACTTCTGCTTCTGGGCACGTTGCAGGGGCACCAGTGTATCAAAACCACAGAACACAGCCTGAGAGTGCAGATTGCAGAACTTTCCAGTCTCTGTTCCCAGCACCTAGCAAAGTGGAGTTGTCAGTCAGTGACTCCATACCATGGAGCACAGAAGAGTTTCTCGTTCTCCACTGGTAAGGGACCTCAGATTCTGGTTCCAGGGAAAGCCTAGCACATTGGCTAGTGGTTTCTGCCCATACTTTTAGCAAGTCAGAAGAAAAACTCGGCTCTGTGAGCTGTTTCAGATAGTCTCAGTCTTTGGTGTATTTCTTACAGCCATAGATTTTGCTTCAGTGCCAGCAGGAAGGCAGGGTTATGTTGGGTGTTTCATATCAGGGAGGTTCTTATCTGGGAGGTTTCCTGTCAGAGGGGACCCAAAACTAAGGCTCAAAAGATGGAGAGGCTTCTCCATTCAATTTCCCTCAACTTGCTGGTGGTAACACTGTTAGGGAAGAATGGAGATGGAGGGGGGAAAGGGTTTCTCAACACTACAAAAGGACCTTTGACTCCTTCATTCCAATCCATAGAGTCTGGTCCACCTCACAGGACTTCAGTAATGCATTGGAGAAACCCTTAATTCATAATGATGTAAGGCTCTCTCCAACCACTACCTTATCCACTTCGCCGGTACAGGAAATCAAAATGATCCCTGAGAGACCACAGTCTCCTGTAGCATTTAAACTCCACACACATCCTACTTGACATACATGAGCTACACACTCATAAGTCATCCATGTCCAGGGTCCCAGCATCCCGAGACAATTTTGAGGATTACCTTCACAGGGGGGAACACGCACCTCTAAACGGGAGACCCCCCCAGAATTCCATCACTTGAATTCCTCCTCCATCTCAGCACATCGTCAGCAAAACGGCATCAGATCCAAATAACCCTCCACTCTGATGTTGTCATGCTGAGTGCCTCACTGCCTTCATTTTTTAATGTCTTCAAGCATCCTCTAGCATCCCTGTTGCACCATTGGATGTCTGGAGGTGCTTTTGAACACAATTCTTGAGTTGCAATTGGAGAGCACAGTATGAATCGTCCTAGTAGATTCTCCTTGCTTACTTCTGAAAATCTTCATTTACTATGGATTTGTAATCGCTCTGCAGAGTTTGGGGTGCCTGTACATCATCTTCATGGATAATGTGTTTTGTAACAGTCATCAACGGCAGCACAACACAAAAAAGCTCTTCACTCTAGAGACACCAAAATGACGGGTCTTATTTTATTAATTGTTAGAAGGCTTAAAGCAGAGTAACAATCACATTTTACTGCAAACCCAATGTGAACAGTGCTTTACGTGCCAGTAGATAGGAATGTGGAGCACTGCCTTATTGCCCTAAAGAAATGACTAATCTTGTATATCTTATGAAAGCAGCTTCAGGTGTGAACTAAAATCCATTTGTCAGGAGTTCTCTCAACATGGCAGTGGATGCCAAACGGGGAAATCAAAGGGTTCATTTACAAAAAAAAATCTACTGTCCAATCCCAACAGAGTCCTCCTTTTGCCTGTTTCTTCTGCTCTCTCTGAGGACCATACCCTGCTCACCGATATTCAGTTTGGGGTGCCATCCTTTCCTCTCTCTGCTGTATCAGGTGGGGGATGGGACCTTCTCTCCGTTCTGTGCCACAGTAGAGGAGCCTCCATACAACTTCAAACATAGACTGCTGACCCTTTCACCAGCAATCCCCCTCCTTTATTTGCCTGCATTGAATCAGCAAAATCATTTACTCTGTTATGCTGAGTGCCATAGAAATAGTCTTCTGGTCTCCCACATGTTACAGGCACTCTTGCCAGCTCCAGATGCTGTAGCCCCTGCACTAGAAAACTGCAAAGTCGAACAGGAGTTCAAGCATCAATTGCAAGCTGGTCACCACTGTGGTAAACTACAAAAACATGGTTTCAGGTTCACATTTGCCTGGCTGCATCCTAAAAAAATCGTTGGTCAATAAAGTTTTCCCCTTTGAATTTACAAAATGCAAGCCTTGCTAGCAACAGATATCCGCTTCAGAACAAATGTTGCACATAACTGAAAGTAATCAAACTCGTTTCAATGAAAAATGTACTGCATGTTTATAACTACTCCACAAAATATTTTCTGGTTTTGTAGAATCTTTTAACAGTGCTCACACATGCTTGTGGTCACTTCTGAGCAATTATCATCAACAAAGTATGACTGAAGTCAGAAAAAACTAACCTTAACAGAGGTCAACAATGAGAGAAATTATCCTGATTCTAGCTCGTATTGTTGCATAAGTTGTCAAGTCCCCCCACCCCTGGTTTCCAAACTTTGCGACTGTGATGTCAAATTATTGGGGTATTGCCAGAGGTTCATTAGTCAGGGTATGAACTCCAAGCTGCAAATCCCAGATAGAATGCCCGCACGTCTTTAAACTGCATTGTCTAGAAGGCACTGAAAACCAACATAAAATGTGACAGCGCTTTGCATGTGGAAGAGCAAGCACTTCAACGGATGAACACTGATTTTGAGGCTAAGCAATAATGATCACAGTGTGCAAGTAAAACAAAAGCGTGTACATTTTTAAAACATTTACACTCAACGTTTAAAAATGAATGCCCCCATAGGAAAATAGTTATTCAGGTTTAAAAGATTCCAACAAAGCAGTGTCATAGGTCTGAAAAAACAACATTAAAGACTAAATTACAACAAAAAATAAAATTAAGCAACAATATATTCTCAACAAAAAGTTCACTTGCGGACTCTGCAAACAACAAATGGTAGGTATTTTTCTTTTGGAAAGGTGGCATCCCTACTTGCGAGATGCCTTTTCATTAAATGCATTCTCCTACTGTGACAGTAAAAATAAAATTAAGTAAGTAAGGAATAGAGAATAGGCGGAGTGGGGACACCGGGGGTTCTGGAATAAGTTAGCAAAACAACAAAGCCTTCTTAGCCAGTTCCAAATGAATGTAAATGGTATTTGAAAGACGTGTGAAAAACGTGTGTAGAGAGACAGAGGCGGACACCAGACACTCTCCAGCCGAGTGCACAGCAACTCGAGCTGCAGCAGCCCCGGCTTGAGACACACAACGAGGGAGAAGGGGGTTGAAGGGAGGGGGGGTGTTAATCCCTTTTAGCCCTATCAGGCATGCAGCTGATCACAGGTAACTTGAGGCAGGTCATAAGTCAAGTGCAGGGCCATTATGCGCTTTCGCGTGCTAATGGCCCTGCGATTCACAGGAGATGGAAATTCCTTTGTCCCCTCATCACCCCCAACCCTTGTCCCCCGTGTCCCCCCCACTCCAAAATCTGGGGGGGATATGTCCCCCGCGTCCCCCACACTTCCTACGCCCATGCCCCGAACCCTCTCACACTGCTGCCCCCTAGAGTGCATCCCCTGTTGTAACATTCAGCGCAAGTAACAGAAAAATATCCCTCCCGGCTGCTGATGTGGCGCTCTCGCTGACCCCCCTCTCCCCCCCAGCTGTTTCTGCAGCTGGCTCGGTGGTCCAGGGCTAAAATTCCTGCTTTGAGCGCGGCAGGTCCTGGGTTAAAATGCAAAACACACTCAAGCGGTTTCAAAATCGTTTATTTCCCGATTCCTCTCTATTCCATTTATCGTAATGTGACATGAAAAATAGTCAATTTACAGGGGGGAAAAAGAGGGCTCGTCCGGGATTTGAACCCGGGACCTCTCGCACCCTAAGCGAGAATCATACCCCTAGACCAACGAGCCAGCTGATGAACTGAAGATATAGAATGCAATATATAATGTTTCCCTAAGCAACAGACTTCTCTTGTGTATTTTTGCATCTTTGTAGCCTGTCCCCACCTTAGCCACAGCCCAGGACTCACAAAGGACAGACGGACGCTCCATAACAGGGTCTCCTCACTCAGATAATCTGCTGTTAGCAAATACCTGCTTCCTTTTATTCAAAACTGCAAAGAAAAGTCAAACATCATCAAACACAACTCCACACAGTCTAGTGTAGGAGAGGATCACACATTGCGTGTGTCAGGTTTATAAAAGTTCAGTCCTTATTTCACCCGGACCTGAAGGGTTTTCATTAGGAAAATATAAAATTGTACGTCTCCTACAGGGAACTTTCATCATAATAAATTGGGCCGCAGCAGAGGTGTTGTTTGTTTTTGAGGTGAATCTGATAAACACCCCATCAGTCTGATAAAGACCAAAGACAGAATCTGATTATGACGTCACGGTACAACACTAATGAGAGATAACGCCAATCAGGAACGGGGCAGACGTTGTTGACTCCAGAGCAGCGGGAAAGGGCATCAGAGTTTATGGAGAACATACAATTGCAATGTCCACCCTCTCCACCAGGGGGAGTCTACGTATCCAGGTGCAATGTCCGCCCTCGCCGCCAGGGGGCGTCTATGTATCCAGGTGCAATGTCCACCCTCTCCACCAGGGGGAGTCTACGTATCCAGGTGCAATGTCCACCCTCTCCATGAGGGGGAGTCTACTTATCCAGGTGCAATATCCGCCCTCGCCACCAGGGGGCATCTACGTATCCAGGTGCAATGTCCACCCTCTCCATGAGGGGGAGTCTATGTATCCAAGTGCAATGTCCACCCTCTCCACGAGGGGGAGTCTACGTATCCAGGTGCAATGTCCGTCCTCTCTGCCAGGGGGCATCTACGTATCCGGGACCTCAGAATTCACACTCACCATTCCCTTGTTTGTATGTTCATTCTGTGTTGTGTCTGTAATATTTGGGCTGGCACAATCTCCGGTGCATTCCTACAGATGAAAGTCACCCCTCCCTGCCAGGGGGTGTCTGTTGTCCTTGGGCCTTCAAAGTTCACTTGTAGACATCCCAGTGGAATGAACTCTCTACTGTGGTTATGTCATGTTACTAACTCTGCAGTGGTTATTACTGGCTCTGCTGTATTCATGCAGTGTTATTGACTCTGCAGTATTTATGCGGTGTTACTATCTCTGCTGTAGTCATGCAGTTTTATTTGCTCTGCTGTTGTTATGCAGTGTTAATGGCTCTGCTGTCATTATGCAGTGTTATTGGCTCTGCTGTGGTTATGCAGTGTTATTGACTCTGCTGTTGTCATGCAGTGTTATTGGCTCTGCTGCACCCACGCCGCAGGCCACACACTCGACCCCATCTTCACCGCAAGCCCCCACGTCTCCTTCAACCACACCACCAAAGCCCACTGGACTGACCACCACTGCATCCACTTCACCTTTAGGAAACCCACCACGCACAACCACACCCAACAGATACCTCGGCGCTGCTGGAGCAAAGTTATCAAAGACCAGCTAATCACCATCCTCGCCCAGAGTCCACCCACCTACTCCACCGACCCCGACACCACCACCCGCAACCTCAAACAATGGATCGACAACTGCATCAACACCCTCGCCCCACTCAAGAAACCCTCCAATAGCTACGCCAGCAAGAAAGCCACCTGGTTTACCGAAGACCTCCAGGCCTCCAAACGGACATGCCGAAAACTGGAGAAGAACTGGCTCCGCGAACAAACACCGGACAGCTACGCAGTCTACAAGAACGCCACTCGCAGACATCATCAACTCATCAGAGCCGCCAAGAGGACCTCATTCAAAGACCGCCTAGATAACAACGCACACAACAGCAAAGTGCTCTTCAACATCGTGAAGGGACTCTCCAGCAACAACATCAGGCCCTCTCAAGATCTGTGCGACTCGCTGGCCACCTTCTTCCACCGCAAGATCACAGACATTCATGACAGCTTCAATGCCACGACCACCTCGACAACTAACGCCCCCACGACCACCACCTGCACCAACCGCCTACTCTCCTGGACCAGCATCAATGACGAGGACACCAGAGAGATCATAAACACCATCCACTCCGGATCACTGTTAGACCCATGCCTTCACCACATCTTCAACAAAGCCTGCACAGCCATCGAACCCCATCTCGGAAAGTTATCAACATCTCCTTCGAGACAGCAACCTTCCCGGAAAGCTGGAAGCACGCCGAGATCAAAGCCTTACTCAAGAAACCCAAGATGGACCCCAAGGACCACAAGAACTTCCAACCCATCTCCCTGCTCCCGTTCCCGGCGAAGGTCACTGAGAAAATTGTCAACAAACAACTGACCCGCTATCTCGAGGAAAACAGCATCCTGGACCCGTCCCAGTCTGTGTTCCGCAGTAACCACAGCACCGAAATCACCCTCATTGCTACCACCGATGACATCAGGACCCTGCTTGACAATGGAGAAACAGCGGCCCTCAACCTCCTGGACCTGTCAGCCACCTTCGGTGGCTGACAGGTGTCTGTCGGTGTCTGCCACCGCACACTACGAACATGCCTACACAACGCCGGGATCCAAGAGAAGGGCCTGGACTGGACCACATCCTTCCTCTCCGGCAGAACTCAGAGCGTCCGCCTCCCCCCTTCTGCTCCAAAGCCACCGAGATCATCTGCGGCATACCCCAGGACTCCTCCCTCTGCCCAACACTGTTTAACATATACATGGCACCCATCGCTTGCGTCACCCGACAGTACAACCTCAACATCATCTCCTACGCCGACGACACCCAGCTGATTCTCTCCCTCACCAAAGACCCTCACACCACCAAAACCAACCTCCACGAAGGAATGAAGGCAGTCGCCGAATGGATGAGGAACAACTCGGACAAGATGGAGGTCCTCATCCTCGGCTTCACCCCCTCAGCCTGGGACGACTCCTGGTGGCCGACAACAATAGGAACAGCCCCGATACCCACCGACCACGCACGCAAGAGGTCATTCTCAACTCTACCCTCTCCATGACTAAGCAAGTCAACGCCGTCTCCTCATCCTACTTCAACACACTCTGAATGCTCCGCAGAATCTTCAAGTGGATCCCCACCAAAACAAGAAGAACAGTCACCCAGGCCATCGTCACCAGCAGGCTGGATTACGGAAACGTCCTCTACGTAGGAACTTTGACCAAACTACTGAGATGACTGCAACGCATCCAGAACGCCTCAGCACATCTGATTCTCGACATCCCCCACCGTAGCCATCAAGCTCCTCATCCACGCACACAAGGGTCTCCACAACACTGGCCCAGTATACCTCAACAGACGATTCACCTTCTACACCCCCACCGCCAGCTCTGCTCCACCGGCCTTGCCACAGTCCCCCGCTCTGCTTTAGTTATGCAGTGTTATTGACACTGCTGTAGTCATGCGGTGTTACTGGCTCTGCTGTTGTCATGCAGTGCGCTTGACTCTGCTGTTGTCATGCAGTGTTACTGCCTCTGCTGTAGTCATGCAGTGCAATTGGCTCTGCTGTTGCCATGCAGTGTTATTAGCTCTGCTGTAGTAATGCAGTGTTATCTCTGCTGTAGTCATGCGGTGTTATTGACTCTGCTGTGGTCATGCGATGTTATTAGCTCTGCTGTAGGCATGCAGTGTTACTGGCTCTGCTGTAGTTATGCAGTGTTATTGGCACTGCTGTAGTCATGCAGTGTTACTGGGTCTGCTGTAGTTATGCAGTGTTATTGCCACTGCTGTAGTCATGCGGTGTTACTGGCTCTGCTGTTGTCATGCAGTGCTCTTGACTCTGCTGTTGTCATGCAGTGTTACTGGCTCTGCTGTAGTCATGCAGTGCAATTGCCTCTGCTGTTGCCATGCAGTGTTATTAGCTCTGCTGTGGTCATGCAGTGTTATCTCTGCTGTAGTGATGCAGTGTTATTGACTCTGTTGTGGTCATGCGGTGTTATTAGCTCTGCTGTAGTCATGAAGTGTTACTGGCTCTGCTGTAATCATGCAGTGTTACTGACTCTGCTGTAATTATGCAGTGAATTGGCTCTGCTGTTGTCATGCAGTGTAATTGCCTCTGCTGTTGTCATGCAGTGTTATTGGCTCTTCTGTAGTTATGCAGTGTTATTGGCTCTGCTGTAGTCATGCATTGTTACTGGCTCTGCTGTTGTCATGCAGTGTTATTGCCTTTGCTGTTGTCATGCAGTGTTATTGGCTCTTCTGTAGTTATGCAGTGTTATTGGCTCTGCTGTCGGTATGCAGTGTTACTGGCTCTGCTGTAGTCATGCATTGTTACTGGCTCTGCTGTAGTCATGCATTGTTACTGGCTCTGCTGTTGTCATGCAGTGTTATTGCCTCTGCTGTTGTCATGCAGTGTTATTGGCTCTTCTGTAGTTATGCAGTGTTATTAGCTCTGCTGTCGATATGCAGTGTTATTGGCTCTGCTGTAGTCATGCATTGTTACTGGCTCTGCTGTAATCATGCAGTGTTATTGGCTCTGCTGTCGGTATGCAGTGAATTGGCTCTGCTGTAGTCATGCAGTGTTATTGACTCTGCTGTCGTTATGCAGTGCTATTTGTTCTGCTGGTGTCATGCAGTGTTATTGGCTTTGCTTTCGTTATGCAGTGTGTTATTGGCTCTGCTGTTGTCAAGCAGTGTTATTGACTCTGCTGTCGTTATGCAGTGTTATTTGCTCTGCTTTCGTTATGCAGTGTGTTATTGGCTCTGCTGTAGTTATTACTGGCTCTGCTGCAGTCATGCAGTGTTATCTCTGCTGTAGTCATGCAGTGGTATTGGCTCTGCTGTAGTTATGCAGTGTTATTGGCTCTTCTGTAGTCATGCAGTGTTATTGGCCCTGCTGTAGTCATGCAGTGTTATTGGCCCTGCTGTAGTCATGCAGTGTTATTGGCTCTGCTGTAGTCATGTATTATTATTGGCACTGCTGTCATTATGCAGTGTTAATGGCTCTGCTGTCATTATGCAGAGTTATTGGCTCTGCTGTTGTCATGCAGTGTTACTGGCTCTGCTGTAGTTATGCAGTGTTAATGGCTCTGCTGTCATTATGCAGTGTTATTGACTCTGCTGTAGTTATGCAGTATTAATGGCTCTCCTGCAGTTATGCAGCATTATTGGCTCAACTGTACTTATGCAATGGTATTGGCTCTGAGTCTGCTGTCGTTATGCAGCATTAATGGCTCTCCTGCAGTTATGCGGTGTTATTGGCTCTGCTGTGGTTATACAGTGTAATTGGCTGTCCTGTAGTTATGCAATGGTATTGGCTCTGCTGTCGTTATGCTGTGTTTTTAGCCCTGCTGCAGTTATGCAGCGTTATTGGCTCACCTGTAATTAGGCACAGTGGGCCTGATTCACAGAACTAACTTAAGACTCAATCCTAAACGTACTACTATTTTGGTATTCACAGAATGCACTTACTACTTTTGGCATTCACAGAATGCACTTACTACTTTTGGCATTCACAGAATGAACTTACTACTTTTGGTATTCACAGAAGTTAGGATTTTGTCTTAAATTTGTCTTAAGACAGACTTAAAACAGACTTAAGACAAACTTAAGACAAACTTAAGATAGACTTAAGACAAACTTAAGACAAAATCCTTACTTCTGTGAATACCAAAAGTAGAAAGTTCTTTCTGTGAATACCAAAAGTAGTAAGTGCATTCTGTGAATGCCAAAAGTAGAAAGTGCATTCTGTGAATACCAAAATAGCAGTAAGTTTAGGTATGAGTCTTAACTTCATTCTGTGAATCGGGCCCAGTGTTATTAGCTCTGCTGCAGTTATGCAGCGTTATTGGCTCACATGTAGTTATGCAGCGTTATTAATTGACCTGTAGTTCTGCAATGTTATTGACTTCGGCCCTCTGCCAAGCGGGGCCGCCCAAAGCGTCCTCGCTCCGTTGGAGTCCCTCACGGGGGACTCTGGCACAAATACTGCCCCTGGGTTGTGGGAGCCTCCACAGGCTCTGCGCGACGTTGGGGCGGCCCACTGCCATCTGGGGACGCCCTTGAAGCCCTCGTGGCTTCTCCACATCGAGCGCGAGCTCGCGCTACTGCGGGGAGGGGGCGGACACCGACAATGTGTCCCGGCGCCCCTCCCCTGCTCTGCCCCACTCACCGGTCGGTCAGGCGCTCGCCGGTTCTCCTCCTCGGGCTCTCCCTCCAATCGGGGAGCCTCGCGGTGGGGGTAGGCACCGGCAATGGGCCTCGCGCCCCCTCCGCTCGTCTCGGCAGGCCGCACCTCTCGCTCGGGCAGGGCTTCCTCACTCGGGGCTCCCTCTGCACACGGGAGCCCCAGCAACGGCCGCCATCTTCTCTCTGCCGCTTCCCTCGTGCCCCGGCCTCAGGGGCGGGCACTTCCGGCCGGCCGCGCTCGGATTGGCCGGCCGGCCAGTCACTTCCGGGTCGCCGCGGGCAGCGCGGCAGCCCTCTCTAGACAGGCAGGCGGGCAGGCAAAGTTTCCCGAGGAGTGGGCTCCCTCGAGGAAAATAAAATCACGGCCATGAGCGAGGTGGGCACTCGTGATCAAAATAATAAGTAAAATGCGGGCAAGATTGCAGGGTGGGCGCCTGCCAATCCCCACGCAAAATGCGTGGCAGTAAAATGCTCGCAAACAGTGCTCTCCAGCGCTAGGGACCCATGAAAGGTCCAGAGGTCACCACGAAGCGCTCCCTGGGCCAGAGGCACAGAAAGTCCTCCAGGCGCTCTTTAGGCTATAATAAGCGCGGAGATATCTCTTCGGAGATCGAATTCCTGCGCTCTACAAGACTCTAAAATAAATAAGCCTTGGCAAAAGCAAAGTCTCCAGCAGCAAGGTCCCAGCACACAGGACAGGGCTTCCAGGGCAAAGCAAAGCCCCCCATCCTCCCAGGACAGGCGAAGGGGTCCCCCAGAAGTCCTCCAGGCATCCAGGGGCTGGGCAGCGCCCGCCCCTGGTAGATTCAAGTCAGAAACAAGAACATTTTGGAAGGGGACACAGCCCCTTCTTATACACAGAGAAGTCTTTGAAGTCCTTTGAAGTCCTTTGAAGCAGGCAGTGTGAGAACCAGCCAGAACTGGTTACAGGGAAGTCCCTTCAGTATCAGGGACAGAGGTGACAGTCGCCCAGCGGGAGGTGGAGCCAGCTTTGTAGTCCGGCAGGCACAGCCCTTCACTATCAGGTGCCATCTCCTCCGACTTCCCTGGCAGCAGATGCTGCCTTTCATCCATGGGCTGACTCAGACAACCTCCTGGGCTCTCCAGCCCCTGTCACCCTCAAACCAGACAGTTAATCCACAAGCAGGCCCAGGCACTCTGGGCCAGGCTCACCAGCCAATCACACGCCAGCGCCAACTTACACAAATATGCCAACTTCCAAAAGTAGTACTTCTAGACTAGACACAGTCATGCCGCATATATCATTTTGCAGCATTCATTCTCACGAGTTCATACATACCAAACTCGCCCCTGCACTCTCCACACATCAGGAACTACCATGGGCATACATATTCCCCATTCATTCCTATGGGAGGGCAGGTCACTTACCACTCATTCACAGAGAGCTCAAGCACTTTACACTGTACCACAGTGAAAAAGTGCGCAGAGGCCTAACATCACCAACACTAGGTTCCATAAACAGGCTAGGAAAAAGCAAAAAGTCTAGGGGTGAACCTGCCCAACGGGCCGGGTCTAACACAACCCCCTTCCAGACAAAACGCAGGGTAGACCAATCACTCCACTGATGGGCTTCCTTGCTTTGGGCGACAAAACACGGAAACGGACCCGCACAGCAGGGACACCTTCCGGTTTTACGCCACTCTTTTTTTTTTTTAAGTTCAAATAAAATTTTATTAGGGTAAACAAAATTGTCATTACAAAAAGTAATATGTAATACAACAGTAGCGATAGGAATAATAAGCTAGGATAACAACAATAAGTTACATCAAATTAAAGAGTGAAGGAAAAAAAAGAGGAAAAGGGGAACCAAAAAATAATAAATGAGGCTTGGGATGAAAAGTGTACACTCGATGAGGCTTTGTACTTCAGGAGACAATGTAAATATATGCGGGAAGCTAAGTATTAAAGAAAAAGAGGGAACAAAAGGCAATTCATGGGGGTTTCGAAACCTCTTGCTGCGATGGGGGAAGGTGAGATGAGCGTTTGGCGCAAACATCCAAGTAGAGGGTGACAGGAAGCCACAACGCATGTCTTTTCGGGGCCAGGGTAATGGGATAAATAAATGCAGTATCTAATCTATGATTATAACATACATTGAACCACCAAGCTTTAAATGTAATACCCTCAGAATTCTTCCAGTTAACAGTAATCTGTTGAAACGCAACAGCTAATAGTAAATCAATAATATGAATATTCATTTCAACTTCAGTCCAGGAAGAGGACAGTGAACCGAGGAAAATGTCAGTGATAGAGAAAGGGATAGAAGTGTGAAAGATAGAATTGATTTGATCCCATACTCTGATCCAGAATGCTTGCGTGAGAGGACAAAGGAAAAGCATGTGAAAAAGCGTGGCATTGGGGGCGGAGCAAGACCAACAAAGGTCCGGAGTTGTAGGGAACCTTTTGTGAAGAAGAGATGGCGTGTAAAGGAGTCGATTGTAAAGAAAGAAAAGTGTTTGTGTAAGAGAAGCAGCTCTGGAAGACTTGCGAAGCTTAATCCAAATTTTATCCCATAAAGAGGTGGGCCAAGAGACTTCGAGTTCAGATTCCCACTGCTCCTCCACCGTAGTTTTAGGCTGGGGTAATGGAGGGTTGTGAAAGGAATGATAAATGGAAGACGCTGAAGGGTTGGAGTGCAATTGGGAGTGTAAAGAGGAAGCAGGTGAAGTAGAATTCGTAAGTGGAGGAGAATGAGAAAGGGAGTCGTATGCGGACATGACCGCATTCTTGAGTAATATATATTTGTGGGCAAAAGAGGATGGGAGAGAGAAGGTTCGGCTTAGAACAGGGAAAGGTGTGAAGACAGAACCAGTAAAAAGTTGGGAGACCCATATTAAACCACGTTGCCTCCAAGATTTCCAGTAGAAAGGTTTGAGTTTGATAAGAATAGTGCTATTATACCAAATCGTGGAGGCGAGAAGGTCAGCGGTAGAAGAGGGAGGAGGTGGGGTGAAGGCTAAAAGTAGTTTCGTGGTGTATTTGTGGATTGGAGTGGATACAAATTGGGGTTTGTGAGAAAAGGAGAGATACTCGGCAAAGGAGAAGGGAGAGAGAGAAAGGTGCTCAAGGTTAGCCCAAAGGGGAAGAGGTTCGGTAGGATCTTTAAGCCAGATAGCGGCCTGTTTTAGAAGGAAGGCTTTATGATAAGCAGGAAAGTTTGGAAAATTAACCCCACCTTCCGCTTTGGGGAGGCGCAATCTTGATAAGGACATGCGCGGTTTCTTTCCAGACCATAAAAAGGAGGATAAGGTGTTGTTGATTTTGGCAAAAAATTTGGCAGGGATGGAAACGGGGATATTCGAAATGGTGTAGAGGACAATTGGGGAGAGCATCATCTTAATGGTGTCAAGTCGACCCCACCAGGAAAGGTATAAGGGATGCCACCTGGAGGTGAGGTCAGATAGCTTCTGAGTGCATTTAGTAAGGCATAAGGAGATAGTATCCGAGACAGAAGGGGTGATATGTAGACCGAGGTATTTTATATGGGATGGGCTCCATTTGAAGTTAGAAGCCGCAAAGTCAGGCTTAAAGGTGAATTTGGTGAGGGGTAAAATTTCGCATTTGTCGTTGTTCAATTTATAACCGGAAAGATGAGAATATACATTAACTTCGGCAAGAAAAGCTGGGATGGAAACCGATGGGTTCGAAATGAAAAGTAAAATGTCGTCAGCATAGGCAGCTAATTTGATTTGCGAATGGGGTAGAGGGAAGCCGTGAATGTTCGGATTTTGACGTAATTTAGATAAGAAAGGTTCGAGAGCAAGGTTGAAAAGAAAGGGGGATAGGGGGCATCCCTGTCTTACTCCTCTGCCAAGGTTGAAAAAGGAGGAAATTAAACCATTAGCACAGACCGCTGCTCTAGGGTTTGCGTAAAGAAAGGAGATGAGGGAAATAAAATTAGGGCCAAACCCAAACCATTTTAATGCGGAGAATAGGAATGACCATTCTACTCTATCGAATGCCTTCTCGGCGTCAAGAGCAATTGCGGCTAGGGAGTTACTGAAGCGTGATGATTTAGATAAGACATTAAAGAGGAGTCTAGTGTTGTCTGAAATGAAGCGTCCTTTAACAAATCCAGATTGCTCAGGGCCTAGGAGTTCTGGGAGAAAGGAGTCTAATCTGATGGCTAAAGATTTGGCATATATCTTGTAGTCAATGTTGACCAATGATATCGGCCTGTAATTCTTACAGTGTTGAGTGTCTTTCCCCTCTTTTGGTATAATACAAATATAAGCATCAGAAAAAGTGCCTGAAGAGGCTCCGTTACTTTTAAAAGACTCCAAAAGGTGAAATAATTTGGGCAACAGAAGAGTGGCAAAATGTTGATAAAATTCGACAGTGAAACCATCAGGGCCTGGGGCTTTGTCTTTCTTAAGAGATTGAAGTGCTGTGTGTAATTCCCGAACGGTGAGGGGAGTTTCAAGGGAGGTTAGGTCAACGGGAAAGTTAGAGGGAGGTTGAATGCTTGTGAAGAAAGTGGAAAGAGAGTGATCAGAAGGTTGTGTGCCAGAAGAGTAAAGTGTGGAGTAAAAGCGGGAAAATTCCTCTAAAATATCCGCATCTTTATGTTGCAGAACTAAATTAGCATCAAAAACAGATTCAATATTTAGCTTATTTTGTTTAACCTTCAAATAGTTAGCGAGAACTTTCCCGCCTTATTCTTCCCACCATAAAATTTCGAGCTGGATTTCAATAAGTACAATGATGCATCATCAGTAGACTGTTTGTTATAGTTCTTTTTCGCAGTAACAAGAGCTGTTAAACTTTCCTGTGTGTGGGAGGTATAAAAGGCATGTTCCAGAGCTTTGATCTGAGATAAAAGATCATTGGTGCGTTTACGGGCAAGGCTACGCTTTGTAGCAACATGTCTGAGAATAAAGTCTCTGGCTGCAGCTTTATAAGCGTCCCATATAGTGTGGGTAGCTAAGGAAGGGGTATCATTTATGACAAAAAATTCGGTGGTAAACTCAATAAAGGAGGCCGTAAATTTGGGATCAAGAAGGAGGGCATTATTGAAACGCCACCGTTTGAGACCAGTGGATTTGGGTAGGATGTCAATGTTGATCAGAACTGGGGCATGATCCGAAAACACAATGGGGCCTATTTCAGCTTGGGTGAGGGATTGGGATAGGTGGTGAGAGAGAAAAATATAGTCAATACGTGACTGGGATTGGTGAACAGGGGAATGGAATGTAAATTCTTTGCTGGTTGGGTTGCAGAGTCGCCAGGCGTCTATTAGTTTGTGCTGAGAAATGGCGTTTGTGAAGAGCTTATGGGATTTATTAGGGACAAAAAAAGCTTTGGAATTCCTGTCCAAAAAGGGATCTAGCGGCAGGTTGCAATCGCCTGCTAGAATAAAGTTGTCTTCAATGCATTGAGTAATACGAGAGGCAAACGCACTCCAAAAAGTAGGGTTTCCACCTGTGGGGGCATAAACATTAAGCAAGGAAAAAGGGACACCTTTAGAGGAAAGTTTAACATATAACCATCTACCTTCGGGATCCGATTCAGAATGCAATACAGAGTGAGAAAAGGACTTTCGAACTAGCAAAACAACACCATTTCTTTTGCCATCACCAGGAGCTGAAAAAACCTTTCCCACCCAACCTCTTTGGAGCTTAGCAGCGTCAGTATCAGATAAATGGGTTTCTTGAAGAAAGGCAATATCTACATTCAGTTTAGCTAAATGGGAAAGGATCTTTTGTCTCTTGATAGGTGAATTTAAACCTTTAACGTTCCAAGAAACAATGCGCACTGACATTAAGAATAATTAGAGAGAAAGAATGCAAATAAGAAATGGAAGAAAGCCTCATATAAGTCGAGAAAGGAGGGACATGAGAAAAAAGAAAAAGAAAGTCTGAAGAAGAGAAGGACAGATATAAGAGAATGAGAGAAGACCATGGAGAAGAGGAGCGCTGGGAAATGAAAAGAAAATCGTGATAAGAGGATAAGAGTCAGCTGAGCAGAAGAGAACATAAGGCAAGAAGAGAAGTAGGCCTTAAATTTTGGAAAAAGAAGATAAGTTGGAGAGAACCATGGAATGTTACACAAGAGTAAAGAGGGTGTAGCAGAAAGTTGCAAAGTGAAACTAGAAAAAGGGAGGAGGTGTAGAATGACAATGAGAGAATGGAATATTAGGATCAAAAAGAAGAAGAAGAATGATTTGTAAGAGAGTGATGTTAAAGGATGAAACAGTAGCCATGTAAAAATCAAGACAAGAACATGTAAAACAATAGGAAGCATGTCAACAATGGAAGAGGAAAAAAAAATAGGTCGATACTTACAAGGGATCGTGGGAAGTCGATACGTTCAGAGGACTGAACACAGGGGGAAAAATGGAGATGAGAGGAGGGGGGGAAGACCAACCAACGGCGGGTAGGTAAACGGGGCCACAAGACGCCCAACCGGAGAGACGTGACGGAACATAGGGAGGTGTTCTGCGAAAGGAAAACAATAATATTAGAATCAGGTGAACAACGTATTTCCAGGTACATAAGGAAAAGGGATCAAGGAAAAGACAATATTAAACAGTTGAGTAACGGGAACGAACCAACACAGGCAATGAACATGAAAGGTATGCAATAGCTGAGGAACCTGTGGAAAAAAAAAGAACATTATAATATATTAAGAACTAGGAACCATAAGTTTCAAGGTAATCCAAAAATATCAACAACAAGAGTCAAGGTGGAAATGAAGAGGAAGGGCCAGAAAACTCCATGTCAGCTGTACCACAGGAATTCAGAAAACTTCGAAGTCGGAGAGGATCCTCAAAAGTCATAGTCTTGTTGTTATGTGTGACTTTGAATAAGCATGGATGGAAAAGTCCATATCTGGCTCCAATGGAACGCAGTTCCGGTCTCATGTTGAGAAATGCTTTGCGGCGTGAAGCAGTAGCCTTGGCATAGTCTTGGGCGAAAAATAAGGTGGAGTCCGACCATTTGATGTGAGGTATAGCTTTAGCCGCTAGTAGAACCTTCAGCAAATCTGTGTATTCAAGAAAATACATAATTACACCTCTAGGCTTTGTCGTAGGAGAGATGGTGGAAGGCGCTCGACCTAGCCTATGTGCTCGTTGAATATTAAGAGAGGTGCCTTCAGGAAGGTGCAGAAGCTTGGGCAGGAAGGATGTAAAGAAGGCAATGGCGTAATTCCCCTCGCAACCTTCCTTCAGGCCGTAGAGGCGTAGGTTATTGCGCCTATTTCTGTTTTCAAGGTCCTCCACCTGCTTCTGGAGTGACGAGACTTGCGTTTCCATGTGGACAACTTTGGTGGTAGCTACCTGGAAGGATGAGACAGATTTTTCCACCTTGGAGACCCTAGTGTCCATTAGGGACCAATTGTCAGTCAAAGTTTGCAACTTGGAGTTTGTCTCCTCCATGAATGGGCGCAACGCTCTTATTTCCTCGAGGAGTAATTCTATAGAAATAGCTGATGTTGACTTTGGGGGAGACGGCGGATTTTGTTTCAGTCTCTTGATGGTGTTTTTCGACCCTGGTTGCGGAGGTACTTCCATGGTAAGAGATGGTTCACCAGTGGAGGACTCTGCAGAAGCGTCCAAATTAGCCAATGCAGTAAAAAGCTTTGAATTTTTGATGAAATTCCGTTTAGGGGTTTTACCAGGGCCTTCCGCCATGAGAACACTTAAGATAAAGATTCAGCAATAAAGTGCGGGCTAGTGAGCACTGCAGTTGTTTGGGAGACACAACAGAGTCAATAGGAGGAGGAGCCAGCACCAAATGCAACAGATATTCGAAGGAGTCAATGAATTATGGCTGTGAAACTGAGGAGAGTCAAGTTGCAGTAGAAGCGATTCACAACTGAGGTAACAGGGAGCCTAAAATGGCTGCCAAACTAATGCTGGTGAGAAGGCAAGATTCCGAGGAAAAATAGAAGAAAAAACGGTTCCAAGAAAAAAGAATAAAGTCACCTGTGAAGGTTCTGGAGATTTGTCCTCATTTCCTGTTGAGTTGCAACATTTTCGGTGAAGCTCTGATGTCAGGAGGCTGTCACCGTCGCAGACTCGCTCCTCAGACGAGCGCCGTCTGAAACGACAAAATGGCGGTCGCGGCTGAAGGAAAGCCGCGACTGAAAGAAAACGGGAGCTGCTGTGCGAGGCTGAGGGAGTCCGGAAGCGGTAAACAGCTTATGAGGAAGACGGAGTGTTCCGACGTCGTTCGATGTGCAGCATTGTCTTCGGCAAAGGGTAGAACCGCCACGAAACTCCGGTTTAGACGGAGCTCTACCCCGGGACCTCCATCCGCATCGGGCGCTAAGCCACGGCCCCGTTTTACGCCACTCTGAACCCACCTGGTTACCTCCAAACAATACCTCTCTCACACAACTAGGATACCACACTGGTACTCCCTAGTCATCCACAGCCAAGACCAGGCCATAGGCCATCCAAATCACAGGTCCTAACTAATCCACAGAGTGGGGGGTAGTAACCCCTGGCACACAATAGCCATTCTCCACTCTCTCTCTCTCAGTGTAGCTACAACTACCACTGATCCAACAACCTAGGGACCATATCCTCAGGCTGACCAGAGGTCATGGGCAAGAATGCCCCACCCTACCTCTACTTCTGGGTTTCCGCACCCTCACAGAGAAGCATTCACCAGAACACAATTCTCCTACCAGATCAGGACCTCACTCCATCACTGGTCTACCACCTGGAAACTATTTCACTTCTGAGGTACAAAGCACACAGCACAGTTCCTCTTCAAGCAGGTGGGGGGACACAGCACACAGCAAAGCCCCCTTTCCTCTACCTTAGTGGAAACAACAAACTGCAGGTGAGCCCCAGAACACACAGCAAGGGCAGCCCCCCTCAGTCTCTTCAGCTGATCCACTTTGGCGGAGATTCCTCTTGACCTAGAAGTTCCCTAATCTCCCAACCTAAGATCTAAACCCTCAGGTTGCACCAGGGTCAGAAGTAAGGACACAACGTCACTCTGCACCCTCTTCCAGTTCTAGTATGTCTCAGGCTAGACAGAGCACACGCCAGCGGCGTATCAGCGACACCCTCTCCTCCGGTACTCCCTATCACAAGGTGATTCTCAGTATTTCCCAGGCTGGACAGAGCACACGCCAGCGGCGTATCAGTGACACACTTTTATCCAGTACTCCTTCCAGGTCAGGCCACAACCCTCCTTCTCGGGGAACGACCTCCAGAGGCCCCACAAATGGTCAAGCACTCTAGACGGTCAAATGCTCAGCGAGCCAGGACTTCTGCACCCTCCACTTAGGAGTGGTACTGCCCAACACTAGGACCGCCGGAGTTCTGGTTACAGACGCTCCCTGTGATCTAGACACAGGAAGATCCTCCTCAAATGACCTATGTACAGCTTAGGCCCCTGACCTGGCGCTCCCTTAGGGAACCCTCCAGGCCCTGAGATAGGGTTTCAGGCCAACGTGGGACACACCGTCCCACACTCACTCCACCTCCACTGAGACAGGGCGTGAGCCCCTACACCCCTACCATACTACTGGGACCTAGCTGGGTTACACAGTAACCTCTTCCCCTTCACAGGGTCATCAGATACACAAGCCACTCCTTTTGGAACCACTTCCTAATGCCTCTGCAAGACATCTAGCACACCGCCAGACATCCACCTTCTTGTCCAGTGCCTCTGCAGGACCTCCTGCACACCACCAAAGGTACACCTCTCATGCAAGCTCTTTAACAAAAAGAAAAATCACACCAACTCCTCCAGTTCAGCACATCACTCATTCGCACACCCCCCCCCCCTCGGACTGGTAAGGCAGTTTCTACCACCCCTGATCACTCAACCTGACCACACGTGACACAGGTACCAAACTCTGGGAGCGGGGAATGGGAATTAACACACTGGACACATTAAAGCTGCCACCACTGGATCCTACCACACTGGGGAATCCAGACACACACACTACACTCAGGGAACAACCACCCTCCTGAGCTAGTCATTTCTCCTCACACTCCCTCTCTTCCATCTACCCACACAGGGACAGGATTGGGATTGGACACTGGACCCAGCAAGGGATTCCTAATCTATGGGAACCTCCCCCTCTACTGGCGTCCCACCCTGTCACTTTCTCTCATCTGCCACTAAACATAAAGCGCAGGAACTCATTTGAAAATGACACTTTTGAGGAAAAAACTCAAAAACAATAATCCCAAACATGTGACTATCTGAAAAAAACAATTGTAGAGTTTTGTAATGTAGCCAGTTGTCGCTATGGCACTGCGCAAACACAAGTCCAAATCCGCACCGCTGACCAACAATGTTAGAACTGGCTATTTCTGGTAGGCTAAGGCTGACGCCAAAGTCAGGCAGAAACCACCATTCTAGTCAGGGCAAGGAAGTCACACGCCAAGATAACCCCTGCTCACCCCCTGGGTAGCTTGGCACAAGCAGTAAGGCTAAACTCAGAGGCGATGTGTAAAGCATTTGCGCCAGCGCACAACAGCAACAACATACTAGGCACACCACAAAAGAGACTCCACATAAGGTTATTATAAAAATACCTTTTGTATTGTAAAAACACATCAGATAAAATCACACATATACATGGTGCCAACTGGCACGGGTAATATTCACATGGGATTATTCACAAGACAGGGCCACATGGGCCACTGTCATATTCAGATATAGCACTTCTAGATAAAATGTAGAATATAAAATAATAATCAAAGATAACAACCAGTAACCCCTGGTAACAGGAACCAGGACCTTACTAGGACCACCTGTACTAAAAAAGAAGAACCACCTAAGTATCACACAGCATTTAGGGGTCTAAGAAAGAATACACTACTCATGATGCAATAAACCTACATTCAGAGGAGTAGAAAAGACAACCACCTAAGAATAAACACATTTAGGGGTATAAACCAGAACACCTTACCCATGATGCATAAAACACATTCAGAGGAGTAGTAAAGAGAAACACATGATGCCATAAAATACATTCAGAGGTGTTAAGAATAAAGCACATGATGCAATCAAATACATTCAGGGGTGCAGCGCAAGAAGACACATGATGACTAAACATTCAGAGGTGCAGCGCATGGAAAGAAAGACAAATAATGCATAAACCAACACATTCAGAGGTGCCAGAACATAAGTCAATAGCGCAAAAACACACAGTAGGCAATTACTATTAAAAACATAGGAATCACATTGCACATAACGTACATATGCCACCACCTGTGGCAGCCCCTAGGCCAACTGGCCTTGTTGGGGCTAAGATGCCCTGGGTCCAAATGTCAGGGTGCGCTGCCATGCAGCGCCAGTCACAAGTACAAAAAGCCTAAACGTGGCAGCTGCCCACAAAGTGCTGGGCAGCTGGGGAATCACAAACTGTGGCAGGGGCTCTGAAATAAAGGGGTGCCCCTTGAGCACAAACTGCCCCACATTGAGCCACACAGGCTCTGAAACTAACACTGCGCACGTTGGAGCCTCACAGGCTCTGGCATAACACAAGAGCCTCACAGACTCTTAAAGAACATATGGCCCCTCTGAGCCACACAGGCTCTGTACACAACTTAGGGCCGTTGGGACGGGGGACTCGAGTCAAGAAAACGCCCTTCTGAGCCTCAACAGGCTCACTATACAACATGCGGGCACGAGCCTCTCACAGGGCTCCAAGTAATATGCCCCGCAATCGTTGGGGCGGCCCTCTGCCAACCGGGGCCGCCCAAAGCGTCCTCGCTCCATTGGAGTCCCTCACAGGGGACTCTGGCACAAATACTGCCCCCGGGTTGTGGGAGCCTCCACAGGTTCTGCGCGACGTTGGGGCGGCCCACTGCCATCTGGGGCCGCCCTTGAAGCCCTCGTGGCTTCTCCACATCGAGCGCGAGCTCGCGCTACTGCGGGGGGGGGCGGACACCGACAATGTGTCCCGGCGCCCCTCCCCTGCTCTGCCCCACTCACCGGTCGGTCAGGCGCTCGCCGGTTCTCCTCCTCGGGCTCTCCCTCCAATCGGGGAGCCTCGCGGTGGGGGCAGGCACCGGCAATGTGCCTCGCACCCCCTCCGCTCGTCTCGGCAGGCCGCACCTCTCGCTCGGGCAGGGCTTCCTCACTCGGGGCTCCCTCTGCACACGGGAGCCCCAGCAACGGCCGCCATCTTCTCTCCGCCGCTTCCCTCGTGCCCCGGCCTCAGGGGTGGGCACTTCTGGCCGGCCGCGCTCGGATTGGCCGGCCGGCCAGTCACTTCCGGGTCGCTGCGGGCAGCGCGGCGGCCCTCTCTAGACAGGCAGGCAGGCAGGCAAAGTTTCCCGAGGAGTGGGCTCCCTCGAGGAAAATAAAATCACGGCCATGAGCGAGGTGGGCACTCGCGATCAAAATAATAAGTAAAATGCGGGCAAGATTGCAGGGTGGGCGCCTGCCAATCTCCACGCAAAATGCGTGGTGGTAAAATGCTCGCAAAAAGTACTCTCCAGCGTTAGGGACCCATGAAAGGTCCAGAGGTCACCACGAAGCGCTCCCTGCGCCAGAGGCACAGAAAGTCCAGCAACCAAGTCCTCCAGGCGCTCTTTAGGCTATAATAAGCCTTGGCAAAAGCAAAGTGTCCAGCAGCAAGGTCCCAGCACACAGGACAGGGCTTCCAGGGCAAAGCAAAGCCCCCCATCCTCCCAGGACAGGCAAAGGGGTCCCCCAGAAGTCCTCTAGGCATCCAGGGGCTGGGCAGCGCCCGCCCCTGGTAGATTCAAGTCAGAAACAAGAACATTTTGGAAGGGGACACAGCCCCTTCTTATACACAGAAAAGTCTTTGAAGTCCTTTGAAGTCCTTTGAAGCAGGCAGTGTGAGAACCAGCCAGAACTGGTTACAGGGAAGTCCCTTCAGTATCAGGGACAGAGGTGACAGTCGTCCAGCGGGAGGTGGAGCCAGCTTTGTAGTTAGGCAGGCACAGCCCTTCACTATCAGGTGCCATCTCCTCCCACTTCCCTGGCAGCAGATGCTGCCTTTCATCCATGGTCTGACTCAGACAACCTCCTGGGCTCTCCAGCCCCTGTCACCCTTTAACCAGACAGTTAATCCACAAGCAGGCCCAGGCACTCTGGGCCAGGCTCACCAGCCAATCACACGCCAGCACCAACTTACACAAATATGCCAACTTCCAAAAGTAGTACTTCTAGACTAGACACAGTCATGCCGCATATATCATTTTGCAGCATTCATTCTCACGAGTTCATACATACCAAGCTCGCCCCTGCACTCCCCACACATCAGGAACTACCATGGGCATACATATTCCCCATTCATTCCTATGGGAGGGCAGGTCACTTACCACTCATTCACAGAGAGGTCAAGCACTTTACACTGTACCACAGTGAAAAAGTGCGCAGAGGCCTAAAATCACCAAACACCAGGTTCCATAAACAGGCTAGGAAAAAGCAAAAAGTCTAGGGGTGAACCTGCCCAACGGGCCGGGTCCAACAATTCCCGTGACGCATTGTACAGCCCGGGTGGCTTTCGTCGGCAGAAGTCTACTCACAACACCGGTCCCTTTTGAATGGGTCACAGGGGTCTTCCAGCTGCCTCTGGTCAGGGCATTGGCTCATGAGAGAAACGGACAAAAGTGATCCAGCAAAAAATAGGGAGCCCGTCGACGAACGGACGGTGGACTCATCTAGAGCTCCTGCCGTGAGGGCAACGGCCACATTCCACAGCGCCCTTCCCACCGCCGTGTGGGAAACGGCCAAGGACTCCAACACCCATGTGCCCCGGGGACCACGGCGCACCCATGACGACACCGACTGCGCCCGGAGGCGCTAGAAAACAGCGGAGCGCTGAGCGCTCTGTGGGTGGCGAAGCACGCCAGTAATAATACCTACTGCACTTCCCGCAGCTCCTGCCGCGAGGGCAACGGCCACAGTCCACAGCATTCTTCTCCACCGCTGTGAGGGAAACGGCCAAAGACTCCAATACCCAGGTGCCATTTTATTTAATGCTGACTATTGAAACTGCTTCCTAGGGGCTTATTATTATACCATTATTTTAATAATGAGTGTATTCCTTTGTATGCTAACCAATTTTGAATTGTGATCTGAGCCTCAATTGAGAATCCCTTGTAGAGTATCATGGGCAAAGCAAATCCCACAGTCTCTCGCCCCCTAACTAGGCAAAAGGCAGCATCATCAACCCCAGTCCAGAGTCTGACAGCGATTGACAAAATGTTACAGAAAACTATAGGGGTGGTTGCGTCGGCTATAGTGAATACTGAAAGACACTTTTCTCTAACTACCGCCATGCCCTCCCCTTTGCCAACTGTGGACATATCCCTGGAGACTGTCAACTCACCTGACTCGATGTTAGTGTTTTCCTTTGTTGAGCTTCCTTGCGCACAGATCATGCCAGCTCCTAGCTCTCCCATTAACTCTGTATCGTCTATAGCTCCCCAGACTGTCGGAAAGGCACCTAAGCCCCGTCCGAGAAACAAGAAGTTGAAACAACCTGAAAAGGTATCCAAGAGTTTTTCCCCTACTCCTGTTACGACATACGCTGATACAGGCCCCAACTTTTCCACCTTAGCACCTCCGGTTTGGGCCTCTCATCTACTATTAGATCTCCAAGCCTATATGGAACATCTTATCAATTCTCACTTTAAAACCTTGATGAGTAGAATTGATAGAGTAGTTTCATTGTTAAATAACAAAAGTGGAGCAGGAGGACACCAATCCACTCCATCTGGGATTAACACGGGGAAAGAGGTTCCAGGCAACTCCAAGCAGGTGACTCAAGGCCCTAGCCTAAAGGTAGGTCCCAGATCTGATAACCTAGTACAAGGGGCGGCGCCATTAATCCCGTGTACAAGTATCCCTGAAACCACTGCACCCAGAGCTTTTCTAGAC
Organism: Lissotriton vulgaris; assembly: GCF_964263255.1. NCBI lineage: Eukaryota > Metazoa > Chordata > Amphibia > Caudata > Salamandridae > Lissotriton > Lissotriton vulgaris. Next base: position 246,260,275 of record NC_141685.1, read on the forward strand.
ACAGCTACCCGGAGTCCTCGAAATCCACCTCCTACTCCTTAAAGCCCCCAGTAATCAGCGGCCAGACCAGGGTCTGGTGCCTCAAAATCTTTCTTTAAACCTCCCTGGTATTGGAGCCCATTGTTCTCCTCCTTGCTCTCAGCTTCCACCTGAAGCATCCCCGTATGTGGTGGTTTTACCAGGCGTCCCTCTGTTGTCAGGTGAGCGAGGTTAGACTTTTCCAGAGTTGAAGAATAAAATCATCTATTGGCTGAATTGAAACAGACCCTTAACAAGATCAGGGCACGGGGAAATTCTATTTGCTAGAAGAATCAGTTGGCTGGGGACTAAACGCAAAGATATTAGGGGGGACTGCGTGATCATTAATTTCAGGGATCCCGGAGTGGTTAATCATATCCTCGAGTGGGGAGGCTCTTGCATCTTGGGCCCAATCAACCCTCGACCTCTGGGGTATTTCTACTCCCGGCATCTACTTCTGGGAGGGCCAGTTCGAACCTACTTCCACCATGGGGGGCAGACAGTAGAATATAATCTACTGATAGCCAATAGTTTTAGTGCCCTGAATAATGTAAATTGACTAGCCCCTCTCCCGGGTCCTAACAAAGCGGTCGCCTCTGTAGTTGGGTGCTTGGCGGAGGAGTGTGTGAGAGTTAAGGAGGGCCCCTCCAAGAAAGACCGTAGGTGTATGGGTGATGGATTGTTCGCAACCGTACAAAGCCCAAGCCTAAAGATTAGCCCTCCAGGTGATGCACTGAAGCTGGATACCCTTACAGGATCTCCCCTTTCTACTGCTCGCTTACCTACTTTAGCTAGTTCTGATAGGGCAGAAACCACTATAGTTAGTTTTGAAGGGGTTGATTCTCGTAGAGCATTAATTGGGCCCTGGAATCTAGCAGGGCTTGGTTCAAAGCTATCCAATCCGGAGTGGGGGGAGTTGATGGACAACTACGACCTGTGTTTGTTCCAAGATACTTGGCTGCTGACAACCCCCCTAAGGGTGGGCTTTGCAACATTCTATATACCGGCTGTGCAGGGACCCAGGGGTAGATCTTCGGGGGGATTGTGTATCTGGGTAGCTACACATCTGGGGTGCTCAGTTAAAGTAACTGATTCTCATTCCCCGGATATCCTCTGTATAACACTTCAATTCCCGGATGCTACGACGGTGGTGGTATTCAACATTTATTTGCGCCCTATTCCACAATCGCTGGGGTCTTCTATGTTAGAGGCTCTTGACCAACTTCTTTTTTCATTTCCCTCACCTATTCATAGAATTGTAGGGGGTGATTTTAACTGTCATTTTGAACCCTTCGATGGGGTCCCTTCTGTTACCCTAGATGAAAATTTGACTTGGCACATTCAGGAGTGCTCCATGTACCGGGCAAAGCGCTTAACCCCCTTGGCCCTCCAGATTAATAAACTGCTCGTTACCCACTCTCTTAGGGCATGTAATGGCAGGCTCCCACCGGATGTACCAGGTACGTGTACCTATAATAGAGTGGGGAAAAGCACAACCATTGACTATATTATGGTCAATGTGGAATTCCGGTCCCAATTGAAGGCCTTTACTGTAATCCAAAGGGTAGATAGTGACCATAATCTTTTGTCACTTGAACTAAAATTTACTCTGGGACACCATTACGAAAGGGGGGTAATGGAGACTTGTGCAGATTTTAAACTAATCTCAGTGGCAGGTGGCCGGACGCATTAGGTGGGCTACGTTTGTGTTAGCTCCTGACAAAATTGCTGAGCTATATCAACACGCTGCCCATTTCCTAGAAGAGGCCTTCAAACTCCCTGCTGACAAATATGATTTGCCCTACTTCCAGGATCTAGAGCGCATTCACACCAATCTTGTCTCGACTTTGGCTGATTACTTCTATACCTCAGTCATTAATAAGCCACTGGCTAAAAACCGGGCACAATGGTTCAATAAAAACTGCAGGGCGGCCAAACTGGGTCTGTGCTGAGCATTAGAGCAGCTATACAAACCTATAAAAGTATGATTTTAGAGTCTAGGTCGGAATGGGAGGCGAGTAGATGGGAAAGCATAAAAGAAGCCCTGGACGGACGCGACTACAGGGCCTTTTGGAACTTAGTTAGAACAGGCACGGTTGACGGTCGTCCGCTATAATTACCAACCTGAGTGAAGAGGTTTGGTTAGCCCACTTCAAGTCCCTTTTTTCCCTCATTGACTCCGCATCTCCTGAAGACCTAGGGCCTAATTTATGAATGCCTTGCGCCACCGGTGCGTCACTTTTTCCCATTTTAAAAGTGACGCACCGGTGGCGCAAGGCCTTAATATATAAGGCCCCTAGTTCCTTCATTGAAGAGTTCATCTGCTCGAGTATTACTGGATGCCAGGGTCCCCGACTTGCTCCCTTTTACTATACTTGAAACCCAGGTGGCACCTAAAAGTTTATCCTCTGGGAAGGCCCCGGGTCTAGATAGGATCCCGGGAGATCTATTTTTGAGTGAGCAGAAGGTTTGGGTCCCTTATATCTGGCTATACTTTAATGCCATTTTCTTTGGCATGGAGATTCCCCGAACTTGGCTGGGAGCCGAGATTATCCCGATCCATAAAAAGGCTTCACCTCATGACCCGGCTAACTACCGCCCTATCAGCCTCATTGATGTCTTGCAGAAACTATTTGCCCGCCTCTTACTATCAAGGTTGCAGAGCTGGATGGACGAACACCACATCCTAACTCCCCTCCAAGCGGGCTTTTGTGCCAAGGTCTCTACCATCGACCAACTGTTTAGACTCCAGCTGGTCTAATGGAAGACAGTGACCATGGGGGCTGGTAGTTTGTACTTGATTTTTGTGGATCTCCGATCCGCTTTTGACTTGGTCCAGAGGGATAAGCTTTGGGTGATTTTGCCGGAGATGGGTGCCCCGATATATCTCTGCCAATTATTCAAACGTATGCATCAAGGCAGTTTTGCAAGGGTGAGGTATAGGAGGAATGGGGAACTTTTGGCTCCTTTCCCAGTGGAAAGGGGTGTGAGGCAGGGGTGCGTGCTGGCCCCTATGTTATTTTCCCTGTTCCTCAACGGTTTGATCGAACACCTAGAGCGAGCAAGGGATCCGGACTCCCGTAGCTTAGCTGCCCGCATGATACCAGCCCTGATGTTCGCTGATGACACCCTTTTGCTATCAAAATCCCCCATGGGTTTACAGCGAACATTGGAGGCGTTTTGCTCCTTCTGTAGATCTAGAAACCTGGAGATTAATCTTTCAAAAACCAAGTTTATGGCTTTTAATGCAAAATCATCCAATTGTCCGCACCCTCATATGGATGGCAAGGCGTTAGAAAGAGTGTCTACTTTCGACTAGGGGTAACTCTAAATGATAGGATGGACTGGGGGGGGGGCGCATTTGGCTAAGGCTAACCTGAAGTTGGTCCAATCCTCTGGCGGTATCCTAAAGGTTTATAGTGAGTGTTCATCTAAAACTTTGGGCCCGCCAGTACAAATTTACAAGGCCCAGGCGAGAGGGGGGGGGGGGTGCTCTAGGGAGCAGAACTCTGGGGCCATGTCAACACCGCCACTCTGTCCACTTCTGAGAACAGCTTTATCAGGCACCTAGCGAGACTTCCCTTGAGCACACCCTTGACCCCATTACGTTTAGACCTTTGTTTGACCCCCCCATACAGGAGGTTATCTCAAATCGTCCACTGCTGTATTGGAGGTGTCTCTGGTCCACCCCAGAGCTCCTAAGTTATAGGGATGACCTAGGGGCACTCTTGTCCACAAGGGGTGTGGGAAAAATTCCTTGGCTGAAGTTTGCTAAGCAGCTCTGCTACGCACTGGGCAGGGGAGATATGTGGTTTGCTCCCGAGGAAACCTGTGCCATGACTAGTAAGAGGGCATTGGGGTCCAAACTCAAACAATATCGTATGCACCTTTTATTATCAAATCCTTTTTTGGGTAGGCTGACCAATGGCTTTTTGGTGGTCAAGGACAACTATCATTTCGAGAAATTCCTGGATAACATCCAGCCCCTACTGGCAAATAAATTATATTTCCAATTCAGACATGGAGTTCTTCCAGTGAGGGCTATGACAAACAAGTGGACAAATGTTCCCCATGGTCCGAGCTCTTGCCCGGGGTGCGAAAGCAGCGAAGAGACAGATCTGCAGTGCTACTCTTCTGCCTGCTTTACTCCAGGGCTAGAGCTAAATGGATCGTCCAACTACGTAAGTCCAGGAGCCTCAGGGATTATAGGGATGTATTTAGAATATTAAAATATGACACCACCCCCCTGATTGTCTTTGTAACCTCCAGATTCCTTCGGGTGCGCAAGAGGAACAAAAATCAAAAAAAGTCAAATTGCTCCTATTGTATCATCTAGAAGGTTCCCATATACTATAACCCCAGGGACTAATTTTCCTCTCTTTGATTTTAACCTGTACAGGATCCTGCTATGTTTTTAACATTCTTAACTAAAACTATTTTAGGACTTTGTCCCGTAACCTTGTATGTATTACTTGTTTTATAAGGACAGCTTTTATCTAATGTATGTACACATGTGTTTTCATGGTTTTTAACCGATAAAAAAGCTTTTTTGACTGACTGACTATATCATTTCAATATCGGTTTTTAAGACTGTAAATATACATGTATATACATTACAACATCCTTATAAACACATGAGAGAGTTCTGTTACCTCCGAAGTCCCATGATTGATTCAGCATACACACCCTTTACGTCTCTATACACTGTATACAATCTTGTGTTGCAGACCGAACACTATCCAACATCATGACTACATTATATGTAGCGCTTCCCACCCTCCCCTATTTCAACCCCCCACCCACAACCCCCGTTTCAATAATGGCAACTTTTCTATGTTTAAAAAGTATTGTTATTGTTGTTGTTATCTGAGGCTTGTATAGCGCCAAATCACCGTCAGGTCTCTAGGCGCTTCTGACAGAAGCAGTAACAACAATTGAACCAGTGAACAGAAGTACAGGTATAGCAAACTTTGATCAAATGGAAAAGAAGGCTTCCCTAAATAAAAGCGTTTTCAATGACTTCCTGAAGTGGAGAAGATTAATTTCTTTACGGAGGGACTCGGGTAATTTGTTCCATAACTGTGGGACTTGGGCAGAAAAGGATCTCCCACCCTTGGTTGCCATTTTAAAAAGCGGACAAACCAACAATTGGGAGTCAGAGGACCTCAACACTCGGTTGGGTTTGTAAACCTCAAGCCGTTCCTTTATGTAGGCCGGCGCATGCCCATAGATTGCCTTATGGGCGATGCAGAAGCTTTTGAATTCCACCCTTTGCTTGATGGGAAGCCAATGTAGCCTATGCAGTAGTGGGGAGGCGTGGGTCTGTCTAGGTAATCTAAATGTTAGTCGTGCTGCGTCGTTCAGAAGAACCTGCAGGCGGTTGATCAAATTTTTTGGCAGGCCTAAGTAAAGTGCGTTCCCATAATCAATCCTTGAGATTATAGTAGCCGAAACAATGGTTTGAAGCGTATTTAGGGAGAGTAGGGGAGCTAGATTGCGCAACTGCCTAATTAAATTGGTGCAAGTTCCGGCAACAGAAGATATTTGGCTAACCATTGTCAGCTCATGGTCGATCTTAATACCAAGGCTTTTGACGTTAGGACATGGATTCGGGGTGGGGTCAAGCTCTTGGGGCCAGAACAAATCACCCCAAGACGAGGCAGCAGATGAGACTACTAGGACCTCCGTTTTTTCGGGATTTATTTTCAACAGATTTGCCGTCATCCAGCTCACCGTAAACCTGAGTATGTTCTGGGCCTGAGTCTGGGCAGATGAAGTGTTGTCGATACTCAGCAACAGCTGAGTATCATCTGCATAGTTAAAAATTCTGCAGCCCATGCTTGCCAGGGATTCTATCAGTGGTTGTAGATAAAGATTAAACAAGAGTGGTGACAATGCAGAGCCCTGCGGGACTCCACACTCTAGAACACCCACCTCAGATATACAATCCGCTAATTGAATCCTCTGGGTCCTCCCTGATAGAAAGAATTTTAGCCATTGTAATGCCAAGTCCTTTATCCCAAACGCGGCTAGTCTGTCCAGGAGCAGGGCATGGCTGACAGTATCAAATGCCGCTGAAAGATCTAAAAGTAGCAGGGCACTTGGTTTTTTGCTGTCAGCCATGCCTCTAAGCTCATGTAGCACCGAGAGCATTACTAACTCAGTGCTATGATGTGCACGGAATCCCGCTTGACGGTCCTGGAGTAGATGGTGTGACTCCATGAAGGAAGACAGGGATTTTAGCACATGCTGTTCTAGTATCTTGGACAGAAAAAGCAGCTGGGATATTGGCCTATAGTTTTTCAGAATAGCCGGGTCCGCCCCCGGCTTTTTTATCAGGGGCTTGACACGTGCCTCTTTAAAGCTAGCTGGTAGAAGACCAGTATCTAGTGAGTTGTTTAAGAGGCAGGTGATATGGTCCTCTAAACCAGGAAGTGCCAGACGAAAGATTTCAGGGATGACAGGGGTCTGCAGGAGAACCTGACTATGGTGTTATAGTCCTGGTCTAGATCACTGTGGGGGACCATTAATTGTGTATATTTAGGAAAGGCGTCAATTAAAGCTTCTGAGTCCACTTTTTTCCATTGACGTACTTTTTTGGTTTTTAGAGGTGGTTTGACCGGAACACTATCCATCGGAATATCACACCGAATTAGGTAGTGGTCGGACCAAATACAGGGTACAATGCTCGTTAGGACCACCTCTGAATCGGAAGTCCAAATTAGGTCAAGGGTGTGATGTTTAATAAGCGTTGGAACTTCCACAAGCTGTTCTAGACCTAGCGAGGTCATAGAGGTCTCTAGCTGACGGGTTGGCAGATCTTTCTCTGCGCTATCCCAATGGACATTAAAATCTCCTGTCACCAGGACTTTTTTTATATCTAGTACAAATGTCAGAGATGATAGGGGAAAATAGTTCATTAAATACTGATGTGCATTGTGGTGGACGATAGACGGTAAGAATAATGAAGCATGTGTTGTTCAGGGTCATTTTTACTCCAAGTATGTCCGCTAAATTTATTGTTTCTGCTAATACTTTAACCACTGTTAGATGTTTTTTAAAAATAATTGCTACACCCCCACCTCGAGCATTATCCGGACTGTTATGCCAGGCAATGTCATATCCGTTTGGGAGGGCGGCTATAATGTCAGGGGAGGAGTTATCGCCTAGCCACATTTCAGTGAGAGTTAATATATCTATGGTCTCATCCTGAAGAAGAGTAAAAATTTCAAGGTGGTGTTTCTGAAGTGACCTTGTATTCAGACTGGCGAGCTTTAGTGAAGGCATGTGAATAGAGGCCCTACCACTAGGGGATCGTAAAATGTTAGTGTGGTCAGCGTTGTAGGATTTAAAGTCTGCCCACCTAGGTCTAATAAGAGTAAATCACTTGCAGAGTATGACAATCGCCTAACAGGGATCCTGGTCCCTGGGCCCGGTCGAGCGCGGAAGGGCGCAGACGGGCAGGACTCTGTGTCTCCAAGTTTGTATGAAGTCACTTTAGCTGTGCTTTGAGTTTTGTATAAATATGGCAGACTAAGTGTTGATCTTTGCACAGTCTACACAAGTCATCTTAGTGTGGAGTTGTATGTTGTACCCGCTAGTGCAATAAATGGCTTTAGTTAAAAGTTTGTCTCTGACTCATTGCACTTTAATTGTAGGTGGACAGAGTGGTCACAACCAGAGGGTATAAGTGCACTTTCCACAAATGGCGACCATGGTGGGACATCCAACAGCTCTTGAGTCTGTGGCTAAGGTGACTAACCTGAGACCGATCGATTATGAGTGCCCTGGCAAGAGAGACAAGTTTCTCGCAGCTGCCATCTGACGTTTCAAACAAGGGTCCCTCAGTAACAGGATTTCCCTGGCAGAGGTCCCGAACCGGGTTGATTGGGGACTGACCTATTTGTCCAAGTGCAGAGAGACGGAGGCCCCCACATTAACTTGGTGAGGTTCTTCTCAATGCATGTTTGTACAATTGATTGAATTGAAGAGACAATTGTCATTTTGGGATTAGGGTTATTAGTTTTCTCATTTATTGAGGGTCTCAAATTTTAGGCGACAATGCATAAACTAAGGGGATGCATTTTTCATTGTTGTCATTTTGGAAGTCCATTTTAGGACAAGTTGTTCCACTCTCCACCTCTATGGAAGGGAGCCTATCTTGGAGAATGTTGGGGAAATTTGGAGTTGGGATGAATCTTTGGAATAGACTCTTTGGTATAAAATATACAAAGTAGAATGAAGATTTGAGATCGCCGCTGGACGGCGCATTAGATTTAAACAAAAATACAGTATTTATAAAAACATTTTTATTAAAAGAAGATAAATAAAAAGAAAGCGAGACACATGCAATGTGGGAAACCTTTCAAAAATGGTAAAATCATGCACCACATCAGAGGTCAAAAGCCAGTTTGTCTTCCTATATTTATTTTTCTTTCTGTGACTTAAGTTAAAGGATTTTATAAAGAGAACTGTACGATAATCGCACTGTGCAAAGCATGTGAAATGAAAGGTTCTAAGATGTAAGATTTTCTTTTCTTCTCTTCTCTAATACAACACTGAAACAGCTAATAAGTGAACTGTTTAAACATTTCAAGTATATTTCACTAATTATAAAGGCACATTTTTGTAATTCTATAGTGAGGATTTTTAGTTTTTAAAGGATCAAAACAAATTAGAACGGTTTGCTTAGTGATGTGCAAATGTTAGGTATTTGTGCTGAAACCCGATTTCCAAACATTGTTTGTGCACTGTGTATTTTTATCAGGAAGACTACACGTTAGTAGGAAAGTTTTGGAGTCCTTTCAATGAAAGATGTGCTATCTGTAGATGACAATATGCTACTACATCATGCTAGTAATATATTTATGATAAGTGCGTTTTACACATGAACTGGGAATTATTACTGCTCCTGCCCAAATGACAATGCTATTACCAACCACCCCAAGGTCCAGCTGGCCAACAGCCTAACGCACCCATTGTGAAGAATGCACAAAACATTGTGCCTTCAACAGGGAAATGTGCACATGCTGGCTCATTCAATTGGGCCCTCTGTTTCAGTGCAAGTACATTCCTCCTCAGGTTCACCGCCTGTAATACCCGGCTTCCTGGGGACCAGGGCACTCAGGGGTCACTACGCTCCAATCAAATCAACAGGAGTGTTCCCCAATGGAGTCCTGGGGCCTCAGTACTAATGGACACATAATTGTGTAGAGTAGAGAGACAGAGCAGTCCAAGGCTTACTTCAGGAGGTGAGATGGGATTAGACATTCAGAATACAGTGCACACTGTGTTACCCTGTGATAAAATCAATGTACAATCAGTGCTTAACTTTTTTATAAAAGTATAGTACTTTAATACACCCAAGAGAATTATACTACACATCAAAAGAAATAGGATAAACAGTGAAAAACAGATGTCTCTGCAACACTCTGGGCCAGAGTTCTGACCCCAAACTGTATTATAGCGCTTAGACTCCAAGCACTATTAAAACGCAGTTACTATGAAGACCTATGATTAGCATTGCACATTACAGATCATGTTGCACAGTGTTGCTCTCATTAGACACATTCCTTAACACTCTCATTCCACGTAATGTGCGGAATGAGATACAGTCTTTTCCAGATAGGGGAACACAGAGAGGAATGGGAAATATGAGAGGAGGAGGACAATGGAGCTGGTCGAACCTCATCGGATCTGGCGCAGCAACGTAGTGTAGGATGAGGCCAAAATCTGTGTGCCTACAGGAAGAGTCATTGGAAGGATGAATGTCCTAATTTACAGGGTCAAGCAACGGTGGCGAAAGGAAGGGGTAATTCATTCACAAGGAGTGCACGCAGAAGTTTTGTAAGCATACTTTTCAGGCAAAGACTTACATGCAGAACAGAAAAGAGCTGAGCAGAGAACAGATGCAGAGGAGGAGAGGGCAGATTAGAGTAGGCTATGTGTTACATTTTGGCTTTTTATTGAAAATAAACCTTGCTTTATGCATTGACCAACTGGTTTTGCCGAGGCTTACATGTCTAATCCTTTATTACGCTCTATGAGAGATTCGGCAGATATTAATCATTGATTTATCTCTATGCTAATCTCACTCTCATTATTTTTTACTCTTCATAAGTTCTAATTGACGTCATTTAAGTCCTATTTCTTAGAATAGGGATTCTTTCCTTTATGGAACGCGCTGTGTGCAAATTATGCTACACTTTACACTAACTTTATTTTTCCATTATCAATTCTGTGACCTGATTGATATCTGACTAATGAATAACCAGCTGCGGCCCGACCCCTGTTTTTGCTTAGACAGTGGTCATCCCTCTTCTCTAATGGTCTGGATCCCCTTGCATGTAACTATTTTATGCGCTGAGTGTTAGCCTTATAATGGGAAAGCGCAAAGCTACTGAGGAGGTTTCGAAGACTGCTACCAAAAAAATGGGGAAGAAGAGTAAATCAGCCCAGAGTCCTGCTGAGAGGGCGGGTGGGGGGAAGGGGTGCTGGACGGTATTGACAGCCTACTGTCTGAATGTGAAGACCTCCTTGATCCAAACACAACGAGTATCCGTGTACACAGCTCACAGACTCTTGGAAGTCCTACACTTAATACCCCCAATCAATCTTCAATAGAGTAAAGGGAAAGAAGCATCCCCCAGCTGCCCCAAGTCCCAGCCATAGTGTGATTGTAAACGAGGGTATAGAGGAACAAGCATTTGCAGATGATCTCACTGCTTTCCTCTGCAGTAACCATAGCTGCCCAGGTTTGAGATTGCTATGTGTGACGTCTTCATATTTTCAGTGTAATTATGAGTGACATTCACTGACTATGAGTGACACTTCCAGTGAGAAAAATCAAGCAGTGAAGAAGAGGGAAACATACAAATATCATATACTTCACCCATTTGAGCAACGAGAAACTCCAAGAAGATCTTAAAACTGCTGCAAAGCACCAGAATTGGAAAGACACTATGGGACCCACATGTACCAAATAGGATGTGAGAGGCTCCAGTGCAGATGATCTCAGCTGCCTGCAAATAAATTATAATTACTCAGTCACAAGTCTACAGCTGACTCCCATAGAGAGTGAGAGGCTGCAAGCACAAAAGAAAATTACATTAGGAAGAAGATACCAGTGACTCTGACACTTACTAGATTAAAACCAACAAAGTTTAGCCCTTGTGCCTAGCAAAATGCGCTTTACAACTAAGCATGGGCGGAAAATCCGTTTCGCTCGCGGATTTTGCGGATTTTCGGTAAATTCGCAATCCGCGAGATTCGCGAATCTCCCGCAAAATCCGCAAATCCGCGAGCAGCGGATTTTGCTTGCACTGTTCGCGTGAGTTCGCGGCTTCCCAGTACAACTTCGCGCCCCGCGAATAAGTGCAAAATTGCAATAATACGATCTTAGCAAAACTGAAACTACTTACCAGGTTCAAAAGTTCAGGCTCATCATTAGTAGCCATTTCCTGTAGTGCTTCCTGAGGGGCCCCTCCAGAGTTCAGTTGCCAGTTGCAACTATTATGTGACCCTGCTCTGAACCTCAGAATAGTTACACATATACCACAAAGGTCCTGAATTACAGCTAAGGGAGACAAGCAGGAGCCAGGCTGGAAGTTCAAATCCATTAATCAGCCCCTAATTCATTATTGTCAGTTGGGGCAGGGCAGGTGTTGTAACTAATTTTGCAACAATGAAAGCACTTAGCAAGTGCAAAAGATCACTAATCAGGAAGCACTAAGGAAGCAGGTGCCAGCTAAAAAAATATTCTGTGACACATTAATCAGCCCCAAATTAATTCAGGTCACTTGAGGCAGGGAAGGTGTGCTTGCGTTGCCACAATAATGTACACTGACTGGACAACCAGAGGGTGCTGTGATGAAACAGAGGGTGGCATGGGTGGGCCAGAGGGTGGCATGAGTAGTCAGAGAGTGGCAGTGGTGACAGAGAGTGGCAGTGATGAAGAAGAGTGTCCCAAACAGGCTGGACACGTAGAAACAACAAGTTCGCGAAACTTGCGACCCGACAGGTAAGTTCGCAATTTGCGAAATTGTACAAAACCCTCGCGAACTGGCAGAAACCCGCGCAAACACAAAAAAAATCCGCAAATTCGTGAGAATTCGCGGATTTTGCGGATTGCGAGTTCGCAAATCCGCAAAATTCGCGAACGCGAGATTCCCAAAATTCGCCAATGCTTATTTACAAACGAGTTCAAATGAACATCACAGCACGATGGATATGTTAAAGAATGTTTATAATTGGCAAACATATTAACCTGCAGCTACTTATGGGACAACATTTTGAAACTCCCAATGCAGTGACTCAGCACAGCTGGCACTCTGTTGAGTCACGCATACGAAGACTTAAATTCCATGTTTTCTGTTCTTAAGAATAAATACATAGATTTAACTTCCCACAGCAGCGGCTCTCACAGGTAAATGTTGTGGACCGGGGCAAGGTAGGGGGTAGTGGAATCGAACATACGAGGGAATGTGAAAAGCAACTAAATAAATAAAACCATTTTCCTTTGGCTCGCCGCATCGCCGACTTCAGCGATGCGGCCATCGCAAGGTAAGTGGATTTATTTATTTATTTAGTTACTTTTCACATTCCTCTCGTATATCCGATTCCACTACCACCCCACCCTGCTCCTACCCCGCCCCACAGCATTTACCTGTGCGAGCCGCTGCTGCATCTGCCATTATGCACACAGAAAAGACAGTAAAAAAAGTCAGCCTTAACCACAAGTAACCCTAATGAAAATAATTGCTGCTGACTTCGTAATGAAGTCGCACACTCAGCTAATGACTGTAGGAAGGTACATCCTGACTATGGTTGCCCCCAACTTTTTGCCCTGTGGTTTAGCTGGTTTTGGACATAGTCGACCTGGGACCCTGCCAATCAGGACCCCAGGCCTACTGCTCTCTCTCTAAAATGGATTCCATGTACCCTAGGTACATTTCCAATTGGTACTGGGCCACCTTATCAGACCCTGTAACTCAGGGCATAGGTGTACCCAGGGCCGCCAGGGGCTGCAGCATGTATTATGCCACCCCTGGCTGGCCTCCTAAATTTGACACAACTGGCTGCACGACAGCTGGGGCGAAGTCGTGTAATCACCCTTCGCTTTAGGTATAGTAGTTCTATATCTAACCATACAATGGACACCCGAGTTCCTATCAGTCACTCCTATGGCAGGCCTTGACAATCCTGAAGGCAGAGTGCGTGGGCTCGTGTGAACTAGGTTCTGGCTCGAGCCGAGCCCGGTTGCAGCTTGCGGATCAAAGACCCAATGGCTGTTCCATGATAACGCGTACCACATCGGTAACTTCGGTGTCGCGTTATCAAGACATGTCGAGTAAGGTGTCATACGAATCGGGATGCTGCCCTCTCACCAATTCTGGCGACGAGGTTAGCATTCCGCCCTTCTAGAGGGACACGACATGTACGTAACTGTGAACCCCGGTTAAAGTTAACTAAAGCCTCAGCTCCACAAAATGGATGCTGCCACCACAGACACGAGTCTGACCTCCTGCTGCTGGGAGTCCTTCCAGCGAGGAGCGCTTGGACAAAGGGTTTCCTGTCGAGGGCGGTGTTCGCACCGTCCCAGACAGGGTTTGTGTATTCTGGGTAGGTAGGGCTTTTGCGAGAAGGTGACTGCGGAGTGGCACCCCGGTGCTCACTACGCATCTGCCGGTCAGAACCAGTTCCAGGGGCGCCAGCCCTGGCCTGGGGAAAGTCCGGCAGGGGAGAGGGGTGTAACTACCCCCCTTCCTGGTCCCACCCTTAGGGCAGGACCTAGTCATGTACCCACCCCTTTCTTTAGAATAAAGGCCGGAGCGGGCACCCTTCCAAATTAGATCATCTTTGAATCAAGAATACTTTCTACGAAAGGACTTCGAGACTCTTCTCAAGATTTCTCCCTTGTGACTAAGGAGTAGTCACCCTGCATCAGCGGGCACCATCTAAGAACTCTGCGGTTTGCTGCAAGTCCGTCCTCAAGGATCCGACGGCCCAGCTCGACGAGAACCGGCTTCCCTGGCACCTCTGACCTCTACCCACGTCATCAGCTCAGCTGTGATCTGTGGGTGCGACGAGACCTCGAGGGACCGGCCATCATCAAAACCTGCACGCTTTCTTAACCAGCACGACCATCGAAGTAATTCTCTGGTGAGTGCTCTGGGGTCCGAGAAGCCCCGACCCTGAGCCGCTCCAGCACCGAAGTGCAGTCTCCCAGCATCTCCACGATCTGCGTGGGGCCCTTCTGCTCGCTGCTCAGCACGTTGTCTGGTCACTAGCCGCTGGCTTGTGCCCTTCCTTGACGACATCCGACAAACAACACTGCTGGTCTGGTTGCTCCAGACCGGCCCTTGCTCCCTTTTCCGAGAGGAGCACCCCGGACCCTCCTGGTCCCTCCAAGACGCCATCTTAGGCCCACCACGTGGCCCGAGATCTGCCAAGGCTTGTTGCCCCAATCCTGGGCCCAGCGACGCCGACAGCATCATCCTTCGTGGGACAGCTCGCACCTCCATCCTGGTCGCCGACAACGCCTCCTGGTCCGTGAGACTGCAGAGCCTAGCGTCGCCCACTCACCTGGTCGAGGTGACGGCCAACCGGTGCCCTCCTGGTACCCTCTGACTACTGGCTAGTAGTACGAACTTGGTCCCCTCTGCTTTCAGGTGTCATCGATCTCTGATCCAGGCTTGGATCTCTACGAACTATTCATCACTGGTCGCCGGCCAGCAACTCCTTTTCTTCCGGCTCCTGGCTCGTCAGCGAAGACCCCGACGCCTGTAAGACTTGTGCAGCCGCAGCCCTCGTGGCTAGGTAACTCGGCATTTCGGTGCCTGCATAGCCTCTTTACTCTAGGGTCCTGAGTCCCTCGCTTCCGACTTGCCTTATCGGGTCCGCCCGAGACCACTAAACTTTCCGTGTCCTCGGACACTTGTTTTAATTGTGCACTTGAAGTATTTTCCTAAGAGATTTGGTTTGTGCTTAGTACCCTGTCCTCATAAAGAGTACAGGGCTGTTGTGATTCCTAATAAATATACTGTTTATTTTCATAACACTTGTGTGGTGTCCTTTCACTGGGTGTTCAAGGGGTATGTGATGGTATTACAGCTGGCTTAACGCGCCCTCTCGAGTCTTTAGCCTTAGACTGCTCGTATCCACGCTACTAGGATAGCTGGTCTAAAGGTTGACTTACAACCAATCACCATAAGGGTCGTTTGGAACGATACATAGCGGTCGCTAGAATAGCGAACGCTGCATATCGGGCCAACTTCTCACATTGGTGAGCAGCGGTTGGGATTTGAGCTTGCTGTTGTTTTACCACACGTATCCTAAGAATATCTTGTTGAAAGATCACATAAGTACTGTTAGTACATATAACTAAAGCTTAGAATACTCTGAGTTCTACTGAACCAGCTGTTGTAGCTCCTCAAGGCTTAGCACACCTTGGTTGCAGCTCTTAGCAATGGATCAGTAGGTAAACACATAGTGTAGGTAGGTGCATCACTTACACCACACTAGAAACAGTATGTCATACAAAGGAGGAAACTCTGAGTCTCCCCTTGTGTCAGTTGACCCTCCACAGGTCATCTCTTCGAGATATACTGCGCTTAACTTCCATGAGTTACGACAAGTATGTACCTCTAGGAAGATTAAGCAAGGGGCTAACCCCACCACCTCCTTTCTGATTGGTCTCCTAGAGACTTATGATGCCAGAAAGGCTGAGAAGCTTCTTAGCCCTTCTAATCCAGAAGGAGACATGCCTCCCCTCGAGGGAACCAGAGGTGACCCTGACCTAATCCTCCTCTCAGCCGAGAATGAGAATGTGGAGGAGGATGAGGATGAGGATCCCTCTGGGGATGAGGCAGATAAGGGACAGGTAGAAGTCGTTAGACTAACCCGGTCCAACTTAAGCAAACATGATAGTGGTACTGGGGGACCCCCAGGGCTACTTTCAGGTCAGCTTAACATTGGGAATGGACGAGCCAGATCTCTGTCAAGAGGCTCTGGCAGATCCCTTCAAACCAATGGCTCTCACAACTCTTCTCAAAGAGGGATGACATCCCCTCAGAGGAGAGTGTACGAAGCTAAGGAAAGGGCAGCTAATCTGAGGATTGAAAGGGAAGAACTTGCCCTGGCCAAAGAAAGGCTTGCCTTTGCTAGAGAGCAACAGTTAAGTGGGGTAGTCCCCACTGGTGGCAGCATTGTACCTAGCAATAGGGAAAGGAGTTTTGATACGAAACACCTTGGTAAGATAGTGCCCCCCTTTAAACAAGGGGACGACATCCACAAATGGATTACTGCTTTGGAGAGGGCCTGCACTGTGCAAGGTGTTCCCCAGAGTCAGTGGGCAGCTATCTTGTGGCTCTCCTTTGAAGGTAAAGGTAGAGACAAGCTCCTCACCACAAGGGTAGAGGATGCTAATAATTACCACGTCTTGAAGAGTACACTGGTTGAAGGGTTTGGCCTAACCACTGAGCAGTACAGGGTGCTGTTCAGGGATACCCAGAAAACGCAGTCTCAAGATTGGTCTGACTTTGTTGATTGTGCCACTAAGGCTTTTGAAGGCTGGCTACTGGGTAGTAAGGTTACTGATTTTAAAGGATTGTATAATCTAATTATGAGGGAGCAAATCTTAAATAATTGTCAGAACCAGTTATTACATCAGCACCTGGTAGACTCTGACCTGACCTCTCCACAAGAATTGGGTAAGAGGGCAGACAAATGGGTCAGAACCAGGGTTAGGCCTAAAAACCAGGGTGGTGACCAGAAAAAGGAATCAACCAAGCCTCAAGAGAAGGGTGGGGATAAATCCACAGAGAAGACTTCCCAAGGGCCCCAAAACTCCAACAAGGGTGGTGGGTCCCAGAACACTCCTTCTGAACAAAAGAAACCTTATTGCCATACCTGTAAACAGGTGGGCCATTACAAAAGTGATGCCAAGTGCCCTAAAAATAGCAATAAGGAAAACATACCCCCAAGTAACACTCCCAGACCTCCTGTTACCACTAGTGGTAATCCCCCAGGTGGTGGGAGTGCCCCCAGGAATGTGGTGGACATTACTTTGGGCAATCAGGAGGACTATGGCTTAGCCAGGTTCCCTGACCACACTCTTGTCTGTGAGACTGGCATGGGGTTTGCCAACTTCACTACTGGACCCCACATTTTGGGCAAGTATAGACAAGCAGTTTTAGTGAATGGTCAGAAAGTTGAGGCATTCAGAGACACAGGGGCCAGCCTCACCATGGTGAGTGACCATCTGGTCCCCTCTGCTCAACTGACCCCTGGTTTTACTTATCAGGTGACAGACATTCATGGAGTGAAGAGAAGGCATCCCATGGCAGTAGTCAAGCTCAGCTGGGGTAATGTCACAGGGCCCATGAGAGTGGCAGTGACAGATAACCTACCTGTAGATTGCTTACTGGGGAATGACCTGGAACTCTCAGCATGGGCTGAGGTGGAGCAAGAAACTCACTCCAGGATGATAGGCCTATCCAGACAGGTTAGTGGGGCAGTAATAGCTACAGCCCCAGTCCAAGCATCATTCCTCCCGGAAAAGGTTGGAAGGGCAGTGGTAGCCACTGCCCAGGCTCAGACAGACTTTTCAGAACAAGATAGGAGGGCTGTGACAGTCACAGCCCAAACACAGACTGAGTGCCCTCCTGAAAAGGTTGGCAAGGTTGAAATGGTCTCAGCCTCTACTCAAACAGATAGTGAGGTTGTGAAGCCTGAAACAATGGATCACTCCACTCAAACAGAGAGCATTGAGGAGGAAGAAGAGTCTTCCCCCTCCCAGACACTAGGTGAGAGCCAGCCTCCTCAGGGAACTGACTCTACCCCTGTTGAAGGAACTGCCCCAGAGGTAGTCAGGCCTAGCTTGGCAGAGCCCCTGATGGCAGTGGACCCTTCCCAGGTGGGACCCAGTCTGGAGCAGGTAACCTGCACCTCTCTACCCTGTCTCAATCAGCCCAGGGCTGAAGAGATCAGGGAGGTCAGTGGTGGACCCCAAAGGGCCCCCTGTCCAAAAGAACCCCTTAATCAACAGATTAGGATCACTGAAGCTGGTAAACCTAGCCAAGTGAAAATAGAACAGACTCCTGAGGGATCCCCCTTAAAAGTAGTTAGGGAACTCCCCCAGCTGGACACTGTTGGGCACAGCCAAACCTGGGGCCTAAAAACCCCAAACCTGACCTGTCCCTCCAGTAAGCCAAACAGAGGGACTCAGCCTCCAGCTTTAGGTAGCCAGAGGCTGACCCTGAGAGCTCAGTGCATCTCAGCTAAAGAAAGAAAGGCCTACATGATGGATGGTGATTGGAGGAAGTTGAGCCCAAAGGTAGAGGAGCCTCACTTCAGTACTCCATCCCAGCATCAGCTTTCTTCTTTCCCAAGACACACCAGAGACAGAGATTCCCTATGGTGGAGACCCTCAGATACCCTTAGGGTGAGGGGTTGCCTAGTGGACCATGACACAGGGGGAAACCAAGCCAGAGCTGGTCCTTCCTTATATGGCCACTTAGGTAATAGAAGCTTACCTGGACAAGGATAGCCTTATCTCCTTTCGTTTGGGGGGGGGGGTTGTGTAGGAAGGTACATCCTGACTATGGTTGCCCCCAACTTTTTGCCCTGTGGTTTAGCTGGTTTTGGACATAGTCGACCTGGGACCCTGCCAATCAGGACCCCAGGCCTACTGCTCTCTCTCTAAAATGGATTCCATGTACCCTAGGTACATTTCCAATTGGTACTGGGCCACCTTATCAGACCCTGTAACTCAGGGCATAGGTGTACCCAGGGCCGCCAGGGGCTGCAGCATGTATTATGCCACCCCTGGCTGGCCTCCTAAATTTGACACAACTGGCTGCACGACAGCTGGGGCGAAGTCGTGTAATCACCCTTCGCTTTAGGTATAGTAGTTCTATATCTAACCATACAATGGACACCCGAGTTCCTATCAGTCACTCCTATGGCAGGCCTTGACAATCCTGAAGGCAGAGTGCGTGGGCTCGTGTGAACTAGGTTCTGGCTCGAGCCGAGCCCGGTTGCAGCTTGCGGATCAAAGACCCAATGGCTGTTCCATGATAACGCGTACCACATCGGTAACTTCGGTGTCGCGTTATCAAGACATGTCGAGTAAGGTGTCATACGAATCGGGATGCTGCCCTCTCACCAATTCTGGCGACGAGGTTAGCATTCCGCCCTTCTAGAGGGACACGACATGTACGTAACTCTGAACCCCGGTTAAAGTTAACTAAAGCCTCAGCTCCACAAAATGGATGCTGCCACCACAGACACGAGTCTGACCTCCTGCTGCTGGGAGTCCTTCCAGCGAGGAGCGCTTGGACAAAGGGTTTCCTGTCGAGGGCGGTGTTCGCACCGTCCCAGACAGGGTTTGTGTATTCTGGGTAGGTAGGGCTTTTGCGAGAAGGTGACTGCGGAGTGGCACCCCGGTGCTCACTACGCATCTGCCGGTCAGAACCAGTTCCAGGGGCGCCAGCCCTGGCCTGGGGAAAGTCCGGCAGGGGAGAGGGGTGTAACTACCCCCCTTCCTGGTCCCACCCTTAGGGCAGGACCTAGTCATGTACCCACCCCTTTCTTTAGAATAAAGGCCGGAGCGGGCACCCTTCCAAATTAGATCATCTTTGAATCAAGAATACTTTCTACGAAAGGACTTCGAGACTCTTCTCAAGATTTCTCCCTTGTGACTAAGGAGTAGTCACCCTGCATCAGCGGGCACCATCTAAGAACTCTGCGGTTTGCTGCAAGTCCGTCCTCAAGGATCCGACGGCCCAGCTCGACGAGAACCGGCTTCCCTGGCACCTCTGACCTCTACCCACGTCATCAGCTCAGCTGTGATCTGTGGGTGCGACGAGACCTCGAGGGACCGGCCATCATCAAAACCTGCACGCTTTCTTAACCAGCACGACCATCGAAGTAATTCTCTGGTGAGTGCTCTGGGGTCCGAGAAGCCCCGACCCTGAGCCGCTCCAGCACCGAAGTGCAGTCTCCCAGCATCTCCACGATCTGCGTGGGGCCCTTCTGCTCGCTGCTCAGCACGTTGTCTGGTCACTAGCCGCTGGCTTGTGCCCTTCCTTGACGACATCCGACAAACAACACTGCTGGTCTGGTTGCTCCAGACCGGCCCTTGCTCCCTTTTCCGAGAGGAGCACCCCGGACCCTCCTGGTCCCTCCAAGACGCCATCTTAGGCCCACCACGTGGCCCGAGATCTGCCAAGGCTTGTTGCCCCAATCCTGGGCCCAGCGACGCCGACAGCATCATCCTTCGTGGGACAGCTCGCACCTCCATCCTGGTCGCCGACAACGCCTCCTGGTCCGTGAGACTGCAGAGCCTAGCGTCGCCCACTCACCTGGTCGAGGTGACGGCCAACCGGTGCCCTCCTGGTACCCTCTGACTACTGGCTAGTAGTACGAACTTGGTCCCCTCTGCTTTCAGGTGTCATCGATCTCTGATCCAGGCTTGGATCTCTACGAACTATTCATCACTGGTCGCCGGCCAGCAACTCCTTTTCTTCCGGCTCCTGGCTCGTCAGCGAAGACCCCGACGCCTGTAAGACTTGTGCAGCCGCAGCCCTCGTGGCTAGGTAACTCGGCATTTCGGTGCCTGCATAGCCTCTTTACTCTAGGGTCCTGAGTCCCTCGCTTCCGACTTGCCTTATCGGGTCCGCCCGAGACCACTAAACTTTCCGTGTCCTCGGACACTTGTTTTAATTGTGCACTTGAAGTATTTTCCTAAGAGATTTGGTTTGTGCTTAGTACCCTGTCCTCATAAAGAGTACAGGGCTGTTGTGATTCCTAATAAATATACTGCTTATTTTCATAACACTTGTGTGGTGTCCTTTCACTGGGTGTTCAAGGGGTATGTGATGGTATTACAGCTGGCTTAACGCGCCCTCTCGAGTCTTTAGCCTTAGACTGCTCGTATCCACGCTACTAGGATAGCTGGTCTAAAGGTTGACTTACAACCAATCACCATAAGGGTCGTTTGGAACGATACATAGCGGTCGCTAGAATAGCGAACGCTGCATATCGGGCCAACTTCTCACAATGACTTCTACATACTTCCAGAAATCAATCAATCATCAGACATTTGTAAAGCGTGCTACTCACCAGTGAGGGTCTCAAGGCGCTGTGGGGGGAGCAGCTACTGATTGAACAGCCAGGTCTTTAGGAGTCTCCTGAAGTCCATCAGGTCCTGGGTCTGTCGAAGGTGGATGGGGGGGCCTTCCAGGTCTTGGCGGCGACGTGGAGAAGGATCTGCCACTGGTGGTTGTTCGGTTCATGCAAGGGATGGTGGCGAGGGTGAGGCCGGCAGAGCGGAGCTGACGGTTGGGTGTGTAGAAGGTGAGCCGTTTGTTGAGGTATGCTGGTCCGGTGTTGTGGAGTGCTTTGTGAGCGTGGGTGAGGAGCTTGAAGGTGATCCTCTTGTTGACAAGGAGTCAGTGCAGGTCCTTCACGTGGGCGGTGATGTGCCTGTGGCGGGGGATGTCGAGGATGAGGCTTGCAGAGGCGTTTTGTATGCGTTGAAGTCTTTTCTGGAGTTTGGCCGTGGTTCCCGCATAGATGGCGTTGCTGTAGTCCATCGTGCTGGTGACAAGGGCCTGGGTGACCATCCTTCTGGTTTCGGAGGGGATCCATTTGTAGATCTGGCGAAGCATACAGAGGGTGTTAAAGTAGGAGGAGGAGACAGCGTTGACTTGTTGGGTCATTGACAGAGAAGAGTACAGGATGAACCCCATGTTGCGTGCGTGGTCGGTGGGTGTCAGCGCGGTGCACAGTGAGGCCGGTCACCAGGAGTCGTCCCAGGCGGAAGGGGCGGAGCTGAGGATGAGGACCTCCGTGTTGTCTGAGTTCAGTTTCATGCAGCTGCTCTTCATCCATTCGGCGACAGCCTTCATCCCTGCGTGGAAGTTGGTTTTGGCGGTGGCAGGGTCTTTGGTGAGGGAGAGGATCAGCTGGGTGTCGTCGGTGTATGAGACTATGTTGAGGTTGTGTGATCGGACGATGTTTGCGAGCGGTGTCATGTAGATTTTGAAGAGGGTCGGGCTGAGGGATGATCCTTGGGTACGACGCAGGTGATTTTGGTGGCTTTGGAATAATTCAACCCATTTCATGACCCTCAAGGCCGTTTGGCATTCACATGAGCTCAACTTTGTAAATATGTATTCTTTACCTGTATTAACCTAATTTTGCCACCTTTACTTTGTTTTAATTATCCTGATTGTGTGTGTAACTTGTTAGTGTGTAACTCTACTTACGCAACTTACTTGGTGTATGCAGGAGGTGGAACACATTCACTCAGACCCCGGACTGCAGCAGCAACTTCTGAGGGCTCGACCGGGTAGGCAGTAAATTGAAAATAAGACTCTTGCTATGAACCTGACCTTCAGCCACCGGCCAAACACAAAACCGAAGGCAGAAGAGTTCAGGTACAATTAAGGTGTCAGGCAATCTGAGTGATAATATTTTATATTTATCAAAAACAGTGCAGAGCTGACTCGGCCAGTAGCACTGACTGCACACGGTCTCTCTGCTGCGCACAAGAAGACTCACACAGCAGCGCCCAGTGGCTTTACGCGCCACAGGCCGTCTCTGGGGCTCACACGAGGGCTCACAATGCTCCTGCCATCCCTTCTGAGCTGCAGCCCTGGGGACGGCTGCCCCTCATTCAGCAAAGCACTTAGGGGCAGATTTATGCTGCCCTTGCGCCTCTTTGCGCCGCAATTGGGCCACCTTATTTGACGCAACGGCGGCACAAACAATGCGCCCTATTTACAACGTGACGCATCTAGGAGATGCGTCACGTTGTAAAGCCCTGCGCCATAAGGAGGCGTTCCTGCGCGGGGGGGGCGTTCCTTCGCAGGAACGCCTCCTGAAAGTGGCTGAGTGAAATCTATGAGATTTCACTCAGTCACTTTCTGGCCAATGTTGCGTCAAAATCCTGAACCTGCTTGAAGCAGGCGTAGGTCTTGATGCAGCATTGTGTAGATGGGGCACCCCCGAGCCTTGCTGGAGCTGCGTCGCGCTTGCGACGCAACTCCAGCAATGCGCCACATTTCCGGCACAGATGCGTCACGCATCTGTGCCGTTTTTGCACCATGGTGCGGCGGAGCTGTGGCGCACTGTGGCGCATATTAACTGGCGCATCCCTGGGGATGCGCCAGTTAACATAAATCTGCCCCTTAGACACCGCGCTGCTGTAATCAAATGCAGCTCAGACAGTCAATGCCACCCTGCTTCACCCCTCACAGCAAGCAGGTGATCACAGCGCTCAAAGTGCGTGATTAATGCATTTTAATGTGGTAATGCAGACCATCACATTAAAATGCGTTAGTCTAACGCCTGAAGCGTGGTACTCTGCAGGACTGGTAGTGCAGGATGGAAGTTCTGTACCGAGCTGCAGAGGCAGGCAGTGTGGTTGACTTTGGGCAGCCTAATGCGGCCTGTGCTGGGTTTTGGCATTGCCATCACCCGCATGACCCCTCCTCGCCTAGGGCTCAGCTGAATTCAGCCAATCGGAGCGGCTGGTTTGGGTGAGGGCAGTAAGCAATGCAAAAGGGCCTTATATGAAGTGAAACAATAAAGTTGTGCTAAAACAGGACTGGACTGCAAGCTGCTCAAGGGTGCCAGCCAGCTGCCAGTAGCTCCTGATGACTGGTTGGAGATCCCTGAGTTAACAGATCTGAAGCGAGCACGAATCCCAGACCCCAAAAAAGCTGCTCTAAAACAGTTGTTTCTCTTGAGTGGTTAATAATTTTCAGTTTTGTTAAAATGAATCCTTTGAATTTCAGATCTGGAGGAGAAACGAATTGAAAACAATGAAGCCAGAATTGTACTGGGACTGGAATGCTGATAGTTCCACAGTGCAGCTCCGTGACACGTAATTCCCGCAGTAAAGGCTCTATCGAAACATGACCGTATTGTTTCTATTTCGCTACATTATTTCCACGCCTCCATTGGTAAACATATACCCTCCGTGCCTGTGACGCTGCTGCTTCCATTCCTCCAATGCACGGGAAGCACCAAGCCCCGCCCCCAACACGAAACACCGGAACTAAAGCATGGCTCGGTCTGACGAACTACTTACCATGCAATTTCCCAGAGCTCTCCGCGCGTCGCAGGGAAATGTTTGGCGCCGAAGAGCTGATGGAAATTGCAGAAATAACTCTACCACATTAATTTTTTTCGAGCCGTAAGTCAACAGTGCTGTACTGATGCTTCAACTTGGTACATGGTTCCCTGCTCTATGTAACATGAGATACTTTGACGACCGGCACTGTAAATCTCACCATGTTATTTAGCTTTGCGCAGTGGCAGTATCGTAGCCAATGAGGTTTAACCGAGGCGCGATTATTGCTTATTGAAAACTTTACCCAATACCCCGCTGTGGCGACTTGAAATATAGTCGACATTGCAATTTTTGACATTCTCTAAGGAGACTGAAAAATACGGTGAATAGAAGAAAAGTAAATTATAAATTACGGGGGCAGAGTGTGACTTTAAAAATCCTTTTAGCTTAATAGATATTCTCTGACAAGTGGTCTACTCTTCTGCAGACGGTTCGGGATGTTCATTCAGTGATTATTTTTCATATTTCCTAGCTTTTGTTCCCTGGATCGCTACTTACCGCAGAGCACCTATGGCAAAGCTCTGCTTGTAAAAGGGCCACATTTACAAGGACAGGAAACGCCATGCAGGGTGGCTTTTTCTGTCCTTGTAAATATGGGGCAGAGAAATGCTCTGCCAGTGCGTCACAAAAAGTGACGTACTGGCAGCGCAAGGGGCCTGTAAATCTGCCCCTGAAAGATCAGCTGCGCCGCAACACTGCCAATGCACCCAGCAGGTCATCTTTGAAAAACTGAAGAGAGACAGCTGCATTCGGACAGAGTCCCTACAAAAAAAGTTTCTGTGCTTGGAGTCTGAGGAAAGTATTGTTTCTAGTACGTTCGTAATGAGGCTTAAAAGAAAGGGAATCAGATGGAAATAGTTTGGCACCATTGGAAATAGTTTGTGTTATTATTAGCACACTGCCAGTACACACACGGGTGGGTGCTAGTGGCCAGTACAACTTACTGGTGTTGAGTGTTGCAGCACTGCAGCCAGTGTGACAGGTGTCAGTGACTCTGCAAGGCAGCAGGCTTAGGCCGGGAGCCACCCTCATCCGCAATCATTTCGGTTTGCCGCTCGCTTTTAGTCCAGGCTGCCGGGTGTCCTCATTGCGTTCCGTCTGTCCTGTGACTGCTGTAACTGGTCACATTCATGGTCCGTCATGACTCTGTGACGACTCTCTCCCTGGCCCTGGGCTCGGTAATAATGAATTCGCTGGCTATAATAAGATGATAATATTGCAGCGGTGCAGGCGGCACGGTGTGAGCAGCAGACAGCACTGTAAGCTGAGCGCCAAGATTGCGGCAGGTGCTACAGCCTGCAAACCAGTAGCCTGCCGCCTTTCTCACGAACCCCCCGCTCTGACAGCCATTGGACACTACCTCGTGACTTCAGGCTCGGCTGTGTGACTCTCAGAGCTGCACGCCAGGAAATAATAGATACATTGTAGTGAGCCCGCCAGTCCCCTAGCTTAGCTATGCAGCTAGCTTCCCAAGCCTGCGGGAGCAGCGCGCACAGGCCATGGGCCGCGCGCTGCCAGCTGCCACACACTCAGTTTGCAGCACTTTAGTGACAGCTGAGACACATGCATAAGCGCGACAATGCATTTCATTGCAATGAAATGCACTGAAATGCGCTAGTCCAACGCCTGATGCGTGGTACTTGGCAGGACTGTATGAATGATTTTCGCAACAACAATTTTTAACAATTTTGCACAGATCTTGGTTCAAGTATTTTGTCGTAGCTAAAACCAGTAGGTTCTGCCATTGTTTGTCCATTTGAGAATTACCGAAGGACTATTCCTTTGCATTCTACAACTTGTCGTTTTTTTTCCACACATCACTGCCAGTCCTATAATATTAGGCAAAAACGTGCGCTGGATCTGCCCCTTAATAATTGACCTGTGATACTTGAAAACGCTGAATAAGCAGAGCTCACAGCAGGAACAGTATTTCAGAAGGGACTGCAAAGTTCCAAAGCGAGTACGGTTTCCACCTGACTGGTTTTCTACTGACACCACAGGTATTTTGATGTCCCCGCTGGTACAAAAATAAGCAAAATCACCTAAAGCCAACATTTTTAGCCTTTATCTTTAGATACTTTAAATACCAAAGATAAATAGAAAGCACTTTTAAACGTGTTCTTTAGTTGTTTCAATTACCCATTGCTAATAATTAAAGTAAAGAAAAACAGAACAGTCATGTTACAAATTAATACATACAATATTGTTTATAGTCCTATTTAGAATCACGTCCAGGCCTTTACAGACCCCTCAAACAGCAACAAATGAACAGTATTTTTCTCTGGGAAAGGTGGCAACCCTAGATACGAGTGACATCTGCTGCAGTCTTCTCTATTGATTTTTAACTGTGTGACACTTGGTAAAAGGCTGGGCTGTTGCTGTCTCCTGTGCGAAGCAAGGGGGCATCTTGTTATTGGAAAAGCAAGTTTAATTAATTGAAAGATAAAGCATTAGTCCCCCTAGGTCGCAGCACCACCGCCAGCCAGTCCCAAGAAGACCGAGATCGCAAAGGAACTTGGGGCAAGCCTGGACCACCATACAGAACCAACAAGCCCACCCATGGGACCAACTGCGGCAGAATGACTTTGCCTGGAACAGACCAAAGGGAAAGAGCACCGAAAGGACCTCCATCACCCCCGGAACACTAGAAGGAGCCAGATCGGATGCCAGAAGCTGATGCTGAGGAAGGAATTAAACACCAAGGACCCCATCAAAGGCAAGAAGGCAGAAGAAGAAGGGAAAGAAAGTGAAGAAGGACAAACTGAAAGAGGACTGCAAAGAAGGGGAAGACGAAACCCCAGAAGAATGGATCATGATCACATCCCAGACCCTGAAGGACACGTGCAAGAAGGAGAAGGAAGAAAAGAGAAGCACCAGAACAAGCAGGACCAAACCCACCTTCAACAGAAAATTCAGAACCACCGTAGGACAGGAAGAAAATGGAAGATGGCGAGAGAGGTCAAAGAGCTAACAGGAAGAGGACACGACAAAGGAAAGAGGGATTCTAACCGGATTAATCTTATTCATTCTCATGCTGAGCAACCGCAATACAACAACACCATCAACTGGACACCAAAAACAATGTACAATGTACAGAGGAACTGGACCGACACTCCAGAAAGAGCTGCAGAGACTGCACCGGGAGATTGACAAAATCATCGATGTGAAACCCCCAAAGGATGAAGGAAACAAGTGGACAGGTGTCCCAGAAACCGTAACAGAAGTCTTCATTGAGCCTATTGAAGAGGGCGACACAGGAAGCATGCCAGGCAGCTCAACCCTCCCAGTAAAGGAGCACAGCCCTCCCCCAAATAGTAGTTTTAAACTCCGCAATTGATAGTAAGTGTTGAGACAATGGCTCTATCATTTTTCACCTTGAACATCAGAAGCGTAATGGGTCAGTTTAGGCATGTTCATAAAATGTGCTTCCTGGCCACCCAGAACTGAAACAGGTACTGAGCAAGTCAAAGGCAGAGTGCTAGTTGTGGACGGCTCGTAGTTCTGTATGCCAGTGAGGCTCAGCACTCTGAATGTCCCCCGGAGAAGAATGAGCGGCTCAAGACATTCCAGGTCCTTAGATTGCAGCTCGCGACCTTCAGGGCCATCCTGAGGCGTGGTGATTTCAACTGCACTATAAAGGATAATGGACGCACTGAATCAAGCTCTGTAGAGATGGTCATCACATCTAACTTTTTGGTGGAGATGGGAGGTGAGACATCCCTGTGGGTCGTCATTGGCGGGATGGTTGGGAATGCCTGGAATTTTTCATGGAGTCGGCCGGATGGTTCCATCCCTTCCTGAATTGACTTCATATTTACCACTACAAAAATGGGAGTCTAGAGGGAAAGACAAACGGAACTAGGACGCCCTCCACTCTGAAAGCTAGTCAACAACAAAGGTCCTAGTTCTCATGGCAATTTTCTTTTTCTACACTGTAAACATCTATGGTCAAAATTTGTTATCCGAGGGATCTCTTTAGTCTCAAGAGAATCCTAAGATGTTTCAATCTATTGCCTCATTAAAACCACAACCTCTCTGATTGATACATACAGGACAGCACAGACAAAAAATGTGTGAAAAGCGAGATGGCACCTCACGGGCGCACCACCAATGGGACCCCTGGTTGGTACTCACCAGGATGGCCCTGTTCTCATCATCGGTGCCATCAAGCTAAAACCAAAAAACGTGTCTCGAACCTCAAAAATAAAAAGACAGTGAATGGTGCAGTGGACACAACTTATATGTGACAAAACTAACAACATTTAACATATAAGACACTGGGCAACTGGGACCATAAACTTTACTATTTTTCCCTTTCTCTGTTGCAAAACAGTGAACACACATATACTAAAAAAGAAGAGAGTAAATACTACCTATCGATTTACTCTCTACTCACAGCCGACATGTTTCATTGCCTTGGTTTTTATCAGGCAATTTCTTCAGGGCAATACACTTTAAATGCCACTGCAAGAGACACTGAAGCTTGAGTGCCTGCATGCAGTTTTGCCTCTCATACCAGTGATGAAGTAATATTAAAAACGGGAACCAGCTCCCTTAGGTGAACATGGTCCTTACTCTCCGTACGAGAAAGTCACGGTTTTAGAGTAACGGTCGGCGTCCTCTCAACCCTCGAGCTCGAGGGTTGAGAGGACGCCGACCGTTACTCTAAAACCGTGACTTTCTCGTACGGAGAGTAAGGACCATGTTCACCTAAGGGAGCTGGTTCCCGTTTTTAATATTACTTCATCACTGGTATGAGAGGCAAAACTGCATGCAGGCACTCAAGCTTTGTCTCTTGCAGTGGCATTTAAAGTGTATTGCCCTGAAGAAATTGCCTGATAAAAACCAAGGCAATGAAACATGTCGGCTGTGAGTAGAGAGTAAATCGATAGGTAGTATTTACTCTCTTCTTTTTTAGTATATGTGTGTTCACTGTTTTGCAACAGAGAAAGGGAAAAATAGTAAAGTTTATGGTCCCAGTTGCCCAGTGTCTTATATGTTAAATGTTGTTAGTTTTGTCACATATAAGTTGTGTCCACTGCACCATTCACTGTCTTTTTATTTTTGAGGTTCGAGACACGTTTTTTGGTTTTAGCTTGATGGCACCGATGATGAGAACAGGGCCATCCTGGTGAGTACCAACCAGGGGTCCCATTGGTGGTGCGCCCGTGAGGTGCCATCTCGCTTTTCACACATTTTTTGTCTGTGCTGTCCTGTATGTATCAATCAGAGAGGTTGTGGTTTTAATGAGGCAATAGATTGAAACATCTTAGGATTCTCTTGAGACTAAAGAGATCCCTCGGATAACAAATTTTGACCATAGATGTTTACAGTGTAGAAAAAGAAAATTGCCATGAGAACTAGGACCTTTGTTGTTGACTTTCATATTTACCACCCCAATGGTGAGACTCCGGACAGTGATGGGCTCCCAGTGGAATTCTAAGTCGACCTCTGGGACCTGATGGGTCCGGACTTGTTAGATCTCTATGAGGAAATGGAGATGGGCCGTATAGCACAATCCCTGCCTGAAGGGGTGATAATGCTTTTGTATAAGCCGAAAGAGGAGAAAAGACCTCAAGAACTGGAAGCCCATTTCACTCCTCTAAATGGACTACAAAATCCTAGCGTAGGTGATGGAAAGCCATCTGAAGAAGATAATAGCAAAGACAGTCCACCCTGACCAGGCCTGCTGGATACCAGATTGCAGATAGCCATGCCCTGGTACGGGACACTATCGAATATGTCAAGAGCTGAAAGGTTCAGGAAGTTTTGATCAGCCTAGACCAGGAAAAGGCATTTGGCCGTGTCTCCCATGAGTTCATGGCCCGGACACTCAAGAGACTGGGACTAGCTGACTTGTTCTGCTGAAGACGACAATGACTAGACTAGAGATATATCTAGCACAGTGTCTGTTAATGGATGGAAAACTAATCCTTCTCCTGTCCTATCTGGAGTTAGGAAGGGCCGTCGGCTCTCATCTCTTCTGTTCATTTGTGTTATAGAGCCCTCGCAGAACGCAGCAGGCAGAATGAGAACATCACAGGTGTGGCCGTATCAGGCAGCAATGGGAAGGATGAAGTAAAGTGCTCCCTCTACATGGACCACGTCTCAGTGTTCTGTGCTGAAGGGCACTCGGAGAAGGTACCGAAGATACCGTGCTTTGCGTTTGGGAAGGCATCAGGAGTGAATATCAACATCGTCAAGTCAGAAACCCTGCTCCTCGGCCACTAGACCGCCACCCAAGGCCCTCTGCCATTTCCCATCAAACAGGATTCTGGGAGTCTGGTGCGGATGAGATGGTGCAGCAGAGAAGACATGGGACAATCAAACGTCTAAGATGAAACAGAAGCTGGGACTGTGGAGCCTCAAAAATCTGAAGATCGAAGGTAAGTCTGTGGTCCTGCAGAATGATACCTTCCAAGTGTTGCCAGTGCCACTTCAAATGGTCAAAGCCATCATGAGAATGATCTTATTCACCTGGAACTCCAAGATGGACACAGTGAAGAGTAAAGTGATGTTCAAGACCCATGACAAGGAGGTAAAGGAGTGCCCAAGATTGCTACCATCCTGAGGGGGATCTTTGCCTGCCACTATGTGAGAAGCACTCTGAGGACTAAAGATAAAAGCCACGCCGGCGTTCTGCTGGCACACGCCTTGCTGCTACCAATGTGAAGGCACTTCAGATGGGCTGAGTGGGTGAGTACCATTCTCTAGAACTGGGATACCCCGTGGTTCTACAAAGATATGGAGAAGTTTATTAACAAGTTTGTCCTGGAGGCTGCTGCCTCAAACCAATGGACTCCGAAGTTTATACAACAACAGACACAGGTCACGCATGGAAGAACGCCAACCCCTGATCCCTTACCAACAAGAAAAAAAGACATTGCCTGGATCACCAACCAAGGAGGCCTGGGAGTGACAGCCTTCAAGCACCACAGAGGGCTCAACCTATCCAGGTCCTACCCAAAAGGATGCAGCACAGACGAGACGCCCAAGCTCCTCTTCTGGGTTTCCTTCAACAGAGACGGACACACACAGACTGCTAAGAGATTAGAAGCACCCGAGGGACTTCAGAAAGGTTGAGACTTTGGTCCTGCCTTTGAGATATTATGGAATCTTTGAATTCGCTTGGGCATGACCATTTTTATTTTTAACATAAGAGGTGGCATTGAAAGGAAACATCCATATTTAATTTAATAAAAGTGCCTATAATCTGCTCTCTGCGTTTGGAGCCTACAAGCCCATATACTACATCTTCACCATCCAGATCAGGGTGGCGCATGGTGCCCCAGACCCAGTCCTGAGGAAGACCCTGCTATAAGGACATAAGCAACCTACTATTAATTAGGGTTGAAACGTCGACTGTGTTACCGTCCTGTGCCAGTTTGGCCAACAGTGCTTTTTCACTGTGGCATTGTGTCTAACAATGGCCATGTATTGTGTTATTCTTTAACTAAAAGGCTGAATGAAGCCATTTTCATTGTCCAAACAATGTTGTGCTGGATATATTGTCACATCCTTTCCTTTCACTTTCTCAACCCTCACTAAGTGCAGACAACATCTTCTCCTCCCCCTCTGAGTGGGGAACATCTGTGATACACTGTTTACCAGATTAATTACTGGATCGTGCTTATTTCATGCTGATTGATAAGATTAAATATCATTGATCTCAAATACATTGAGTATGATTGTATTAATGCCTGATGACATTTAACTGTGTGTTCTTAAATATTTTTTTTCTATTGGGACCTATTGTTTACTGTACTGTTGAGGGTCTAAACACAGAACGTGGGGCCCTGATACCCACCACATGCATCACTGTGTACTTGGTAATGTATGATCCCTTTTGAGGGCATCACGCGCTCGGAGACCTCTGGGACTGTTGGAGGCTCCTGTTCTGTTTTAAAGATGTTCTTCTATTGTCCAGAGACCGCCTGGTAGTATGGAAGGAGACACCGACTCTGCCCTGTCACAAGATGCTCCATGGTCTCCTGCGTGGCTACACAGTAATCAATGTATCGGATGATGATAGCCACAGGGACACCTGAGGATCCAAAGGGATCCCCCAGTCTAGAGAGGGAACCTCTGAGGGGTTTTCTCTATTTTTCATCCCTCCAGGAACTGTGCGGTGCCTTGGGAGAGCAGCAAACAGATGAAGGCAGCTGAAAAGTCAAAGGGATAGCTTGTACACATGTTGTCAAGTTTGTTACCTGCTTCTTACGAGTAAGAGGCATATGTGAAAGGTGATGAATGTTTGTTGATGAACCAAACACAAATTCCTGACAAGAAACAAATGGTGCTGTTGTATTTAGTTAAGTAGAAAGCAAAGTTTACTTTTGGACACCTCACTTAAGAGAAATGATAATGTATTAGCGAAAAGAAAAATATAAGCTTTGACCTTTTTTAGAACTTCCCCCCGCAGTTTTCCAAAAGTGAAGAATGATAGAATACAACCTGTCAAGAACTATAGCTTTTACCACTGGAAAAATATGGCATGTAAAAAGCAGTGTAAGTATTGGTGTCATTTGACGAAAAAATACAGATTAATGTCCTAGGTAGCTTCATTATACACAGCATCTTGAAGCACGCAGCTCAGTGTCACTGAGCTCTGTAGATGCCCTCAATCCCAAAGGTGTTTGAGATTTGCTGATGGTCCTGAGATAATGAACATATGATCAGTCTGTTTGCTCATTTTAGGCTTAGTGTTTAATTCCAGGCACCAAGCTGGGGGATATATACAACTTTGGGTGGAGTGGGGGCTTGGTGGAAGGAGAGGAGAGCTTGAAACGCCTTTGGAGATTGAGCACATTAAGTGAGGTTTTATCAAACAGCACTAACATTTTCACACGGTGAGGAGCATCTGTTGGCATCAATAATAATGGTTTTGGTCAAGTGCCTAACTTGTATTCCATGCACAACCGAGCATTTACAGACTCATTGCCCTCCTGGACATTGAAGCAAAGCATTATGCAGGTCTCCTATTAGAGGACCTAAGGTTATGGGTAAAGGACAATAAGCTATTGCAGACAGACAGGGTTTGTGGCAAATTCAGGAACCCGTACCAATTTGCTAGCAATATCCACCGTAGTCGACAGGGCAGTGGTAACCTCAAGATTAGTTCATTGCTGCTTTGTCGACTTCAAAGCAGCATTTGATAGAGTCCCCAGGGAGGCCCTATGGGCCAAACTAAAGATGTGGGGGGATCCCAGAGAAACTACTAGAGGGAATTATTCAGCTCCACACCAGGACGTGGGTGCGGGTGAAGTTGGGGACCGGCACACACCTCTCACGTAAAATAATGACAACCAGAGGAATGAAGCAGGGTTGTGTGGTGGCCCCTCTTCTTTTTAATCTATTTGTAGCAGACCTGTCGGCGGCCCTAGACGACATTAACAGTCACTCCCCGAAGGTGGGTGGCATGACCCTAAGCAATCTTTTATATGCCGATGACTTGGCTCTCTTTAGTTTAACCAGGGTAGGGTTACAAAGACTCCTCGACAAACTGTTTGATTATACGATCAACAACCAACTCGTGGTTAACCTAAAGAAAATGCAAGCAGTTACATTCGGCAAGAAACGACATAAAGGGGGCGGTTGGTCATTCAATAATGTCAGTCTAGAAACTGGCCAGTCCTATAAATACCTAGGCGTCCACCTGGACTCAAAATGTGGTTACAAAAAACAGCGAGGAGAGATCGGAGCCAAAGCTGTGACCCTAATGGTCTCACTAGGTAAACTTGCGAAAGATCTTTCCGGTCCAACCTTAGCTCCCCTCTTGGAGGTATTGAGAGCAAAGGTTGGCCCTACTTGGCCCAGTTTCCTGCCGCTAAAACGGCGATAATTTTAACGCCGTTTCTTGATAATATGCCCCTGAGCTCCTAGTCTGCAAAGAATGAAACAGTCATTGGCAATGCCATAGATCTGGCTTATGAATGAATGTATTGTTTGTGTCGTTGTTGAGGTTAGGCACTTAAGAAGACATCACTCATGCACCCAATCTTTGACTCCCTTGCACATTCACTCTGATTCAAACAAAATAAAACACACTCAAACTCAACAAAACATGAAAGTTAATCAAAAGAATACACCTAGAAAAAGTAAAACATACTGATGTCTAAACACAGCGGGCACATGCTTGCACTTAAGAACCTAAACATGGCAGCGGGTCCATCTTGCAGTGGTGTTGTAAACAGTCTATCACAGTTTTAAAGCCCCAGAATGGCCACATTTAGAGCCAACATGTTGGCCATCTTGGAATAGAGAAACATCAATACAGTATGGATAACAACATTCCATAATGGTCACCTGGATTAGAGGAAGTCGCCATGCAGGAACTGGTGCACTACAGATGTAATGAGTGGCAAGCAACGGCCTTTCGCACAGCCTAATATTTTCTACTTGCTGTCCCTCAAGTTGGAAGTGACTGTGTTGTGGTCAGGGAGTAGAAAAAGCATTGCTTGGCCCAACTCACAAAACTAGTATCTTTCATTGGGTTCAGCGGTTTTCTTCTCCTTCTGTTGTTGTATAAAGGAGACAGGAGAATGTGTGCAACAGATATTCTCTGATGTTCATTTGAAAAGTCTATTTGGTGTTCTAGACTATACAACTATCTCGCTGTCTCTCTCTCTCTCTCTCTCTCTCTCTCTCTCTCTCTCTCTCTGCCTTACTCCACTCCAGGCATAAATACAGCTACAATATTGCAGTGCTATTGCACATTCTGCTACTCATCATGCACAGCAAGAAAACAGTGGTTCCATACACCAAACGTATTCATGCCCTACAGCACATAGTACAGTTATATTAACTCAAGTGCTCTATCACGCACTCCCCTTCCTTCCACTACATGCCTAAGAACAGCAACCAATCTCACGCTATGAGCACCACGCTGGTCATCACACAAGAACCAGTGCTGATTTTTGTACCGGAAGCAGGAAACCTATGCACACCCCCTTGTGCAATGATTTATCGGTCCATTCATTGGCGCAAGGCAGTGTGGCAGCAATGGGGTGTAGCAGATGGGGTTCTACTTTCCTCCCACACTTTGACGAAATATAACACAACATACCGCAGCAACTTATGTTGCAGAGCTGCTCCAAAACATAGTAAATCTGCTACTTGTGTGGAAGTATTGGGGTGATAAAGTGTAACTTAAAAGGGCATATTTACTAATTTTTCGGGCAATGCAGCAGCCAAATTTGCTGTGCCATGCAAGGGGAACAACACAGTGCGGAGCCATATTTGCTAAAACTGGCCTGCTGCTGCCGACCCCTGCGCTGGTGCTCTAAAAGGATGCTGTGTGTGAGGCAAAGCTCGCAGAGGCCAATGTGCACTGTCAAGCATCGGACTTATATTGTATGCATACTCTTACGGTACAAATGTTTATATCTGGACAATCCTAGAAGAATCCCAAGCTGTGGATGTGTGCGTGAAGTTTAGCTCACATGCGATGTGTGGTTTTCATGGAGAAATGAAAGCATTCCTTCTTGTCATTGCCCACTTTAAGGCGGTGTTCTTTTTGGATGCAAAGCCTTGTCTGGCTAGAATGGGCTGTGCATCAAAACACAAGGGGGGATATTCTCAAGAACGTGTGATAATCATCGCAAAATTATCTTAACGCAACTTTTCACATCAAGGGTAAATAACGCTTTATTAACGTTTCTCAACACGGCGGTACCATGCATTAGTCTCACGATAACACATCAAATGACCACGTTAAAATTAATGCGACACCTAGAAAATGCGAAACACGAACGTGAAAAAAGCGGCGATGTCCCAAACCGCGATGCAAAAATCAGCGATAACAAGTGACAGGCCTGCAATTCCAACGCGTCATGTGGGAAAATGCACCATAAAAGCAGAGAAAAAAACTGTGAGGTGACAATGTACGAGTACAACCTCACATCCGTGATGTTGTATTAATGTCCACTGTCTCACATCAAATAGGCATCTCCTCACAAACAGTCACAATGTACATTGTCATGCAGTCTGTATGTAAACTTCGCCAATGCCTAAACATACATGGAACACACTGTGAAACTGCATCTCCTCTTTACATTGCAGAGGGACAATCAAGACCTCCTGCAGAGCAGATCCTACATCACGTCAGTGTTGACGGAGACGACCCCCAGGACATCGACCTAGACAAACTCCAACGGTTCATGGACAACCTCTGCACCCCACCTCCAGTAGCAGGCCAGCCCAGCACCATCGAGGTGAGCCCACCCCCTGCACAGACCACACAGCAGGAAGCACCCACCACTACGTCTGGCTCCCAGCACCTCACCGAAGAACACATGGCCTTCCAACGCTGTGTGTTACACCGCCAGAAGGAGCTGGCTTCACAGGTGCGGGTGGGGTTCGACCTCATGGCAGCCAAACTAGATGCCATAATTGGGTGTCTAAGTCTCATCAGGGACCACTTACACTCCCTAATGGACACCCACAGTCCGCCCCATGTCCTCCAACAATCCATGGCTGGCGTCGCTGGAGTCATGACTCAGAGACAACAACAACTGTCTACTCAGAGTGGCTACAGCGATGACATCCTTGATTTGTAAAACATAAGGAGGGTCATAGAGAACGAGGAGAGGATGCAAGCACAAAGAATGGCTACCACGGCTGAACACGAGAAAGCTGTAGATGGGATCTTCCATGCCCATCAGATCCTCATCATGGGAGTGATGCCACAAGACATGGCGCAGATGAATGCTGCTGCTACTGCCACATCCACATCTTCGGCACCTGATGTGTCAGTGTCACACAGTGCAGCAGACCAAACACCAGCACCCACTTGTGAGGCACATGAAACATCAGAGAACGAAGATGAGGATGAATCTGCCGTAGTGGTAAGAAGGAAGCAGTAGCACTCATCTCTGCCATATGTCTTGTTTCTGCTTGGTTCTGCCCTCTGCATCATGCCCTGGAATAACACCTTCCACCGTCCCCCGATACACTCTGCGACACTAACCTTGGACCTCGACATGGACTGCCATATTTTCTTTGCTTAACAGTGACACAGCAATCAGCCTGCGGACTGGACTCTTCCCCTCCCGAGTAACTTGTCAATACCTAAAGGACTCTGGCTGGCCCTCCACGGGGCAACATTGTAAAGTATTGTCTGCATGGCCCAGTACTAAGACAGCTTCAACACTCCACTGAACGTGAATAATACATACTAATACACATAGACGTGTCATGTCTATGATTAATCAAGTATGAAAGCATGAACTAATATAGGGGCAGTGATTCCCCCTTACGTCCATGTTGCTCATGCTGTGGGACTTGAGGCACAGGGTGTATCCCTGCATCGTGGTGGTATATATTTGCGCCCAAAAGAAGGCCTGTTGTCAACTGTAGGTCACAAAAACAGCCTATACGTAATGATTTGGTACACATGTGAAACGCTTATGAGTGGGATTATGTACTATCTTTGACACACAGAAATGGCATTTCGAATACGTGACACCCTAAACAGCCTCTCTGTACAGAGGTGACACACCCACCATCTATTTGCAAATTATGAGATTGTTAGCACAACATGTTGCACTTATACTTGTCAGAGTGATGTGCTTGTACAGAGGAGTATTTACAACAAGGGGTGGTGAGGGACAGAGTCTCTGAATTAAGCAGAAAGCTCTCACCCAGGCCAGGGACAGACTGATTTGCATATAGCCAGGTTCTGAG
The DNA here is from genome assembly GCF_964263255.1 of Lissotriton vulgaris. Taxonomy (NCBI): domain Eukaryota; kingdom Metazoa; phylum Chordata; class Amphibia; order Caudata; family Salamandridae; genus Lissotriton; species Lissotriton vulgaris. The sequence continues at coordinate 246,298,118 of NC_141685.1, forward strand.
CTGGGATGGGGCAGTGAGATAAATAACGGTGATGGATCAAGCCCTGATCTTTGGACTGGGTAAGAGTGGTCTGCTCAATTCAGACACTCTGTTCATCACCACCCCCTTTTGTAAATCGATTTTGGCCACTATAGGTGTGGCAGGGTATACTCAGACATGAGTCCCTTTCTCACTGCTCCATCAGGATTCAAGCAAGCCGGGCCGAAGAGGCTGAAATGCCAGAAACCGGTCCCCGGTAGCTTGTCTCCTTTCTGGTAAAGAATTGGCTTGGTAGTTTAGTCTGCCCTGTTCCCATGATGCACTGGGCCAGGGACAGACTGATTTGCATATAGCCAGGTTCTGAGCTGGGATGGGGCAGTGAGATAAATAACGGTGATGGATCAAGCCCTGATCTTTGGACTGGGTAAGAGTGGTCTGCTCAATTCAGACACTCTGTTCATCACCACCCCCTTTTGTAAATCGATTTTGGCCACTATAGGTGTGGCAGGGTATACTCAGATATGAGTCCCTTTCTCACTGCTCCATCAGGATTCAAGCAAGCCGGGCCGAAGAGGCTGAAATGCCAGAAACCGGTCCCCGGTAGCTTGTCTCCTTTCTGGTAAAGAATTGGCTTGGTAGTTTAGTCTGCCCTGTTCCCATGATGCACTGGGCCAGGGACAGACTGATTTGCATATAGCCAGGTTCTGAGCTGGGATGGGGCAGTGAGATAAATAACGGTGATGGATCAAGCCCTGATCTTTGGACTGGGTAAGAGTGGTCTGCTCAATTCAGACACTCTGTTCATCACCACCCCCTTTTGTAAATCGATTTTGGCCACTATAGGTGTGGCAGGGTATACTCAGACATGAGTCCCTTTCTCACTGCTCCATCAGGATTCAAGCAAGCCGGGCCGAAGAGGCTGAAATGCCAGAAACCGGTCCCCGGTAGCTTGTCTCCTTTCTGGTAAAGAATTGGCTTGGTAGTTTAGTCTGCCCTGTTCCCATGATGCACTGGGCCAGGGACAGACTGATTTGCATATAGCCAGGTTCTGAGCTGGGATGGGGCAGTGAGATAAATAACGGTGATGGATCAAGCCCTGATCTTTGGACTGGGTAAGAGTGGTCTGCTCAATTCAGACACTCTGTTCATCACCACCCCCTTTTGTAAATCGATTTTGGCCACTATAGGTGTGGCAGGGTATACTCAGACATGAGTCCCTTTCTCACTGCTCCATCAGGATTCAAGCAAGCCGGGCCGAAGAGGCTGAAATGCCAGATCCGGTCCCCGGTAGCTTGTCTCCTTTCTGGTAAAGAATTGGCTTGGTAGTTTAGTCTGCCCTGTTCCCATGATGCACTGGGCCAGGGACAGACTGATTTGCATATAGCCAGGTTCTGAGCTGGGATGGGGCAGTGAGATAAATAACGGTGATGGATCAAGCCCTGATCTTTGGACTGGGTAAGAGTGGTCTGCTCAATTCAGACACTCTGTTCATCACCACCCCCTTTTGTAAATCGATTTTGGCCACTATAGGTGTGGCAGGGTATACTCAGACATGAGTCCCTTTCTCACTGCTCCATCAGGATTCAAGCAAGCCGGGCCGAAGAGGCTGAAATGCCAGAAACCGGTCCCCGGTAGCTTGTCTCCTTTCTGGTAAAGAATTGGCTTGGTAGTTTAGTCTGCCCTGTTCCCATGATGCACTGGGCCAGGGACAGACTGATTTGCATATAGCCAGGTTCTGAGCTGGGATGGGGCAGTGAGATAAATAACGGTGATGGATCAAGCCCTGATCTTTGGACTGGGTAAGAGTGGTCGGCTCAATTCAGACACTCTGTTCATCACCACCCCCCTTTGGTAAATCGATTTTGGCCACTATAGGTGTGGCAGGGTATACTCAGACATGAGTCCCTTTCTCACTGCTCCATCAGGATTCAAGCAAGCCGGGCCGAAGAGGCTGAAATGCCAGAAACCGGTCCCCGGTAGCTTGTCTCCTTTCTGGTAAAGAATTGGCTTGGTAGTTTAGTCTGCCCTGTTCCCATGATGCACTGGGCCAGGGACAGACTGATTTGCATATAGCCAGGTTCTGAGCTGGGATGGGGCAGTGAGATAAATAACGGTGATGGATCAAGCCCTGATCTTTGGACTGGGTAAGAGTGGTCTGCTCAATTCAGACACTCTGTTCATCACCACCCCCTTTTGTAAATCGATTTTGGCCACTATAGGTGTGGCAGAGTATACTCAGACATGAGTCCCTTTCTCACTGCTCCATCAGGATTCAAGCAAGCCGGGCCGAAGAGGCTGAAATGCCAGAAACCGGTCCCCGGTAGCTTGTCTCCTTTCTGGTAAAGAATTGGCTTGGTAGTTTAGTCTGCCCTGTTCCCATGATGCACTGGGCCAGGGACAGACTGATTTGCATATAGCCAGGTTCTGAGCTGGGATGGGGCAGTGAGATAAATAACGGTGATGGATCAAGCCCTGATCTTTGGACTGGGTAAGAGTGGTCTGCTCAATTCAGACACTCTGTTCATCACCACCCCCTTTTGTAAATCGATTTTGGCCACTATAGGTGTGGCAGGGTATACTCAGACATGAGTCCCTTTCTCACTGCTACATCAGGATTCAAGCAAGCCGGGCCGAAGAGGCTGAAATGCCAGAAACCGGTCCCCGGTAGCTTGTCTCCTTTCTGGTAAAGAATTGGCTTGGTAGTTTAGTCTGCCCTGTTCCCATGATGCACTGGGCCAGGGACAGACTGATTTGCATATAGCCAGGTTCTGAGCTGGGATGGGGCAGTGAGATAAATAACGGTGATGGATCAAGCCCTGATCTTTGGACTGGGTAAGAGTGGTCTGCTCAATTCAGACACTCTGTTCATCACCACCCCCTTTTGTAAATCGATTTTGGCCACTATAGGTGTGGCAGGGTATACTCAGACATGAGTCCCTTTCTCACTGCTCCATCAGGATTCAAGCAAGCCGGGCCGAAGAGGCTGAAATGCCAGAAACCGGTCCCCGGTAGCTTGTCTCCTTTCTGGTAAAGAATTGGCTTGGTAGTTTAGTCTGCCCTGTTCCCATGATGCACTGGGCCAGGGACAGACTGATTTGCATATAGCCAGGTTCTGAGCTGGGATGGGGCAGTGAGATAAATAACGGTGATGGATCAAGCCCTGATCTTTGGACTGGGTAAGAGTGGTCTGCTCAATTCAGACACTCTGTTCATCACCACCCCCTTTTGTAAATCGATTTTGGCCACTATAGGTGTGGCAGGGTATACTCAGATATGAGTCCCTTTCTCACTGCTCCATCAGGATTCAAGCAAGCCGGGCCGAAGAGGCTGAAATGCCAGAAACCGGTCCCCGGTAGCTTGTCTCCTTTCTGGTAAAGAATTGGCTTGGTAGTTTAGTCTGCCCTGTTCCCATGATGCACTGGGCCAGGGACAGACTGATTTGCATATAGCCAGGTTCTGAGCTGGGATGGGGCAGTGAGATAAATAACGGTGATGGATCAAGCCCTGATCTTTGGACTGGGTAAGAGTGGTCTGCTCAATTCAGACACTCTGTTCATCACCACCCCCTTTTGTAAATCGATTTTGGCCACTATAGGTGTGGCAGGGTATACTCAGACATGAGTCCCTTTCTCACTGCTCCATCAGGATTCAAGCAAGCCGGGCCGAAGAGGCTGAAATGCCAGAAACCGGTCCCCGGTAGCTTGTCTCCTTTCTGGTAAAGAATTGGCTTGGTAGTTTAGTCTGCCCTGTTCCCATGATGCACTGGGCCAGGGACAGACTGATTTGCATATAGCCAGGTTCTGAGCTGGGATGGGGCAGTGAGATAAATAACGGTGATGGATCAAGCCCTGATCTTTGGACTGGGTAAGAGTGGTCTGCTCAATTCAGACACTCTGTTCATCACCACCCCCTTTTGTAAATCGATTTTGGCCACTATAGGTGTGGCAGGGTATACTCAGACATGAGTCCCTTTCTCACTGCTCCATCAGGATTCAAGCAAGCCGGGCCGAAGAGGCTGAAATGCCAGATCCGGTCCCCGGTAGCTTGTCTCCTTTCTGGTAAAGAATTGGCTTGGTAGTTTAGTCTGCCCTGTTCCCATGATGCACTGGGCCAGGGACAGACTGATTTGCATATAGCCAGGTTCTGAGCTGGGATGGGGCAGTGAGATAAATAACGGTGATGGATCAAGCCCTGATCTTTGGACTGGGTAAGAGTGGTCTGCTCAATTCAGACACTCTGTTCATCACCACCCCCTTTTGTAAATCGATTTTGGCCACTATAGGTGTGGCAGGGTATACTCAGACATGAGTCCCTTTCTCACTGCTCCATCAGGATTCAAGCAAGCCGGGCCGAAGAGGCTGAAATGCCAGAAACCGGTCCCCGGTAGCTTGTCTCCTTTCTGGTAAAGAATTGGCTTGGTAGTTTAGTCTGCCCTGTTCCCATGATGCACTGGGCCAGGGACAGACTGATTTGCATATAGCCAGGTTCTGAGCTGGGATGGGGCAGTGAGATAAATAACGGTGATGGATCAAGCCCTGATCTTTGGACTGGGTAAGAGTGGTCGGCTCAATTCAGACACTCTGTTCATCACCACCCCCCTTTGGTAAATCGATTTTGGCCACTATAGGTGTGGCAGGGTATACTCAGACATGAGTCCCTTTCTCACTGCTCCATCAGGATTCAAGCAAGCCGGGCCGAAGAGGCTGAAATGCCAGAAACCGGTCCCCGGTAGCTTGTCTCCTTTCTGGTAAAGAATTGGCTTGGTAGTTTAGTCTGCCCTGTTCCCATGATGCACTGGGCCAGGGACAGACTGATTTGCATATAGCCAGGTTCTGAGCTGGGATGGGGCAGTGAGATAAATAACGGTGATGGATCAAGCCCTGATCTTTGAACTGGGTAAGAGTGGTCTGCTCAATTCAGACACTCTGTTCATCACCACCCCCTTTTGTAAATCGATTTTGGCCACTATAGGTGTGGCAGAGTATACTCAGACATGAGTCCCTTTCTCACTGCTCCATCAGGATTCAAGCAAGCCGGGCCGAAGAGGCTGAAATGCCAGAAACCGGTCCCCGGTAGCTTGTCTCCTTTCTGGTAAAGAATTGGCTTGGTAGTTTAGTCTGCCCTGTTCCCATGATGCACTGGGCCAGGGACAGACTGATTTGCATATAGCCAGGTTCTGAGCTGGGATGGGGCAGTGAGATAAATAACGGTGATGGATCAAGCCCTGATCTTTGGACTGGGTAAGAGTGGTCTGCTCAATTCAGACACTCTGTTCATCACCACCCCCTTTTGTAAATCGATTTTGGCCACTATAGGTGTGGCAGGGTATACTCAGACATGAGTCCCTTTCTCACTGCTACATCAGGATTCAAGCAAGCCGGGCCGAAGAGGCTGAAATGCCAGAAACCGGTCCCCGGTAGCTTGTCTCCTTTCTGGTAAAGAATTGGCTTGGTAGTTTAGTCTGCCCTGTTCCCATGATGCACTGGGCCAGGGACAGACTGATTTGCATATAGCCAGGTTCTGAGCTGGGATGGGGCAGTGAGATAAATAACGGTGATGGATCAAGCCCTGATCTTTGGACTGGGTAAGAGTGGTCTGCTCAATTCAGACACTCTGTTCATCACCACCCCCTTTTGTAAATCGATTTTGGCCACTATAGGTGTGGCAGGGTATACTCAGACATGAGTCCCTTTCTCACTGCTCCATCAGGATTCAAGCAAGCCGGGCCGAAGAGGCTGAAATGCCAGAAACCGGTCCCCGGTAGCTTGTCTCCTTTCTGGTAAAGAATTGGCTTGGTAGTTTAGTCTGCCCTGTTCCCATGATGCACTGGGCCAGGGACAGACTGATTTGCATATAGCCAGGTTCTGAGCTGGGATGGGGCAGTGAGATAAATAACGGTGATGGATCAAGCCCTGATCTTTGGACTGGGTAAGAGTGGTCTGCTCAATTCAGACACTCTGTTCATCACCACCCCCTTTTGTAAATCGATTTTGGCCACTATAGGTGTGGCAGGGTATACTCAGACATGAGTCCCTTTCTCACTGCTCCATCAGGATTCAAGCAAGCCGGGCCGAAGAGGCTGAAATGCCAGAAAACGGTCCCCGGTAGCTTGTCTCCTTTCTGGTAAAGAATTGGCTTGGTAGTTTAGTCTGCCCTGTTCCCATGATGCACTGGGCCAGGGACAGACTGATTTGCATATAGCCAGGTTCTGAGCTGGGATGGGGCAGTGAGATAAATAACGGTGATGGATCAAGCCCTGATCTTTGGACTGGGTAAGAGTGGTCTGCTCAATTCAGACACTCTGTTCATCACCACCCCCTTTTGTAAATCGATTTTGGCCACTATAGGTGTGGCAGGGTATACTCAGACATGAGTCCCTTTCTCACTGCTCCATCAGGATTCAAGCAAGCCGGGCCGAAGAGGCTGAAATGCCAGAAACCGGTCCCCGGTAGCTTGTCTCCTTTCTGGTAAAGAATTGGCTTGGTAGTTTAGTCTGCCCTGTTCCCATGATGCACTGGGCCAGGGACAGACTGATTTGCATATAGCCAGGTTCTGAGCTGGGATGGGGCAGTGAGATAAATAACGGTGATGGATCAAGCCCTGATCTTTGGACTGGGTAAGAGTGGTCTGCTCAATTCAGACACTCTGTTCATCACCACCCCCTTTTGTACAGAGGAGTGACATGCACATAGGGAATGTGTGTTGTAATAAATGTATTTGCACATGCTGTGCCTGTGGTCATTTTGTACTGTCCAATGATTGCTAAGGTATGTGACAAAGTGACGTCCTCATGTGAAGAAATTGTCAATGATGGTGTTCCTACGGGCTATTCCTGCTGCGGCTGCAGTGGGGTGTGGTCCACCTGCCTCATCTTCCTCATCATCGTCCGGTGCATCTGTCACTTGTATCTATAGGGCATTGGTGAGTACACATATGTTGTGCAACAGAGAACATGCAACGATCATCTTGCACACGATGTCTAGGCTGTACAAGAGTCTTCCACCTGTGATGTCCAGGCACCTGAAACGTGACTTCAACACACCACGATGCCCCTGGTGCGTTTGTGGGCCGCATTGTACTGCCTGTAGGCCTGTGTGTTCGGGGCTCGGAGGGGTGTCATCATACAAGGGCAGAGTGCATGTCCTTGATCACCTGTGACAGTGCAGAGAGACACAAGTCAATAGTTGGTTCTGCATGATGTGTTGGCAGGCTCAATGGTTCATTGGTGTGTGATATGTGTGACATAGTGATTCCTCTTTGACATGTACTGCTTGTAGTAAATGAGCGGCATCAAAGTGTATTACGTAGCCTCACTGCGGCTCCTCCCTCCACCGAGCCTATTTACTAGTGTGCGCAGTGCGGTTGCATCACTTGCACTCCTATGGCACACTATTGTCCTGCATGTCTGTGCATGTCCACAAGCCTGACAATGACACTGTGATGTTGTGCGTTGAAGTTGGGCGGTCACGTGTGTGTAGGCCTATGGTAAGGATAGAGCAGAAACAGATGTATAGTTCATGGCTGGCTGAACTCGGGATGCAGTTGAGGGTAGTACTTTGGCTTATGCTGCGGTAATAGTGACACACACAATAGTTGGCATGTATGGTCCCAGACCTCGAGCGTGCTTGTGCTCCTTCATTTACCCCTTTGGCCGGGCCTGCACTCCGGGGGCATGCTGCATTGCAACATTGTCCATTGCGGGACGGGTGGTGCGACACTACAACAGAGACACACGCATTAGTTACTTCCTTGGCAAGGCCAAAACTTAACCACACCCATGGCCCCGAGTTGATTAACCACACCCCTAACCCGGACTGTCGTACACCAGTCCACTCGCTTACTTTTACGGGGGGTACAACACAGCTACATGTCCAAGGTCTTCCCCACTGGCTAAGGTGACATGGTTGCATCCACTGTCCACTACACTCCAAACACCAGCAGTATATGTCAACATGGATATGTCTGTGGTTTGCATACTGCAGTCTGGCCAGCACATCCATACCACACTTGGCATTGTGTACATTCTCATTTGGAAAGACAGGAAATTAGGAACAAGGTTATCTTATGGACATGAACTGACATCAGACATAAACGACTATATACTGCCAGCCTCAAAGCTCTGGTTGATGATGGACTGTCCGAAGATGAGGGAATTATGCACACTGCCTGGGTACTTGGCGACAACATTGGTGAAGAGACCCCGGTGGTCCACTATTGCCTGCTCATTGATGGAATGTGTGTACTTTCTGTTGCGGTAATTGTGTACAGTGTCGGCAGGGGGCACCAGTAGGACATGTGTGCAGTCAATTGCCCCTAACATGTACGGGAAGCCAGCTGTGGCGTAGAAGCCTTGCTTGGTCTCCAGCTGTTCCTACGCAGTGTGGGGGAAGTGAAGGTGCCGGGGTACCAAGCTCATGATGGCATCCAAGACAGGTGTGGGGAACTCTGATAGGGCTAGTTGTGAGACTCCTCCGACTCTGCCGGTTGTTGGTTGGAAGGTACCAGAGGCCAACAGATGCAGCACAGCCAGCAGCTTTGTCTGCAGAGGGATGTTGGTACCGTCAGCCTGTGAGCAATGATGGTCAGGATGCAGAGGATGGTTGTCCTTTGAGCCTGTAGTGGGCAATGACATCCTCTGGTGTCAAGTCTGGGAGGCTGGTGCGTTTTCTGAAGGTCTGCTGTCTTTGTCTGCGCTGCCTCTGTGGTAGTCCGGGGGGTTGATGGCGGGCCTGGGGGTGGTGGCGGTGGGTGTTGTGGCCCTCTTGGGTGTCTGGCCTGCATGTTCAGTTGCTCGGGCATCTGTTGTTCTTCAGGTGTGGCTCTGGGCTGGGCTACATTTTATGGTGCAGGTTGTCGTCCGACTTTACACCAGGTAAGAGCAGGTGTTAAATCCCTGCTGCTAACGCACCTTATCCCATTTTTGGGATCTTATCGTCAATCTGGATGGTCGTTGAGAATGTTGCGAAGTGGTGTTGTTGCGGCTTTTTGCACAGGAACGCCTACTCTGCATATCATTAGCGTTAGTTGCCGGTGTCATCTGTGGCGATGTTTTAAAACTGGTGATATCGTCTGTTAGCACCAGCTTGTGAATAGGGCGATACATTTATTGCCACTTTGGCTGCAATAAAGTGCCGCTAACTCGGTGATAAGTCCTTGAGAATATGCCCCAAAGGTTTATCCATCCAAGTAATACCCCAGTAACGCCCCGTTGACGCTAAGCAATGCCAAGCAGCATAAACTGTTTTTTGTGACATTAAAGAGGCATCTTTCCAAGAGAAAATGCTTTTTTCAGCTGAAAAGTACATACCATGTCATGTGCCAGTTTGTGTTGGCACAGGGCCTAAGGTTCCCACATTCCCCAGAGAAAAATACTGGCATTGATAAGTTCACCTTTTAAGATTCTGGGAAGGCCCAGGCATGATACATAAATAGAAATGTAATTACAGTTGTACTTATTTTACTTGTAATTACTGTTTGAAGTGTGTAATGGAAACGGATAAATAATTATGACGTTAGACGATATTTTGAACAGCCCCGTCCCAGAACCCTATCAAGGCTTTATTAACACAGGGTTAAACTTTTTATTGGGTTAAACTTCCAATTATCTTAAATGTAAACACACGTATACATGTATCTTTGGTGGTCATGACCCGCTAAATCGTAACACAGTCACAACGCAGCTTTGTTCTTTTATTCACAGTCAGATTGAGGCGCACGGACAATCGGTCACCAGCAGCCCCGGTAACAAAAATTATGTTTCCGAAATCTCTTGATATCGATTCCGCACAAAGAGCTCCAGGTTGCCCCGAAGCTCCCTGTGTGCCACTCACGGCAGAAACCCTTTTTACAATGGCGCTCTGGGTAAAACACTCCGGCTGACGGCTAGTTTTATGTCTGTTAGCGCGAGTACAAAATGTAATTTAATGACACACCACACCGAATTCGAGTTCGTTTAAGGAATATAATGAGCATGCTTAACATACTTTTGGGTCTTCAGCTGAATTTTAAAAATAATTCGGTAAACAACACTGCCCGATATGCAAATCACCATTGCATGCTGGGAAAAAAGAATGCTTGGCGGCCTGTCGCAACGGGGTGGCCTACCCTGGTCTGTTCCATCTTCGCCACCAGATTTGAAATGTGATGTTTACGGAGGATCGCACTCACTGTCACGACTCCGGGATTTAATCATTTTCGAACACATGCCGAGTCACTCTTTTCTGTGTCGAAATAACTGGGTATAAATATGGTTGCTGTCCTCTTGTGGAATCCACTCTGGAAACGGTTTCTTGTACCATGCACCCTGGGACTTGTAGTCCTTGTTTTGTACTGGCTTAACAGGATTATAGAGGACAAATCACAAGTCTTTATATATTGGAAATGACTCTTTACTGGAAGTCTTAGAGTCCGCTGCAGTCTTAAGTTTGGTAGCTGGCTGGGTGTCATCAGCCATCCTACGACACCTGCCTGCCCACAGAAACAAGCTACGTGTTGTGGTGCACAAGCAGAGAACAGGCGCCATGATAGAATGGGACATTGAGGCAGAAAACCTACGGACGACGGCGGCCATGTTATGGGACAGAGCGGCTGTAAACAGTACCGTAACAGTTTTGCCCACTCATGGACAACGCAGACTAAACAGAAAAGCATACTAAACTGAAAAGCAAGAAACAACAAGCATTGGCATAGCCAATAGGTCTCGCCTTCTTCGGGACTTTACAAGTGTTTAGATATTGTTGTATGCTGCTTGCGTGCGTCCCAGCACGCAAGCTTCCAGAATGTGGAATGTTCTGACTCCGTTCTGGGTCAGTTGGAGCTGGACTGCCTTTGCGGGCAGTTGGTGGTTGTTAAGCTGTCTCTGCTCCTGAATAAACCTTCCTGACGAGACTACTCTATGTGTGGACCTTCCTGTCATTTCTAACATACTGGCGACAGTGGGAGCAACCTTGTGAAAAGAAAGAGTCTACAGGTTGAAAGGAGAGCAGCGCAGCGTTCACGAGCGAGCCAACTGGAAGTAAGACTTTTATTCCATTTAAAAATTGTGTGGATGCGCACTGATAGCGCCAGCGGCGGGTAAAAGAAGGCTAAAAGTGCATTGAGGGCACCTGCGGCAGTGTAGGACTAACTTTAAAATTTGAATATTGAGCGAGCGCAATGACCGTTTTCAGCGGCGGAATTCAGTCAGTGCACTTGATGGCACCCGCGGCTGGCATCCTTTAAAAAACCACACGGAAAGGGGAAATTTACTGAAAGGGAAGAGAACCTTTAATAGAAACGTTGTGAAATAAAAACTCACTTGATAACGCTCGAGCGCATCGGAAAACCATCTGCGCAGTAGAACGTCGATGTTCACCGTGTTCTTTCTTCCTGCTGCTCTGACGTCACGATCAGGTCACCAGTCAATCGACAATTCCCGCAGTGCATTCTGGGTGTGACGCTTCACATCTTCTTTGTTTTCAGCCATTTTGGTTTGGGAAAGTTTGAGGAGCTTGCTGAGCAGCATATATTTTTACGGGAAAACGTTTGTAACAACTTAAAGTTACACAATGGTGTAGTGTAAAGTTAAATGTATTAATCCACGTATAGGAAAAGTGAATTTTATTTATTTATTTTTTATTTATTTTTTTTTTTTTAAAAAGGAAGATTGTTTATTTATTTGGTAAAGAAACTCCAACAACCATGGCAAATATCATGGTTCCACCGCATTTTTTACCAGTGGCAGGAGAGCCAAAAATGGATTGGGATTTGTGGTATCCCATGTTTTTGGCCTATGTCAGTGTTTTAGAGGAGGAAGGCTGCTCTGCAAAAAGGAAATTAGATTTACTACGTTTGTCTTTAGGTGGCCAAGGGCTAAAGGAGTTATCGGATTTGCCTCCTTTGGAAGACTCTAGCTCTGACACAGATCCTTTTGAAATTGCTGTAAAGCAACTTACCATAAGATTTGGGAAAAAAGTGAACACAGTAATGGAACGTTTTAAATTTTACTCAAGAGCGCAAAAGGAAAACGAATCTATTGAGAACTACATATCTGCATTACGTGCTCTAGCTGGTTCCTGTGCTTTCGACACAATTAACTATGAACAGGTGCTTAGGGACCAGATCATGATGAAGACTAAGAGCAAGAAGATACAGGAAAGATTGTGGTTAGGAACGGAGACTTCACTGAAGGCAGTAGTCAACATAGCCAAAGGGATCGAACAGTCAGAAAAGTTTGTGTCTGAAATAAGAAGTCAGAGTCAGAGTGTTTCAGTAAAGATTCAAGAAGCTGTACCTGAAGTTTCTGTCGTGAGAGGTCAAGCTTTTCAAAAGAAATCTGTTGTACCCATTTTCAAAAGAGAAGGTTTCATGAGAGAAAACAGGTTTAATGAAGGTTCCATGAAGGAAAACAGGTTTAATAATAGACGCACTTTCATTATCTGTTATAGATGCGGGAGTTTTGACCATGTGGGGAATTTTAAAAGTTGTCCTGCTCTTAATAAGATTTGTGTAAAATGCAAAAAGACAGGTCATTTTGGGAAAATGTGTCGTTCACCCCAAAAAGTTAATTGTATCTCTGTAGATGAAGAGGAGTTTGAAGCTGAATTTAGCGAATTCAACTGTATTTCTTGTATATCCTCTGACGAATGCAAAAGCTTTCCTTCTGCCTTATTTCACATTGATGGTAGGGAGGTTTCCATGTTAGTTGATTCCTGTGCATGGTACTCCATTATTGGGAAAGAAGTCTTTGAAGAATTGTGGCCTAATAGGGAATTCACTTGTCCCGATATCAAACCTGGTAGCTACACTGGGCACAAGATTGGATTAATTGGGTATTTTTGGGCAAAGGTTGAATTTAAAGACAGGTTCACTCAAGCTAAAATATATATCGCAAACAAAGGGGAGTCGCTTTTAGGCTGGCCCCATCAGAAAGAGATGGGCATTAAATTAGATCCCAATGCCTCACCCCCTGTATATATTGACCCAAGTATTCCTTGGCCTGTTTGCATGGTTGCCCCGAGTGACAATGAATTTGTAGATAGCATCAAAAAGGAATTCCCAAAAGTATTTAATGGGAAGTTAGGAGAGTATGCCCAATTCAAACATAGGATTATTCTTAAGGACAATGCGGTACCTGTGAGGCATAGAGTCAGGAATGTACCTTTGGCCTATCGTAGCAAAATGAAAGGGATTCTTGACGATTTAGTTAAATCAAATATCATTGAACCTATCGAGTCTTCTCCTTGGGTTTCCCCCATTGTTCTGTCCTTGAAGGCCAATGGCGAGCTCCGCCTATGTGTGGACCTTCGAAGCCTTAATAAAGAGATATGGTCTGACATGCATCCCTTACCCAAAATCAATGAGCTTATTTCCACTCTCTCTGGTGCAAGCGTATTCACTACTTTAGATCTTGCTAGTGCATACCACCAGGTTGTCTTGCATGAGGATTCTAGGAATCTTACAGCTTTTGTAACTCCTGAGGGTATGTTTCGCTATTTACGGATGCCGTTTGGCCTGGCCAGTGCCGCATCAGTGTTTCAGCGCTTGATGAAGGAAGTGTTGAGTGGATGTGATGGGGCTATCGCATTCCAGGACGACATTTTGGTTTTTGGCTGTGATGTGATAGAACATGATAAGAATCTTAAGGCTGTATTGGGAGGGATACAATCAAAAGGTCTGACCCTCAAGTTTGCTAAGTGCAAATTCAGACAGGAAAAGGTAGATTATCTGGGACATGAGATTTCCAAGGAAGGGATAAAACCTAAATTCGATCATATTTCCAGTATCTCAAAGGCCCCTCCTCCTACCAATAAGGAACAATTGTTTTCATTTCTTGGTTTAACTGAATACTTTAGCAAATTTGTAAAGAACTATGCTTCAAAAGTGGCTTCACTTCGTCTGTTACTAAAAAAAAATGAAAAATTTGTTTGGGGTAATGAACAGCAACTGCAATTTGATGTGTTAAAAAAGGAAATTTGTTCTGCTCCTTTCTTGAAACCTTTTGTTGTGGGTCAAGAATGTATTGTTTCAGTTGATGCATGCAATACTGGGTTGGGGGCAGTTCTGATGCAGAAAGGTTTGGGTGAAGAAAGTATTATCTCTTATGCTTCAAGGACATTGAAAGGTGCTGAGAGTAACTATTCAACTATTGAAAAAGAGTTGTTAGCATGTACCTGGGCAGCACAGCATTTCCGACAATTTTTGTGGGGCACTAAATTTGTACTTCGTACCGACCACAAGCCATTAGTGAGTATGTTGGCTGCGGGAGGTGGTAGGATTCTAACAGCCCGTTTGGCCAGGTTGGCGGCCAAACTACAGGAGTATCAATGCACTGTGGAGTATATCCCCGGAAGACTAAACGTGCATGCTGACTGCATGTCCAGGTTAGCTTTACCTCATCACGAGGTTGAACACTCTGATGAGTGTGACGTGGCTTACACTATGAAAGACATTAATGTGGATGATACAGAAGTCATCAGTGAAAATTCTTGGGAGGAAGCAATGTCTGAGGACGATACTTTGGGTTTGGTCATTTCTTATCTTAAATGTGGTTGGCCTGAAGAAAGGAAGTTGACGGGTGAAATAAGTTCCTTCTTTAAAGTCAAGGATGAGCTCATGTGTTTTAATAACATTATAACCAGGGGTGACAAGATCATTCCTCCTGTGTCAGTCAGGGAAAAATTAATAAAGATTGCTCACGAGGGTCATATGGGCATGTCCACCACCAAGAGGAGGCTTAGGGAGTACTATTGGTGGCCTTCTTTAGATGCCATTGTGGATAGATGGGTCAGGGATTGCGAATCCTGTTCCAGTAGTGATAAGAGTGTCAAACCTTTGTCTTCCACTATCACTCCCATTGAGTATGCTGAAGGTCCATGGAGAAGGTTAGGGATTGATATCATCGGGCCTTTGAATTTGCCTGGTTGTAAGGAGGTTTACGGTTTAGTTCTTGTTGACTATTTTTCGAAGTGGCCAGAGGTCAAAATCGTTGAAAGGATCACCTCCAGGCAGGTCATTGATTTCCTTAACAATGTTTTTAGTCGGGAGGGCCTTCCTTCTGAGATTATTTCAGATAATGGAACGCAGTTTACTAGCAGTGAGATTGAAACATTTTTTAAAGAACATGGTATATCTCACAAGAGGGTCTCTAATTATAATCCTCAAGCTAATGGCCAGACCGAGCGCTTTAATAGAGTGGTCAAAGAATCCATTCAGTTAGCGGTCAGAAATGATTTGAATTGGAGAAAAGCATTATGTGCCACCTTGCTTACTTATCGTACTTCACCTAATTCGGTGACGGGGTGTTCCCCTTTTGAATTACTAAGAGGTCGCAAACCTGGATCCAAGCTATTACCTTGGTGGTTGAAATCCAATGGCCCCGTTGTGTCTGCTTTCAGTGCAAAGGAAATGGGTGAACGTGTCAAAAATTATCAAGAGAAAATGGGAAAATGTTCTGTGAAAAGCGTCTCACGCCACAAGGTCAAAGTTGGCGACCTTGTGCGTGTGAAATTTGGTAATTCATCTGCCAGGAATTGGGCTAGGTGGTCGGATCCTGTTAGAGTGATTGAAGTATTTAGTAAGGCTGTACGTGTTGAAGGGGGGAAAATTTGGAATTTCAGACGTGTCTCTGTTGTTAGATCTGACAAGTTGTTAAAGAATACTAGGAAATGTTTTTCTCATTCTTATGCTGAGGATAATGATCAATTGTTTTTAGATGATTTCAATACTATGCAAAACTCACAGGAGTCTTTACCTATCAATTCTGATGTACCTGTTGTCACCACCCTTGGGCCGCAGGAGATCTCCAATGACTCTGATGGTTTAGTTGATGTCATTGAATTGGGATCTGTGGCTCAAGATGAGTCTGTGCATAGAGCTGCAGACGTGGTTCCCAGAAGGAGTGTACGTGTCCCGCGTCCACCTGCAAAAATGAAAGATTATGTTTGTTCTTAGTTTTTTTTGTTTTTTTTTTTGTGTATTTGGGGGGGGAGGTGTGTTGTATGCTGCTTGCGTGCGTCCCAGCACGCAAGCTTCCAGAATGTGGAATGTTCTGACTCCGTTCTGGGTCAGTTGGAGCTGGACTGCCTTTGCGGGCAGTTGGTGGTTGTTAAGCTGTCTCTCCTCCTGAATAAACCTTCCTGACGAGACTACTCTATGTGTGGACCTTCCTGTCATTTCTAACAGATATGCAGCACATTATCCTGGGTGCGGTGCCGCCAGGGACTGAATATCTATACAATTGCTACACAGTGGTTCATGCAGTTTGATACTACTGGGAAGTGTGTGTAAAATGCAACTTTTAAAATGCACTGTCTCTCTTTTTTGATGGAGACATTGGTCTTTAAAAAGTAGGGGGCAGATTTACGACTTCTGGTCATCGATGCTGATGCGCTAGAAGAGTTGCGACGCATCTGCCCACCCGTGTGCCACCACTAATGCGCTGTATTTACAATTCAGCGCACTCTGGCACTCGGATGGGCAGATGCGTGACGCATCCCCGGCGGAAATGCGTCAAGCGCGACGCAGCTCCAGCAAGGCTCGGGGGCGCCCTATCTATAACATGCTGCGTCAATCCTTCCTCCTGCTTCAAGCAGGCGCAGGGTTTTGACGCAGCCTGGCCCTAAAAGGGACTGAGTGAAATCTTGTAGATTTCACTCAGCCACTTTTAGGAGGCGTTCCTGCACCGGAACACCACTGTTGTGTTCTAGTTTATTCACGCCTGTGGCGCAACAGGCGTGCAGCATGACCATCATGTGACCCATCTAATAAAAGGGGCCTCCGCACGTAAGTACGCCAGTTGGCAACAACGTGGATAGCCATTAACAGTCACCCAGTCTCCGTGTGGTTATTTACACAAGCAGGGCCACGCGTTAGGCCTAGCCAGCCCCAGGTGCCCCATGAGTATAGGGAATGTCCCGACACAACAACTGGCGACGAGGGTGGGCGTACCCTCGCTGTATGTGCAGCACCTGCCCCGCTGAGGCGGCCGCGAGCTCTGCCATCGGCTCGCGGCGCTCATGCCTTGCATCCCACATGCGGTGCGACTGCGCGTCGAGAATCCTGGCCGAGGACTCTGGCAACAGCGGTGTGGTCAGGTGAGCCGCAGTGCCGCGCCGACGTGCCCGCTCACTCTGCGCCGCACTCTACGTCCCCATCCATCGCTGCAGAGCGGAGGCTCGAAGTCAGGGACCTCCGGTGCCCACACCGGCTGCCCTCATGACGAGGCGGCCTAGTCCCGGGTAGCGCAGCATCCCGGCAGGCGGCCGATGCGTGAAGCGCGCTACCGGGCGCGATCAAGAGGGAACTCCGCTGGGTACCTCCGTGCGGGCCGCGCAGTGCCTCAAGGGGTGCGGACTCCATCCCGAGGCTCACAACGCCGCAAAGGGGGAGCCAGGTGTCCCGCTTTGAGAGGGAAGACCCAACCGTACTGACGCCAGGCAAGAGGCAGCACACAGAGGAATAGCGCGTCGTCACACAAAAGACACACAGGGCCCCAACAAAACACGTCGTGGTAACACTCACACGACAAAGGAAAAAGGCCGCCTCCTCACGAAGCACCGAGGCCTCCAACCGCCAACAAGCACTGGCAAGTGCAAGGGCAACTAAAACCGGAAGAACCAGAGAACGACTACAAACGTCCTTCCAGTACATCGTGCCCTCTCACCTACAACATGGCCACAATACCTCCCATTGAGCCGTTCCTGGTGGAGAGGTCGCCGTCATCACTGGCTCCAAAATGGAAAGATTGGGTAGATCGGTAATTGATCTTCTTCGAAGCCACCAAGGTCCACAAAGACCAGACACGAGCCATGGTGCTCCGCCTAGGGGGAAAGGATGTCCACAATATTGCCAAAACTCTAGTGGAAGTTCCGCCAAAAAATCACCACTCACTCATAAATGCACTGAACGCCTACTTTGAGCCCATGGCCACTCAGGACTGTGAGAGGTTCATCTTCAGGCAATCCCGACAGCTGCTGGAGGAGTCGCTGGACACATACCATGCCCGGCTAAAAAGCCTGTCATCAACCTGTGGGTTTGCGGACGCCACTGAAGAAATAAGAGGACAGCTCATTCAGGGATGTGCGTCCGCCAAATTCCGAGAACGCATATTAGAGGAGTCAGGGAAACCCCTAGCGGACATTCTAACATTAGGTCAGACCAAGGAATTGTCGAAAGCCCGAGCAGCCCATATGGAAGCCGCCCTCCAAGCGCCGGTAAAGGCCGAACCAGTCAACAAAGTAACAGTCAAATCACCAACAAAGTGGAACAAGAAAAACACGGGGGCTGCTACAGGAACGACTGTAAAAACTTGTGGCTACTGTGGGGGAACACCACATCCGACAGCGGAGTGCCCGGCCAAGGGGAAGCGATGTTCGGGGTGTGGTCGTTTCAATCACTTCGAAAAGGTTTGCCGATCCAAAAAATATCTCAAACCTCGGCAGGTGGTGAATGCGATACCCGAAGGAAACCCCAGTCAGAGTGACATGGATGATGACGAAGAGGAGGAGAGAATTGTGCACAAGGTGCACATGATTGGCACCGCCACCCGCCCAGCCAGACGATTGTCTCAGTGTGGTATCCGGGTGGATGAACAAGAGCTCATGGCCGTAGTGGACACAGGCGCGATCATTAACCTCATGGCTGCCACACTCCATCAAACACTAGACCCACCACCAATTCTGAGTCCATCACCTATCGTTGTATTTGCGTACGGACAGGACACTCCTCTCAGGATCAGAGGGAAGTTCAGAACATCCATCTCGCATGGAGACCAATCTATCACCACTAACGTCTTTGTATCAGAAGATGGGCAAGGCATGCTGCTGGGGTGTCGGGCAGCGGAAGACCTGGGAGTAGTCAAGTTTGCATTTGGAGTACACCAGGAGTCGATTCAGCAGCTAATAGCAGAATTCCCCGACATTGTCAAGGGCATTGGGAGATTCACGGGAAGCAAAGTACACCTCCACATTGACCCCACTGTCCAGCCAGTGGCACTAAGGCATCGCCGCATTGCCTTCAATCTCAGACCTCTGGTGGAAGAGGAACTCAAGAAGCTGGAGGCAGCAGGAATAATAGAAAATGTGACGGGCCCTACCCCATGGGTTTCACCCATAGTGGTCACACGAAAGCCGAAGCAACCGAGTGCCGTCCGAATTTGTGTGGATATGCGTCTCCCCAATGCAGCCATCAAGAGAGAGCGCCACATAACGCCCACGATTGATGACCTAATAGGAGAAATGGTGGGGGCCAGCTGGTTCTCAAAGCTAGACTTGAGCTCCGGTTATCACCAACTGGTGCTCGGCGAAGAGTCACGCGACATCACGACCTTCTCGACACATGTAGGACTCCGGAGGTACACTCGCCTCAGTTTCGGGGTGTCCAGCGCAGCTGAGGTATTTCAAAACGTCATCCAAGAACTGATTGCGAACATACCTGGTGTGATAAACGTCAGCGATGACATCATGATCCACGCGCGCACCATACAGGAGCACAACAACCGACTAGCACAGGTGTTCCGGAAACTAAGGAGTGCTGGCCTCACATTGCATCGGGAGAAGTGTGAGTTTTTGAAATGGAAACTACAATTCTTCGGATACACCTTCTCCACGGAGGGGGTCAACCCAGACCCAGACAAGGTGAAGGATATCAAAGAAGCGGCCCCCCCACCACAGTCACCAAGGTCGGCAGCTTTCTAGGAATGGTGAACTACTGTAGGAAGTTCATCCGGGACCTCGCCAACCTCACACTCCCGCTGAGAGAACTAACGAAAGACAACACGCCCTGGAAGTGGGGGCCGGAACAAAAGAAAGCGTTCCACAAAATCAAAGAGGCTTTACCAGACGCCACCATGCTAGCCTCCTTCGACCCCGGAAGTTGACGCTTGTAGCTGTTAACGCTGGTCCTGTGGGACTAGGTGCCGTCCTGATGCAACGGCAGCGAGCCGATGAGGACTGGGCCCCTGTAGCCTTCGCCAGCCGCTCCCTTACCGAGACGGAACAGCGATATTCTCAAATCGAGAAAGGGGCGATAGCAATCCACTGGGGGTGCCGACATTTCCACCTGTATGTATATGGGAAACCGTTTGTATTAGCCACGGATCATAAACCACTAGTCGCGCTCTTCTCAGGGACATCCACGAAACCTCGACCTCGCATTGAAAAGTGGATGCTCCAACTTCAAGACTACAACTGCCAAGTGGAGTACCAGCCTGGGTCTAGAAACCCCGCAGATTACCTCTCACGGCACCCGCGAGCGGCCACTCCGGAGGAAATGGAAGAGGCGGCAGACACCGAAGCGTATGTGAAATGCATCACTGCCCGATCCTGCCCGATGCCAATGTCATTGGAAAGTGTCGCAGAGGCCACACGGAAGGACGACTGCCTACAAAGGGCCCGACGGGCGCTACAGAATGGGAGCTGGCACCGAGCCAAGGAGGAATGGAAAATACTGACGCCTGAAGCGCAGCGCATCATGGAGAGTCTTCATCATGTGAGGGCCGAGCTGAATGAGGATGACACTGGATGCCTGTTGAGAGGTCACAGACTGATAATACCATCATCTCTAACAGCACAAGTTATACAACTGGCCCACGTCGGCCATCAAGGGATGGTAAAAACAAAATCTAGATTGCGAACCAAGGTGTGGTTCCCCTTCATGGATGACCTGGTAGAAGCCACGGTGAGGTTGTGTACATCTTGCCAAGTCACTGGGGATGCGTCGCGAGAAGCACCAGACATAGTGGAACCCCGGCCCCGGTATCCCTGGGAGTGTGTGAGCCTGGACTTTAGCAGCCTCCCAGACGGGCTACACACCATGGTAGCCATTGATGACCACTCCAAGTATCCGGAAGTAGAAATAGTCTCCACCACCAGCGCTGGGGAAGTCATTCCCAAACTCGAAAAAATAATAGCCGCTCATGGAGTAATGAAAGAACTACGTACAGACAATGGCCCTCCATTTCAGGGACTGGAACTAGCCAGCTACATCAGCAGCTTGGAGATCCGACACTGCAGAATCACTCCTCGATGGCCCCAAGCCAATGGCGAAGTGGAGCGCTTCATGCGGACCCTCAATAAAGTGATACGGATCGCCCATGACAAAGGACAGTCGTTGGAACTGGCAATATTCATATTCCTGAGGAGCTACCGACAGACGCCGCATACAACCACGGGGGTTGCCCCGGGACATGTTCTCATGGGGCGAGTGGTTGCAGACTCTATCCCGCTTCATCCCCACTGGAAACCGGACTTGTCTGATGAAGGCCGGATCGAGGCCAAACGGCAGAAAGCCTCGGCCCACGCCAGTCACCAAAGGGAGCCAAGACCCCGCAAACCACCCGTGGAGACTTAGTGTTGCTGAAGAATCAAGCCACCAGCGGAAAGTTCAGGCTGACATACGAAAAGAAACCGTGGAAAGTAGTCAATGTGAGAGGAACCCGTGTCATAGGCGACACGAGGCCGTGAAACTGTGACTCGCAACGTGTCTCACTTCAAGCGGTACTATACAGAAACTGGGGTGGTCGCCGCACCTGATTAGACAGAGGTCCAAACACCACCCAGGCCAGTGGCTGTCAGCACCCCGACGTCCGGAGACCGTCACATGGGGGAAGTGTCTCAGGAGTCAACAGATGACGATGAGGGTCGCTCCAGAGAGTCGGAAGATGTCGGAGCGGAGCGAGGCATGGACGACTCCCTTGCCCCTGACCATGAACTACCATCTCCGGCTGGAGACAGTGGCATGCCGGCTAGAGGGAGCTCTGGATATCGGCTGCGGAAGAACCCCGAGCCCTCCTGCCGTCTACTGGACTACTTCACGTAAGACTGTTCCACTGCATGTTTAAGTGAACCTTCAATCAGAGACTGTGTATGATTATTGATAACGCCCCCATCCTCGGGGTACTGAGTGCATTGCCATTTTTGTTTTTTTTGTGTTTGGGGAGGAATGTTGTGTTCTAGTTTATTCACGCCTGTGGCGCAACAGGCGTGCAGCGTGACCATCACATGACCCATTTAATAAAAGGGGCCTTCGCATGTACGTACGCCAGTTGGCAACGACGTGCAGAGCCATTAACAGTCCCCCAGTCCCTGTGTGGTTATTTACACAAGCAGGGCCACGCGTTAGGCCTAGCCAGCCCCAGGTGCCCCATGAGTGTAGGGAACGTCCCGACACAACAGCC
Source organism: Lissotriton vulgaris (assembly GCF_964263255.1). Taxonomy (NCBI): domain Eukaryota; kingdom Metazoa; phylum Chordata; class Amphibia; order Caudata; family Salamandridae; genus Lissotriton; species Lissotriton vulgaris. The sequence continues at coordinate 246,320,250 of NC_141685.1, forward strand.
CCTGCCCCCTGCACCAGAACGCCTTCATGTGGCGCAGAGCTTTACAACGTGACGCATCTCCCAGATGCGTCACGTTGTATATACCACGCAGCAGCGCTGGCTTTGCGCCGCTGCTGCGCCACAAAATTGATGCAACGGCGGCGTAAAAGAGGCGCAAGGGGCTTGTAAATCTGCCCCAAGGTCCTTAATACCACTGCAAAACCACATTTCTGGTCTAAACTGGTTCTGTTTTCCACAAGAGTATGTGCCACTGAGATATGAAAGGAGTGCAGAAATGAAACTTGGTGCGAAAAAGAGAAGGTGTATGATTTGAAATTCGATCTTTGTGGGCAGGGCAAATGTGCGTTTTATTAAGGGCATGCATGTACGTGTTTATTGCACGATTTGCTATGATGCAGGAATGAGGCTGAGAATCTTTCCAAACTACTATACACGTTCCCCACCACAAGCAAGGAAAATCTTGGCGGCAGATTTACAAGCCTCTTGCACCACTCTTGCGTCACTTTTAACATGGGAAAAGTTACGCAAAAGTGGCGCAAAGGACTTGTAAATCTGCCCCTTGGTGTTTATGTAAGTTTCATAGGGGTGAGCCTCATAATGTGTTTAGTTACAGTACAGCCCTGCTGTAGTAAATGCACAAGCAGTCATCAGCTGTGCAGAGCAAAGCAGCTCAGAGAGGACGTCTGGAAAGGAATGCTAGAAACACCGCCCCTCCGTCCTTAAGCAATGAGTTCAGCAAAACTAAAAAAGATACATTTAGTTTAATCGGATTGACGGGAATGAGAAACACGAGTAGCAGGGAGTGAGAGGTAAAGAAGGATTGAAAAACTCACACACATAAACCCAGAAATAAGTTGCTAAAAGTAAAAATATTGCTTGGTCTCAAAAATCACATGTTGCCACTGTAGTCTCTGACACTAAAAGGAACTACATTGTGTAGGGATGAGCTGTGCCATTGCCCCAGGCTGCATGCTGCAGTGGAATCACTACAAGGGACCAATGGACGAAGCACCCTGGCTGAAAAACCTATATGCAAGAATGTTGTGTGTATAATTTTAGTAAAATCAAAAGGTCTTGGGTAATGTCAGACCTAAGAAGGAGCAGTCATGTGGTTCTTCTAGAAGGAAAGAACATCTGGTATTAGGTGGATCGTTTTGTGACTTTAGCTCCAAATGTCTGCGACACAGAAGAAGACTGCAATTTACTTTGTTGCCTTGTCAAGATTACTGTGGCAGCACTCAAGCAGACAATGTGAAGTAACAACCTCTGCTTTGGGGGACATCTGCTGCATGCCTACTCATCCAGGTGAAACAGCAAAGGGTTTGACGTGAAAACGCAGCAGGGCCGCGCCGCAATCAGTTTTAACAGAACAAAATGCCAATACTGCGTATCTATTTATCAATATTCAAAGCACAATGACATTAAACAATTGTACCATCACAGACCTTTAGTTTAGTCAGTATAAATCTATTTATTTAATTTATTATTTTTACGACTTTTATAAAATGCATTAGTTGTTTTACATTGGAGCAAAAACAGGGGCGTAGCTAGAGCTTCTGGCGCCCGGGGCTATCCCCCAGATTGCCGCCCATGGCAGGTAGGGGTGTGCGGGGGAAAAGGACGGCAACACTATAAAAATATACATTAAAAAATGGAATGACAAATTGGTCAGTGCACACACACCCACACCGCTCTGTGGCATGAATCGTAACCTAGACAAGTTCCTACTGTATAGGTAGCCTGGAGGGAGAGGTAAAAATTAAATGTCACTTACTTAGATTAGGGCAGGATAGAGTCAGTCAACCGAACCATCCTGGTCCACTAGTGGCGTCATCCTGAAGTTGAAAGCGGCAGCTACTAACTCGAGGACAGTCACAGGATTTAAGGCTGGGGCCAGGGCTTGTGGCAACAGACAGTGCAGTAAGTGCACACAGAGTGACACAGGCCAGCCAACCAGCCCAGTGCACGTGTGCGTGAGATCACCCAACCACTGCCAGATAGTAGCAAAGGCGCAACTAGAGCCAAATTTCAAGGGGGGGGGGGCTAAGAAAAAATTCTAATTCTTCAAGCAATAGGCAGAGTGGAGTTGCAGGGGTAAAAAAAACAACAAAGCCTCATTAACAAGCAATGGTCTTTTAAAGACCTGTGAAGTACTCGGCTACAGCTGTGTGTGTGCCAGGGAAGCTGTCACAGCCTGGGCTGCCACACACGACGGGGGCTGAAGCACTTTGAGCCCAATGGAACTTGTGCGCCTGGGACAGTCAGCAGTAGACAGACACTCAGACTGCCTACCCAGGGCCGGCTCTAGGCATGTGCAAGCTGTGCACCTGCACAGGGCCGCCAAACCCCAGGGGCCACTACGCCAATATATATCCTTAATATATTAATCCTCTGAGGATGGATACATATTTGCGTGGTGGCCCCTGGCAGGGATTTGGCGGCCTCCGGCTCTGTTCCACTACTAAATACCCTGACCCCCTCCCCTCTTTACTGGCCTGCGCGCTCCGCCCCGCCCGGACTACCTCTTCCGGGTCCCCTACCTACGCTCCTTGCCCAGGGCCACCATGAGCCTAGAGACGGCCCTGGCCTACCAGTTGTGCACAACAGACAACACTGCACACTAGTCACTCTCAAGTGTGGAGGGGTCTCCTAGTCTCCAGTCTCCGACCCTGATAATGACCCTCATATCATCGTGTGTGAGACTGTGGGGTACTCAGAGGGAGGGGCTGCGGCCTAGCTCAGGCCGCGGGAAACACGCTCACCAACCAAGCTCTAGTCATTGGGCAGGCCGCAGCCAGCAGCGCTGACTGCTGAGCACACAGTGCAACTCCAGAAGCCCTATGCACAGGAGGCAGCCAGGCTGCAGGCAAGGGCCAGGCCTGGCGTCGAGGACGAGGCGCGCAGTCTTGTCATGTTCAGGTATGCCGAAGGCTCTTTCAGACTAAAGAGAAGTTGTTTCTTGAACTTGTGTTTGTCGCTTTAATACATTATTTTGCATCAAGGGATCGGCGTTGGCTCAAAAATGTAAATATTAAGCCTCCCACCGCGCCACCCACCCAATGCCCAGGCAGCACTGTCATGACTGTCAGACAGTTTGTAAAGTGAACTCTATAGATGTCCCCTATGATGCATGTGCGCCGCCACAATTGCCTGGTAAACCACAGTAAGAAGTGATGTTGAATAGCACACCCCCAGAACTGAAGCCCTTCAAAGTGGTCTCAGATGTGATACCTACAAAAGTGTGGTATTCGAGGTGCAACCCATTCCTCCCACAATTCGCATGCAAACGAACACTCTCTCGAGCACATAATTGAGCAATGCAGTCGAAGATAAATTACTCTAATTTTTACGAAAACTGCTCTACATTTAAAACTGATGAAAGCATGTAGAGCAGCCATTGTGGCACAGTAGTAATAAAAAGCAAGTGTCTATATTTGTTCTAGACTGCTTTATAGCTCTGATACTTAAAAGTGGTGCCAAATGAAGGAGATTTTATGAAGATCTGGTTTCAGAAGAAATGCATTAAATTAGTAGTTTCTGAATACAGTGGGGGAAGTGTTCTATCTCGCTGTATTAACATGCTTCGACACGTTGAAGCCACTTTGCATTATATTCTAAGTGATTGCATACATCAGAGCTTGTGCGTGGAATCCGCCGCAGTGGCAGATAAAACAAAAGTCTACTTGTGGGGATATTAAATGTGAATGTACACTGGAACTTTGATACGCAAAATGCAGGAAGGCTCCTCCACCCCACTCCCCACAGGACTGAAATGGCAAGACGCTCTCCCACTGGCATTGCTATCAATGCGTTCCACCCCCACCAAACATCATTTGACCCCTTACGAAGTTGTTTTTGGCCGACCTATGAGCATCTGGTCCGCACCGAAACCGACATCCATTCTTGGCCCACTCGCTACATCTCTTGTGTCCCCTTCTTTGCGCCACATGCCAAGACTATCAAGCATAGTGGGCATTGTCTTATTGTTACAATGGGCTGTTTCCAGCCCGTTTATTTTATCGTCATCGAAGGATCCTATCAGCGGCCACTGACTTTCCTGATCCTTTCTTGTATATTTTTGCCATAGTTTGCTATAAGCTACAGCGACTAATCCATATTTGGTGAACATGTCCTTATTAGGGGTGCCCTCCAGTGGAGCTGGATAGTTCATCTCTAATAAGCGGTCCGGGCTGAACCAACTACCAATCAGTGGGGAGAAGATAGGCATGACAGATTACAAAGGGGGACAAAGGTCTGCACTACCTATCCTTCACTACTTGCAAAGACTAGACAGAATATTTCTATTCTACGTTATTTGCAAACAGAGAATATCTCAAAAGAACCAACTTCGACCAATCAATGTTCGGACAATCAATCAATCAGTGGGGAGAAAAATAGGCATGACAGATTACAACGGGGGACAAAATTCCGCGTTACCTACCCTTCACTATCTGCAAAGGAAGAGAGAATATTCCTATTCTTCCCCGTTTGCAGGAAGAGAATATCTCAAAAACAATCAATGAGTAATACTAGTATTTTCAAACAATCAAACAATCATTTCGCAATTTGTCGTGTTACACGACCTTACCCGGACCGCATGGACAATTTCTCGTCTTCCGCTTCCAGCGCCCGATCGTCCTCTATTTTCCGTAATTGCGGCATTCCTGATGGTTCCCAGTCAGGACCGTAGATCACTCGAGAGAGGTCTGCTCGGAACCAGTGAAGTTCGGATGATCGGCTGCCAGACCAGGGTCTATCGGGCAGGTGCACTCCCGATCGTTGCAGTCATTCACTCTGTCGTCAGGACCTCTACCACTGGATCCACGTGTCGCTGATGGGCCCCACGTTTGGGACGCCAATTGTAAAAGGTAAGGCCGATTTCAACCGATAACCTTTAAGTATTGCCCGGCGTTAGCCGCCTCTCATACGACTCGAAATTATCAAACAAAGATGCAGGCGCTGGAGACTGGAAGGCATGAAACAGAAGTTTATTCCGACGGAGCAGAACACGTCAAATCAGACAACAGGGTATCTTCTCGAGGTGCTCTAACCGCATCTCTGAGGCCTGGCCTCTTATACACATGTTTATGGCTTTATTACATGAAAAACATCTTTGTCAATACTTTGATGTACGGAAAGACATCCTCAGAATCCCCGCTTCAAGCCCGTTCCCACACACATTTACAGTAGAAGTCCCCACCCCGATCTCAACAGGTGATGACTGTCGCGCAGTTGGACATTCCGCTGGTTCCCAGAATGTGTGCGGCTGATCGGATCTCATGGGGTGGGGGCTTTGATCAGTCGCAGATCCTTTGAAGAGGGCAGCTTCCTACTGTAGGGGGCAATAAACTGCATCCGCAGGGCCAGGTGGTGGCCTGGGATCGAGACGGACAATCGGGCACAGAGGAAGGGGGTTTATCAAAGGATGTGTGGTTATGAAAGAGATGGAGGGAGGTGTTAGCCGGGTACGGGATGCGGCTCCGAGGCAGGGTCGTGCTGAAGGGGAGGTTTATGGCCCAAGCATGTGAGAGCAGGGGCTGTCAGTGCGCGGAGGGATGCTTACGAGGTCAGAGGGAGAGAGAGAGAGAGACGCGCTGGCTATCGGCAGTGGGCAGAGAGGCCATGGCATTCAAAATGGCTGCTACTTACGCGCACATATGAGCCTGAAACGGGACAAGATGGCGCCGATAATGTTGATGTCGCAAACTAGATTTTAACAGCATCATATTTTTGGACGGGGGTTACAAGGCCTTCAGTCCATTCTGACCCTGCAAATGTTGTCATGTGTGATGGCTACTTTACCTGCCATGCAGCCATCTTGTTAGTGAATTGCTACTGTTGCCTACACTGTTCACATGTCTGGTTGGGGGACACCGCCAGCACAGGGTGTGTTGCTGTGCAAATCTCAGGAGCTGGCTGGTATATGTCATGAAGTATGTGTGTGGTTTCCTTTCTGTGTGCCCAGCCTTGTATGTGTATGGTCATCTTGTGTTGGCCCTTGGTCCTGGTACCATGGCCTACATGACATGCGTGGTCTTGGGTGTAGCAGAGGTGTGCAGTGTGAAGGGTGTCATTTTGTAGTGGATGTATGTGTGCCCCTGTATTGTGGGGGACACACATGTGTCACCCAGGAGTTGTATTCCTGTTGTTTGTTTTGTCTTGCCCTGTGTAGAGGATTGTATGCACTCGTGTGAGCTGTTTGCAGGGCACTGTGCTGTGTGTTGGTGTGTCCATGGTGTTTTGTGTGACTCCTCCTTGTTGTGTTTGTAAGTTTGAAGTGTGCAAAGTGTGTGAGTTGCACATCAGTGTTGTGCTTGGTTTATCCTCAATGTGTTTTGGGTGTTTTTGTGTAAACTGTGTGGCCCTGCTGCTCCACACTGGCATTGTGTTTGTCATGCATTGCAGGCACATGGTGGTTTTTCCACTCCTGTATGGCATGGTGTGTGTGGTTTTAGTCCATCCACTATGTGTGCCACTTGTGCCTGGCCATTGTGGGTGTTCCCTCCCTCTATTTGTGTGTGGTACACCCCTTACATGTCTGCTACAGACATGCAGGCTGTTTCACTTTGATGACAGCTGTCCCCTTGGTTTCCATGTGTGTGTGCCTCCACATCACTTCCTTTGTGGGCTTGTGCTTTGTGGTGCAGTTCTTGGGCCATGAGTGTTATTGCACTCTGGACATTGCCCCAATGGTTTATGTGTGCTGTCCTTGTTCTATTGGTCATTCTGTAGTGGTCATGTGTTCTTCAGCTGTGTGTGCTGGCCAGTGCTCTGGTGGAGGTGGCTGGGCTCTTGTATCCCAGAATGGTCCATCTGTAGTTGTTGTGTTGGATGTGTGGATGTTGGCTGTGGTATTGTTTCAGTTCTTGGGTGTGCTGTTGTATTTGTGCAGTTCTGTTTTGTGGTGTGTGTGATGCGGTTGTGTCCGTCACGTGTGTGTGTGGTTGTTGTGCTAATATTAAACTCTGTTTACATTCTCTTTCATCTTGTTTAAACGTCATCCTATGTCATTTGCTATTATTATTGATTCTGATCAATTATAAACTTTAATAGTTTCACACTAGTCAGCACTAAAGGTTCTCAGTGAAACTCCCCTGAATCTACTAAGCCATTCATCAGTCTGGTGACCCAGCAGCCGCTCGCTCTTCTGTCAGTGGCTTTCCTCTGAGAGTGGGATGTTGTTATAACTGGTGACACTTCAATTGAAGGAGAAATACATGTAATAAAACAGTTCCCCCCAAAACATGTGTTCCAGTACAATAAAAACACAATGAAAAATAAAATCTTTCCGCTGGCCAGAATCGAACCACACAAGTGAGAAAAGTAAGCAAAATTGAACTTCCCTGACCGGGAATCGAACCCGGGCCGCGGCGCCGAATCCTAACCACTAGACCACCAAGGAGCGCTGGTTTGACAAAAAGCACGAGTGAAGTGCACTGTGTACCTGAATATCTTCCTGAGTTGAATTTTCTTTCTCAAGTAAAGTAGGTAAAACACGCTAATATTTATTAGAGGAAGGGAAGTAGCAGCAGACACAAAAAGTGCACTCCAGGCAAACTACGAGGAAAACAACGACTGTGCCTTAAATAGGTTGAAGTTTGTGGAGAGTTTCCAAGCATCGAAGACGTCTGACACCCTCATCTCACATACTGGTGAAAGGAAACATCAAGAATCAATTACCATCAAATGAAATAGAAAGTGCAATTAAAAGGGCGATCAGAGGTGTCCCAGGTGCACACCTGAATGAGCAGCCCCCCCTGACAGTCTCCTTTGGATGATGAGACCCGTGGCCCTAATAGTAGAGTGTTATAAACGGGACTACAAGTCCCAGCATACACCGTAAACACCTGACCTGGGTTTGGAAGTCATGCCTGGGCCAAGGAAACATAAAAGCTCTGGTCAGGGTGGTAGAGAGTGCACGTCCGGGTCAGTGGTTCTTTTGATTTCACAATGTGCCTGCAAGTTCTAAACCATTTCACTTAAATAAAGATGAAAAGTTTCACCGTCATATAAACCAAGTCCCCATTCAGAGCGCGCCCCTTATTATTTTTATTTAGCGTGAAAAAATACTCATTTACACGTTATTTATTATGTAGTACTCCGATTTTTATTTCAATAATAACCCTCCATTACACGTTTTCATTTCCAAGAAAGTACACAGCAGCTTAAAATAAAAAGGCAGAAATCTACTTCCGAAGGTGTAGGTAGCACTTACAAACTCCGTGATAGATTGTGAAGGGTATGTGATTGCTTTAGTAAATGTTTTAAGTTGTACGAGCTGTGGTGTCCATGAAAAAATATATCAGTATCGCATTAAAAATTGCATTCAAAATAAGTGTTTAATGCTCAAAATGTAGTATGAGTTTGAAAAATAAATGAAAACTTAATTAATCCTTCCCGTCGGCCGGTCTCCCGCGTGACAGGCGGGGATACTGACCACTATACTAACGAGGAACCGATGAATCTCGACCTGCTGGGCCGCTCCTCATGTGACCTTCAGGCCGCCTCTAACCGATATGCTACTGGTTCGTGTCATTTATCAACTCTTTGACACCAACACAGGGGGCCACGGGCTCAACAAACACACACACTCTCTCCCACCATACACACACAAGCACACTCCTCCCTCACACCTCACAGCAACCCTCTCGCCTCCCAGCAGACGCTCTCAGCAGCATCCCCTGATGCCAGAGTCACCACAACCAGCTCCCAGGGCTGCTTCAGACTGGCCCCGGACTGGCTCTTCAGCCCAGGGGCCCCTGGCTCTGTCTGATGAGGGGGCATTGCAGCGGGGGCTGCACACAGGGAGGGGGTGGCGGGAGACACCACCCCCCTCACCCCCGCCGGAGGAGAGAGCTGGGCTGTAAAGGTGAAGAGGGGAGGCAGGAAAAGCCCAGGCGTGTGAGGGTCCGAGAAAGAGGCGCTTTCCATTGTGAAGCAGAGAGGAAAAAAGTGAAGAGTTTGCAAAAGTCCTTCGAGCCGGATTTGAACCAGCGACCTAAGGATGACGGTCACTCCACTACAGTCCTCCGCTCTACCAACTGAGCTATCGAAAGTTTGGATTATGTGACAGTAGATAGCCTGTACTTTGTGTCTAAGCATCACTGTCACGGCTTGATGAAGCTGCGAACCAGCCAGAAAGTTCAACTTATATGGAAAGTGGCCGAATAGTGAATGAATTCGATTATATATTCAAATGTATTCTTTTTGGAAGTCAAAAATTACAAATGTGTTATTTTATCTTGTATAGAGCGCTCAAACAAAATAGGTGTATTGGAGTTGGATTAGAGTTTTATATGGGTTTTGTTTTTGTTATATTTCATGTTTACATTTGACTATATTACTGTTGTGAGCGCTAATTTGTATTAATATAAACCAGGAGCTATATGTGAGCTATTGCTAATTTTGAACATGTACACGTCATCCTATGTCATGTGATTGTATTGTTGATTCCGACACTAGTCAGCACAAAAAGGTCTTAGAGAGAGTCTGCTGAATGAACTAAGCCAATGACAAATCTTGCGCGTTCTAGTTCTGTTAACATTGCATCAGTAAAACTGTATAATCAAGACTGTGAGAACGATCAAATCATATAAGGTGGTTGGAAAATCACATTGGGGCAGATTTACAATAACTGGCGCATTCCTGCATATCAGCAGGGATGCGCCAGTTATTGTGAGCCATGGCTGCGCCACCATGGATGCGCCGCATTTACAATGCGACACACTATGAGGCAAAAACGACACAGTTGTGCCGTAAAGGCGACACATTGCTGGAGTTGCGTCACAAGCGGGATGCAGCTCCAGCAATGCTCTGGGGGGCCCTATCTGTACAATGCTGGGTCAATCCTTATGCCTGCTTCAAGCAGGCTCAGAGTTTTGACGCAGCATGAGCCCAAAAGTGACAGAGTGAAATCTTGTAGATTTCACTCAGCCACTTTTAGGAGGCGTTCCTGGGCCGGAACGCCCCCGCCTGCACCGGAACGCCTACTTCTGGCGCAGGGCTTTACAACGTGACACATCTCCCAGATGGGTCACGTTGTAAATACTCCGCACCATGGCGCCTCTTTTGCGCCGCAGATGCATCACAAAAGTGACGCAATGGCGGCATAAAAGAGGCGCAAGGGGCTTGTAAACCTGCCCCAGAATGTCTTTTATGTAGAAATGTTTCCTTTTCACTGTTTCCTATTTGGTTAACCTAATGAATCATGTGTTCTCATCCAATGTATGAACTCCACTGTCCACAGCACTGTATGAGTGTGCATTTCTCCCACAATAGAGAGACCCTACCCCTATTCTTAGATGCTAAATCTATGCCGGATTGTATTCGGAGCTGTACTTTATTTATGGTTTATGTACTATGCTGAAAATTTACTTAGTTTAGTCTGTATTTTAACTTTAAAACCTACATAAAGCATTTGAAGATCTGTTGTCTGTCAATCTTATGAGAATGTTGCAGAAGTGGTATATGGGCCCAATTTGGTTCTAAAAGTGACAGATCCAATCAGGAAGCGCCAAAGTCTGGACTACTTTACTGCCTCACTCCCAGACTTGGTACCCAACCTTGCGTTATCCCGTCCTCTCTGGGGATGACCTATCCCAACACCTGTGGGCAAATCAAGGGTGTGGTGTCAGTCCTATATGATCTGGACTCTCAACCGCAGGTAGTGAAATTGAGCGCCAAATGGCAGGATGTACCACAGTCAGAATATGAGGCAGAAGATGGGGCCGAGATTCTGAATAATTTGAACTGAGGAGCGAGAGAGGTCTGGATGAAATTCTGCCTATATCGACTGCAGCGGACACCAACAAAACTCAAGGAATTGAGCCGCACAGACGGTTTGTCCCGCAGCGTGTTTAAACAAAGAGATTCAAATCAACATGACCTGAGGAAGTTATCTGTGTGGTGCCAAGAAGTTATTTGCTTTGTCTAAATCGCGACCTCAACACAGATCTCAAAATAGACCAGCAGAATACTGCTACTGCTACATGTATAGTCCCTGGTTTTCTATCCTTGGGACAGTTTGAATTATGAAAAGGTTTCCATTTTGCCCCAGTCCTGATGAGGCCCAAAAAAAGAGCTGAAACGCGTCGACTCCACAATTTGGAGAAGCCCTGCAAAAATCTAAGTGCCTCATTTATGAAAAGTGACCCATCGCTGCGTGAAAAAATCATAGCGCAAGGAGTTACAGATATGTCCGTATTTCTGACGTATCTGTATGGCGCAAAAATGACACATTGCTGGAGTGTGTCACAAAAGTGACGCAACTCCAGCAATGTGTCCTTTCACATGGGGCAAGCCCCATTGTGAAAGGGCCTGTGTCAGTCTTACACCTGCTGTGAGGCAGGCATAAGAAATTAACTCATTTGTGTCCTAGAAGTGGCGCAGTGAAATCTTATAGATTTCACTGCGTCACTTCTTTGACCCTTTCTTGCGTCAGATCGCCCTCCCTACATACATTATACCTAGCGTAGGTATAATGTAGTGCAGGGGTTTACAAAGTGACGCATCTACCTAGATGCGTGACTTTGTAAATATGGTGCAGCAAGGCACCTTTTTTACGCTGCTGGTGCCTCACAAAAAGTGACGCACCAGCAGCGTAAAAGTGACTCATGGCCTCATAAATGAGGCCCTAAATGAATAGAAAAAGAAGCTGTTTGCACACCCCTATTGAGATAGAGGGTTAAAAAGTGTTCCTCTGTTGTGCAGTGTTCTGTATGGTCTGTAGTCTTCTGAGGAGCCGGGTGCAGTTGCCAGTGTAGAGGGTGTTGCAGTAGTAAACAGCGGCTGGTGACGGGGACCTGAGTGACAGTCTTTCTGGTGTTGAATGGGATCCATTTGAAGATTCTGCGGCACATGCAAAGTGTGTAGAAGCAGAAGGAGGTGACTGCGCTCACTTATCATTTCATGGTCAGTTTGCTGTTGAGGGTCATGCCGAGGTAGCGTGCATGGTCAGTGTGCGTGTAGGTTCTGCCGGTCACCAGATGTGGTCTCAAATGGAGGTGTTTTTCATGAACATCACCCCCCCACTTGAGAGACCTCCAGAGGCTCCCCTTCCAGAAGAGATGCCAATTCAAGATCCTCAGGAACGCATACACAACCCTCCTCGACTTAGGACCTGCCTACATAAACCACCGACAGAATTTCCACCAACCCCTCATGCACCTGAGCTCCTCTTCACTCACCCTCACACACACCCCTGCACCCATCATAGCTGCAGCTGCGCCCGCTCCTTCTCCTACATCGCTGCTAAGACCTGGAACAACCTTCCCCTCTAGCTCCTTACAGCCCCCTCGCTGGCAGACTTCAAAAAGAGGCTCAAGACCTGGCTCTGCGACAGAGACACAGCGCCCAGATACCCCTCTGGGTGACACTGATGCGCTTTACAAATGCTGTTGATTGATTGATTCTTTTAAACTACACGGCTATCTTGGATTAGTATTGTCCCTAAGGTACCATTGTTTTACCATCCCAAAATGGCTACCACTCTGCTTCTGCAGCCAGTCATGCTGGAACTATAACCATGATGACAACCAACTGCTATGTTGGATTTTATTTTGTTTAATGTTTCTACTTGTATTCTTTTGTGTTGCATAAGCGTGTGTGTTTTAACATGAATGGATGAGTAGATGAATGCAATAATGATTCAGTAGGTGGATGAATGAGTGCATGAGCATGAGTGGTAGGATGAATGAACGTGTGGATATATAAGGAGCTATTGTGGTTTCCTAAAGTCACCACTGGCTGAAGAGATGTTTTCAATTAAAAGAAATTCCTTATGGCATTGCCAATGCTTCTTTACAATTGAGCACTGGAAGGGATGCTTTGGGTATCACATAAATCCAGCCCTTCCCTCACCTCCCCAGCACACACTTTGTCTTCCTGCCTCCTCCACATGAGTAAACTCACACCCAGAAGAGGAACAGTAGATTCTTTGCTTAAAAGTGAGCTGCAGTCTGTACTAGTCACACACAGTGAGCGAGAGGAGAGTGTTCCACACCTGCATTTAACGAGTGAACTTTACTCCTAGGAGCGAGAAGATGCTCCAGGTTGTGGACATCACAAAACGGGGGACTGGCTTCCCAGGTGTACGTCGGTTGCAGATTGGGTGTGATTGGGCACGTGGTGTGAGGGGCACACACAATTAGTGAGATTGCGCTTGAAGGCTGTTACCCACTGAAATGATGTTGATGCAAAGTGCCCAGTGACCTAACTGGTCAGGCACTAGGACCGGCCCGAGTGAGGGACGGGGGCGGGCGGAAAGGGAAGAGCTGGGAGACCAAAGGGGCAGATAGCCGTTAGCTGTAAACAAGAGAGGACGCTGAATAAAGAAGATCCGAGATAACACACTTTGTCTGCCTGAGTTCTTTGGCCGGACACTACAACTGGCGACGAGGGTACCGGACCCTGAGCGTGTGGACGGCTACAGCAGCAAACGGCGACCGACTGGTCCGGAGCTCGCCCCACGTCTGGAGGCTCGAGCGCGCTGCAAGAAAACGCCCACCGAGGGCCCACCTCGGCGGCGGAAGAGTGATAATCAAAGCGCCTACCGAGTGCCCACCTCGGCGGCGAAAGCGCATTGCTGAAAATGCCCACCGAGTGCCCACCTCGGCGGCGGAAGAGCGCCAACAAAAGCGCCTACCGAGTGCCCACCTCGGCGGCGGAAGAGCGCCAACAAAAGCGCCTACTGAGTGCCCACCTTGGCGGCAGAAGCGCGCTATCAAGAGCGCCTACCGAGTGCCCACCTCGGCGGCAGAAGCGTGTGGCCGAAGAGAACGCCTACCGAGTGCCCACCTCGGCGGCAGAAGTGAAAGAAAAACTGCCCTACCTGATCGTGACTCCAGCGGTAGATCACGGCTGCGGTGAGTGAAAACGCTGACTAACTGGGCCCCCCGGTGAAGAAACGAAGAGAAACAGCCGAAATCTCGCTAGAAACGAGATTCCCGGACGGCCATTTTATAGTCAGGCAATATTGACCAATCCCCTGCGAGGGATCGTCGGCGGCCATTTTTAAGTCAGGCGAAGAGCTTGAAACAGCAAACAAACACTGGCAAACAGCAAACAAGCACTGGCGAGTGCAAAAGAAGCATCAAACAAGCACTGGTGAGTGCAACAGAAGCAAAAATAAAGCACTGATTAATGCAAGAAGGACGCCAAACAAGCACTGGTGAGTGCAACGAAGTAACAAACAAGCACTGGCAAGTGCAAGAGAGACAGCAAACAATCACTGGCGAGTGCAACGAAACCAACAAACAAGCACTAGCGAGTGCAACGAAATCAATACACAGACACTGGTGAGTGCAACGAAGACAACAAATAAGCACTGGCGAGTGCAACGAAAACAACAAACAAGCACAAGCAAATACAATACATTAGTGAAGGCAACGGTGAATAACGACAAGCAAGCAATAAGGAAAACCAGAAAAGCATGAGTACACAGATATCAAGGAAGCCGTCTATCATCAACTAAGTCATTGGATAACACGGGAAGCAAAGGAAACAGTCCTGTGACCGTAGCAGATCAAAATCTTCCTCCCTCATGGCGGAGGGAAAAGCAACACAACGATCTAATCCCTGCATTGAAGTGCCACCCCCAGTGACACAGGCTGACATTCAGAATGTGGGCCCTAAATGGAACCGGTGGCTGGAATCACTGGATGAATTTCTTGACGCCACCGTGAGCAAAGAGATGAAAAATGTCTGACACTACTACTCCAGTTGGTGGGTCATGAGGGCCGACACTTAATCAGAACATTTTCTAAAAAGGACACAGAGACCTATGAAAGACTACAAGAGATGCTACGTATGCATTTCAACGCAAAGGACGACGTGGACCATGAACGCATTGCCTTCAACACAGCACGGCAGGAACCAGGAGAATCATTTCCAAACTTCATCACCCGGTTGCAAAGTCTGGTACAATGCTGCCACTTCAACACATTTACAAATGAGGACGCAGTTCGACTTGGTCGCTAAAGGAAATAATCAGGAAGGCCGAAGCTGGAGAGCGGGTCAAAGCAAGAGAACTATCACAAGAACTGCACCTAAGCGCAAGACGCCAAGATACCAGGAAAGAGACATCTCTAAGGTCGGTCAATAAAGCCCAAGAAATAAACAAAACCAGAAACAGAGAGGGTGAAGACAGATCAGAGATAAGTCAACAACACAAAAGACCGGGATGATCCAGGAGCGGGACAGCTTCACTAATTCAACCTCAAGGAGTCATTCAACGTGTACTGCAAGCGATTATGAAGCAGATGAAGTATCAAGTGGGACAGATTGCACCAATGGACCAGATGACAGCCTGCCCAACAAATGTGCAAGAAAAGCAAACTATAGAAGACTGGACAAGTTACTTCAACACTGGAAATCGGTACATGATCACACCCATAACACAGATGTCAATGCACAAAACAAGCGGGAAGAAGAAGCAAACCGGATAAGACGGACAGATCCACTCGGACACCGGGAAGAGGAAGACAAACGCATCCACGACATCCGAGACAATGTAGAAACTGAGCGGAGGCCATTATCATCACACAAGAGAGGTAGAGATAAAATATCAAGAGATCAAACCAAGAAATAAATATGTGGTCATCAAACAACCTCTCTAGTAAGATGACACCGAAGTCACTTCGAGAAAGGTACCCGGAGAAATATGCCAAAGAGAACTCCGACACTAGGAGCAGCTCGTCACGGCCTACCTGTGTCAGAAATCCTCTATTCAAGACACACTCAAAGGAACGGTATCAAAGGAAATTGACAGAAGACTCCTCTGATTCAGAAAGCACATCTGTTTGATCCCTCGAGTCGACCGAGTCATGGTCCCGACGACGGCCATGGCGTCAACCACCTGAACACACCCCAGAACCAAAGGACATTAGTCACGTCAAGAGTAACGTATCTCACACCAATGTCCCTGAGTACTCAATAACTCCACAAGACAACCTGTAATGTCAGTCGCAGGTACAGCAAGATATAAACAATATACCTTCACCCCTGATAGGGTCAGCGAGGCTGACCCAAAGAGCCTACAGAAAGAAAACAGAGATAGTGGACATTACCCACCGGATGGGAAGGGACCATCCAGTCACTCTGCAAAGAAAACCAGACGTGGCAACAGAGACAGATCATCATCAGATGAGAGAGAAACATGCACAGGCCCAGACAGTCAAAGGGTTCACCAGTCCCAAACATGAGTGGGAGTGGATGACACAACCAGAGGCAGCGAATGAGTCCCCAAACCAAACCAAGCTGGTCTTTTCAGATAGCGCCTCACGGTCTGGCATACATGACTTTGAACAGGAGGGCAGTGTTGCTCTCGACCGGACAAGACAAAAAGAAGTAAAGTCATATGGTGGGTGCTCGGAAGAGAACCCGAACAACATCCCCTCATAAAGGAAATCGAGCGTCAATCAAACAAGAGCCCCATAGGAAGACTGACTGCTGACATCAAGATGAGCTTTTCACAGTCTCCTCAGTAACTGAAGATGAGTGGATCACCCAGAAGTGGATTGGAAACCACCACGAACCTGATCACAAGAAGACCACGCGAGACGTCTCGCAATTAAAAAGATGCACTCCTGTAACAAAAGATGTTCTCGTCAAAGCAACAGAAAGCCACACAAAGGAAATGGAGATGCATCTCCATAGCTTAAATAGGCGGCCTGCAGACCAGTGTGGCTGACTGAGGAACTATAAACATGTTGGACGCTAAGTTTATTCTGTTAACAAGGGGAGATGTAATAGTGTGATGCAGTCTAGCGTTTCAACAAAACGGAACTATAATCACTGCAGACCCAATGTCAAAGAGCTACTGACCGAATCGAAACTGAAACAGAGAGACCCAGAGACACTGCCAACTGACAGTCAGGCATTGATGGAGACTGCCGCTGAGAATGAGCCCGACAGTCCCAATCTCCAGTCACGCCCCAAGTGTGTGATCACGAAACCATATCGCTTCATCGAAGAATTCTAAAGAAAGACAGTTTCCTGTTTTGCCGTGGTGTATATTATTTTGTTTTCTTTTATTCACAGAGGGGGGAGATGTAATGATGTTGATGCAAAGTGCCCAGTGACCTAACTGGTCAGGCACTAGGACCGGCCCGAGTGAGGGACGAGGGCGGGCGGAAAGGGAAGAGCTGGGAGACCAAAGGGGCAGATAGCCGTTAGCTGTAAACAAGAGAGGACGCTGAATAAAGATGGTCCGAGATAACACACTGTGTCTGCCTGAGTTCTTTGGCCGGACACTACACCCACTGTGTGTGATTGTGACTACAATGTGGGAGAAACATCACAATTAGTGGTATAGTGCAACTGTGCATTCTGTGTGAAACTCACAAGTGGGGTTGTGCTGAAATGATATTTAATTGTGATAAACGTGAACATAATTAAATTGAGGGAGAAATGGAGGACAAGAGGTTTGGAGTTATGTAGCACGAGCAGAAAGAAGGAAAAACAATGAATGGCTGTAGGCTGTTGTTAAAGAACTGTTTTATGTTTCTAAAGTGTGTCATATTTATCTGTTGTGAAATCTACAAGGACTGAAGAAAAGGAAGTTGCCGAAACCCAGGATCGAACCAGGGACCTTTAGATCTTCAGGCTAACACTCGCCGAACTGAGCTATTTCATCCGGTTATGAACATGTACCCTGACGTGTCCTGGGGTTACCTTTCAATGCCAACCAATTCAATCTTTATTTCGTTGCTAATGCAACATAAAAGAAATACAATTATACAATGATAAAAGAGTACATTATACAAGAAACCAGTAATCAATACTATGCGTCACCACTATGGAACAATCAGTTATAGATTACAATTATCACAAATTTATAAATAGTTTAAAAATACATCCTTGCAAGATTAAAAAATCATTAAATGGACTTTATAACAGCCAAGGCCTAAAGTTTAAAAAAAATTTACAAGGTAAAACAAGCAGAAAAACATGGTCCATAATTTGGTCAGATACACGTAATATGATGATTAGAATGGAAGAGACATTTTCAACCTAATGAAATTTACAGCCAGGAGAAATCTACTAATTCCAAACACAATTACTTGGCTGGTATCCGATTTTAAAATTCTACCAGCTTCCTTATGGGATCTAGAGCCAATGAGACGACATAGTGGCACGATCCATTTTTTCCTTACTTTACTGTAACTGTGACAAAAGAACAATATATGTAAAGTGTCTTCCCTTATATTATTAGGACATAAAGTGCAGCAGTCACTGTTTGCCGTCCCCCATTTTTTCTCTAATACCTTAATTCTCAATATACCGTATCTATATTTGAGGTACAGGGTTTTAGCCAATGGCGGCTGAACCTCATCAAGAAATGATTCAAAACTAGCCACATTTTTAACCATTAAACATTTTTCAGTTAAAGGACCATGCGTTCTAACATACGCAGAATCGTGGCTCATATAGGACCAAAAAGACAATTTTACAATTTTCTTAGAGGCCATAATTAAGGACTCTGGCTCACTCCAGAAGTGGGCTAAACCGAGTTTAGATAACCAAACTCTTACGTGTTTAAACCAGTAAATTTGGTTACCACTATCTAGGTTCAGTACTTCTTTCAACCCATTTTTGTAGTCAGACAGTTCAGGGGTTGTCCCTAATCTAACCCATAGAAGTAATGGTCTCAGCATAGCATGGTGGTCAGTGTGCTTAATGTTTAAATCCAAGAATAGTGGGACCAATGGAGTATTAGTGGGTATTTTTAGTAATCCCCTAACAAACTTGTTCTCCAGTGTTTCAAAGGTTTTCCTGCAAACAGGTCCCCATAGTTCAGCCCCATACAAAGCAGCTGATTGGACCTTGTACCTAAAGATCTCTATAGCTGGGGTTACTGCCTTATTTACACATTTATTATGTCTTTTTAGGATAGGAAGACAATTTTGTTTAAACAATATTTTTCATTTTTCTACCTGGGATCTCCATCCCATTGAGGAGTCTAATAAGACCCCTAAATATGTGAAGCTCTGTTCATATTCGAGCTTATGACCATTTAAAACTAGATTTTTTTTAAAACTTTTGTGCGGGTTTAGCGCCATGTATTTGGTTTTTTTTACATTAATTTCTAACCCTTTTACGGAACAATATTCCTGGAATCTATCAAGTAGAATCTGGAGGCCCCTTGGGGTTTGTGAGATGAGAATCGTGTCGTCCGCGAAAAGGAGGGACGGTACGCGTTCCCCACCCAATCGAGGCGAATCATTATCACAATTCTCCATATAAGCCGCAATATCATTGACAAAGAGGGAGAATAGTGTGGGAGCCAGTACGCATCCCTGGCGTACTCCTCTTTTTTATTGGAATTCGGTCTGTGAGTTCCCAATTTGGGCCCCACCTGACCTTGGCATAGTTCTCCTGATGCAGGCCCATCATCAATTTTAGAAGTTCCCCAGGGAGTCCCTGCCTTTCCAAGGATTTCCAAAGCAAGTCACGTGGTATCAGGTCAAATGCTGCTCGTAAATCCACAAAGGTCACATACAAGTGGCCCTTGCGGATGATGACATATTTCCAGTACAAGCAGCATAACCTTAATACCTGGTCTATGGTCCCAGTTTTTTCCCTAAACCCCGCCTGATATTTTGATAAAATTAGTTTTTCATCTAGCCATGTGTTTATACGATTTAATATATGCCTGGCGTAAATCTTTTGGGTTATATCTAAAAGACTAATGGGGCGATAGTTGGCTGGATCGCCCCTATCCCCCTTTTTAAAAATAGTGATAATTTCTGCTCCTTCCCAAGTGTCTGGGATTTGGTCGCCAGCCGCAATAGCATTGAATAAATGGTTTAAATATGGCGCCCAAACATCCGTGCTATGCAAATAAAGATCGCCTGGAATTTTATCAAGTCCGGGTGCCTTCCCTTGTTTAACTGAAGCGAGTGCTAGTTCCATTTCGTGTAAATCAAAAACTACCTGTGGAAATAAATTCACTGGCTGATTTGTAATCGGTTCTTCCAGAGATGTGACCTCAGTGGTTTTAGCTGCATACAACGTTGTAAAATGTTTGACCCACGTGCCCTCAACTAAGAAAACCTCTCTGGAGCCTCTCTCGTGTTTATTCCCCTTAGCCGCTAATTCCCAAAAGTGCCTCTGGTCCTTAGTTATAGCAGCTTGTAACATGCTGGACCACAGTTCCTCGTCCCAAGAGGTTTTTGCTTTTATCAAAGTTGCATTGTGAAATTTCCTTTTGACTCTAATTTCCTCCGGACTTTTTCTTTTAATTGCCTCAATCAATGCGGTTTTAGCAGCACGGCATTCCTTATTATACCAAGGTTTCCCGGCTGGTTTACCATTTCCTGTACCAGTCCCCTTTTTTGGTCTTTTTGTTAGAAGACCCAGCAGTTGACTGAAGAATAACTTATGTAATTTAATAAATTCCCCAGTTTCATAGCTGAGAGGGCAATAGGATTCAAATGTATTTGCAAAGGTGCAATAAATACTGGATAGAAGATTCTCTCTCTCCAGTATGTATGCCCATTTGACAGCCCTTCGGTTATTGCTAACTATGATGTTGTTTAGTATTGGTAATACTTGTGTGACGCCTCCCTCAGTATTTCCCTGCCCCTTTAAAAGATTTTTATGAAAACTAGTTTCCAGGGGATAGTGATCACTGTCGAATCTCTCCTTGACTTTTAAATCAATTGTGTATGGCCACAGATCAAAAGAAATAATAACATAGTCTAGGTTACTTTTGTAATCTCGCCTCCTGAAGGTGGGAGCTTTTGGGCTATCAGATGGCATGCGCCCATTACAAGCCCTCAGACCATGGCTAGTCAAGAGCCTAGTGATCAGAAGGGCTAAAGAAGTCCCAGCTACGGTTCCATTATCAATCAGTAGAGGTATCTTGTTAGCCATATCCTCCTCTTCATACAGATTGACCATACCCGTGATCGGTTCATAATTACAATTGATGTCCCCACATAAGATTATACTTGCATCTGGCTCTAGGGTATCCATGAAAGTCTCCAATTTTTCAATACATGGCGACACCTTGTGAGATGGATGAGGACTATTATACACATTTATAAGGTTAATCACCCTTTTGTCCTCTGTGGTTAATTCCAGACCGAGTATATCTAGTGAATCGGCATTTAAGATTTTAATGCTGATATTGATAGATACACTGATCCATATTAGTAGGCCTCCTGAGGCTCGTCCTCTTAATGAAGGCACAGCCTCAATTTGACATGTTTTATATCCCACTCTATGGACCTGGTCCGTAGCCCATGTCTCCTGTAACATGCAAATATCAAAATAGTTCACATAAGAATTCCAATTAGGATCACATATTTTTGCACGCACCCCCGCAACATTCCATGAAACTAGTGTAACTAGTGAAACTCGAGAGGGCCCTTCATTTGACCCACAATTGCCCGCTAATGTAAGTGAGGGCGGGCCACTATTAACCCCGATACCAGTTGCAATGTCGAAGTTTTCAGCCATCAGGGGTCTACTTCCATCTTTCACCTTAATGCCATCAATATTACAAATATATGCACCTCCACTATCTCCACTGCCTCCCTCTCTGTTCATTAAACATCAATCACAGTCATCCAACCCACTGAACACATCAAACCTATTAGATGTTTCCAGTGGCGTGAATGGGATTAAATGAGCCATTCTACTGTGTTCACTTGTGTTGTATTCCACCCAGAAACAACAGGGGCTGGTAGTGGTTGATACATATGAACAGGATTATTTGCAGATTCCATATTGGAAAAATATTTATCAAGAGGGGCTTTGCCAGTTACCGATTGCTGTGGAAATACTATAGATCTTGGATAAAAATAAGTTAGTGGGCGTGGTATAATACAATTGTTCACATTACCATGTGGCCAAGACAATATATATTGAGCAGCATTTATGTCTCTGAAATTCACCACAACCACGTCTCCCCCTATATCCTTTGGTCTACCACCTAACCAAGGCAAACGTTGGACATGAACTATTTCACCATTAATATTACTAGCTTTTGGTCTATATAAGGATAACCAGTGCATAATTTTGTTCTTGAGTTGGAAGAAGCCTTCCCGCTTGTTTCCAGATAGTTCTGGTACCCCAGTGAGCACCGCCACATGAGGTACAGCTTCTGGCGGGAGTTCAGTAGGTGGTCTCCTGCCTTGGGCTCCTCTTGTGTATCTGGCTTCAACTGCTTCCAATCTTGGCAACCCATTAAATGAGTTACCCGGTTCCCTTACTAAATTATTATTAACAGCAGAGTCCGGAATACGATTTGCTGATTTTTTAGCCAGGCTTGGTTTGGGAGTAGGGAGGTTTTTGGGTGCAGATAGAATGCTTGTAGACTGTTTGTTAGTTACAGCTGGTAAGGCTGTTATCAGACTGTTGTTACAAGGACTGATAGTAGAAGATGTTGCCACAGCGTTATCTAATGAAGGAGTATACGCCAAAGTTGATGGTTGGCTGGGGATTGTTGCTGTTGTTGGGCCTTGATTTCCTAAGGACCTGGTAGAGGTCCTTTGTGTGGCCAGATCTGCCTCTCTTTTCCCCAGTCTTAACTCCACTCCTTTTAGTCTTTCAACTATGGCTTGCGCGTAGCTCCTCACAATGAGTTCTATGCTATCAAGCAAATTACTAGTAGGGATAGATGTTGACCCTTCTATGTTTGAGGCGTGTTCAGTATTGAAATCAGTGACCAGATGAGGGTGGATAAAGATAGTCCTGGAGAGTTTGGCGCAATTGCTGCAACTTCCTTAGCAACCAATGTTCCTGAGGCTTCAGAGCAAATAGAATTGGGCTTTTTTCCAAAATCAGAATGACTCATCTTTGGCTTTGTTGGGTCCAATTTTTTGCATCTCCTTTTAGTAGGTGGAGGGCCATGGATCTTGTGTGGTAGGGGCCTCATTATTTTTCCTCTCACAACCTTCCCTGGCCTAGGTGTTGGTGAAATTATAATGTTTGGTACATTAGGGGTACCAGAGGGTTCAAGAGAAATGGTGGCTGTTTCAGATTGTGTTGGACCACAAGAAGGCGCCAAACACTCCCTTAGAAGTATAGGAACACTATCCCCCGTTGATGTAATATCCATGGTATCGGCAAACAGATCCTTGTCTGCTGTGACATCAGGAGTAGGCTCAGATAGGGCCCTGTTCTTAATTTGTTCAATAGAACGACGGTGATCAGCCCGACGTTCAGCTAATAATAAGTCTTTTGACCCTTCAAAGGTACGTTTGGGAAAATAATTATCTAGGGTGCCGTTCACCAAACTCCCTGTTTTGTCAAGGGCAGAGGTAGAAGCTGTAACAATTGGTGAACTATGCACAAAGGTAGACATTTCCAGTGGTGTCAAAGTACGGAAAATTTACGCAACTTACTTAAGTACGGACCCACCGCCAGGGGGTCTGGCCCAGTCCAGTCTCCTCAGGCCTCTGAGGGCCTAAGAGGGCCCGCCCTTCGCCCGGGCTTCGCCCCGGGCGCTCCCGCGCGCTCCCGCGCAGCCGGTGCATGTCAAACTAAGTAACCGATTAAGAGCGTGATAGGCGCGGGCGGGGCCGGCAGGGAGAGCAGCCCAGGTGGAAAAGATCAGGCGCGCAGGGACTCCTGGTCCACGGAGTCCATGGCTCCCCTCGCAGCCCTGCCGGAGTCCGCTGTGCACCCCTAACTGACAGTCGATAACCCCACTCTGTCAGCAGCAGCTCCCGCAGTTATGACCGCGCTGCGGGACCCGCGAAGCGGGTCCGGCGAGTTGCTTTGGTGATTCCCGGGGTCTGAAGTGCCAAGAAGATGAGCGGCAGCAGGTAGGTTCAATACAATGGCAGATTTGAGTTCCAGTGATCCCACCGACACAGTTCTTGTGGTCCCGTTTATCTCTGTTGGCGGAGGGGCGGGGCCGGCAGGGAGAGCAGCCCAGGTGGAAAAGATCAGGCGTGTAGGGACTCCTGGTCCACGGAGTCCCTGCCTCCCCTCGCAGCCCTGCCGGAGTCCGCTGTGCACCCCTAACTGGCAGTCGATAACCCCACTCTGTCAGCAGCAGCTCCCGCGGTTATGACCGCGCTGCGGGACCCGCGAAGCGGGTCCGGCGAGTTGCTTTGGTGATTCCCAGGGTCTGACGTGCCAAGAAGATGAGCGGCAGCAGGTAGGTTCAATACAATGGCAGATTTGAGTTCCAGTGATCCCACCGACACAGTTCTTGTGGTCCCGTTTATCTCTGTTGGCGGGGGGGCGGGGCTGGCAGGGAGAGCAGCCCAGGTGGAAAAGATCAGGCGCGCAGGGACTCCTGGTCCACGGAGTCCCTGCCTCCCCTCGCAGCCCTGCCGGAGTCCGCTGTGCACCCCTAACTGACAGTCGATAACCCCACTCTGTCAGCAGCAGCTCCCGCGGTTATGACCGCGCTGCGGGACCCGCGAAGCGGGTCCGGCGAGTTGCTTTGGTGATTCCCAGGGTCTGACGTGCCAAGAAGATGAGCGGCAGCAGGTAGGTTCAATACAATGGCAGATTTGAGTTCCAGTGATCCCACCGACACAGTTCTTGTGGTCCCGTTTATCTCTGTTGGCGGGGGGGCGGGGCCGGCAGGGAGAGCAGCCCAGGTGGAAAAGATCAGGCGCGCAGGGACTCCTGGTCCACGGAGTCCCTGCCTCCCCTAGCAGCCCTGCCGGAGTCCGCTGTGCACCCCTAACTGACAGTCGATAACCCCACTCTGTCAGCAGCAGCTCCCGCGGTTATGACCGCGCTGCGGGACCCGCGCAGCGGGTCCGGCGAGTTGCTTTGGTGATTCCCGGGGTCTGAAGTGCCAAGAAGATGAGCGGCAGCAGGTAGGTTCGATACAATGGCAGATTTGAGTTCCAGTGATCCCACCGGCACAGTTCTTGTGGTCCTGTTTATCTCTGTTGGCGGGGGGGCGGGGCCGGCAGGGAGAGCAGCCCAGGTGGAAAAGATCAGGCGCGCAGGGACTCCTGGTCCACGGAGTCCCTGCCTCCCCTCGCAGCCCTGCCGGAGTCCGCTGTGCACCCCTAACTGACAGTCGATAACCCCACTCTGTCAGCAGCAGCTCCCGCGGTTATGACCGCGCTGCGGGACCCGCAAAGCGGGTCCGGCGAGTTGCTTTGGTGATTCCCGGGGTCTGAAGTGCCAAGAAGATGAGCAGCAGCAGGTAGGTTCAATACAATGGCAGATTTGAGTTCCATGCATATAACAGGCAGATCCATTGCAGCACCAGAGAATCAGTAAGATTCATGTTCAGGTTCACAGGTCTCATCCCAGGATCACAGGTCTCATCGCCAGGTTCACAGGTCACATCCCAGGTTCATAGGTCTCATCCTAGGTTCACTGGTCTCATCGCCAGGTTCACAGGTCTCATCCCAGGTTCACTGGTCTCATCCCAGGTTTACTGGTCTCATCCCAGGTTCAAAGGTCTCATCGACAGGTTCACGGGTCTCATCCCAGGTTCACAGGTCTCATCCCAGGGTCACGGGTCTCATCTCAGGGTCACAGGTCCACCGTCCTCTCTCATCAGCTGCACGGTGTGGGGGTGCTCGCAAATTTTGCTCCAATACCTGATGACCTAACAGTAGTCAAACCAAATATTCTCATGATAGGGATTGGTCTTTCTATCTACGCTGTTTAACCCCTCCCTCCCCTGCAGGTGACGGAACCACTCCGTCATCAGCAGCGGTCGCGCTGTGCTGATGACGGAGCGGTTCCGTCACAGTCCGCTCGGCACGCCTGCGCGGCGCAGATTCCGTGCCTGCGCTGAGCGTTCTATTGAGCGGGCGGGGCCGTGACGGAACCGCTCCGTCATGAGCACAGCGCAACCGCGGCTGGTGATGGAGCGGTTCCGTCACCAGCATGGGCGCGCTGCGCAGCCCCCCGCCCCCTTTTTAAAAAATCACTTACATATGTAACATTGCAAATAGTGAGATGTATAGGTCGGATTAACAAACGATAATGAAATGTATCACAGTGGGATTGCAAACTGTCTGAATGACATATTACGATGGTTCATTTTTGCTTTTTTACAACACGAGAAAGAAATTGGGAAATCATACAATAACTGAAGAAAAAGTGGTCATCAACGTACAAAGAATAATACAAGTCGATAAATTTGTGAATACAGTCGAGCAGATCAGTCGGCACAAGAATCAGATTCTTTCTCAGCATGGCACAGTAAGAATGGAACATCAAGACATTCAGGTACAGATCAGTCATCCGTCAAACACCACAAAGGTGACATCGGAATCCCACAATGAGAAAGGCAACATTCAAGGCAGTCCCAGAGGCCATTCAGCAAGTCGCCAGGACGGCTAGTTCCGTGACCTAGCAATGTTGGTCATGCATGAACCGAATGAAAAATAGCGCTGGAGGTAGTCCCTATGTGGTAGTGTGATCCTTCCTATCCCACCCCCGCAGGAACAAAGGAGTTAATCGATTGGGATTGTGCCTCCTGAGCGAGCTTCGCAGTATATTTCCGGTATGGCCCCCATATGTCTAGTGGTCTGGAAGCGGTAGGAACCATCTCAGAATATTCAGCGTTGTTAACATTACAGTAAGGCATACTACGAAGCCAAGCGCGGACTGTTGGAGCGCGCTTAGCACACCAGAGCAGCGCTACTTCCCGTTTAGCTAAAAGGAAGCCAATGGACGCCAGTTTTCGAAGCGGGTGTGGGAAGTTGGCAACATAACCAAGCAGCGCAATTTCAGGGGTGGGTTGCAGGTCCATGCCAAGTATGTTCCCCAGAGCCTGGTGTACTTGCAGCCAGTAGGTATGCAATTGCGGGCAAGTCCAGGAAAGATGGGCAAAATCAGCCTGCGGGGCTTTGCATTTTGGGCAATTGTGCGGTCTGCTAGGATCTATTCTATGGTCAAGTGCGGGAGTGTGGTACGTCCTTCTCAGGAACTTAAAATGTATACGTTTATGTCGGGTGTTAATGGACACTTCTCTCGTGGTAGCACAACACGCAGCCCATTGATCATCCGTGATCTAGATACCCAGGTCTCCCTCCCAATCAGCGCGTACCTTAGCGTCGAGTGAAGGAACTGAGGCAAGTCATAGCTTATATAACTTAGATACGACATGTGCCCCCGTCTGGTTCTGTATTATGAATGTGAGAGCTGAGGTGTCATCAGGAGGGAGCGGGAATGTGGGGAATTCAGCCCTGAGCATTGAGCGAAGTCTAGTCAGCGTGAATGAGTCCATGAATGTCCTGTCCGTGAAGTGGTGATCTTCCGCAAGGGAAAAGGCATGGCCGTCCGGGAAAAGGTCCCCGACAGTGTGTAGTTGATATTTGGACAGTGTGCGCTGTACCATCGATTCGCCTGAAATGGGGAGCCAGTGGGGGTTGGGCAACGGCAGTGCAGGCGAGTATAGTTTCTCAAGGAGTAAGAGACGTCATATTTTATCCCAAGCCTAACAAGTAGTCGACAAAGGCTGTATGTCTTGCGGGTCTCGGGGGAGTCCCCTAGGAAGGATGGAGGAGAGGGCCACAGGGAGTGCCAAGTCAGCCTCAGGTCTCAGATGAGGAATCCTGGCATCCGGGTGAAACCAAGGGTATGCATACGAGCTCTGTGCTACTAGGTAATAAAGAAAAAAATCTGGTACTCCGAATCCACCACGTTCGTAAGGGAGTGTCAATGTGTGCCAGGCCACACATGGGTTTTTGCCACCCCATATCAGACGCAGAAGTAAGGAGCGAAGTTGTGAAAAAAAAATCTTGGTGAGGGGGATCGGAATATTTTTAAATAAATATAAGAACCGGGGGAGGACAATCAATTTGATGATGGCAATCCGACCAGCCATAGACAGTGGGAGGCGAATCCAGCGTTCCGTGTGATCTTCCAAAAAATCAAGGGCGCAGCCGTAATTCAATCGGACAATGGATACCGTGCCAAGGTGAATGTGTACACCCAAATATTTCACGGAGTCGGTGCTCCATTCCAGAGGGAACGAGCAGGTCCATGGCACGGTGGAGGGGGTGAGCGGGAAAATTACTGACTTGTGCCAATTTATTTTAAGGCCCGTGTAGTCTCCAAAGCGGGAAATCTCCATCAACAGTGGCTCCAGGTTGGACTGAGGAGTCCGAACATACAAAACAGTATCATCGGCATATAGCGAGACCAGTAGCGGGCCGGTGCGAAACTGGAGCCCCCGGTGGAGATGTTTCTCTTGAAAATGTCGCACCAGGGGATCCATCGCAATGATGAACAGGAGCGGGGATAGTGGACACCCCTGGCGGGTGCCTCGTGAAAGTGTGAATCTTTCAGTTATGGTGCCGTTTAATCGTATCCGGGAGGTGGGAGCCGAGTACAGTAACTCCACCGTCGCCACAAACATAGCAGGCATCCCAATTCTTCTCATAATTGACAAAAAAGGCCACTCCAGGGTGTCGAATGCTTTCTCCTCGTCCAGGAACACTGCTGCAGCCGGTGTAGAGGGCTCTATTCTGTGTAAAACAGAAAACAGTGTCCGAAGATTCAGAGAAGTGGATCGATGTGGGACAAATCCAGACTGAGCCGGCGAAAACAAATTGCAAGGACTTTGGCCAGAATTTTGTAGTCCAAGTTTAAGAGGGATAGGGGTCTGTAGGAGCTGCACAAAGAGGGGTCACGGCCTTGCTTAGGTAATAAAACAATAACCGCTTCCCGGAGCGTAGGTGGAAGAACGCCCACCTCCAGTGCCTCCGCGTATACCTCGACAAGCTTAGGGACAAGTTCCTCCTTGTATTCCTTGTAAAAGTCAGCTGTGTAGCCATCAAGGCCGGGAGCAGAAGAGCTCCGCAAGGAGTCGATTGCCTCCATTATAAAATCCGGTGTAATGGGCATGGCCAAAAACTCCTGCATGTTTTTCTCTAGGTACACCATGGCTATTTCATTCAAATACGGTCCCGGGTTGCGGTGTTCCCCCGTTAGTGTGGCAGTGTAAAGGGTTTTGTAATATGACAAAAAGGTGTTGGATATATCGGGAGTGGAATGTTGTCGTGTACCCTGGGCGTCAATCACCTCGGTAATGTAAGCTGCTTGGTGTGGCGGACGAAGCATTTGCGCTAATAGTTTGCCTGGCCTGTCGCCCTCACCGTACTGCCGCGCAGTGTAGTGTTTACCCATGAACCTCACCTCCCTATCTGCAGCGTCCCGAAACTCTAAAAGTAGCCCAAGGCGTTTAGCCTCACGATCCACCGAGGGATCCTCAAGGATCTCCTTCTCTATCGTAGTGATATCCGTTTCAATGCGAGCCAAGGTGGAGCGAATCTCGCGCAGGGACCCTATTAGTTTGGTGATGCAAACCCCACGTAATGTGGCCTTGAAGCCTTACCATACCGTGGCCAAGGAGGTAACAGAGCCTGTGTTTATGTCGAAATAGTCGTCGATGGCGGTGCGGATGTCCTCCTTAAAAGTCGGGTCTAACAGCGCCCTACCAGGAAATCGCCACTGCCTTTCGTACCCCCCAATCTGGGGACCGCTAAAGTCAAAACAATAGGAGAGTGGTCTGGCAGGGTGCGAGGTAACGTGGAAAGGCCATCCACCCAGCCCGCAATTCCCGGGGAGAGGAACCAATAATCTATTCTAGTGCTTGTATTGTGGAAGCCAGAGTGATGCGTGTAATAAGGTGTGTGGTGGTGCAGTCTAGCCTCTATATCCACTAGGGAAAAGTGGCAGCAAATTTCCGCCAGCACTGCGCAGGCCCTGGGTTTGCAGTCAGGAGAGGGAGAAGTGCTGTCCCTGCCGGGGAATCCACATTGGGGCCGTAGACTCCCACCAGTGAAATCTTATATCCAAACAGCACTCCCATAATAAGCACATATCTGCCCTCCTCACCAGTCTTGCTGCCGGTCATCACAAATGGGACACGTTTGTGCACAATAACTGCTACACCCCTAGCATATCTACTACAACAGGAAAACACTTTGTGCGACCCACAACCTCTGGCCACTGAGACCACGTCCGGCTGCACCAAATGACTCTCTTGCAGAAAGAGGACATCCACCCCATGTCGCGCCGCATAAGCCAGCACCTGTTTGCGTTTCCTTGTGGTGTTTAAACCACGCACGTTCCAAGACAACAAAGTCAGTCTGGAAGGACCAGACTGTAAACCTATCCTGGCCATAACTCCACAGTAAAGATATTCTTCAACAAGTGTGCATACGACAGTCCACTCCAATGACACCCGCAACTAATCACTAACATGCATGACCACAGAAACAAAACATATTCCATCCCCCACCCACCTCCCAGCCTCCCAGAATCCCTCGAGAGGCAATCCCCAGACCATTGCTGAAGAATAGTGCAAGTAACAAAAATTAGCAACTAGTCAAAGAAACAGTATTGCAAAAAAAAAAAAATATGTTAAAGCCCCAGAAAATATAAACAACAAGGCCCGCGCCATCGGGGGTAGCAACGCCACTCCAGGCGGGCGTCCCAAAAAGCGGTTTCCGAACCGGAGACCAGTCAATACACGTTGGAAGAACGACATCCAATTAACAGTATTACGAGAAGGGTGCAAAAGTAGTTAACGCTGAGCGGTCAGCCGTGGCCAGTTTCAGCAAAAAGGTCAGCACTGGCTGTGTGTCGTTACGAGGTGGGGTGTTCGGTGCTGAACCAGATGCTGCCGATGAGCCCTGCTTCTTGTAGTCATGGCAAAAATCTTGCGCTTCCGCAGGAGAGTCAAAAATGCGGAATCTGCCGTTCACATCCACCTTCAACCTAACTGGGTACAGCATACCATATTTCAGTCCTAAGTTCCGGAGGGTGGATTTAACCGTGTTATGCTTGCGACGTGCCTCCTGGACCATCAGTGTGAAATCCGGGAAAAAGGACAGTTTACTGCCCTGCCACTGTATTTCCCCAGCCTCGCGTGCCGCACGTAGCACTGCGTCACGGTCGCGGAAGTTCATGATTCTGGCGATAATGGGTCCTGGTAGTTGGCCAGGGTGAGGTTTAGGCCCCAGAGACCTATGTGCACGCTCAACAACAAAGCCCGCAGTGAAGGTGTCTCTGCCAAATAGTTCGATTAGAAGAGTTTCGACAAAGGTGTTGAACCGACCCGTGGCCGTCGTCCCCCCACGCCAAGAATACGAATATCATTGCGCCTGCTACGCGCCTCCAAGTCTTCGTTTTTGATGGCCACGTCTTTAAGTATTTTCTCAACCCGCTCCAGTCTCTTAAGCGACTTCGAGGCGCCATCTTCTATGTCTGATATCCTTGATTCAGCCACATCGAGCCATCTGTCATGGGTCTGCACCTTGGAGCCCATGTCAGCTTGCTTTTGCTCTAGGCTGTCGAAGCGGGTGTCAAGCGCCTTGAAGCCGGCGCATTTCACCCATCATGGTGGCGACCAGAGCCGCAGCGTCACCCAAGTCTGTCGAGTTGGAAGCTCCGGCCGCCGAACCAGGCGGAGGGTCCGTAGCACGAAGGGGGGTCTTATCGAAGCTAAGCTTCCTCTGGTTAGGATCTCTCTTCCCCATCTCCACGGTAGCCCCGAGGGCGTAGTTGAGTTGGAAGAGGCGGTGTGGGTAGCTCGTTATTGGGGGAGAGCGGCAGAGTAACACCAAGCTTCAGACAGTTCCACCAACAGATAGGCCTCAGCGACTGAATTGCGCTCTATCGAGGTGAATGAGGACCAGGTCAGCCTTCCGCGCGGAGAGTTATGGCATTGGGCCTCAGCAGGGGACCAGTTCCGAGGCCTGGTTCGAAGTACAGAATGCACCCGCAGTATGCAGTGGAGCGGGGAGCGGCCCTCTCCTGTCGCTTAGAGCAGGAGGAATGGAGGGGTTCGAAGATCCCCACGAGTGCGTCCGAGGCAGGGCAGCCGAAAATCAAGTAGCAGCGCCCCCCAGCCACCCAGCCGCCGCGCTCCCACACCCCTGCCGTCCCTCCGCGAGAGTCCCCGCCCGTCGCCCAGCACCCGGCCCAGGCCCGCAAATCGAGGCCCCGGCCCCGGCACCCCCCAGGCCAATGGGCCGAGATCGCAATGGGAACCGGCAGCCCCCAGCCGGGAGCCCGAAGCGGACGGGCAGCGTGCGAGAAACCCCGCAGGAGACGCCCGAATGGGTGAATGCCCGGCGACCAGGCAGCGCGCGGCACTCACCAGTGATCCGACGCAGTTAGAGAAAATGGCGGCGAGGTCCGAAGGCCCTGCATCTCCTCCACCGTGCACAGTCGGCAGGCCGCTCCCGCGCTCTCTCAAGTCACCCAGATGAGCGGGGCGACATCAATGTTCGGATCCGCAAGGATGTGGGGAACAAGAGTGACGGTTTACATCTCAGTCGCCGCCGTCAGGAGCCCTGCATGGAGGAGCTTCACGGAAAGGCGGCCATTCCGATCACCGCCGTGGCCACGCGACCCCTTAGCACTGCGGCGGCAGTGAAGGGGTTAAATCATCTGTTTGAATTGCACAAAACACATCTACACTCTTTTGCAGACACCTCCGGGTGGGGCTGCGACAAAAAACAAATATGGGTCCTTTGATGACTCCACAGAAGAAGTAGTGTCCAGAGCAGCAACCAAACCTCCCCAACCCGGCTGCAGGGTCACCCCTTGTGAGAGGAGGACTCTGGGAGCTCGGGATGCACAAATCAGAATGGATGAGGGCAGAGACCATCCTAACTTCCCTCTGTACTTCTTTAGAGAGGCCCCCTGTGGCTGTATGGGGTCTCAGCTCTGCTGCTGGTGTCCTTAGGGTGACCAACTGGCATGGGTGCAAATTCAGGACGGTGAGTGTAAACATTCAGGACAAAGGGTCAAAATTCAGGACAGAAATTCAGGATATAAGGTCAAAATTCAGGACAAAAAAATTGGGACAAAAAGTAGGTTTTACGGACACATCAGAGGAGGTTGCGCAGTAGTAAATAATTCAGATGAGGATGAACTCCAGAAGGGCGGTGGTCAGGCCTGCTCATTTCAGAGACTTTGAACTGGGGGAATGTTAAACCTGTGGACTCGTAGCATTCTTTTGTATATGTATAAAAAGGGGAGATATGTAGTGTTGCGCACTAGTCCTTGTAGCCGCGTGATGACGCAACGCGCAAGGACGTGAGGGCAGACGATGGGCGCATGCGCGGGTAGCGATGGGCCATTGGTGAGCGACCGGAGCACGGAGAGAGTAAGACGCTTGGAGCTCTTCTTGCGGTGATTAGAATTTAATAAACAGACTTCCCCTAACTGCAGCATATGAGTCATCTTTGAATTCAGGTGAAGAACCCTAACTTCACAGTGGAGTTTACAAAGTCATCAATGCTCGACAGTGCTATGCTTACATTCCTCAAATAGATGATAAGCTTAATGGCTATATTGTTAATGTTATAAACATATTGCATGAAATAACTAAACTAGAAGAGACATGCCCCCGGGAAGGATTCAGATCATTTTTCAGATCGATTGGTAACAAGTTTGTAAAGATAGGCCAATGGCTAGGTAGTGTGTTTTGAAGCTGCTATTAACACCAATGTTTGTCATACTTATTGGAATTCATATGTGCTTATTTTCTTGAAATGATGCAAAGAAATGTAATCATCAAAGGAAATAACGTGGGAATAAGAAGAGGTCAACAGCGAGAGAAAGAAAACGAAAGAGACGGGGAGTGCAAAGTGAGCTTTATGATAACATGAAGGATTTCTAGGAGACCAAACAGAAGAAGCAAAGTTAACCCCTTCGCTGCGGCGGCTATTCCGCCGCAGCGCTAAGGGGGTAGGGCTGCCGCGCGGTGGTCACGTGCTTGTGACGGAACCGCTCCGTCACAGCTCGCGGGTGAGCTGTGCTTGTGACAGAACGGTTCCGTCACGAACGCGCCCGCCCAATGGAACGCGCTGCGCAGGCGCAAAATCAGCACCGCGCAGGCGCGCCGAGCGGGCCGTGACGGAACCGTTCCGTCACAAGCACAGCTCACCCGTGGCTTGTGACGGAGCAGTTCCGTCACAAGCATACAAGGGGTTAATGAATTATGTATTGTGATACAGAATTAGAATGATGATGAAATCTTCGGGCCGGGGGCGGGGGGATCAAGCACTAATTTTCTAATAATAAAAATGATGCGCTATATGTGAGCTATTGCTAATATTGAACTCTGTTTACATTCTCTTTCATCTTGTTTAAACGTCATCCTATGTCATTTGCTATTGTTATTGATTCTGATCAATAATAAACTCTAATAGTTTCACACTAGTCAGAACTAAAGGTTCTCAGTGAAAGTCTCCTGAATCTACTAAGCCAATCATCAGTATGGTGACCCAGCAGCCCTCGCTCTTCTGTCAGTGGCTTTCCTCTGAGAGTGGAATGTTGTTATAACTGGTGACACTCAATTGAAGGAGAAATACATGTAATAAAACAGTCCCAATTTTTTAATATAAAAAATGTGTTCCAGTACAATAAAAAACACAATGAAAAATAAAATCGTTCCCTGGCCAGAATTCGAACAAATCGAAGCAAAATTGTCCTTCCCTGACCGGGAATCGAACCCGGGCCGCGGCGGTGAGAGCGCCGAATCCTAACCACTAGACCACCAGGGAGCGCTTGAGTAGTGTGAAGTGCACTGTGTAGCTGAATATCTTCCTGAGTTGAATTTTCTTCGTCAAGTGAAGTAGGTAAAACACGCTAATATTTATTAGAGGAAGGAATATAGCAGCAGACACAGAAAGTGCACTCCAGGCAAACTACGAGGAAAACAACGACTGTGCCTTAAATAGGTCGAAGTTTGTGGAGAGTTTCCAAGCATCGAAGACGTCTGACACCCTCACCTCACACACTGGTGGAAGGAAACATCAAGAATCAATTACCATCAAATTAAATAGAAAGTGCAATTAAAAGGGCGACCAGAGCTTCTTTTCGGGGCTCCCTGAGGGAGGGCAGCTCAGAGGGGTCCCAGGTGCACACCTGCACGAGCAGCCCCCCTGACAGTCTCCTTTGGATGATGGGACCCGTGACCCTGATAGTAGAGTGTTATAAACGGGACTACAAGTCCCAGCATGCACCGTAAACACCTGACCTGGGATTGGAAGACATGCCTGGCCCCAGAAAACATAAAAGCTCTGATGGGGGTGGTAGGGAGTGCACGTCCGGGGCAGTGGTTCTTTTGATTTCACAATGTGCCTGCAAGTTCTAAACCATTTCACTTAAATAAGCCCGCCGCTTATTTGTTTTATTTAGCGTGAAAAAATACTAATTTACACGTTATTTATTATGTAGTACTCCGATTTTTATTTCAATAATTACCCTCCATTACACGTTTTCATTTCCAAGAAAGTACACAGCAGCTTAAAATAAAAACGGCAGAAATCTACTTCAGAAGGTGTAGGTAGCACTTACAAACTCCACGATAGATTGTGAAGGGTATGTGATTGCTTTAGGCAATGGTTTAAGTTGTACGAGCTGCGGTGTCCATAAAAAATATATCAGTATTGCATTCAAAATAAGTGTTCATGCTCAAAATGTAGTATGAGTTTGAAAAATAAATAAAATAACTCCTCCCCGTCGGGGAATTGAACCCCGGTCTCCCGCGTGACAGGCGGGGATACTGACCACTATACTAACGGAACCGATGCATCTCGACCCGCCGGGCCGCTCCTCATGTGGCCTTCAAGCCGCCTCTCCCCGATATGCTACCGGTTCGTGCAATTTATCAATCCTTTGACACCAACACAGGGGGCCGCGGGCTCAACACACACACACTCTCTCCCACCATACACACACAAACACACTCCTCCCTCACACCTCACAGCAACCCTCTCGCCTCCAAGCAGACGCTCCCAGCAGCAGCCCCTGATGCCAGAGTCACCACAACCAGCTCCCAGGGCTGCTTCAGAGGGGGGGGCCCGGACTGGCTCTTCAGCCCAGGGGCCCCTGGCTCTGTCTGATGAGAGGGCATTGCAGCGGGGGCTGCACACAGGGAGGGGGGGGCGGGAGACACCACCCCCCTCACCCCCGCCGGAGGAGAGAGCTGGGCTGTAAAGGTGAAGAAGGGAGGCAGGAAAAGCCCCGGCGTGTGAGGGTCCGAGAAAGAGGCGCTTTCCATTGTGAAGCAGAGGGAAAAAAAGTGAAGCGTTTGCAAAAATCCTTTGAGCCGGATTTGGACCAGCGACCTAAGGATTACAGTCACTCCACCAACTGAGCTATCGAAGGTTCGGATGACATAATGGGATATAGCCTGAATTTTATTTCTAAGCATCAAGGACATGGCGTGATGAAGCTGCGAACCAGCCAGAAAGTTCAACTCCTATGGAAAGTGGCTGAATAGTGAATAAATTCGATTATATATTCAAATGTATTCTTTTTGGAAGCCAAAAGTTACAAATGGATTATTTTATCTTGTATAGAGCGCTCAAATAAAATAGGTGTATTGGAGTTGGATTAGAGTTTTATATGGGTTTTGTTTTTGTTATATTTCATGTTTACATTTGACTATATTACTGTTGTGAGCGCTAATTTGTATTAATATAAATCAGGAGCTATATGTGAGCTATTGCTATTTTTGAACATTGCCGTCCATCCTATTTACAAGTCATCCTATGTAATGTGATTGTATTGTTGATTCCGACACTAGTCAGCACAAGAAGGTCTTAGAGAGTCTGCTGAGTGTACTAAGCCAATGACAAATCTTGCGCCTTTCTAGTTCTGTTAACATTGCATCAGTAAAACTGTATAATCAAGACTGTGAGAACGATCAAATCATATAAGGTGGTTGGAAAATCACAGAGGGGCAGATTTACAATAACTGGCACATCCCTGCATATCAGCAGGGATGCGCCAGTTATTGTGCGCCGGAGCTCCTCCACCATGGATCGTTGCATTTACAATGCGGCACACTATGGGGCAAAAACGGCACAGATGCGTGACCCATCTGTGCCGTAAAGGCGGCGCATTGCTGAAGTTGCAAGCGAGACACAGCTCCAGAAATGCTCTGGGGGGGATTGGTGTCAGTACAACGCGGATTTTTACAACGCATTCCGTTACATCGGAATTTTTACAACGCAGGATCCATTACATCGGATGCCATTACAACGCATGGCATTACATAGCAGATGCTATTACAACGCATGGCATTACATCGTAAGTATAGGTAGGTATACCTTTTTAAAAAATTTTTTATTAAGTTAATTTAATTAATTTAATTTAATTAATTTAATTAAAATACATTTTAAAATAGCCATTAATTTAATTTAATAAAATAATATCTATTTAATAAATGTAATTTTAATAAAAAAATGGAAATAATTTAATTTAATTAAAATAATGAAATTAATTTAATGTACATATTTTTATAATTGAAATTAAATTAAATTAATTGAAATAATTTATTTAATTTAATTAAAAAATGTAATTAATGTAATAAAATTAATTTAATTTATTAAATATATTTTAATTAATTTAAAAATGGTAAATATAATTTAATTATCCCTAAACACAAACCTACCCCTGAACCCTACAATACCCCTGTACCCCAAAACCCAAACCCTGCCCTAAAACCTAAAAACACCCATGTACCCCAAAACCCAAACCCTGCCCTAAAACCTAAAAACACCCCTGTACCCCAAAACCCAAACCCTGCCCTAAAACCTAAAAACACCCCTGTACCCCAAAACCCAAACCCTGCCCTAAAACCTAAAAACACCCCTGTACCCCAAAACCCAAAACCCTGCCCTAAAACCTAAAAACACCCCTGTACCCCAAAACCCAAAACCATGCCCTAAAACCTAAAAACACCCCTGTACCCCAAAACCCAAACTCTGCCCTAAAACCTAAAAACACCCCTGTACCCCAAAACCCAAACCCTGCCCTAAAACCTAAAAACACCCCTGTACCCCAAAACCCAAAACCCTGCCCTAAAACCTAAAAACACCCCTGTACCCCAAAACCCAAAACCCTGCCCTAAAACCTAAAAACACCCCTGTACCCCAAAACCCAAACCCTGCCCTAAAACCCAAAAACACCCCTGTACCCCAAAACCCAAACCCTGCCCTAAAACCTTAAAACACCCCTGTACCCCAAAACCCAAACCCTGCCCTAAAACCTAAAAACACCCCTGTACCCCAAAACCCAAAACCCTGCCCTAAAACCTAAAAACACCCCTGTACCCCAAAACACTGCCCTAAAACCTAAAAACACCCCTGTACCCCAAAACCCAAACCCTGCCCTAAAACCTAAAAACACCCCTGTACCCCAAAACCCAAAACCCTGCCCTAAAACCTAAAAACACCCCTGTACCCCAAAACCCAAACCCTGCCCTAAAACCTAAAAATACCCAAACACCCCAAAACATATACCTTAGTACCCCAAAACATATACTCCTATACTCATACTTATTTAAAAAATTACTTAAATTAATATATTTAATTTATAATATTTAAAAACATAAATAAATATTTTTATTTATAATTAATAATAATTAAATCAATTATATATTATTAAATAAAATAAAAAAATATATATACTTACCAATACTTACGATGTAATGGTATGCGTTGTAATAGCATCTGCTATGTAATGCCATGCGTTGTAATGGCATCCGATGTAATGGATCCTGCGTTGTAATAGCTGCGTTGTAACAGCATTACGACGTAAAAGTTGCGTTGTAAGTGTAACATACCTCTGGGGGGCCCTATCTGTACAATGCTGCGTCAATCCTTACGCCTGTTTCAAGCAGGTGCAGAGTTTTGACGCAGCTTGGGCTCAAAAGTGACTGAGTGAAATCTTGTAGATTTCACTCAGTCACTTTTAGGAGGCGTTCCTGCGCCGGAACGCCTCCGCCTGCACAGGAACGCCTTTTTCTGGCGCGGGGCTTTACAACGTGACGCATCTCCCAGATGCGTTACGTTGTAAATACCTCGCACCATGGCGCCTCTTTTGCGCCGCCGCTGCATCACAAAAGTGACGCAATGGCGGCATAAAAGAGGCGCAAGGGGCTTGTAAACCTGCCCCAGAATGTCTTTTATGTAGAAATGTTTCCTTTAGACTGTTTCCTATTTGGTTAACCTAAGGAATCATGTGTTCCCATCCAATGTATGAACTCCACTGTCCACAGCACTGTATGAGTGTGCATTTCTCCCACAATAGAGACCCTACCCCTATTCTTGGATGCTAAATCTATGCCGGATTGTATTCTGAGCTGTACTTTAATTATGGTTTATGTACTATGCTGAAAAATTACTCAGTATAGTCTGTATTTTTACTTTAAAACTTACATAAAGCATTTGAAGATCTGTTGTCTGTTAATCTTATGAGAATGTTGCAGAAGTGGTATATGGGCCCAATTTGATTCTAAAAGTGACAGTTCCAATCGGGAAGCGCCAAAGTCTGAACTACGTTACTGCCTCACTCGCAGACTTGGTACCCAACCTTGTGTCATCCCGTCCTCTCTGGGGATGACCTATCCCAACACCTGAGGACAATTCAAGAGTGTGGTGTCAGGCCTATATGATCTGGACTCTCAACCGCAGGTTGTGAAATTGAGCGCCAAATGGCAGGATGAACTTCAGTCGGAATATGAGGCAGAAGATGGGGCGGAGATACTGAATATTTTCAACTGAGGAGCGAGAGAGGTCTGGATGAAATTCTGCCTATATCGACTGCAGCGGACACCAACAAAACTCAAGGAATTGAGCCGCACAGACGGTTTGTCCCGCAGCGTGTTCAAACAAAGAGATTCAAATCAGCATGACCTGAGGAAGTTATCTGTGTGGAACCAAGAAGTTATTTGCTTTGTATAAATCGCGACCTCAACACAGATCTCAAAATAGACCAGCAGAATACTTCTTCATGGATAGTCCCTGGTTTCCTATCCTTGAGACAGTTTGAATTAAGAAAAGGTTTCCATTTTGCCCCAGTCCTGATGAGGCCCAAAAAAAGGGCTGAAACGCGTCGTCTCCACAATTTGGAGAAGCCCTGCAGAAATCTAAGTGCCTCATTTATGAAAGTGACGCATCGCTGAGTGAAAACAGCGATGCGTCACTTTTCATTGCGCCCTCCTTGCAACACCAATGATGCGTCATATTTACAGTATGACGCATCATGGCGCAAGGAGTTA
Source organism: Lissotriton vulgaris (assembly GCF_964263255.1). Taxonomy (NCBI): domain Eukaryota; kingdom Metazoa; phylum Chordata; class Amphibia; order Caudata; family Salamandridae; genus Lissotriton; species Lissotriton vulgaris. The sequence continues at coordinate 246,360,229 of NC_141685.1, forward strand.
CAGATACATCAGTATTTCTGAGGTATCTGTATGGCGCAAAAAGGACACATTGCTGGAGTGTGTCACAAAAGTGACGCAACTCCAGCAATGTGTCCTTTCACATGGGTCAAGCCCCATTGTGAAAGGGCCTGTGTCAGTCTTACGCCTGCTATGAAGCAGGCGTAAGAAATTGATGCATTTGTGTCCTAGAAGTGGCGCAGTGAAATCTTATAGATTTCACTGCATCACTTCTTTGACCCTTTCTTGCATCAGACCGCCCCCCATGCATACATTATACCTGGCGTAGGTATAATGTAGCGCAGGGGTTTACAAAGTGATGCATCTACCTAGATGCGTCACTTTGTTAATATGGTGCAGCAAGGCACATTTTTTACGCTGCTGATGCCTCACGAAAAGTGACGCACCAGCGGCGTAAAAGTGACGCACGGCCTCATAAATGAGGCCCCAAATGAATAGAAAAAGAAACTGTTTACACACCCCTATTGAGATAGAGGGTTAAAAAGTGTTCCTCTGTTGTGCAGTGTTCTGTATGGTCTGTAGTCTTCTGAGGAGCCGGGTGCAGTTGCCAGTCTAGAGGTTCTTGCAGTAGTAAACAGCGGCTGGTGATGAGGACCTGAGTGACATTCTTTCTGGTGTTGAATGGGATCCATTTGAAGATTCTGCGGCACATGCATAGTGTGTAGAACCAGAAGGAGGTGACTGCGCTCACTTATCATTTCATGGTCAGTTTGCTGTTGAGGGTCAAGCCGAGGTAGCGTGCATGGTCAGTGTGCGTGTAGGTCTGAGTTCTGCAGGTCACCAGCTGTGGTCCCAAATGGAGGTGTTTTTCATGAACATCACCCCCCACTTGAGAGACCTCCAGCGGCTCCCCTTCCAGAAGAGATGCCAATTCAAGATCCTCAGGAATGCATACACAACCCTCCTCGACTTAGGACCTGCCTACATCAACCACCGACTGAACTTCCACCAACCCCTCATGCACCTGAGCTCCTCGTCACTCACCCTCACACACACCCCTGCACCCATCATAGCTGCAGCTGCGCCCGCTCCTTCTCCTACATCGCTGCTAAGACCTGCAACGACCTCCCCTCTAGCTCCTTATAGCCCCCTCGCTGGCAGACTTCAGAAAAAGACACAAGACCTGGCTCTTCGACAGAGACACAGCGCCCAGATACCCCTCTGGGTGACACTGATGCGCTTTACAAATGCTGTTGATTGATTGATTCTTTTAAACTACACGGCTATCTTGGATTGGTATTGTCCCTAAGGCACCATTGCTTTACCATCCCAAAATGGCTACCACTCTGCTTCTGCAGTCAGTCATGCTGGAACTATAAACATGATGACAACCCACTGCTATGTTGGATTTTATTTTGTTTAATGTTTCTACTTGTATTCTTTTGTGTTGCATAAGCGTGTGTGTTTTAACATGAATGGATGAGTAGATGAATGCAAGAATGATTCAGTAGGTGGATGAATGGGTGCATGAGCATGAGTGGTAGGATGAATGAAAGTGTGGATATATAAGGAGCTATTGCGGTTTCCTAAAGTCACCACTGGCTGAAGAGATGTTTTCAATTAAAAGAAATTCCTGATGGCATTGCCAATGCTTCTTTACAATTGAGCACTGGAAGGGATGCTTTGGGTATCACATAAATCCATCCCTCCCCTCACCTCCCCAGCACACACTTTGTCTTCCTGCCTCCTCCACATGAGTAAACTCACACCCAGAAGAGGAACAGTAGATTAGCTGCAGTGTGTACTAGTCACACACAGTGAGCGAGAGGAGAGTGTTCCACACCTGCATTTAACGAGTGAACTTTACTCCTAGGAGCGAGAAGATGCTCCAGGTTGTGGACGTCACAAAACGGGGGACTGGCTTCCCAGGTGTACGTCGGTTGCAGATTGGGTGTGATTGGGCACGTGGTGTGAGGGTCACACACAATTAATGAGATTGAGCTTGAAGGCTGTCACCCACTGTGTGTGTGATTGTGACTACAATGTGGGAGAAACATCACAATTAGTGGTATAGTGCAACTGTGCATCCTGTGTGAAACTCACAAGTGGGGTTGTGCTGAAATGATACTTAATTGTGATAAACGTGAACATAATTAAATTGAGGGAGAAATGGAGGACAAGAGGTGTGGAGTTATGTAGCACGAGCATAAAGTAGGAAAAACAATGAATGGCTGTAGGCTGTCACAAGAAAGAAAAAAAGGTTACTGTTAAAGAAAAGTTTTATGAAATCTACAAGGACTGAAGAAAAAGCACCTGCCGAAACCCGGGATCGAACCATGGACCTTTAGATCTTCAGTCTAACACTCTCCCAACTGCGCTATTTCGGCCGCTTATGAACATGAGCCCTGACGTGTACTCATGTGACCTTTCAATGCATATGACAGGCAGGTTCAGTGCAGCACCAGAGAATCAGTATGATTCATGTTCAGGTTCACTGGTCTCATCCCGGGTTCATAGGTCTCATCCCAGGTCTCACCCCAGGTTCACAGGTCTCATCCCAGGTTCATAGGTCTCATCCCAGGTTCACAGCTTCAGGTCTCATCACCAGGTTCACAGGTCTCATCCCAGGTTCACGGGTCTCATCCCAGGTTAACAGGTCTCATCCCAGGTTCATAGGTCTCATCCCAGGGTCACAGGTCTCATCCCAGGGTCACTGGTCTCATCCCAGGTTCAAAGGTCTCATCGACAGGTTCAAGGGTCTCATCCCAGGTTCACAGGTCTCATCCCAGGGTCACAAGTATCATCACAGGTTCACTGGTCTCATCCCAGGTTCAAAGTTCTCATCGACAGGTTCAAGGGTCTCATCCCAGGTTCACGGGTCTCATCCCAGGATCACAGGTCTCATCGCCAGGTTCACAGGTCACATCCCAGGTTCATAGGTCTCATCCTAGGTTCACAGGTCTCATGGCCAGGTTCACAGGTCTCACCCCAGGATCACAGGTCTCATCCCAGGTTCACTGGTCTCATCCCAGGTTCACAGGTCTCATCAACAGGTTCACGGGTCTCATCCCAGGTTCACGGGTCTCATCCCAGGGTCACAGGTCTCATCCCAGGGTCACAGGTCTCATCCCAGAGTCACAGGTCCACCGTCCTCTCTTATCAGCTGCACGGTGTGGGGGTGCTCGCGAATTTTGCTCCAATACCTGATGACCTAACAGTAGTCAAACCAAATATTCTCATGATAGGGATTGGTCTTTCTATCTACGCTGCTTAAATCATCTGTTTGAATTGCACAAAACACACCTACGCTCTTTTTCCAAACACCTCCGGGTGGGGCTGCGACGAAAAACAAATATGGGTCCTTTGATGACCTCCACAGAAGAAGTAGTGTCCAGAGCAGCAGCCAAACCTCCCAACCCCGGCTGCAGGTTCACACCTGGTGAGAGGAGGACCCTGGGAGATCGGGATGCACCAATCAGAATGGACGAGGGCAGGGACCGTCCTAACTTCCCTCTTACTTCTTTAGAGCGCCCCCCTGTGTCTGGATGGAGTCTCAGCCCCGCTGCTGGTGTCCCCCGAACCCTCTCACACCTCTCAGTGTGTCTCACACTGCTGCCCCCTAGAGTGCATCCCCTGTTGTAACATTCAGCGCACCTAACAGAAACATATCCCTCCCGGCTGCTGATGTGGCGCGCTCGCTGCCCCCCCCCTCCCCCCCCTCCCCCCTCCCTCCAGCTGTTTCAGCAGCTGGCTCGGTGGTCCAGGGCTAAAATTCCGGCTTTGAGCGCGGCAGGTCCTGGGTTAAAATGCAAAACACGCGCATGCTGTTTCAAAATTGTTTATTTCCCGATTCCCCTCTTTTCCATTTATCGAAATGTGACGCAATATATCATGTCTCCCTAAGCAACAGACTTCTCTTGTGTATTTTTGCATCTTTGTAGCCTGTCCCCACCTAAGCCACAGCCCAGGACTCACAAAGGGCAGACGGACGCTCCATAACAGGGTCTCCTGACTCAGATAATCTGCTGTTAGCAAATACCTGCTTCCTTTTATTCAAAACTGCAAAGAAAAGTCAAACATCATCAAACACAACTCCACACAGACTAGTGTAGGAGAGGATCACACATTGCGTCTATCAGGTTTATAAAAGTTCAGTCCTTATTTCACCCAAACCCGAAGGGTTTTCATTAGGAAAATATAAAATCGCACGGCTCCTACAGGGAACTTTCATCATAATCAATGGGTCCGCAGCAGAGGTGTTGTTTGTTTTTGAGGTGAATCTGATAAACACCCGATCAGTCTGATAAAGACCAAAGACAGAACCTGGTTATGACGTCACGGTACAACACTGATGAGAGATAACGCACGGTCAGGAAAGGGGAAGATGGTGTTGACTCCAGAGCAGCGTGAAAGGGCATCAGAGTTTATGGAGAACATACAAGTGCAATGTCCACCCTCTCCACCAGGGGGAGTCTACATATCCAGGTTCAATGTCCACCCTCTCCACCAGGGGGAGTCTACATAAACAGGAGCAATGTCTGCCCTCTCCGTCAGGGGGCGTCTACTTATCCAGGTGAAATGTCCGCCCTCGCCAACAGGGGGCGTCTACGTATCCAGGTGCAACTTCCGCCCTCTCCGCGAGGGGGCGTCTACGTATCCGGGACCTCAGAATTCACACTCACCATTCCCTTGTTTGTATGTTCACTCTTTGTTGTGTCAGTTATATTTGGGCTGTCCCAATCTCTGGTGCATTCCTACAGATGAAAGTCACCTCTCCCTGCCAGGGGGTGTCTGTTGTCCTTGGGCCTTCAAAGTTCACTTGTAGACATCCCAGTGGAATGAGCTCTCTACTGTGCTTATGTCATGTTAGTAACTCTGCGGTGGTTATTACTGGCTCTGCTGTATTCATGCAGTGTTATTGACTCTGCAGTATTTACGCGGTGTTGCTATCTCTGCTGTAGTCATGCGGTGTTATTTGCTCTGCTGTTGTCATGCAGTGTTATTTGCTCTGCTGTTGTTATGCAGTGTTAATGGCTCTGCTGTCATTATGCAGTGTTATTGGCTCTGCTGTGGTTATGCAGTGTTATTGACTCTGCTGTAGTTATTCAGTTTTATTGGCTCTGCTGTTGTCATGCAGTGTTACTGGCTCTGCGGTTGTTATAAAGCGTTACTGGCTCTGCTGTAGTCATGCAGTTATTGGCTTTGCTGTAGTTATGCAGTGTTATTGGCTCTGCTGTGCTTATGCAATGTTATTGGCTCTGCTGTGGTTATGCAGTGTTATTGACTCTGCTGTTGTCATGCAGTGTTATTGGCTCTGCTGCATCCACGCCGCAGGCCACACACTCGACCCCATCTTCACCGCAAGCCCCCACGTCTCCTTCAACCACACCACCAAAGCCCACTGGACTGACCACCACTGCATCCACTTCACCTTTAGGAAACCCACCACGCACGACCACACCCAACAGATACCTCGGCGCTGCTGGAGCAAAGTTACCAAAGACCAGCTAATCACCATCCTCGCCCAGAGTCCACCCACCTACTCCACCGACCCCGACACCACCACCCGCAACCTCAAACAATGGATCGACAACTGCATCAACACCCTCGCCCCACTCAAGAAACCCTCCAATAGCTACGCCAGCAAGAAAGCCACCTGGTTTACCGAAGACCTCCAGGCCTCCAAACGGACATGCCGAAAACTGGAGAAGAACTGGCTCCGCGAACAAACACCGGACAGCTACGCAGTCTACAAGAACGCCACTCGCAGACATCATCAACTCATCAGAGCCGCCAAGAGGACCTCATTCAAAGACCGCCTAGATAACAACGCACACAACAGCAAAGTGCTCTTCAACATCGTGAAGGGACTCTCCAGCAACAACATCAGGCCCTCTCAAGATCTGTGCGACTCGCTGGCCACCTTCTTCCACCGCAAGATCACAGACATTCATGACAGCTTCAATGCCACGACCACCTCGACAACTAACGCCCCCACGACCACCACCTGCACCAACCGCCTACTCTCCTGGGCCAGCATCAATGACGAGGACACCAGAGAGATCATAAACACCATCCACTCCGGATCACTGTTAGACCCATGCCTTCACCACATCTTCAACAAAGCCTGCACAGCCATCGAACCCCATCTCGGAAAGTTATCAACATCTCCTTCGAGACAGCAACCTTCCCGGAAAGCTGGAAGCACGCCGAGATCAAAGCCTTACTCAAGAAACCCAAGATGGACCCCAAGGACCACAAGAACTTCCAACCCATCTCCCTGCTCCCGTTCCCGGCGAAGGTCACTGAGAAAATTGTCAACAAACAACTGACCCGCTATCTCGAGGAAAACAGCATCCTGGACCCGTCCCAGTCTGTGTTCCGCAGTAACCACAGCACCGAAATCACCCTCATTGCTACCACCGATGACATCAGGACCCTGCTTGACAATGGAGAAACAGCGGCCCTCAACCTCCTGGACCTGTCAGCCACCTTCGGTGGCTGACAGGTGTCTGTCGGTGTCTGCCACCGCACACTACGAACATGCCTACACAACGCCGGGATCCAAGAGAAGGGCCTGGACTGGACCACATCCTTCCTCTCCGGCAGAACTCAGAGCGTCCGCCTCCCCCCTTCTGCTCCAAAGCCACCGAGATCATCTGCGGCATACCCCAGGACTCCTCCCTCTGCCCAACACTGTTTAACATATACATGGCACCCATCGCTTGCGTCACCCGACAGTACAACCTCAACATCATCTCCTACGCCGACGACACCCAGCTGATTCTCTCCCTCACCAAAGACCCTCACACCACCAAAACCAACCTCCACGAAGGAATGAAGGCAGTCGCCGAATGGATGAGGAACAACTCGGACAAGATGGAGGTCCTCATCCTCGGCTTCACCCCCTCAGCCTGGGACGACTCCTGGTGGCCGACAACAATAGGAACAGCCCCGATACCCACCGACCACGCACGCAAGAGGTCATTCTCAACTCTACCCTCTCCATGACTAAGCAGGTCAACGCCGTCTCCTCATCCTACTTCAACACACTCTGAATGCTCCGCAGAATCTTCAAGTGGATCCCCACCAAAACAAGAAGAACAGTCACCCAGGCCATCGTCACCAGCAGGCTGGATTACGGAAACGTCCTCTACGTAGGAACTTTGACCAAACTACTGAGATGACTGCAACGCATCCAGAACGCCTCAGCACATCTGATTCTCGACATCCCCCACCGTAGCCATCAAGCTCCTCATCCACGCACACAAGGGTCTCCACAACACTGGCCCAGTATACCTCAACAGACGATTCACCTTCTACACCCCCACCGCCAGCTCTGCTCCACCGGCCTTGCCACAGTCCCCCGCTCTGCTTTAGTTATGCAGTGTTATTGACACTGCTGTAGTCATGCGGTGTTACTGGCTCTGCTGTTGTCATGCAGTGCGCTTGACTCTGCTGTTGTCATGCAGTGTTACTGCCTCTGCTGTAGTCATGCAGTGCAATTGGCTCTGCTGTTGCCATGCAGTGTTATTAGCTCTGCTGTAGTAATGCAGTGTTATCTCTGCTGTAGTCATGCGGTGTTATTGACTCTGCTGTGGTCATGCGATGTTATTAGCTCTGCTGTAGGCATGCAGTGTTACTGGCTCTGCTGTAGTTATGCAGTGTTATTGGCACTGCTGTAGTCATGCAGTGTTACTGGGTCTGCTGTAGTTATGCAGTGTTATTGCCACTGCTGTAGTCATGCGGTGTTACTGGCTCTGCTGTTGTCATGCAGTGCTCTTGACTCTGCTGTTGTCATGCAGTGTTACTGGCTCTGCTGTAGTCATGCAGTGCAATTGCCTCTGCTGTTGCCATGCAGTGTTATTAGCTCTGCTGTGGTCATGCAGTGTTATCTCTGCTGTAGTGATGCGGTGTTATTGACTCTGTTGTGGTCATGCGGTGTTATTAGCTCTGCTGTAGTCATGAAGTGTTACTGGCTCTGCTGTAATCATGCAGTGTTACTGACTCTGCTGTAATTATGCAGTGAATTGGCTCTGCTGTTGTCATGCAGTGTTATTGGCTCTTCTGTAGTTATGCAGTGTTATTGGCTCTGCTGTAGTCATGCATTGTTACTGGCTCTGCTGTTGTCATGCAGTGTTATTGCCTCTGCTGTTGTCATGCAGTGTTATTGGCTCTTCTGTAGTTATGCAGTGTTATTGGCTCTGCTGTCGGTATGCAGTGTTACTGGCTCTGCTGTAGTCATGCATTGTTACTGGCTCTGCTGTAGTCATGCATTGTTACTGGCTCTGCTGTTGTCATGCAGTGTTATTGCCTCTGCTGTTGTCATGCAGTGTTATTGGCTCTTCTGTAGTTATGCAGTGTTATTAGCTCTGCTGTCGATATGCAGTGTTATTGGCTCTGCTGTAGTCATGCATTGTTACTGGCTCTGCTGTAATCATGCAGTGTTATTGGCTCTGCTGTCGGTATGCAGTGAATTGGCTCTGCTGTAGTCATGCAGTGTTATTGACTCTGCTGTCGTTATGCAGTGCTATTTGTTCTGCTGGTGTCATGCAGTGTAATTGCCTCTGCTGTTGTCATGCAGTGTTATTGGCTCTTCTGTAGTTATGCAGTGAATTGGCTCTGCTGTTGTCATGCAGTGTAATTGCCTCTGCTGTTGTCATGCAGTGTTATTGGCTCTTCTGTAGTTATGCAGTGTTATTGGCTCTGCTGTAGTCATGCATTGTTACTGGCTCTGCTGTTGTCATGCAGTGTTATTGCCTCTGCTGTTGTCATGCAGTGTTATTGGCTCTTCTGTAGTTATGCAGTGTTATTGGCTCTGCTGTCGGTATGCAGTGTTACTGGCTCTGGTGTAGTCATGCATTGTTACTGGCTCTACTGTAGTCATGCATTGTTACTGGCTCTGCTGTTGTCATGCAGTGTTATTGCCTCTGCTGTTGTCATGCAGTGTTATTGGCTCTTCTGTAGTTATGCAGTGTTATTAGCTCTGCTGTCGATATGCAGTGTTATTGGCTCTGCTGTAGTCATGCATTGTTACTGGCTCTGCTGTAATCATGCAGTGTTATTGGCTCTGCTGTCGGTATGCAGTGAATTGGCTCTGCTGTAGTCATGCAGTGTTATTGACTCTGCTGTCGTTATGCAGTGCTATTTGTTCTGCTGGTGTCATGCAGTGTTATTGGCTTTGCTTTCGTTATGCAGTGTGTTATTGGCTCTGCTGTTGTCAAGCAGTGTTATTGACTCTGCTGTCGTTATGCAGTGTTATTTGCTCTGCTTTCGTTATGCAGTGTGTTATTGGCTCTGCTGTAGTTATTACTGGCTCTGCTGCAGTCATGCAGTGTTATCTCTGCTGTAGTCATGCAGTGGTATTGGCTCTGCTGTAGTTATGCAGTGTTATTGGCTCTTCTGTAGTCATGCAGTGTTATTGGCCCTGCTGTAGTCATGCAGTGTTATTGGCCCTGCTGTAGTCATGCAGTGTTATTGGCTCTGCTGTAGTCATGTATTATTATTGGCACTGCTGTCATTATGCAGTGTTAATGGCTCTGCTGTCATTATGCAGAGTTATTGGCTCTGCTGTTGTCATGCAGTGTTACTGGCTCTGCTGTAGTTATGCAGTGTTAATGGCTCTGCTGTCATTATGCAGTGTTATTGACTCTGCTGTAGTTATGCAGTATTAATGGCTCTCCTGCAGTTATGCAGCATTATTGGCTCAACTGTACTTATGCAATGGTATTGGCTCTGAGTCTGCTGTCGTTATGCAGCATTAATGGCTCTCCTGCAGTTATGCGGTGTTATTGGCTCTGCTGTGGTTATACAGTGTAATTGGCTGTCCTGTAGTTATGCAATGGTATTGGCTCTGCTGTCGTTATGCTGTGTTTTTAGCCCTGCTGCAGTTATGCAGCGTTATTGGCTCACCTGTAATTAGGCACAGTGGGCCTGATTCACAGAACTAACTTAAGACTCAATCCTAAACGTACTACTATTTTGGTATTCACAGAATGCACTTACTACTTTTGGCATTCACAGAATGCACTTACTACTTTTGGCATTCACAGAATGAACTTACTACTTTTGGTATTCACAGAAGTTAGGATTTTGTCTTAAATTTGTCTTAAGACAGACTTAAAACAGACTTAAGACAAACTTAAGACAAACTTAAGATAGACTTAAGACAAACTTAAGACAAAATCCTTACTTCTGTGAATACCAAAAGTAGAAAGTTCTTTCTGTGAATACCAAAAGTAGTAAGTGCATTCTGTGAATGCCAAAAGTAGAAAGTGCATTCTGTGAATACCAAAATAGCAGTAAGTTTAGGTATGAGTCTTAACTTCATTCTGTGAATCGGGCCCAGTGTTATTAGCTCTGCTGCAGTTATGCAGCGTTATTGGCTCACATGTAGTTATGCAGCGTTATTAATTGACCTGTAGTTCTGCAATGTTATTGACTTCGGCCCTCTGCCAAGCGGGGCCGCCCAAAGCGTCCTCGCTCCGTTGGAGTCCCTCACGGGGGACTCTGGCACAAATACTGCCCCTGGGTTGTGGGAGCCTCCACAGGCTCTGCGCGACGTTGGGGCGGCCCACTGCCATCTGGGGACGCCCTTGAAGCCCTCGTGGCTTCTCCACATCGAGCGCGAGCTCGCGCTACTGCGGGGAGGGGGCGGACACCGACAATGTGTCCCGGCGCCCCTCCCCTGCTCTGCCCCACTCACCGGTCGGTCAGGCGCTCGCCGGTTCTCCTCCTCGGGCTCTCCCTCCAATCGGGGAGCCTCGCGGTGGGGGTAGGCACCGGCAATGGGCCTCGCGCCCCCTCCGCTCGTCTCGGCAGGCCGCACCTCTCGCTCGGGCAGGGCTTCCTCACTCGGGGCTCCCTCTGCACACGGGAGCCCCAGCAACGGCCGCCATCTTCTCTCTGCCGCTTCCCTCGTGCCCCGGCCTCAGGGGCGGGCACTTCCGGCCGGCCGCGCTCGGATTGGCCGGCCGGCCAGTCACTTCCGGGTCGCCGCGGGCAGCGCGGCAGCCCTCTCTAGACAGGCAGGCGGGCAGGCAAAGTTTCCCGAGGAGTGGGCTCCCTCGAGGAAAATAAAATCACGGCCATGAGCGAGGTGGGCACTCGCGATCAAAATAATAAGTAAAATGCGGGCAAGATTGCAGGGTGGGCGCCTGCCAATCCCCACGCAAAATGCGTGGCAGTAAAATGCTCGCAAACAGTGCTCTCCAGCGCTAGGGACCCATGAAAGGTCCAGAGGTCACCACGAAGCGCTCCCTGGGCCAGAGGCACAGAAAGTCCTCCAGGCGCTCTTTAGGCTATAATAAGCCTTGGCAAAAGCAAAGTCTCCAGCAGCAAGGTCCCAGCACACAGGACAGGGCTTCCAGGGCAAAGCAAAGCCCCCCATCCTCCCAGGACAGGCGAAGGGGTGCCCCAGAAGTCCTCCAGGCATCCAGGGGCTGGGCAGCGCCCGCCCCTGGTAGATTCAAGTCAGAAACAAGAACATTTTGGAAGGGGACACAGCCCCTTCTTATACACAGAGAAGTCTTTGAAGTCCTTTGAAGTCCTTTGAAGCAGGCAGTGTGAGAACCAGCCAGAACTGGTTACAGGGAAGTCCCTTCAGTATCAGGGACAGAGGTGACAGTCGCCCAGCGGGAGGTGGAGCCAGCTTTGTAGTCCGGCAGGCACAGCCCTTCACTATCAGGTGCCATCTCCTCCGACTTCCCTGGCAGCAGATGCTGCCTTTCATCCATGGGCTGACTCAGACAACCTCCTGGGCTCTCCAGCCCCTGTCACCCTCAAACCAGACAGTTAATCCACAAGCAGGCCCAGGCACTCTGGGCCAGGCTCACCAGCCAATCACACGCCAGCGCCAACTTACACAAATATGCCAACTTCCAAAAGTAGTACTTCTAGACTAGACACAGTCATGCCGCATATATCATTTTGCAGCATTCATTCTCACGAGTTCATACATACCAAACTCGCCCCTGCACTCTCCACACATCAGGAACTACCATGGGCATACATATTCCCCATTCATTCCTATGGGAGGGCAGGTCACTTACCACTCATTCACAGAGAGCTCAAGCACTTTACACTGTACCACAGTGAAAAAGTGCGCAGAGGCCTAACATCACCAACACTAGGTTCCATAAACAGGCTAGGAAAAAGCAAAAAGTCTAGGGGTGAACCTGCCCAACGGGCCGGGTCTAACACAACCCCCTTCCAGACAAAACGCAGGGTAGACCAATCACTCCACTGATGGGCTTCCTTGCTTTGGGCGACAAAACACGGAAACGGACCCGCACAGCAGGGACACCTTCCGGTTTTACGCCACTCTTTTTTTTTTTAAGTTCAAATAAAATTTTATTAGGGTAAACAAAATTGTCATTACAAAAAGTAATATGTAATACAACAGTAGCGATAGGAATAATAAGCTAGGATAACAACAATAAGTTACATCAAATTAAAGAGTGAAGGAAAAAAAAGAGGAAAAGGGGAACCAAAAAATAATAAATGAGGCTTGGGATGAAAAGTGTACACTCGATGAGGCTTTGTACTTCAGGAGACAATGTAAATATATGCGGGAAGCTAAGTATTAAAGAAAAAGAGGGAACAAAAGGCAATTCATGGGGGTTTCGAAACCTCTTGCTGCGATGGGGGAAGGTGAGATGAGCGTTTGGCGCAAACATCCAAGTAGAGGGTGACAGGAAGCCACAACGCATGTCTTTTCGGGGCCAGGGTAATGGGATAAATAAATGCAGTATCTAATCTATGATTATAACATACATTGAACCACCAAGCTTTAAATGTAATACCCTCAGAATTCTTCCAGTTAACAGTAATCTGTTGAAACGCAACAGCTAATAGTAAATCAATAATATGAATATTCATTTCAACTTCAGTCCAGGAAGAGGACAGTGAACCGAGGAAAATGTCAGTGATAGAGAAAGGGATAGAAGTGTGAAAGATAGAATTGATTTGATCCCATACTCTGATCCAGAATGCTTGCGTGAGAGGACAAAGGAAAAGCATGTGAAAAAGCGTGGCATTGGGGGCGGAGCAAGACCAACAAAGGTCCGGAGTTGTAGGGAACCTTTTGTGAAGAAGAGATGGCGTGTAAAGGAGTCGATTGTAAAGAAAGAAAAGTGTTTGTGTAAGAGAAGCAGCTCTGGAAGACTTGCGAAGCTTAATCCAAATTTTATCCCATAAAGAGGTGGGCCAAGAGACTTCGAGTTCGGATTCCCACTGCGCCTCCACCGTAGTTTTAGGCCGGGGTAATGGAGGGTTGTGAAAGGAATGATAAATGGAAGACGCTGAAGGGTTGGAGTGCAATTGGGAGTGTAAAGAGGAAGCAGGTGAAGTAGAATTCGTAAGTGGAGGAGAATGAGAAAGGGAGTCGTATGCGGACATGACCGCATTCTTGAGTAATATATATTTGTGGGCAAAAGAGGATGGGAGAGAGAAGGTTCGGCTTAGAACAGGGAAAGGTGTGAAGACAGAACCAGTAAAAAGTTGGGAGACCCATATTAAACCACGTTGCCTCCAAGATTTCCAGTAGAAAGGTTTGAGTTTGATAAGAATAGTGCTATTATACCAAATCGTGGAGGCGAGAAGGTCAGCGGTAGAAGAGGGAGGAGGTGGGGTGAAGGCTAAAAGTAGTTTCGTGGTGTATTTGTGGATTGGAGTGGATACAAATTGGGGTTTGTGAGAAAAGGAGAGATACTCGGCAAAGGAGAAGGGAGAGAGAGAAAGGTGCTCAAGGTTAGCCCAAAGGGGAAGAGGTTCGGTAGGATCTTTAAGCCAGATAGCGGCCTGTTTTAGAAGGAAGGCTTTATGATAAGCAGGAAAGTTTGGAAAATTAACCCCACCTTCCGCTTTGGGGAGGCGCAATCTTGATAAGGACATGCGCGGTTTCTTTCCAGACCATAAAAAGGAGGATAAGGTGTTGTTGATTTTGGCAAAAAATTTGGCAGGGATGGAAACGGGGATATTCGAAATGGTGTAGAGGACAATTGGGGAGAGCATCATCTTAATGGTGTCAAGTCGACCCCACCAGGAAAGGTATAAGGGATGCCACCTGGAGGTGAGGTCAGATAGCTTCTGAGTGCATTTAGTAAGGCATAAGGAGATAGTATCCGAGACAGAAGGGGTGATATGTAGACCGAGGTATTTTATATGGGATGGGCTCCATTTGAAGTTAGAAGCCGCAAAGTCAGGCTTAAAGGTGAATTTGGTGAGGGGTAAAATTTCGCATTTGTCGTTGTTCAATTTATAACCGGAAAGATGAGAATATACATTAACTTCGGCAAGAAAAGCTGGGATGGAAACCGATGGGTTCGAAATGAAAAGTAAAATGTCGTCAGCATAGGCAGCTAATTTGATTTGCGAATGGGGTAGAGGGAAGCCGTGAATGTTCGGATTTTGACGTAATTTAGATAAGAAAGGTTCGAGAGCAAGGTTGAAAAGAAAGGGGGATAGGGGGCATCCCTGTCTTACTCCTCTGCCAAGGTTGAAAAAGGAGGAAATTAAACCATTAGCACAGACCGCTGCTCTAGGGTTTGCGTAAAGAAAGGAGATGAGGGAAATAAAATTAGGGCCAAACCCAAACCATTTTAATGCGGAGAATAGGAATGACCATTCTACTCTATCGAATGCCTTCTCGGCGTCAAGAGCAATTGCGGCTAGGGAGTTACTGAAGCGTGATGATTTAGATAAGACATTAAAGAGGAGTCTAGTGTTGTCTGAAATGAAGCGTCCTTTAACAAATCCAGATTGCTCAGGGCCTAGGAGTTCTGGGAGAAAGGAGTCTAATCTGATGGCTAAAGATTTGGCATATATCTTGTAGTCAATGTTGACCAATGATATCGGCCTGTAATTCTTACAGTGTTGAGTGTCTTTCCCCTCTTTTGGTATAATACAAATATAAGCATCAGAAAAAGTGCCTGAAGAGGCTCCGTTACTTTTAAAAGACTCCAAAAGGTGAAATAATTTGGGCAACAGAAGAGTGGCAAAATGTTGATAAAATTCGACAGTGAAACCATCAGGGCCTGGGGCTTTGTCTTTCTTAAGAGATTGAAGTGCTGTGTGTAATTCCCGAACGGTGAGGGGAGTTTCAAGGGAGGTTAGGTCAACGGGAAAGTTAGAGGGAGGTTGAATGCTTGTGAAGAAAGTGGAAAGAGAGTGATCAGAAGGTTGTGTGCCAGAAGAGTAAAGTGTGGAGTAAAAGCGGGAAAATTCCTCTAAAATATCCGCATCTTTATGTTGCAGAACTAAATTAGCATCAAAAACAGATTCAATATTTAGCTTATTTTGTTTAACCTTCAAATAGTTAGCGATAACTTTCCCCGCCTTATTCTTCCCACCATAAAATTTCGAGCTGGATTTCAATAAGTACAATGATGCATCATCAGTAGACTGTTTGTTATAGTTCTTTTTCGCAGTAACAAGAGCTGTTAAACTTTCCTGTGTGTGGGAGGTATAAAAGGCATGTTCCAGAGCTTTGATCTGAGATAAAAGATCATTGGTGCGTTTACGGGCAAGGCTACGCTTTGTAGCAACATGTCTGAGAATAAAGTCTCTGGCTGCAGCTTTATAAGCGTCCCATATAGTGTGGGTAGCTAAGGAAGGGGTATCATTTATGACAAAAAATTCGGTGGTAAACTCAATAAAGGAGGCCGTAAATTTGGGATCAAGAAGGAGGGCATTATTGAAACGCCACCGTTTGAGACCAGTGGATTTGGGTAGGATGTCAATGTTGATCAGAACTGGGGCATGATCCGAAAACACAATGGGGCCTATTTCAGCTTGGGTGAGGGATTGGGATAGGTGGTGAGAGAGAAAAATATAGTCAATACGTGACTGGGATTGGTGAACAGGGGAATAGAATGTAAATTCTTTGCTGGTTGGGTTGCAGAGTCGCCAGGCGTCTATTAGTTTGTGCTGAGAAATGGCGTTTGTGAAGAGCTTATGGGATTTATTAGGGACAAAAAAAGCTTTGGAATTCCTGTCCAAAAAGGGATCTAGCGGCAGGTTGCAATCGCCTGCTAGAATAAAGTTGTCTTCAATGCATTGAGTAATACGAGAGGCAAACGCACTCCAAAAAGTAGGGTTTCCACCTGTGGGGGCATAAACATTAAGCAAGGAAAAAGGGACACCTTTAGAGGAAAGTTTAACATATAACCATCTACCTTCGGGATCCGATTCAGAATGCAATACAGAGTGAGAAAAGGACTTTCGAACTAGCAAAACAACACCATTTCTTTTGCCATCACCAGGAGCTGAAAAAACCTTTCCCACCCAACCTCTTTGGAGCTTAGCAGCGTCAGTATCAGATAAATGGGTTTCTTGAAGAAAGGCAATATCTACATTCAGTTTAGCTAAATGGGAAAGGATCTTTTGTCTCTTGATAGGTGAATTTAAACCTTTAACGTTCCAAGAAACAATGCGCACTGACATTAAGAATAATTAGAGAGAAAGAATGCAAATAAGAAATGGAAGAAAGCCTCATATAAGTCGAGAAAGGAGGGACATGAGAAAAAAGAAAAAGAAAGTCTGAAGAAGAGAAGGACAGATATAAGAGAATGAGAGAAGACCATGGAGAAGAGGAGCGCTGGGAAATGAAAAGAAAATCGTGATAAGAGGATAAGAGTCAGCTGAGCAGAAGAGAACATAAGGCAAGAAGAGAAGTAGGCCTTAAATTTTGGAAAAAGAAGATAAGTTGGAGAGAACCATGGAATGTTACACAAGAGTAAAGAGGGTGTAGCAGAAAGTTGCAAAGTGAAACTAGAAAAAGGGAGGAGGTGTAGAATGACAATGAGAGAATGGAATATTAGGATCAAAAAGAAGAAGAAGAATGATTTGTAAGAGAGTGATGTTAAAGGATGAAACAGTAGCCATGTAAAAATCAAGACAAGAACATGTAAAACAATAGGAAGCATGTCAACAATGGAAGAGGAAAAAAAAATAGGTCGATACTTACAAGGGATCGTGGGAAGTCGATACGTTCAGAGGACTGAACACAGGGGGAAAAATGGAGATGAGAGGAGGGGGGGAAGACCAACCAACGGCGGGTAGGTAAACGGGGCCACAAGACGCCCAACCGGAGAGACGTGACGGAACATAGGGAGGTGTTCTGCGAAAGGAAAACAATAATATTAGAATCAGGTGAACAACGTATTTCCAGGTACATAAGGAAAAGGGATCAAGGAAAAGACAAGATTAAACAGTTGAGTAACGGGAACGAACCAACACAGGCAATGAACATGAAAGGTATGCAATAGCTGAGGAACCTGTGGAAAAAAAAAGAACATTATAATATATTAAGAACTAGGAACCATAAGTTTCAAGGTAATCCAAAAATATCAACAACAAGAGTCAAGGTGGAAATGAAGAGGAAGGGCCAGAAAACTCCATGTCAGCTGTACCACAGGAATTCAGAAAACTTCGAAGTCGGAGAGGATCCTCAAAAGTCATAGTCTTGTTGTTATGTGTGACTTTGAATAAGCATGGATGGAAAAGTCCATATCTGGCTCCAATGGAACGCAGTTCCGGTCTCATGTTGAGAAATGCTTTGCGGCGTGAAGCAGTAGCCTTGGCATAGTCTTGGGCGAAAAATAAGGTGGAGTCCGACCATTTGATGTGAGGTATAGCTTTAGCCGCTAGTAGAACCTTCAGCAAATCTGTGTATTCAAGAAAATACATAATTACACCTCTAGTCTTTGTCGTAGGAGAGATGGTGGAAGGCGCTCGACCTAGCCTATGTGCTCGTTGAATATTAAGAGAGGTGCCTTCAGGAAGGTGCAGAAGCTTGGGCAGGAAGGATGTAAAGAAGGCAATGGCGTAATTCCCCTCGCAACCTTCCTTCAGGCCGTAGAGGCGTAGGTTATTGCGCCTATTTCTGTTTTCAAGGTCCTCCACCTGCTTCTGGAGTGACGAGACTTGCGTTTCCATGTGGACAACTTTGGTGGTAGCTACCTGGAAGGATGAGACAGATTTTTCCACCTTGGAGACCCTAGTGTCCATTAGGGACCAATTGTCAGTCAAAGTTTGCAACTTGGAGTTTGTCTCCTCCATGAATGGGCGCAACGCTCTTATTTCCTCGAGGAGTAATTCTATAGAAATAGCTGATGTTGACTTTGGGGGAGACGGCGGATTTTGTTTCAGTCTCTTGATGGTGTTTTTCGACCCTGGTTGCGGAGGTACTTCCATGGTAAGAGATGGTTCACCAGTGGAGGACTCTGCAGAAGCGTCCAAATTAGCCAATGCAGTAAAAAGCTTTGAATTTTTGATGAAATTCCGTTTAGGGGTTTTACCAGGGCCTTCCGCCATGAGAACACTTAAGATAAAGATTCAGCAATAAAGTGCGGGCTAGTGAGCACTGCAGTTGTTTGGGAGACACAACAGAGTCAATAGGAGGAGGAGCCAGCACCAAATGCAACAGATATTCGAAGGAGTCAATGAATTATGGCTGTGAAACTGAGGAGAGTCAAGTTGCAGTAGAAGCGATTCACAACTGAGGTAACAGGGAGCCTAAAATGGCTGCCAAACTAATGCTGGTGAGAAGGCAAGATTCCGAGGAAAAATAGAAGAAAAAACGGTTCCAAGAAAAAAGAATAAAGTCACCTGTGAAGGTTCTGGAGATTTGTCCTCATTTCCTGTTGAGTTGCAACATTTTCGGTGAAGCGCTGATGTCAGGAGGCTGTCACCGTCGCAGACTCGCTCCTCAGACGAGCGCCGTCTGAAACGACAAAATGGCGGTCGCGGCTGAAGGAAAGCCGCGACCGAAAGAAAACGGGAGCTGCTGTGCGAGGCTGAGGGAGTCCGGAAGCGGTAAACAGCTTATGAGGAAGACGGAGTGTTCCGACGTCGTTCGGTGTGCAGCATTGTCTTCGGCAAAGGGTAGAACCGCCACGAAACTCCGGTTTAGACGGAGCTCTACCCCGGGACCTCCATCCGCATCGGGCGCTAAGCCACGGCCCCGTTTTACGCCACTCTGAACCCACCTGGTTACCTCCAAACAATACCTCTCTCACACAACTAGGATACCACACTGGTACTCCCTAGTCATCCACAGCCAAGACCAGGCCATAGGCCATCCAAATCACAGGTCCTAACTAATCCACAGAGTGGGGGGTAGTAACCCCTGGCACACAATAGCCATTCTCCACTCTCTCTCTCTCAGTGTAGCTACAACTACCACTGATCCAACAACCTAGGGACCATATCCTCAGGCTGACCAGAGGTCATGGGCAAGAATGCCCCACCCTACCTCTACTTCTGGGTTTCCGCACCCTCACAGAGAAGCATTCACCAGAACACAATTCTCCTACCAGATCAGGACCTCACTCCATCACTGGTCTACCACCTGGAAACTATTTCACTTCTGAGGTACAAAGCACACAGCACAGTTCCTCTTCAAGCAGGTGGGGGGACACAGCACACAGCAAAGCCCCCTTTCCTCTACCTTAGTGGAAACAACAAACTGCAGGTGAGCCCCAGAACACACAGCAAGGGCAGCCCCCCTCAGTCTCTTCAGCTGATCCACTTTGGCAAAGATTCCTCTTGACCTAGAAGTTCCCTAATCTCCCAACCTAAGATCTAAACCCTCAGGTTGCACCAGGGTCAGAAGTAAGGACACAACGTCACTCTGCACCCTCTTCCAGTTCTAGTATGTCTCAGGCTAGACAGAGCACACGCCAGCGGCGTATCAGCGACACCCTCTCCTCCGGTACTCCCTATCACAAGGTGATTCTCAGTATTTCCCAGGCTGGACAGAGCACACACCAGCGGCGTATCAGTGACACACTTTTATCCAGTACTCCTTCCAGGTCAGGCCACAACCCTCCTTCTCGGGGAACGACCTCCAGAGGCCCCACAAATGGTCAAGCACTCTAGACGGTCAAATGCTCAGCGAGCCAGGACTTCTGCACCCTCCACTTAGGAGTGGTACTGCCCAACACTAGGACCGCCGGAGTTCTGGTTACAGACGCTCCCTGTGATCTAGACACAGGAAGATCCTCCTCAAATGACCTATGTACAGCTTAGGCCCCTGACCTGGCGCTCCCTTAGGGAACCCTCCAGGCCCTGAGATAGGGTTTCAGGCCAACGTGGGACACACCGTCCCACACTCACTCCACCTCCACTGAGACAGGGCGTGAGCCCCTACACCCCTACCATACTACTGGGACCTAGCTGGGTTACACAGTAACCTCTTCCCCTTCACAGGGTCATCAGATACACAAGCCACTCCTTTTGGAACCACTTCCTAATGCCTCTGCAAGACATCTAGCACACCGCCAGA
Source organism: Lissotriton vulgaris (assembly GCF_964263255.1). NCBI lineage: Eukaryota > Metazoa > Chordata > Amphibia > Caudata > Salamandridae > Lissotriton > Lissotriton vulgaris. The sequence goes on from NC_141685.1 coordinate 246,380,474, forward strand.
CATCCACCTTCTTGTCCAGTGCCTCTGCAGGACCTCCTGCACACCACCAAAGGTACACCTCTCATGCAAGCTCTTTAACAAAAAGAAAAATCACACCAACTCCTCCAGTTCAGCACATCACTCATTCGCACACCCCCCCCCCCCTCGGACTGGTAAGGCAGTTTCTACCACCCCTGATCACTCAACCTGACCACACGTGACACAGGTACCAAACTCTGGGAGCGGGGAATGGGAATTAACACACTGGACACATTAAAGCTGCCACCACTGGATCCTACCACACTGGGGAATCCAGACACACACACTACACTCAGGGAACAACCACCCTCCTGAGCTAGTCATTTCTCCTCACACTCCCTCTCTTCCATCTACCCACACAGGGACAGGATTGGGATTGGACACTGGACCCAGCAAGGGATTCCTAATCTATGGGAACCTCCCCCTCTACTGGCGTCCCACCCTGTCACTTTCTCTCATCTGCCACTAAACATAAAGCGCAGGAACTCATTTGAAAATGACACTTTTGAGGAAAAAACTCAAAAACAATAATCCCAAACATGTGACTATCTGAAAAAAACAATTGTAGAGTTTTGTAATGTAGCCAGTTGTCGCTATGGCACTGCGCAAACACAAGTCCAAATCCGCACCGCTGACCAACAATGTTAGAACTGGCTATTTCTGGTAGGCTAAGGCTGACGCCAAAGTCAGGCAGAAACCACCATTCTAGTCAGGGCAAGGAAGTCACACGCCAAGATAACCCCTGCTCACCCCCTGGGTAGCTTGGCACAAGCAGTAAGGCTAAACTCAGAGGCGATGTGTAAAGCATTTGCGCCAGCGCACAACAGCAACAACATACTAGGCACACCACAAAAGAGACTCCACATAAGGTTATTATAAAAATAACTTTTGTATTGTAAAAACACATCAGATAAAATCACACATATACATGGTGCCAACTGGCACGGGTAATATTCACATGGGATTATTCACAAGACAGGGCCACATGGGCCACTGTCATATTCAGATATAGCACTTCTAGATAAAATGTAGAATATAAAATAATAATCAAAGATAACAACCAGTAACCCCTGGTAACAGGAACCAGGACCTTACTAGGACCACCTGTACTAAAAAAGAAGAACCACCTAAGTATCACACAGCATTTAGGGGTCTAAGAAAGAATACACTACTCATGATGCAATAAACCTACATTCAGAGGAGTAGAAAAGACAACCACCTAAGAATAAACACATTTAGGGGTATAAACCAGAACACCTTACCCATGATGCATAAAACACATTCAGAGGAGTAGTAAAGAGAAACACATGATGCCATAAAATACATTCAGAGGTGTTAAGAATAAAGCACATGATGCAATCAAATACATTCAGGGGTGCAGCGCAAGAAGACACATGATGACTAAACATTCAGAGGTGCAGCGCATGGAAAGAAAGACAAATAATGCATAAACCAACACATTCAGAGGTGCCAGAACATAAGTCAATAGCGCAAAAACACACAGTAGGCAATTACTATTAAAAACATAGGAATCACATTGCACATAACGTACATATGCCACCACCTGTGGCAGCCCCTAGGCCAACTGGCCTTGTTGGGGCTAAGATGCCCTGGGTCCAAATGTCAGGGTGCGCTGCCATGCAGCGCCAGTCACAAGTACAAAAAGCCTAAACATGGCAGCTGCCCACAAAGTGCTGGGCAGCTGGGGAATCACAAACTGTGGCAGGGGCTCTGAAATAAAGGGGTGCCCCTTGAGCACAAACTGCCCCACATTGAGCCACACAGGCTCTGAAACTAACACTGCGCACGTTGGAGCCTCACAGGCTCTGGCATAACACAAGAGCCTCACAGACTCTTAAAGAACATATGGCCCCTCTGAGCCACACAGGCTCTGTACACAACTTAGGGCCGTTGGGACGGGGGACTCGAGTCAAGAGAACGCCCTTCTGAGCCTCAACAGGCTCACTATACAACATGCGGGCACGAGCCTCTCACAGGGCTCCAAGTAATATGCCCCGCGATCGTCGGGGCGGCCCTCTGCCAACCGGGGCCGCCCAAAGCGTCCTCGCTCCATTGGAGTCCCTCACAGGGGACTCTGGCACAAATACTGCCCCCGGGTTGTGGGAGCCTCCACAGGTTCTGCGCGACGTTGGGGCGGCCCACTGCCATCTGGGGCCGCCCTTGAAGCCCTCGTGGCTTCTCCACATCGAGCGCGAGCTCGCGCTACTGCGGGGGGGGCGGACACCGACAATGTGTCCCGGCGCCCCTCCCCTGCTCTGCCCCACTCACCGGTCGGTCAGGCGCTCGCCGGTTCTCCTCCTCGGGCTCTCCCTCCAATCGGGGAGCCTCGCGGTGGGGGCAGGCACCGGCAATGTGCCTCGCACCCCCTCCGCTCGTCTCGGCAGGCCGCACCTCTCGCTCGGGCAGGGCTTCCTCACTCGGGGCTCCCTCTGCACACGGGAGCCCCAGCAACGGCCACCATCTTCTCTCCGCCGCTTCCCTCGTGCCCCGGCCTCAGGGGTGGGCACTTCTGGCCGGCCGCGCTCGGATTGGCCGGCCGGCCAGTCACTTCCGGGTCGCTGCGGGCAGCGCGGCGGCCCTCTCTAGACAGGCAGGCAGGCAGGCAAAGTTTCCCGAGGAGTGGGCTCCCTCGAGGAAAATAAAATCACGGCCATGAGCGAGGTGGGCACTCGCGATCAAAATAATAAGTAAAATGCGGGCAAGATTGCAGGGTGGGCGCCTGCCAATCTCCACGCAAAATGCGTGGTGGTAAAATGCTCGCAAAAAGTACTCTCCAGCGTTAGGGACCCATGAAAGGTCCAGAGGTCACCACGAAGCGCTCCCTTCGCCAGAGGCACAGAAAGTCCAGCAACCAAGTCCTCCAGGCGCTCTTTAGGCTATAATAAGCCTTGGCAAAAGCAAAGTGTCCAGCAGCAAGGTCCCAGCACACAGGACAGGGCTTCCAGGGCAAAGCAAAGCCCCCCATCCTCCCAGGACAGGCAAAGGGGTCCCCCAGAAGTCCTCTAGGCATCCAGGGGCTGGGCAGCGCCCGCCCCTGGTAGATTCAAGTCAGAAACAAGAACATTTTGGAAGGGGACACAGCCCCTTCTTATACACAGAAAAGTCTTTGAAGTCCTTTGAAGTCCTTTGAAGCAGGCAGTGTGAGAACCAGCCAGAACTGGTTACAGGGAAGTCCCTTCAGTATCAGGGACAGAGGTGACAGTCGTCCAGCGGGAGGTGGAGCCAGCTTTGTAGTTAGGCAGGCACAGCCCTTCACTATCAGGTGCCATCTCCTCCCACTTCCCTGGCAGCAGATGCTGCCTTTCATCCATGGTCTGACTCAGACAACCTCCTGGGCTCTCCAGCCCCTGTCACCCTTTAACCAGACAGTTAATCCACAAGCAGGCCCAGGCACTCTGGGCCAGGCTCACCAGCCAATCACACGCCAGCACCAACTTACACAAATATGCCAACTTCCAAAAGTAGTACTTCTAGACTAGACACAGTCATGCCGCATATATCATTTTGCAGCATTCATTCTCACGAGTTCATACATACCAAGCTCGCCCCTGCACTCCCCACACATCAGGAACTACCATGGGCATACATATTCCCCATGCATTCCTATGGGAGGGCAGGTCACTTACCACTCATTCACAGAGAGGTCAAGCACTTTACACTGTACCACAGTGAAAAAGTGCGCAGAGGCCTAAAATCACCAACACCAGGTTCCATAAACAGGCTAGGAAAAAGCAAAAAGTCTAGGGGTGAACCTGCCCAACGGGCCGGGTCCAACAATTCCCGTGACGCATTGTACAGCCCGGGTGGCTTTCGTCGGCAGAAGTCTACTCACAACACCGGTCCCTTTTGAATGGGTCACAGGGGTCTTCCAGCTGCCTCTGGTCAGGGCATTGGCTCATGAGAGAAACGGACAAAAGTGATCCAGCAAAAAATAGGGAGCCCGTCGACGAACGGACGGTGGACTCATCTAGAGCTCCTGCCGTGAGGGCAACGGCCACATTCCACAGCGCCCTTCCCACCGCCGTGTGGGAAACGGACAAGGACTCCAACACCCATGTGCCCCGGGGACCACGGCGCACCCATGACGACACCGACTGCGCCCGGAGGCGCTAGAAAACAGCGGAGCGCTGAGCGCTCTGTGGGTGGCGAAGCACGCCAGTAATAATACCTACTGCACTTCCCGCAGCTCCTGCCGCGAGGGCAACGGCCACAGTCCACAGCATTCTTCTCCACCGCTGTGAGGGAAACGGCCAAAGACTCCAGTACCCAGGTGCCATTTTATTTAATGCTGACTATTGAAACTGCTTCCTAGGGGCTTATTATTATACCATTATTTTAATAATGAGTGTATTCCTTTGTATGCTAACCAATTTTGAATTGTGATCTGAGCCTCAATTGAGAATCCCTTGTAGAGTATCATGGGCAAAGCAAATCCCACAGTCTCTCGCCCCCTAACTAGGCAAAAGGCAGCATCATCAACCCCAGTCCAGAGTCTGACAGCGATTGACAAAATGTTACAGAAAACTATAGGGGTGGTTGCGTCGGCTATAGTGAATACTGAAAGACACTTTTCTCTAACTACCGCCATGCCCTCCCCTTTGCCAACTGTGGACATATCCCTGGAGACTGTCAACTCACCTGACTCGATGTTAGTGTTTTCCTTTGTTGAGCTTCCTTGCGCACAGATCATGCCAGCTCCTAGCTCTCCCATTAACTCTGTATCGTCTATAGCTCCCCAGACTGTCGGAAAGGCACCTAAGCCCCGTCCGAGAAACAAGAAGTTGAAACAACCTGAAAAGGTATCCAAGAGTTTTTCCCCTACTCCTGTTACGACATACGCTGATACAGGCCCCAACTTTTCCACCTTAGCACCTCCGGTTTGGGCCTCTCATCTACTATTAGATCTCCAAGCCTATATGGAACATCTTATCAATTCTCACTTTAAAACCTTGATGAGTAGAATTGATAGAGTAGTTTCATTGTTAAATAACAAAAGTGGAGCAGGAGGACACCAATCCACTCCATCTGGGATTAACACGGGGAAAGAGGTTCCAGGCAACTCCAAGCAGGTGACTCAAGGCCCTAGCCTAAAGGTAGGTCCCAGATCTGATAACCTAGTACAAGGGGCGGCGCCATTAATCCTGTGTACAAGTATCCCTGAAACCACTGCACCCAGAGCTTTTCTAGACACAGCTACCCGGAGTCCTCGAAATCCACCTCCTACTCCTTAAAGCCCCCAGTAATCAGCGGCCAGACCAGGGTCTGGTGCCTCAAAATCTTTCTTTAAACCTCCCTGGTATTGGAGCCCATTGTTCTCCTCCTTGCTCTCAGCTTCCACCTGAAGCATCCCCGTATGTGGTGGTTTTACCAGGCGTCCCTCTGTTGTCAGGTGAGCGAGGTTAGACTTTTCCAGAGTTGAAGAATAAAATCATCTATTGGCTGAATTGAAACAGACCCTTAACAAGATCAGGGCACGGGGAAATTCTATTTGCTAGAAGAATCAGTTGGCTGGGGACTAAACGCAAAGATATTAGGGGGGACTGCGTGATCATTAATTTCAGGGATCCCGGAGTGGTTAATCATATCCTCGAGTGGGGAGGCTCTTGCATCTTGGGCCCAATCAACCCTCGACCTCTGGGGTATTTCTACTCCCGGCATCTACTTCCGGGAGGGCCAGTTCGAACCTACTTCCACCATGGGGGGCAGACAGTAGAATATAATCTACTGATAGCCAATAGTTTTAGTGCCCTGAATAATGTAAATTGACTAGCCCCTCTCCCGGGTCCTAACAAAGCGGTCGCCTCTGTAGTTGGGTGCTTGGCGGAGGAGTGTGTGAGAGTTAAGGAGGGCCCCTCCAAGAAAGACCATAGGTGTATGGGTGATGGATTGTTCGCAACCGTACAAAGCCCAAGCCTAAAGATTAGCCCTCCAGGTGATGCACTGAAGCTGGATACCCTTACAGGATCTCCCCTTTCTACTGCTCGCTTACCTACTTTAGCTAGTTCTGATAGGGCAGAAACCACTATAGTTAGTTTTGAAGGGGTTGATTCTCGTAGAGCATTAATTGGGCCCTGGAATCTAGCAGGGCTTGGTTCAAAGCTATCCAATCCGGAGTGGGGGGAGTTGATGGACAACTACGACCTGTGTTTGTTCCAAGATACTTGGCTGCTGACAACCCCCCTAAGGGTGGGCTTTGCAACATTCTATATACCGGCTGTGCAGGGACCCAGGGGTAGATCTTCGGGGGGATTGTGTATCTGGGTAGCTACACATCTGGGGTGCTCAGTTAAAGTAACTGATTCTCATTCCCCGGATATCCTCTGTATAACACTTCAATTCCCGGATGCTACGACGGTGGTGGTATTCAACATTTATTTGCGCCCTATTCCACAATCGCTGGGGTCTTCTATGTTAGAGGCTCTTGACCAACTTCTTTTTTCATTTCCCTCACCTATTCATAGAATTGTAGGGGGTGATTTTAACTGTCATTTTGAACCCTTCGATGGGATCCCTTCTGTTACCCTAGATGAAAATTTGACTTGGCACATTCAGGAGTGCTCCATGTACCGGGCAAAGCGCTTAATCCCCTTGGCCCTCCAGATTAATAAACTGCTCGTTACCCACTCTCTTAGGGCATGTAATGGCAGGCTCCCACCGGATGTACCAGGTACGTGTACCTATAATAGAGTGGGGAAAAGCACAACTATTGACTATATTATGGTCAATGTGGAATTCCGGTCCCAATTGAAGGCCTTTACTGTAATCCAAAGGGTAGATAGTGACCATAATCTTTTGTCACTTGAACTAAAATTTACTCTGGGACACCATTACGAAAGGGGGGTAATGGAGACTTGTGCAGATTTTAAACTAATCTCAGTGGCAGGTGGCCGGACGCATTAGGTGGGCTACGTTTGTGTTAGCTCCTGACAAAATTGCTGAGCTATATCAACACGCTGCCCATTTCCTAGAAGAGGCCTTCAAACTCCCTGCTGACAAATATGATTTGCCCTACTTCCAGGATCTAGAGCGCATTCACACCAATCTTGTCTCGACTTTGGCTGATTACTTCTATACCTCAGTCATTAATAAGCCACTGGCTAAAAACCGGGCACAATGGTTCAATAAAAACTGCAGGGCGGCCAAACTGGGTCTGTGCTGAGCATTAGAGCAGCTATACAAACCTATAAAAGTATGATTTTAGAGTCTAGGTCGGAATGGTAGGCGAGTAGATGGGAAAGCATAAAAGAAGCCCTGGACGGACGCGACTACAGGGCCTTTTGGAACTTAGTTAGAACAGGCACGGTTGACGGTCGTCCGCTATAATTACCAACCTGAGTGAAGAGGTTTGGTTAGCCCACTTCAAGTCCCTTTTTTCCCTCATTGACTCCGCATCTCCTGAAGACCTAGGGCCTAATTTATGAATGCCTTGCGCCACCGGTGCGTCACTTTTTCCCATTTTAAAAGTGACGCACCGGTGGCGCAAGGCCTTAATATATAAGGCCCCTAGTTCCTTCATTGAAGAGTTCATCTGCTCGAGTATTACTGGATGCCAGGGTCCCCGACTTGCTCCCTTTTACTATACTTGAAATCCAGGTGGCACCTAAAAGTTTATCCTCTGGGAAGGCCCCGGGTCTAGATAGGATCCCGGGAGATCTATTTTTGAGTGAGCAGAAGGTTTGGGTCCCTTATATCTGGCTATACTTTAATGCCATTTTCTTTGGCATGGAGATTCCCCGAACTTGGCTGGGAGCCGAGATTATCCCGATCCATAAAAAGGCTTCACCTCATGACCCGGCTAACTACCGCCCTATCAGCCTCATTGATGTCTTGCAGAAACTATTTGCCCGCCTCTTACTATCAAGGTTGCAGAGCTGGATGGACGAACACCACATCCTAACTCCCCTCCAAGCGGGCTTTTGTGCCAAGGTCTCTACCATCGACCAACTGTTTAGACTCCAGCTGGTCTAATGGAAGACAGTGACCATGGGGGCTGGTAGTTTGTACTTGATTTTTGTGGATCTCCGATCCGCTTTTGACTTGGTCCAGAGGGATAAGCTTTGGGTGATTTTGCCGGAGATGGGTGCCCCGATATATCTCTGCCAATTATTCAAACGTATGCATCAAGGCAGTTTTGCAAGGGTGAGGTATGGGAGGAATGGGGAACTTTTGGCTCCTTTCCCAGTGGAAAGGGGTGTGAGGCAGGGGTGCGTGCTGGCCCCTATGTTATTTTCCCTGTTCCTCAACGGTTTGATCGAACACCTAGAGCGAGCAAGGGATCCGGACTCCCGTAGCTTAGCTGCCCGCATGATACCAGCCCTGATGTTCGCTGATGACACCCTTTTGCTATCAAAATCCCCCATGGGTTTACAGCGAACATTGGAGGCGTTTTGCTCCTTCTGTAGATCTAGAAACCTGGAGATTAATCTTTCAAAAACCAAGTTTATGGCTTTTAATGCAAAATCATCCAATTGTCCGCACCCTCATATGGATGGCAAGGCGTTAGAAAGAGTGTCTACTTTCGACTAGGGGTAACTCTAAATGATAGGATGGACTGGGGGGGGGGGGCGCATTTGGCTAAGGCTAACCTGAAGTTGGTCCAATCCTCTGGCGGTATCCTAAAGGTTTATAGTGAGTGTTCATCTAAAACTTTGGGCCCGCCAGTACAAATTTACAAGGCCCAGGCGAGAGGGGGGGGGGGGTGCTCTAGGGAGCAGAACTCTGGGGCCATGTCAACACCGCCACTCTGTCCACTTCTGAGAACAGCTTTATCAGGCACCTAGCGAGACTTCCCTTGAGCACACCCTTGACCCCATTACGTTTAGACCTTTGTTTGACCCCCCCATACAGGAGGTTATCTCAAATCGTCCACTGCTGTATTGGAGGTGTCTCTGGTCCACCCCAGAGCTCCTAAGTTATAGGGATGACCTAGGGGCACTCTTGTCCACAAGGGGTGTGGGAAAAATTCCTTGGCTGAAGTTTGCTAAGCAGCTCTGCTACGCACTGGGCAGGGGAGATATGTGGTTTGCTCCCGAGGAAACCTGTGCCATGACTAGTAAGAGGGCATTGGGGTCCAAACTCAAACAATATCGTATGCACCTTTTATTATCAAATCCTTTTTTGGGTAGGCTGACCAATGGCTTTTTGGTGGTCAAGGACAACTATCATTTCGAGAAATTCCTGGATAACATCCAGCCCCTACTGGCAAATAAATTATATTTCCAATTCAGACATGGAGTTCTTCCAGTGAGGGCTATGACAAACAAGTGGACAAATGTTCCCCATGGTCCGAGCTCTTGCCCGGGGTGCGAAAGCAGCGAAGAGACAGATCTGCAGTGCTACTCTTCTGCCTGCTTTACTCCAGGGCTAGAGCTAAATGGATCGTCCAACTACGTAAGTCCAGGAGCCTCAGGGATTATAGGGATGTATTTAGAATATTAAAATATGACACCACCCCCCTGATTGTCTTTGTAACCTCCAGATTCCTTCGGGTGCGCAAGAGGAACAAAAATCAAAAAAAGTCAAATTGCTCCTATTGTATCATCTAGAAGGTTCCCATATACTATAACCCCAGGGACTAATTTTCCTCTCTTTGATTTTAACCTGTACAGGATCCTGCTATGTTTTTAACATTCTTAACTAAAACTATTTTAGGACTTTGTCCCGTAACCTTGTATGTATTACTTGTTTTATAAGGACAGCTTTTATCTAATGTATGTACACATGTGCTTTCATGGTTTTTAACCGATAAAAAAGCTTTTTTGACTGACTGACTATATCATTTCAATATCGGTTTTTAAGACGGTAAATATACATGTATATACATTACAACATCCTTATAAACACATGAGAGAGTTCTGTTACCTCCGAAGTCCCATGATTGATTCAGCATACACACCCTTTACGTCTCTATACACTGTATACAATCTTGTGTTGCAGACCGAACACTATCCAACATCATGACTACATTATATGTAGCGCTTCCCACCCTCCCCTATTTCAACCCCCCACCCACAACCCCCGTTTCAATAATGGCAACTTTTCTATGTTTAAAAAGTATTGTTATTGTTGTTGTTATCTGAGGCTTGTATAGCGCCAAATCACCGTCACGTCTCTAGGCGCTTCTGACAGAAGCAGTAACAACAATTGAACCAGTGAACAGAAATACAGGTATAGCAAACTTTGATCAAATGGAAAAGAAGGCTTCTCTAAATAAAAGCGTTTTCAATGACTTCCTGAAGTGGAGAAGATTAATTTCTTTACGGAGGGACTCGGGTAATTTGTTCCATAACTGTGGGACTTGGGCAGAAAAGGATCTCCCACCCTTGGTTGCCATTTTAAAAAGTGGACAAACCAACAATTGGGAGTCAGAGGACCTCAACACTCGGTTGGGTTTGTAAACCTCAAGCCGTTCCTTTATGTAGGCCGGCGCATGCCCATAGATTGCCTTATGGGCGATGCAGAAGCTTTTGAATTCCACCCTTTGCTTGATGGGAAGCCAATGTAGCCTATGCAGTAGTGGGGAGGCGTGGGTCTGTCTAGGTAATCTAAATGTTAGTCGTGCTGCGTCGTTCAGAAGAACCTGCAGGCGGTTGATCAAATTTTTTGGCAGGCCTAAGTAAAGTGCGTTCCCATAATCAATCCTTGAGATTATAGTAGCCGAAACAATGGTTTGAAGCGTATTTAGGGAGAGTAGGGGAGCTAGATTGCGCAACTGCCTAATTAAATTGGTGCAAGTTCCGGCAACAGAAGATACTTGGCTAACCATTGTCAGCTCATGGTCGATCTTAATACCAAGGCTTTTGACGTTAGGACATGGATTCGGGGTGGGGTCAAGCTCTTGGGGCCAGAACAAATCACCCCAAGACGAGGCAGCAGATGAGACTACTAGGACCTCCGTTTTTTCGGGATTTATTTTCAACAGATTTGCCGTCATCCAGCTCACCGTAAACCTGAGTATGTTCTGGGCCTGAGTCTGGGCAGATGAAGTGTTGTCGATACTCAGCAACAGCTGAGTATCATCTGCATAGTTAAAAATTCTGCAGCCCATGCTTGCCAGGGATTCTATCAGTGGTTGTAGATAAAGATTAAACAAGAGTGGTGACAATGCAGAGCCCTGCGGGACTCCACACTCTAGAACACCCACCTCAGATATACAATCCGCTAATTGAATCCTCTGGGTCCTCCCTGATAGAAAGAATTTTAGCCATTGTAATGCCAAGTCCTTTATCCCAAACGCGGCTAGTCTGTCCAGGAGCAGGGCATGGCTGACAGTATCAAATGCCGCTGAAAGATCTAAAAGTAGCAGGGCACTTGGTTTTTTGCTGTCAGCCATGCCTCTAAGCTCATGTAGCACCGAGAGCATTACTAACTCAGTGCTATGATGTGCACGGAATCCCGCTTGACGGTCCTGGAGTAGATGGTGTGACTCCATGAAGGAAGACAGGGACTTTAGCACATGCTGTTCTAGTATCTTGGACAGAAAAAGCAGCTGGGATATTGGCCTATAGTTTTTCAGAATAGCCGGGTCCGCCCCCGGCTTTTTTATCAGGGGCTTGACACGTGCCTCTTTAAAGCTAGCTGGTAGAAGACCAGTATCTAGTGAGTTGTTTAAGAGGCAGGTGATATGGTCCTCTAAACCAGGAAGTGCCAGACGAAAGATTTCAGGGATGACAGGGGTCTGCAGGAGAACCTGACTATGGTGTTATAGTCCTGGTCTAGATCACTGTGGGGGACCATTAATTGTGTATATTTAGGAAAGGCGTCAATTAAAGCTTCTGAGTCCACTTTTTTCCATTGACGTACTTTTTTGGTTTTTAGAGGTGGTTTGACCGGAACACTATCCATCGGAATATCACACCGAATTAGGTAGTGGTCGGACCAAATACAGGGTACAATGCTCGTTAGGACCACCTCTGAATCGGAAGTCCAAATTAGGTCAAGGGTGTGATGTTTAATAAGCGTTGGAACTTCCACAAGCTGTTCTAGACCTAGCGAGGTCATAGAGGTCTCTAGCTGACGGGTTGGCAGATCTTTCTCTGCGCTATCCCAATGGACATTAAAATCTCCTGTCACCAGGACTTTTTTATATCTAGTACAAATGTCAGAGATGATAGGGGAAAATAGTTCATTAAATACTGATGTGCATTGTGGTGGACGATAGACGGTAAGAATAATGAAGCATGTGTTGTTCAGGGTCATTTTTACTCCAAGTATGTCCGCTAAATTTATTGTTTCTGCTAATACTTTAACCACTGTTAGATGTTTTTTAAAAATAATTGCTACACCCCCACCTCGAGCATTATCCGGACTGTTATGCCAGGCAATGTCATATCCGTTTGGGAGGGCGGCTATAATGTCAGGGGAGGAGTTATCGCCTAGCCACATTTCAGTGAGAGTTAATATATCTATGGTCTCATCCTGAAGAAGAGTAAAAATTTCAAGGTGGTGTTTCTGAAGTGACCTTGTATTCAGACTGGCGAGCTTTAGTGAAGGCATGTGAATAGAGGCCCTACCACTAGGGGATCGTAAAATGTTAGTGTGGTCTGCGTTGTAGGATTTAAAGTCTGCCCACCTAGGTCTAATAAGAGTAAATCACTTGCAGAGTATGACAATCGCCTAACAGGGATCCTGGTCCCTGGGCCCGGTCGAGCGCGGAAGGGCGCAGACGGGCAGGACTCTGTGTCTCCAAGTTTGTATGAAGTCACTTTAGCTGTGCTTTGAGTTTTGTATAAATATGGCAGACTAAGTGTTGATCTTTGCACAGTCTACACAAGTCATCTTAGTGTGGAGTTGTATGTTGTACCCGCTAGTGCAATAAATGGCTTTAGTTAAAAGTTTGTCTCTGACTCATTGCACTTTAATTGTAGGTGGACAGAGTGGTCACAACCAGAGGGTATAAGTGCACTTTCCACAAATGGCGACTCTGGTGGGACATCCAACAGCTCTTGAGTCTGTGGCTAAGGTGACTAACCTGAGACCGATCGATTATGAGTGCCCTGGCAAGAGAGACAAGTTTCTCGCAGCTGCCATCTGACGTTTCAAACAAGGGTCCCTCAGTAACAGGATTTCCCTGGCAGAGGTCCCGAACCGGGTTGATTGGGGACTGACCTATTTGTCCAAGTGCAGAGAGACGGAGGCCCCCACATTAACTTGGTGAGGTTCTTCTCAATGCATGTTTGTACAATTGATTGAATTGAAGAGACAATTGTCATTTTGGGATTAGGGTTATTAGTTTTCTCATTTATTGAGGGTCTCAAATTTTAGGCGACAATGCATAAACTAAGGGGATGCATTTTTCATTGTTGTCATTTTGGAAGTCCATTTTAGGACAAGTTGTTCCACTCTCCACCTCTATGGAAGGGAGCCTATCTTGGAGAATGTTGGGGAAATTTGGAGTTGGGATGAATCTTTGGAATAGACTCTTTGGTATAAAATATACAAAGTAGAATGAAGATTTGAGATCGCCGCTGGACGGCGCATTAGATTTAAACAAAAATACAGTATTTATAAAAACATTTTTTTTAAAAGAAGATAAATAAAAAGAAAGTGAGACACATGCAATGTGGGAAACCTTTCAAAAATGGTAAAATCATGCACCACATCAGAGGTCAAAAGCCAGTTTGTCTTCCTATATTTATTTTTCTTTCTGTGACTTAAGTTAAAGGATTTTATAAAGAGAACTGTACGATAATCGCACTGTGCAAAGCATGTGAAATGAAAGGTTCTAAGATGTAAGATTTTCTTTTCTTCTCTTCTCTAATACAACACTGAAACAGCTAATAAGTGAACTGTTTAAACATTTCAAGTATATTTCACTAATTATAAAGGCACATTTTTGTAATTCTATAGTGAGGATTTTTAGTTTTTAAAGGATCAAAACAAATTAGAACGGTTTGCTTAGTGATGTGCAAATGTTAGGTATTTGTGCTGAAACCCGATTTCCAAACATTGTTTGTGCACTGTGTATTTTTATCAGGAAGACTACACGTTAGTAGGAAAGTTTTGGAGTCCTTTCAATGAAAGATGTGCTATCTGTAGATGACAATATGCTACTACATCATGCTAGTAATATATTTATGATAAGTGCGTTTTACACATGAACTGGGAATTATTACTGCTCCTGCCCAAATGACAATGCTATTACCAACCACCCCAAGGTCCAGCTGGCCAACAGCCTAACGCACCCATTGTGAAGAATGCACAAAACATTGTGCCTTCAACAGGGAAATGTGCACATGCTGGCTCATTCAATTGGGCCCTCTGTTTCAGTGCAAGTACATTCCTCCTCAGGTTCACCGCCTGTAATACCCGGCTTCCTGGGGACCAGGGCACTCAGGGGTCACTACGCTCCAATCAAATCAACAGGAGTGTTCCCCAATGGAGTCCTGGGGCCTCAGTACTAATGGACACATAATTGTGTAGAGTAGAGAGACAGAGCAGTCCAAGGCTTACTTCAGGAGGTGAGATGGGATTAGACATTCAGAATACAGTGCACACTGTGTTACCCTGTGATAAAATCAATGTACAATCAGTGCTTAACTTTTTTATAAAAGTATAGTACTTTAATACACCCAAGAGAATTATACTACACATCAAAAGAAATAGGATAAACAGTGAAAAACAGATGTCTCTGCAACACTCTGGGCCAGAGTTCTGACCCCAAACTGTATTATAGCGCTTAGACTCCAAGCACTATTAAAACGCAGTTACTATGAAGACCTATGATTAGCATTGCACATTACAGATCATGTTGCACAGTGTTGCTCTCATTAGACACATTCCTTAACACTCTCATTCCACGTAATGTGCGGAATGAGATACAGTCTTTTCCAGATAGTGGAAGACAGAGAGGAATGGGAAATATGAGAGGAGGAGGACAATGGAGCTGGTCGAACCTCATCGGATCTGGCGCAGCAACGTAGTGTAGGATGAGGCCAAAATCTGTGTGCCTACAGGAAGAGTCATTGGAAGGATGAATGTCCTAATTTACAGGGTCAACCAACGGTGGCGAAAGGAAGGGGTAATTCATTCACAAGGAGTGCACGCAGAAGTTTTGTAAGCATACTTTTCAGGCAAAGACTTACATGCAGAACAGAAAAGAGCTGAGCAGAGAACAGATGCAGAGGAGGAGAGGGCAAATTAGAGTAGGCTATGTGTTACATTTTGGCTTTTTATTGAAAATAAACCTTGCTTTATGCATTGACCAACTGGTTTTGCCGAGGCTTACATGTCTAATCCTTTATTACGCTCTATGAGAGATTCGGCAGATATTAATCATTGATTTATCTCTATGCTAATCTCACTCTCATTATTTTTTACTCTTCATAAGTTCTAATTGACGTCATTTAAGTCCTATTTCTTAGAATAGGGATTCTTTCCTTTATGGAACGCGCTGTGTGCAAATTATGCTACACTTTACACTAACTTTATTTTTCCATTATCAATTCTGTGACCTGATTGATATCTGACTAATGAATAACCAGCTGCGGCCCGACCCCTGTTTTTGCTTAGACAGTGGTCATCCCTCTTCTCTAATGGTCTGGATCCCCTTGCATGTAACTATTTTATGCGCTGAGTGTTAGCCTTATAATGGGAAAGCGCAAAGCTACTGAGGAGGTTTCGAAGACTGCTACCAAAAAAATGGGTAAGAAGAAGAGTAAATCAGCCCAGAGTCCTGCTGAGAGGGAGGGGTGGGGGGGGAAGGGGTGCTGGACGGTATTGACAGCCTACTGTCTGAATGTGAAGACCTCCTTGATCCAAACACAACGAGTATCCGTGTACACAGCTCACGGACTCTTGGAAGTCCCACACTTAATACCCCCAATCAATCTTCAATAGAGTAAAGGGAAAGAAGCACCCCCCAGCTGCCCCAAGTCCCAGCCATAGTGTGATTGTTAACGAGGGTATAGAGGAACAAGCATTTGCAGATGATCTCACTGCTTTCCCCTGCAGTAACCATAGCTGCCCAGGTTTGAGATTGCTATGTGTGACGTTTTCATATTTTCAGTGTAATTATGAGTGACATTCAATGACTATGAGTGACACTTCCAGTGAGAAAAATCAAGCAGTGAAGAAGAGGGAAACATACAACTATCATATACTTCACCCATTTGAGCAACGAGAAACTCCAAGAAGATTTTAAAACTGCTGCAAAGCACCAGAATTGGAAAGACACTATGGGACCCACATGTACCAGATAGGATGTGAGAGGCCCCAACGCAGATGATCTCAGCTGCCTGCAAATAAATTATAATTACTCAGTCACAAGTCTACAGCTGACTCCCATAGAGAGTGAGAGGCTGCAAGCACAAAAGAAAATTAAATTAGGAAGAAGATACCAATGACTCTGACACTTACTAGATTAAAACCAACAAAGTTTTGCCCTTGTGCCTAGCAAAATGCGCTTTACAACTGAGTTCAAATGAACATCACAGCACGATGGATATTTTAAAGAATGTTTATAATTGCAAACATATTAACCTGCAGCTACTTATGGGACAACATTTTGAAACTCCCAATGCAGCGAATCAGCACAGCTAGCACTCTGTTGAGTCACGCATACGAAGACTTAATTTCCATGTTTTCTGTTCTTAAGAATAAATACATAGATTTAACTTCCCAGCAGCGGCTCTCACAGGTAAATGTTGTGGACCGGGGCAAGGTAGGGGGTAGTGGAATCGAACATACGAGGGAATGTGAAAAGTAACTAAATAAATAAAACCATTTTCCTTTGGCTCGCCGCATCGCCGACTACAGTGATGCGGCCATCGCAAGGTAAGTGGTTTTATTTATTTATTTAGCTACTTCTCACATTCCTCTCGTATATCCGATTCCACTACCACCCCACCCTGCTCCGACCCCGCCCCACAGCATTTACCTGTGCGAGCCGCTGCTGCATCTGCCATTATGCACACAGAAAAGACAGTAAAAAAAAGTCAGCCTTAACCACAAGTAACCCTAATGAAAATAATTGCTGCTGACTTCGTAATGAAGTCGCACACTCAGCTAATGACTTCTACATACTTCCAGAAATCAATCAATCATCAGACATTTGTAAAGCGTGCTACTCACCTGTGAGGATCTCAAGGCGCTGTGGGGGGAGCAGCTACTGATTGAACAGCCAGGTCTTGAGGAGTCTCCTGAAGTCCAGCAGGTCCTGGGTCTGTCGAAGGTGGATGGGGAGGGTGTTCCAGGTCTTGGCGGCGACGTGGGAGAAGGATCTGCCACCGGTGGTTGTTCGGTTCATGTAAGGGATGGTGGCGAGGGTGAGGCCGGCAGAGCGGAGCTGATGGTTGGGTGTGTAGAAGGTGAGCCGTTTGTTGAGGTATGCTGGTCCGGTGTCGTGGAGTGCTTTGTGAGCGTGGGTGAGGAGCTTGAAGGTGATCCTCTTGTTGACGAGGAGTCAGTGCAAGTCCTTCACGTGGGCGGTGATGTGGCTGTGGCGGGGGATGTCGAGGATGAGGCTTGCGGAGGCGTTTTGTATGCGTTGGAGTCTTTTCTGGAGTTTGGCCGTGGTTCCCGCGTAGAGGGCGTTGCCGTAGTCCATCCTGCTGGTGACAAGGGCCTGGGTGACCATCCTTCTGGTTTCGGAGGGGATCCATTTGTAGATCTTGCGAAGCATACAGAGGGTGTTAAAGCAGAAGGAGGAGACAGCATTGACTTGTTGGGTCATTGACAGAGAAGAGTACAGGATGAACCCCAAGTTGCGTGCGTGGTCGGTGGGTGTCGGCGCGGTTCACAGTGAGGCTGGTCACCAGGAGTCGTCCCAGGCGGAAGGGACGGAGCTGAGGATGAGGACCTCCGTCTTGTCTGAGTTCAGTTTCAGGCGGCTGCTCTTCATCTATTCGGCGACAGCCTTCATCCCTGCGTGGAAGTTGGTTTTGGCGGTGGCAGGGTCTTTGGTGAGGGAGAGGATCAGCTGGGTGTCGTCGGTGTATGAGACTATGTTGAGCTCGTGTGATTGGAGGATGTTTGCGAGCGGTGTCATGTAGATGTTGAAGAGGGTCGGGCTGAGGGATGATCCTTGGGGTACGCCGCAGGTGATTTTGATGGCTTTGGAATAATTCAACCCATTTCATGACCCTCAAGGCCGCTTGGCATTCACATGAGCTCAACTTTGTAAATATGTATTCTTTACCTGTATTAACCTAATTTTGCCACCTTTATTTTGTTTCAATTATCCTGATTGTGTGTGTAACATGTTAGTGTGTAACTCTACTTACGCAACTTACTTGGTTCTATTTTAAAGCGCTCTGACAACTTTGGGTAAAGTCAGTGCTATATAAAACTACATTAAATAAATAGACACATGAAACTGATTCGGAAATGAGTGGTTCCTGCTCTCAGAGTCGCAACGTCTGTGATCGGACACAACCCCAGGGGACGGCCACGACAAGAGGCTGTACAGCAGCATGTGTATGCAGGAGGTGGAACACATTCACTCAGACCCCGGACTGCAGCAGCAACTTCTGAGGGCTCGACCGGGCAGGCAGTAAATTGAAAATAAAACTCTTGCTGTGAACCTGCCCGTCAGCCACCAGCCAAACCCAAAACCGAAGGCAGACGAGTTCAGGTACAATTAGGGTGTCAGGCAATCTGAGTGATAATATTTTATATTTATTAAAAACAGTGCAGACATGACTCGCGGCCAGTATCATTGACTGCACACAGTGTATCTGCTGCGCACAAGAAGACTCACACAGCAGCGCCCAAGTGGCAGGCTTTACGTGCCGCAGGCCGTCTCTGGGGCTCACACGAGGCTCACAATGCTCCTGCCATTCCTGTTGAGCTGCAGCCCTGGGGACGGCTGCCCCTCATTCAGCAAAGCACTGGGGACGCGCGCTGCTGTAATCAAATGCAGCTCAAACGGTCAATATCACCCTGCTTCACCCCTCACAGCATGCAGGTGATCACAGCGCTCAAAGTGCGTGATTAATGCATTTAAATGTGGTAATGCAGATCACATTAAAATGCGTAAGTCTAACGCCTGATGCGTGGTATTTGGCAGGACTGGGAGTGCAGGATGGAAGTTCTGTGCCGAGCTGCACAAGGCAGGCAGTGTGGTTGACTGTGGGCAGCCTAATGCGGCCTGTGCTGGGTTCTGGCATTGCCATCACCCGCATGAACCCTCCTCGCCCAGGGCTCAGCTGAATTCAACCAATCAGAGCGGCTGGTTTGGGTGAGGGCAGTAAGGACTCCAAATGGGCCTTATATGAAGTGAAACAATAAAGTTGTGCTTAAACAGGCCTCAAGGGAGATGTTGGACTGCAAGCTGCTCAAGGGTGCCAGCCAGCTGCCAGCAGCTCCTGATGACTGGTTGGAGATCCCTGCGTTAAAATGCCTGAAGCGAGCACGAATCCCAGACCAAAACAAAAGCTGCGGTCTAAAACAGTTGTTTCTCTTGAGTGGTTAATAATTTTCAATTTTGTTAAAATGAATCCCTTGAATTTCCGATCTTGAGGAGAAATGCCCCGGTTACTTACCGGTAATCTTCATTACTCCGAGTCCATGTCTTCCTCGCCACAGTAATAACATATGAGCCTCCGGCTCCACACAGAACTCCAAGTAAATTAAAAGAGCAGCGCTCTAGTCTCCCCTCCCTCCTCCAATATGGCCCCAGAGGCTTCATCCAATCCTATAAAAGGATACATACCAACCAGCCCAGCCTGAAAAACCAAGCCGCAGACATGAAGCCACCACCAGGGCCGGGAGGGAAGGGAAACTATACTGTGGCGAGGAAGACATGGACTCGGAGTAATGAAGATTACCGGTAAGTAACCGGGGCATTACCTCCTCGTCCTGTCTTCCTCGCCACAGTAATAACATATGAGCCGATACCAAAGCAATGCAAGGAAAACAGACCACACCATCAGTGCAGCGAAAAACACATTTTAATAGACAGAGGCACAACAACCCAAAAAATGGACAACCTCTTAAGGCACCCCAGCAGATAAAACAGAAGAGGCAAACGAAACAGAACCCCCACCCCCAATCTGGAGGCGGTAATGGGACATGAAGGTATGCGGAGAAGACCATGTAGCAGCCCTGCAAACATCCTCCATAGACACCCCTTTGAAAGAAGCCCAGGATACAGCAACAGACCTGGTGGAACGACCCTGAACAGGAAGTGATGGAACCACAGAGACCGAAGCAGAAGCCAAAAGAATGGCCTCCTTAATCCACCGACTGATCGTGGACAGGGAGGGTTACAAACCCTGACGTGACAACCCAAAATTCACAAACAAGTTGTCAACTTTACAAAAGGAAGACGTGCGAGACAAATAAATTAGCAAGGCATGCCGAACATCCAAGAGGTGCATAAGGGACTCCTCAGCCGAGGAAGGATCAGGACAAAGAACCGGAAGAACCACCTCAGCCGACCGGTGAAAATAAGAATCCACCTCAGGAACAAAGGTAGGATGAGGGCGCAAGACCACACGGTCCGCCAAAACCAACAAAAATGGGGCAGAACGAAGGAAAGCACCCAACTCACCCATACGTCTGGCAGAGGCAATCGCCACAAGAAACACCACCTTGAGAGTCAAAAACTTCAAGTCCACAGACTCCAAAGGCTCGAAAGGAGCCAACAGCAAGGAATGCAAAACCAAAGGAAGGTCCCAAGGAGGAGGACACATGATAGGACGGGGGCGCTGGAAAGAAAGAGACTTAAAAAGTCGAGCAACCAACGGAGAAATGGAAACCAAAGGCAGGACATGAAATGCCCTAATGGCGGCCCATTGAGCCCGACGGGTCGAAATGGCCAAACCCAACACAAACCCATCGTCCAGAAAGTCCAGAATGTGGGCCGGATCCAAAGAATCCAACGACCGCCCATGACCAACACACCAAGAAGCAAAATGATCCCAATGCTTGGCGCAAGACTTAAGCGTAGAAGGCCACCGGGACTGCTGAATGACACCAGCCACAGCCACCGAACAACCCTCACGCAACAGAGACTCCCGCTCAAGAGCCAGGCCTGCAGACCCAGGGAACGGAACACAGGCAGAGGAAGAAGAGGACCCATCAGAGGATACGGCACGAACGGTAAGGGCCACCCCGGAGAAACATCCAATTCCCTCAGAAGGGGAAACCAAGGGCAACGCTTCCAACAAGGACCAATCCGAAGCACCAACGACCCCACCCTCTTGATCTTCTGTAACACAGCCGGAAGTAGGGGAACAGGGGGAAATGCATACAGCAGACCCTCCGGCCAAGGGAACGAAAGGGCGTCCACCCTCCAGGCATCCCGGCAAGGCATAATCGTGCAAAAACAACGGGTCTGGGCATTGTCCTGGGAGGCAAACAGGTCCACAATCGGACAACCAAACATCACCTGCAACCTCCTGAACATCCACCTCGTGAGAGACAAGGACCCCATGGAAGGAAACACCCGGCTCAGACAAACCGCCACAGTGTTCTCCGCACCAGGCAGGTAGATGGCAGACAGGGACTCCAGATGCACCTCCGCCCATGATTGTCCGTCCGGACCTGCACGTGGTGACCCTGAACAAGATCCGAGAAGTCCAACAGACCCAGAAGGACGGCCTTCAACTCCTAGTAGTTGGAGGAACATGACAATACAGACTGAGGCCAAACCCCCTGGGTCGTCGAATCCCCCCGAGTAGCACCCCACCCCAGCAGGCTGGCATCGGTAGTGACCACGCGGGTGGGAACAAACAGAAAGGGGCGGCCCTTGGACAGAAGACCCTCGACCAACCACCAACTCAGGACCACCCGAACATCCTCCGACATAGGAACCAGAACACCCATATCGAGGGAACAGGGGTCTCAATGCGACAAAATGTGGGACACCACCGGGTATAAGTGGAGGCGAGCCCACGGCACCGTCAACAAGGAAGCCGACATCAGACCCTGAACCCTTAACCCCAGGCTCACAGGATGAGAATGCCCCACCAACAGGGCACGGACTGCAGACATCAGGGACAGAACGCGGGGAGGGGGCAGGAACACCATCCCCAACCGAGTCTTGAACAGAGCCCCAATGAAAGTCAATTCTTGTGTAGGAACCAGGGAGGACCTCGGCACATTCACGAGGAACTCATGATGCGCCAGGATATGGCCCACTTTCCGGACGTGCAACTCCGCCTTAGGAAGAGAAGAAGCAGAAATTAAAATGTCGTCCAGATAAGGAAAAACACCAACCCCCTCCCCATGCAAATGACCAATAGGAGGAGCCAGAAACTTAGTAAAGACCCGGGGAGCAGAGCAGAGCCCAAAAGGCAATACCTGGAATTGGTAATGACGACCCTGTACACAAAACCGGAAAAACTACAGAAAGTCCGGATGAAGAGGAACCCGTAGGTAAGTATCTTTCAGGTCTATCGATGCAAGGAAATCCCCCTGAGATATCAGAGGAAGGATCAAAGGAAGGGAAACCATCATGAACCGTTGGTGAGGGATGAAAGTATTCACCCACTTCAGGTCCATCACAGGCCGAAGATCCCCGGTGTGCTTGGACACCAGGAAAGTATCGAATACACCCCTCTGCCCAAATGATCGACGGGCACAGGAACGATCGCCTGCTCGACCACCAGGGAAGCAATGCCGTCCAAAAGCGCCAACCGTTTCACAGGATCCCTGGGACAAGGAGTGACCCGGAAACAGTCTGGGGGTGTCCGGGCAAATCCAATGTGCAAACCCTCCGAGAACACCTGAAGCACCCATTGGTCCCACACAGACTCCCGCCAAGAGTCCAGGAAGCAAGTGAGTCGACCCCCAACCAGCCCTACACCAGGAGCGACCCAGTCAGGATTTGGAAGCAGGAGCGGTGGAGGCAGAAGCGCCGGAGAACCGGGACTTATCAAAGGAGGGAGCACCCCGGCCACGCCCCCGTCCACGAAAGGGCCGACCAGCCCGAGCCCTCTTCGAGGCACCAAAAGACCGCCGAGAACCAAAGGCACGGAACCTGCAAGGAAGGTCAGGAGCAAGCAGTTTACGGTCCTCCGCCGTCTCCTTCACCATGTCGTCAAGAGACGAACCAAAAAGTATAAGCCCAGAAAAAGGGATCTTCATAAGCAAGTTTACCTGTGCAGCATCAGCCCTCCAGGAACGGAGCCACAACTGACGCCTCGCAGCCACAGAGGAGCCGGCCGCTGAAGCAGCAGCCCCCAGCGAATCAAGGAGACATCCGACAGCAGACGAACCTGCTGCTCCATCATCGCCAGGGTAGAAGAAACATCCTCCCCCTGGTCCAACAACTCCGACAGAGACTGAAAATCCTTTCGCAAGGACTGGATAGTGTAAGAGGAATAGGCCGCCGCCCGATAGAAAAATACGTAGCCGCAAAAGTGCGCTTCACAGCACCATCCACCTTGCGGACAACCGGGTCAGCAGGAGAAGAGTCCTCCGAGACAACGGACCCATGCGAAAAGCCATGCAGGGTGGCTTTTTCTGTCCTTGTAAATATGGGGCAACCAGCCAAGCTAAGGTAACACAGGGCAACCTAAGGCATTGCAGGCCTTGATAAAGCGACACGGCAAACAGACAACTAATGGGGTCAGTAAAACAACCCAAGAGAACCTACGACAAGACTTGAAACAAAGCAACACATGGCAAACTAAGGCAACATACAAAAAAGCAGGGCACCCAAAGGGAAACAAACAGAAAATAAATCAAAGTAATATATGCCTCACATTTCAGCACAAAAAGCAAGACAATTCCAAACAGGCTAAGACACAAGGCAATCTAACGCAACACAGGAAAACTGCCTTAACATGAGGTACCCTGAGGAAATTAAAAGCAAACCATGCAATACAAAGTAGGAAAAAGGCTCTTTACAGGATTAATTATAATATGATGCCAATGGGGAAAAAATCCGCTCGTCACAAGGAAAAGGCACAAATAAAAGGCAAGAATTGTAGGCATTGCCTCAATCAAACATTTTTTTTTCAAAGTAATAATCTATACCGTGATGTTACCCACTTCTGCTAAGCGGAACTCAACAATTTTCAAAATAATTTGAGTTTTAAAGTGTTAAACATTGGTCTGTTCAGTACCTCCAATAACAGTATTACCCATCTTAGTGGGGCAACTGTTTTGAACTCAGGAGGAGGGGAGGGAAGGCTTGGACAAACCTGCCCCGCTGCACAATGTTGACATGTAGTTTACACAAAGACCGCTGCAGCAGGCGCTCCCCCGACTGCCCTACCCTGCAGGCTCTCGTGAGATCGAAGCGCTTTAGTAACATAGCGCCTACACAAATGCTTGTTTCAAGAGCATGCAGGAATAGTTCCACTTCATGAAATTGACTAATTTCCATGCCTTTTCTTGTCTAATGCCTGTTTTATTCAGAACTAAGTCTGAGGATAACACGAACAGCGATGGATGCCGTTCAGATGCAGAAATATTCCTATGTTTGGGCCTAATCACTTGGTCACTTTTCGAGCACGTAAATTACGTACTCGTGTGCCTTTGAGAACTGGGCCCCAAATATTGGTGTAAAATGGGAGCATTAAGGGAGTATTCATATAAAGCTCGTGCAAACAGTAAGGAGTGTGTCTCTTTGCTATTGTACTAATAGGACATTGGGTGTTTGGGCTCGTTCACAAAGACATGCAAGAGTACATAAAAGACCACCCCTGGGCAACTACTTCACGTACTGAAATGCGTTTGTGACTCAGCACCACTGTCTTTTGTTAACTCAGGGACATATTATCAAGGGATTTATCTCTGCTTTTTTGGCTTTAAAAGCCAAGAAAGCAAAGATAAAATTATCTCCCTATCAGCAACAGGGTGATAACACACAGATTCGCATGTTAGCACCCTTTTTCTCTACGCTTCCCCTTGCATCCCTAATGAGATGCAAAGGGGGCGCTCCAGAGAAAAATAATAGGAGAAATGTTGTTAAGCGAAATTTCTCCTATTATCAAGGATTTCGCTAACCCTGTTAGTGATAAAAAAAGCAGAGCTAACCGCGGTTAGCACTGCTTTTTTTACACCTGGGGCCTTATTTATGAAAAGTGACGCATCGCTGCGTGAAAACAGCGATGCGTCACTTTTCACTGTGCACTCCTTGCGACACCAATGATGCGTCATATTTAATGTATGACGCATCATGTCGCAAGGAGTTACAGATACGTCAGTATTCCTGAAGTATCTGTAAGCGCAAAAGTGACGCATTGCGGGAGTGTGTCACAAAAGTGACGCAACTCCAGCAATGCGTCCTTTCACATGGGGAAAGCCCCATGTGAAAGGGCTTGCGTCAGTCTTACGCCTGCTGTGAGGCAGGCGCAAGATTTTGACGCAACAGCGTCCTAAAAGTGACGCAGTGAAATCTCATAGATTTCACTGCGTCACTATTACGAGGCTTTTTTGTGGGGGAACGCCCCCTCTGCACACATTATACCTGACGCAGGTATAATGTGGCGCAGGGGTTTAAAAAGTGACGCATCTACCTAGATGCGTCACTTTTTAAATATGGTGCAACAAGGCGCATGTTTTACGCTGCCGATGCGTCACAAAAAGTGACGCATCTGCAGCGCAAAACTGACGCAAGGCCTCATAAATGAGGCCCCTGGTATTTTCCTGACTTAGCCATGATATCCTATGGAAGGTGGATATCATGGCTAAATTTGTGAGCCCCTATCATCAAGCTAACTCCAAACTTCAAGAGATTATCATTGGTTTTTCAGCGATAATCTCTCAATTGGCAGTTAGAGCGAGGATTTTTATCACTACTGAGATAAACCTTGCTAATAGCAAGTTATCTCTGCGATAATTTCCGGCGATGCTTAGCGTTAAAAAATGTGTTGCTAAGCATCGTTAGCGGTAAATATCGCTAAACGTTGGTAATATGCCCCTCAGTCCCTAGAAAGAGGAACGGATTGGCACAAAAACTGAAAAATGCAGTTGGTGTTCAAATTAAATGGCTAATACAGGAAGGCAGTGGTCACTGAATCATGCCACCAGCACATCACCTTTCCAGTATTCTCTATGAGTTCGTTTTTTTCAAATGAACAGTCGCATAGCAACGAAAGAGAAGCCTACGACTGGAAAACAGTAGTGGCTGTTTTACCTGAAACCATCTCACACAAGTCACTTGAACTGGGTCAGAAGGGCCGAACGAAGGCTGAGAGCTTCAGCTCCCATTTCCGGGCTTTTAAAGCTTGGAGACGACAGCAGCATCCCGTCATACACAAACCTCTTCTCCCCCCTTATCAGGAGCTGCCAACCCGGCGCTCCAGTGCTATCAGGAACGCGCACTCACCCAACAAAAATACCACTAGCATCTGAACCAAGGAAGAGCGAACTCCTGTCTTGTTTAACGTGGACTCTGGTCTCCCTGCACAGAAAAAGCACATGCAATTTCACAGCATCCCTTCAAAACCCAGCCTCACGCTCCTTCCAGTTGCATAGGGGACAATGTTAACAGCAGAAATACAGGGTCGGTTTTATGGATAAAATAGATACATAAACACAAAGGCACTCACCTAAGGGAAAAAAAGTATCTAGATCTTGAATCTGTAGGAGCGCTCAGAAAATAAAAATTAAAACATGTCTCGCTCTCCTAGTCCCACACACAAAAAAAGAAGTACACAAAATCCTAAAGTAAATTGAGAGATATACTGCTGCTTTTAGACTACAAAGGCAGAAGCAGTGGCCTACTGGACTATCAGAGAAGCAGAGGCTGCGAGGAGGCTTCAGCCGAGGCCTAGCGGGGCTCAGTCGCCCGAGGAGGGAGGCAGTGCACAGTGCGGGGAGCCTTCTCTTTGTTTGCAGGGCTCTCCCTCAGCTCTGAACAATGGCTGCTCACAGCTCTCTTCCTGTGGCTGCCTCACATGTTCGGGCGGGCGGCTGCTACTGTTCTGTGCAGGCTCTCTGTGGGGGAGCGGAGGCCTCGCATACACACACACTGTCTCAGGGAAGGGGGAGAAAAAAAAGAAGCCACCTTCCCGAGCAAGCCCGTCCCCTTCCCCCTCCCCCACCGAGCCGACAGAAGGAGGAGGAGGGGAGAGAGCAAAGGGAAGAAGGGAGGGGACTGAAGCCGCATAGGGCCACGGGGAAGACACAAAAGGCAGAGGGAGAGACTCCCTCGCCTCCCTTCAGTTGTTGGGCTTTACAAACAGGCTGCCTGCCACTGCATCCTAGATGTAGTACGGCGAGGAGGGGGGGGGGGGTGCAGACAGCGGTGACGCCAGCCCCCCTCCCGAAAATGACGGGCGTTTCTCCGAGCCATTTGTGAATGACCTCGGAGAAAAATGGTGGTGTGGAGCGCTCCTCTCTTGCCTTACGATCTCCGAAGGCAAGAGAGTAGCGCTCCACACCACCATGTTTCTCCGAGGTCATTCACAAATGTCTTGGAGAAACGCCCATCATTTTTTGGATTGAGGGGCGTGTTTAGGTCAGACTGGGACCTCGGCGAGAGGGAGGGTGTAACGCCTAGAAAGGGGGTGGGGCTTAAAAAAAGATAGAAAAACGCCCCCGAATCTGCTCAAGCCGGGGCTAGAACCGAGTGACGTCCCTCTTCTCCAATGGCTGGCCAGCATGTACGAGGCCAGCCAATGGAGAAGAGGGGCGGGTTCAAGCCCCCATACTACACAACATTAAATCTTCGGCTCCGCCCACTGCTTCACAGTGCGACGGTAGCCTCAACTTAAAAACTGAAGAGCGACAGCTGCTGTGCTTGGAGTCTGAGGAAAGTATTGTTTCTAGTACGTTCGTAATAAGGCTTAAAATAAAGGGAATCAGATGGAAATAGTTAGTTTGGCACCATTGGAAATAGTTTGTGTTATTATTAACACACTGCCAGTACACACACGGGTGGGTGGCAGTGGCCAGTACAACTTACTGGTGTTGAGTGTTGCAGCACTGCAGCCAGTGTGACAGGCGTCAGTGACTCTGCAAGGCAGCAGGCTTACGCCGGGAGCCACCCCCGCCCACAATCATTTGGGTTTGCCTCTCGCTTTTAGTCCTGGCTGCCAGGTGTCCTCACTGCATTCTGTCTGTCTGGTGGCCGCTGTAACTAGTCGCAGTCATGGTCAGTCATGACTCCGTGACGACTCTCTCCCTGGCCCTGGGCTCGGTAATAAGGAATTCGCCGGCCATAATAAAATAAGATGATAATATTGCAGCGGTGCAGGCGGCACGGTGTGAGTAGCAGACAGCACTGTAAACTGAGCACCAAGATTGCAGCAAGTGCTACAGCCTGCAAACCAGTAGCCTGCCGCCTTTCTCACAAACCCCCCGCCCTGGCAGCCATTGGACACTACCTCGTGACTTCAGGCTCGGCTGTGTGACTCTCAGAGCTGCGCGGCAGGAAATAATAGATACATTGTAGTGAGCCCGCCAGTCCCGTAGCTTAGCTATGCAGCTAGCTTCTAATATGTGATGGCAAATATAAAGCGTAGTGTAGTCAATGAAAGCGGCTGAGTGCACGCAAGGCCCTTTGATTTTAACATCTTCTGCCACCGCACTTCTTACTATGGAAGGCAGATATGAAGTGCAGTGCCAGCCCATGTGAAAACCAAAGGTCCTTTCATGCACTGAACCGCTTTTGCCGACTATGCAGCTACTATGCCAGAGGCTCACTTTCCGATCTGCTGCTCCACTCTGCCCAAAAGATCCATGTAAAGCGTGTGCCCATTGAAAAAAGGCTGGTGGCGCGATTCCTGATTGTGCCGGACTACAGGAAGAGCGTCATGTTCCTCTGTCCGCCCCGCCCCAGCTAAGCTCAGTTCGGCCAATCTGAGCAGCTGGTTTTGGAGAGGGCGGGCAAACACTAATAACAAACCTTAAAAGACAATGAAGGGCTAATAAATACATGCTGGAGCACCGAACAAAAGATTAATTATCAGATGCCGGGCGAGCTACTCCCAAGGGGTCGGCGAGCAACTGGTAGCTCGCGATCACCTGGTTTAGACCTTGGTTTGACCCCCATACAGGAGGTTATCTCAAATCGTCCACTGCTGTATTGGAGGTGTCTCTGTTCCACCCCAGAGCTCCTAAGTTATAGGGATGACCTAGGGGCACTCTTGTCCACAAGGGGTGTGGGAAAAATTCCTTGGCTAAAGTTTGCTAAGCAGCTCTGCTACGCACTGGGCAGGGGAGATATGTGGTTTGCTCCAGAGGAAACCTGTGCCATAACTAGTAAGAGGGCATTGGGGGCCAAACTCAAACAACATTGTATGCACCTTTTATTATCAAATCCTTTTTTGGGTAGGCTGACCAATGGCTTTTTGGTGGTCAAGGACAACTATAATTTCGAGAAATTCCTGGATAACATCCAGCCCCTACTGGCAAAGAAATTATATTTCCAATTCAGACATGGAGTTCTTCCGGTGAGGGCTGTGACAAACAAGTGGACAAATGTTCCCCATGGTCCGAGCTCTTGCCCAGGGTGCGAAAGCAGCGAAGAGACAGATCTGCACGTTCTACTCTTCTGCCCGCTTTACTCCAGGGCTAGAGCTAAATTGATCGTCCAACTATGTAAGTCCAGGTGCCTCAGGGATTATAGGGATGTATTTAGAATATTAAAATATGACACCACCCCCCTTAATGTCTTTGTAACCTCCAGATACCTTCGGGCTATGTGGTGCGCAAGAGGAACAAAAATCAACTATTAGTTGGTGGTAAATAAAGAATTTCTATGTAAATGCAAATATGTTATGTTATGTTATGTTAATAACATTTATTAGGCGCAACAGCTGCCCCAGCGAAGGGGCGTCCTGGCGCCTGATCATGTGCACAACACAACAGATCAGAGCTGAGAAGTGGGAACATTAGATAGCAGAGATGTACAGGTGGGTTTTGATGGCCCGTCTGAAGAGAGTCAGGCTATTGAGGGCGCGGATGTGTACAGGAAGGGAATTCCATAGATCCGCCGCCAGAACACGGAAGGAACGTCCTCCCATCCTGCTAAGCCTGAACCTAGGCTTGTTCGCCAGATGCTGAGTTTCGGATCTGAGGGACCGCATGGGGACATACGAAGAAATAAGGCCAGCCAAGGCCGGGGGAGAAGAAAGCTTCAGAATCTTGAATGTCAGACAGAGAGCCTTAAATTTGATTCTCTGTCTGACCGGAAGCCAGTGCAGAGAGGCCAGGACAGGAGAGACAGAACATCGTCTCGGAAGACCTACAATGGCCCGTGCAGCAGCGTTCTGCACCCTCTGAAGCCTAGTCGCCTCAGCCTGGTTGACTCCAAGGAGCAAGGCACTCCCGTAGTCTATCCGGTAAAGGATAGAGGCCTGAACCACCAGTTGTCGCGTGGGAGGGTCGAAAAATTTGAGGACTGGTCTCAGTCCTCGCAGAATACCATAGCAGGTAGCTGCTGTCTTCTTTGTGTGGCTGGTAAAAGAAAGATTGGAATCCAGCCATACCCCCAGATTTTTGACTTCGGCCACTGGGATGGGCATCACCCCCAGTTCGAGAGGCCACCACTGGTCTCCCCAGAGTTCCGCCTGCTTCCCTACAATCAGGACCTCGGTTTTCTTGGCATTAAGCTGTAGGCAGTTGTTACGCATCCAGCTAGCCACAGCTATAAGTCCTGCCCGGAATCTGGGCGCAGTCACCTCAGGGTCCCCACTGAGTGTCACCGCCAGCTGCGTGTCGTCGGCATACGATGTCATAGTAAGGCCACATTGCCTGACGACGGCAGCCAGCGGTTTCACATACAGGTTAAATAATGTGGGGCTAAGGGCAGAGCCCTGAGGGACTCCCAGTTCCAGAGAGTGGTACGAGGACTGGCCAGGTGGAATGGCTACTTTAAAAAACCGGTCCGAGAGGAACGAGCGGAACCACTGAAGAGCCTTCCCCACGATACCCACTTCCTCCAAACGCCGCAGCAAAATGTCATGAGACACCGTGTCAAACGTGCACATACATACCCTAAGGGCCCTTAGGGTATGTATGTGTGCCACATGGCGCACAAGCACTAATCAGGGGTGCAACAGGGTGTCAAAGTGACACCCTGCCACCTTTGAATTTTTTGGTATTTACCAAATCGGTAATTACTGATTCGGTAATTGAGATTCAGTCCTATGGGACTCCAGGCCCATAGGAATCAATGGCAAATACCGAATCGGTAAATACCGATTCGGTAATTATCGAATCTTACCGATTCAGTAAAAAATACCGAATTATTACCTACATCTAATTTACCGATTCTAAAATACCGAATCGGTAAAATTCGGTATTTTAGAATCGGTAAAAAAGATTTACCTACATCTAGCCCTATGACGCTTACAAGATTAAAACCAACAAAGTTTTGTCCGTGTGTCTAGCAAAATGAGATTTACAACCGAGTTCAAATGAACATCACAGCACGATGGATATGTTAAAGAATGTTTATAATTGGCAAACATATTAACCTGCAGCTACTTATGGGACAACATTTTGAAACTCGCAATGCAGTGAATCAGCACAGCTGGCACTCTGTTGAGTCATGCATACGAAGACTTAATTTCCATGTTTTCTGTTCTTAAGAATAAATACATAGATTTAACTTCCCATCTACCCAGCAGCGGCTCTCACGGGTAAATGCTGTGGACCGGGGCAAGGTGGAGGGTAGTGGAATCGAACATACGACGGGAATGTGAAAAGTATCTAAATAAATAAAACCATTTTCCTTTTGCTTTCCGCATCGCCGACTACAGCGATGAGGTCATCGCAAGGTAAGTGGTTTTATTTATTTATTTAGTTACTTTTCACATTCCTCTCGTATATCCGATTCCACTACCACCCCACCCTGCTCCGGCCCCGCCCCACAGCATTTACCTGTGAGAGCCGCTGCTGCATCTGCCATTATGCACACAGAAAAGACAGTTAAAAAAAGTCAGCCTTAACCACAAGTAACCCTAATTAAAATAATTGCTGCTGACTTCGTAATGAATCAGAATCATTTTGTCCACCATAAGCGTGGAAGGGTGTACTCAGATGTGAGTCCCTTGCTCATTGCACCATCAGGATTCAAGCAAGCCGGGCCGACGACGGCTGAAATGCCAGAAACCGGTCCCCGGTAGCTTGTTTCCTTCCCAGTATAAGAAATGGCTTGGTAGTTTAGTCTGCCCTCTTCCCATGATGCACTGGGCCAGGGACAGACTGATTTGCATGTAGCCAGGTTCTGAGCTGGGATGGTGCAGTGAGCTAAATAACGGTGATGGATCAAGCCCTGATTTTTGGACTGGGTAAGAGTGGTCTGCTTAATTCAGACACTCTGTTCATCACCACCCCCTTTTCTGAATCGTTTTTGGCCACTATAGGTGTGGCAGGGTATACTCAGACATGAGTCCCTGTCATGTGCTTATCTAGGTTCCTGATCGATACTGTGACCTTATGCCCCTATTCGGCTATAAAGCCCTTTGTTCCCTATATTGGCATAACCGTTCAAGTACGATTTTCTGTAAAGTCATCTCTGGCCTCACACGAGCAGAGCCACAGAGCCGCATTCCAGCATGACTCTCTGCTACTTCCTTTGCGACCAATTAGTGCAATGACAGAGCAGCAGTCACTATCTGATATTCCTAGATAACACTCCGAGTTCTTCAACAAGATAAAAACTTAGCAAACCTGGAAATCCCCGCTTGCTATGTTTTGATTAGTAATAGAACTCTAATGAGCAACTGATAGCTGCCACTTCCTAGTGACATCTTTAATTGACGTCTTATGTCCAGCAAACTTGCGTCAAACCCGGCACCTGTCAGGTATAAATATTACCAACGTTGCCTTAAGCAATGAGCGAACATGTTGCTGATGCCAGCTGCCTGCATGACCCCGTGTTGGTAAAAACTAGCACTCTGTCGCTGCAGCCTGCTATCCTGTGGTGGTGAAGCTACTGATTACCATTATCGCCGCTACAGCGCGACCTATGGTGCAGTACGCTTGAGGAGCCGTGCAGCCGTCCTCTGCGAAGACATCCAGCCCAGCTGCCCGCGGACGCTGTCACCCCTCCTTCCTCCAGACGCGCTGAGAGAAGCCGCTGCCTTTCTCGTGCAGAGAAATCCAGTCCCGGCGCTTCCAGTTTACCCTCGCAGGTGACTGGGATATCGAGAGAGACCCCTGAAGGAGATACCAATCCTCCATCATTCTATTCAGAGGTATGGTGTTGACTAAACCCTTAGAAGAGAATTCTTGAAACAAACCTTGGCAAAACCAACTTAACTTAAGCTACTTACTTACTCCCCTTCTCACGTGTTAGGCTTAGGTCAGGCACACTGGGGTAGGCTTAGTTAGAAGCACCAGTTGAGTATGTTAGCCTAATGTATATATGACTGTATAAATGTTTTATTACTTTTAAACCATTGTATGGCTAAGAAACCATATCAATGCTTTTACAGTTCTATTTCGCTATTCTTATCTTACTGTACGTACTTTTTATAATAACAGTTATTGCAATTGTGGCAATACATTTCTCTTGTACGAGAAGAAAGACTGTTCAATAAATGTTAACCTTTATTGATACACGCCCGTCTCTCTATTCTCTACATACTGTGAAAGTAAACTGCACTAGACTGACTGAGTGAAATCTATGTCTATTGTTTCACACGACCCTAGAGATCGACTCTTGATCTGAGGAGCAAAGTTGTCATGTTGCACGGTTGTTGGAAAGCTGAATCCCTTCTTGTCTGTGCCAAGGAAGCTGATCACTTCCTATGCAGAGAAGAAAGTTTCCAGTGACCTCTGAGCTAGTTGGTAACACAACCCAATTAAGTTTAGCATAGTCAGTGGAGGCCTGGAATATAGCCAGTTCCACGTCGATACTACTGTTTATGTTATTCCAATGCGCAGGGCCTAGTGGGAAACTAGGAACTACACTACATGGCGCCCTAACGTTTGGTAAGGCGATAAACTAACGCAAGACTTATAGAGTAACTCAGTCGTGCATATTTCACACCCCTTTCTCCCGTAAATACTCCAATAGACGTCTGGAGTGGGTGAAAGGTTAAAATCCGCCCGACCTTAGTAGGAAGAGATTCCTATGTAAAGCTCTGGTTTATTCAACGTTGAAGGATACAGTGTTCCAAAATATTGTGCATCTAATCTTTGTCTCCTTGGAGACCTACTCTGCAAAAACTACATTTTTAAAATGTCAGACAATGAGGAAGCAGCTAGGCTGGCTTCCATACTAATAGAGGAGGACTCGAGTCTCCTACAGGCAGACCCGGATGCTATTATCATCCCGGTCCACTTAAGAAGATCTATAACTTTAAAACTTATAGAACACGGACTGCCACCTCAAGGTGGTACAGTAATTTTCGTGATAGAGGCTCACGAGTATCGGCAGACAGAGGTATTCTATTCATGGATAAACTTTCCAGCGGTAAACGCTATAACACAAGAGTTTCACTATTACAAAATAGAGGAACCTCCGGATGAGTACGCCCCTTTCGAGGAGGTTGAAATTCCACTTAAATTTCAAGAGCACCTGCTCTGGTTTAATGGCGCCCTAAAACACAATGATCACATAACCAGGCTCGGTCCACTAGGTAGACCAGGAGCCACGTGGCCGGTTCTAGCCAGCTACACACCACATCCTGACATTACAAGAATGTCTAGAGAAGAGCTGTTAGCACAGCTAAACACATTAATAAAAATACATAGGCAATTAGTCCAATATGTAATACGGACTGCAACAGTCCAGCCAGCTGTTAATACACCACAGCTGACCCCTCATCAGGGGAACACAAATAAAATTACACCACAGAACATACAGTCATGTCTTGGTAAAACACCCGTAAAACGGGAACAAATTCCTTTCTGGTTAGCCCAGAAAATCACTGAAATAGAGGCAGTATTTCCTGATACTACCCCTATTGAGAAACACAGAATCTTGACCATCTGCCTTCCTATGGGAATCGCACCACACGTGGAGGACTGCGACACTTGGGGTACAGTCTTTGCTTCCATTTACACAAAAACACACGGTGTTCCGTCTATGGCGGTAATACCAGACGTGCTAAAACAGATTCAAAATGAATTCGGTCCAGAACCAGCTTTAAATCTAGGTATGAAATTACTGAAAGACTTCAAGCAGGTCACGGCTATATTATTAGCCAATGTAAAGGGAGAAGCAGCATCTGTGGCGATTCGCCAGAAGTTGAGGGAAACAGATATAAAAGATCCTGTTGAGCTTGCAAAAATCATAGAAAAATGCTATGAAGAATTAGGTAGAGACAGCTTGGGTGGGAAACCAGTTAAGCCCCAACTGCTCGAAAATCCAGAAAAATTATTTATTAAAAATAATTCAAACACTCCTAAAAAGAGCTGGGATGGAAATAAACAATCCACTCCCAAGGAAAAAGTTTTCCAGTCCAGAGGAAGGTCTCCTCGACGGAGGGAAAGAACTCCGACTCGAGAACGCCAGTCTCCCCAACGGGAGCCCTCTGAGAAAAGATATAACCTTAGAAATAGGGATAATATAAAAAGACCTGATAGATATCAAAGTATTGATACACGTCCCTCTCGATCTCTT
Organism: Lissotriton vulgaris; assembly: GCF_964263255.1. Classification (NCBI taxonomy): domain Eukaryota; kingdom Metazoa; phylum Chordata; class Amphibia; order Caudata; family Salamandridae; genus Lissotriton; species Lissotriton vulgaris. Next base: position 246,415,935 of record NC_141685.1, read on the forward strand.
CCACAGAATTCGGAAAGAAGAGGACGGTCAGACCCAGGAGATCACACCAAGTCCAAAGACAAGGAACCTGCTCAAAATAAGAAATCTCAATTTCAGAAAAAGAAGGTAGCCAGTATTAGAGTAATCAACCATGCCGAGAATACTGAGGACACAGTTGAAAAACGGGGAGTGGGCATTGACAATGTTGGACAGTGCAGCAGAAATCAGTATAGCGCGCAAGATCTTGATGAGTCATCTGGAGACAGTGGACACGAATGAATACATTCAGGTTGAAACTGCCGACGCCAGGCTTAGCGAGCCCCATAAAATATACGAAATAACATTGCGTATAGAGGGTGATAAGACTAGGAAAATTAAGGGTCTGTTTTGGGATAAGCTCTCGAAAGGCTATGATATTCTGTTAGCTGAAAAAGATTGGCCCCCGGAGTTTGTCAGGGAGTGCCCTCGTGGCGAAGAGGTAATTATGCCTGCCTTCTCGAATCACATTCCGATTCACAAAAAATACACATATGCAAGGAAATGGGCTGTAGCCCAGGCACCTGCATTGTATAAAAATCACGTAGGATGGGATGAGGATTCTACGCCTCACAAAATCCAACTAAAAAGTGAACCAACTGCCCAACGGCAGTATCCCATAAAGCAAGAAGCTAAAAAACAGGTCAGGGAGATCTTAGATCAACTTGAATATCAGGGGGTGATTGAAACATGCACCTCTCAAATGAACAATCCTTTGTTTCCTGTCTCCAAGCCAGACAATTCATATCGTCTAGTTTTGGACTACAGACACCTTAATACATGTTGCAAAACTTTTGCAGTACAAAACTCGCATAGTGCAGCCCTAATGAATAGCATAGTTAGGAAAAAATATAAAACGACATTAGACATATCTAATGGTTTCTTTTGTCAAAACATTGCACCAGAAAGCAGATATCTGACCGCTTTCTCCGCATTTGGGTCACAGAAAAAATTCTGTCGACTCCCACAGGGGTTCAAGAACAGCCCAGGACTATTCTCAGCTAGGGTAACAGAGTTACTACAAATCTATGATGATGAAGCATTATCTTACGTAGATGATATTTATCTCACAGACGACGACTTGGATACTCACTTGAAAAGGGTGAACACCATTATACTTGGGTTCGCAGCAGAGGGTTACAAATTTAACTTTAAAAAGTCCCGAATTGCCCATCTGACAGTACTATTTTTAGGGTACGAATTATCAAGTGAAGGGAAAAGCCTAGCGGACAACTTCTTAGAGAAGTGCGCTGTACTCCAAGCTCCAAAAACGCTGAAGAATTTACAATCCATACTAGGTTTTCTGAATTTCGGAAGAACTTACATCCTAAATTACGCAGAGAGGGTTAAACCTCTCTACGAACTAATAAAACCTGATTTAAAACAAATCAATTGGACTCAAAAACACACAGAAATTTTGAGATCACTGCAAACAGACATGTTAGCAAAAACAAAATTAGATACACGTGACAACACACGTGATCTTGTAATCCGAGTCATCCCAGGAAGATGCGGATTCACGTACCTAACCTCTAATGAGGGAGAAAAGGTACCTATTTCAATTAAATCTCACTTGTACACACAAGCAGAAAAAACATTCAGTCGCACAGAAAGAACTGTGAATGCAGTGCAAATCGCATTAGCAAATGAACGAGAACTAGCACACGGCAAACGGATTAATATCCTTACAGCGGAATCCGCCTTCGAGGCGCTATTCAGCCCAGTAAACCTGCCTACAGTGTCACTGGATCCGAAATGGATACAGAGCATAGATTCTCTAGGAGCGGAGGACGTGAAATACTATTTCGCCCCGCAATACAAAGAACTGAATGATTTAGAATATGAAGAAGAATATCCTCTGCCAATCGAAATCCTGCCTCTCCCACAATACGCATGTATAATCTATACAGATAGCTTTGTACAGCATTTTAATGTAGAGAGCAAATCCTACAATGCAGCATGTGCGATTATTAAAGGTCGTTGGCTGTGCGGTAAATTCACACCGAAAGTAACAAAAACTGAATCTGTAAGAAACTGTTCGGTTCAGAGAACTGAAATCAGATCTTTAAAGATGGCGCTCGAAAATGCAGAACGCGAATTCCCCACACTTATCGTGTGCGATTCTCATTTTTGCGTCAATTCTTACAACAATAAACTGCAGAGTTGGATCGAAAACGACTACAAAGATGACACAGGTGCCACAATAAAGCATAAATTGCTTTGGGAACAGGTAGCTCTTTTACACAAAGAACTACAAAAGACTCACGTGATTCACGCACAGAGTCTTCAACGTGATGGCGTTCACGTTGCAGGGAATTCATTGGCTAATGCAGCCACCGCGGAAGCAACTAAACCGGCTTCCGTAGCCACAGAAAAGCGTACAGATAAGTATATAGACGGGGAAACCATGCTAGCAGTAAAAACGACCGTAAAAGGCGACTGTGCAGCACTACCCGTAAACTATCCACTCAATTATGCATACATAATCGATGCAAACTCCGTTCCTTTTGCTCGAATCCCTGGATTGGGGGATAGAGTAATTCCAAACAGGAGCAGGAGGGGCTTCCTCCTACTGGAAGCACACATGGGGTTGGGTCTGAAACACCAAACAATAAAAGCCTCTCTGAAAGAATTGCAATCAGAGTAATGGTGGCCAGGAATGAGTATAGATATTCAATGTTTTGCTCAAAATTGTGAAAACTGCAACAGAGATCGCAGTAATGAACAGGCCAGTGTAGTTTCAGGATCCCTTCTAGACAGCATAAGGCGGTCTATCTGCGCAATCAAAGAAGAGAAGCGCGTCCCAGTGTACACAGTTTAGACGAAATGCACTTAAAATAATGAGGCCACCAGCGCTCGGCTGACGCTAGAACGGTTATAAAAGATTAGCGAGTCCATATCGGCACATACGCAATTACCACGTTCCATTCTGACCAGGGTCCTGCTTTCAGCTCTTGAGCTGTGGGGAGGCCATGGCCAGCATGGGAATTGGGTTGCGGTATTCTTGTCCGTCGCACAAGTGTGGTAGAAAGAAAAAACCGGGACATAAAGCAATCTATAACAGCGAAGGTATTAGGTTCAGGCGCTGGGTGGGTAAAACATTTAATAAGTGTCCAGACTAGTCTTAACAACATGCCAAGAAATTCTCTAAAAGGTTTCAGCCCATACGAACTATTGTTCGGAATAAGAATGCGCGTTCAGGACCTCGATAGTCAGATGTCAGTGGTACAAAAAGAAACAAAGCAGTTTGAAGTAAAAGACCGTTTGGCTGTTTTACAGGAACTGAATGAAACAAGAAAATCATTAAGCAACATAAACTTAAAGCAACAGCCAAGTACCACTGACGAGGCACCACCCGCAACAGCCCCAGCAAGGCCTGTCTGGATTCCAAAGATTGGGGATCTAGTCAGAGAAAAGATCGCGGTTAAGAAGGAATTTGGGCCTTCTTACAGAAAAGCAGTACCTGTCTTAGCAGTCACCGGAACAAGATCAGTTGTGCTACCGCCCCTTGCTGGTAAAAAGGAGAACAGAGTCGTGTCCATCGATCTGGTAAAACCACAAGCATGTGGCCTATAATCAACAGTAGGCCCAGTGGACTCCCAAGAAACAACAGAATACCCAAACTTGCAACAATCCAAGAGGTTCAAACTGAAAGACTCATCACATTCGATCAGCCTGCAATGCACAATGAAGGACTATGCAATACAGCCATGGAACTCGTGCCTCTTGAAACACAGATTGAAACAGTTCGTCAAGAAACAACACCAGTCTACAATAATGTGGCATCAGAAAGTGCTACCGAGAGACAGATTGAAAGAACAATCCCATCAATTGACAGAACTGCCTCTGGTTATTTCATCAACTTCGACAACTTCTCTGAAGATGAAAACGATCCCGAAGTGATGCCAGAAACAAAAAAGTCTTTTAAAGAAAAAGCAACGGAACTCTTTCATCAACTGAAGGAAATCTACCTCATTTCCCCTTGGCTAGAGTTCTGGTTCGGTCTAGGTGTATTTTTCCTCCTGCTTTGGCTCATCATGGTACTGTGTTTGGGAAAATTCATTGAAGGAAAATATATTACAATGGACACAGCAAGTCAGAACATCAACCTAGTCCTGAAACCACACAGATCATCCCACGTGAAGAAAAGAGAACTGTCAACAGTAAATGTCACAGCAATTCCAATACCTGGTGGGGTAGTATGGGAGAAAACAGACTATGAGATCTATGGTCCGGTCGAAATCCTGAAGTATCCTCATCAACTAAAGGTTTCCTTAAGTGACTTTGTTACACCAAGTACATTCTCTGATGATTGGGACTTTAACAGTATTAATGACATGATGTCTGATTTAGTAATGTCAGCTAGATTCACAGATCATGATTATTTACAAGGTTCATCTAGTTATGAGCAGTTATTCTGTTACACCCACTATGGGGATCATTACTTGCATAAATCTGCACAGCCTAGAAATGTTTTTATGTATAATCAATGGGAACATTGTTCTACACCACCTAAAAGCAGTTCTAAAGCATTTTTTGAGAAATTCAAATATTTTTCAGGGTTTAACACCAGTGATGCAGAAACGTTTTATTATAAACTGTTAGATAAAACAGGAATGAAAACAATGCTGACAAATTCTAAATTGATATATTCAGAAGCATTTTATGACAAAATGATGACATTTGGTTTTGATTATTGGAAAACTAATATTGAAACGAAAACAATTTGGGGTACAAAAGATTGGCAGGTGCAAGGCATTGAAGCACTATTTAGAACCTGCATGATACCAGAACAAATGTTATTTTTAAATGACACTGTACACCAAACATCTTGTCTTGGCCTAGCCAAAAACAAAGAAATGAAAACACCGTCTATACCAAAGCCAATAGCTGAGAATACAACTGCAGATAATGAGTTAGACGTGTCACACATTTTACATTTCAACAGAACACATCCTGATTGGAAAAAATGGTTAATCTGGCCTACAGACACAAATAGCTGTCAAGATAGATTCCTGAACAAAACACAGGGTTTAAAAATGACCAGATTAGACTCAAGATATTCCCAGAGACAACATCCAGGAATTATAACTACATACAGTGTAGGCAAACTCTGCCTAGAATGGCTAACTACATCCACACTGGCTGAAATTAAGCAACACTTGTCTTTATTAAAAGATGGTGCTGATTTGCGCGATTTCATTCTTGGACCACGCAAACAGTGTCAAAAGCGCTTCATAGCGACCAGCATCTATGCTGCTTACAACGAGGCTTGGAAAGTAAAGCAAATTGAAACTGCTGAAAAGATACGAGAAATTGATCGTATTAATTTGGAAAAATCACTTTCTGTGGTAGACAATGGGTTAATGACTCTGTCTTCCAGAATATATTCTTTGGACAATATTGTATCATCTGCCTTTGATGTGATAGACAGAGATTTGCTAATGTTACAACATGGCCAGTCTCAATTACGCTCTATTATAGAACTAGGCTGGACGCTGCAAAATCTTCGTTCAGGCTATGTGCCTTGGCGTCTGATAAACACAACGTCATTATTTTCCATTTTTAACCTTACTGATAAACAGATCAGTTTGGCACAGAAAGGAGCAGACTATACAATCTTGAGCATCGAGAAACTCGAGAGATTACCATTGACAATGTCAGAGAGCCCTGTCATTGAATGGATAATACACGGAATTATCACAATTCCGATAACAACTTTCCGCTTTAAAAAGTGCCTTGAATACATACCTGCTGGCCAATATGAACAATTGGGTAAGGGATATGTTAAATCCGAATGGAAATTACCATACACTCATTCTTGCTATAGTGACAGCGACAAAAATGTATTTCTTAGTGGTGAAAATTGTAAACACTCACTAAGCGGTATACTTTTGTGTCAGGGTATTAATTTACACGGAGCATGTGATGGGAATTCAAACAACCTTTCATGCCACCAGCTAGTCACACCTGCAACTCAGATAGAGCCCTTCTTTATGCAACTCGCAAACGGGAGTTACATTCTTAGAACGGATCACAGGTGCTGTGGCCTCGCGCCCGGACTAAGTTATCTAGTAGAAGTAACGTCCATGGTCAAATGTTGTATGCAAGCATTGTTCCCGAGCGGGCCTCCAGACACAGTGACTCCCCTCTGGCCTCGTCTGAATCTCTATTCTATACGAATTGATACATTAAGCAAAATGAAATCTGTACTTTTACAGACAACAGTGCCTATAACGTCATCTAAAGAGACGTATGATCTTCTAGTCGCAAGGACGGCTACTGAGGTCCATGACCTTTTATCAACAAATTGCCCCGTGCATTTCGTACAAATGCTCGACCAACTCCTTAACATGTCTAGTGCTATGAGCATCCCAGGCATATTTAAGACAGTCTTTACGGGACTGCTAACACCCTTCCAGGCAATTTTGGGAATCTTTCCTAATTTTGTGCACTCCATCTTTGGTGGTATTCCACTATTTTTTGGACTCATCGCAGGGATTCTATTTTTGACCATCCTGCTACGTTATGGCAAACCTCGGCTCAGACATAGCTCCCATGGGAATGGAAGAAACAATCCTAGCAATGCGCTACAGGGACAGGATAACTAACGTCCTCGGATTGGCCAGGCTGAGAGATCTAAACATGACCTGGTTCCTTTCATTCAGACCAATATGGCAAAATTGCATTTTACCTGTGCTACGGTGTATGCTTTGCGGCGAGGAATGCGTGTTGGACATCTGTCTTTCACTTCCATCAGCAGTACCAATGGACGTCGATACTTTGCTAAGTCCAATAACGGCTCACGCATTGTGTTGTCCCCAGCGGCTACCAATCCTGATGACGGCATTCGTGGAGACTCCTGTACTACAGCCAAGTGGTAACAGTGGAGCGAGTGACAAAAGCAACATCATCCAGGTACAACGTTCTGTGAGCATTGCTGATCCTGCCTTCGATGACAGCAATCATTCTCACACCTGCCAAGTTACAGCGCTTTCTAATTTGGTTGAACTATCACCTGATTTTGTAGACCAATTCTTTGCGAGCCTGTCTGATACGATGTTCTCACCCATAGAGAAACAATAACTTTTGAGAAGCTTTCCGACACACAGCGTTCCCATGAACTCTGGATTCGGCCTTCAGTTTTGATCAACATAAAACTGCCAGGAGCTTTGGTAAAACTGATTTTTTCTTTGAATTGGACAATTTTTCAAATATTGACCCTTTTCTTTTTTGGCACGAACAATTCTTTGCTTAACGTAAAAACTATTCTTAGAGAACAGAAGCTTCACACTTCTATTTCTAAACACATCTAGAGACATAACAACATAACACCAGCCTCTAGCACACATTATTACAATGCATTTTTATGTGATGATTTATCTCGCATTTCTTCTGTCAGAGATACTTCATGTGTAATTCTTTATGCATAATCGTTCATTGATTTCATATGCAATAATTTTTTTGAATGATTACTATGCTTTTAAAACTACGTACAGTACCTAAATTCCATGTATTACAAGTACGCCTATTTCGAATGCATTTATGTATTTTGGGGTGGGCTATGTTATACAATGTTACACATGCATCTAATTGCTTAGTTTTAGTAATTTTGATGGACATGAATTCGTGGAGTGGGTGTCATGTGCTTATCTAGGTTCCTGATCGATACTGTGACCTTATGCCCCTATTCGGCTATAAAGCCCTTTGTTCCCTATATTGGCATAACCGTTCAAGTACGATTTTCTGTAAAGTCATCTCTGGCCTCACACGAGCAGAGCCACAGAGCCACATTCCAGCATGACTCTCTGCTACTTCCTTTGCGACCAATTAGTGCAATGACAGAGCAGCAGTCACTATCTGATATTCCTAGATAACACTCCGAGTTCTTCAACAAGATAAAAACTTAGCAAACCTGGAAATCCCCGCTTGCTATGTTTTGATTAGTAATAGAACTCTAATGAGCAACTGATAGCTGCCACTTCCTAGTGACATCTTTAATTGACGTCTTATGTCCAGCAAACTTGCGTCAAACCCGGCACCTGTCAGGTATAAATATTACCAACGTTGCCTTAAGCAATGAGCGAACATGTTGCTGATGCCAGCTGCCTGCATGACCCCGTGTTGGTAAAAACTAGCACTCTGTCGCTGCAGCCTGCTATCCTGTGGTGGTGAAGCTACTGATTACCATTATCGCCGCTACAGCGCGACCTATGGTGCAGTACGCTTGAGGAGCCGTGCAGCCGTCCTCTGCGAAGACATCCAGCCCAGCTGCCCGCGGACGCTGTCACCCCTCCTTCCTCCAGACGCGCTGAGAGAAGCCGCTGCCTTTCTCGTGCAGAGAAATCCAGTCCCGGCGCTTCCAGTTTACCCTCGCAGGTGACTGGGATATCGAGAGAGACCCCTGAAGGAGATACCAATCCTCCATCATTCTATTCAGAGGTATGGTGTTGACTAAACCCTTAGAAGAGAATTCTTGAAACAAACCTTGGCAAAACCAACTTAACTTAAGCTACTTACTTACTCCCCTTCTCACGTGTTAGGCTTAGGTCAGGCACACTGGGGTAGGCTTAGTTAGAAGCACCAGTTGAGTATGTTAGCCTAATGTATATATGACTGTATAAATGTTTTATTACTTTTAAACCATTGTATGGCTAAGAAACCATATCAATGCTTTTACAGTTCTATTTCGCTATTCTTATCTTACTGTACGTACTTTTTATAATAACAGTTATTGCAATTGTGGCAATACATTTCTCTTGTACGAGAAGAAAGACTGTTCAATAAATGTTAACCTTTATTGATACACGCCCGTCTCTCTATTCTCTACATACTGTGAAAGTAAACTGCACTAGACTGACTGAGTGAAATCTATGTCTATTGTTTCACACGACCCTAGAGATCGACTCTTGATCTGAGGAGCAAAGTTGTCATGTTGCACGGTTGTTGGAAAGCTGAATCCCTTCTTGTCTGTGCCAAGGAAGCTGATCACTTCCTATGCAGAGAAGAAAGTTTCCAGTGACCTCTGAGCTAGTTGGTAACACAACCCAATTAAGTTTAGCATAGTCAGTGGAGGCCTGGAATATAGCCAGTTCCACGTCGATACTACTGTTTATGTTATTCCAATGCGCAGGGCCTAGTGGGAAACTAGGAACTACACTACATCCCTTGCTCACTGCACCATCAGGATTCAAGCAAGCCGGGCCGACGACGGCTGAAATGCCAGATACCGGTCCCCGGAAGCTTGTCTCCTTTCTGGTGAAGAATTGGCTTGGTAGTTTAGTCTGCCCTGTTCCCATGATGCACTGGGCCAGGGACAGACTGATTTGCATATAGCTAGGTTCTGAGCTGGGATGGTGCAGTGAGCTAAATAACGGTGATGGATCAAGCCCTGATCTTTGGATTAGGTAAGAGTGGTCTACTTAATTCAGACACTCTGTTCATCACCACCCCCTTTTCTGGATCGTTTTTGGCCACTATAGGTGTGGCAGGGTATACTCAGACATGAGTCCCTTGCTCACTGCACCATCAGGATTCAAGCAAGCTGGGCCGACGACGGCTGAAATGCCAGAAGCCGGTCCCCGGAAGCTTGTCTCCTTTCTGGTGAAGAATTGGCTTGGTAGTTTAGTCTGCCCTGTTCCCATGATGCACTGGGCCAGGGACAGACTGATTTGCATATAGCCAGTGTAAGAAATGGGGGTTACCCAAATCTCCAAGGGGGTAGCATGGAACCAAGCGGGCAGGCCAAACTTCGAGGACATGTGAAGCACTCACGCAGTATCCACAGACGACACACCAATCACACTACAAAAGAGTCTCGACTCCACCTTTGGTTGGAAAAGAATAAGTTTAGTGTTATCTCCAACCTGCAAGGTAAAAAGGAAAAATACTCTGGAAATCACAACAAGGCGCCAACTGGCGCCAGAGCCAAGTACATCATGGGGAATTATTTACATGGGACAAAAAGGGTTGAGTCCATAGTCCATGCTGAAAGGAAAAAGGATGGTTAACTGAACACTAGGCCTGGGGCCAATCTGGCGGGGCCAACTCAGGCTCTCATCCTCGGGGGTAGACTGTAATTGCAAAACCCAACATTATGCATAAATACACTTCATGCGTTATAACGCCAATCCCCACCCCTGTAAGGGAATAACAACAGGTTATCACAGTATACATTATACAGGAACACCTGGAATAGATCAGTACAACAGCTCATAAACCTGGAGCACGAACAGGGGCCTGAAATAACTCTTCAGGTCAGCATAGGGGGCATACCAGGCCATCCTGTAAGGAGAGACACATGCACCTGTACTGTGGTGCCCAAAAGTATAACATCAACCATCAGGTGTAAGCAGTTAATCAACTAGGCATCACCATGCATTTTAGGACGCCCGCCCCTGCAAGAGATTCACTAGGGATATATCCAGATACCATATCACCCTGGTTTAAGCCTGACGGTGGCGCAATCTTCTTAGCAGGATAATCAGCAGACAATAACACTAGGCGCAGAAGCGCATCACACCTGGACAGGTAACATGAAACGCTGCGTTACCATAGGGCAACCAGCATCCTAATCAGAAATAAACCTGGCAAATAAACATTGCAGGACTCAGGGATCATCCAGCCATTAACAAACAGGCTGAGTTACCCAGCCCTTCACTCTGCAGGGCCTAACGCCTAGTTGGGGGTTAACTTGTCCCTGTACCAATCCCGGGGGGGGGCTCAGTAATGTCCCGGCCCAGTTTAGAGGCTTAGAAAGGGGACCAATAGGGCCAATGAAACTCAGTACAGTTTCCAGGGGTTAGCACTAGTCCTGGGGCGAGCACCGACCCTGTGCCCAGACCTCCACACAGGTTAATCAAAGCCCCACTCACCAGCAGACCAGGGCCTCCATGGGGATAGGGCAGGCACCTACCATTTGCCCTGGGGCCCGGACTTTGCTGTCTCCCACGGCTCCCTCGTGGCTGTAGTCCTTCTTCCCTCCGGGAGTCACCCGGACCTTTAAGGATGCGGCAGGCAGGGTAGCAATCACTGGGTTCTCCCTCCTAACGTGGGCGAGTGCGGACCTCCACAGCGGAGGGGCCAGGCACCGACAGAGTGCCTCGCGGCCCCCTCCCTTCAGGCTCCTTGGACCAGCACGGCGCTAGGGCGCTCTTCTGTGGGGGGGGCAGGCACCGACAGAGTGCCTCGATGCCCCCTCCTCTCTCCCGATGGCAGGGCTCCCCCTTCACACCGAGTCCTGCAGGCGGGGCAGTCTGTTGGGCGGCTCTCCATCCTCACCCGGGCACAGACTGGCGGGGTGGCCTCCCGTTCCGGTCGTTAGTAATCGGGGCTCCCTCTCAGTCATGGGGGCCCCGCACCAACCCTTCACCTGGGTCCCCCTCCTTCACGGGGACCCAGGGCTTCGCGTCGGCTCCTCCCTCCAGCGTGGGGCACTGACCAGCGGGGTGGGCACCCGCTCCAGTCGCTTCACCCGGGTCCCCCTCCTACCTCACGGGGACCCGGGGCTTCGATTCCGCTTCTCCCGGCCTTCCCGGCCGATAGCCAATCCCTGCGCGGCCTTCACAGGTCACGGCCGCGCAGGCCAATCAGTGCGCGGCGGGGGCTGGCCGATGACGCGGCCGGGCCCCCGTCATGTGATGGGGGAACCTGACGGCCTCAGGGCCTAGCACGGCCCTTCCTGCACTTCGGCGGCCCCCTCCTCACACCGGGGGCCGCCGCAACGGTATCCACAACGGTGGGGGTCCCTTAAAGGCGGCGCTGGGCCGCGGTGGTGATTTTCACCAATTTACGACCGGCACAAGGCAGCGCCACCCCTCCTCGGGCTGCGGCGGTGATATCAGCGGCAATAAGGGGTAGGCTCCCTTTTAATTAATTATTTATCTGTCGCTATTCTCCACAGAAAAAGGGGGCGCTTTTCTCGGAGGACAGCTCCTCCTTCAGCCCACACAGTCCTCAGGGCCAACAGCACTTCGGGGGCCACACCAATCACAGGGCATCGTCTCTTGGGGGCAAAATCCTCCCCAGGCAGCTCCACAGGCAGCAACAGTCTTTAGACTCCCAGCGCTTAGGGGGCGATACTGCAGTTTACGCCAGTCAGCTGTCCACAGCCCTTCGACATAGGCACCTCACAGCCCAGCGCTTCCAAAGGGGCCACAGCTTCCTTGGGGGCATCAACCTCCCCAAAACTGCGCTATTGCAGCACAGCACCTGGCAGCACACCTCACAGGGGGGTTAACAGTCCCACAGTCCGCCTCAGGGGTACACTCCTCACCTCCTGGGCGCTTCTTCACACAGCGCTGGCGTGGTACCCGGTCAAATAGCGTCAGTGACCTGGATAGGGGCCCTCCCTTGTCAGGGGCCCATGGGGACAGCAGAGGGGGGGGGGTTATAGGGGTGCAGGGCCCAGCTCACAGCCCCATGTGGCGGTAGCACCTCACAGCAGGTCCCCTCTCTTCCTTGTCCCAGCGCTGACTGACTTTCTGGTGGCACTTCCCCCTATTTATACCCTCCTCCCTCACAGAGCCAGCACCTTCCGGAATGTTGGGGATAACTGGTTCACACTGGCTCAAGGGGAGGGGTTGAGCACCCTGGGTACCAGGCTTCCCTCCAAAAGCTAGGGATAGCTGGGTAATATTATCTAGTCCGCTGACCTATGGCAGTCCAGTGGCAAAACCCAGGGCCATGGCATCCATTTTAAAAACACTACATTTCAGTCAGGTGCAGTTTTAAAATGGGGGATTTTACAAGTGCTAACATTATTACATGTAATTAAATTTTCAACAAGGTGTCTCACACCACTCATGGCCTATACAGGTTTAATCCCATGGGGGAGACATCCTAGATAAGGGGGTCAAAAGCGAAAAATTGTGGGGGAAAAAGGCCAAGTCCAACAGCCAGATTCTGAGCTGGGATGGTGCAGTGAGCTAAATAATGGTGATGGATCAAGCCCTGATCTTTGGACTGGGTAAGAGTGGTCTGCTTAATTCAGACACTCTGTTCATCACCACCCCCTTTTCTGAATCGTTTTTGGCCACTATAGGTGTGGCAGGGTATACTCAGACATGAGTCCCTTGCACACTGCACCATCAGGATTCAAGCAAGCCGGGCCGACGACGGCTGAAATGCCAGAAACCGGTCCCCGGAAGCTTGTCTCCTTTCTGGTGAAGAATTGGCTTGGTAGTTTAGTCTGCCCTGTTCCCATGATGCACTGGGCCAGGGACAGACTGATTTGCATATAGCCAGGTTCTGAGTTGGAATGGTGCAGTGAGCTAAATAACGGTGATGGATCAAGCCCTGATCTTTGGACTGGGTAAGAGTGGTCTGCTTAATTCAGACACTCTGTTCATCACCACCCCCTTTTCTGAATCGACTTCGTAATGAAGTCGCACACTCAGCTAATGACTTCTACATACTTCCAGAAATCAATCAATCAATCAATCAATCAGACATTTGTAAAGCGTGCTACTCACCTGTGAGGGTCTCAAGGCGCTGTGGAGGGAGCAGCTACTGATTGAACAGCCAGGTCTTGAGGAGTCTCCTGAAGGTCAGCAGGGCCTGGGTCTGTCGAAGGTGGATGGGGAGGGCGTTCCAGGTCTTGGCGGCGACTTGGGTTAAGGATCTGCCACCGGTGGTTGTTCGGTTGATGCAAGGGATGGTGGCGAGGGCGAGGTCGGCAGAGTGGAGCTGACGGTTGGGTGTGTAGAAGGTGAGTCTCATGTTGAGGTATGCTGGTCCAGTGTCGTGGAGTGCTTTGTGAGCGTGGGTGAGGAGCTTGAAGGTGATCCTCTATTTGACAAGGAGTCAGTGCAGGCCCTTCACGTGGGCAGTGATGTGGCTGTGGCGGGGGATGTTGAGGATGAGGCGTGTGGAGGCGTTTTGTATGCGTTGGATTCTTTTCTGGAGTTTGGTCGTATTTCCTGCATAGAGGGCGTTGCCGTAGTCCATCGTGCTGGTGACAAGGGCCTGGGTGACCATCCTTCTGGTTTCGGAGGGGATCCATTGGTAGATTTTGCGAAGCATACGGAGGGTGTTAAAGCAGGAGGAGGAGACAGCGTTGACTTGTTGGGTCATTGACAGAGAAGAGTCCAGGATGAACCCCATGTTGCGTGCGTGGTCGGTGGATGTTGGCGCGGTTCACAGTGAGGCCGGTCACCAGGAGTCGTCCCAGGTGGGAGGGGCGGAGCTGAGGATGAGGACCTCCGTCTTGTCTGAGTTGAGTTTCAGGCGGCTGCTCTTCATCCATTCGGAGACAGCCTTCATCCCTGCGTGGAAGTTGGTTTTGGCGGTGGCAGGGTCTTTGGTGAGGGAGAGGATCAGCTGGGTGTCGTCGGTGTATGAGACAATGTTGAGCTCGTGTGATCGGACGATGTTTGCGAGCGGTGTCATGTAGATGTTGAAGAGGGTCGGGCTGAGGGATGATCCTTGGGGTACACCGCAGGTGATTTTGGTGGCTTTGGAATAATTCAACCCATTTCATGACCCTCAAGGCCGCTTGGCATTCACATGAGCTCAACTTTGTAAATATGTATTCTTTACCTGTATTAACCTAATTTTGCCACCTTTATTTTGTTTTAATTATCCTGATTGTATGTGTAACTTGTTAGTGTGTAACTCTACTTAAGCAACTTACTTGGTTCTATTTTAAAGCGCTCTGACAACTTTGGGTAAAGTCAGTGCTATATAAAACTACATTAAATAAATAGACACATGAAACTGATTCGGAAATGAGTGGTTCCTGCTCTCAGAGTCGCAACGTCTGTGATCGGACACAACCCCAGGGGACGGCCACGACAAGAGGCTGTACAGCAGCATGTGTATGCAGGAGGTGGAACACATTCACTCAGACCCCGGACTGCAGCAGCAACTTCTGAGGGCTCGACCGGGCAGGCAGTAAATTGAGAATAAGACTCTTGCTATGAACCTGACCGTCAGCCACCAGCCAAACACAAAACCGAAGGCAGACGAGTTCAGGTACAATTAGGGTGTCAGGCAATCTGAGTGATAATAATTAATATTTATCAAAAACAGTGCAGAGCTGACTCGCGGCCAGTATCCCTGACTGCACACAGTGTATCTGCTGCGCACAAGAAGACTCACACAGCAGCATCCAGTAGCTTTACGTGCCGCAGGCCGTCTCTGGGGCTCACAATGCACCTGGCATCTCTTCTGAGCTGCAGCCCTAGGGACGGCTGCCCCTCATTCAGCAAAGCACTGGGGACGCGCGCTGCTGTAATCAAATGCAGCTCAGACAGTCAATGCCACCCTGCTTCACCCCTCACAGCATGCAGGTGATCACAGCGCTCAAAGTGCGTGATTAATGCATTTTAATGTGGTAATGCAGATCACATAAAATGCGTAAGTCTAACGCCTGATGCGTGGTATTTGACAGGACTGGTCGTGCAGGATGGAAGTTCTGTGCCGAGCTGCAGAGGCAGGCAGTGTGGTTGAGTGTGGGCAGCCTAATGCGGCCTGTGCTGGGTTCTGGCATTGCCATCACCCGCATGAACCCTCCTCGCCCAGGGCTCAGCTGAATTCAACCAATCGGAGCGGCTGGTTTGGGTGAGGCAGCAAGCACTGCAAAAGGGCCTTATATGAAGTGAAACAATAAAGTTGAGCTTAAACAGGCCTCAAGGGAGATGTTGGACTGCAAGCAGCTGGAAGGGTGCCAGCCAGCTGCCAGTAGCTCCTGAGGGCTGGTTGGAGATCCCTGAATTAAAGTATCTGAACCGAGCACGAATCCTAGACCCAAAAAAGCTGCAGTTTAAAACAGTTGTTTCTCTTGAGTGGTTAATAATTTTCAATTTTGTTAAAATGAATCCCTTGAATTTCCGATCTTGAGGAGAAATGAATAGAAAACAATGAAGCCAGAATTGCACCTCTTCAATCTGAGATTGAAATGCTGCAAGTTCAACAGAGCAGCTCCGTGACACGTCACACCCGCAGGAAAGGCTCTATCGAAACATGACAGTATTGTTTTTATTTCGCTACATTATTTCCACGCCTCCTTTGGTATACATATTTAGACCCCTCGTGGCTGTGACGTTGCTGCCTCCATTCCTCCAATGCACCAGCAGCACCAAGCCCCGCCCCCAACACGAAACACCGGAACCAGAGCAGGGCTCGGTCTCACGAGCTACTTACCGTGTAATTTCCCAGAGTCCTCTGCGCGTCGCAGGGAAACGTTTGGAGCCGAAGAGCTGATCAAAATTGCAGAAATAACACTAACACATTATTTCTTTTCTAGCAGTAAGTCAACAGTGCTGTACTGATGCTTCAAACTGGTACATGGTTTCTTGCTCTTAGTGACATGAGATACTTCGGCGAGGGCACCTGTAATTCACAGAATGTTCTTTAGCTTTGCGCAGTGGCAGTATCGTAGCCAATGAGGTTTAACCGAGGCGCGATTATTGCTTATTGAAAACTTTACCCAATACCCCGCTGTGGCGACTTGAAATATAGTCGACATTGCAATTTTTGACAGTCTCTAAGGAGACTGAACAAAACGGTGAAAAACAGAAGAGTAAATTAGTTGGATAGAATGCGGGCGATCGAGGATCAGAGATGAAATGGAAGTGAAGGTGACTATAGAAATCATTATTGTTAACTAGCTATTCGCTGGCAGGTTGTCTACTCTTCGGTTCGACTCACCAGCACCTATGGCAAAGCTCTGCTTGTAAAAGGGCCACATTTACAAGGACAGGAAAAGCCATGCAGGGTGGCTTTTTCTGTCCTTGTAAATATGGGGCAACAAGCCAAGCTAAGGTAACACAGGGCAACCTAAGGCATTGCAGGCCTTGAATAAAGCGACACGGCAAACAGACAACTAATGGTGACCCCAACCCAACCCAAGAGAACCTACGACAAGACTTGAAACAAAGCAACACATGGCAAGCTAAGGCAACATACAAAAAATCAGGGCACCCAAAGGGAAACAAACAGAAAATAAATCAAAGTAATATATGCCTCACATTTCAGCACAAAAATCAAGACAATTCCAAACAGGCTAAGACACAAGGCAATCTAACGCAACACAGGAAAACTGCCTTAACATGAGGTACCCTGAGGAAATTAAAAGCAAACCATGCAATACAAAGTAGGAAAAAGGCTCTTTACAGGATTAATATAATATGATGCCAATGGGGAAAAAATCCGCTCGTCACAAGGAAAAGGCAACAAATAAAAGGCAAGAATTGTAGGCATTGCCTCAATCAAACATTTTTTTTTCAAAGTAATAATCTATACCGTGATGTTACCCACTTCTGCTAAGCGGAACTCAACAATTTTCAAAATAATTTGAGTTTTAAAGTGTTAAACATTGGTCTGTTCAGTACCTCCAATAACAGTATTACCCATCTTAGTGGGGCAACTGTTTTGAACTCAGGAGGAGGGGAGGGAAGGCTTGGACAAACCTGCCCCGCTGCACAATGTTGACATGTAGTTTACACAAAGACCGCTGCAGCAGGCGCTCCCCCGACTGACCTACCCTGCAGGCTCTCGTGAGTTCGAAGCGCTTTAGTAACATAGCGCCTACACAAATGCTTGTTTCAAGAGCATGCAGGAATAGTTCCACTTCATGAAATTGACTAATTTCCATGCCTTTTCTTGTCTAATGCCTGTTTTATTCAGAACTAAGTCTGAGGATAACACGAACAGCGATGGATGCCGTTCAGATGCAGAAATATTCCTATGTTTGGGCCTAATCACTTGGTCACTTTTCGAGCACGTAAATTACGTACTCGTGTGCCTTTGAGAACTGGGCCCCAAATATTGGTGTAAAATGGGAGCATTAAGGGAGTATTCATATAAAGCTCGTGCAAACAGTAAGGAGTGTGTCTCTTTGCTATTGTACTAATAGGACATTGGGTGTTTGGGCTCGTTCACAAAGACATGCAAGAGTACATAAAAGACCACCCCTGGGCAACTACTTCAAGTACTGAAATGCGTTTGTGACTCAGCACCACTGTCTTTTGTTAACTCAGGGGCATATTATCAAGGGATTTATCTCTGCTTTTTTTGGCTTTAAAAGCCAAGAAAGCAAAGAAAAAATTATCTCCCTATCAGCAACAGGGTGATAACACACAGATTTGCATGTTAGCACCCTTTTTCTCCACGCTTCCCCTTGCATCCCTAATGAGATGCAAAGGGGGCGCTCCAGAGAAAAATAATAGGAGAAATGTTGTTAAGCGACATTTCTCCTATTATCAAGGATTTCGCTAACCCTGTTAGTGATAAAAAAAGCAGCGCTAACCGCGGTTAGCACTGCTTTTTTTACACCTGGGGCCTTATTTATGAAAAGTGACGCATCGCTGCGTGAAAACAGCGATGCGTCACTTTTCACTGTGCACTCCTTGCGACACCAATGATGCGTCATATTTAATGTATGACGCATCATGTCGCAAGGAGTTACAGATACGTCAGTATTCCTGACGTATCTGTAAGCGCAAAAGTGACGCATTGCGGGAGTGTGTCACAAAAGTGACGCAACTCCAGCAATGCGTCCTTTCACATGGGGAAAGCCCCATGTGAAAGGGCTTGCGTCAGTCTTACGCCTGCTGTGAGGCAGGCGCAAGATTTTGACGCAACAGCGTCCTAAAAGTGACGCAGTGAAATCTCATAGATTTCACTGCGTCACTATTACGAGGCTTTTTGCGGGTGAACGCCCCCTCTGCATACATTATACCTGACGCAGGTATAATGTGGCGCAGGGGTTTAAAAAGTGATGCATCTACCTAGATGCGTCACTTTTTAAATATGGTGCAACAAGGCGCATGTTTTACGCTGCCGATGCTTCACAAAAAGTGACGCATCTGCAGCGCAAAACTGACGCAAGGCCTCATAAATGAGACCCCTGGTATTTTCCTGACTTAGCCATGATATCCTATGGAAGGTGGATATCATGGCTAAATTTGTGAGCCCCTATCATCAAGCTAACTCCAAACTTCAAGAGATTATCATTGGTTTTTCAGCGATAATCTCTCAATTGGCAGTTAGAGCGAGGATTTTTATCACTACTGAGATAAACCTTGCTAATAGCAAGTTATCTCTGCGATAATTTCCGGCGATGCTTAGCGTTAAAAAATGTGTTGCTAAGCATCGTTAGCGGTAAATATCGCTAAACGTTGGTAATATGCCCCTCAGTCCCTAGAAAGAGGAACGGATTGGCACAAAAACTGAAAAATGCAGTTGGTGTTCAAATTAAATGGCTAATACAGGAAGGCAGTGGTCACTGAATCATGCCACCAGCACATCACCTTTCCAGTATTCTCTATGAGTTCGTTTTTTTCAAATGAACAGTCGCATAGCAACGAAAGAGAAGCCTACGACTGGAAAACAGTAGTGGCTGTTTTACCTGAAACCATCTCACACAAGTCACTTGAACTGGGTCAGAAGGGCCGAACGAAGGCTGAGAGCTTCAGCTCCCATTTCCGGGCTTTTAAAGCTTGGAGATGACAGCAGCATCCCGTCATACACAAACCTCTTCTCCTCCCTTATCAGGAGCTGCCAACCCGGCGCTCCAATGCTATCAGGAACGCGCACTCACCCAACAAAAATACCACTAGCATCTGAACCAAGGAAGAGCGAACTCCTGTCTTGTTTAACGTGGACTCTGGTCTCCCTGCACACAAAAAGCACATGCAATTTCACAGCATCCCTTCAAAACCCAGCCTCACGCTCCTTCCAGTTACATAGGGGACAATGTTAACAGCAGAAATACAGGGTCGGTTTTATGGATAAAATAGATACATAAACACAAAGGCACTCACCTAAGGGAAAAAAAGTATCTAGATCTTGAATCTATAGGAGCGCTCAGAAAATAAAAATTAAAACATGTCTCGCTTTCTCAGTCCCACACACAAAAAAAGAAGTACACAAAATCCTAAAGTAAATTGAGAGATATACTGCTGCTTTTAGACTACAAAGGCAGAAGCAGTGGCCTACTGGACTATCAGAGAAGCAGAGGCTGTGAGGAGGCTTCAGCCGAGGCCTAGCGGGGCTCAGTCGCCCGAGGAGGGTGGCAGTGCACGGTGCGGGGAGCCCTCTCTTTGTTTGCAGGGCTCTCCCTCAGCTCTGAACAATGGCTGCTCACAGCTCTCTTCCTGTGGCTGCCTCACATGTTCGGGCGGGCGGCTGCTACTGTTCTGTGCAGGCTCTCTGTGGGGGAACGGAGGCCTCCCATACACACACACTGTCTCAGGGAAGGGGGAGAAAAAAAAGAAGCCACCTTCCCGAGCAAGCCTGCCCCCTTCCTCCTCCCTCACCGAGCCGACAGAAGGAGGAGGAGGGGAGAGAGCAAAGGGAAAAAGGGAGGGGACTGAAGCCGCATAGGGCCACGGGGAAAACACAAAAGGCAGAGGGAGGGACTCCCTCGCCTCCCTTCAGTTGTTGGGCTTTACAAACAAGCTGCCTGCCACCGCATCCTAGATGAAGAACGGCAAGGAGGTGGGGGGGATGCAAACAGCGGTGACGCCACCCCTCCCCCCCCCGAAAATGACGGGCGTTTCTACGAGCCATTTGTGAATGACCTCGGAGAAACATGGTGGTGTGGAGCGCTCCTCTCGTGCCTTACGATCTCGGAAGGCAAAAGATTAGCGCTCCACACCACCATGTTTCTCCGAGGTCATTTACAAATGGCTTGGTGAAACACCCATATTTTTTTAGATTGAGGGGCGTGTTTAGGTCAGACTGGGACCTCGGCGAGAGGGAGGGTGTAACGCCCACCACTAGAAAGGGGCGGGGCTTAAAAAAAAAGATAGAAAAACGCCCCCGAATCTGCTCAAGCCGGGGCTAGAACCGAGTGACGCCCCTCTTCTCCAATGGCTGGCCAGCATTTACGAGGCCAGCCAATGGAGAAGAGGGGCGGGTTCAAGCCCCCATACTACACAACATTAAATCTTCGGCTCCGCCCAATGCTTCGCAGTGCGACGGTAGCCTCGACTTAAAAACTGAAGAGCGACAGCTGCTGTGCTTGGAGTCTGAGGAAAGTATTTTTCTAGTACGTTCGTAATGAGGCTTAAAAGAAAGGGAATCAGATGGAAATAGTTTTTTTGGCACCATTGGGAATAGTTTGTGTTATTATTAACACACTGCCAGTACACACCCGGGTGGGTGGCAGTGGCCATTACAACTTACTGGTGTTGAGTGTTGCAGCACTGCAGCCAGTGTGACAGGCGTCAGTGACTCTGCAAGGCAGCAGGCTTACGCCGGGAGCCACCCCCACCCGCAATCATTTGGGTTTGCCGCTCACTTTTAGTCCTGGCTGCCAGGTGTCCTCACTGCATTCTGTCTGTCCGGTGGCCGCTGTAACTGATCGCAGTCATGGTCAGTCATGACTCCGTGACGACTCTCTCCCTTGCCCTGGGCTCGGTAATAAGGAATTCGCCGGCCATAATAGGATGATAATATTGCAGCGGTGCAGGCGGCACGGTGTGAGCAGCAGACAGCACTGTAAGCTGAGCGCCAAGATTGCGGCAGGTGCTACAGCCTGCAAACCAGTAGCCTGCCGCCTTTCTCATGAACCCCCCGCTCTGGCAGCCTTTGGACACTACCTCGTGACTTCAGGCTCGGCTGTGTGACTCTCAGAGCTGCGCGGCTGGAAATAATAGATACATTGTAGTGAGCCAGCCAGTCCCGTAGCTTAGCTATGCAGCTAGCCTCCCAAGCGTGCGAGAGCAGCGCGCACAGGCCATGGGCGGCGCGTTGTCAGCTGCCACACACTCAGTTTGCAGCGCTTTAGTGACAGCTGAGACACATGCATAAGCGTGACAATGCATTTCAGTGTAATGAAATGCACTGAAATGCGTTAGTCTAACGCCTGATGCGTGGTACTTGGCAGGACTGTATGAATAATTTTCGCAACAACAACAATTTTTAACAAATTTGCACAGATCTTGGTTCAAGTATTTTGTCGTGGCTAAAACGAGTAGGTTCTGCCATTGTTTGTCCATTTGAGAATTACCAAAGGACTATTCCTTTGCATTCTGGAACTTGTAGATTTTTTTTCCACACATCACTGCCAGTCCTATAATATTAGGCAAAAACGTGCGCTGGATCTGCCCCTTAATAATTGACCTGTGATACTTGAAAACGCTGAATAAGCAGAGCTCACAGCAGGAATAGTATTTCAGAAGGGACTGCAAAGTTCCAAAGCGAGTACGGTTTCCACCTGACTGGTTTTCTACTGGCACCACAGGTATTTTGATGTCCCGGCTGGTACAAAAATAAGCAAAATCACATAAAGCCAATATTTGTAGCCTTTATCTATAGATACTTTAAATAACAAAGATAAATAGAAAGCACTTTTAAACGTGTTCTTGAGTTGTTACAATTACCCATTGCTAATAATTAACTCCTTGCCCGCGGCCGGAATTCCGCTCCTGAGCAGCACATTCCGATTACGGGCGTGGTCATGACGGCTGGGAGCCATCATCAGCACACGAGCACTCCCAGCCGTCATCAGCATGGAAGGGGTTAAAGTAAACAAAAACAGAACAGTCATGTTACAAATTAATACATACAGTATTGCTTATAGTCCTATTTAGAATCACGTCCAGGCCTTTACAGACCCCTCAAACCGTAACAAATGAACGGTATTTTTCTCTTGGAAAGGTGGCAACCCTAGATACGAGTGACATCTGCTGCAGTCTTCTCTATTGATTTTTAACTGTGTGACACTTGGTAAAAGGCTGGGCTGTTGCTGTCTCCTGTGTGAAGCAAGGGGGCATCTTGTTATTGGAAAAGCAAGTTTAATTAATTGAAACATAAATTATTTTTATTTATTTATTTATATAGTCCCCTAGGTCACAACACCACCACCAGCCAGTCCCAAGAAGACAGAGGGCCCGATTCACAGAATTAACTGAAGACAAAATCCTAAACTTACTACTTTTGGTATTATCAGAAGTTAGGATTTTGTCTTAAAACAGACTTAAGACAGACTTAAGTTAGGATTCTGTCTTAAGTCTGTCTTAAGTCTGTCTTAAGACAAAGCCCTAACTTCTGTGAATACCAAAAGTAGTACGTTTAGGATTTTGTCTTAAGTTAGTTCTGTGAATCGGGCCCCGAGATCGCAAAGGAACTTGGGGCAAGTCTGGACCACCATACAGAACCAACAAGCCCACCCATGGGACCAACTGCGGCAGAATGACTTCGCCTGGAACAGACCACGGGGAAAGAGCACAGAAAGGACCCCCATCACCCCGGAACACTTGAAGGAGCCAGATCGGATGCCAGAAGCTGACGCTGAGGAAGGAATTAAACACCAGGGACCCCATCAAAGGCAAGAAGGCAGAAGAAGAAGGGAAAGAAAGGGAAGAAGGACAAACTGAAAGAGGACTGCAATGAAGGGGAAGACGAAACCCCAGAAGAATGGAGCATGATCAGATCATGGAAGGACAAGTGCAAGAAGGAGAAGGAAGAAAAGAGATGCACCAGAACCAGCAGGACCAAACCCATCTTCAAAAGAAAAGTCGGAACCACCGTAGGACAGGAAGAAAGAGGAAGATGGTGAGAGAGGTCAAAGCGCCAGCAGGAAGAGGACAAGACAAAGGAAGGAGGGATTCTAACCGGACGAATCTTATTCGTTCTCATGCTGAGCAACCACAATACTACTACGCCGTCGACTGGACACCTAAAACAATGTAGAAGACTTGGGGCACCCCAGAGGAACTGGACCAACACTCCAGAAAGAGCTGCAGAGACTGCACCGGGAGATTGACAAAATCATCGATGTGAAACCCCCAAAGGATGAAAGAAAAAAGTGGACAGGTGTCCCAGAAACCATAACAGAAGTCTTCATTGAGCCTATTGAAAAGGGAGACACAGGAAGCATGCCAGGCAGCTCAACCCTCCCAGTAAAGGAGCACAGCCCTCCCCCCAAATAGTGGTTTCAAACTCTGCAATTGATAGTAAGTGTTGAGACAATGGCTCTATCATTTTTCACCTTGAACATCAGAAGCGTGTTGGATCAGTTTAGGCATGTTGATACAATGTGCTTCCTGGCCACCCAGAACTGAAACAGGTACTGAGCAAGTCGAAGGCAGAGTGCTAGTTGTGGACGGCTCGTAGTTCTGTATGCCAGTGAGGCTCAGCACTCTGAATGTCCCCCGGAGAAGAATGAGCGGCTCAAGATGTTCCAGGTCCCTAGATTGCAGCTCGCGACCTTGAGGGCCATCCTGATGCGTGGTGATTTCAACTACATTATCGAGGATGATGGATGCACTGAATCAAGCTCTGTAGAGATGGTCATCACATCTAACTTTTTGGTGGAGATGGGAGGTGAGACATCCCTGTGGGTCGTCATTGGTGGGGATGGATACGTATGCCTGGGATTTTTCATGGAGTCGGCTGGATGGTTCCATCCCTTCCTGAATTGAGTTCATATTCACCTCCCCAATGGTGAGACCCTGGGCAGCGATGGGCTCCCAGTGGAATTCTAAGTCGACCTCTGGGACCTGATGGACCCGGACTTGTTAGATCTCTATGAGGAAATGGAGATGGGCCGTATAGCACAATCCCTACCTGAAGGCATGATAATGCTTTTGTAAAAGCAGAAAGAGGAGAGAAGACCTCAAGAACTGGAAGCCCATTTAACTCCTCAAAGTGGACTACAAAATCCTAGCGTAGGTGATGGAAAGCCATCTGAAGAAGATAATAGCAAAGACAGTCCACCCTGACCAGTCCTGCTGGATACCAGATTGCAGATAGTCATGCCCTGGTACGGGACACTATCGAATATGTCAAGAGCTGAAAGGTTCAGGCAGTTTTGATCAGCCTAGACCAGGAAAAGGCATTTGGCCGTGTCTCCCATGAGTACATGGGCCGGACACTCAAGGCACTGGGACTGGCTGAATTGTTCTGCTGAAGACGACAATGACTAGAGATATCTCTAGCACAGTGTTGGTTAATGGATGGAAAACTAATCCTTCTCCTGTCCTATCCAGAGTTAGGCTGGGCTGTCTGCTCTCAACTCTTCTGTTAATTTGTGTTATAGCGCCCTCGCAGAACGCAGCAGGCAGAATGAGAACATCACAGGCGTGACAATACCAGGCAGCAATGGGAAGGGTGAAGTGATCCCTCTACATGGACCACGTCTCAGTGTTCTGTGCTGAAGGGCACTCGGAGGAGGAACCGAAGATACCGTGCTTTGTGTTTGGGAAGGCATCAGGAGCGAACATCAACAGTGCCAAGTCAGAAACCCTGCTCTTCGGCCACTAGACCCCCACCCAAGTCCCCTTGCCATGTCCCATCAAGCAGGATCATCAGAGTCTGGTTCGGAGGAGATGGTGCAGCAGAGAAGACATGGGACAAGCAAATGGTGAAGATGAAACTGAAGCTGAGACTGTGGAGTCTCAGAAATCTGACGATCAAAGGTAAGTCTTTGGTTCTGCAGAATGAGACCGTCCAAGTGTGGCCAGTGCAGCTCAAATGGCCAAAGCCATCATGAGAAAGATCTTATTCACCTGGAACTCCAAGATGGACACAGTGAAGAGTAAAGTGATGTTCAAGACCCATGACAAGGAGGCAAAGGAGTGTCCAAGATCGCTACCGTCCTGAGGGGGATTTTTGCATGCCACTATGTGAGAAGCACTCTGAGGACTAAAGATAAAAGCCACACTGGCTTTCTGATGGAACACTTCATGCTGCTACCAATGTGAAGGCACTTCAGATGGGCTGAGTGGGTGAGTACCATCCTCTAGAACTGGGATACCCCGTGGTTCTACCAAGAAGTGGAGAAGTTTATTAACAAGTTTGTCCTGGAGGCTGCTGCCTCAAACCAACTCCGAAGTTTATCCAACAACAGACTCAGACCACGCATGGTAGAATGCCAACCCCTGATCCCTTACCAACAAGAACAAAGACATTGCCTGGATCACCAACCAAGCAGGCCTGGGAGTGACAGCCTTCGAGCACCACAGAGGGCTCAACCTATCCAGGTCCTACCCAAAAGGATGCAGCACAGACGAGACGCCCTAGCACCTCTTCTGGGTTTCCTTCAACAGAGACGGACGCACTCAGACTGCTAAGAGATTAGAAGCACCCGAGGGACTTCAGAAAGGTTGCGACTTTGGTCCTGCCTTTGAGTTATTATGGAATCTTTGAATTCGCTTGGGCATGACCATTTTTATTTTTAACATAAGAGGTGGTATTGAAAGGGAAACACCCATATTTCATTTAATAAAAGTGCCTATAATCCGCTCTCTGCGTTTGGAGCCTACAAGCGCATATACTACATCTTCTCCATCCAGATCAGGGTGGGGGCCCTGATACCAACCACATGCATCACTGTGTACTTGGTAATGTATGATCCCTATCGAGGGCATCACGCGCTCGGAGACCTCTAGGACTGTTGGAGGCTCCTGTTCTGTTTTAAAGATGTTCTTCTATTGTCCAGAGACCACCTGGTAGTAGGGAAGGAGACACTGACTCTGCCCTGTTGCAAGATGCTCCATGGCCTCCTGCGTGGCTGCAAAGCAAAAAGCCTCGTAATAGTGACGCAGTGAAATCTATGAGATATCACTGCGTCACTTTTAGGACGCTGTCGCGTCAAAATCTTGCGCCTGCCTCACAGCAGGCGTAGGACTGACTCGAGCCCTTTCACATGGGGCATTCCCCACGTGAAAGGACGCATTGCTGGAGTTGTGTCACTTTTGTGACACACTCCAGCAATGCGTCACTTTTGCGCTTACAGATACGTCAGAAAAATTGACGTATCTGTAATTCCTTGTGCAATGATGCGTCATATTGTAAATATGACGCATCATTGGGGTCGCAAGGAGGTCGCAATGAAAAGTGATGCATCGCTGTTTTCTCGCAGCGATGCGTCACTTTTCATAAATGATGCCCCAGGTGTGGGGAACTTTGATAGGGTTGGCTGTGAGACTCCTCCGACTCTGCCGATTGTTGGTTGGAAGGTACCAGAGGCCAACAGATGCTGCACAGCCAGCAGCTTTGTCTGCTGAGGGATGTTGGTTGTCTGCTGTATTGGTACCGTCAGCCTGTGGGCAATGATGGTCAGGAGGCAGAGGATGGTTGTCCTTTGAGCCTGTAGTGGGCAATGACATCCTCTGGTGTTAAGTCTGGGGAGCTGGTGCGTTTTCTGAAGGTCTGCTTTCTTTGTCTGCGCTGCCTCTGTGGTAGTCCGGGAAAGGGGGGGGGGTTTGGCAGCGGGCCTGGGGATTATGGCGGTGGGTGTTGTGGCCCTCTTGGGTGTCCGGCCTGCCTGTTCAGTTGCTCTGGGCATCTGTTGTTCTTCAGGCGTGGCTCTAGGCTGGGCTCCCTTTTATGGTGCAGGTTGTCGTCCGACTTTACACCCGGTAAGAGCAGGTGTTAAATCCCTGCTGCTAACGCACCTTATCGCATTTTTGGGGATCTTATCGTCAATCTGGCTGGTTGTTGAGAATGTTGCAAAGTTGTGTTGTCGCAGCTTTTTGCACAGGATCGCCTACTCTGCATATCATTAGCGTTAGTTGCCGGTGTCATCTGTGGCGATGTTTTTTGCGGCTGCTATCGCAGGAAACCTGGTGATATCGGCTGTTAGCACCAGCTTGTGACTTGGGCGATACATTTATTGCCACTTTGGCTGCAATAAAGTGCCTCTAACTCGGCGATAAGTCTTTGAGAATATGCCCCAAAGGTTTATCCATCCAAGTAATACCCCAGTAACGCCCCCTTGTCGCTAAGCAATGCCAAGCAGCATAACCTGTTTTTGTGAACAAGCAGCATAAACTGTTTTTTTGTGAAATTAAAACCTTAGCTGCTTCGAACGTTCCGCACCAGGTGGGGCTGCGTTGGCCAACGGTCGTTCGCAGCACCAGCCAGCTGAAAAGTGCATACCATGTCATGTGCCAGTTTGTGCTGGTGCGGGGCCTAAAGTTCCCACATTCCCCAGAGAAAAATACTGGCATTGATATGTTCACCTTTTAAGATTCTGGGAAGGCCCAGGCACGATACATAAATAGAAATGTAATTACAGTTGTGCTTAGTTTACTTGTAATTACTGTTTGAAGTGTGTAAAGCTAAGGGATACATAATTTCGGCGTTAGACGAGTTTTGAAGGCCCCCGTCCCAAAATCCCTTTCAAGGCTTTAATATTTCAGGACTAAACTTCTGAGCACCCTAACAGTACAATACATAAAGATATAACTGTCTTGGTCATACCCCACTTATACATAAGTTTGTCAGGGGACAGCTTTGATCTTATATTAACAGTTCGATTGGGGCGCACGGACAGTCGGTCACCAGCAGCCCCGTTAACAAAAATTATGTTTCCGAAATCTCTTGATATCGATTCCGCACAAAGAGCTCCAGGTTGCCCCGAAGCTCCATGTGTGCCACTCACGGCAGAAACCCTTTTTACCGTAACGGACTTGGTAAAACAGTCCGGCTGATGGCTAGTTCTATGTCTATTAGCGCGAGTACAAAATGTCATTTTTATACCACGGCGAATGCCTTTAGGAAAAATCGTGAGCATGCGTAAAGAAATTGTTGGTCTTCAGCTAAACTTTCATCATAATTCACGGTAAACAACACTGCGTAATATGCAAATGAGCATTGCATGCTGGGAAAAAAAGAAAGCTTGGCGGGTGAGCCTACCCCGGTCTGTTCCATCTTTGGCCCTAGATTTGAAATTGGATGTTTACGGAGGATCGCACTCACAGTCACAACTCCTGGATTTAATCATTTTCAAACACATGTTGGGTCACTCTTTTGTGTGTGAAAATAAATGGAAATAAATATGGTTGTCCTTTTGTGGA
Organism: Lissotriton vulgaris; assembly: GCF_964263255.1. Classification (NCBI taxonomy): domain Eukaryota; kingdom Metazoa; phylum Chordata; class Amphibia; order Caudata; family Salamandridae; genus Lissotriton; species Lissotriton vulgaris. The sequence goes on from NC_141685.1 coordinate 246,444,704, forward strand.
ATCCACCCGGGAAACGGTTCAGTCTACTATGCATCCTGGGACTTGTAGTCCTTGTTTTGTACCGGCTTAACTGGATTATAGAGGACAAATCACAAGTCTTTATATATTGGAAATTACAGCCTTCGATTCCGCTGCAGTCTTAAATTTCGTAGCTGATTGGTTGTCATTAGCCATCCCACAACACCTGTGGCCCACTGATTCGTAACAGAAACAAGGTACGTCCGTGTTGTGGTGCGCCAGCAGAGAGCAAGCGCCATGATAGAATGGGATAGAGAGGCAGTAAACATACGGACGACGGCGGCCATGTTATGGGACAGAGCGGCTGTAAACAGTACCGTAACAGTTTTGCCCACTCATGGTCAACGCAGACTAAACAGAATAGCATACTAAAGCGAGAAACAAGCATTTGCAATGCAATAGGTCTCGCATTAGGAAAGTGTGAGCTATTGGTATTGTAAATGATACATTTTTTAAATATGTGTTGGCTTTGAAAACATATACATTTATAGCATCGTTATTCACAAAGCCAATAGCTTACATTTTCCTAATGCGTGTCCAATTGGCTATGGCAATGCTTATTGGTAGCGAGCAAGGACAGTACTGTTGTGGTGCTGAGTGATGATGTGGTTGGGCTGAGTGATGTGGTGGTGTCCCAGAGTGATGTGGTGGTGTCCCTGAGTGATGTGGTAGTGTCAGTGGTCGAAGTGGGGGGAAAAAAGTAGGGGAACTGTGGACAGAGAATCGGAGGGCGGGAATAACCCGAGTTCTGGGTCGTGGGCGGAGTGGCCAGAAAGAGCAAATTATTCTTATTTTTAGAATTTGTTTGGCATGTCACTACCCAGTTAGTGATTATTACATTATTTAATTCAACCCATAGATACACGTTTATTTAAGGTTATGAGTTATTGACATTATAATACATTCACAGAGTGGGATTCATTTCCAATCACAGAATGTCACAAATACGCTTGAAAGTGGAATCACAAGCCATTTGCCTCCGAGCCATGGAGTTTCTGACATCAGCACTTCTCCCTCTTTCCACAAGAGCAGTTCAAACATGAATGGCAAAATATCCTAATTTGCAAATGTTTTCTATATAATTATGGCTCTGCAATGTTAGCCACATAATGCATCATCTGCTGCAAAATTTGACAATTTGAACTAATAAATTGTTTGTAGCTCAAGCAGATCAAAAGTTAATAAAAAATGTGTTTCTGCGAAGTGGACGACTCTTTGCAAAGGTTGACTGATCACCTTTCTCACTGATGCATTTATATGTTAAACTGGTACTAATAAGGCAACATCTTTACAGAGGCTGTTAGCATGTGTAAAAATGTAAAAATAATCAGTATCAGAAAATATACTGAATTACGCTGCAGCCTTTTTTTGCTGCATAATTTAGTCAACACTGCAGCATAATTTGTCCTCTGCTGCTGCATAATTCCAGTGACACCCAAAGCAGGCCGCACATGTTAAAAGTGCTTGTGCATGAAGCAGCGAGACCATGAAGTTTGTAAACTTAGTTTGGCGTGCATGCAAATCCTGCATTGCAGACCCCTGGTAAATTGCAGCTACTACTGCTGAAACAAGCCCAATGGAGTAACCAATGGGTGAGGAGGACTGGCCTCAAGGGCAAGGATGGCTTTATCGCTGGTGGATCCCTGTGCACCCCAGCGACTCCCTCCACCACAGATTCCCTCACTACCACCCTTTACCACCCTCAAGTCTCCAGATGCATTTAATTTGATTTACAGCGCCACTGATACCAGTGTAGGGTGTCAGAGCACTTTACATCACACACATTACACAGAGACAATCAATCGTACGTGTGTAAATCACTATATAGGAAATGTTTTATAAGACAAAGGACTACAAGGTGTAGGAGTCATATAACAACCATACTAGTAGTAAGTATAGTTCAATAGTGATTGGTCTGTAGAAACGCAAACTCTGAATTTAGAATGTAATACCATGGTTGGGGGTTCTGTTTAATAACCAGAATTGATTGCTATCCAAATGAACCCTTTTTGGAATATTAGGATAATCAAAGACTGGGGAAAAACCATAATGCTCTAATTTATACCTTGCAGTTTGCATGCAGCTCTTCGATGACAGTTAATAGCTCACTGTTCTATGTTAACCTTTTCCGTGCTGATGACGAGCTCAGCTTGTCATGCAGCACGGTGGCGCTGTTCTGATGGCGAGTTGAGCACGTCATGGCCTCCGCGGAACGCCCACGCGGGGATAATTACCCCGCTGTGCTGGGCATTCCATTTAGCGGGCGTGGCCATGACGAGCTCAGCTCGTCATCAGCACAGCGCCACCGTGCTGCATGACGAGCCAAGCTCGTCATCAGCACTGCGGCGCCGCGCGCGGCCCCCCTCCCCCGCGCCGTGGGGGAATTAGCCCCGCGGCAATGGGGTAAAGATTTTGACTTATAAGCTGCAAGTAATAAAAGGATCTCACTGACAAAAGCAATAGCCCACTGACCAATTTACTTTATGTTCACTTTGTGATCTGCATGGTACATGTTCTTTACAGCAGGCACATTAAACTCTCTGCACTACCTTTCCACAAATCAAAACGTCCACTAGACAAAACACCATCTCCCTCTAGGAAGAACATTAATCACTAGTTATCATGACATTTTTATGTTTGCTGAAAATTGCTGGAGGCCAGGAAGGAGGCAGGAAGTGCTTTTAGAAACATAATATACTTGCAAAAATTACGCCCCCACCTGAAGTCAGCACCTGGATCGCATTAATCGCACTGCTCTAGAGCCACCCTACTCAAGGTTCCTGTGACCGCAGTGACTGAGTCACTGTTGATCTAGGGTGTGATGCGTCATTGGCCTGTTGGCAAGACTGGAGCTGAACTTCAGCAGGAATTGCGGATGTCAAACCTTCAAGGTTAACCCACCCTGGCCACCGCTAGGGTCCACCTGCTGGTTCCAAGGACACCAGGGCTTCTAAGGTCTTGTGGGGCCTTCTAAGGTCTAGCATGGGAATGTGCTCCCTTAGGAGAGTGGTCTGGGGTACTGGTCATGAAGGCTGAACCGGGCTCCCCAGTTCCAAATTCGGCAGCTCTGGCCATAGTGCCACATTCTCTCCCCCACTGAACACTAAACTGTCCCACTAAGAGAAACTCGCACTGCCTTCAACTACAACCTAAATGTGCCCCGCTATAAACACTTGGACATAATTCAAATTGGGCACACGAGTAAAATGCTGCCTGAAAAAAAAAAGCAATAGCATCCTGGAAAAAGCAAACACTCATAGGGAATGCAAGTTTAAGTAAAGCATGTGAAATGTAAGCAGAAACAGGACTTTATTGGTTTCACATTCATTATTCAGAAACTAATTTGTTTTTGCCTTAAAAGGTTAAGGACATATCTACAGGGCCTGGAAGGAACCCGTTTCAATGTCCATTGCTTATATCCTTACAAAACGTAAGCCGTATAGTTTAACAAGACCACATCCTTGAACACAGAGCCGGTGTGCACAATTTATTTTCTAATCCACCCATCAAGAATATATTGCACAGTACCTCCAGCAATGGTGCACTTCTCAACCCAGGGAAAACAATGTTCAAAGAAAGACAAGATAACAAAAGTAGCGCTTCACTGGCAAACTCTGTAAAGTGGCGCTAATGTGTTTGGGTGTGAATAACATCAATTTGGCCACTTTGCGACCACTCTATCTTGCTCTATATTGTTATCTTTCACATTTTGAACTTTTTATTTCTCTCCATCCCCAGGCTGCACTTTTGAATAGAAACATGTCAGAAAAAGACGACATGTCCAGTAAAAGTGTTTTACTTTTTTGTAACCATTTCACAGGAAAACAAATAAACGAGAGGAAAGAGGGTGCAATAACCGTTTCTTGAAGTGACTGTTTTCAGTAAGTGAGGAGAAACAAGATAAAAACAGAGGGAGGAAGAGTAAGAAAGAGGGTGGGAGTGGGCAGCTGACCACGGCAGAGCAGGAGAAATGGACACTGCACTTGTCTTCTCTGAGTAAGAAGCAAGAGACAAGCCTTTTCCTTCTCTGCCCGAACAGCCAGGAACACCTAGCCTTATCTATTGGCTTTTTCTGCCGTCCTTGGATGCGAGTTTAAATTAAAAAAGTAGAGGAATGGAATCCATTAAATTATAGAAGTAGGGGCACGCCGTGCCCTGCCGATCCTGCGCACTTCTACCACTGGGTAGTGTCCCTGAGTGATGTGGTGGTGTCCCTGAGTGATGTGGTGGTGTTCCTGAGTGATGTGGTGGTGTTCCCGAGTGATGTGGTGGTGTCCCTGAGTGATGTGGTGGGGTTCCTGAGTGATGTGGTGGTGTCCCTGTGAGATGTGGTGCAGCAGCACAGAGACTGAAGCTAAGAACACGCAGGGTTGAGTGCTACAAAGCGCGTTCAGTTTATCAAAGCACAGAATGATGGAGCCGGGAAAAAACAAGGGGAAACAGGAAAACACAGGGAGAGTGTATAATGATAGAGGCAGGGAGGGCTGGGGCTTGGACAGCAATCAAGTACGGGGTCGAGAAGGCACTGAATAGGAGAACACGGAAAACACCCAGGGCCAAGGAAGGAAGATGCAAGCACACAGGAGAGCAGGCGGAGACCAGAGGGCAAGGAGTAGCAAGCAAAACAAGCTCTCGGCGTTGTTGTGGTGGAGGGGCGGGGGAGCGGGAGCGCATTCCTTTGAAGTCTGATGCAGGGGGCGAGGGGGCGGCAGCCTTTGAATTCTGATTGGGGGGGAGCGGCAGCCTTTGAAGTCTGATGCGAGGCACAGACAAATGGTGGTGTGTGACTTGGCTGGCGTTGTGCATGCGCGTAGATCAAATGAACTGTGCCTAATCCGCCGCCTTGGTAGACTTTTCGGACCGCTTACTATAATCTCACCGGAGCAATGGGCAAGCGCATTGGCTCAGGCGAGACCTAAAAAGGGGATCAAAGGCAAATATACGACTCCATGGGAAGGTTGCAGAGATAACGTGCTATTAGCAACGTTTATCTCCAATGCGATAAAATAACCGGCGATAGCGGCGAAATGCGTGAATATCGCTGGGAATCCAGCGATATTCAGGCATTATCGCTAATAGGGTCTTAACCTGAATATCCTCCTCCCAAGGGATATACAGGTTAAGAACTGGTCTGAGCAGGCGTTAGTTTTCAGCAATATTCGCACTTAGCGTGAATGTTTTTATCGCTACGCCTGCCTTGCTAATAGGCGATAGCAACGTTAGCAACTGCTTTCAGTCGCTAATTGGTTGGGTACACCCACTTTGCATGTCCTTAGCGATAAATATCGCTGACATGCAAAGCGGGCCCCAAACCGCTCGCTATCATCTAAATCAGGGGTCTCCAACCTTTTCAGTAGTGAGAGCTACTTCTGAACAGTGAAAATTGTCGTGAGCTACTAAAGGCCAAGCAACTTGTGCATTTTTCCAAGAGTACCCCACGCCCAGCTTCATTTACTTTAAGCTTAATTTCGTAAGTTCACCAGGCAAAACAAGAAAATGTTTCCCACATAGGAGCACAAACCAACAAAGAAAACACTTCCAACCACCTGCCCTACACATGCCATAGCTTGCTGAGCATTGTAAGTCAATGCTTCAGTGCCACACATTGGTTACGTTGGCAAGTACTATAAAAATACTGCAACACAGTGCCCACCCCCCTCTTCTTTATTATCAAATAAACAAAGAGAGAAAAGTTATGTTACAAATTAATACATAGGATCTCCTTTCATGTCTGGGCATGTGCAGACTATTAGTTACAGTGAGGAGTGGTGTATTCTGGGCCTTGTTTTTAGTTTGAATTTCACAATAGACAGACAACTGCCCAGGAAACAAAACAGTATTGAATATCACACCATTTGGAATCACCACATGGTACTGGAGAGGTATACCCTATGTATAAAATGGGAACTTTTTTTATTGTGGGGAAGCATTTTTTTTTTAAATAAAGAAGAGTAGGGGATATCCAGCACATTGCCAGCAGATGTTAAAATGGTAGTGTCAAAAATAGGCAGGGTTTCCCACTGATTTTGTTCTTATTTTGGGAAAGCATTTAATTTTCTAACATAGATCATTATTGCTTGATACTTTTGCAGTTTTATATATACAGCGAACTTGACCAAAAAGTCTTGAAGCATTTTATATGTACACCAAATACATTACACAAGGACACATTAATTTTTGAGGCATTTTCCCAGAATTACAGTATGTTGAGACAACATGGAGACTCGAAGCCCGTTCCCCATTTTGAAAGTTGGCAGCTCGGACCCTAACGGCACCTCCTCCCCAATTGAGAAGTTAATTGATGCTTGGGCTCAAAACCTTACCCTTCAGCTGAGTGTCCAGGTCAGGACCTCAACAGTACAGCCATCAGTGATTGACTGAAGCTACTGAACTGTAATTACATAAGTGCATACGAGTACAATGACCCACAATGGGCAAGTTTGCTTGAGAAGCCTGTCCATAGTCTTCATAGGCAGCCCACTGTCTCCCCATGGCTAGTAAATGGCTGCTCGCCCTCAGCGGGATTCAAGTTCATGGCCCTGATTACACCTTACTAAAAAAAGAAATGCAGTTGCTTCGCACTGACCAGATATACACTTATTACCTCCTCGTCCGTCTTCCCCACCACAGTAATCACCATTGAGCCTGCGGCTCCCACAGAAACTCCAAGTAAAAGTTATCATTCTAGTCTCCCTCTCCCTCTCCCAATATGGCCCCCGGTGGCAACAGCCAATCCCATAAAGGGACACATTATCAGCAAAACAATCTGTTTTTTTGTTTCTGCACTACTGCGAGTGCTGTGTGCTTGCGATGCGGGTAGGTGGGGCTAGGTCCTACGTTGGCTGGACTCTGGGTCCTTGTGGGGTTTGATGTCGGGGAATGTTAGTGTTTGTTGTATTTAATTTTTTTTTGTTCCCCTCATCTGCCGCTCTCTCCTTGTCCTGCTATAGCGGACTCGGAGTTTCATGGAGGTTGGTTCTCATGGGATCTGGCCTCCATTACGGGGACACGCGAGTCTTTGACCTGTTTTAGCTGTCTTTTTGACTCGTTTTTAAGTTTTTAAGTTTTATAACGCGCGTCCTGCATAACGGACATTGCGCTGTTCTGGTATGTTGTTCTTCCCCCGTTACTTAACATAGTTGTTGAGCTTCTCCGTTTACTCACCTTGTTTTGCTCCGCTGCATGTTGTAGTATGACGGTGGGTCTGGCGGCTTCGTTAGGAGGGCGTGCCAGACTTCCTCCGCTTTTATCATTGTTTGATGGGCGTGCAGTGGGAGGGTTAGTTGGAGTTGCCTAGTGACGTACGGCCTTTTATGATGGTCGTATTTGCCGTCTGATACCTCTGTTGGTTCCCTTGCTTTTGGTGGTCATGGAGAGTGGTTCATCTCTTGTGGCTGATCCTGGTTCCATAGATGTCTCTTCCGGTTCTGGGGTTGCACTTCCTTCTTTGGATGTCTTGCAAAAAATGATTAATTCTGAGGTGGCTGCTGCTTGCAAGATAAAGTAGCTTTTCCTCCTACTACAAAGGCTAAAACTGATGGTGCTCCTGATCTTGATTCAGATATGGAGGAGGATGTGGACCTCAAGGGACATTTTGTGCAGGGTGCCGACCTGATATGGTGTTTGGTCACAATCGCACAAATTAATTTTTTTCTGATTCTATTGTGGTTTTGGAGGATGATTTCTTTGCGCAATATCAGCATCAAGAACCGGAATCTTTGCCCTTTCATTCATCTGTTTTGAAGGTTTTGGAGACGGAGTGGAAGGATGTGGACAAGGGTGCTTTTCCACGTTTTTTGAATAAGCGTTATGCTTTGCAAGACTTTTCTGTGAAGTTTCCTCCCTCAGTAAAGGTTGATTCATTGACGGCTAGGATGTCATCTCATGGTACTGTTGTTTCAGAGGATTCATCTCCTGCTGACCCGGTGGATCGCAAGGTTGATAGTGGGGTGAAGCACACTTTTGCTGCTGCTAATTTTTCCATCCGGGCGGCGTTCTATTCTTCTTACGCCATCCAATCTTTGCTTAAAGACTTTCAATCATTGGCGGAATTGTTGGACCAGGGGAATGATTTGTCTTCTACGCTGGCTATGATGGAGCGGCAGGTTCGTCTGCTTTCTGACGTTTCATTTGATTATTTAGGGGCGGCTGCTTCTGCGGCAGGGTCTTCTGTCACTGTGAGGAGGCAGTTGTGGCTCCGCTCATGGAAGGCTGATGCTGCGCAGAAGGGTCTGTCAATGAAAATTCCCTTTACTGGTGTGAAGCTGTTTGGTTCCCCTTTGGATGAGATGGTTAAGAAGACGGCGGAAGACCGTAAGCTGCTTGCACCTGACCAGGCTGGTCGCTTCCATGCTTTTAGGTCACAGAGGGCTTTTGGTCCTTCATGGAGGGGCGGTGCACATCAACCCTTTCGTGGGAGGGGGCGTGGCCGGGTTGCTCCTTCCTTCTGCCTCCTACTCTCCCGCTACAAAATCATGACTGGGTTGCTCCTGGAGTGGGTCCAGTTGGGGGTCGTCTGAGTTTCTTCCTGGACTCTGGGAACAAGACTGTTTCAGATCAATGGGTCCTTCAGGTGATTTCCAACGGTTTTCGTCTTGGATTTACCCAGACTCCCCCAGACTGTTTCAGGTCCACTCCTTGTCCCAGAGACGCTCTGAAGAGGGTGGCGCTTTTGGACGGCATCGGTTTCCTAGTGCGAAAAGGAGCAGTGATTCCCGTGCCAGGGGATCAATTGGGGTTGGGAGTTTATTCTATTCTGTTCCTGGTGTCCAAACACACAGGGGATCTCAGAACTGTGATGGATTTGAAATGGGTGAATACTTTTATTCCTCATCAGAAATTCAAGATGGTTTCTCTCCAGGTGATCCTTCCTCTTATTTCTCAAGGGGATTTTCTGGTCTCGATAGACCTACAGGATGCGTATCTCCATGTGCCTGTACACCACGACTCTCAGCAGTTTCTACGGTTCTGCATCCTGGGTCGGCACTATCAGTTTCAGGTATTGCCTTTTGGACTCTGCTCTTCACCCAGAGTTTTTACAAAAGTTCTGGCTCCTCTTGTTAGCCATTTACATGGGGAGGGCATTAGTGTTTTTCCATATCTTGACAATATTTTGATTTCTGCTTCTTCTCTTTCGAAGGTGGAGTTACATGTCCGGAGGGTGTGCCATGTCCTGGAAATTCACGGATTCCTGGTGAATGTCCCGAAGTCCTGCCTGGTTCCTGCACAGGATTTGACTTACATTGGAGAATTTTTCAAGACTCAGTTGGGGATGGTGTTCCTGCCCCCTGCTCGGATTGTGTCTCTGATATCTGCTGTTCGATCTCTGTTGTTGGGTCCTTCTCATCCTGTGAGCCTATGGTTGAGGGTGCAGGGCCTAATGTCAGCATCTTTGTTGGTGGTGCCTTGGGCTCACCAACACATGTATCCGGTGGTGTCCCACATTTTATTGCATTGGGTCGCCTGCTCTCAAGATATGAGTGTATTGATCCCTGTGTCGACCGAGATTCGGGTAGTCCTGGGTTGGTGGTTGGATGAGGTTCATCTGTCTCGGGGTCACCCCTTTCTGGTTCTTCCGTCTCGGATTCTCACTACCGATGCCAGCTTTTGGGCTGGGGTACTACTCTAGGGGATTCGACGACGCAAGGGGTGTGGTCTCACTCTGTGATATCCTGTTCATCCAACTACAAGAAACTGAAGGCGGTTCAGTTGGGCTTGTTGGCATTCTCGGATCTTCTGTTGGGTCACCATGTGCAGGGTCGGACAGACAATCAGGTGGTGATGTCATATATCAACCATCAGGGGGGTTGCAGAGTTATTTCTCTCAGTTGCCTCAGTCGTCGGATGTGTTCTTGGGCGGAGTTACACCTGGCGTCCCTGTCTGCGATTTATCTACCTGGTCGAGAGAACACTGTGGCAGACTGTTTGAGCCGTGTGTTTCCCTCCATAGGGTCGTTGTCACTGACACACTTGATGTTCTGGAAGTTGAGGCGGATGTTTGGTTCTCTGATTGTGGAACTCTTTGCGTCCCGGTCCAATGCCAAGATTTGATGCTTTTGCACAATTATGCCTTGCCGGGATGCTTGGAAGGTGGATGCTCTGTCATTCCGTTGGCCTCAAGGCCTCTTGTATGCCTTTCCCCCTGTTCCCCTGATTCCAGCTGTCTTGCAGAAAATCAAGAGGGAAGGGTCCTTTGTCCTTCTGATTGTTCCTGGGTGGAGTCGTCGCCGTGGTTTCCCATGTTATTGGAATTGGCTGCAACGCCGGGGTGGACATTGCCATTCGCGCCTTTCCCTCTGTTGGGCCCTCTTCTTCCGATCCCTGGGTCTGCGGACCTGGCTCTTGAGAGGAATTCCCTGATCCGTGGTGGTTGTTCGCTGGCTGTTGCTCGTGTTATTCAGCAGTCCCGGAAACCTTCTGCTTTAAAATCCTATGCTAAGCATTGGGACAACTCTGCTTCTTGGTGTCTTCATCACGATTTGTCTGTGGCTTCTTTGGACCCGGCTCATATTCTTGATTTTCTGAATGATGGTTTTGAGTTGGGTTTGGCCATTTCTACTATTTGTGCTCAGTGGGCCGCCATTCAGGCGTTTCATGTCCTTCGTTTGGTTTCGGTGGCTCCTTTGGTGGCGCAGCTTTTTAAATCTCTGTCTTTCCAGTGACCCGTCCTATCCTATGTCCTCCTCCTTGGGACCTTCCGTTGGTCTTACGTTCATTGCAATCGGCTCCTTTCGAGCTTTTGGAGACAATTGATTTGAAGTTTTTTACGCTTAAGGTTGTCTATATTGTGGCAATTGCTTCTGACAGGCGTATTGGGGAGTTGGGAGCTTTCCTACGGTCTGCTCCATTTTTGGTTGTTTTGGTGGATCGTGTGGTCTTGCGCCCTCAACCTACGTTTGTGCCAAAGGTTGATTCCTTCTTTCATCGGTCTGTAGAGGTAGTCCTTCCTGTTCATTGCCCGGATCCTTTTTCGGATGAGGAGTCTCTTTTACATCTTTTGGATGTTCGACGTGCCTTGTTGGTTTATTTATCCCGCACGTCTTCCTTCTGTAAGGTGGACAATTTATTTGTCAATTTTGGTTTGTCCCGTCGAGGTTTGAAACCTTCCCTTTCCACGGTCAGCCGTTGGATTAAGGAGACTATTTTGTTGGTGTATGATTCTGTTTCTGAGTTGCCCTCTCTTCCTATTCAGGGGCGTTCCACCAGGTCTGTTGCAGTCTCCTGGGCGGCGTTTAAAGGGGTCTCCATGGAGGATGTTTGCCGACCTGCCACTTGGTCGTCCCCTCATACATTCATGTTGCATTACCGTCTTCAGTTTGGGGGTGGGGGCTCGGTTTCCTTTGCCTCTTCTGTGCTGAGTGCTAGTGTTCCTTGAGAGGACTTATTTTGTTTGTCTGCCTATTGTTATTAAACTTGTTGTTATACTGCCTTCCTGGTGTGGGATTGTTATATTTAGCTGGTCTCTTTTCTGTCTGTGGGTTTTCATTGTCACCCACATGATGTCACCACTAGAACCTTTGGTGACATCGTGTAGTGTTGATGGCTTAGCCTGGTCTCAACTGGCAGTTGGCACCAGGCAGGCTGAGTGACAAGGAGGTCATTCCTGGTGGGTCTTCGCTATGTCTTTTATTATTATTATCTTGAAGACTTGACATGCAACTAACTTTAATAAAGGAACCATAATAATACACCCGGCTCAAGACATCTATCTACAACAGGGCTGTTTTTCTTTCATGAAGCTGATGTGCTTTGGTATCGGCTCGATGGTGATTACTGTGGCGAGGAAGACGGACGAGGAGGTAATGCCCCGGTTACTTACCGGTAATCTTCATTACTCCGAGTCCTTGTCTTCCTCGCCACAGTATAGTTTCCCTTCCCTCCCGGCCCTCTTGGTGGCTTCATGTATACGGCTTGGATTTCAGATCGTTTTGCTGATTATGTCTCCCTTTATGGGATTGGCTGTTGCCACCGGGGGCCATACTTGGAGTTTCTGTGGGAGCTAGAGGCTCAATGGTGTTTACTGTGGCGATGAAGACATAGACTCGGAGTAATGAAGATTACCGGTAAGTAACCGAGGCATAATCTGGTCAGCTGCCCTGGTTATTTAAACAACATCATACTAAATGCATACTCAATTTCATGCCTACTGCGACCCCCTCTGATCTTGCTGGAACTGGGCCATGAATTCAGTAAGTAAAAGCCAGAACTTTTGAGCTAAAATATTTTCACTGCTAATCAGGCAACACAGTTAACTGAAAACTGCTTTACCTCGCGGTGCTAACTAAGCACTTCTTTTCAATTTATAGCCCCCTCTCCATCTCCCCCCATAGTGCATGCCATCAAGTATTTCGAGAGGTCAACAAATGTGAATGTGCAGCTTGAAGACAACCTCGACCAAAGAATGACTGCTTTAATGTAGACACCAGGGAGAAATCGATTTGCCCAGCTAAGTTTAGCGTGCCACATATTAACCAGGGGAGCATAAAATAGGGCTGGAAAGGCAGCAGCGACGTCTCACCTGAAACCTTTGAAGAATTGCTATCGTTCTAGAAAAGGCTCCACTTCGGCCTCAGCTAACGACCCACGTTGCCCCTGCTCCTCGCATCATAGGATTATAACCACTGCGCTGCAGAATCACACAACTCAATTTATGTCTGCATTTGCATTTTTCAACGTGGAAGCAAGGGTAGTAAGCACCTCGCTTTCCATCTAGTAAAGAATGGTGGTAGCCGACGATAAAATCAAAGGGCCTTGCAGCATTCAGCCGCTTTCACTGACTAATATGTGATGGCAAATATAAAGCGTAGTGTAGTCAATGAAAGCGGCTGAGTGCACGCAAGGCCCTTTGATTTTAACATCTTCTGCCACCGCACTTCTTACTATGGAAGGCAGATATGAAGCGCAGTGCCAGCCCATGTGACAACCAAAGGTCCTTTCATGCACTGAACCGCTTTTGCCGACTATGCAGCTACTATGCCAGAGGCTCACTTTCCGATCTGCTGCTCCACTCTGCCCAAAAGATCCATGTAAAGCGCGTGCCCGTTGAAAAAAGGCTGGTGGCGCGATTCCTGATTGTGCCGGACTACAGGAAGAGCGTCATGTTCCTCTGTCCGCCCCGCCCCAGCTGAGCTCAGTTCGGCTAATCTGAGCAGCTGGTTTTGGAGAGGGCGGGCAAACACTAATAACAAACCTTAAAAGACAATGAAGGGCTAATAAATACATGCTGGAGCGCCGAACGAAAGATTAATTATCAGATGCTGGGCGAGCTACTCCCAAGGGGTCGGCGAGCAACTGGTAGCTCGCGATCGACCGGTTGGAGACACCTGGTTTAGACCTTGGTTTGACCCCCATACAGGAGGTTATCTCAAATCGTCCACTGCTGTATTGGAGGTGTCTCTGTTCCACCCCAGAGCTCCTAAGTTATAGGGATGATCTAGGGGCACTCTTGTCCACAAGGGGTGTGGGAAAAATTCCTTGGCTAAAGTTTGCTAAGCAGCTCTGCTACGCACTGGGCAGGGGAGATATGTGGTTTGCTCCAGAGGAAACCTGTGCCATGACTAGTAAGAGGACATTGGGGGCCAAACTCAAACAATATCGTATGCACCTTTTATTATCAAATCCTTTTTTGGGTAGGCTGACCAATGGCTTTTTGGTGGTCAAGGACAACTATCATTTCGAGAAATTCCTGGATAACATCCAGCCCCTACTGGCAAAGAAATTATATTTCCAATTCAGACATGGAGTTCTTCCGGTGAGGGCTGCGACAAACAAGTGGACAAATGTTCCCCATGGTCCGAGCTCTTGCCCAGGGTGCGAAAGCAGCGAAGAGACAGATCTGCACGTTCTACTCTTCTGCCCGCTTTACTCCAGGGCTAGAGCTAAATGGATCGTCCAACTATGTAAGTCCAGGTGCCTCAGGGATTATAGGGATGTATTTAGAATATTAAAATATGACACCACCCCCCTGATTGTCTTTGTAACCTCCAGATACCTTTGGGCTATGTGGTGCGCAAGAGGAACAAAAATCAACTATTAGTTGGTGGTAAATAAAGAATTTCTATGTAAATGCAAATATGTGCATTTACTCCTGTGCCAAGTGGCACACATACATGCCCTAAGGGCCCTTAGGGTATGTATGTGTGCCACATGGCGCACAAGCACTAATCAGGGGTGCAACAGGGTGTCAAAGTGACACCCTGCCTCCTTTGAATTTTTTGGTATTTACCGAATCGGTAATTACCGATTCGGTAATTGACATTCAGTCCTATGGGACTCCAGGCCCATAGGAATCAATGGCAAATACCGAATCGGTAAATACTGATTCGGTAATTATCGAATCTTACCGATTCAGTAAAAAATACCGAATTATTACCTACATCTAATTTACAGATTCTAAAATACCGAATCGGTAAAATTCGGTATTTTAGAATCGGTAAAAAAGATTTACCTACATCTAGCCCTATGACGCTTACAAGATTAAAACCAACAAAGTTTTGTCCGTGTGTCTAGCAAAATGAGATTTACAACCGAGTTCAAATGAACATCACAGCACGATGGATATGTTAAAGAATGTTTATAATTGGCAAACATATTAACCTGCAGCTACTTATGGGACAACATTTTGAAACTCGCAATGCAGTGAATCAGCACAGCTGGCACTCTGTTGAGTCATGCATATGAAGACTTAATTTCCATGTTTTCTGTTCTTAAGAATAAATACATAGATTTAACTTCCCATCTACCCAGCAGCGGCTCTCACGGGTAAATGCTGTGGGCCGGGGCAGGGTGGGGGGTAGTGGAATCGAACATACGACGGGAATGTGAAAAGTATCTAAATAAATAAAACCATTTTCCTTTTGCTTTCCGCATCGCCGACTACAGCGATGAGGTCATCGCAAGGTAAGTGGTTTTATTTATTTATTTAGTTACTTTTCACATTCCTCTCGTATATCCGATTCCACTACCACCCCACCCTGCTCCGGCCCCGCCCCACAGCATTTACCTGTGCGAGCCGCTGCTGCATCTGCCATTATGCACACAGAAAAGACAGTTAAAAAAAGTCAGCCTTAACCACAAGTAACCCTAATTAAAATAATTGCTGCTGACTTCGTAATGAATCAGAAAAGGGGGTGGTCATGAACAGAGTGTCTGAATTAAGCAGACCACTCTTACCCAGTCCAAAGATCAGGGCTTGATCCTTCACCGTTTTTTAGCTCACTGCACCATCCAAGCTCAGAACCTGGCTACATGCAAATTAGTCTGTTCCTGTCCCAGTGCATGATGGGGACAGGGCAAACCAAACTACCAAGCCATTTCTTATACTGGGAAGGAAACAAGCTACCGGGGACCGGTTTCTGGCATTTCAGCCGTCGTCGGCCCGGCTTGCTTGAATCCTGATGGTGCAATGAGCAAGGGACTCACATCTGAGTACACCCTTCCACGCTTATGGTGGACAAAATGATTCAGAAAAGGGGGTGGTGATGAACAGAGTGTCTGAATTAAGCAGACCGCTCTTACCCAGTCCAAAGATCAGGGCTTGATCCATCACCTTTTTTTAGCTCACTGCACCATTCCAGCTCAGAACCTGGCTACATGAAAATTAGTCTGTTCCTGTCCCAGTGCATGATGGGAACAGGGCAAACCAAACTACCAAGCCAATTCTTATACTGGGAAGGAAACAAGCTACCGGGGACCGGTTTCTGGCATTTCAGCCGTCGTCGGCCCGGCTTGCTTGAATCCTGATGGTGCAATGAGCAAGGGACTCACATCTGAGTATACCCTTCCACGCTTATGGTGGACAAAATGATTCAGAAAAGGGGGTGGTGATGAACAGAGGGTCTGAATTAAGCAGACCACTCTTACCCAGTCCAAAGATCAGGGCTTGATCCATCACCGTTTTTTTATTAGCTCACTGCACCATCCCAGCTCAGAACCTGGCTACATGCAAATTAGTCTGTTCCTGCCCCAGTGCATGATAGGAACAGGGCAAACCAAACTACCAAGCCAATTCTTATACTGGGAAGGAAACAAGCTACCGGGGACCGGTTTCTGGCATTTCAGCCGTCGTCGGCCCGGCTTGCTTGAATCCTGATGGTGCAATGAGCAAGGGACTCACATCTGAGTATACCCTTCCACGCTTATGGTGGACAATATGATTCAGAAAAGGGCGTGGTGATGCCAGAAACCGGTCCCCGGAAGCTTATCTCCTTTCTGGTGAAGAATTGGCTTGGTAGTTTAGTCTGCCCTGTTCCCATGATGCACTGGGCCGGGGACAGACTGATTTGCATGTAGCCAGGTTCTGAGCTGGGATGGTGCAGTGAGCTAAATAACGGTGATGGATCAAGCCCTGATTTTTGGACTGGGTAAGAGTGGTCTGCTTAATTCAGACACTCTGTTCATCACCACCCCCTTTTCTGAATCGTTTTTGGCCACTATAGGTGTGGCAGGGTATACTCAGACATGAGTCCCTTGTTCACTGCACCATCAGGATTCAAGCAAGCCGGGCCGACGATGGCCGAAATGCCAGAAACCGGTCCCCGGAAGCTTGTCTCCTTTCTGGTGAAGAATTGGCTTGGTAGTTTAGTCTGCCCTGTTCCCATGATGCACTGGGCCAGGGACAGACTGATTTCCATATAGCCAGGTTCTGAGCTGGGATGGTGCAGTGAGCTAAATAACGGTGATGGATCAAGCCCTGATCTTTGGATTGGGTAAGAGTGGTCTACTTAATTCAGACACTCTGTTCATCACCACCCCCTTTTCTGGATCGTTGTTGGCCACTATAGGTGTGGCAGGGTATACTCAGACATGAGTCCCTTGCTCACTGCACCATCAGGATTCGAGCAAGCCGGGCCGACGACGGCTGAAATGTCAGAAACCGGTCCCCGGAAGCTTGTCTCCTTTCTGGTGAAGAATTGGCTTGGTAGTTTAGTCTGCCCTGTTCCCATGATGCACTGGGCCAGGGACAGACTGATTTGCATATAGCCAGTGTAAGAAATGGGGGTTACCCAAATCTCCAAGGGGGTAGCATGGAACCAAGCGGGCAGGCCAAACTTCGAGGACATGTGAAGCACTCACGCAGTATCCACAGACGACACACCAATCACACTACAAAAGAGTATCGACTCCACCTTTGGTTGGAAAAGAATAAGTTTAGTGTTATCTCCAACCTGCAAGGTAAAAAGGAAAAATACTCTGGAAATCACAACAAGGCGCCAACTGGCGCCAGAGCCAAGTACATCATGGGGAATTATTTACATGGGACAAAAAGGGTTGAGTCCATAGTCCATGCTGAAAGGAAAAAGGATGGTTAACTGAACACTAGGCCTGGGGCCAATCTGGCGGGGCCAACTCAGGCTCTCATCCTCGGGGGTAGACTGTAATTGCAAAACCCAACATTATGCATAAATACACTTCATGCGTTATAACGCCAATCCCCACCCCTGTAAGGGAATAACAACAGGTTATCACAGTATACATTATACAGGAACACCTGGAATAGATCAGTACAACAGCTCATAAACCTGGAGCACGAACAGGGGCCTGAAATAACTCTTCAGGTCAGCATAGGGGGCATACCAGGCCATCCTGTAAGGAGAGACACATGCACCTGTACTGTGGTGCCCAAAAGTATAACATCAACCATCAGGTGTAAGCAGTTAATCAACTAGGCATCACCATGCATTTTAGGACGCCCGCCCCTGCAAGAGATTCACTAGGGATATATCCAGATACCATATCACCCTGGTTTAAGCCTGACGGTGGCGCAATCTTCTTAGCAGGATAATCAGCAGACAATAACACTAGGCGCAGAAGCGCTTCACACCTGGACAGGTAACATGAAACGCTGCGTTACCATAGGGCAACCAGCATCCTAATCAGAAATAAACCTGGCGAATAAACATTGCAGGACTCAGGGATCATCCAGCCATTAACAAACAGGCTGAGTTACCCCGCCCTTCACTCTGCAGGGCCTAACGCCTAGTTGGGGGTTAACTTGTCCCTGTACCAATCCCGGGGGGGCCTCAGTAATGTCCCGGCCCAGTTTAGAGGCTTAGAAAGGGGACCAATAGGGCCAATGAAACTCAGTACAGTTTCCAGGGGTTAGCACTAGTCCTGGGGCGAGCACCGACCCTGTGCCCAGACCTCCACACAGGTTAATCAAAGCCCCACTCACCAGCAGACCAGGGCCTCCATGGGGATAGGGCAGGCACCTACCATTTGCCTTGGGGCCCGGACTTTGCTGTCTCCCACGGCTCCCTCGTGGCTGTAGTCCTTCTTCCCTCCGGGAGTCACCCGGACCTTTAAGGATGCGGCAGGCAGGGTAGCAATCACTGGGTTCTCCTCCTAACGTGGGCGAGTGCGGACCTCCACAGCGGAGGGGCCAGGCACCGACAGAGTGCCTCGCGGCCCCCTCCCTTCAGGCTCCTTGGACCAGCACGGCGCTAGGGCGCTCTTCTGTGGGGGGGGCAGGCACCGACAGCGTGCCTCGATGCCCCCTCCTCTCTCCCGATGGCAGGGCTCCCCCTTCACACCGAGTCCTGCAGGCGGGGCAGTCTGTTGGGCGGCTCTCCGTCCTCACCCGGGCACAGACCGGCGGGGTGGCCTCCCGTTCCGGTCGTTAGTAATCGGGGCTCCCTCTCAGTCATGGGGGCCCGCACCAACCCTTCACCTGGGTCCCCCTCCTTCACGGGGACACAGGGCTTTGCGTCGGCTCCTCCCTCCAGCGTGGGGCACTGACCGAAGGGGTGAGCACCCGCTCCGGTCGCTTCACCCGGGTCCCCCTCCTACCTCACGGGGACCCGGGGCTTCGATTCCGCTTCTCCCGGCCGATAGCCAATCCCTGCGCTGCCTTCACAGGTCACGGCCGCGCAGGCCAATCAGTGCGCGGCGGGGGCTGGCCAATGACGCGGCCGGGCCCCCGTCATGTGATGGGGGACCTGACGGCCTCAGGGCCTAGCGCGGCCCTTCCTGCATTTCGGCGGCCCCCTCTTCACACCGGGGGCCGCCGCAACGGTATCCACAAGTGTGGGGGTCTCTTAAAGGCGGCGCCGGGCCGCGGTGGTGATTTTCACCAATTTACGACCGGCGCAAGGCAGCGCCACCCCTCCTCGGGCTGCGGCGGTGATATCGGCGGCAATAAGGGGTAGGCTCCCTTTTAATTAATTATTTATCTGTCGCTTTTCTCCACAGAAAAAGGGGGCGCTTTTCTCGGAGGACAGCTCCTCCCTCAGCCCACACAATCCTCAGGGCCAACAGCACTTCGGGGGCCACACCAATCACAGGGCACCGTCCCTTGGGGGCACAATCCTCCCCAGGCAGCTCCACAGGCAGCAACAGTCTTTAGACTCCCAGCGCTTAGGGGGCGATACTGCAGTTTACGCCAGTCAGCTGTCCACAGCCCTTCGACATAGGCACCTCACAGCCCAGCGCTTCCAAAGGGGCCACAGCTTCCTTGGGGGCATCAACCTCCCCAAAACAGCGCTATTGCAGCACAGCACCTGGCAGCACACCTCACAGGGGGGTGAACAGTCCCACAGTCCGCCTCAGGGGCACACTCCTCACCTCCTGGGCGCTTCTTCACACAGCGCTGGCGTGGTACCCGGTCAAATAGCGTCAGTGACCTGGATAGGGGCCCTCCCTTGTCAGGGGCCCATGGGGACAGCAGAGGGGGGGGGGTTTATAGGGGTGCAGGGCCCAGCTCACAGCCCCATGTGGCGGTAGCACCTCACAGCAGGTCCCCTCTCTTCCTTGTCCCAGCGCTGACTGACTTTCTGGTGGCACTTCCCCCTATTTATACCCTCCTCCCTCACAGAGCCAGCACCTTCCGGAATGTTGGGGATAACTGGTTCACACTGGCTCAAGGGGAGGGGTTGAGCACCCTGGGTGCCAGGCTTCCCTCCAAAAGCTAGGGATAGCTGGGTAATATTATCTAGTCCGTGGACCTATGGCAGTCCAGTGGCAAAACCCAGGGCCATGGCATCCATTTTAAAAACACTACATTTCAGTCAGGTGCAGTTTTAAAATGGGGGATTTTACAAGAGCTCACATTATTACATGTAATTACATTTTCAACAAGGTGTCTCACACCACTCATGGCCTATAAAGGTTTAATCCCATGGGGGAGACATCCTAGATAAGGGGGTCAAATCAATCAATCAATCAATGACACTTATAGAGCGCGCTACATACCCGTAGGGTCTCAAGGCGCTGGGGGGGGGGGGGGGGGTGCCGCTACTGCTCGAACAGCCAGGTCTTCAGCTTCTTCCTGAAGGAGAGGTGGTCTTGGGTCAGGCGCAGGTCGGACGGGAGGGAGTTCCAGGTCTTGGCGGCCAGGTAGGAGAAGGACCTTCCTCCTGTGGTTGCTCTTCGGATGCGGGGGACGGCGGCGAGGGCGTGGTTGGCTGATCGGAGGTGGCGTTTGGGAGCGTAGAAGTTGACTCGGCTGTTGAGGTAGCTCGGGCCTTGGTCGTGTAGGGCTTTGTGTGCGTGGGTGAGGAGGCGGGAGGTGATTCTCTTGTTGATGGGGAGCCAGTGAAGGTCTCTCAGATGTCCGGAGATGTGGCTGGATCGTGGGATGTCGAGGATGAGTCTGGCTGAGGCATTTTGGATCCGCTGGAGTCTCTTCTGGAGCTTGGCGGTGGTCCCGGCGTAGAGGGCGTTGCCGTAGTCCAGACGGCTGGTGACGAGGGCCTGGGTGATGGTCTTCCTGGTCTCTGTGGGGATCCACCAGAAGATCTTCCGTAGCATGCGTAGGATGTTGAAGCACGCCGAGGAGACGCTGTTGACTTGCCTGGTCATGGAGAGGGAGGAGTCCAGGATGAAGCCCAGGTTACGTGCATGGTCTGTCGGTTTGGGTGCGGTGCCCAGGGCGGGAGGCCACCAGGAGTCGTCCCAGGCGGAGGGAGATGAGCCCAGGATGAGGACCTCCGTCTTGTCCGAGTTCAGTTTCAGGCGGCTGGTCGTCATCCACTCGGCTACCTCTTTCATCCCTTCGTGTAGGTTGGATCTGGCGGCGGCGGGGTTGTTGGTCAGGGAGAGGATCAGCTGGGTGTCGTCGGCGTAGGAGATGATGCTGAGGTGGTGTTTGCGTACGATGGCCGCGAGGGGGCTCATGTAGACGTTGAAGAGGGTGGGGCTCAGGGATGATCCTTGGGGGACGCCGCAGATGACTTCGGAGGCCTCTGACTTGTACGGTGGTAGGCGGACTCGCTGTGTTCTTCCGTCGAGGAAGGAGATGATCCATTCCAGCGCCTTGTCCTGGATGCCGACGTTGCTGAGGCGCCGTATTAGGGTGCGGTGGCAGACCGTGTCGAATGCCGCGGAGAGGTCTAGGAGGATGAGGGCCGCTGTTTCTCCATTGTCCATCAGGGCTCGGATGTCATCGGTGGCGGCGATGAGGGCGGTCTCGGTGCTGTGTTTGGCTCGGAAGCCGGACTGTGAGGGGTCGAGGGATCCGTTCGTCTCGAGGAAGGCGGCCATCTGCTTGTTGACGGTCTTCTCGATGACTTTGGCTGGAAACGGGAGAAGCGAGATGGGGCGGTAATTCTTGAGGTCGGTGGGGTCCGCTGTTGGTTTCTTGAGTAGAGCGCTGAGTTCGGCGTGTTTCCAGCTCTCGGGGAAGATGGCGGTGTCGAAGGATGTGTTGATGATGTCTCGCAGGTGGGGTGCGATGACCGCGTCGGCCTTGTTGAAGATGTGGTGGGGGCAGGGGTCGGTTGGTGATCCGGAGTGGATTGAGTTCATCGTGTGGATGGTGTCTTCTGTGCTGATCGGGGTCCAGGCGTGGAGGGTGGTGGTGGGGGGGGGTGGCTGGTCGGTCGTGGTGTGCGTTGGTTGGTTGTTGAAACTGCTGTGTATGTCTGTGATCTTGTTGTGGAAGTAGGAGGCGAGGGAGTTGCAGAGGTCTTGCGATGGGGTGATGTCGTTGTTTCCTGCGTTGGGGTTGGAAAGCTCTTTCACGATGTTGAAGAGTTCCTTGCTGTTGTGTGCGTTGTTGTCCAACCGGTCCTTGAATGCTGTTCTCTTGGCGGCGCGGATCAGCTGGTGGTGTTTCCGGGTGGCAAGTTTGTAGGAGGTCCTGTTGTCCGGTGTCGGATCCCTTTTCCAGGCTTTCTCGAGGGCTCGGCAGTTCTTCTTGGAGCTCTTGAGTTCGTCGGTGAACCATGGGGCCTTCTATGGGGCTTTCAAAAGCGAAAAATTTTGGGGGAAAAAGGCCAAGTCCAACAGCCAGGTTCTGAGCTGGGATGGTGCAGTGAGCTAAATAATGGTGATGGATCAAGCCCTGATCTTTGGACTGGGTAAGAGTGGTCTGCTTAATTCAGACACTCTGTTCATCACCACCCCCTTTTCTGAATCGTTTTTGGCCACTATAGGTGTGGCAGGGTATACTCAGACATGAGTCCCTTGCTCACTGCACCATCAGGATTCAAGCAAGCCGGGCCGACGACGGCTGAAATGCCAGAAACCGGTCCCCGGAAGCTTGTCTCCTTTCTGGTGAAGAATTGGCTTGGTAGTTTAGTCTGCCCTGTTCCCATGATGCACTGGGCCAGGGACAGACTGATTTGCATATAGCCAGGTTCTGAGCTGGGATGGTGCAGTGAGCTAAATAACGGTGATGGATCAAGCCCTGATCTTTGGACTGGGTAAGAGTGGTCTGCTTAATTCAGACACTCTGTTCATCACCACCCCCTTTTCTGAATCGACTTCGTAATGAAGTCGCACACTCAGCTAATGACTTCTACATACTTCCAGAAATCAATCAATCAATCAATCAATCAATCAATCAATCAGACATTTGTAAAGCGTGCTACTCACCTGTGAGGGTCTCAAGGCGCTGTGGAGGGAGCAGCTACTGATTGAACAGCCAGGTCTTGAGGAGTCTCCTGAAGGTCAGCAGGGCCTGGGTCTGTCGAAGGTGGATGGGGAGGGCGTTCCAGGTCTTGGCGGCGACTTGGGAGAAGGATCTGCCACCGGTGGTTGTTCGGTTGATGCAAGGGATGGTGGCGAGGGCGAGGTCGGCAGAGCGGAGCTGACGGTTGGGTGTGTAGAAGGTGAGTCGCATGTTGAGGTATGCTGGTCCGGTGTCGTGGAGTGCTTTGTGAGCGTGGGTGAGGAGCTTGAAGGTGATCCTCTTGTTGACAAGGAGTCAGTGCAGGCCCTTCACGTGGGCGGTGATGTGGCTGTGGCGGGGGATGTTGAGGATGAGGCGTGTGGAGGCGTTTTGTATGCGTTGGATTCTTTTCTGGAGTTTGGTCGTATTTCCTGCATAGAGGGCGTTGCCGTAGTCCATCCTGCTGGTGACAAGGGCCTGGGTGACCATCCTTCTGGTTTCGGAGGGGATCCATTGGTAGATTTTGCGAAGCATACGGAGGGTGTTAAAGCAGGAGGAGGAGACAGCGTTGACTTGTTGGGTCATTGACAGAGAAGAGTCCAGGATGAACCCCATGTTGCGTGCGTGGTCGGTGGATATTGGCGCGGTTCACAGTGAGGCCGGTCACCAGGAGTCGTCCCAGGTGGGAGGGGCGGAGCTGAGGATGAGGACCTCCGTCTTGTCTGAGTTCAGTTTCAGGCGGCTGCTCTTCATCCATTCGGAGACAGCCTTCATCCCTGCGTGGAAGTTGGTTTTGGCGGTGGCAGGGTCTTTGGTGAGGGAGAGGATCAGCTGGGTGTCGTCGGTGTATGAGACAATGTTGAGCTCGTGTGATCGGACGATGTTTGCGAGCGGTGTCATGTAGATGTTGAAGAGGGTCGGGCTGAGGGATGATCCTTGGGGTACACCGCAGGTGATTTTGGTGGCTTTGGAATAATTCAACCCATTTCATGACCCTCAAGGCCGCTTGGCATTCACATGAGCTCAACTTTGTAAATATGTATTCTTTACCTGTATTAACCTAATTTTGCCACCTTTATTTTGTTTTAATTATCCTGATTGTATGTGTAACTTGTTAGTGTGTAACTCTACTTACGCAACTTACTTGGTTCTATTTTAAAGCGCTCTGACAACTTTGGGTAAAGTCAGTGCTATGTAAAACTGCAATAAATAAATAGACACATGAAACTGATTTGGAAATGAATGGTTCCTGCTCTCAGAGTCGCAACGTCTGTGATCGGACACAACCCCAGGGGGCGGCCACGACAAGAGGCTGTACAGCAGCATGTGTATGCAGGAGGTGGAACACGTTCACTCAGACCCCGGACAGCAGCAGCAACTTCTGAGGGCTAAACCGGGCAGGCAGTAAATTGAAAATAAGACTCTTGCTGTGAACCTGCCCGTCAGCCACCAGCCAAACCCAAAACCGAAGGCAGACGAGTTCAGGTACAATTAGGGTGTCAGGCAATCTGAGTGATAATATTTTATATTTATTAAAAACAGTGCAGACATGACTCGGGCCAGTAGCACTGACTGCACACAGTGTATCTGCTGCGCACAAGAAGACTCACACAGCAGCATCCAGTGGCAGGCTTTACGTGCCGCAGGCCGTCTCTGGGGCTCACAATGCACCTGGCATCTCTTCTGAGCTGCAGCCCTGGGGACGGCTGCCCCTCATTCAGCAAAGCACTGGGGACGCGCGCTGCTGTAATCAAATGCAGCTCAGACAGTCAATGCCACCCTGCTTCACCCCTCACAGCATGCAGGTGATCAC
Organism: Lissotriton vulgaris; assembly: GCF_964263255.1. Taxonomy (NCBI): domain Eukaryota; kingdom Metazoa; phylum Chordata; class Amphibia; order Caudata; family Salamandridae; genus Lissotriton; species Lissotriton vulgaris. The sequence continues at coordinate 246,469,363 of NC_141685.1, forward strand.
AGCGCTCAAAGTGCGTGATTAATGCATTTTAATGTGGTAATGCAGATCACATAAAATGCGTAAGTCTAACGCCTGATGCGTGGTACTTTGCAGGACTGGTAGTGCAGGATGGAAGTTCTGTGCCGAGCTGCAGAGGCAGGCTGTGTGGTTGAGTGTGGGCAGCCTCATGCGGCCTGTGCTGGGTTCTGGCATTGCCATCACCCGCAGGACCCCTCCTCGCCCAGGGCTCAGCTGAATTCAGCCAATGGGAGCGGCTGGTTTGGGTGAGGCAGCAAGCACTGCAAAAGGGCCTTATATGAAGTGAAACAATAAAGTTGAGCTTAAACAGGCCTCAAGGGAGATGTTGGACTGCAAGGTGCTCAAGGGTGCCAGCCAGCTGCCAGTAGCTCCTGAGGGCTGGTTGGAGATCCCTGAATTAAAGTATCTGAAGCGAGCACGAATCCCAGACCCCAAAAAAGCTGCGGTCGAAAACAGTTGTTTCTCTTGAGTGGTTAATAATTTTCAATTTTGTTAAACTGAATCCCTTGAATTTCCGATCTTGAGGAGAAATGAATAGAAAACAATGAAGCCACAATTGCACCTCTTCAATCTGAGATTGAAATGCTGCAAGTTCAACAGAGCAGCTCCGTGACACGTCACTCCCGCAGTAAAGGCTCTATCGAAACATGACAGTATTGTTTTTATTTCGCTACATTATTTCCACGCCTCCTTTGGTATACATATTTAGACCCCTCGTGGCTGTGACGTTGCTGCTTCCATTCCTCCAATGCACCAGCAGCACCAAGCCCCGCCCCCAACACGAAACACCGGAACCAGAGCAGGGCTCGGTCTCACGAGCTACTTACCATGCAATTTCCCAGAGTCCTCTGCGCGTCGCAGGGAAACGTTTGGCGCCGAAGAGCTGATCAAAATTGCAGAAATAACACTAAAACATTCATTATTTTCTAGCCGTAAGTCAACAGTGCTGTACTGATGCTTCAAACTGGTACATGGTTTCTTGCTCTTAGTGACATAAGATACTTCGGCGAGGGCGCCTGTAATTCACAATATGTTCTTTAGCTTTGCGCAGTGGCAGTATCGTAGCCAATGAGGTTTAACCGAGGCGCGATTATTGCTTATTGAAAACTTTACCCAATACCCCGCTGTGGCGACTTGAAATATAGTCGACATTGCAATTTTTGACAGTCTCTAAGGAGACTGAACAAAACGGTGAAAAACAGAAGAGTAATTTAGTTGGATAGAATGCGGGCGATCGAGGATCAGAGATGAAATGGAAGTGAAGGTGACTATAGAAATCATTATTGCTAATTAGCCTTTCGCTGGCAGGTCGTCTACTCTTCGGTTCGACTCACCAGCACCTATGGCAAAGCTCTGCTTGTAAAAGGGCCACATTTACAAGGACAGGAAAAGCCATGCACGGTGGCTTTTTCTGTCCTTGTAAATATGGGGCAACAAGCCAAGCTAAGGTAACACAGGGCAACCTAAGGCATTGCAGGCCTTGATAAAGCGACACGGCAAACAGACAACTAATGGGGTCAGTAAAACAACCCAAGAGAACCTACGACAAGACTTGAAACAAAGCAACACATGGCAAACTAAGGCAACATACAAAAAAGCAGGGCACCCAAAGGGAAACAAACAGAAAATAAATCAAAGTAATATATGCCTCACATTTCAGCACAAAAAGCAAGACAATTCCAAACAGGCTAAGACACAAGGCAATCTAACGCAACACAGGAAAACTGCCTTAACATGAGGTACCCTGAGGAAATTAAAAGCAAACCATGCAATACAAAGTAGGAAAAAGGCTCTTTACAGGATTAATTATAATATGATGCCAATGGGGAAAAAATCCGCTCGTCACAAGGAAAAGGCAACAAATAAAAGGCAAGAATTGTAGGCATTGCCTCAATCAAACATTTTTTTTTCAAAGTAATAATCTATACCGTGATGTTACCCACTTCTGCTAAGCGGAACTCAACAATTTTCTAAATAATTTGAGTTTTAAAGTGTTAAACATTGGTCTGTTCAGTACCTCCAATAACAGTATTACCCATCTTAGTGGGGCAACTGTTTTGAACTCAGGAGGAGGGGAGGGAAGGCTTGGACAAACCTGCCCCGCTGCACAATGTTGACATGTAGTTTACACAAAGACCGCTGCAGCAGGCGCTCCCCCGACTGAGCTACCCTGCAGGCTCTCGTGAGTTTGAAGCGCTTTAGTAACATAGCACCTACACAAATGCTTGTTTCAAGAGCATGCAGGAATAGTTCCACTTCATGAAATTGACTAATTTCCATGCCTTTTCTTGTCTAATGCCTGTTTTATTCAGAACTAAGTCTGAGGATAACACGAACAGCGATGGATGCCGTTCAGATGCAGAAATATTCCTATGTTTGGACCTAATCACTTGGTCACTTTTCGAGCACGTAAATTACGTACTCGTGTGCCTTTGAGAACTGGGCCCCAAATATTGGTGTAAAATGGGAGCATTAAGGGAGTATTCATATAAAGCTCGTGCAAACAGTAAGGAGTGTGTCTCTTTGCTATTGTACTAATAGGACATTGGGTGTTTGGGCTCGTTCACGAAGACATGCAAGAGTACATAAAAGATTGAGATTATTTTAGCCACACCTTTCTCTCTTAAAAATTGTGTTCATTTTATATAACCTTCATTTGTTGGATTATTTGTCCTTCTCTCTTAAAGTGTTGCTGTGTATTGTTGATTTATTATGTCGCATACAATTTGTGAATATGTATTATTATTTTAATGTGTTTTTTAAAAGAATTTATGAATAAAATTGAACTACCCCTTTTTTACAAACAACCTATGTTTTAGCTCAGTTCATTTCGACCACTTATTACGTTCTGTTGCCTAGATTGATACATATCAAATTATTTGCTTTTCCCTGGTCTAGGAACTTCATTTCCATGTACTCAGGGGGTCCTTGATAAATATTTACACAGAGTACATAAAAGACCACCCCTGGGCAACTACTTCACGTACTGAAATGCGTTTGTGACTCAGCACCACTGTCTTTTGTTAACTCAGGGGCATATTATCAAGGGATTTATCTCTGCTTTTTTGGCTTTAAAAGCCAAGAAAGCAAAGATAAAATTATCTCCCTATCAGCAACAGGGCGATAACACACAAATTCGCATGTTAGCACCCTTTTTCTCTACGCTTCCCCTTGCATCCCTAATGAGATGCAAAGGGGGCGCTCCAGAGAAAAATAATAGGAGAAATGTTGTTAAGCGACATTTCTCCTATTATCAAGGATTTCGCTAACCCTGTTAGTGATAAAAAAAAGCAGCGCTAACCGCGGTTAGCACTGCTTTTTTTACACCTGGGGCCTTATTTATGAAAAGTGACGCATCGCCGCGTGAAAACAGCGATGCGTCACTTTTCACTGTGCACTCCTTGCGACACCAATGATGCGTCATATTTAATGTATGACGCATCATGTCGCAAGGAGTTACAGATACGTCAGTATTCCTGACGTATCTGTAAGCGCAAAAGTGACGCATTGCGGGAGTGTGTCACAAAAGTGACGCAACTCCAGCAATGCGTCCTTTCACATGGGGAAAGCCCCATGCGAAAGGGCTTGCGTCAGTATTACGCCTGCTGTGAGGCAGGCGCAAGATTTTGACGCAACAGCGTCCTAAAAGTGACGCAGTTAAATCTCATAGATTTCACTGCGTCACTATTACGAGGCTTTTTGCGGGTGAACGCCCCCTCTGCATACATTATACCTGACGCAGGTATAATGTGGCGCAGGGGTTTAAAAAGTGACGCATCTACCTAGATGCGTCACTTTTTAAATATGGTGCAACAAGGCGCATGTTTTACGCTGCCGATGCGTCACAAAAAGTGACGCATCTGCAGCGCAAAACTGACGCAAGGCCTCATAAATGAGGCCCCTGGTATTTTCCTGACTTAGCCATGATATCCTATGGACGGTGGATATCATGGCTAAATTTGTGAGCCCCTATCTTCAAGCTAACTCCAAACTTCAAGAGATTATCATTGGTTTTTCAGCGATAATCTCTCAATTGGCAGTTAGAGCGAGGATTTTTATCACTATTGAGATAAACCTTGCTAATAGCAAGTTATCTCTGCGATAATTTCCGGCGATGCTTAGCGTTAAAAAATGTGTTGCTAAGCATCGTTAGCGGTAAATATCGCTAAACGTTGGTAATATGCCCCTCAGTCCCTAGAAAGAGGAACGGATTGGCACAAAAACTGAAAAATGCAGTTGGTGTTCAAATTAAATGGCTCATACAGGAAGGCAGTGGTCACTGAATCATGCCACCAGCACATCACCTTTCCAGTATTCTCTATGAGTTAGTTTTTTTCAAATGAACAGTCGCATAGCAACGAAAGAGAAGCCTACGACTGGAAAACAGTAGTGGCTGTTTTACCTGAAACCATCTCACACAAGTCACTTGAACTGGGTCAGAAGGGCCGAACGAAGGCTGAGAGCTTCAGCTCCCATTTCCGGTCTTTTAAAGCTTGGAGACGACAGCAGCATCCCGTCATACACAAACCTCTTCTCCCCCCTTATCAGGAGCTGCCAACCCGGCGCTCCAGTGCTATCAGGAACGCGCACTCACCCAACAAAAATACCACTAGCATCTGAACCAAGGAAGAGCGAACTCCTGTCTTGTTTAACGTTGACTCTGGTCTCCCTGCACACAAAAAGCACATGCAATTTCACAGCATCCCTTCAAAACCCAGCCTCACGCTCCTTCCAGTTGCATAGGGGACAATGTTAACAGCAGAAATACAGGGTCGGTTTTATGGATAAAATAGATACATAAACACAAAGGCACTCACCTAAGGGAAAAAAAGTATCTAGATCTTGAATCTATAGGAGCGCTCAGAAAATAAAAATTAAAACATGTCTCGCTTTCTCAGTCCCACACACAAAAAAAGAAGTACACAAAATCCTAAAGTAAATTGAGAGATATACTGCTGCTTTTAGACTACAAAGGCAGAAGCAGTGGCCTACTGGACTATCAGAGAAGCAGAGGCTGTGAGGAGGCTTCAGCCAAGGCCTAGCGGGGCTCAGTCGCCCGAGGAGGGTGGCAGTGCGGGGAGCCCTCTCTTTGTTTGCAGGGCTCTCCCTCAGCTCTGAACAATGGCTGCTCACAGCTCTCTTCCTGTGGCTGCCTCACATGTTCGGGCGGGCGGCTGCTACTGTTCTGTGCAGGCTCTCTGTGGGGGAACGGAGGCCTCCCATACACACACACTGTCTCAGGGAAGGGGGAGAAAAAAAAGAAGCCACCTTCCCGAGCAAGCCTGCCCCCCCTCCTCCCTCACCGAGCCGACAGAAGGAGGAGGAGGGGAGAGAGCAAAGGGAAAAAGGGAGGGGACTGAAGCCGCATAGGGCCACGGGGAAAACACAAAAGGCAGAGGGAGGGACTCCCTCGCCTCCCTTCAGTTGTTGGGCTTTACAAACAAGCTGCCTGCCACCGCATCCTAGATGAAGAACGGCAAGGAGGTGGGGGGGGATGCAAACAGCGGTGACGCCACCCCTCCCCCCCGAAAATGACGGGCGTTTCTCCGAGCCATTTGTGAATGACCTGGGAGAAACATGGTGGTGTGGAGCGCTCCTCTCGTGCCTTACGATCTCGGAAGGCAAAAGAGTAGCGCTCCACACCACCATGTTTCTCCGAGGTCATTTACAAATGGCTTGGTGAAACGCCCATAATTTTTTAGATTGAGGGGCGTGTTTAGGTCAGACTGGGACCTCGGCGAGAGGGAGGGTGTAACGCCCACCACTAGAAAGGGGCGGGGCTTAAAAAAAGATAGAAAAACGCCCCCGAATCTGCTCAAGCCGGGGCTAGAACCGAGTGACGCCCCTCTTCTCCAATGGCTGGCCAGCATTTACGAGGCCAGCCAATGGAGAAGAGGGGCGGGTTCAAGCCCCCATACTACACAACATTAAATCTTCGGCTCCGCCCAATGCTTCGCAGTGCGACGGTAGCCTCGACTTAAAAACTGAAGAGCGACAGCTGCTGTGCTTGGAGTCTGAGGAAAGTATTTTTCTAGTACGTTCGTAATGAGGCTTAAAAGAAAGGGAATCAGATGGAAATAGTTTTTTTGGCACCATTGGAAATAGTTTGTGTTATTATTAACACACTGCCAGTACACACCCGGGTGGGTGGCAGTGGCCATTACAACTTACTGGTGTTGAGTGTTGCAGCACTGCAGCCAGTGTGACAGGCGTCAGTGACTCTGCAAGGCAGCAGGCTTACGCCGGGAGCCACCCCCACCCGCAATCATTTGGGTTTGCCGCTCACTTTTAGTCCTGGCTGCCAGGTGTCCTCACTGCATTCTGTCTGTCCGGTGGCCGCTGTAACTGATCGCAGTCATGGTCAGTCATGACTCCGTGACGACTCTCTCCCTGGCCCTGGGCTCGGTAATAGGAATTCGCCGGCCATAATAGGATGATAATATTGCAGCGGGGCAGGCGGCACGGTGTGAGCAGCAGACAGCACTGTAAGCTGAGCGCCAAGATTGCGGCAGGTGCTACAGCCTGCAAACCAGTAGCCTGCCGCCTTTCTCATGAACCCCCCGCTCTGGCAGCCTTTGGACACTACCTCGTGACTTCAGGCTCGGCTGTGTGACTCTCAGAGCTGCGCGGCTGGAAATAATAGATACATTGTAGTGAGCCAGCCAGTCCCGTAGCTTAGCTATGCAGCTAGCTTCCCAAGCGTGCGAGAGCAGCGCGCACAGGCCATGGGCGGCGCGCTATCAGCTGCCACACACTCAGTTTGCAGCGCTTTAGTGACAGCTGAGACACATGCATAAGCGTGACAATGCATTTCAGTGTAATGAAATGCACTGAAATACGTTAGTCTAACGCCTGATGCGTGGTACTTGGCAGGACTGTATGAATGATTTTCGCAACAACAACAATTTTTAACAAATTTGCACAGATCTTGGTTCAAGTATTTTGTCGTAGCTAAAACCAGTAGGTTCTGCCATCGTTTGTCCATTTGAGAATTACCAAAGGACTATTCCTTCGCATTCTGGAACTTGTATTTTTTTTTCCACACATCACTGCCAGTCCTATAATATTAGGCGAAAACATGCGCTGGATCTGCCCCTTAAGGATTGACCTGTGATACTTGAAAACGCTGAATAAGCAGAGCTCACAGCAGGAATAGTATTTCAGAAGGGACTGCAAAATTCCAAAGCGAGTACGGTTTCCACCTGACTGGTTTTCTACTGGCACCACAGGTATTTTGATGTCCCCGCTGGTACAAAAATAAGCAAAATCACCTAAAGCCAATATTTGTAGCCTTTATCTGTAGATACTTTAAATACCAAAGATAAATAGAAAGCACTGTTAAATGTGTTCTTTAGTTGTTACAATTACCCATTGCTAATAATTAACCCCTTGCCCGCGGCCGGAATTCCGCTTCTGTGCAGCACAATCCGATTGCGGGCGTGGTCATGACGGCTGGGAGCCGTCATCAGCACACGAGCACTATGTGCCATGACGGCTCCCAGCCGTCATCAGCATGGAAGGGGTTAAAGTAAACAAAAACAGAACAGTCATGTTACAAATTAATACATACAGTATTGCTTATAGTCCTATTTAGAATCACGTCCAGGCCTTTACAGACCCCTCAAACAGCAACAAATGAACAGTATTTTTCTCTTGGAAAGGTGGCAACCCTAGATACGAGTGACATCTGCTGCAGTCTTCTCTATTGATTTTTAACTGTGTGACACTTGGTAAAAGGCTGGACTGTTGCTGTCTCCTGTGTGAAGCAAGGGGGCATCTTGTTATTGGAAAAGCAAGTTTAATTAATTGAAACATAAATTATTTGTATTTATTTATTTATATAGTTCCCTTGGTCACAACACCACCACCAGCCAGTCCCAAGAAGACAGAGAGCCCGATTCACCGAATTAACTGAAGACAAAATCCTAAACTTACTACTTTTGGTATTCACAGAAGTTAGGATTTTGTCTTAAAACAGACTTAAGACAGACTTAAGTTAGGATTCTGTCTTAAGTCTGTCTTAAGACAAAGTCCTAACTTCTGTGAATACCAAAAGTAGTACGTTTAGGATTTTGTCTTAAGTTAGTTCAGTGAATCGGGCCCCGAGATCGCAAAGGAACTTGGGGCAAGTCTGGACCACCATACAGAACCAACAAGCCCACCCGTGGGACCAACTGCGGCAGAATGACTTCGCCTGGAACAGACCATGGGGAAATAGCATAGAAAGGACCTCCATCACCCCCGGAACACTAGAAGGAGCCAGATCGGATGCCAGAAGCTGATGCTGACGAAGGAATTACACACCAGGGACCGCATCAAAGGCAAGAAGGCAGAAGAAGAAGGGAAAGAAAGGGAAGAAGGACAAACTGAAAGAGGACTGCAATGAAGGGGAAGACGAAACCCCAGAAGAATGGAGCATGATCAGATCCTAGACCCGGAAGGACAAGTGCAAGAAGGAGAAGGAAGAAAAGAGACGCACCAGAACAAGCAGGACCAAACCCATCTTCAAAAGAAAAGTCGGAACCACCGTAGGACAGGAAGAAAGAGGAAGATGGTGAGAGAGGTCAAAGCGCCAGCAGGAAGATGACAAGACAAAGGCAGAGCACAAGACAAAGGAAGGAGGGATTCTAAAACCGGACGAATCTTATTCATTCTCATGCTGAGCAACCGCAATACAACTACGCCATCGACTGGACACCTAAAACAATGTAGAAGACTTGGGGCACCCCAGAGTAACTGGACCGACATTCCAGAAAAAGCTGCAGAGACTGCACCAGGATATTGACAAAATCTTCGGTGTGAAACCCCTAAAGGATGAAGGAAACGATTGGACAGGTGTCCCAGAAACCGTAACAGAAGTCTTCATTGAGCCTATTGAAGAGGGCGACACAGGAAACGTGCCAGGCGGCTCAACCCTCCCAGTAAAGTAGTTAAGCCCTCCCCAAATAGTGGTTTCAAACCCAGAAATTGATAGTAAGTGTGAGACAATGGCTCTATCATTTTTCACCTTGAACATCAGAAGCGTGTTGGATCAGTTTAAAATTGTGAAGGGGTGAGCAACCCAATATACCCTTGCAGGCTTGGGCAATTGACACGTTTATGAAAAAGAAGCAAGCAAGGGATTTTGCTAAGAAATCTAAGTTACAGCACGAAAGGGATTACTGATAAGGTACCCACACTACTATAAGTTAGTGGCTGAATACAGTTTCACACATCTACAGTGTTACCACACTAACACATTAAAGAGGTGAAAGAGAAACAATAATAACAATAACCAGGTTTTTTGTATCAAAAAGATTATTATTTTCTATGTTGCAGAGAGGTTAAGTCAACAGTACAAGTAGGGTACAAAAAAATGCATTTGGGATATAAAAGGGAGCGTCTTATATGTTCCTAATATATATCGCAAAAGAAGTCTACACAACTAGAAAATAACACAATGATTTCAAATCAGAAATAAATGAAAATCAAAAGTGAATGATTAATAACAAGCAGAGTTAGACTCAGTAGTCGACGTTTCGGTCTTTTGGGGATGATTTCATAAGACCATCATCAGGACTTGAGTTTAGAGCATTAAAGTTGATGACCCTAGGAAAAAGCTGTGAAGAAATAATATTGCATTACAACCTGGTTTTGTTTAGAAAAGTTAATCAAGAACATTTCTATTCTTAAGGCAGACAAAAAACAATTTTAATAATCAAATGCATTAAAACAACGTATTAAGTCGGTGTGGCGACTATGTCTAAAATCAATAGTAACAAGTAAATAACATGTTGCAAGAGCTATTTGCTTACATAATGTTTCTGAAACAGACACTTCCCAAAGGGGTCAGTGGTGCTGCTCGAAGAAAATTGGCAATACTCTTTGGAGAACTTAAACAGGGGCGTCCAAAGTAAAGATGCTGAAAAAGCAAGGGTAACAGATTCACGATATTGAAAAAATGAATATCTAGAGGGCAGTGAATCATATTGGTACTTAAAGTTACCTTGTGCATAGGAATCAAATCAACAGCACAGAGAGTCCGGCAATCAATTGAAGATAGTTGATGAGTATTCAAACTCTGTGGATAAGAAATGTTGTTCTAATTAATTGGCCTGATATAAATGCTTGATACAGGCATATGATCGTATTAGTCGATTGAGTTGGACAGTGTATTAAATTAATTAATAGCCAAACATTTAGGAGGAAAAAATTGTGTACTGACTCACGGTGTTACGACAACATAATGCAGCAACCTATGTTGCAGAGCTGCTCCAAAACATAGTAAATCTGCTACCTGTGTGGAAGTATTGGGGTGATAAAGTGTAACTTAAAGGGGCATATTTACACATTTTTCACGCAATGCAGCAGCCAAATTTGCTGTGCCATGCAAGGGGAACAACACAGTGCTGAGCAATATTTACTAACGCTGGCCTGCTGCTGCCAACCCCTGTGCTGGTGCTCTAAAAGGATGCTGTGTGTGATGCAAAGCTCGCAGAGGCCAATGTGCACTGTCAAGCATAGGACTTATACTGTATGCATACTCTTACGGTACAAATGTTTATGTCTGGACAATCCTAGAAGAATCCCAAGCTGTGGATGTGTGCCGTGAAGTTTAGCTCACATGTGATGTGTGGTTTTTATGGAGAAATGAAAGCATTTCTTCTTGTTATTGCCCACTTTAAGGCGGTGTTCTTTTTAGATGCAAAGCCTTGTCTGGCTAGAATGGGCTGTGCATCAAAACACAAGGGGGGATATTCTCAAGAACTTGTGATAATTATCGCAAAATTATCTTAACGCAACTTTTCACATCACGGGAAAATAACGCTGTGTTAACGTTTCTCAACACGGCGGTACCATGCAATAGTCTCACGATAACACATCAAATGACCACATTAAAATTAATGCGACACCTAGAAAATGCGAAACACGAACGTGAAAAAAGCGGCGATGTCCCAAACCGCGATACAAAAATCAGCGATAACCAGCGACAGCCCTGCAATTCCCACGCGTCATGTGGGAAAATGCACCATAAAAGCAGAGAAAAAAACTGTGAGATGACAATATACGAGTACAACCTCACATCCGTGATGCAGTATTAATGCCCACTGTCCCACATCAAATAGGCATCTCCTCACAAACAGTCACAATGTACATTGTCATGCAGTCTGTATGTAAACTTCGCCAATGCCTAAACATACATGGAACACACTGTGAAACTGCATCTCCTCTTTATATTGAGGAGGGACAATCAAGACCTCCTGCAGAGCAGACCCTACATCACGTCAGTGTTGACGGAAACGACCTCCAGGACATCGACCTAGACAATCTCCAACGGTTCATGGACAACCTCAGCACCCCACTTCCAGTAGCAGGGCAGCCCAGCACCATCGAGGTGAGCCCACCCCCTTCACAGACCACACAGCAGGAAGCACCCACCACCACGTCTGGCTCTCAGCACCTCACATAAGAACACATGGTATTCCAACGCTGTGTGTTAGACCGCCAGAAGGAGCTGGCTGCACAGGTGCGGGTGGGGTTCGACCTCATGGCAGCCAAACTAGATGCCATACGTGGGTGTCTAAGGGCCCGATTCGCCGAACTAACTTAAGACAATATCCTAAACTTACTACTTTTGGAATTCACAGAAGTTAGGATTTTGTCGTAAGACAGACTTAAGACAGACTTAAGTTAAGATTCTGTCTTAAGTTTGTCTTAAGTTAGTTCTGTGAATCAACCCCAGAGTCCCATCAGGGACCACTTACACTCCCTAACAGACACCCACAGTCCGCCCCATGTCCTCCAACAATCCATTGCTGGCGTCGCTGGAGTCATGATTCAGAGACAACAACAACTGTCTAGTCAGAGTGGCTAGAGCGATGACATACTTGATTTGAAAAACATAAGGAGGGTCATGGAGAATATGGAGCGGATGCAAGCGCAAAGAATGGCTACCACGGCTGCACACGAGAAAGCTGTAGATGGGATCTTCCATGCCCAGCAGATCCTCATCATGGTAGTGATGCCACAAGACATGGCCCAGATGAATGCTGCTGCTACTGCCACATCCACATCTCCAGCCCCTGAAGTGTCAGTGTCGCACAGTGCTGCAGACCAAATACCAGCACCCACTTGTGAGGCACATGAAACGTCAGAGGACGAAGATGAGGATGAATCTACCTTAGTGGTAAGAAGGAAGCAGTAGCACTCATCTCTGCCATATGTCTTGTTTCTGCTTGGTTCTGCCCTCTGCATCATGCCCTGGAATAACACCTTCCACCGTCCCCGATACACTCTGCGACACTAACCTTGGACCTCAACATGGACTGCCATATTTCTTTTGCTTAACAGTGACACAGCAATCAGCCTGCGGACTGGACTCTTCCCCTTCCGAGTAACTTGTCAATCCCTAAAGGACTCTGGCTGGCCCTCCACGGTGCAACATTGTAAAGTGTTATCTGCATGGCCCAGTACTAAGACAGCTGCAACACTCCACTGAACGTGAATAATACATACTAATACACAAAGACGTGTCATGTCTATGATTAATCAAGTATGAAAGCATGAACTAATATAGGGGAGTGTTTACGTCCATGTTGCTCATGCTGTGGGACTTGTCACAGGGTGCATCCCTGCATCATGGTGGTACATATTTGAGCCCAAAAGAAGGCCTGTTGTCAATTGTAGGTCACAAAAACAGCCTATACGTAATGATTTGGGACACATGTGAAACGCTTATGAGTGGGATTCCGTTCTATCTTTGACACACAGAAATGGCATTTCGAATACATGACACCCTAAACAGCCTCTCTGTACAGAGGTGACACACCCACCATCTATTTGCAAATTATGAGATTGTTAGCACTACATGTAGCACTTACACTTGTCAGAGTGATGTGCTTGAACAGAGGAGTGACATGCACTCAGGGAATGTGTGTTGTAATAAATGTACTTGCACATGCTGAGCCTGTGGTCATTTTGTACTGTCCCATGATTGCTAAGGTCTGTGACAAAGTGACGTCCTCATGTGAAGAAATTGTCAATGATGGTGTTCCTACGGGCTATTCCTGCTACGACTGCAGTGGGGTGCGGTCCACCTGCCTCATCTTCCTCATCACCGTCCGGTGCATCTGGCACTTGTATCCACGGGGCATTGGTGCATTCACATATGTTGTGCAACAGAGAACATGCAACGATCATCTTGCACACGATGTCTGGGCCGTACAAGAGCCTTCCACCTGTGATGTCCAGGCACCTAAAACGTGACTTCAACACACCACGATGCCCCTGGTGCGTTTGTGGGCCACTTTGTACTGCCTGTAGGCTTGTGTGTTCGGTGCTTGGAGGGGTGTCATCATCCAAGGGCAGAGTGCATATCCTTGATCACCTGTGATAGTGCAGAGAGACACAAGTCAATAGTTGGTTCTGCATGATGTGTTGGCAGGCTCAATGGTTCATTGGTGTGTGATGTGTGTGACATAGTGATTCATGCTTGACGCGTACTGCTTGTAGCAAATGAGCGGCATCAATGTGTATTACGTAGCCTCACTGCTGCTCCTCCCTCCACATAGCCTATTTACTAGTGTGCGCAGCGCGGTTGCATCACTTGCACTCCTATGGCACACTATTGTCATGCATGTCTGTGCATGTCCACAAGCCTGACAATGACACTGTGATGTTGTGCATTGAAGGTGGGCGGCCACGTGTGTGTAGGCCTATGTAAGGATAGGGCAGAAACAGATGTAGAGTTCATGGCTGGCTGAACTCGCGATGCGGTTGAGGGTAGAACTTTGGCTTATGCTGCGGTAATAGTGACACACACAATAGTTGGCATGTATGGGCCCAGACCTCGAGCGTGCTTGTGCTCCTTCATTTACCCCTTTGGCCGGGCCTGCACTCCGGGGGCATGCTGCATTGCAACATTGTCCATTGCGGTACGGGCGGCGCCGACACTACTACAGAGACACACGCATTAGTTACTTCCTTGGCAAGGCCAAAACTTAACCACGCCCAGGGCCCCGATTTGATTAACCACACCCCTATCCCGGACTGTCGTACACCAGTCCACTCACTTACTTTTACACGGAGTACAACACAGCTACATGTCTCAGGTCTTCCCCACTGACTACGGTGACATGGTTGCGTCCACTGTCCACTACACTCCAAACACCAGCAGTGTATGACGACATGGATATGTCTGTGGTCTGCATACTGCAGTCTGGCCAGCACATCCACGCCATACTTGGCCTTTTGTACATTCTCATTCATGGGTCACTTGTCTCTTTCATACATGCCTGGTCCCCACCTCCTCCCACAATCTGCTATCGTGTGGCTGAGGTGCTATGCCGTTGATGGCTTATGTAAATGGCTAGCCCAGGTTACCAACCAATCACGTCATTTGTATAGCGCACTACTCGCCCGGGAGGGTCTCAAGGCGCTGGGGGAGGGGAAAGTTACTGCTCAAACAGCCAGGTCTTGAGCTGCTTCCTGAAGGCGAGATGGTCTTGGGTTCGCCGAAGGTGGGTGGGGAGGGAGTTCCATGTCTTGGCTGCCAGGTAGGAGAAGGATCTTCCTCCGGAGGTGGCTCTGCGAATGCGTTGTATGGTGGCGAGTGCGTGGCCGGTCGATCATAGCTGGCAGGTGGGCGTGTAGAAGGTCATGCGGTCGTTGAGGTACTTGGGGCCCAGGTCGTGGAGAGCCTTGTGTGCGTGGGTGAGGAGTCTGAACGTGATTCTCTTGCTGACGGGGAGCCAGTGCAGGTCTCCCAGGTGTCCGGTGATGTGGCTGTGTCGGGGGATGTCGAGGATGAGTCAGTCGGAGACGTTCTGGATGTGTTGGAGTCTTTTTTGGAGTTTCGCTGTGGTTCCGGCGTAGAGGGTGTTCCCGTAGTCCAGTCGGCTGGTACGAGTGCCTGGGTGACGGTCTTCCTGGTTTCCGTGGGGATCCATCTGAAGATCTTGCAGAGCATGCGCAGGGTGTTGTAGCGTGAGGATGAGACGGCGTTGACTTGTCTGGTCATTGACAGTTAGGAGTTCAGGATGAAGCCCAGGTTGCGTGCGTGGTCCGTCGGTTTGGGAGCTGTGCCCAGGGCCAGGGGCCACCAGGAGTCGTCCCAGGTGGAGGGTGATGATCCCAGGATGAGGACTTCCGTCTTGTCCGAGTTCAGTTTAAGGCGGCTGTTCCTCATCCAGTCGGCGACGTTTTTCATCTCTTCGTGTAGGTTGGCTCTGGTGGTGGTGGGGTCGCTGGTGAGGGAGAGGATGAGCTGGGTGTCGTCGGCGTCGGAGATGATGTTGAGGTTGTGCTGGCGTGCGATGGCTGTGAGGGGGCTCATGTAGACGTAGGGTGACTGTAATAAATAAAGCTGAATCCAAAGATATATTGTAAGTCCAAGGTTTATTCAGCTGCAGCACAGTACTTCCAATCTTCCAAACTCTCAGATTCAGTATAACATTTTTAGATCATAACAATTCTAAATGGAACTACCTGAATGGTGTGCATGTGCAACATGAGACAAAGGTTCTATTAAAAGGGAAATATATACAGGGAAGAATTAAAAGGGAAACTCCAAGAAGTGAGAATATAACACATTTCCCCCCTTAAAGAAAAGGAAACGCATTCAAACATAGAGAAGCATATATAAAGAATCAACCAATATAAACTATGGTACACATTTGGAAACTCTTCTGACATTCCATCTTTTTCCATCCTGAGTAACAACGCTATTATGATAAACACGCATAACTTTCATTGGCTTACCAAATTTGTTCTCTCCTTTGGCAACAAACCCTGGTTTACGAATCCTGACAACATCACCAACCATGAACGCTGGTTGTCTAACTTTCATCCTGGAATCATAATTACATTTGTACTTGTCTTGTTTGAGCTCCACTTTTTTAGCCACATCCTTAATGTTCACATCAGTCATTTGTTGACTACTACTTTTCTTAAACCACCAAGGACATAATCCTGAAACAGGGTCTCTACCTTTCAGCAAACGGAAAGGAGAGACTTCAGTAGTGGCATGAGGTGTAATACGGTATAACCATAATTTTTCTCTCAACTTATCTTTCCACAGACCTCCTGATTTGCGAGCCCAAACCAGATCTTCCTTGAGGACTCTGTTATACCTCTCTACCAGACCATTACCTTGTGGTTCATAGAGGGCTGTAGTACAGTGCTTGATGCCATACGTACTCAAGAACTCCAACATGAGAGAGGACTTGAACTGTACCCCATTATCGGATACAATGCACTCTGGAGAACCTTCTCTGGAAAATATCTCCTTTAAAAACAGAATAACACTTTCAGTATTTGGATGAGGCACAAGTTTGACCTCTGGCCACTTTGAGTGATAATCTACAGCAACAATGGCAAATCTACATTCTTGTGGTAAAAAATTGAAAGGGCCAGCTATGTCAATTCCTAGCTTTTGCCACGGATGATCTGGCCACTTTACGGGAACTAAAGGTGCTGGATCACACTTACACGATTTATCACTTTCAATGCATTCGGGACATTCTCTGACAAATCTATCCACTACTCTATCAACCCCTGGCCACCAGAAATTGGACCTAATAAGTCTTTTCATAGAAGACATTCCCATATGGCACTCATGACTCATTTGTAAAATCACACTTCTGATAGCCACAGGTGGAATACATTTACCAGCTCTGAACAACAGATCTCCCTCAATGGCCAACTCATCAGCAACGTTGTAGAAGGGCGTGATCTCAGAAGGAACACATTCTTTGGAAGGCCATCCCAACCTTACATAGTCTCTGACCTTACACAGCAAATCATCCTCATCCATGCTTCTCTTCCACATATCCTCCGATATGACTTTATATTTCTCTGGAAACATCTCAGAAATGCTTGTTACTACTTCTGTATCTTCATCAATCTCAGAACTAGTACAGGGCAACCTAGACAAACAGTCTGCAGTAACATTTAACTTCCCCGGCACATATTCAATGTCGAAACTATATTCTTGCAAACGTGACATCAATCTTGCAATGCGAGCTGTTGCATTTAAACCTCCACCAGGTGATAAAATGCTCACTAATGGCTTGTGATCAGTGCGTATGAGGAATCTTGCACCCCAGATGTAATTACGGAAATGCTCAACACCCCATACACATCCCAACAATTCTTTCTCTATGACCGCATACCGTCTCTCAGTTTGATTCAATGATCTGGACGCAAACGCAACATTCCAATCTTCCTTTCCAGAACGTTGAGAAAGCACACAACCTAAACCATAAAGACTGGCATCCACTGTCAAAATGCAAATTTTATTCAAACAAAATGGCCTTAAAGTTGGTGCTGACACCATATCGAGTTTGACACTTTCGAAAGCTTCCTGCTGTTTTGAACCCCACAAAAATTCCACCTCCTTCCTTGTCAACTCCCTTAACGGTTCCATCTTTGTAGCAAAATTTGCAATAAACTTACTGTAATATTCGCACAGTCCTAGGAACGATAACAACTTATCCTTACAATCTGGTGCAGGAGCCTTTAAGATAGCATCCACTAGGGATCTTTTAGGAGCAACACCCTTACCAGAAATAGTGTGTCCCAAATATTCTATAGTTTTTTGAAACAACTTACATTTCTTACTCTTAATGGTAAGACCAAATTTATCTAGCATCTTGCACACATTCCTCAAATGCTCCATGTGCATTTCGTCATCTTTGGAGAAAACCAAGATATCGTCTTGGAAACACTTCACGTACTCACTCATGTCCTTAAATATATGGTACATAGACCTCTGAAAAACGGAGGCTGCTGATGCCAAACCGAACGGCATCCGTTTGAACTGGTACAAACCCTGAGGTGTGATAAAAGCTGTGAGATGGCGTGACTCCTCAGCTAACACCACCTGATGATATGCCGATCTCAAATCTAACGTGGAAAATATCATACCACCTCCTAGCATACTCACTACCTCGTTGATATTTGGCAAAGGATGGCAGTCTACCACTATGTTGGCATTGAGTGCCCTCAAATCTATGCACAACCTCAAAGATTTATCAGGTTTGCGTGCCAAAACCATTGGCGAAACCCACTCGGATGACTCTATTTCTTCTATGACATCATTCTTTAACATGTCATTCAACGCATCACTTAATTCTTCTCTGACATTAAGTGGTACAGACCTAAGTTTTTGCACCACAGGTATAGCTCGTTGTTTAAGCTTGATAACATGGGTGAACCCACTTAATCTACCCAATTTGTCCGAAAACACACTAGGAAATTCGTCAGAAAGAGTCTTCCAAACATTACTTTCTTCAACCGATCTGACTTTATCCTCTGACATATCACCATCATATGACACCATGACAGGATCTTTGTTGCGTGGATTCAATGTAATGTGAAGTCTGAATTGATCCCGCCACCCCAACACATTCACTCCCTTCACAGCCACATACAGTTTAATATATGCAGATTGATCTTTAAAATAAATCATAGATGCAATGTATCCTATAAAATCAATACTTGATTCATTGAAACCTTTTGCCATTATGTCAGGAGGACACAATTCACCTTTAGAAATTATGTTCCTGTACTTCTCATCAAAATACTTTTCAGTTATGATAGTCCAGGGAGACCCAGAATCAGCCATCAACTCTAACTCTACTCCTTTAAACCTAACAACACATTTTGGGGACTCCAAATAATCCTCCTCAAGTAAACTTATGCTAATAATGGACACAATCATCCCACTTACTCTGTTTGATTCATCAGACACAGAATGTTCATATCTAACCAGACTTGAATCATAGTCTGTTTCATCTCTCACACAAGAAACTTCCTTTTTCTTAAAATAATTTCCTTTATCCCCACCCTTCTTTTTGTCTTCTCTACAAGAGTTGGAAAAATGACCTATTTTTCCACATTTGTTGCACTCCTTGCCCAAAGCAGGACAAAATTTGAACGTAGCAACATGATTGTAACTCCCACATCTAAAACAAATAATGCGGTTACGTGGTCCAAACTTATGATTTTGGGGACTTCTTCCAAAATTGTTCATAGCACATACTTCTTCAGTTAACTTGTCACTCTTACCACTCTTACTGCTTGTCTCTTCTATCGTTTTCATCCATTTGTTAGACTGCTCAAAGGCTTTAGCAGTAGAAATACACTCCAACAGCGTTGGATTTCCTACAATCCACAACTGTTCTTGTGTTTTCTTACATTTAACATTCACAATTATATTATCTCTAAGCATTTCATCTGTCATATCACCAAAATTACATGGCATGACTAAAGCTCTCAAACCTGTCAGAAAGTCATCAAAAGATTCATTATCTTTTTGCGTTCTGGTATAAAACTTATATCGATTTAAAGCTAGGCTAGTGGTAGGTTTAAAACGTGTTTCAACACGAAGCATAGCTTCATCAAAAACCCCATTATCACCAGGAATGGGTGGTAAATTTCTGAAAATGGCCTGCCCTTCAGATCCCAGGCAATGTAAGAAAATATTTTTCTTCCTTTCATTCCCCATCCTTTCCCCATCAATAGCCTTTAGGTAAGTCATAAACTCCTCCTTCCATCTGTTCCATGGGATAGGAGGATCGCCTTTGCTTTGTAAGAATTTTGAAGGGGGATCAAACTGCATGTTAAGTATTAAATGTAACTAGTCTAAACAAATGAAACACAATAAAATAAAACACTAACTGTTGTATAAAATATAAGTTAGTCAATGAGTACACCAGCTGTGTACATCAGCGCTTATCCAATGAAATTTGCATCAGAGTAATATTTCACTGTGAAGTAATTTCCTCGAAACCAGTCAAAAAAGTACCTTCAACCGTAATGCCTTCGTTGTTCAACAGTTGTAATACGTGGTACAAATGCGTTAAGTGAACCGCGTGGTGAAATAATAACTTTCCAAGTGAGTTGCAAATCCTTTCAGGCAGACGCGCTCAGCTTCGTTGCAGCGTCCGTCAAATTGTAAACAAATATGGCCGCCGCGTAGACGTTGCTCTTTACGTCATGCGTTTTGTTTCTTCGTTTCCATGGGTACTGCACGCATTACGCTACGAGCTTTGTTGCTTCGTTTCCATGGGTACAGCACGGTAGCAGTGCACGGACAGGAAAACAAAATACTTACTCGCGTGCCGTTTTCAAAGGTAAACGCGACGCGACGTATTTGTTTAAAATTGTACAAAATTCAGGGAAACACTTACAAAGGTCGTAGTTTTCAAGGTCTAATCAATTTTCACGTAATGCAATGGCAGAAGAAACGGTGATGGCGGTTGTCACTCAAGATTGTTAACAGTTCATAAGACCTTACGTAGTTCCAGTGAAATAGATGTAGAAACGGATTTTTTCCTTGTATTCTTGGTACACAGGTCACACTCCAAAACGATAGTTTTTGAAGGCAAATCCAAGTACTTTGAAAAGTAAATCCACAATCCAAAGCTTCTGGAAATGGGTAAACCACAGCAAATACTCCACAAACTTCCCAATTTCCAGTTTTGTACCACTCCTGTGCTGCAAATATAGAAGTAGTAGGTACTGGTCACCCTCGTCGCCAATTTGTAATAAATAAAGCTGAATCCAAAGATATATTGTAAGTCCAAGGTTTATTCAGCTGCAGCACAGTACTTCCAATCTTCCAAACTCTCAGATTCAGTATAACATTTTTAGATCATAACAATTCTAAATGGAACTACCTGAATGGTGTGCATGTGCAACATGAGACAAAGGTTCTATTAAAAGGGAAATATATACAGGGAAGAATTAAAAGGGAAACTCCAAGAAGTGAGAATATAACAGTGACCAACTGGCATTGGTGCAAATTCAGGACGGTGAGTGTCGAAATTCAGGACAAAGGGTCAAAATTCAGGACACAAATTCAGGACAGGAGGTCAAAATTCAGGACAAAACCTCAGGACAATAGGTACGTTTTACAGACACATCAGAGGTCGCGCAATAGTGTATAAGTAAGCCCAGCCATTTCCAAACATATTCAACTGTTTGCAAACCTATCCATCATGTATCCTTCCATCTATCATTTCACTCATCCATCCCTTCATCCATCCCCTCATCCATTCTTTCACTCATCTCCATTATCCATCCATCCACCATTTCACCCTATCCATCTGTACACTTATCCATCCACTCTTTATCCCATCCATCCATTCACTCATCCATTCAGCCATTTACCCTTTCACCAATCTAGCCATCCTTTCACTTACTAATCCTTCCACCCATTCACTATTTTAGTCATTCATCCATCCTCCCTTTCTCTCTCCATCGACCCTTTCACTTAGCCATCCTTCCTTCCATCCATCCATCCACCCACCCATCCATCCATCCATCTACTCATCCACTCATGAATCCATCCATTGATCGTATCACTTTCTCTCATCATCCATCCATCCATCCTTCTACCCACCCACTCATCATCCATCCATCCTTCCTTCCCCTCATCATCCATCCATCCTTCCCCTCATCATCCATCCATCCTTTTACCCACCCCCTCATCATCCATCCATTCCCTAATCATCCATCCATCCATTCACGCACCCCTCATCATCCATCCATCCACCCTTCCCCTCACCATCCGTCCATCCACCCTTCCCCTCACCATCCATCCATCCACCCTTCCCCTCATCATCCATCCTTTCACCCACCCCATCATCCATCCATCCATCCATCCATCCATCCCCTCATCATCCATCCATCCATCCTTCCCCTCATCATCCATCCTTCCCCTCATCATCCATCCATCCATCCTTTCACCCACCCATCCATCCATCCTTCCCCTCTATCCATCCCCTCATCCATCCATCCGTCCCCTCATCCATCCATCCATCCCCTCATCCATCCATCCATCCCCTCACCCATCCCCTCATCCATCCATCCATCCCCTCACCCATCATCCTTCCCCTCACCCATCCATCCTTCCCCTCATCCGTCCATCCCCTCATCCATCCATTCTTCCCCTCATCCATCCATCCTTCCCCTCATCCATCCATCCTCCCCCTCATCCATCCTGCCTTTCATCCATCATCCATCCTTCTCCTCACCCATCCATCCATCCCATCCATTTATCCTTTCCCACATCCATCCATCCATCCATCTCCTGATCCATCCATCCTTTCCCTCCATCCATCCACTCCATTCATCCATCCTTCCCCTCATCCATCCATCCTTCCCCTCATCCATCCTTCCTTTCATCCATCATCCATCTTTCCCCGCACCCATCCATCCATCCATCCATCCATCTCCTCATCCATCCATCCATCCCATCCATTTATCCTTCCCCTCATCCATCCATCCATCCATCCATCCATCCATCTCATGATCCATCCATCCTTTCCCTCCATCCATCCACTCCATTCATCCATCCTTCCCCTCATCCATCCATCCTTCCCCTCATCCATCCTTCCTTTCATCCATCATCCATCTTTCCCCGCACCCATCCATCCATCCCATCCATTTATCCTTCCCCTCATCCCTCCATCCATCCATCTCCTGATCCATCCATCCTTCCCCTTTTTCCTTCCACTCCATCCATCCATCCATCCATCCTTCCCCTCATCCATCCATCCTTCCCCTCCATCCATCCATCCTTCCCCTCCATCCATCCATCCATCCATCCTTCCCCTGATCCATCTTTCCCCTCATCCATCATCCAGCTACCCTTCCACCCATACATCCAGCTATTTACATTTCCTCTCCATCCTTCCCCTCACTCATCAATCCATCCATCCTCTCTCATTAGCCATTTATTCAATCTTTTATTCATGCATTCACCCTTTCACTAATTCATCCAGCCATTCACCCATCCCTTCACTTACTTACTCGCCGACCTTTCCATATTAATTTTGAGCTGAGCCCTTTTGAGAAGAGGCCCATCAAGAACTTCACCCTCGCTGCAGGGGCCGTTCCAGGACTGGGATGGAAGCCACCCAGGGAGGCTAAAAGGATCCACCACAGGGGGGGACAAGAGCCACCACAGGCGGGGGGCAGGAGCCACAACATGGGGGGACAGGAGCCATCCCAGGCGTGGGGTGGACTGGAGCCACCACATGGGGGGACAGGTGCCATCACCAAGGGGAGGGCAGGAGCCATCACAGGAGAGGGAACACAGGGGTGGGCATGCAGTATTCTAGTATCATCTTGGGCTCCTCTCCTGCACAAGACAACGAGAAGACAGGTTCTCTGTCCAAAATGCCATGTACAGTATTTACAGGAGACACTAAGAGAACTGATTGAACTGATTGTCCTCCATACTCTGTTAATCAGTGTGGGTGCGATTGTGCCATTTCTTTATTTTCTTACATTATAGACTGCATGTTTGAAGAACCGAGGTTTGCTTACAATTTAGTGACAGTAATTACGCTCTGTGAAGAGACGGTGTAATCAGGGGTGTAATCTGGCCGAGTCTCGGGTGTTTGGGGCCCTGGGTAGAAATGGAATGTGTGAGCCCCCCTCTAAATAGCAGAGACATGACACATTCAGGGCTGTTTGCATGTGAATAGATGTCGCTGGTCCTGAACCGGCAGCCCCTCCCTCTCAGTCACCTTCGAAGCACCTCTTAACAGGTCATCAAGGGCTGGAGGTGAGAGGGTTGCCATCCCGCTGTGCCTCTCCAGTGCTGCTGGGGGTCTGAGGAGCTTTGGTGCAGCATCGGAGTGAAGAAAAGAGGTGGGTGCAAGCTGTGCCCGGTTAAAATTACGGACAAATGGCGTCCGTTAAAGATTCCTTCACGGACAACGGACAGACGGCCGAAATTACGGATTGTCCGTGAAATTTACGGACGGTTGGTCACCCTATGTAGACGTTGAAGGGGGTTGGGCTGAGTGAGGATCCTTGTGGTACGCCGCAGATGACTTCGGTGGCCTCGGATCTGAACGGAGAGAGGCGGACTCTCTGGGTTCTTCCGGTGAGGAACGAGATGATCCATTCCAGCGCCTTTTCTCGAATTCCGATGTTGCTGAGGCGCTTCACTAGAGTTCGGTGGCAGGCGGTGTCGAATGCCGCAGAGAGGTCCAGAAGGATGAGGGCCGCTGTTTCCCCGTTTTCGATCAGGGTTCTGATGTCGTCGGTGGCTGCGATCAGGGCGGTCTCGGTGCTGTGGTTGGCCCGAAACCTGGACTGCGAGGGGTCGAGGGATCCGTTCGTCTCGAGGAAGGCAGCCAGCTGTTTGTTGACGGTCTTCTCGATGACTTTTGCCGGAAAAGGAAGGAGCGAGATGGGATGGTAGTTCTTGAGGTCGCTGGGGTCCGCTGTTGGTTTCTTCAGGAGGGCGGTCAGCTCGCCGTGCTTCCAGCTCTCCGGGAAGGTGGCTGTGTGGAAGGAGGAGTTGATGGTGTCTCGGAGATGGGGTGCGATGGTGGCGTCGGCTTTGTTTTTTTTTTTTTAAACCTTTATTGACATTGAAACCAAATACAAGTATGGGCCTACAACCCCGGGGGCCGGCCGCTAAGCAGTTAGATTAACAGAGAGCAATTTTAATCACGTGCAGCACCTCGGGGAGCAGAATCTCCATGCTAGCGTACTCTTGGCCACTGAACAGCACAATCAGAAAAACAGGATATAAAAGGTTTTCATTTTATAATATAAGATGGAAGGATCAGGTGCCAAACAATTTCCCAGCAGCGAAAATGGCAGGCGTCGGCTTTGTTGAAGACGTGGTGTGGGCATGGGCCGGTTGGTGATCTGGAGTGGATGGAGTTCATCGTGCGGGTGGTGTCTTTGGTGCTGATCGAGGTCCAGTTGCAGAGGGTGGTGGTGGCGGGCGTTAGTTCGGTGGTAGGGTGCGTGGTCTGTGCGTCGAAGCTGTTGTGCATGTCGGCGATCTTGCGGTGGAAGAACGAGGCGAGTGAGTTGCAGAGGTCTTGCGAGGGAGTGATGTTGTTGTTTCCGGCGCTGGGGTTGGAGAACTCTTTGACAATGCTGAAGAGTTCCTTGCTGTCGTGGGTGTTGTTGTCCAGTCGTTCTTTGAGTGCCATCTTCTTGGTGGCGCGGATCAGCTGATGGTGTTTGCGGATGGCGTGCAGTAAGTTGTGCTGTCATGTCTGGTAGGTGGGCATGTTGTTTGGCATGTTGTATGTGAGTTTGTAACGTGTGCATTGCCAGAGTTGTGAGTTGCATGATTGTGGAGTTGGGATGTGTGGTGTGTTCATTTGGTACTTACTAACGAGCAATGCATTTCCGTAGCTGCCAGCCTCAAAGGGCTGGTTGATGATTGACTGTCGGAAGATGGAGGAATCATGCACACTGCCTGGGTAGTTGGCGACAACATTGGTGAAGAGTCTCTGGTGGTCCACTATTACCTTTACATTGATAGAATGTGTGTGCTTTCTGTTGCGGTAATTGTGTACAGTGTCGGCAGGGGGCACAAGTAGGACATGTGTGCAGTCAATTGCCCCTAACACGTGCAGGAAGCCAGCTGTGGCATAAAAGTCTTGCTTGGTCTTCAGCTGTTCCTACGCAGTGTGGGGCAAGTGAAGGTGCTGGGGTACCAAGCTGATTATGGCATCCAAGACAGGTGTGGGGAACTTTGATAGGGCTGGCTGTGAGACTCCTCCGGCTCTGATGATTATTGGTTGGAAGGTACCAGAGGCCAACAGATTCAGCACAGCCAGCAGCTTTGTCTGCGGAGGGATGTTGGTTGTCTGCTGTATTGGTACCGTCAGCCTGTGGGCAATGATGGTCAGGAGGCAGAGGATGGTTGTCCTTTGAGCCTGTAGTGGGCATTGACATCCTCTGGTGTTAAGTCTGGGGAGCTGGTGCGTTTTCTGAAGGTCTGCTGTCTGTGTCTGCGCTGCCTCTGTGGTAGTCCGGGGGGGTGAGGGGGCGGGGGTGTTGGCGGCGGTCATGGGGATTATGGCGGTGGGTGTTGTGGCCCTCTTGGGTGTCCAGCCTGCCTGTTCAGTTGCTCTGGGCATCTGTTGTTCTTCAGGTGTGGCTCTAGGCTGGGCTCCCTTTTATGGTGCAGGTTGTCGTCCGACTTTACACCAGGTAAGAGCAGGTGTTAAATCACTGCTGCTAACGCACCTTATTGCATTTTTGGGGATCTTATCGTCAATCTGGCTGGTCGTTGAGAATGTTGCGAAGTGGTGTTGTCTCAGCTTTTTGCACAGGAACGCCTACTCTGCATATCATTAGCGTTAGTTGCTGGTGTCATCTGTGGCGATGATTTTTGCGGCTGCCAGCTTGTAAATAGGGCAATACATTTATCGCCATTATGGCTGCAATAAAGTGCCTCTAACTCGGCGATGAGTCTTTGAGAATATGGCCCAAAGGTTTATCCATCCAAGTAATACCCCAGTAACGCCCCCTTGACGCTAAGCAATGCCAAGCAGCATAAACTGTTTTTTTGTGAAATGAACACCTTAGCTGTGATGGAGCCTAGAAACTAAAATTCTTTATAAATGATGACACAATCCACTATCACACTTACCAATCAATACCAGGCCCATAAACATAGAGAGTGAGTTGAATGGATACTATATGTTGTAATTGAACTCTTATCAAAAAACAAAACCAGCTTGTCATTTTTAAAAAGTTTATTAAAACATATTTAGAAAAACTTAGGTTTGGAACTTTATTAAGCAAGCATTAGAAAAAGTCATAAGTAAGTTTTATTCAGCATTTTATAAAGAGAGTTTAATTCAAGATAATATTATTAATTAGCAGAAATAAGTGAAAAGAGCATTTCCAAAACCTAACTAACTATTCTGTCTCTACCCTCATCGCCTGAAAACATAGTCTTAAAAAGTTACATTTCTTACGTGTAATCATCGGACAGCAGAACACGTCCTTCTGGAATCAAGAGCGTAAGCCAAAAGTTTGCAGCTAACGCCTATTCTTATACCCTAAAATAAGCTGAGCTAACTATTTTTCACATTCCAACAGCTGAATTCTGGCTCTCCATTGGCTGAATCACCTCACGCCACAGTAAACTGTGACATCTTCCACCACGAGACCAGGCTTTACACAGAGTCATTGTTCATGCACAGAATCCTGGCGACAGTTCCTTAGTCCGCTACAATTTGTAGCAAAAATGTTCAAGCAATACAAAATCTTGTCACGTCTCTTCCTTTTAGCCTTGAGCCAGACCGTTCTGAGCTTTCGTGGCACATCCAAACCCACTCCACAGAGTTGTCTTTAGCAGTTCATTTTCTAATGTTTTCAAAATAGAAGTTTATCATTCACTTCAAAATATGGGTCTCTCATGTGGCTTTCAACATCTGCAGGCCTTTTCTAGAAGGGCGTCAATTTTCTGCGCCACTTTTTGCTTGCGTCCCTGCGCCACTTTCAGCTTGCGTCACTTTTTCAGAAAACTATTATTTAAACAAACACAAAAGAATAATTAATTCAGGTAAAACAAATCCTTCTGTTACCCACCCTTTCCCTGCTAGTAATTAACCCATTAATAAATGACAACTAGCAGAAGCAAACAAATAAAGCAGCACATAAAATATCTACCATTCTTCATGTAATCCAGCTTTATGTTTCTGAAAGAGTAAAAAGATGATTAAATGATACACAGACAGACAAACACAACATAGGACATACATATAAGCACATATAAAAGCACATGCCATTAATGGTCAGCTGCATATTAATAGTGACAAAGACAATAGGACAGACATAACAAACAGGACAATATTAATAATGTGTTACAAAAACAGACTTGCAAATGCGACAAGAGCACATGTAATTAGTTTCCCGCGTGTTCATGTGTGGTGCAAACTTAATCTAGGTTGGATTCATAAAATAAATCATGCAACAGTGCATTAATTAATCAGTTAATGTTATGGGGAATTGTATCCACAAGTCAGAATAAAATATTTTCTGCAGCTCGCTCTATCAGCTGCTTCGAACGTTCCGCACCGGGTGGGGCTGCGTCGGCCAACGGTCGTTCGCAGCACCAGCTAGCTGAAAAGTACATACCATGTCATGTGCCAGTTTGTGCTGGCACAGGGCCTAAAGTTCCCACATTCCCAAGAGAAAAATACTAGCATTGATATGTTCACCTTTTAAGATTCTGGGAAGGGCCAGGCATGATACATGAAAAGAATTGTAATTACAGTTGTAATTAGTTTATTTGTAATTACTGTTTGAAGTGTGTAAAGCTAAGGGATAAATAATTTCGGCGTTAGATGATTTTTAATAGCACCATCCCAGAACCCTATCAAGGCTTTATTAATTCGGGGATAAACTTTTAATCATCTTAAAAGAATAACTCATATATAAGTTTATCGGTCATCCCCACCTTTCCGAGATTTTGCCAGGTGGCAGCTTTGATCTTTCATTAACAGTATGATTGGGGCGCACGGACAGTCGGTCACCAGCAGCCCCGTTCACAAAAATTATGTTTCCGAAATCTCTTGATATCGATTCCGCACAAAGAGCTCCGGGTTGCCCCGCAGCTCCCTGTGTGCCACTCACGGCAGAAACCCTTTTTACAACAATGCTCTTGGTAAAACACTCTGGCTGACGGCTAGCTCTATGTCTGTTAGCGCGAGTACAAAATGTCATTTAAATGTCATATAAATACAACGCCGAGTGCGTTTAGAAAAATCATGAGCATGCTTAAAGAAATTTGTGGTCTTCAGCTGAACTTTCATTATAATTCACGGTAAACAACACTGCGTGATATGCAAATGACCATTGAATGCTGGGAAAAAGAAAGCTTGGCGGCCTGTCGCCACGGGGTGAGCCTACCGTGGTCTGTTCCATCTTTGGCACAGATCTGAAATGTGATCTTTACGGAGGATCGCGCTCACAGTCACGACTCCGGGATTTAATCATTTTCAAACACATGTTGGGTCGCTCTTTTGTGTGTCAAAATAACTGGGTATATAAATATGGTTGTCCTTTTGAGGGATTCCACCCGGGAAACGGTTGTCTACCATGCATCCTGGGATTTATAGTCCGTGATTTGTACTGGCTTAACCGGATTATATGTTACACAGGACAAAGCACAAGTCTTTATATATTGGAAATTACTCTTTACTGGAAGTCTTACAGTCCACAGCAGTCTTTCATTTTGGTAGCTGGCTGGGTGTCATCAGCCATCCCACAACACCTGCGGCCCACAGAAACAAGTACGTGTTGTGGTGCACCAGCAGAGAACAGGCGCCATGATAGGATGGGACATTGAGGCAGAAAACCTACGGACGACGGCGGCCATGTTATGGGACAGAGCGGCTGTAAACAGTACCGTAACAGTTTTGCCCACTCATGGACAACGCAGACTAAACAGAAAAGCATACTAAACTGAAAAGCAGGAAACAACAAGCATTTACAATGCAATAGTCTCGGCTTTGTTAAAGTTAGAGCTATTGGCACTGCAAATTGCATTTTTAAAATGTTTTGTTTTAAAAAAAACATAAATGGCATTGTCATTTACAATGGCAATAGGTGAGCATTAGAGAGTAGTAGAGAATATTGGCGGACACAGAGCCACACACACACACACACACCTACACAGAGCCACACACACACACAGAGCCAGACGCACATGCAGAGAGCCACATACACACACACATACACACACAGCCACACACACACAGAGCCACACACACACACAGAGCCGCACAAACACACACACACAGAGCCACACACACACAGAGCCACACACACACACACACACACACACACACAGAGCCAACCACACACACACACAGAGCCACACACACACACACACACAGAGAGCCACTCACACACACACAGAGCCACACACACACACAGAGAGCCACACACACACACCGAGAGAGCCACAACAACAGAGCCATACACACACACACACAGAGCCACACACACACACAGAGCCACACACACACACAGAGTGATGAGATAGGAGGCCCCTGGTGGAATGTGAGAACTGAAGAGAGACACAGATTAGAAAGCAAGTGTGAGAGCTCCAAGGTGGAATCTAAAAATGAGGCGGGATGAGAATGGGGAGGCGATGGCTCCAAGAACAAGCGAAAGATGCAAGATGAGACCTCCAAAGAAAGCTTTGAGGGCTCAAGGTGGAGTTTGACGATATGGCGCCCAGAAGAGATACAAAGGGTTGAGTCCATAGTCCATGCTGAAAGGAAAAAGGATGGTTAACTGAACACTAGGCCTGGGGCCAATCTGGCGGCGCCAACTCAGGCTCTCATCCTCGGGGGTAGACTGTAATTGCAAAACCCAACATTATGCATAAATACACTTCATGCGTTATAACGCCAATCCCCACCCCTGTAAGGGAATAACAACAGGTTATCACAGTATACATTATACAGGAACACCTGGAATAGATCAGTACAATAGCTCATAAACCTGGAGCACGAACAGGGGCCTGAAATAACTCTTCAGATCAGCATAGGGGGCATACCAGGCCATCCTGTAAGGAGAGACACATGCACCTGTACTGTGGTGCCCAAAAGTATAACATCAACCATCAGGTGTAAGCAGTTAATCAACTAGGCATCACCATGCATTTCAGGACGCCCGCCCCTGCAAGAGATTCACTAGGGATATATCCAGATACCATATCACCCTGGTTTAAGCCTGACGGTGGCGCACTCTTCTTAGCAGGATAATCAGCAGACAATAACACTAGGCGCAGAAGCGCATCACACCTGGACAGGTAACATGAAACGCTGCGTTACCATAGGGCAACCAGCATCCTAATCAGAAATAAACCTGGCGAATAAACATTGCAGGACTCAGGGATCATCCAGCCATTAACAAACAGGCTGAGTTACCCCGCCCTTCACTCTGCAGGGCCTAACGCCTAGTTGGGGGTTAACTTGTCCCTGTACCAATCCCGGGGGGGCCTCAGTAATGTCCCGGCCCAGTTTAGAGGCTTAGAAAGGGGACCAATAGGGCCAATGAAACTCAGTACAGTTTCCAGGGGTTAGCACTAGTCCTGGGGCGAGCACCGACCCTGTGCCCAGACCTCCACACAGGTTAATCAAAGCCCCACTCACCAGCAGACCAGGGCCTCCATGGGGATAGGGCAGGCACCTACCATTTGCCTTGGGGCCCGGACTTTGCTGTCTCCCACGGCTCCCTCGTGGCTGTAGTCCTTTTTCCCTCCGGGAGTCACCCGGACCTTTAAGGATGCGGCAGGCAGGGTAGCAATCACTGGGTTCTCCTCCTAACGTGGGCGAGTGCGGACCTCCACAGCGGAGGGGCCAGGCACCGACAGAGTGCCTTGCGGCCCCCTCCCTTCAGGCTCCTTGGACCAGCACGGCGCTAGGGCGCTCTTCTGTGGGGGGGGCAGGCACCGACAGCGTGCCTCGATGCCCCCTCCTCTCTCCCGATGGCAGGGCTCCCCCTTCACACCGAGTCCTGCAGGCGGGGCAGTCTGTTGGGCGGCTCTCCGTCCTCACCCGGGCACAGACCGGCGGGGTGGCCTCCCGTTCCGGTCGTTAGTAATCGGGGCTCCCTCTCAGTCATGGGGGCCCGGACCAACCCTTCACCTGGGTCCCCCTCCTTCACGGGGACCCAGGGCTTCTCGTCGGCTCCTCCCTCCAGCGTGGGGCACTGACCGAAGGGGTGGGCACCCGCTCCGGTCGCTTCACCCGGGTCCCCCTCCTACCTCACGGGGACCCGGGGCTTCGATTCCCCTTCTCCCGGCCTTCCCGGCCGATAGCCAATCCCTGCGCGGCCTTCACAGGTCACGGCCGCGCAGGCCAATCAGTGCGCGGCGGGGGCTGGCCAATGACGCGGCCGGGCCCCCGTCATGTGATGGGGGAACCTGACGGCCTCAGGGCCTAGCGCAGCCCTTCCTGCATTTCGGCAGCCCCCTCCTCACACCGGGGGCCGCCGCAACGGTATCCACAACTGTGGGGGTCCCTTAAAGGCGGCGCCGGGCCGCGTGGTGATTTTCACCAATTTACGACCGGCGCAAGGCAGCGCCACCCCTCCTCGGGCTGCGGCGGTGATATCGGCGGCAATAAGGGGTAGGCTCCCTTTTAATTAATTATTTATCTGTTGCTTTTCTCCACAGAAAAAGGGGGCGCTTTTCTCGGAGGACAGCTCCTCCCTCAGCCCACACAGTCCTCAGGGCCAACAGCACTTCGGGGGCCACACCAATCACAGGGCACCGTCCCTTGGGGGCACAATCCTCCCCAGGCAGCTCCACAGGCAGCAACAGTCTTTAGACTCCCAGCGCTTAGGGGGCGATACTGCAGTTTACGCCAGTCAGCTGTCCACAGCCCTTCGACATAGGCACCTCACAGCCCAGCGCTTCCAAAGGGGCCACAGCTTCCTTGGGGGCATCAACCTCCCCAAAACAGCGCTATTGCAGCACAGCACCTGGCAGCACACCTCACAGGGGGGTGAACAGTCCCACAGTCCACCTCAGGGGCACACTCCTCACCTCCTGGGCGCTTCTTCACACAGCGCTGGCTTGGTACCCGGTCAAATAGCGTCAGTGACCTGGATAGGGGCCCTCCCTTGTCAGGGGCCCATGGGGACAGCAGAGGGGGGGGGGGTTTATAGGGGTGCAGGGCCCAGCTCACAGCCCCATGTGGCGGTAGCACCTCACAGCAGGTCCCCTCTCTTCCTTGTCCCAGCGCTGACTGACTTTCTGGTGGCACTTCCCCCTATTTATACCCCCCTCCCTCACAGAGCCAGCACCTTCCGGAATGTTGGGGATAACTGGTTCACACTGGCTCAAGGGGAGGGGTTGAGCACCCTGGGTGCCAGGCTTCTCTCCAAAAGCTAGGGATAGCTGGGTAATATTATCTAGTCCGTGGACCTATGGCAGTCCAGTGGCAAAACCCAGGGCCATGGCATCCATTTTAAAAACACTACATTTCAGTCAGGTGCAGTTTTAAAATGGGGGATTTTACAAGAGCTCACATTATTACATGTAATTACATTTTCAACAATGTGTCTCACACCACTCATGGCCTATAAAGGTTTAATCCCATGGGGGAGACATCCTAGATAAGGGGGTCAAAAGCGAAAAATTTTGGGGGAAAAAGGCCAAGTCCAACAGCCAGGTTCTGAGCTGGGATGGTGCAGTGAGCTAAATAATGGTGATGGATCAAGCCCTGATCTTTGGACTGGGTAAGAGTGGTCTGCTTAATTCAGACACTCTGTTCATCACCACCCCCTTTTCTGAATCGTTTTTGGCCACTATAGGTGTGGCAGGGTATACTCAGACATGAGTCCCTTGCTCACTGCACCATCAGGATTCAAGCAAGCCGGGCCGACGACGGCTGAAATGCCAGAAACCGGTCCCCGGAAGCTTGTCTCCTTTCTGGTGAAGAATTGGCTTGGTAGTTTAGTCTGCCCTGTTCACATGATGCACTGGGCCAGGGACAGACTGATTTGCATATAGCCAGGTTCTGAGCTGGGATGGTGCAGTGAGCTAAATAACGGTGATGGATCAAGCCCTGATCTTTGGACTGGGTAAGAGTGGTCTGCTTAATTCAGACACTCTGTTCATCACCACCCCCTTTTCTGAATCGACTTCGTAATGAAGTCGCACACTCAGCTAATGACTTCTACATACTTCCAGAAATCAATCAATCAATCAATCAATCAATCAGACATTTGTAAAGCGTGCTACTCACCTGTGAGGGTCTCAAGGCGCTGTGGAGGGAGCAGCTACTGATTGAACAGCCAGGTCTTGAGGAGTCTCCTGAAGGTCAGCAGGGCCTGGGTCTGTCGAAGGTGGATGGGGAGGGCGTTCCAGGTCTTGGCGGCGACTTGGGAGAAGGATCTGCCACCGGTGGTTGTTCGGTTGATGCAAGGGATGGTGGCGAGGGCGAGGTCGGCAGAGCGGAGCTGACGGTTGGGTGTGTAGAAGGTGAGTCTCATGTTGAGGTATGCTGGTCCAGTGTAGTGGAGTGCTTTGTGAGCGTGGGTGAGGAGCTTGAAGGTGATCCTCTATTTGACAAGGAGTCAGTGCAGGCCCTTCACGTGGGCAGTGATGTGGCTGTGGCGGGGGATGTCGAGGATGAGGCGTGTGGAGGCGTTTTGTATGTGTTGGATTCTTTTCTGGAGTTTGGTCGTATTTCCTGCATAGAGGGCGTTGCCGTAGTCCATCGTGCTGGTGACAAGGGCCTGGGTGACCATCCTTCTGGTT
The DNA here is from genome assembly GCF_964263255.1 of Lissotriton vulgaris. Taxonomy (NCBI): domain Eukaryota; kingdom Metazoa; phylum Chordata; class Amphibia; order Caudata; family Salamandridae; genus Lissotriton; species Lissotriton vulgaris. The sequence continues at coordinate 246,503,426 of NC_141685.1, forward strand.
TCGGAGGGGATCCATTGGTAGATTTTGCGAAGCATACGGCGGGTGTTAAAGCAGGAGGAGGAGACAGCGTTGACTTGTTGGGTCATTGACAGAGAAGAGTCCAGGATGAACCCCATGTTGCATGCGTGGTCGGTGGATATTGGCGCGGTTCACAGTGAGGCCGGTCACCAGGAGTCGTCCCAGGTGGGAGGGGCGGAGCTGAGGATGAGGACCTCCGTCTTGTCTGAGTTCAGTTTCAGGCGGCTGCTCTTCATCCATTCGGAGACAGCCTTCATCCCTGCGTGGAAGTTGGTTTTGGCGGTGGCAGGGTCTTTGGTGAGGGAGAGGATCAGCTGGGTGTCGTCGGTGTATGAGACAATGTTGAGCTCGTGTGATCGGACGATGTTTGCGAGCGGTGTCATGTAGATGTTGAAGAGGGTCGGGCTGAGGGATGATCCTTGGGGTACACCGCAGGTGATTTTGGTGGCTTTGGAATAATTCAACCCATTTCATGACCCTCAAGGCCGCTTGGCATTCACATGAGCTCAACTTTGTAAATATGTATTCTTTACCTGTATTAACCTAATTTTGCCACCTTTATTTTGTTTTAATTATCCTGATTGTATGTGTAACTTGTTAGTGTGTAACTCTACTTACGCAACTTACTTGGTTCTATTTTAAAGCGCTCTGACAACTTTGGGTAAAGTCAGTGCTATGTAAAACTGCAATAAATAAATAGACACATGAAACTGATTTGGAAATGAATGGTTCCTGCTCTCAGAGTCGCAACGTCTGTGATCGGACACAACCCCAGGGGGCGGCCACGAGAAGAGGCTGTACAGCAGCATGTGTATGCAGGAGGTGGAACACATTCACTCAGACCCCGGACTGCAGCAGCAACTTCTGAGGCCTAAACCGGGCAGGCAGTAAATTGAAAATAAGACTCTTGCTGTGAACCTGCCCGTCAGCCACCAGCCAAACCCAAAACCGAAGGCAGACGAGTTCAGGTACAATTAGGGTGTCAGGCAATCTGAGTGATAATATTTTATATTTATTAAAAACAGTGCAGACATGACTCGGGCCAGTAGCACTGACTGCACACAGTGTATCTGCTGCGCACAAGAAGACTCACACAGCAGCATCCAGTGGCAGGCTTTACGTGCCGCAGGCCGTCTCTGGGGCTCACAATGCACCTGGCATCTCTTCTGAGCTGCAGCCCTGGGGACGGCTGCCCCTCATTCAGCAAAGCACTGGGGACGCGCGCTGCTGTAATCAAATGCAGCTCAGACAGTCAATGCCACCCTGCTTCACCCCTCACAGCATGCAGGTGATCACAGCGCTCAAAGTGCGTGATTAATGCATTTTAATGTGGTAATGCAGATCACATAAAATGCGTAAGTCTAACGCCTGATGCGTGGTACTTTGCAGGACTGGTAGTGCAGGATGGAAGTTCTGTGCCGAGCTGCAGAGGCAGGCTGTGTGGTTGAGTGTGGGCAGCCTCATGCGGCCTGTGCTGGGTTCTGGCATTGCCATCACCCGCAGGACCCCTCCTCGCCCAGGGCTCAGCTGAATTCAGCCAATGGGAGCGGCTGGTTTGGGTGAGGCAGCAAGCACTGCAAAAGGGCCTTATATGAAGTGAAACAATAAAGTTGAGCTTAAACAGGCCTCAAGGGAGATGTTGGACTGCAAGCTGCTCAAGGGTGCCAGCCAGCTGCCAGTAGCTCCTGAGGGCTGGTTGGAGATCCCTGAATTAAAGTATCTGAAGCGAGCACGAATCCCAGACCCCAAAAAAGCTGCAGTCTAAAACAGTTGTTTCTCTTGAGTGGTTAATAATTTTCAATTTTGTTAAACTGAATCCCTTGAATTTCCGATCTTGAGGAGAAATGAATAGAAAACAATGAAGCCACAATTGCACCTCTTCAATCTGAGATTGAAATGCTGCAAGTTCAACAGAGCAGCTCCGTGACACGTCACTCCCGCAGTAAAGGCTCTATCGAAACATGACAGTATTGTTTTTATTTCGCTACATTATTTCCACGCCTCCTTTGGTATACATATTTAGACCCCTCGTGGCTGTGACGTTGCTGCTTCCATTCCTCCAATGCACCAGCAGCACCAAGCCCCGCCCCCAACACGAAACACCGGAACCAGAGCAGGGCTCGGTCTCACGAGCTACTTACCATGCAATTTCCCAGAGTCCTCTGCGCGTCGCAGGGAAACGTTTGGCGCCGAAGAGCTGATCAAAATTGCAGAAATAACACTAAAACATTCATTATTTTCTAGCCGTAAGTCAACAGTGCTGTACTGATGCTTCAAACTGGTACATGGTTTCTTGCTCTTAGTGAAATAAGATACTTCGGCGAGGGCGCCTGTAATTCACAATATGTTCTTTAGCTTTGCGCAGTGGCAGTATCGTAGCCAATGAGGTTTAACCGAGGCGCGATTATTGCTTATTGAAAACTTTACCCAATACCCCGCTGTGGCGACTTGAAATATAGTCGACATTGCAATTTTTGACAGTCTCTAAGGAGACTGAACAAAACGGTGAAAAACAGAAGAGTAAATTAGTTGGATAGAATGCGGGCGATCGAGGATCAGAGCTGAAATGGAAGTGAAGGTGACTATAGAAATCATTATTGCTAACTAGCTATTCGCTGGCAGGTTGTCTACTCTTCGGTTCGACTCACCAGCACCTATGGCAAAGCTCTGCTTGTAAAAGGGCCACATTTACAAGGACAGGAAAAGCCATGCACGGTGGCTTTTTCTGTCCTTGTAAATATGGGGCAACCAGCCAAGCTAAGGTAACACAGGGCAACCTAAGGCATTGCAGGCCTTGATAAAGCGACACGGCAAACAGACTTACTAATGGGGTCAGTAAAACAACCCAAGAGAACCTACGCCAAGACTTGAAACAAAGCAACACATGGCAAACTAAGGCAACATACAAAAAAGCAGGGCACCCAAAGGGAAACAAACAGAAAATAAATCAAAGTAATATATGCCTCACATTTCAGCACAAAAAGCAAGACAATTCCAAACAGGCTAAGACACAAGGCAATCTAACGCAACACAGGAAAACTGCCTTAACATGAGGTACCCTGAGGAAATTAAAAGCAAACCATGCAATACAAAGTAGGAAAAAGGCTCTTTACAGGATTAATTATAATATGATGCCAATGGGGAAAAAATCCGCTCGTCACAAGGAAAAGGCACCAAATAAAAGGCAAGAATTGTAGGCATTGCCTCAATCAAACATTTTTTTTTCAAAGTAATAATCTATACCGTGATGTTACCCACTTCTGCTAAGCGGAACTCAACAATTTTCAAAATAATTTGAGTTTTAAAGTGTTAAACATTGGTCTGTTCAGTACCTCCAATAACAGTATTACCCATCTTAGTGGGGCAACTGTTTTGAACTCAGGAGGAGGGGAGGGAAGGCTTGGACAAACCTGCCCCGCTGCACAATGTTGACATGTAGTTTACACAAAGACCGCTGCAGCAGGCGCTCCCCCGACTGAGCTACCCTGCAGGCTCTCGTGAGTTCGAAGCGCTTTAGTAACATAGCACCTACACAAATGCTTGTTTCAAGAGCATGCAGGAATAGTTCCACTTCATGAAATTGACTAATTTCCATGCCTTTTCTTGTCTAATGCCTGTTTTATTCAGAACTAAGTCTGAGGATAACACGAACAGAGATGGATGCCGTTCAGATGGAGAAATATTCCTATGTTTGCGCCAAATCACTTGGTCACTTTTCGAGCACGTAAATTACGTACTCGTGTGCCTTTGAGAACTGGGCCCCAAATATTGGTGTAAAATGGGAGCATTAAGGGAGTATTCATATAAAGCTCGTGCAAACAGTAAGGAGTGTGTCTCTTTGCTATTGTACTAATAGGACATTGGGTGTTTGGGCTCGTTCACAAAGACATGCAAGAGTACATAAAAGACCACCCCTGGGCAACTACTTCACGTACTGAAATGCGTTTGTGACTCAGCACCACTGTCTTTTGTTAACTCAGGGGCATATTATCAAGGGATTTATCTCTGCTTTTTTGGCTTTAAAAGCCAAGAAAGCAAAGATAAAATTATCTCCCTATCAGCAACAGGGCGATAACACATAAATTCGCATGTTAGCACCCTTTTTCTCTACGCTTCCCCTTGCATCCCTAATGAGATGCAAAGGGGGCGCTCCAGAGAAAAATAATAGGAGAAATGTTGTTAAGCGACATTTCTCCTATTATCAAGGATTTCGCTAACCCTGTTAGTGATAAAAAAAGCAGCGCTAACCGCGGTTAGCACTGCTTTTTTTACACCTGGGGCCTTATTTATGAAAAGTGACGCATCGCCGCGTGAAAACAGCGATGCGTCACTTTTCACTGTGCACTCCTTGCGACACCAATGATGCGTCATATTTAATGTATGACGCATCATGTCGCAAGGAGTTACAGATACGTCAGTATTCCTGACGTATCTGTAAGCGCAAAAGTGACGCATTGCGGGAGTGTGTCACAAAAGTGACGCAACTCCAGCAATGCGTCCTTTCACATGGGGAAAGCCCCATGTGAAAGGGCTTGCGTCAGTATTACGCCTGCTGTGAGGCAGGCGCAAGATTTTGACGCAACAGCGTCCTAAAAGTGACGCAGTGAAATCTCATAGATTTCACTGCGTCACTATTACGAGGCTTTTTGCGGGTGAACGCCCCCTCTGCATACATTATACCTGACGCAGGTATAATGTGGCGCAGGGGTTTAAAAAGTGACGCATCTACCTAGATGCGTCACTTTTTAAATATGGTGCAACAAGGCGCATGTTTTACGCTGCCGATGCGTCACAAAAAGTGACGCATCTGCAGCGCAAAACTGACGCAAGGCCTCATAAATGAGGCCCCTGGTATTTTCCTGACTTAGCCATGATATCCTATGGAAGGTGGATATCATGGCTAAATTTGTGAGCCCCTATCATCAAGCTAACTCCAAACTTCAAGAGATTATCATTGGTTTTTCAGCGATAATCTCTCAATTGGCAGTTAGAGCGAGGATTTTTATCACTATTGAGATAAACCTTGCTAATAGCAAGTTATCTCTGCGATAATTTCCGGCGATGCTTAGCGTTAAAAAATGTGTTGCTAAGCATCGTTAGCGGTAAATATCGCTAAACGTTGGTAATATGCCCCTCAGTCCCTAGAAAGAGGAACGGATTGGCACAAAAACTGAAAAATGCAGTTGGTGTTCAAATTAAATGGCTAATACAGGAAGGCAGTGGTCACTGAATCATGCCACCAGCACATCACCTTTCCAGTATTCTCTATGAGTTAGTTTTTTTCAAATGAACAGTCGCATAGCAACGAAAGAGAAGCCTACGACTGGAAAACAGTAGTGGCTGTTTTACCTGAAACCATCTCACACAAGTCACTTGAACTGGGTCAGAAGGGCCGAACGAAGGCTGAGAGCTTCAGCTCCCATTTCCGGGCTTTTAAAGCTTGGAGACGACAGCAGCATCCCGTCATACACAAACCTCTTCTCCCCCCTTATCAGGAGCTGCCAACCCGGCGCTCCAGTGCTATCAGGAACGCGCACTCACCCAACAAAAATACCACTAGCATCTGAACCAAGGAAGAGCGAACTCCTGTCTTGTTTAACGTGGACCCTGGTCTCCCTGCACACAAAAAGCACATGCAATTTCACAGCATCCCTTCAAAACCCAGCCTCACGCTCCTTCCAGTTGCATAGGGGACAATGTTAACAGCAGAAATACAGGGTCGGTTTTATGGATAAAATAGATACATAAACACAAAGGCACTCACCTAAGGGAAAAAAAGTATCTAGATCTTGAATCTATAGGAGCGCTCAGAAAATAAAAATTAAAACATGTGTCGCTTTCTCAGTCCCACACACAAAAAAAGAAGTACACAAAATCCTAAAGTAAATTGAGAGATATACTGCTGCTTTTAGACTACAAAGGCAGAAGCAGTGGCCTACTGGACTATCAGAGAAGCAGAGGCTGTGAGGAGGCTTCAGCCGAGGCCTAACGGGGCTCAGTCGCCCGAGGAGGGTGGCAGTGCACGGTGCGGGGAGCCCTCTCTTTGTTTGCAGGGCTCTCCCTCAGCTCTGAACAATGGCTGCTCACAGCTCTCTTCCTGTGGCTGCCTCACATGTTCGGGCGGGCGGCTGCTACTGTTCTGTGCAGGCTCTCTGTGGGGGAACGGAGGCCTCCCATACACACACACTGTCTCAGGGAAGGGGGAGAAAAAAAAGAAGCCACCTTCCCGAGCAAGCCTGCCCCCCCTCCTCCCTCACCGAGCCGACAGAAGGAGGAGGAGGGGAGAGAGCAAAGGGAAAAAGGGAGGGGACTGAAGCCGCATAGGGCCACGGGGGAAAACACAAAAGGCAGAGGGAGGGACTCCCTCGCCTCCCTTCAGTTGTTGGGCTTTACAAACAAGCTGCCTGCCACCGCATCCTAGATGAAGAACGGCAAGGAGGTGGGGGGGGATGCAAACAGCGGTGACGCCACCCCTCCCCCCCCGAAAATGACGGGCATTTCTCCGAGCCATTTGTGAATGACCTCGGAGAAACATGGTGGTGTGGAGCGCTCCTCTCGTGCCTTACGATCTCGGAAGGCAAAAGAGTAGCGCTCCACACCACCATGTTTCTCCGAGGTCATTTACAAATGGCTTGGTGAAACGCCCATAATTTTTTAGATTGAGGGGCGTGTTTAGGTCAGACTGGGACCTCGGCGAGCGGGAGGGTGTAACGCCCACCACTAGAAAGGGGCGGGGCTTAAAAAAGATAGAAAAACGCCCCCGAATCTGCTCAAGCCGGGGCTAGAACCGAGTGACGCCCCTCTTCTCCAATGGCTGGCCAGCATTTACGAGGCCAGCCAATGGAGAAGAGGGGCGGGTTCAAGCCCCCATACTACACAACATTAAATCTTCGGCTCCGCCCAATGCTTCGCAGTGCGACGGTAGCCTCGACTTAAAAACTGAAGAGCGACAGCTGCTGTGCTTGGAGTCTGAGGAAAGTATTTTTCTAGTACGTTCGTAATGAGGCTTAAAAGAAAGGGAATCAGATGGAAATAGTTTTTTTGGCACCATTGGAAATAGTTTGTGTTATTATTAACACACTGCCAGTACACACCCGGGTGGGTGGCAGTGGCCATTACAACTTACTGGTGTTGAGTGTTGCAGCACTGCAGCCAGTGTGACAGGCGTCAGTGACTCTGCAAGGCAGCAGGCTTACGCCGGGAGCCACCCCCACCCGCAATCATTTGGGTTTGCCGCTCACTTTTAGTCCTGGCTGCCAGGTGTCCTCACTGCATTCTGTCTGTCCGGTGGCCGCTGTAACTGATCGCTGTCATGGTCAGTCATGACTCCGTGACAACTCTCTCCCTGGCCCTAGGCTCGGTAATAGGAATTCGCCGGCCATAATAGGATGATAATATTGCAGCGGTGCAGGCGGCACGGTGTGAGCAGCAGACAGCACTGTAAGCTGAGCGCCAAGATTGCGGCAGGTGCTACAGCCTGCAAACCAGTAGCCTGCCGCCTTTCTCATGAACCCCCCGCTCTGGCAGTCTTTGGACACTACCTCGTGACTTCAGGCTCGGCTGTGTGACTCTCAGAGCTGCGCGGCTGGAAATAATAGATACATTGTAGTGAGCCAGCCAGTCCCGTAGCTTAGCTATGCAGCTAGCTTCCCAAGCGTGCGAGAGCAGCGCGCACAGGCCATGGGCGGCGCGCTATCAGCTGCCACACACTCAGTTTGCAGCGCTTAAGTGACAGCTGAGACACATGCATAAGCGTGACAATGCATTTCAGTGTAATGAAATGCACTGAAATACGTTAGTCTAACGCCTGATGCGTGGTACTTGGCAGGACTGTATGAATGATTTTCGCAACAACAACAATTTTTAACAAATTTGCACAGATCTTGGTTCAAATATTTTGTCGTAGCTAAAACCAGTAGGTTCTGCCATCGTTTGTCCATTTGAGAATTACCAAAGGACTATTCCTTCGCATTCTGGAACTTTTTTTTTTTTTTCCACACATCACTGCCAGTCCTATAATATTAGGCAAAAACATGCGCTGGATCTGCCCCTTAAGGATTGACCTGTGATACTTGAAAACGCTGAATAAGCAGAGCTCACAGCAGGAATAGTATTTCAGAAGGGACTGCAAAATTCCAAAGCGAGTACGGTTTCCACCTGACTGGTTTTCTACTGGCACCACAGGTATTTTGATTTCCCCGCTGGTACAAAAATAAGCAAAATCACCTAAAGCCAATATTTGTAGCCTTTATCTGTAGATACTTTAAATACCAAAGATAAATAGAAAGCACTGTTAAATGTGTTCTTTAGTTGTTACAATTACCCATTGCTAATAATTAACCCCTTGCCCGCGGCCGGAATTCCGCTTCTGTGCAGCACATTCCGATTGCGGGCGTGGTCATGACGGCTGGGAGCCGTCATCAGCACACGAGCACTATGTGCCATGACGGCTCCCAGCCGTCATCAGCATGGAAGGGGTTAAAGTAAACAAAAACAGAACAGTCATGTTACAAATTAATACATACAGTATTGCTTATAGTCCTATTTAGAATCACGTCCAGGCCTTTACAGACCCCTCAAACAGCAACAAATGAACAGTATTTTTCTCTTGGAAAGGTGGCAACCCTAGATACGAGTGACATCTGCTGCAGTCTTCTCTATTGATTTTTAACTGTGTGACACTTGGTAAAAGGCTGGACTGTTGCTGTCTCCTGTGTGAAGCAAGGGGGCATCTTGTTATTGGAAAAGCAAGTTTAATTAATTGAAACATAAATTATTTGTATTTATTTATTTATATAGTTCCCTTGGTCACAACACCACCACCAGCCAGTCCCAAGAAGACAGAGAGCCCGATTCACAGAATTAACTGAAGACAAAATCCTAAACTTACTACTTTTGGTATTCACAGAAGTTAGGATTTTGTCTTGAAACAGACTTAAGACAGACTTAAGTTAGGATTCTGTCTTAAGTCTGTCTTAAGACAAAGTCCTAACTTCTGTGAATACCAAAAGTAGTACGTTTAGGATTTTGTCTTAAGTTAGTTCAGTGAATCGGGCCCCGAGATCGCAAAGGAACTTGGGGCAAGTCTGGACCACCATACAGAACCAACAAGCCCACCCGTGGGACCAACTGCGGCAGAATGACTTCGCCTGGAACAGACCATGGGGAAAGAGCACCGAAAGGACCTCCATCACCCCCGGAACACTAGAAGGAGCCAGATCGGATGCCAGAAGCTGATGCTGACGAAGGAATTACACACCAGGGACCGCATCAAAGGCAAGAAGGCAGAAGAAGAAGGGAAAGAAAGGGAAGAAGGACAAACTGAAAGAGGACTGCAATGAAGGGGAAGACGAAACCCCAGAAGAATGGAGCATGATCAGATCCCAGACCCGGAAGGACAAGTGCAAGAAGGAGAAGGAAGAAAAGAGACGCACCAGAACAAGCAGGACCAAACCCACCTACAACAGAAAATTCAGAACAACCGTAAGACAGGAAGAAAGAGGAAGATGGTGGGAGAGGTTAAAGAGCCAGCAGGAAGATGACAAGACAAAGGAAGGAGGGATTCTAAAACCGGACAAATCTTATTCATTCTCATGCTGAGCAACCACAATACTACTACACCATCGACTGGACACCAAAAACAATGTAGAAGACTTGGGGCACCCCAGAGTAACTGGACCAACATTCCAGAAAGAGCTGCAGAGACTGCACCGGGAGATTGACAAAATCATCGATGTGAAACCCCCAAAGGATGAAGGAAACAAGTGGACAGGTGTCCCAGAAACCGTAACAGAAGTCTTCATTGAGCCTATTGAAGAGGGCGACACAGGAAACGTGCCAGGCGGCTCAACCCTCCCAGTAAAGTAGTTAAGCCCTCCCCAAATAGTGGTTTCAAACCCAGAAATTGATAGTAAGTGTGAGACAATGGCTCTATCATTTTTCACCTTGAACATCAGAAGCGTGTTGGATCAGTTTAAAATTGTGAAGGGGTGAGCAACCCAATATACCCTTGCAGGCTTGGGCAATTGACACGTTTATGAAAAAGAGGCAAGCAAGGGATTTTGCTAAGAAATCTAAGTTACAGCACGAAAGGGATTACTGATAAGGTACCCACGCTACTATAAGTTAGTGGCTGAATACAGTTTCACACATCTACAGTGTTACCACACTAACACATTAAAGAGGTGAAAGAGAAACAATAATAACAATAACCAGGTTTTTTGTATCAAAAAGATTATTATTTTCTATGTTGCAGAGAGGTTAAGTCAACAGTACAAGTAGGGTACAAAAAAATGCATTTGGGATATAAAAGGGAGCGTCTTATATGTTCCTAATATATATCTCAAAAGAAGTCTACACAACTAGAAAATAACACAATGATTTCAAATCAGAAATAAATGAAAATCAAAAGTGAATGATTAATAACAAGCAGAGTTAGACTCAGTAGTCGACGTTTCAGTCTTTTGGGGATGATTTCATAAGACCATCATCAGGACTTGAGTTTAGAGCATTAAAGTTGATGACCCTAGGAAAAAGCTGTGAAGAAATAATATTGCATTACAACCTGGTTTTGTTTAGAAAAGTTAATCAAGAACATTTCTATTCTTAAGGCAGACAAAAAACAATTTTAATAATCAAATGCATTAAAACAACGTATTAAGTCGGTGTGGCGACTATGTCTAAAATCAATAGTAACAAGTAAATAACATGTTGCAAGAGCTATTTGCTTACATAATGTTTCTGAAACAGACACTTCCCAAAGGGGTCAGTGGTGCTGCTCGAAGAAAATTGGCAATACTCTTTGGAGAACTTAAACAGGGGCGTCCAAAGTAAAGATGCTGAAAAAGCAAGGGTAACAGATTCACGATATTGAAAAAATGAATATCTAGAGGACAGTGAATCATATTGGTACTTAAAGTTACCTTGTGCATAGGAATCAAATCAACAGCACAGAGAGTCCAGCAATCAATTGAAGATAGTTGATGAGTATTCAAACTCTGTGGATAAGAAATGTTGTTCTAATTAATTGGCCTGATATAAATGCTTGATACAGGCATATAATCGTATTAGTCGATTGAGTTGGACAGTGTATTAAATTAATTAATAGCCAAACATTTAGGAGGAAAAAATTGTGTACTGACTCACGGTGTTACGACAACATAATGCAGCAACCTATGTTGCAGAGCTGCTTCAAAATGTAGTAAATCTGCTGCTTGTGTAGAGGTATTGGGGTGATAAAGTGTAACTTAAAAGGGCATATTTACCAAATTTTCATGCAATGCAGCAGCCAAATTTGCTGTGCCATGCAAGGGGAACAACACAGTGCGGAGCAATATTTACTAAGACTGGCCTGCTGGTGCTCTAAAAGGATGCTGTGCGTGAAGCAAAGCTTGCAGAGGCCAATGTGCACTGTCAAGCATAGGACTTATACTGTATGCATACTCTTCCGGTACAAATGTTTATGTCTGGACAATCCTAGAAGAATCCCAAGCTGTGGATGTGTGCCGTGAAGTTTAGCTCGCATGCGATGTGTGGTTTTCATGGAGAAATGAAAGCATTTCTTCTTGTTATTGCCCACTTTAAGGCGGTGTTCTTTTTGGATGCAAAGCCTTGTCTGGCTAGAATGGGCTGTGCATCAAAACACAAGGGGGGATATTCTCAAGAACGTGTGATAATTATCGCAAAATTATCTTAACGCAACTTTTCACATCACGGGAAAATAACGCTGTGTTAACGTTTCTCAACACGGCGGTACCATGCAATAGTCTCACGATAACACATCAAATGAGCACGTTAAAATTAATGCGACACCTAGAAAATGCGAAACACGAACGTGAAAAAAGCTGCGATGTCCCAAACCGCGATACAAAAATCTGCGATAACCAGCGACAGCCCTGCAATTCCCACGCGTCATGTGGGAAAATGCACCATAAAAGCAGAGAAAAAAACTGTGAGATGACAATATACGAGTACAACCTCACATCCGTGATGCAGTATTAATGCCCACTGTCCCACATCAAATAGGCATCTCCTCACAAACAGTCACAATGTACATTGTCATGCAGTCTGTATGTAAACTTCGCCAATGCCTAAACATACATGGAACACACTGTGAAAATGCATCTCCTCTTTATATTGAGGAGGGACAATCAAGACTGCACTGGGGACGCGCGCTGCTGTAATCAAATGCAGCTCAGACAGTCAATGCCACCCTGCTTCACCCCTCACAGCATGCAGGTGATCACAGCGCTCAAAGTGCGTGATTAATGCATTTTAATGTGGTAATGCAGATCACATAAAATGCGTAAGTCTAACGCCTGATGCGTGGTACTTTGCAGGACTGGTAGTGCAGGATGGAAGTTCTGTGCCGAGCTGCAGAGGCAGGCAGTGTGGTTGACTGTGGGCAGCCTAATGCGGCCTGTGCTGGGTTCTGGCATTGCCATCACCCGCAGGACCCCTCCTCGCCCAGGGCACAGCTGAATTTAGTCAATCGGAGCAGCTGGATTGGGTGGGGGCAACAAGCAATGCAAAAGGGCCTTATATGAAGTGAAACAATAAAGTTGAGCTTAAACAGGCCTCAAGGGAGATGTTGGACTGCAAGGTGCTCAAGGGTGCCAGCCAGCTGCCAGTAGCTCCTGAGGGCTGATTGGAGATCCCTGAATTAAAGTATCTGAAGCGAGCACGAATCCCAGACCCCAAAAAAGCTGCAGTCCAAACCAGTTGTTTCTCTTGAGTGGTTAATAATTTTCAATTTTGTTAAAATGAATCCCTTGAATTTCCGATCTTGAGGAGAAATGAATAGAAAACAATGAAGCCACAATTGCACCTCTTCAATCTGAGATTGAAATGCTGCAAGTTCAACAGAGCAGCTCCGTGACACGTCACTCCCGCAGGAAAGGCTCTATCGAAACATGACAGTATTGTTTTTATTTCGCTACATTATTTCCACGCCTCCTTTGGTATACATATTTAGACCCCTCGTGGCTGTGACGTTGCTGCTTCCATTCCTCCAATGCACCAGCAGCACCAAGCCCCGCCCCCAACACGGAACACCGGAACCAGAGCAGGGCTCGGTCTCACCAGCTACTTACCATGTAATTTCCCAGAGTCCTCTGCGCGTCGCAGGGAAACGTTTGGCGCCGAAGAGCTGATCAAAATTGCAGAAATAACACTAAAACATTCATTATTTTCTAGCCGTAAGTCAACAGTGCTGTACTGATGCTTCAAACTGGTACATGGTTTCTTGCTCTTAGTGACATAAGATACTTCGGTGGGGGCGCCTGTAATTCACAGTATGATCTTTAGCTTTGCGCAGTGGCAGTATCGTAGCCAATGAGGTTTAACCGAGGCGCGATTATTGCTTATTGAAAACTTTACCCAATACCCCGCTGTGGCGACTTGAAATATAGTCGACATTGCAATTTTTGACACTCTCTAAGGAGACTGAACAAAACGGTGAAAAACAGAGGAGTAATTTAGTTGGATAGAATGCGGGCGATCGAGGATCAGGGATGAAATGGAAGTGAAGGTGACTATAGAAATCATTATTGCTAATTAGCTATTCGCTGGCAGGTTGTCTACTCTTCGGTTCGACTCACCAGCACCTATGGCAAAGCTCTGCTTGTAAAACGGCCACATTTACAAGGACAGGAAAAGCCATGCAGGGTGGCTTTTTCTGTCCTTGTAAATATGGGGCAACAAGCCAAGCTAAGGTAACACAGGGCAACCTAAGGCATTGCAGGCCTTGATAAAGCGACACGGCAAACAGACAACTAATGGGGTCAGTAAAACAACCCAAGAGAACCTACGACAAGACTTGAAACAAAGCAACACATGGCAAACTAAGGCAACATACAAAAAAGCAGGGCACCCAAAGGGAAACAAACAGAAAATAAATCAAAGTAATATATGCCTCACATTTCAGCACAAAAAGCAAGACAATTCCAAACAGGCTAAGACACAAGGCAATCTAACGCAACACAGGAAAACTGCCTTAACATGAGGTACCCTGAGGAAATTAAAAGCAAACCATGCAATACAAAGTAGGAAAAAGGCTCTTTACAGGATTAATTATAATATGATGCCAATGGGGAAAAAATCCGCTCGTCACAAGGAAAAGGCAACAAATAAAAGGCAAGAATTGTAGGCATTGCCTCAATCAAACACTTTTTTTCAAAGTAATAATCTATACCGTGATGTTTCCCACTTCTGCTAAGCGGAACTCAACAATTTTCTAAATAATTTGAGTTTTAAAGTGTTAAACATTGGTCTGTTCAGTACCTCCAATAACAGTATTACCCATCTTAGTGGGGCAACCGTTTTGAACTCAGGAGGAGGGGAGGGAAGGCTTGGACAAACCTGCCCCGCTGCACAATGTTGACATGTAGTTTACACAAAGACCGCTGCAGCAGGCGCTCCCCCGACTGAGCTACCCTGCAGGCTCTCGTGAGTTCGAAGCGCTTTAGTAACATAGCACCTACACAAATGCTTGTTTCAAGAGCATGCAGGAATAGTTCCACTTCATGAAATTGACTAATTTCCATGCCTTTTCTTGTCTAATGCCTGTTTTATTCAGAACTAAGTCTGAGGATAACACGAACAGCGATGGATGCCATTCAGATGCAGAAATATTCCTATGTTTGGACCTAATCACTTGGTCACTTTTCGAGCACGTAAATTACGTACTCGTGTGCCTTTGAGAACTGGGCCCCAAATATTGGTGTAAAATGGGAGCATTAAGGGAGTATTCATATAAAGCTCGTGCAAACAGTAAGGAGTGTGTCTCTTTGCTATTGTACTAATAGGACATTGGGTGTTTGGGCTCGTTCACGAAGACATGCAAGAGTACATAAAAGACCACCCCTGGGCAACTACTTCACGTACTGAAATGCGTTTGTGACTCAGCACCACTGTCTTTTGTTAACTCAGGGGCATATTATCAAGGGATTTATCTCTGCTTTTTTGGCTTTAAAAGCCAAGAAAGCAAAGATAAAATTATCTCCCTATCAGCAACAGGGCGATAACACACAAATTCGCATGTTAGCACCCTTTTTCTCTACGCTTCCCCTTGCATCCCTAATGAGATGCAAAGGGGGCGCTCCCGAGAAAAATAATAGGAGAAATGTTGTTAAGCGACATTTCTCCTATTATCAAGGATTTCGCTAACCCTGTTAGTGATAAAAAAAAGCAGCGCTAACCGCGGTTAGCACTGCTTTTTTTACACCTGGGGCCTTATTTATGAAAAGTGACGCATCGCCGCGTGAAAACAGCGATGCGTCACTTTTCACTGTGCACTCCTTGCGACACCAATGATGCGTCATATTTAATGTATGACGCATCATGTCGCAAGGAGTTACAGATACGTCAGTATTCCTGACGTATCTGTAAGCGCATAAGTGACGCATTGCGGGAGTGTGTCACAAAAGTGACGCAACTCCAGCAATGCGTCCTTTCACATGGGGAAAGCCCCATGCGAAAGGGCTTGCGTCAGTATCACGCCTGCTGTGAGGCAGGCACAAGATTTTGACGCAACAGCGTCCTAAAAGTGACGCAGTTAAATCTCATAGATTTCACTGCGTCACTATTACGAGGCTTTTTGCGGGTGAACGCCCCCTCTGCATACATTATACCTGACGCAGGTATAATGTGGCGCAGGGGTTTAAAAAGTGACGCATCTACCTAGATGCGTCACTTTTTAAATATGGTGCAACAAGGCGCATGTTTTACGCTGCCGATGCGTCACAAAAAGTGACGCATCTGCAGCGCAAAACTGACGCAAGGCCTCATAAATGAGGCCCCTGGTATTTTCCTGACTTAGCCATGATATCCTATGGAAGGTGGATATCATGGCTAAATTTGTGAGCCCCTATCTTCAAGCTAACTCCAAACTTCAAGAGATTATCATTGGTTTTTCAGCGATAATCTCTCAATTGGCAGTTAGAGCGAGGATTTTTATCACTATTGAGATAAACCTTGCTAATAGCAAGTTATCTCTGCGATAATTTCCGGCGATGCTTAGCGTTAAAAAATGTGTTGCTAAGCATCGTTAGCGGTAAATATCGCTAAACGTTGGTAATATGCCCCTCAGTCCCTAGAAAGAGGAACGGATTGGCACAAAAACTGAAAAATGCAGTTGGTGTTCAAATTAAATGGCCACTACA
The DNA here is from genome assembly GCF_964263255.1 of Lissotriton vulgaris. Classification (NCBI taxonomy): domain Eukaryota; kingdom Metazoa; phylum Chordata; class Amphibia; order Caudata; family Salamandridae; genus Lissotriton; species Lissotriton vulgaris. The sequence goes on from NC_141685.1 coordinate 246,519,604, forward strand.
GGAAGGCAGTGGTCACTGAATCATGCCACCAGCACATCACCTTTCCAGTATTCTCTATGAGTTCGTTTTTTTCAAATGAACAGTCGCATAGCAACGAAAGAGAAGCCTACGACTGGAAAACAGTAGTGGCTGTTTTACCTGAAACCATCTCACACAAGTCACTTGAACTGGGTCAGAAGGGCCGAACGAAGGCTGAGAGCTTCAGCTCCCATTTCCGGGCTTTTAAAGCTTGGAGACGACAGCAGCATCCCGTCATACACAAACCTCTTCTCCCCCCTTATCAGGAGCTGCCAACCCGGCGCTCCAGTGCTATCAGGAACGCGCACTCACCCAACAAAAATACCACTAGCATCTGAACCAAGGAAGAGCGAACTCCTGTCTTGTTTAACGTGGACTCTGGTCTCCCTGCACACAAAAAGCACATGCAATTTCACAGCATCCCTTCAAAACCCAGCCTCACGCTCCTTCCAGTTGCATAGGGGACAATGTTAACAGCAGAAATACAGGGTCGGTTTTATGGATAAAATAGATACATAAACACAAAGGCACTCACCTAAGGGAAAAAAAGTATCTAGATCTTGAATCTATAGGAGCGCTCAGAAAATAAAAATTAAAACATGTCTCGCTTTCTCAGTCCCACACACAAAAAAAGAAGTACACAAAATCCTAAAGTAAATTGAGAGATATACTGCTGCTTTTAGACTACAAAGGCAGAAGCAGTGGCCTACTGGACTATCAGAGAAGCAGAGGCTGTGAGGAGGCTTCAGCCAAGGCCTAGCGGGGCTCAGTCGCCCGAGGAGGGTGGCAGTGCACGGTGCGGGGAGCCCTCTCTTTGTTTGCAGGGCTCTCCCTCAGCTCTGAACAATGGCTGCTCACAGCTCTCTTCCTGTGGCTGCCTCACATGTTCGGGCGGGCGGCTGCTACTGTTCTGTGCAGGCTCTCTGTGGGGGAACGGAGGCCTCCCATACACACACACTGTCTCAGGGAAGGGGGAGAAAAAAAAGAAGCCACCTTCCCGAGCAAGCCTGCCCCCCCTCCTCCCTCACCGAGCCGACAGAAGGAGGAGGAGGGGAGAGAGCAAAGGGAAAAAGGGAGGGGACTGAAGCCGCATAGGGCCACGGGGAAAACACAAAAGGCAGAGGGAGGGACTCCCTCGCCTCCCTTCAGTTGTTGGGCTTTACAAACAAGCTGCCTGCCATCGCATCCTAGATGAAGAACGGCAAGGAGGTGGGGGGGGATGCAAACAGCGGTGACGCCACCCCTCGCCCCCCCCGAAAATGACGGGCGTTTCTCCGAGCCATTTGAACCGAGTGACGCCCCTCTTCTCCAATGGCTGGCCAGCATTTACGAGGCCAGCCAATGGAGAAGAGGGGCGGGTTCAAGCCCCCATACTACACAACATTAAATCTTCGGCTCCGCCCAATGCTTCGCAGTGCGACGGTAGCCTCGACTTAAAAACTGAAGAGCGACAGCTGCTGTGCTTGGAGTCTGAGGAAAGTATTTTTCTAGTACGTTCGTAATGAGGCTTAAAAGAAAGGGAATCAGATGGAAATAGTTTTTTTGGCACCATTGGAAATAGTTTGTGTTATTATTAACACACTGCCAGTACACACCCGGGTGGGTGGCAGTGGCCATTACAACTTACTGGTGTTGAGTGTTGCAGCACTGCAGCCAGTGTGACAGGCGTCAGTGACTCTGCAAGGCAGCAGGCTTACGCCGGGAGCCACCCCCACCCGCAATCATTTGGGTTTGCCGCTCACTTTTAGTCCTGGCTGCCAGGTGTCCTCACTGCATTCTGTCTGTCCGGTGGCCGCTGTAACTGATCGCAGTCATGGTCAGTCATGACTCCGTGACGACTCTCTCCCTGGCCCTGGGCTCGGTAATAGGAATTCGCCGGCCATAATAGGATGATAATATTGCAGCGGGGCAGGCGGCACGGTGTGAGCAGCAGACAGCACTGTAAGCTGAGCGCCAAGATTGCGGCAGGTGCTACAGCCTGCAAACCAGTAGCCTGCCGCCTTTCTCATGAACCCCCCGCTCTGGCAGCCTTTGGACACTACCTCGTGACTTCAGGCTCGGCTGTGTGACTCTCAGAGCTGCGCGGCTGGAAATAATAGATACATTGTAGTGAGCCAGCCAGTCCCGTAGCTTAGCTATGCAGCTAGCTTCCCAAGCGTGCGAGAGCAGCGCGCACAGGCCATGGGCGGCGCGCTATCAGCTGCCACACACTCAGTTTGCAGCGCTTTAGTGACAGCTGAGACACATGCATAAGTGCGACAATGCATTTCATTGTAATGAAATGCACTGAAATACGTTAGTCTAACGCCTGATGCGTGGTACTTGGCAGGACTGTATGAATGATTTTCGCAACAACAACAATTTTTAACAAATTTGCACAGATCTTGGTTCAAGTATTTTGTCGTAGCTAAAACCAGTAGGTTCTGCCATCGTTTGTCAATTTGAGAATTACCAAAGGACTATTCCTTCGCATTCTGGAACTTGTATTTTTTTTTCCACACATCACTGCCAGTCCTATAATATTAGGCAAAAACATGCGCTGGATCTGCCCCTTAAGGATTGACCTGTGATACTTGAAAACGCTGAATAAGCAGAGCTCACAGCAGGAATAGTATTTCAGAAGGGACTGCAAAATTCCAAAGCGAATACGGTTTCCACCTGACTGGTTTTCTACTGGCACCACAGGTATTTTGATGTCCCCGCTGGTACAAAAATAAGCAAAATCACCTAAAGCCAATATTTGTTAGCCTTTATCTGTAGATACTTTAAATACCAAAGATAAATAGAAAGCACTGTTAAATGTGTTCTTTAGTTGTTACAATTACCCATTGCTAATAATTAACCCCTTGCCCGCGGCTGGAATTCCGCTTCTGTGCAGCACATTCCGATTGCGGGCGTGGTCATGACGGCTGGGAGCCGTCATCAGCACATGAGCACTATGTGCCATGACGGCTCGGATCTGAACGGAGGGAGGCGGACTCTCTGGGTTCTTCCGGTGAGGAACAAGATGATCCATTCCAGCGCTTTTTCTCGAATTCCGATGTTGCTGAGGCGCTTCACTAGAGTTTGGTGGCAGGCGGTGTCGAATGCCGCAGAGAGGTCCAGAAGGATGAGGGCCGCTGTTTCCCCGTTTTCGATCAGGGTTCTGATGTCGTCGGTGACTGCGATCAGGGCGGTCTCGGTGCTGTGGTTGGCCCGAAACCTGGACTGCGAGGGGTCGAGGGATCCGTTCGTCTCGAGGAAGGCAGCCAGCTGTTTGTTGACGGTCTTCTCGATGACTTTTGCCGGAAAAGGAAGGAGCGAGATGGGACGGTAGTTCTTGAGGTCGCTGGGGTCCGCTGTTGGTTTCTTCAGGAGGGCGGTCAGCTCGCTGTGCTTCCAGCTCTCCGGGAAGGTGGCTGTGTGGAAGGAGGAGTTGATGGTGTCTCGGAGATGGGGTGCGATGGTGGCGTCGGCTTTGTTTTTTTTTTTTTAAACCTTTATTGACATTGAAACCAAATACAAGTATGGGCCTACAACCCCGGGGGCCGGCCGCTAAGCAGTTAGATTAACAGAGAGCAATTTTAATCACGTGCAGCACCTCGGGGAGCAGAATCTCCATGCTAGCGTACTCTTGGCCACTGAACAGCACAATCAGAAAAACAGGATATAAAAGGTTTTCATTTTATAATATAAGATGGAAGGATCAGGTGCCAAACAATTTCCCAGCAGCGAAAATGGCAGGCGTCTGCTTTGTTGAAGACGTGGTGTGGGCATGGGCCGGTTGGTGATCCGGAGTGGATGGAGTTCATCGTGCGGGTAGTGTCTTTGGTGCTGATCGAGGTCCAGTTGCAGAGGGTGGTGGTGGCGGGCGTTAGTTCGGTGGTAGGGTGCGTGGTCTGTGCGTCGAAGCTGTTGTGCATGTCGGCGATCTTGCGGTGGAAGAACGAGGCGAGTGAGTTGCAGAGGTCTTGCGAGGGAGTGATGTCGTTGTTTCCGGCGCTGGGGTTGGAGAACTCTTTGACAATGCTGAAGAGTTCCTTGCTGTCGTGGGTGTTGTTGTCCAGTCGTTCTTCTTGGTGGCGCGGATCAGCTGATGGTGTTTGCGGATGGCGTGCAGTAAGTTGTGCTGTCATGTCTGGTAGGTGGGCATGTTGTTTGGCATGTTGTATGTGAGTTTGTAACGTGTGCATTGCCAGAGTTGTGAGTTGCATGATTGTGGAGTTGGGATGTGTGGTGTGTTCATTTGGTACTTACTAATGAGCAATGCATTTCCGTAGCTGCCAGCCTCAAAGGGCTGGTTGATGATTGACTGTCGGAAGATGGAGGAATCATGCACACTGCCTGGGTAGTTGGCGACAACATTGGTGAAGAGTCCCTGGTGGTCCACTATTACCTTTACATTGATAGAATGTGTGTGCTTTCTGTTGCGGTAATTGTGTACAGTGTCGGCAGGGGGCACAAGTACGACATGTGTGCAGTCAATTGCCCCTAACACGTGCAGGAAGCCAGCTGTGGCATTAAAGTCTTGCTTGGTCTTCAGCTGTTCCTACGCAGTGTGGGGCAAGTGAAGGTGCTGGGGTACCAAGCTGATAATGGCATCCAAGACAGGTGTGGGGAATTTTGATAGGGCTGGCTGTGAGACTCCTCCGGCTCTGATGATTATTGGTTGGAAGGTACCAGAGGCCAACAGATTCAGCACAGCCAGCAGCTTTGTCTGCGGAGGGATGTTGGTTGTCTGCTGTATTGGTACCGTCAGCCTGTGGGCAATGATGGTCAGGAGGCAGAGGATGGTTGTCCTTTGAGCCTGTAGTGGGCATTGACATCCTCTGGTGTTAAGTCTGGGGAGCTGGTGCGTTTTCTGAAGGTCTGCTGTCTGTGTCTGCGCTGCCTCTGTGGTAGTCCGGGGGGGGTGAGGGGGCGGGGGTGTTGGCGGCGGTCATGGGGATTATGGCGGTGGGTGTTGTGGCCCTCTTGGGTGTCCAGCCTGCCTGTTCAGTTGTCCTGGGCATCTGTTGTTCTTCAGGTGTGGCTCTAGGCTGGGCTCCCTTTTATGGTGCAGGTTGTCGTCCGACTTTACACCAGGTAAGAGCAGGTGTTAAATCACTGCTGCTAACGCACCTTATTGCATTTTTGGGGATCTTATCGTCAATCTGGCTGGTCGTTGAGAATGTTGCGAAGTGGTGTTGTCTCAGCTTTTTGCACAGGAACGCCTACTCTGCATATCATTAGCGTTAGTTGCTGGTGTCATCTGTGGCGATGATTTTTGCGGCTGCCAGCTTGTAAATAGGGCAATACATTTATCGCCATTATGGCTGCAATAAAGTGCCTCTAACTCAGCGATGAGTCTTTGAGAATATGGCCCAAAGGTTTATCCATCCAAGTAATACCCCAGTAACGCCCCCTTGACGGTAAGCAATGCCAAGCAGCATAAACTGTTTTTTGTGAAATGAACACCTTAGCTGTGATGGAGCCTAGAAACTAAAATTCTTTATAAATGATGACACAATCCACTATCACACTTACCAATCAATACCAGGCCCATAAACATAGAGAGTGAGGTGAATGGATACTATATGTTGTAATTGAACTCTTATCAAAAAACAAAACCAGCTTGTCATTTTTAAAAAGTTTATTAAAACATATTTAGAAAAACTTAGGTTTGGAACTTTATTAAGCAAGCATTAGAAAAAGTCATAAGTAAGTATTATTCAGCATTTTATAAAGAGAGTTTAATTCAAGATAATATTATTAATTAGCAGAAATAAGTGAAAAGAGCATTTCCAAAACCTAACTAACTATTCTGTCTCTACCCTCATCGCCTGAAAACATAGTCTTAAAAAGTTACATTTCTTACGTGTAATCATCGGACAGCAGAACACGTCCTTCTGGAATCAAGAGCGTAAGCCAAAAGTTTGCAGCTAACGCCGATTCTTATACTCTAAAATAAGCTGAGCTAACTATTTTTCACATTCCAACAGCTGAATTCTGGCTCTCCATTGGCTGAATCACCTCACGCCACAGTAAACTGTGACATCTTCCACCACGAGACCAGGCTTTACACAGAGTCATTGTTCATGCACAGAATCCTGGCGACAGTTCCTTAGTCCGCTACAATTTGTAGCAAAAATGTTCAAGCAATACAAAATCTTGTCACGTCTCTTCCTTTTAGCCTTGAGCCAGACCGTTCTGAGCTTTCGTGGCACATCCAAACCCACTCCACAGAGTTGTCTTTAGCAGTTCATTTTCTAATGTTTTCAAAATAGAAGTTTATCATTCACTTCAAAATATGGGTCTCTCATGTGGCTTTCAACATCTGCAGGCCTTTTCTAGAAGGGCGTCAATTTTCTGCGCCACTTTTTGCTTGCGTCCCTGCGCCACTTTCAGCTTGCGTCACTTTTTCAGAAAAGTATTATTTAAACAAACACAAAAGAATAATTAATTCAGGTAAAACAAATCCTTCTGTTACCCACCCTTTCCCTGCTAGTAATTAACCCATTAATAAATGACAACTAGCAGAAGCAAACAAATAAAGCAGCACATAAAATATCTACCATTCTTCATGTAATCCAGCTTTATGTTTCTGAAAGAGTAAAAAGATGATTAAATGATACACAGACAGACAAACACAACATAGGACATACATATAAGCACATATAAAAGCACATGCCATTAATGATCAGCTGCATATTAATAGTGACAAAGACAATAGGACAGACATAACAAACAGGACAATATTAATAATGTGTTACAAAAACAGACTTGCAAATGCGACAAGAGCACATGTAATTAGTTTCCCGCGTGTTCATGTGTGGTGCAAACTTAATCTAGGTTGGATTAATAAAATAAATCATGCAACAGTGCATTAATTAATCAGTTAATGTTATGGGGAATTGTATCCACAAGTCAGAATAAAATATTTTCTGCAGCTCGCTCTATCAGCTGCTTCGAACGTTCCGCACCGGGTGGGGCTGCGTCGGCCAACGGTCGTTCGCAGCACCAGCTAGCTGAAAAGTACATACCATGTCATGTGCCAGTTTGTGCTGGCACAGGGCCTAAAGTTCCCACATTCCCCAGAGAAAAATACTAGCATTGATATGTTCACCTTTTAAGATTCTGGGAAGGGCCAGGCATGATACATGAAAAGAATTGTATTTACAGTTGTAATTAGTTTATTTGTAATTACTGTTTGAAGTGTGTAAAGCTAAGGGATAAATAATTTCGGCGTTAGACGATTTTTAATAGCACCGTCCCAGAACCCTATTAAGGCTTTATTAATTCGGGGATAAACTTTTAATCATCTTAAAAGAATAACTAATATATAAGTTTATCGGTCATCCCCACCTTTCCGAGACTTTGCCAGGTGGCACCTTTGATCTTTCATTAACAGTATGATTGGGGCGCACGGACAGTCGGTCACCAGCAGCCCCGTTCACAAAAATTATGTTTCCGAAATCTCTTGATATCGATTCCGCACAAAGAGCTCCGGGTTGCCCCGCAGCTCCCTGTGTGCCACTCACGTCAGAAACCCTTTTTACAATAACGTTCTTGGTAAAACACTCTGGCTGACGGCTAGCTCTATGTCTGTTAGCGCGAGTACAAAATGTCATTTAAATGTCATATAAATACAACGCCGAGTGCGTTTAGAAAAATCATGAGCATGCTTAAAGAAATTTGTGGTCTTCAGCCGAACTTTCATTATAATTCACGGTAAACAACACTGCGTGATATGCAAATGACCATTGAATGCTGGGAAAAAGAAAGCTATGCGGCCTGTGGCAACCGGGTGAGCCTACCGTGGTCTGTTCCATCTTTGGCACAGATCTGAAATGTGATCTTTACGGAGGATCGCGCTCACAGTCACGACTCCGGGATTTAATCATTTTAAAACACATGTTGGGTCGCTCTTTTGTGTGTCAAAATAACTGGGTATATAAATATGGTTGTCCTTTTGAGGGATTCCACCCGGGAAACGGTTGTCTACCATGCATCCTGGGATTTATAGTCCGTGATTTGTACTGGCTTAACCGGATTATATGTTACACAGGACAAAGCACAAGTCTTTATATATTGGAAATTACTCTTTACTGGAAGTCTTACAGTCCACAGCAGTCTTTCATTTTGGTAGCTGGCTGGGTGTCATCAGCCATCCCACAACACCTGCGGCCCACAGAAACAAGTACGTGTTGTGGTGCACCAGCAGAGAACAGGCGCCATGATAGGATGGGACATTGAGGCAGAAAACCTACGGACGACGGCGGCCATGTTATGGGACAGAGCGGCTGTAAACAGTACCGTAACAGTTTTGCCCACTCATGGACAACGCAGACTAAACAGAAAAGCATACTAAACTGAAAAGCAAGAAACAACAAGCATTTACAATGCAATAGTCTCGGCTTTGTTAAAGTTAGAGCTATTGGCACTGCAAATTGCATTTTTAAAATGTTTTGTTTTAAAAAAAACATAAATGGCATTGTCATTTACAATGGCAATAGGTGAGCATTAGAGAGTAGTAGAGAGTATTGGCGGACACAGAGCCACACACACACACACACACCTACACAGAGCCACACACACACACAGAGCCAGACGCACATGCAGAGAGCCACATACACACACACATACACACACAGCCACACACACACAGAGCCACACACACACACAGAGCCGCACACACACACACACACAGAGCCACACACACACAGAGCCACACACACACACACACACACACACACAGAGCCAACCACACACACACACAGAGCCACACACACACACACACACACAGAGAGCCACTCACACACACACAGAGCCACACACACACACAGAGAGCCACACACACACACCGAGAGAGCCACAACAACAGAGCCATACACACACACACACAGAGCCACACACACACACACACAGAGCCACACACACACACACACACACAGAGTGAGGAGATAGGAGGCCCCTGGTGGAATGTGAGAACTGAAGAGAGACACAGATTAGAAAGCAAGTGTGAGAGCTCCAAGGTGGAATCTAAAAATGAGGCGGGATGAGAATGGGGAGGCGATGGCTCCAAGAACAAGCGAAAGATGCAAGATGAGACCTCCAAAGAAAGCTTTGAGGGCTCAAGGTGGAGTTTGACGATATGGCGCCCAGATGAGATACAAAGCTGTTGAGGTGCTCGCGCTCCAGGAAGAGAGGTGAGGGCTCCCTATGGGACCCTCCTCTGACGCAAAGGCCCCAGGTCAGGTGAATACCAGGACCTTAAGCAAACACTGGGTAAAGCCTGGAACAAGCACCCAAGCAGACAGCTCACAGGGCCAGAACAGGCCTCCGTCGGGTGCCTGGAGTGCTCACGAAGGCATGCTCCCTGCAGGACCTCCGATTCGCCCCAGAGCGGGCACCTCAAAGTCCCTACAGGTAGGCACCATGACATCCACTGACAAGGCCCAAAGGTGGCCATTGGCAGGCTGCTCCCAAGGCACAGAGCTCATGCCATAGCATGCAATACCAAGGGCCTCAAGAAGGCATCATGGTTAGTGGGGCTTCATGGTAAACACCTGGAAAGGCATGGGGGCACCCTGCTGGGCTGCTCAGTCTGGGGTGGCACCAGGGCATAGCTTCAGGGAAGCAACACCTCAGGAAGCTGGCAGGGGCTGGAGTGGGACCCATAGCAGGCAGCTGGCTGGGGCTGGAGTGGTATCGGGCATTGACAGACAGCTGGTAGAGCCTGCAGGGGCACCAGACCATGCCAGGCAGATATCATTTCTTAAACTATCTTGTTAAGAGCTGTACATCTAGCCCATGCTGGTCATCAAGAGACTAAGGGGCAGATTTATGAAGGACTTGCGCCGCCGGTGCGTCCCTTTTTCCCATGTTAAAAATGACTCACCGGCGGCGCAAGGCCCTCATAAATCTGCCCCTAAGTCTAAAAGTTGGTTCGATAACAAAAGCCTGATTCCCTCAGTTAGACAAACTAGCTCAACTGCCAAGTTTGCACTGTGACTGAACCACCAGTAGTCAAGTGGAGTACATATTAAAATATAGCAGAGATTGAAACCAAGTGTGCACATGCACACACACACACACACACAGAGCGACACACACACACAGAGCACCACACCCACACACACACACTGCGCCACACACACACACAGAGCTCCACACTCACACACACGGAGCACCACACACACACAGAGCGCCACATACACACACACAGAGCGCCACACACACACAGTGCGCCACACACACACACAAGAAATGTCCAAGGTCCAGCAGGTCATTGGGCCAGGAATCCGAAGGTGTAACAGGTACTCACTGTGGACGGTGAAGGTTCAGCTGAGCGTCGGGTGCTCCTCAGGGCAGCAATGGCACAGGCCCAGGATTCTACGGCACGGGGTATCTACCAGCTCCCCGCTTTATCAAGGTCGACACACGGATCCAGCGCCATGGTGGGCTACAGACAGACAGTAGCGGGCTCTCACCTGTGAGCTTCAGGACATGCGGCGCGGTCAATGTGTTCTAGTTTACAGCGGTATTAGGGTTATTTACACTTCACAGGTTAAATGACCCAGGATTTGCACATCGGTAGTGATGGGTGAGTGGGGCCAGTGCAGACTCAGATAAGTATAGGACTAGTGGAGGATGTAAGGCACAGGGCACTATAGGGCGATACAACAGTCACAATCCTAAGGGTGTTTCAGGCTCTTCACTACGTTAGAAGCCGAGTGGTACATAGATTGTGTCTACTCCCAAATAGCTAACACAGACAGTTCAGGGCCAGGGCGCCTCCGGTTTCGCGATTTGCACTGCTGTGACCGCCTCTGCAAACTCAGCGCACACCAAACAGTGGTATCTATGTTGGGCCTACCTTCTGGAGGTTCGTGGGGCTCAGTTAAGTTTGACGCAGCTCTTGAGCAATGTCTCTCAGCAGCGGGCTGCGCCGCCACAGTTTCAGCAATCAGGACTACAGTAGGCCGAGTGTGAGCCACACCTGTCCCCCGGCTAGGCTGATATCAACGCAGGCTTCAGGATGGCCCCAACAGGCAGAGTAGCTTCGGTGGAAGCACCAACCCCATCGCCCAACCCAGCTGGGGATCCCGGTTTCTCTCGGGCAGTCACTCCGGGTGCCTCCGCTGCACGTAGCAACAATTCTCGCCGCACAGCTCACCGGTCAGTATGTACAGCAGTCGGGTCCGCCTGGGTGCTCCCTATCTGGCGCCTACACCACACCCTGTCAGCTTCGACATCAGGTCCAGCTCATATCAAACCAAATGTAAAGAGGAGGGTGAGCCAGACCCAGCAGACTATACCATCCAATCAAAGGGGGGTTGGAAAGTTTTGTATTCTGGCATAACATGAAAAACCTCTTGCCCTTCTCACTGGAACGAAGCAAATCTCCCACTGTTCCACAGAAACCCAAAAAAGGCATCTTTCATGCCCAATGATGCAGATAGACTACTACACCGCTCGCCCAGAGGAGCCAGAAAGACCCGAAGCTCCTTTTTTTGCAGTATTTTGTTATGTATCGTGTGTGGAGATTAAGTTATTTGCCCAAAAGCACAGTATGTGGAGCCGACATAGTACCAAAGTCGGTAGCTCTGACCGTTTCGCCACATGATTCACAATACTAGAAGAAGCTGAGTCAGTGCTTGGGCGCTGAGGGTTTAGGCGCTACAGAGGTATCGATAGTAAATACAAAATACCTTTGCAGGGAGGGTGAATATATAGCTCGTCAGTTGTCAATCTGTGAGTTTTGAAGAGGGTTCAATTGCAAAAGGTGGGAAACGACGAGAAGGGGGGCGCGGGGTTCGCTAGGGGTGCAAGTTTGCGTGTAGTCTGCCAACTACAAATCACGGCAGCTGGTACTGGCACAGAGGGAGGCGGCCATGGTGAGTGCCTCAAACAAGGACTGAAAACTTGATGGAAAAAACAACAGCTACTCGTCCATCTTCCAGAGGGAGCAGAGGGGGGTGCGAATAATGCATGCAGGAGCCAGGTCTTGAAGAAGCAAATGGGCATCAAATACGTGGAGGTAACGGGGCAGAGGAACCAGCTGATGGAGTTGCAACCCTGGGTGCTCAAGGAGTTTCAAAAGCGCTCAAGAAGCAATAAACAATTTTATTAATATTCCACAGATTCTGTATCCTCTGGGTGCTTACAATACTAGGGGAGAAAAACACCCCACTCCTCCCTGCGTAATCAAACGATTAGGCATACATTGAAAGTCCACATAGATTGAAGCACTCCTCTTATAACGGCTTGAAATAGCTCAAATAATTAGATAACACAAAATTATCCAAAAGTTCTTGATGATTTTTTTCTTTTATTTCTTGTTAAATTCCAATCCCAAACTAACGCGTTTCGCTGAGGTTATAAAACACCTATCGGCTTCCTCAGGGCTGGAAATAATACAGAAATGTTTGCGTCTTAGTATTACATATATTTTCCAATTACATTTCTAAAATTATATTAGATAGAGCCCCATATGGCCCATAGAAAACCTGTGCTTTTTAGATTTTACTCATTTAGTGAATACATGCATATAATTCCTGGTCATTCAATTATATTATGACACTCTTGGGATAAATTCGTCTAAGACATCTGTAATCCAAGTGAAGAGTATAGTCCCTAAATACTTCACAAAGTGACTTTAGTTGACCAATACTAAGTCATGCATAAATAAAATTGAACAGCCTCTTGTGAGATCGCTTTTATAAATCTGCTTATTGCCCCAAAACCAATAAGTTTATTTCAGCAATTTTTTACCTTATCTTCATATATTCTTGCCTGAGGGGAGAAACATTTCCTTACTTTTAAGTCACGGCATAAAGGGAGGACTTCTTGACATTCGTGTGATATTACCAACGCTTAACTCTCCAAATACAAAAAATGTTTCCTACCTCTTATCTTAGGGAGAATGCTCTTATTTCTATTTGCTGCTATCTTCCGGTTGGAGTCAGAAGAACCTCTTTTGCGCCCGTAATTTCTCAAAGAACAATACATGACCACTTCTCAAAACATTGTAATCACCTCTATTTTCTAGCAGCCCGTTTTAGACAACCACAGAGGAGTGCCCTTCCTATTTAACTATTCTCACCTGGAACACTATTTCATCTATCGTCTAGGTCCAGTTTCTTTATTTCTATTTCCAATTTTCTTGTATTTCTTGAATGCCTGAAAGTAAAAATCACCGTTAGATCGCCATCCTATTCTGAGCCATAATGGCTCAGAATAGGATGGCGACCTAACGGTAGATGAAATAGTGTTCCAGGTGAGAATAGTTAAATAGGAAGGGCACTCCTCTGTGGTTGTCTAAAATGGGCTGCTAGAAAATAGAGGTGATTACAATGTTTTGAGAAGTGGTCATGTATTGTTCTTTTAGAAATTACGGGCGCAAAAGCGGTTCTTTTGACTCCAACCGGAAGATAGCAGCAAATAGAAATAAGAGCATTCTCCCTAAGATTAGAGGTAGGAAATTCTTTTGCATTTGGAGAGTTAAGCGTTGGTAATATCACACGAATGTCAAGAAGTCCTCCCTTTATGCAGTGACTTAAAAGTAAGGAAATGTTTCTTCCCTCAGGCAAGAATATATGAAGATAAGGTAAAAAATTGTTGAAATAAACTTATTGGTTTTGGGGCTATAAGCAGATTTATAAAAGCGATCTCACTTTTATTTATGCATGACTTAGTATTGGTCAACTAAAGTCACTTTGTGAAGTATTTAGGGACTATACTTTTCACTTGGATTACAGATGTCTTAGACAAATGTATCCCAAGAGTGTCATAATATAATTGAATGACCAGGAATTATATGCATGTATTCACTAAATGAGTAAAATCTGAAAGGCACAGGTTTTCTATGGGCCATATGGGGCTCTATCTATTATAATTTTTTTAATTTAATTGGAAAATATATGTAATACTAAGACGCAAACATTTCTGTATTATTTCCAGCCCTGACGAAGCCAATAGGTGTTTTATAACGTCGGCGAAACGCGTTGGTTTGGGATTGGAATTTAACAAGAAATAAAAGAAGAAAATCATCAAGAACTTTTGGATAATTTTGTGTTATGTAATTATTTGAGCTATTTCAAGCCGTTATAAGTTGAGTGCTTTAATCTATGTGGACTTTGAACTAGCTGATGGACTCCGAGGAGTGGTGAGGAACTTTGAGCAGAAGGAAAAAGGGGAGGGAAAGAATGAGATCATAGAGATCACCAGAGTATGTACAGCAGTCTGGTCCGCCTGGGTCCGATCTCGCCTGCGATTGTTTGCATTTCTTCCCGGTGCTTGTTCTGCCCCATCGCCAGGGGTCCAAGAATACGGCGCCAAAGGGCGCGAGCGGGGCAGCACTCTCCACATACCGCAGCACCCAGTCCCGCCGGCCGCAGTGGGGGGGGTTGGTCACACCGCCTCTGCGATGGTGCCTCCTTCAGCGGAAGTAGCAGTGAGCACTGAGGTATATGGGGGTGAACTGGGCCAGATATCACCCCAGAGACGGTCCAAGAGGGAATCGGGAGTGGGGATGGAAAGTTCTGGTGACCCGGGGACAGTCCCCCCACTTCAGTCCACAGATCTGCCTTGAGTCGCATGAGGCCTGGGATGAGGCACCAGCACACAGCAGACTCAGTGCAGGGCAGCCCAGTCAGGCCACAGAGGCGAGGAATGGCAAAGGGGGAGCACCACAAACCCCAGGAGCGCCCCCAGCGGTCTCCACTCACCGGAACAGCTGCACTGGCACCACTCCAGGTAGGAGGGCCCTCCGAGGGCACAACGCCATCTACAGCGTTTGAGGGCAGGCAGCAGCATGCCTAGGCCTTCCGTCCACATCCGGCAGGCTTGGTTGCAGCGGTGCAGTTAGGTGGGTCCCCAGGGACTGCTAGGGCCACGCCTGAGCTTTTGCTGCAGGTGTGCAGCCAGGGCCACGCTACTGGTTGCCGAAGGCAAGAGAGGAGCGCTCCAGACCACCATGTTTCTCCGAGGTGAAACAGAAATGCCTCAGAAAAACGCCCCATCATTTTCGGATTCGGGGGCGTGTTTTTCTTTCTCTCCTCTTCCCATTGGCTGGAATGTAAAATTCCAGCCAATGGGAAGAGGAGAGAAAGAAACTAAAAAACACACCCCCGAATCCCAAAAAGACGGGGCTTAAATGGACAGACGCCTCTCTCCTCCAATGGCTGGCCTCCATTTAGGAAGCCAGCCAATGGAGAAGAGGGGCGGGTTTAAGCCCCACTCTGAAAAACATAAGATCTCGCCGGCGAGACTGCGCAAGCACAGCCTACGCAGGCCGAGACCTAAAAAGGGGGATTACAGGCAAATAGACGACTCCAGAGGAAGGCTCCTTTACCACCAGCTCTATCACTCGGCCTAGTAACGAAGCCACCCACACTAATGAAGCCACAGCTACCCATACAAATTCTATACATGGTGAACATGGTGAGACAACCCCTCAAAGGTCTTATCAGACCACATTTCAAACCTGATAGAAGAATTTAGAGCGCTCAAGGTAGCTGTGGGTTCCCTTTCCGAATCTATTAGTAAGGTACTTAATGATGTCCAATTCCTTAAGAAAAATCTAGGGGGCCTATTAGCAACAACTTGCGAGAATTATCGCAAACCTCGCTTAGCGTGAATTATTTTATCGCCTCCTATCGCTGGATTTTATCACAGAAATAACGCAGTATTACCAACGTTTATCTCCAATGCGATATAAAATCCAGCAATAGCGGCGAAACCCATGTTAAATGTGAGATTTCCAGCAATAAAAATCCTATCACTAAGGAAAAGCTCGCTAATAGACAGGTGGGGACTTAGCCGTAGAATCCACCTCCCATTGGCTAATATGGCTAAGTCAGGGTTTTACCAGGTGTAAAATCCTGGCGCTAATTGCGTTTAGCACGCGTTTTTTATCGCGTCGCGGGTATTGCTAATAGTCGATAGCTGCGTTAGCGACTGCTTTCAGTTGCTAACAGGTTGGGTATGCCCACTTTGCATGTCATTAGCGATAAATACCGCTGACATGCAAAGCGGGCCCAAACCAGTCGTTATCGCCTAAAAGCTGTTGCTAACTGCTGTTAGCGACAGCTTGCTGATAGGGTGATAAAAATATCGCCGCTTTAGCAGGAAAAAGTCCTGCTAAAGCGGCAATATTGCCCTTGCTAATATGCCCCTAGGATCTAAGTTTACCTGCCGGGCAAACGACAAGGGTGGGTTGGATAACCCGGTCCATTAACAGGGGAACCGCAGGGTCCAAAGTCAGGTGCAAGTAGCAGCAGCACAAACCAGGAGGGCATCAAGAGAGTCCCTCAAGATCCAAAGTATTTGGTTGGGGAAACAATTAACAGGGCTGCCTCCCATCAATTTCCAATTCTAAAACTGGTGCAGGGCCCTTAAGCAAGTATCTTGCTCCCACAGACAAATAGGCATCCTATCCCTCACGGTACTGGCAGCACCCTGAGCGGAAGCCGACAATATTTCTAACAAATGTACCTGAGCTTTCATCCAGGTCATATACAGAGGTCGAGGCCCCTCTGATTAACAAGCCCATTCCTTGGATTTGGCGAGTGAGGGGATGCCGATCTATAATAAGGGACGACATAGTTGGGGCTAAAAGACACACCACCTTGGGGTCTGTCACGGATGCTATTGCTCTCACTTTAACCCACCTTGACCTAGTGGGGGAACCTGGTAGCCTTCGACTTACGGATCCAACATCTCTTCTAAACTAATATTTGCCTTAAATATAGCCTTCCGGATGAGTTCAGTGAACCAACTTCTAAACACCTCGCTGTCCCTCAATCCATCATATCCCCCATCAGAGAGATAGACTGAAGGTTTCCTCCACCCCTCGCCGTCAGCTCATAGGCTGTAAAAATAGCACATACTAGTGAGAATACCATTCCTTGCTCTAATGGCACATTTCTAACTGAGTTGAGCCCTCCCTGTAGCACCTGAAGGGAGTTAGACCAGGTGTTAGGATTTATAATCCCTATGGCCGGCACAACTCTAGATACACATCCAACATCACTCACCATTACAACTCTATCCTGGAATATTGCTGGAATAAGGAACAGGGGTGCTGGTCCTGACTGGAACAATTTCATAGAAAAGTTTGATATATGTGCCTTCAAGGAAACTCGGTCCATGGAGCCTCTCTACCACCCTGGATATCTAAGCTACTATATCTTGGCCACCCGGGGTGACAGGGGTCATCCATTGGGGGGCTTTACACTCTGGGTTAGACAGGATATTGGTCTTAAGATCCTGGGGCCTTATTTATGAAGGCCTTGCGACAGTTTTGCGCCGCCGGTGCGTCACTTTTTGTGACGCACCAGTGGTGTAAAAAATGCGCCTCAATGCGCCATATTTAAAAAGTGACGCATCTAGGTAGATGCGTCACTTTTTAAACCCCTGCACAACATTATACCTGCGCCAGGTACAATGTATGCAGAGGGGGCGTTCCCCCGCAAAAAGCCTCGTAATAGTGACGCAGTGAAATCTATGAGATTTCACTGCGTCACTTTTAGGATGCTGTTGCGTCAAAATCTTGCGCCTGCCTCACAGCAGGCGTAAGACTGACGCAAGCCCTTTCACATGGGGCTTGCCCCATGTGAAAGGACGCATTGCTGTAGTTGCGTCACTTTTGTGACACACTCCAGCAATGCGTCACTTTTGCGCTTACAGATGCATCAGAAATACTGACGTATCTGTAACTCCTTGCGACATGATGCGTCATACATTAAATATGACGCATCAGGAATGTCGTAAGGAGTGCGCAGTGAAAAGTGACGCATCGCTGTTTTCACGCAGCGATGCGTCACTTTTCATAAATGAGGCCCCAGGTATTACCCACAGAGAGTAATGATATTCTTGGAATTAGGTTGGTATCCGACTCATACGGAACTATTGTCATCTTAAATGTACATGCTAGAGGCCATTGGCGCCTTAGGCAAGCTCCTAGATACCCTTTCGGGGGGAGGTGCGGTAGATGTAGTTGGGGACCTAAACACAACGTTTGAACCTTTTGACAGTGAGGATAATGGCCTGGCGAGGGAGGAGGATAAACATCGGGATGTCCCACTCCTGGAATTAACCCCCGTTAAACAATGGACAGAGGCTGCCATTCAACTGAAAGCACTTTGTTTAGAATATGGTTTAAGGGCGGCCAATGGTAGATCCTCCTCCGATAGACGTGGAGAAAACACGTTTAATAATGGTTATCACTCAAGTCGCATTGACTATCTCCTAGGTAGCTTGAACCTATGGCATACTCCTGAGGATATGGTTGTGCAGGCACGTGTGGAGAGTAACCATAGATGTCTATGTACTCGGGAACGCAGATGGCAGCCAGGACGTAGCGAACCTTACGCCTACATTATACACAACTCCTGATTACCAACAGGAAGCTGTATGCAACCAGTGTAACTTCACAAGTATCTCAATATCGACTGGATTGATTTTTAATTTGAAACAAGACAGTCCAACTGCGTGAAGCGTCCTTTTGAATTAATATCGACCGTTTACAGAATTGACCATCTTGATAGATCAGGCACTAAGCACCTTTATGAATTTCCTTTTAAGATCTAGGACCCTATCGCTTGCTGGTCCAGCCTAATCATCAGATTTTAAATTGAGGTTATCGTTATATACAGTGTATTTTGACTTAACAATTATTGTATGTACAAAAATTGTGGCTCCTGAAGAAGGCGTGTCCTACGCCGAAACGCGCGTCAAATCTATTCGCCACTTACTGTTTGGTTTCTATGGTTAGAAACTATTAAAATGTGTACAAGCTTATGATAATGTTTGCAAAATTGGTTAGTGATTATGTTTTTAATTTTTCATTGTTATAAAGTATATATTGTACTATTAATTGTATGATTTTTAAATGTGTTTATTAAACAGACTTTTTAACCTTAGTTAGCTCTTGCTGTCATTTCATGCTGGTTGTTTTCCATATTGTTACTGCCTAGGAATTTTTTCACACATATTATTATCCCTGTCCTAAGAGTTGAGTTTTTACTCTAGTTTTCAGGGGGTCCTTGCTTTGCACCATCCTTATTAGGAGATTTATGCCAGGGGGACCAAATTGCCTCTTTTACTTGTTTACAGCATAAAAATAATTTGGCTAGGACAGACTTCTTTAAGTATTTACAAATACGAAGTTTTTTGGATAAAATGAGGATGCAAGATCAGCTAAAGGTAGAAAGAATTGATATATTAGAAGCCATAAGAGTCCAAATGAAGATTGGTCCGGTTTATCAGCTTTTATTAAACAGCCTACAAGATGATTTAGGTACTCTTGAAGACAACTGGCAGAAAAAGCTCAGAATTGATAATATAGTCATGACTAGAGTAATTGAATTAGCAACCAAAGTTCTGATTAATGGTTCGTTAATAAGCCAACACTTTATGTCTATATTCGATTTATATTATACCCCTGCTAAATTGGCAAAATGGAAATCGAAAAGAGGTGATAAATGTGACCAATGTGGATGTATTGCTGAGGATTCCGTTCTTATGTTTTTTCATTGCCCTAAATTGTTGCAATTTATTACTGATATTCAATATTTTTTAAATGTTAGTTTGGGGATTTGTTTGAAACTATCATCAGAGATGGTAATCCTTGGCATGCAGGCCGATCAAGTGGGATCCAGGACTGAAGCAGAGGAAGGATTTTTATTTATCTGTATGTCAATCATTCGGTTATGTATCACTTTTCAATGGTTAGATTCAGATCCACCAGTCTTTAATAACTGGCCATTTAGGTTATTATCTACATATTATTTGGAGATAAATGCATACAAACCAAAAGGGGTAAGAAAAAAGATGTTTGGTCACAACCTTTGGGCTCCTCTGGCTCAATGGATATAATTGTGTTGTTTCATGATCTAAGTACTGAATGGGGAAGTATATATCAAGTTATGTGCTTTTACAATATGTATGATAATCTGTATTGAATGTTTGCTGACATAAACAATAAAAAAAGTTTAAAAAAAATAAAGAGATTATTAAAGGAAGCATACATGCTGCCCTTGCAGAGAACTACTGCCCGCAATGTATTAGGACAAAACGAAAGAACTGATTGTGCTAATGTGGGCCCTGAAACCTACCTGGAGAGGGCTATGGATGGTGTTTTCATCTATTCATGCATGAGCCTTGGCCAGAACAAGTCGGGCCACCACTTTTTGTATGGCATCTATGAGGCTTACAGGCCTATAATTACCAGGCAAGGATTTGTCTCCTTTTTTTATATACAGGGATGATCTCCGACCCCACCAGTTGTCCCGGATTGGTGCACCGTGGGCAATAGCGTAAGCTAATAGTAATATGCATTAGGTCTATTTGGGTGTATCCTGCAAAAAATATCTGCAGGAACACAATCTATCCCCTGTGCTCTACCTCCAGTGAATGCTCTAAGGGCAGAACTAACATCTGCCCCATCAAATATTGTATCAGAAGGGTAGGGATGTATCAATAAAGGTCCACTATCTTCTGCTTCATCACAAACATATTGAGAAGCAAAGCGACTAACCCAAACATCTGGATCAACATGATTTTCCGGGGACTGAGGTGCTCCTGCCCTGCCCCATTTTATGAGGTATGTCACCAAAAAACAATAGTGCAAACTTCAAACAATCAGTGAATGCTGCTGACTTTTTACCCCCCGCCACAACCCCACCTCAACCCTTCCCTTCACCCTGAACCCCCCCCTTCTCCCCCCATCAGACCCAACCAACCATATAAGGCACAGGACTGTAAGTCCCTGAGAATATGGAGTGCCAACCTCCCCACCCCTCTACTAGGTTGGAAAAAGAACGCAATTTTCAAAAAACTCAACTTTGGATCCTGTTAGCTGTTAGATCGGGTGTTCACACTCTAGACACAAAAATTACCGGCTTGTCATCATCGTAGTGTCAACAAATATTCTTTGGCCATGATCTGGTTTGACCCTTTACAATAACCTTTAGCTTAGCCGGATTCTGAAGATAAACTACCGCTCCCCTTTCTTAAAACCCAGGAATAAGCTGACGCAAATGCCAGCCTTTTTTGTCAGGTCTAGCTAGCCCAAAACAGCTTATCTAGCTAAGAAATTGTTGAATCGAACAAGAATAGCTCTTAAAGCGATCTTCCTCTCTTTGCGTTCCTTTTTTTATGGTGAAGGGAAACCCATGCGCCCTCTGTATTTTAGTAATCCAATCCCATGAAGTCAGCTCTGGGAACGCTTCTGAAAAAAAGTTTGCATACAAATTTACGAACATCAGCTTCTTCTCTTCCCTAAATTCTTAAATTATTCCTTAGTGCTTGATATTCCAAATCTGATAGTTTAAAATTAAGGTCATCTCGTTGGGATTTTATAGAGCTAATTTCAAGTTTCTGGGCTGCCATATCATCCTCCAGTGTTAATATTCTTGATTCTACTTCCGTCATTCTGAGCGAGATATCTGAACATGTTTTGGCAACTCGCCGTATAGCATTCTGCACCTTCGACATGTAGCTTGTGTGCGAGTGTTTTCCAACTTTATTTCCGCTCTATGTTCCATCATTGTCTGATAAATCATAGATAATGTTACTTTCTGCTCCGGACTCCGTTCGTCTGGACTAAGAGCCTCAGCAGGGGGGATCCCTGTATACTAAGTTCTGGAGAGGCCTCACCCATATCCAAAGATTTGTTTTTACAATTTGGAGTCTTTCTTGCTCTATATTGTTTAACTGTATTTATTCCTGGAGAGGTGTGTAGGAGAGTAGGGTCTGCTATCCTATGGTCACCCCAAATTTTTGCTGTTTGCTTCACTGGTTTATGACTTAATGTGGCTGTGGGCCTGCTAATCAGACCCACAGCCTGCTGTTCTCTCTCTAAATTACAGCCAATGCACCCTAGGTGCATTACGAATTGGAACTGGTTCACCTTATTGGCCCCTGTAACAGTGTACCCTAGGTACCCAGGGCATAGGTGTTTCCAAGGCCTACCAGGGGATGCAGCATGTATTGTGCCACCCCTGGCCTGGCCTCCATATTTGACACAACTGGCTGATCACTCAGCTGTGGTAAGTTGGTGTAATCACCTTTTACTTAGATATAGTATCCCTATATCTAACCTTAAACTGGACACATATGCTCCTATCAGCCACTCCTATGGAAGGCCTCTTCAATCCTGGAGGCAGAGTGCTTGGAAATATGTGAGATGGTGCTCTAGCATGAGCTGAGCCTGTCTGCAGCTGTCGGGAACCACTCCCTTAGCTGTTCGGGGATATTGCCATACCATATACTCTTAAGTGCATTATAATCCTCGCGGTTATATGCTAACTTTGGTTTGGCTTTATCAAAACATGTCGAGTAAGGTGTCATACGATTTGGAATACTATCCCCTCGACAGTTCTGTCAACAGGGATAGCATTCCACCCTTCTAGAGGGACACGACATGTGTGTAGCCTTAACCCCGGTTAAAGTTAACCAGAGCCTCACCATCACAAAATGGATGCTGCCACCACAGACACAAGTCTGACCTCCTGCTGCTGGGAGTCCTTCCAGCAAGGGAGGCTTGGACAAAGGGTTTCCTGCCTTGGGAGGTGCGAGCACCACCCCAGACAGGATTTTGTGTATTGGGTAGGACAGGGCTGAATAGATTGAGACATGCCCGGGGCACACAAGGTGTCCCCGTGCATAAGCCAGTCCAAACCGGTCCTGGGACTTTCCAGACCCAGGCCTGGCGAGGAGCTGGACAAAGGAAAGGGGGTGTAACCGCCCCCCTTCCTGGTCCCACCCAGAGGAGGGACCTAGCAGGTGATCCACCCCTCAGATTGGGAATAAGAGTGGGAGCAGTGCCAGAGCACCTCAGATCATCCTGAATCAACTTGAAACTAAGAAGACGACTGGACTTCGACATTCTGCTGCACAGAAGACTGAAGAGCATCTCCCTTGTGGCCTAGGAGTGGCCACCCTGTGAACACAGGTACCAACCAGCGAATCGACGTCTGCTTTGCCGCCACCTCCCGCCGGAGACAGAGCCCAGAGCCTGACAAGACCCAGACTCCCAGACTTCTCACAGCCCGATCCACAGTCCCTGCAAATAATGGACCCGTGGAGGCACCGAGAGACGTTGGACCGGACATCTTGGAAGACACCCAAAGAGCTGACTGCGCAGCATCAGAGGCATCCTCGACGGTGTGCTTTGGGGACTGAGAACCCCCCCCACCGAGCAGCACCTGCACCGAAGATCAGCCCCCCAGCATCTCCACGATCTGCGTGGGGCCCTTTTGCATTGTGCCACTCGACCCGCCATCCCGGCCACTAGCCACGTGGTCAGCGGCCATCTTGACGAAAAAACCGAAGAACTACACTGTGGGTCTGGTTGCTCCAGACTTGCCCTCGCTCCTGTAAAAAGGAGCATCCACTCTGACCTTGCTGAGTGATAAGCCTTTTTCGACTCCTGCTTGGCTTGCATTAGCCAAGGCCTGTTTGCTCCAATCAAGTTGCAGACACCGCCAACAGCGAGAAGCCTGCGTGGGACAGCTCGTGACCGACTCCTGGACAACCTCGACCCCCGGTGTCCACGTGGCTGC
The DNA here is from genome assembly GCF_964263255.1 of Lissotriton vulgaris. Taxonomy (NCBI): domain Eukaryota; kingdom Metazoa; phylum Chordata; class Amphibia; order Caudata; family Salamandridae; genus Lissotriton; species Lissotriton vulgaris. The sequence continues at coordinate 246,543,153 of NC_141685.1, forward strand.
AGAGAGAAGCTACACTTCAACGCCTGTTTGCACCCGACATCGCCTGGTCCAATCTAGTTCCACGGTAGTCACTGGCTAGTGACTTTGAACATTGTCCCCTCTGCTTTCAGGTCTTCACATCTTCAGATCCACCCTTGGATCCACCGGAACTCTTCACATGGAGCCGCCTGCAGCATCTTCAGCTTCAAGCACCATCGACCAGCGTGACGAAACCCGACACTACTTCGACCCTATACACCCACTTCCTGTGGGTGAGGTAAATCAGCAACGCCGGTGTTCCTACACTGGTACACACCTCTAGGGCCTGTGTCTCAAGTTTCAGCTTTCTAGGTCACTCGGAAGGTTCCGAACTAACTAACTTTCTAACTTTTACGCACCATAGACTTTGTATTGGTGAGTGCGTGCACTTTAAACACTGCACCCGAGTCCCGCGGGCCTTTCCCGACTTAGTCACTGCTAGTCCCGAACAGCTCCAGCGATTCCCAAGGCCCTAGGCCTGTTTCTTTTTAGATTGGTATCTCTTATACCACTTTCTAAGTATATGGTTTACTTGGCCCCTAGGGCTCATCCATATTGTGCAACTGTTGTGTATTTTAAACTGTGTTTTGTTTAACGCTTGTGCTTCTGTGCTCATAAAGAGTTCAGGGGATATTTGTAGTTAATAAATATATATATATTTTCAATATATATCTGTGTGGTGTCCTTTCATCTGGTATTCAAGGGGGTTGTGTATGGTAATACAGCTGGCTTCACATGCCTTTCAGAGTTTAGCCTAAGACTGCTTTGTCCACGTTACCACTAGGATAACTGGTCTATAAGGTTGACTTACAACCGATCATCATAAGGGTTGTTTTAACTGATACAAGGTGGTTCCAGAATTGGAAACATCATATATCAGGCCAACTTCTCACATTGGTGAGCAGCGGATTGGGATCTGAGCTTGCTGTTGTTTTACCATTACAATCTTTGAGAGTATCATTTGAAAGATCATACAGGTACCTGCTAGGTACATATAAAACAAGACTAGTATACTTAACTTCTACTGAACTTAGTTGTTGTAGAGGATAGGGAGTAGCACACCCTGACTACAACTACTAGATAGGTTTAGTAGGTAAACACCAGTGTAGGTAGATTGCAACACATCCACCACACTAGAGAAATGTCTGGAGCAGAGGGGTCCAGTGGACTTACTCCTGTTGAGAGTGACCCTCCAAGGGCACCATCCAAATTTGCTATCTTTTCCTTTAAGGAATTAAGGCAGCTTTGTGCCTTAAGGGGTCTGAAGACAGGGCCTTCCCCTACTACAGACCACCTTAGAGAGATCTTAGACCAGTCTGAGACTCTAAAGACCTCTAAAGCAGACCCCACAGGGAATGCTGAAGGAGGCTCTCCTTCTGAGGATGACAATGCTGATGCCCCTGTCCCTATTGTCCTAGTAGATGAGGAAGTCCCCATCACTGGAGCTCCTCAGGTAGATCCAGAGGAGGAAGAGGAAGAAGAGACAGAAGAGGGGAGCAGTGATTCTGATGATGGTAGAAATAGCCAGGTGCTAGTCAGCAGTCTTAACCAGGCTAACTTAAGTATATTTGGAACTGAAGCAAGGATGACCTTGCCCAGGCACCCAGGTAGACTTAACCAGGAGCATAGGAGGAGGAGGAATCACTCAGGTGAATCCAATACCTCCCAGGCTTCTAGAGGTTCTCATGGTCACTTCAGAAGGGAGATGACTAGCCCTCAGAGAAGGGAGCATGAGGCCAAAATGAGAGAGGCTGAATTGAGGATCCAGAGACAAGAATTAGAGGTTGCCCTGGCCCAAGAGAAACTTGCTAGAAAAATACAGCCAAGAGAGAGTGGGGTAATAGAACCCACTGGTGGCAGCAATATCCACAAGGATAAAGACAGGTCTTTTGATAACAGAAACCTGAGTAAGATTGTGCCCCCCTACAAAGCTGGGGATGATATCCACAAATGGATGACTGCACTTGAGCGAGCCTGCAAGGTACAGCAGATCCCTCAGGAGCAGTGGGCAGCAATCTTGTGGCTCTCCTTTGAAGGTAGAGGCCGAGACAGACTCCTCACAGTTAGTGATGGGGATTCTAGAAACTACCTGGTCCTGAAGAGTGCTCTGATTGATGGGTTAGGCTTAACCACTGAACAGTACAGGTTAATGTTCAGAGATACCCAGAAGACACAGACTCAGGACTGGTCTGAATTTGTTGAGTGTGCCACTAAGGCTCTGGAGGGATGGTTGCTGGGAAGCAAGGTTACAGACTATGAAGGATTGTATAATTTGCTGATGAGAGAACAAATTTTAAATAATTGTCAGAACCAGCAGTTGCATCAACATTTGGTTGACTCAGATTTGACCTCTCCCCACGAATTGGGCAAGAGGGCAGATAAATGGGTTAGAACCAGAGTTAAGCAAAAGAACCAGAACAAGGGTGGTGACCAGAAGAAAACAGACCAGAAGAGTGGGGAGCAGAAAACTAAAGACCAGAAGTCTTCAACAGGGCCCCAAACTAATGCAGAGGGTGGGTCCCAAACGTCTAAGAAGAAGAAAGAAGGTCAAAGAAAACCCTGGTGTAGTACTTGTAAAAACACCTCTCACTGGACAAGTGAGTGTAAAAAGGGTGGAGCCCCCAGCACTGCAGCCCCTAAGGCACCTGCACCCACTAGTACAGCTAGCAGTGCTGGTCCACAAACCAAGGGGGTAGTGGGTACCACCTTGGGAACTGAAGGAGATTCTGACCTAGTCAGAACCCTTACACAGGCTGTTCTGATTTGTGAGGGGGGACATAGATTTGGCCCCTGCCATAAGTCCCAGTAATCTGGGCAAATACAGACAGACACCTTTGATTAATAACAAAGTGGCTCAAGCTTACAGGGACACATGTGCCAGTGTCACTATGGTGACACTTAGCTTTGTGGACCCTGGACAATACATGCCAGGTGATAATTACCTGGTGACCAATGCCAGCAATGTCACTACTACCCATAGTGTGGCACTTGTTAACTTTTCCTGGGGAGGGGTAACTGGCCTAAAAAGAGTTGTGGTTAGTGCTGATCTCTCAGTTGAATGTTTGTAGGGCAATGACTTGGAGAGCTCTCTATGGTCAGAAGTTGAGTACAGGACTCATGCAGAGATGTTAGGGATATCATCACATGTCCTTTCTGTGACCAGGTCACAGGCCAAAAGGTGCCTCTCTGAACCTCAGGTCTTGGATCCTGGAACAATGGACCAAGTACCTTCCAAGAAGAAGAACAGGAGGGTTACGGCTGTGCCTTCCCAACTGCCTACAAGTGAGGATCAAGCTTCACAGGAAGCTGGTCTTGAGACCCCTGAAGGAACTGTCTCTGAAGAACTTGAACCTGACCAGGTTGAGTTTCTGGGGACAGGGGGACCTTCTAGGGCAGACTTGGGGCAGGCTCAGTTAACCTGTCCTTCTCTTGAACCCCTCAGACAGCAGGCTGCTGCTGAGGCTGCTGGGAATGCTCAAGGTGCCCATAAAGTTTATTGGGACGATGGACTCCTTTATACAGAGGGTAGAGACCCCAAGCCTGGTGCAACCAGGAGGTTGGTTATACCTCTGCAATTTAGGGGTTTCCTTCTCACCTTGGCCCATGATATTCCTTTAGCAGGACACTTAGGCCAGAATAAGACCTGGGACAGGCTTGTCCCTCACTTCAGTGGCCTCACATGTCTGAAGACACCAAGGAATTTTGTCGCTCCTGTGAAACCTGCCAAGCCAGTGGTAAAGCAGGTAGCACCACAAAGGCTCCCCTGATACCACTACCTGTGGTGGGGGTTCCCTTTGAAAGAGTGGGGATTGATATTGTAGGTCCAATGGATCCCCCTACAGCATCTGGGCATAGATGCATACTGGTGGTGGTGGACCATGCCACCAGGTACCCAGAGGCAATTCCACTTAGGACCACAACAGCTCCTGTTGTGGCCAGGGCCTTACTTGGAGTTTTCTCCAGAGTGGGGTTTCCTAAGAAGGGAATATCTGACAGAGGTGCCAACTTCATGTCAGGATATTTGACAGCTATGTGGAAGGAATGTGGTGTCAACTACAAGTTCACCACTCCTTACCATCCACAGTGTAATGGGCTTGTTGAAAGATTTAACAAGACCCTAAAGGGTATGATCAAAGGATTACCAGAAAAGCTCAGGCGGAGATGGGACATCCTTCTACCCTGCCTTTTGTTTGCTTACAGAGAGGTCCCTTAAAAGGGGGTTGGCTTCAGCCCCTTTGAATTGTTGTTTGGGCACCCTGTAAGAGGACCCCTATGTCTAGTGAAGGAAGGATGGGAGTTACCTCTCAAAAAGCCTAAACAGGACATAGTGGACTATGTACTTGGTCTCCGCTCCAGGATGGCTGAGTACATGGAAAAGGCATCCAAAAACCTTGAGGCTAGCCAAGAATTACAGAAAGCTTGGCATGACCAAAAGGCTGTCTTGGTTGAGTTTCAGCCAGGACAGAAGGTATGGGTGTTGGAGCCAGTGGCCCCAGCAGCACTCCAAGACAAATGGTCTGGACCCCATACAATTCTGGAGAAGAAGGGAGAGGTTACCTACTTGGTGGACCTAGGAACTCCCAGGAGCCCCCACAGGGTGCTCCATGTTAACAGACTAAAGGCATATGTCAACAGGGAAGACATGGGCTTGCTCATGGCTACAGATGAGGGACAGGAGGAAGAGAGCGACCCTCTCCCAGACCTGCTCACTCAGAACCCTGAGGATGGCTCAGTTGATGGTGTGGCCTTAGATGGCAGCCTCACTGAACATCAGCAAAATGACTGTAGACAAGTTCTGCAGGCATACAGGCATATGTTCTCATTGACGCCCAGTCAGACTAACTGGTGTACCCATGTGGTGGACACTGGTGACAGTCTTCCTGTAAAGAGCAAGCTTTACAGGCAACCTGATCATGTCAGGGACTGTATAAAGACTGAGGTGCAAAAGATGCTGGAATTAGGTGTCATTGAGCCTTCAGAGAGCCCCTGGGCTAGCCCAGTGGTCCTGGTCCCCAAACCTCACACCAAAGATGGCAAGAGAGAGATGAGGTTCTGTGTGGATTACAGAGGACTCAATGCTGTCACCAGGACAGATGCACACCCTATTCCAAGGGCAGATGAGCTCATTGACAAGTTGGCTTCTGCCAAATATTTGAGCACATTTGACTTGACAGCTGGCTACTGGCAAATCAGGTTAGCTGAGGAGTCTAAAGCCAAGACAGCATTTTCTACCCCTAGTGGGCATTATCAATTTGTGGTGATGCCCTTTGGTTTGAAAAATGCACCTGCCACCTTCCAAAGGTTGGTGAATCAAGTCCTTACTGGGTTGTATGACTTTTGCGCAGCATATCTGGATGATATTGCTGTCTTTAGCTCCACCTGGGAGGATCACCTGGTCCACCTGAAGGAAGTGCTTGAGGCTCTGCAGAAGGCAGGCCTCACTATCAAGGCAACAAAGTGCCAGATAGGGCAGAGCAAGGTTGTATACCTGGGCCACCTTGTAGGTGGAGGCCAAGTTCAACCACTGGAGAGTAAGATCCAGACCATCAAGGACTGGTCCCCTCCAACTACCCAGACTCAGGTCAGAGCTTTCTTGAGCCTGACTGGGTACTACAGGAAGTTTGTTAAGAACTATGGGTCCATTGTGACTCCTCTTAATGATCTGACATCCAAGAAGATGCCCAAAAAGGTTCAGTGGACAGTAAACTGTCAAAAGGCATTTGATGACCTGAAGAAGGCCATGTGCTCTGCACCTATCCTGAAGAGTCCTGACTACTCAAGAGAGTTCATTGTCCAAACAGATGCTTCTGAGTTGGGAGTGGGAGCAGTGCTTTTACAGCTTAATGTAGATGGCCAGGACCAGTCCATTGCTTTTATTAGCAGAAGGCTGACCCCCAGAGAAAAACGTTGGTCAGCTATTGAGAGGGAGGCCTTTGCTGTGGTGTGGGCCCTGAAGAAGTTGAGACCATACTTGTTTGGCACTTACTTCAAGATTCAGACCGACCATAAGCCCCTCTTATGGCTTAATCAGATGAAGGGTGAAAACCCCAAACTACTCAGGTGGTCCATTTCCCTACAGGGGATGGACTTTACAGTGGAGCAACGCCCAGGGACTGACCATGGCAATGCAGATGGTCTCTCCAGGTACTTCCACTTAGAACATGAAGACACAACGAGTCAAGGTTAGTCTAATGTCCCTGCGTTTGGGGGGGGTTTGTGTAGGAGAGTAGGGTCTGCTATCCTATGGTCACCCCAAAGTTTTGCTTTTTGCTTCACTGGTTTATGACTTAATGTGGCTGTGGGCCTGCTAATCAGACCCACAGCCTGCTGTTCTCTCTCTAAATTACAGCCAATTCACCCTAGGTGCATTACGAATTGGAACTGGTTCACCTTATTGGCCCCTGTAACAGTGTACCCTAGGTACCCAGGGCATAGGTGTTTCCAAGGCCTACCAGGGGCTGCAGCATGTATTGTGCCACCCCTGGCCTGGCCTCCATATTTGACACAACTGGCTGATCACTCAGCTGGGGTAAGTTGGTGTAATCACATCTTACTTAGATATAGTATCCCTATATCTAACCTTAAACTGGACAAATATGCTCCTATCAGCCACACCTATGGAAGGCCTCTTCAATCCTGGAGGCAGAGTGCTTGGAAATATGTGAGATGGTGCTCTAGCATGAGCTGAGCCTTTCTGCAGCTGTCGGGAACCACTCCCTTAGCTGTTCCGGGATATTGCCATACCATATACTCTTAAGTGCATTATAATCCTCGCGGTTATATGCTAACCTTGGTTTGGCTTTATCAAAACATGTCGATTAAGGTGTCATACGATTTGGAATACTATCCCCTCAACAGTTCTGTCGACGGGAATAGCATTCCACCCTTCTAGAGGGACACGACATGTGTGTAGCCTTAACCCCGGTTAAAGTTAACCAGAGCCTCAGCATCACAAAATGGATGCTGCCACCACAGACACAAGTCTGACCTCCTGCTGCTGGGAGTCCTTCCAGCGAGGGAGGCTTGGACAAAGGGTTTCCTGCCTTGGGAGGTGCGAGCACCACCCCAGACAGGATTTTGTGTATTGGGTAGGACAGGGCTGAATAGATTGAGACATGCCCGGGGCACACAAGGTGTCCCCGTGCATAAGCCAGTCCAAACCGGTCCTGGGACTTTCCAGACCCAGGCCTGGAGAGGAGCTGGACAAAGGAAAGGGGGTGTAACCGCCCCCCTTCCTGGTCCCACCCAGAGGAGGGACCTAGCAGGTGATCCACCCCTCAGATTGGGAATAAGAGTGGGAGCAGTGCCAGAGCACCTCAGATCATCCTGAATCAACTTGAAACTAAGAAGACAACTGGACTTCAACATTCTGCTGCACAGAAGACTGAAGAGCATCTCCCTTGTGGCCTAGGAGTGGCCACCCTGTGAACACAGGTACCAACCAGCGAATCAACGTCTGCTTTGCCGCCGCCTCCCGCCGGAGCCCGAGCCCGAGCCCAGAGCCTGACAAGACCCAGACTCCCAGACTTCTCACAGCCCGATCCACAGTCCCTGCAAAGAAGGGACCCGTGGAGGCACCGAGAGACGTGGGACCGGACATCTTGGAAGACACCCAAAGAGCTGACTGCGCAGCATCAGAGGCATCCTCGACCTTGTGCTTTGGGGACTGAGAACCCCCACCACCGAGCAGCACCTGCACCGAAGATCAGCCCCCCATCATCTCCACGATCTGCGTGGGGCCCTTTTGCATTGTGCCACTCGACGCACCATCCCGGCCACTAGCCACGTGGTCAGCGGCCATCTTGGCAACAAAACCTACACTGCGGGTCTGGTTGCTCCAGACTTGCCCTCGCTCCTGTAAAAAGGAGCACCCGCTCTGACCTTGCTTGTCCGAGTGATAAGCCTTTTTTGACTCCTGCGTGGCTTGCATTAGCCGAGGCCTGTTTGCTCTAATCAAGTTGCCGACACCACCAACAGCGAGAAACTTGCGTGGGACAGCTCGTGACCGACGTCTGGACGTCCTCGACCCCCGGTGTCCACGTGGCTGCAGAGAGAAGCTACACCTCAACGCCTGTTTGCACCCGACATCGCCTGGTTCCAATCTGGTTCCACGGTAGTCACTGGCTAGTGACTTTGAACATTGTACCCTCTGGTCTTCAGGTCTTCACATCTTCAACGCCTGTTTGCACCCGACATCACCTGGTTCCAATCTGGTTCCACGGTAGTCACTGGCTAGTGACTTTGAACATTGTCCCCTCTGGTCTTCAGGTCTTCACATCTTCAGATCCACCCTTGGATCCACCGGAACTCTTCACATCGAGCCGCCTGCAGCATCTTCAGCTCCAACCACCATCGACCAGCGTGACCAAACCCGACACTACTTCGACCCTATACATCCGCTTCCTGTGGGTGAGGTAAATCAGCAACGCCGGTGTTCCTACACTGGTACACACCTCTAGGGCCTGTGTCTCAAGTTTCAGCTTTCTAGGTCACTCGGAAGGTTCCGAACTAACTAACTTTCTAACTTTTACGCACCATAGACTTTGTATTGGTGAGTGCGTGCACTTTAAACACTGCACCCAAGTCCCGCGGGCCTTTCCCGACTTAGTCACTGCTAGTCCCGAACAGCTCCAGCGATTCCCAAGGCCCTAGGCCTATTTCCTTTTAGATTGGTATCTCTTATACCACTTTCTTAGTATATGGTTTAGGTGGCCCCTAGGGCTCATCCATATTGTGCAACTTTTGTGTATTTTAAACTGTGTTTTGTTTAACGCTTGTGCTTCTGTGCTCATAAAGAGTTCAGGGGATATTTGTAGTTAATAAATATATATATATTTTCAATATATATCTGTGTGGTGTCCTTTCATCTTGTATTCAAGGGGGTTGTGTATGGTAATACAGCTGGCTTCACATGCCTTTCAGAGTTTAGCCTAAGACTGCTTTGTCCACGTTACCACTAGGATAACTGGTCTATAAGGTTGACTTACAACCGATCATCATAAGGGTTGTTTGGACTGATACAAGGTGGTTCCAGAATTGGAAACATCATATATCAGGCCAACTTCTCACAAGGTGTCATTCGATATCAACTCCTCATCCAAACTACTCTCATCATCTTGATAGACGGCCCAATCTTTACTCAGACTCTCATCAGATGAGTGATCAGACATTGAATAAAAATTATCTGCAATATCCTGGGAACCGGTCAAATCCTGTGAGCAAGCCCCCTTCATTACTGGAACTGACTCTATACCAGACACAGGGTTACAAAGACTGCCATTGATTTCTTCTTCAGAAAGATTCATGGGGACTACAGCTCCCATAATGCCAGTCACTGAATATATTACACCAGTATCTCCTAATCCTATGTCTTTTCCTGAGTTGTCAGATAGTATTTCTGTCAGACCCTTTTGGGGTCCATTCGACGAAGAGTCTAAAGGAAATTGTACACCCTGAGAGGGAGAAGGACCCAGACAAATATCTTTCTTTACGGTGTTTGATGAGTGCTTTAATTGTGTCTCTAAGCTCGTTGCCTGTATATTCTTAGACATCTGTTTACCAAATAACACTGGTAATGTTTGTGTCACCTGTTTTCCAGTACAAGCAGCTAAACTTGCTTTCGTAGATCGCTCCCCTCCTTTCTTTAGATTCACGAGTGAAGGAGCCTGCGAGACAGTTTGTTCTTCCTCTCCTGCCTCTCTGTGCATTTCACCCTCCACACCTGCGGTCGATGCGGGCTGTCCTTTTGTTTTTCCATTTCTCGTTGTCGATTTCGGAGGCATTCTGGTCCGCGCTCCTCCACTTCCACGGATTACTCCCAGAGGCAGTCCGAAAAAAAAGAAACCGGCGCTCTCGGCGTTCCCGAGAAGCAGCAGCTGCCACACCATCCAACCTTCCGCGTTTGGAGTCCATAGTGTAATCTCTATAATTGCCCGCAAGGGTCTCTTGATGATGCCGGTAAGTAAAACTTTACTGATTTTGCAAAATCTGATGTCTTGCCAGACTAGACCCAGTTAAGAAAAGCACCATGAACGCACCACATCAGGTCATTCTTTTCCCAACCTGGAGCGGGGAGCTAGGTGCTCACACAGCCTTCCCTGCGGCCGCAATCAGCTTTTGACATGGTCTCAAGATGTAAATTGTGGGAGGTACTGAAGGAGATGGGACTGCCACTTTACCTACTTTCCCTCATCTCTCGCCACCACAAAGATAATTTTTCCACAAATCCGCAGCGGGTGCATGGAAACAAGACAGATCCCTTTCCTGTACAAAAACGGTACAAAAGGGGGTGGTGATGGACGGGGCATCTGAATCAATCAAACACTCACACCCAGTCAAAAGACGTGGGTTTAATCCATCACCGTTCTTTAGCCCACTCTGCCACCCCAGTCCAGCCGTCTTCAGCCCGGCTTGCTTGAATCCAGTGGCAAAGTGAGCAAGGAACTCACGTCTGTGCATACCCTGCCACACTTATGGCGGCCAAAAGCGGTACAAAAGGGGAACGGTGATGGATTAAACCCAGACCTTTTGACTGGGTGTGAGTGTTTGATTGATTCAGCTGCTCCGTCCATCACCACCACCGGGCTGAAGACGGCTGGAATGCCAGATACCGGTCCTCGGAAGCTTGTTTCCGGTCCAGGGAAGACATGGCTTGGCAGTTCGGCTGGACTGTTCCCATGAGGCACAGGGTCAGACTGATTTGCATATAGCCATGTCTGAACTGGGGTGGCAGAGTGGGCTAAAGAACGGTGATGGATTAAACCCATATCTTTAGACTGGGTGTGAGTGTTTGATTGATTCAGATCCTCTGTCCATCACCACCCCCTTTTGTACCGTTTCCTGTACAAAAGGGCATCCGCCAAGGATGCGTGCTGGCTTCTACACTGTTTTCCCATTTTATTAATGGTGCTGCAAACTTCCTTGCTGCGATCCACACACGATACACCTGTTTTAGCTGGAAAACATATCCGATTTTAATGTTCAGAGATGACATGTTGATTATCTCTAAAACCCCAAGCGGACTACAGCGTACTCTGCGGCGTTATGAAGAATTCTGTGTTTTATGAGGCTTTAAAATTAATGCTGTTAACACATAGTTCATGGCCTTCAATCAGCACAGATCCTTCAAGGGTAGATTGAGGATGGATGGGCTTCCTCTTGAGCAGGTTGATTCATTTGTTTATCTGGGCATCAAACTGCAGAAGGATATGAGATGGTAGCCATATATAGAAGCCATGGCATCAAAACATCAGCAGTTAGCTGGAGTCCGAAGGAAAGAATTCAAAACCTTCCTGATAAAGCCGCTCAGTCCTGTACTCCGAATCCATAACGGCAAAGTGGTGAGCTCAGTTCTTTATGGTGCAGTGCTGTGGGGTCTAGAGCATATGTCGCAGCTAGCAACTGCTGAGAACGCGTTCTTGCGAGCGATAACTAGTCTCCCACAAAGCAGACTCATCCTTCCATTAAGGAACGATTTAGGCAGGAAAGCTCTGGTGGAATTAACTAGGTTACGACCTATCTTATATTGGTGTAGATTATTGTGTACGCTCGAACTGGTCGTATTTGCTGAGGGGCTAAGGGATATTATTTACATGGATCAATTCCATAAAATCAGTTGGTTGCGAGACTTGAGAAGCCTTCTTAATATGGTGGGCCTATTGCATTTGTGGGATTCTCCTTCCAGCTCTACATTCCCATCAAGAGACTCACACAAGACTACATACTGGGAAATGGTTGCGCCTGAAGAGCTCAAGCACCATGAATCTACCTCTCTTTCAGGGTCTTTTCTGCAAATAAAACCACGCCCCAGCCTCGCGCTCTACTGGGATGCCATTACAAAGCCCTTCGATCATAAACTGTATTTTCAACTTAGATCTGGTTCATTGCCCCTAAAGGGGCAGATTTACAATAACTGGCGCATCCCCAGGGATGCGCCAGTTATTGTGCGCCGCAGCTCCGCCACCCATGGTGCGCCGCATTTAAAATGCGGCGCACCATGGGGCAAAAACGGCACAGATGTGTCACTCATCTGTGCCGTAAAGGTGGCGCATTGCTGGAGTTGCGACGCGGCTCCAGCAAGGCTCGGGGGTGTCCTATCTGTCCAATGCTGCGTCAAGCCTCACGCCTGCTTCAAGCAGGCGCAGGGTTTTGACGCAGCATTGGCCTAAAAGTGACTGAGTGAAATCTTGTAGATTTCACTCAGCCACTTTTGCGAGGCGCACCTGCCCCGGAACGCCCACCCTGCGCCGGAACACCCACATTTGGCGCAGAGCTTTATAACGCGACGCATCTGCCTAGATGCGTCACATTGTAAATGGGTCGCAGGGATGCGCCACGTTTACGCCGCCGTTGCGTGACGCAAACGTGGCGCAAGTCCAACATAAATCTGCCCCACAGGGTTTTACATCTAAATGGTCCACCACTGAGAATAATAAATGCCACATGTGTGTTGATTATGCAGAAACCAATTCGCACGTGCATTTTGTCTGCCACGCCTACTCTGGCCCACATAAAGCTTGGTTGGTGCAGACTTGAAGGAACATGGGCTCTATGGGGCTGATTCACAGAACTAACTTAAGACAAAATCGTAAAATTACTACTTTTGGTATTCACAAAAGTTAAGATTTTGTCTTAAGACAGACTTAAGACAGACTTAAGACAGAATTCTAACTTAAGTCTGTCTTAAGACAAAATCCTAACTTCTGTGAATACCAAAAGTAGTAAGTTTAGGATTTTGTCTTAAGTTAGTTCTGTGAATTGGGCCCTAGATCATGTAGTCCAGGTCTGTGAATTCTCTGCTCCGACCCATCACCTAGGTATGCAATCCTGGTGGCAAAATTCTTAAGGTGGATGTGGCATATTCGATCTCAGCAAATCACGGTTGAATAATGAAAATGGGAATATTCTTCCAATAATATAGGTGTACCTGGGCTAAAGGTGGTGTGTGGGGTACAACTTGGTTTTAAAAGTTTGTAAAAATATCTGAATGTTATTTGTTTATGTTTGTTAAAGCTATGGAATTCGCCTTTGAACTATTTGTCTAGTATCTTGCCATTTTGCACAAACATTTTAACCTAAGATTTTTACTCCTTTAGGGCCAGATCTAGGTAATTTCTATTTACCGATTCCTAAATACTCACTTTTACCGATTTGGTATTTAAGAATCGGTAAATAGAATGTAGGTAAACAATCTGTAAATTTTACCGATTTGGTAATATTCGTTATTGCCGATTCTGTATTTACCGAATCGATAATAAGGAATACCTTCCCATTCATTCCCCTCGGAATGAATGGGAAGCCATTCACTATTACTGATTTGGTAAATACCGAATCGGTAATAGTGGGAGCATATTCAAGGGTGGAAGTGTGTCACATTGACACCCTGTTGCACCCCTGAATGGTGCATGTGTCCACATGAGGCGCACATAAATGACCTAAGGGCATGTATGTCTGCCACATGGCACTTTTAAAAAAGCACAAAATTGCTTTTTAAAAGGTATTCTGTATTTACTTGTAGTTGGTGGTAAATAACGAAAACTTAAACCAAAAATGCACTCACTCGAGTGCTCCCTACATAAGATTTAAGGATTCGGGCCATATGTATCAAGCACAAATGCGTTCGCAAACGCCGGAATTTCGTCGTTTGCAAATGCATTTTTGCTAAATGGTATGTATCAAACAAATCTGCGTGCATAATAAGGAATCGCAAAATTTGCGATTCCTTATTTTGCGACTGCATTTAAGGAATCGTAAATTTTGCGATTCCTTAAATGCAATGTAACAAGCAAAAAAAAATGCAAATTGGCCTTAAGGAATCGCAAATTACCACCAACTTCAAGTTGGTGGTAATTTGCAATTTCTTTGAAAAATGAACTTTTTGCATTTTTCAAAGTGCAATGTGAAGCACATACATGTAGGTGCGCCACATGTGCACCCATGGTTATTTCAGGGGTGCAATAGGGTGTCCTTTGGACACCCCTGCACCCTTGAAATTGCATTCTCAATTTGCGATTGGCTAATTGCTAATCGCAAATTGAGAATGTCTTCTCATTCATTCCTATGGGATTCTAGGTCCATAGGAATTAATGGGGAGGTATTCCTTGATTGCTAATCGCAATTTGCGCTTAACAATTAAGGAATATGTAGGATTCGCTAAATTTATTGCAAATCCTACAAACATAGCATTTTGCGATTCTCAAACTGCGATTCGCTAAAAATCGCTATTTGAGAATCGCAAAATGACTTATTGATACATATGACCCTCTTTAATTTACAGATTCCTTAAATTAAGGAATCAGTATTTTACTGATTCCTTAAAATAACAAATCGGTAAATTACAGAATCCTTAAATGCAGCCTCCTACATCGCAAAGGCCTAAATACCGGTCGGTAACAGGAAATTTACTGATTTTCGGCCGTTACCGACCAGTATTAGCCCACCAACATATGGCCCGTATTGTTATAACTTTTTATGAGCAACACTTTTATGACTTGTGCAGTGGAATAAAGCTTATTTTGACTGGCTAGATAAAAATGTGAGAAGAAAATAGAACCACAACCACAAACATTGACATCAAATTTGTTGGCAAGCACTAAGGTGTCGTTTTCACTATGAGGAAGGATACAAATAAACAAAATGAATGTACCCCCTGAATGAGTTACATATTTTCCCTGGTAACCTCTGAAAATAACAACCAACATATTCCACTCCCTAGACAAGAATGTAAAAAACCTTTACATGGGCTGGAGCAAGACCTAGATTGAAGGAATCAAAACTTCACATAGCCTGAGAAAATGGAGGGCTGCGTCTATCACATATGGACTTTCATTGGATCTGAAACCCACTTTTCCATATAAAACACCTACTCTCTCCATATATCGATAAGACCCTATCAGCGGGAATTGAGAAGGAGCTCTTCTACATGAAAGATGGCAGATGTAGACCCCATGCCAGTGATAGACAAGCAAAAAGTACATTGTATAATCCTTTGACATGCCTGGCATAAAGCACTCACTAGATTGGGTTCTCACTGTAGAATACACAACTGGGTGCCTAGCTTGTAGAGTTGCGCTATACTATGTGGCAACACACCCGTATCCTAGAACACATGGAGCTGTAAATGTATAATGATAATTGAAGACCTATTGATGTAGAGGCAACTCAAATCATCTGCAGACCTACGTATGGACTTTCACCTTCCTCAGTCCCAAAACTGGACATATAAACAACCAACACACTGCCTGGGACCATCTTCAATTGCCTTGGACCAAACAGACATAGAACTTCCAAGCAAAGGGCATGTAAGTGGAATTGTGTCCGGGCCCTATAAAATCTTATTACTGTTAAAATGCTATAACGACCACTAAAGAGCTGAAGAACTAGTATTAGGCAGATTATCATTGATGAAATGGGAAGAGGAAGGCTGGGAAGAACTGCTATTAAACCGTGACAAAAGTTTAGAAGTCAGACTGAACCTGGGGTATTTGAAGATTCTCCTCAATGGCACTGGGACCCTGACCTAGCTTCAGGAGACTAGCTGAGCCTAGTCAATCAATCAATCAATCAATCAATCAATCAGTCATTTGTTAAGCGCACTGCATACCCGCAAGGGTCTCAAGGCGCTGGGGGAGTGGTGGGGGCCGCTACTGATCGAACAGCCATGCCTTGGCGGCGAGGTGGGAGAAGGATCTCCCACCCGTGGTTGTTCTTCGTTTGCGCGGGACGGTGGCGGTGAGAGGTCGGTGAAGCGTAGCTCACGGTTGGGGGTGTTGAAGGAGAGCGGATTGTTGACGAAGCATAGCTGGCGGTTGGGGGTGTAGAAGGAGAGCCTTCCGTTGAGGTAGGCTGGGCCGTTCTTGGGGAGTGCCTTGTGTGCGTGGATGTGGAGCTTGAAGGATATCCTCTTGTTGACGGGGAGTCAGTGCAGGTTTCTCTGGTGGGGCGTGATGTGGCCGTGTCGTGGTACATCAAGTATCAGACATGCCGTGGCATTTTGGATGCGTTGTAGTCGATTGATGAGCTTGGTCGGGGCTCCCGCGTAGAGGGCGTTTCCGTAGTCGAGTCTGCTGCTGACAAGGGCCTGGGTGACTGACTTTCTTGTATCTGTCGGGATCCATGTGTAGATCTTGCGGAGCATGCGGATGGTGTTGAAGCAGGAGGAGGAGACGGCGTTGACTTGCTTGGTCATTAAGAGCGTTGAGTCAAGGATGATTCCCAGGCTGCGTGCGTGGTCGGTGGGGGTCGGGTCTGCCCCCAGTGCCAATGGCCACCAGGAGTAGTCCCAGGCTGACGGGTTGAAGCCGAGGATAAGGACCTCAGTCTTGTCCGAGTTCAGCTTCATTTTTTTTTTTTTCATTTTACATTTTTTCAGACGGCTGATCTACATCCAGTCGGCGACGGCCTTCATTCTTTCATGGAGGTTGGCTTGGTGGTGATGGGGTCCTTGGTGAGGGAGAGGATCAGTTGAGTGTCGTGGGCAAAGGAGATTATGTTCAGGTTGTGCTGTCGGGCGAAGTGTGCAAGTGGGGCCATGTAAATGTTGAACAGTGTCGGGCTGAGGGAGGATCCTTGGGGTACGCCGCAGATGATCTCGGAGGCTTTGAAACAGAACAGGGGGAGGCGGACGCTCTGGGTTCTGCCGGGGAGGAAGGAGGTGGTCCATTCCAGAGCCTTGTCTCGGATCCCTGCGGCGTGGAGGCGTGCGTGTAGTGTGCAGTGGCAGACGGTGTCGAAGGCAGCAGAGAGGTCTAGGAGGATGAGTGCTGCAGTCTCCCCGTTGTCTAGCAGGGTCCTGATGTCGTTGGTGGAGGCGATGAGTGCGGTTTCATTGCTGTGGTTGCTGCGGTACCCTGACTGGGAAGAGTCCAGGATTCTGTTCTCTTCAAGGTATCGGGTTAGCTGTCTGTTACCGATTTTCTCAATGACCTTGGCCGGAAAGGGGAGTAGAGAGATGGGTCAGAAGTTCTTGAGGTTTCTTTGGTCTGCCTTGGGTTTTCTGAGTAGGGTGTTGATCTTGGTGTGTTTCCAGCTCTCTGGAAGGTCGCGGTCTTAAGGGATAGATTGATGTCATTGCGTAGGTGGGGTGCGATGGAGCTGCTTGCTTTGTTGAAGACGTGGTGCGGGAATGGGTCTGACGGAGAGCCGGAGTGGATTGTGCTCATGGTCTTGATGGTGTCATCGACGCTCACGCTGGTCCAGGCTAGCAAGGGTACATGGTCCATGTTGTGCGGAGGGTCTTCTGTGTTGCTGTCTGTTGGGGCGGTTTGGGTGTTGAAGCTGTCGTGGATGTCTGCTTTCTTGCGGTGGAAGAAGGTGGTGAGGGAGTCGTACAGGGCTTGCGACGGCGGGATGTCATTGTGGTTGGAGCTGGGGTTGAAAAGTTCCTTCGCGATGTTGAAGAGCTCCTTGCTGTCATGTGCATTGTTGTCGAGGCGGTCTTTGAAGGAGGTCTTCTTGGCAGCCCTGATGAGGTGGTGGTGGTTGCGGACGGCGTCCTTGTGTGCTGTGTGGCTGTCCGGAGTTTGTTCATTGTGCCATTTCTTCTCTAGTTTTCGGCAGGCTTGCTTGGAATCTAGGAGTTCTAAGGTGAACTAGCTGGCCCTCTTACTGGTGTTTCTGTGGGGAGGTTTCTTCAGAGGGGCGAGGGTGTTGGCGCAGTCCTCGATCCAGCGTCTGAGGTTGTGGGCAGCGATGTCGGTGTTGGAGGGTTCGGTGGGTGGGCTGAGAGCGAGGTTTGCATGTAGTTGGTCTTCGGTGATTTTGCTCCAGTGGCGGCGGGGGATCTGTTGGGTGCAGTGATGTGTGGTGGGTTTCTGGAAGGTGAAGTGGATGCAGCGGTGGTCGGTCCAGAGGAGTTCAGTGGTGTGGCTGACGGAGACGTGCGGGCTTGAGGAGAAGACCGGGTCGAGCGTGTGGCCCGTGGAGTGGGTGGACGTTGTGTCAAGATGTCTCAGTCTGAGGTTGGTGAGGTTATCGATCAGGGTTGTGGAGTTGTTGGCGTTGTTGTTCTCAAGGTGAAAGTTCAGGTCTCCGAGGAGGATGTAGTCGGTGGAGGTCAGGGTGTGTGTGCTGATCATGTCGACGATGGAGTCGCTGAACTGGGGACAGGGTCCGGGGAATTGGTAGACGAGGGTGCATCTGACGGTGGAGTTGGGGTCTGTGTGGATCTGGAAATGCATGTGTTCGGCGGTGCTGAGCGCGTCGTCGGTGCTAGTTGAGACCCTGCTGCTGTTCTTGTGGATGATGGCGATTCCTTCTCCGACTCTGTTGGTGCGGTCTCTGCGGGTAATCTTGTAGCCGTCTGGGATGGCTATGGAGATGTCGGGTGTGGAGGAGTTGTTCAACCAGGTCTCTGTCAGGAAGGCGACGTCTGGGGAGGTTGTGTTGAGCAGGTCCCAGAGCTCGACGGCGTGTTTGCGTGAGGAGCGCGTGTTCTGTAGTATGCATCGGAGGTGGTTGAGGTCTTTCTTGGCGGGTGGTTCGTCGGCTCTGTGGCTGGTGTAGCTGCAGTTCTGGCAGGTGATGGGACCGTGTGTGCGTTTTGGGGTGGCCTTGAAGCAGTTGTGGGTCTGTCCGGTGTTGAGAGCGTGCAGAGTGCTGGGGTCGTAGTGGCTGCGGTCGTCATGGCGGGTGCGGGGGCCAGGGGTTCTGGTGCTGGGCGTGCTCCAGGCACGGACGGGCGCAGATGGGCTTGCCGCGCGCCAGCAACGCGACCGCATAGCGGCCGGCATTCATGGGGAGTTGGGAGTGAGGAGCAGCTGGGAGGCGGGAGGCGGGGGCAGCGAATGGGTAGTCAGAGGGGCGGAGCCGCAGGGGACGCAGCGGCAGGGGCGGTGAGGGGCGACGAAGGAAACAGAAGGCAAAAAGGCACCACAATTGAGGGGGAAACGAGTGGCAGAGAGGGCATAAAGGTCACAAAAAGGCAAAAGGGTCACAAGAATACAGGGGGAAATGAGTGGCACAGAAGACAAAAGGTCACAAGAAGGGCAAAAAGATCACAGAAAAATGGGGGGGACGAGTGGCACAGAAGGCAAAAGGTCATAAAAAGGGCAGAAAGGTCACAAAAACCGGGCGGAAACGAGTGGCACAGAAAACAGAAAGGTCACAGAAATGCAGGGGCACCTAAGCAACAAAAGGCAAAAACCGGCAGAGAGACACGGAGGGCGCAAGGGGAGCAGAAGGGAAACCGGGCAGAGAAACACGGGGCAGCGAGGGGAACAAAGGGAGAGAACGGGCACAGACCATGTACAGGCAGCGGGGGAGACAGACAACAGCAGTCACAGACACAACAATGAAAATGCAGTCACTACAACGGGAGCAATGAAAGAAAATACAGGCAAGACAATGGAGGATGAGCAAACCTACGGCCTACCACTGACCACCAGGGATGAGGCGCAGGTGGTAGCCTGCGGGTGGAGGAGGGCCTCGAACTTCCTCAGCAGCGACAGCTGGGCAGTGAGGCACAGGTGGTGCTGTGCGGAGGGGGAGCGACCTACCTGGAAGGGTCAAGGGTCGCCATGTTGTATCTGCTGTGATATTGTTCATGCACTCTGGGATTGTGCAATGCTTGATAATGTCTGGATGTCCATATAGGAAAGGCTAGCATATTTTAAAGATAAAAAAGAATCCTGTGTCACAATTCCAATTCCTCTGAAGTGGTATGTCTCCCTTAGCCCACCTTCCAGCAGAACCAACTCTGAATAGTTAAGCAGAGGTTTAGGGTGGCTAGACAAGGGCTCCCACATTGCTACCTGCCTGTCCTTTTCACATTATTGAATTCCTCTGATGATGCTTTGCCCTGTCTCCCCTCCTTCATTGTTGATGTGCCTCATCACACCCCCCCACACACTGTTTCCCTGCCCCCGCATTGTAGCTTTGCCTGCCACTCGGTCTCCCATGTTGTTGCTTTGCCATGTGCCCCCTGCCCCTCCCGTCAGAAAAAAGCACTATGATATGGCCAGCTGCACAACATGACAAGACCTATCTGCTTTGCCAATGCTTGTTTTTACTAGAGTTAAGATAATATCTGATGTCACTTATTACTATAACTTATATGTCTTTACCTTTGATTTAGCTTCATGGGCGAGCACAGAGCAGTGTTCCTTAACCTATGGCTCGTGGACTCCTGATGATTGGTGAGACCTACTTATAGGGTCCCTGACTGCTACAAAATTAAATAAAAATAATAAAATTCATAAATTATAAATATTAAAGTATATACAAATAAAGAAGCAAAATTGAAAATGTAAAACCCTTTTCTATATTGTACTGTGAATTAAACAAAACATTTAAGCATTTGTTTGTAGTGTGCTTGTTTTTGTATTTTTATTTGAGGTTCAAATTATAGAAATTGCTTAAGCTAAGGGTCCCCAGCTTCCAATAATGTCTCAGTGGAGGTCCGCAGGTTCCAGTAATGATACAATGGGAGTTCACAGAAATGAAAAGGTTAAGAACCGCTGTAATAGAGCAAATAGGATTAATTTGACAGATAGCTAAGTTAACAGATTCACCTACACCAAACATTTATGACAAAAAGGGTAAGTCAGAAGTTAATGTAGAAGGATCAGCTTGGTCCTGATGAATGCCCACTGATGTTGTCACATGCTAGGAAGCGCAGAAACATATTTACCTTTTTATAGAAATGAAGAAGGTATACCAATTACTGCCATTAACCTTATTCTTTTCAGCTGTTTTAACTTTGTAAAAGATTACTCTTAATGAAATGTCATTAGTTATCCTGTTGGTAATGCAATTTTGTATTCATCTATGACCCTTCATGCTTCCAAAAACACGTGTTACCAACAAAGAGCTCTGGATGAGCCACCCAGCACTAGTTGAAGCTGACGAAGAAGCATGATGAAACATGTTACCTACTATAGATGAGGGGGTTGTGTCCTTTTTTTTCAACAACAAAAAGTTTTTCCTCAAAGCGTTTTCCAGGGTTTACTAAGACAAAGCTACACAAAAGATCCTTCAAAGAAACATATAGTTTTCTTTAAACAAAATAGCCTGTCAGCCTTTCAGTGCATGCATCAGAGGACATATTGTTAAATATTTTTGATTGCAAGTTCATAAAACAATCATAATACAAAATGTCAATCGTATAGTAATATACATAGTATTAAGAATTGCAAACAGGATTGAAAACATGGAAAACTTATATAATTATGATTTTTTTGCCCTATATAAAAAGAGAAAAAAGACCAAGAGGGAGAATAGAAAGAAAGGTGTAGAAGAGATAGGAGAAGTGGTAAGATTAAAAGATTGAGGAGTTCAAGGTAACCAGTATAAATCAGATTTAAGTATCTGATGTAAAGTAGAAGATACAGTGTGAATCGGGATTCCTGTGATGTTTGGCAAAAAAACTTTGAATAGAAGAATAGATTATTTTATATTCCTCTAAAAAGGACTTGGGTAATTGGTATTGTGATTGCAAGTAATCAAATGTTGCAAAAGAGAAATCTTATTCAAATTTGTGCACATAAGTACTACATGTTTCTTTCTAGTGTTAAAGGATTAGACATAAATATTAGGATATCATCTGTATATGCAGATTACTTAACTTCTAGAGAGGCATGTTTGAAGCCAGGAGTAAACATATTCCAACAAACTTGTTCCATGAAAGATTCCAAAGATAGGACAAATCACAAAGGGGTGAGACAGCAACCTCTATGTAACTCAAAGTATGGAGAAAACAACCATTGACAAAAACATGAGCGCCTGGGTTAAAATATAGTAACTTTATAAAAGCAAGGAATTTTTGGCCAAAACGAAACCAATGAAGGGTGGTAAAAATACACTGCCAATTAAGTTGGTGTTAGATGTTTTTTTTATTTATTATTTATTTATTTTTTAATTGCCACAAAAAGAAGAAACAAAATAATTATATCAGCATTTTCCAATATTAATAAATCAGTAGGCTTTTGCAGAGCACAGAGGTCCATTGTAAAAAAGAAAGAGAAAAAAAGGAGGAAGAATGAAGAAGGAAAAAAGAAAAAAGAAAGAAAGGGGACACATTCAATTCTTAATCCCATTGAAGACAGGACCAAACCCTGCAAAGTTTATTTATTTTGTTTTTGAAAAATATGTTTATTGCGGAAGACATAGAAGACATTATCGAGCAAATCTACGCATAGGCACTGCCAGGTGAAATCACCAAAGTCATCATACAGTAGGATACAGAGCCACTAGGCCCGCAGCCCGAAGGCCGGGCGGCGCAAAGGTGAGAAGTGCCACAAGGATAAACATAAACGT
The DNA here is from genome assembly GCF_964263255.1 of Lissotriton vulgaris. Classification (NCBI taxonomy): domain Eukaryota; kingdom Metazoa; phylum Chordata; class Amphibia; order Caudata; family Salamandridae; genus Lissotriton; species Lissotriton vulgaris. The sequence continues at coordinate 246,565,422 of NC_141685.1, forward strand.
TCGCTAAAGGTACTTGTGCATCACTAGCATCTGCTGTTTTCTGTTTATACTCCCTCCCACGTCTTCTATTGATCCAGTCTCCCATCCATCTGTATGGGTAAATTTTCCAATAGAAATACAGTCTAACAATTAACAACAGAACAAGTCCCCCCAATACGTGGCATCGTTAACAGAGTACATGTAAAGAGTCAGGTTACCTACTCCGCAGCCCGATAGGGTGCAGACGTCACAGTTCTAATCAATCCTCTGGGAATCAAGACAAATTACATAGTAAAACAATATGGAACATTTGTGCGCGCCCAGCCAGGCACTATTCCTACCCTGGCCCCACCCCCCCACCTCCCACCTCAACTAACTCGGACCCATACTCCTCAGGAATGAACAATTCAGCACTGGTGGCATCCGAGTCATCATCAGGCAACCCCTCAGCGCACATCATCCTCCAAGCTAGCAAATCCTCCTGAAGCCTCTCATCGCGGCGGGTGCGCTGCATGTGCATTTCCTCAGCCAAGGACCACTCTCTGACATCCCGAAGCCATAGGGATAACTCGGGGGCCCTATGCCCCATCCAGGTGATTACCACGCGCCGCCTAGCTAACACCAGTAGCAACTGCAGCAACTTGTAAGACAAGTTCCTCTTTTTGGGCTTGGGCACCAGGGCCAAGAGACAGTGAAGCGGATCCAAGGCAATCCGGAGGCCCGTGACCCGGCCAATGTGCTCCATCACACCCTCCAGAAACTACCGACCTGTGGGCACTCCCAAGCCAAGTGGAAGAATCCAGCCTCCTCCGCCCCACACCTAGGGCAGTTGTTCCGCCTATCCACAGAGATACGGAGCAGGGATACCGGGGTCATGTAGGTACAATGCATAAAGTTAAAGTGGATCAATTTGAACAGTGCATTGCACAACACTTTCCGGGTCAGGAGCCCAATACGTTTGCGCTGTCCCGGCTCCAGAGCCTCCCCAGGTCCTCCGCCTCCCAGGCTGCCCAGGATGGCACGATCGGCGGGGCTGAGTCCCGTCTCATGGCAGAATACAATAAAGTGATCAGCCTCCATCCTCTACCGCTGGAAAGGAGGATGTTGAGGGTGTGGGTCAGTGGGGGCGCCTCCGGGAACTGAGTCTAGGTCGCCCTCGCCATCTCCTGGAGTCCCCTATAGTGCAGGTACTGTCCCCTGCTTAGGCCAAATGCTTCTGTAGCTCTCTCATAAGACTCGAAAGAGTCGTCTGGATAAAGGTCGGCCAGCGTCTCACACCCACCGTCCCGCCATTCCCGGAAGGATACGTTCTCCTCCATCTGGAGCAGAGGGGCCAAAATCCACACCGGTAGCTCCCTATGAAAGGGGGCCCTCCGCAAGATCTTCTCGACGAACCGCTGCCAGACCCCCGCCGCATGTCGCACGACATAGGGCATGGCCTCGTCCGCCCCCCGCCCCTGCATCAAAGCCACCGGCAACGCCGTCTCATCTGCTCTGCCTGCTAGGAGCTGTGGCTCCCAGTTGTCTGCGCCCGCGAACCACCTCGCGGCTGGCAGGAGCTGTGCTGCGTAGTAATAGAGGTCAAACAGCGGAGCTTCCAGGCCTCCTTCCTCCCAGCTCCGGACCACAGTATGCAGGACGACCCTACTACGCCCGCCTGCCCAGAGTAAAGACGTGAGCAGTGAATTAAGCGTACAAAATATTCGCGGGGAAGCGGGCATAGCGTATTTTGCAGGACGTATAATATTCTGGGCAACATCACCATTTTAGCAACCGCTAGCCGCCCCATGAGGGAAAGAGGGAGCATATTCCAGAAGGACACAGATTGGTGCAGAGAGCCAAGCACCCGGTCAGCATTGCGGACCAGCAGTTGGTTGTCAGACGAAGCCACCTGAATGCCCAGATATCTGAAGGCCTCCAACTCCCATCGCAGCCGCAGGCACGGGAGGCGCACTCCCGGCCCAACATCATAGCCCGCTAAAGGAAAAATCAGGGACTTACCAGGATTGATGTGTAGCCCAGAGGCCGCACCAAAGGGGTCTAGCAGCCGCAGTAGAGCGGGGAGCAAGTCGCTCGAGGAGGTCAAATAGAATAAAGCGTTGTCTGCATAGAGGGAGATCACGTTCACAGTGTTGCCCACCTTAATGCCCCACTGCTCCATCTCAGCACGAATGGAGACCGCCAAGGCGAATAGGAGCGGTGACAGGGAGCACCCCTGACGAGTGCCTCTTCCCAAAGTCCACTCCTCGGAGCGGGTCGACCCAAGCCAAACCCTAGCCCGGGGTGCCCCGTAGAGCACCCGGATCCACTTGCAAAACACCGGCCCCAGGCCTGCCATCTGGAGCACCTCCAACAGATACCCCCAGCTGACAGTGTCAAAGGCCTTAGCCAGATCGATCGACAGCAGGATGTGGGGATCCTCGCTACCACACACCTCGTGAAGGACATGGTGCAGACGCCGCAGGTTCATTGCAGTGTTACGACCAGGGATAAACCCACATTGGTCTGGATGGACCAAGTGTACCATGTGTGGGGCCAGGCAAGTGGCCAATAGTCTGGTAAGGATCTTCACGTCTGTATTGATCAGAGTGATAGGCCGAAACGCCGCTGGGTCACAACTGTCCCCCCCTGGTTTCAAAAGCATACAAACCTCCCCCTGATTCATGGTGGGCGGAAGAACGCCACACCTCAGGGCCTCATTATAGACCTGCAAGAGAAGGGGGCCCAGGACGTCCCCAAACGAATGGTAGAACTCGGGCGGGAAACCATCCCCGCCCGGCGCCTTAGCCCGCGGAAGGGCGGCCAATGCTACCCTGACCTCTTGGACTTTTAAGGCCGCATCCAGATCCTCTGCCGCCTCTGCCAAGAGGGCCGGAAGAGTCAGACCCTGGAGGTAAGGCTGATAGGAGGCCTCCGTGACCGAGGGGTCGGCAGTATACACCGTCTGCAGGTGAGATCGAAGGACCTCGAGAATATCAGACTCCGAGTGCACCATATCACCGCAGAGCTATTATCCGCTCCAGTGCAAATTCATGACGCAGAATCCAGGCCAGCAGTTGACCAGACTTGTCCCCCTCGTGGTGGAGACGCTGCCTATCTTGGCCCAAGGTATACTTATCCAGACGGGTAAGAATGTCATGGATGGACACCTGGGCCTCACCCTCCGCCTCCAGGTCCGAGGAAACGGGATCCGGTAGAGACTGACAGCGCCGAAGTCTATCCTTTGCGTCCCGTAACTTACAGAGCAAGTGCCTCCGGACCCCATAGGTGAGGCCCATACAGGCACCACGCACCACTGCCTTCAGGGCCTCCCATTTGGTTGAGTAGGACAAATCACCGCCTTCCCAGTTCTGATCTATATAATTAGTCAGGGCAGTCGCCACATGGTCTTTCCCCACCTGGTCCTGCAATAGGTCCATCGGCATGCGCCAAGTACGGGGACGCGGAGCCTGGTCAGCCAATTGCGCTATGCACCTCACTGGAGCGTGATACGACAGAAAACGGGCCTGGTGAGTAACTGTCAAAGAAAGAGACGCGGCAACATTGGCCGCAAGGATACGGTCCAGCCTACTATGGGTGTCGTGCGTCGGGGTATAACAAGTATATAGGCGCTGAGTGGGGTGGCTCGTCCGCCACACATCCACAGCTCCCAAATTATGCATCACTTCCCTGAGTCGCGCCGCCATACGCAGCTTCGTGCCCAAGCGAGGGGGATGCCGATCCAGATCCGGATCCAGCACGCAATTAAAATCCCCAAACCAGAGGAAGGGGGCCTCTAGGTCCGAGACAACGAGTTCCTGAAGACGGGGAAAAAAAGCCAGGGTCATCGACATTCGGAGCATAGGAATTCAAGATCAGGAAATCCCTACCATCCAACTTGACCCGGAGCAGCAGGTACCTGCCTTCAATGTCGTCCTCGACATACTGAACGGCACAGGGAACCCCCGGCACCACCCAGATTAGAACCCCCCTTGCATAGGTGGAGAAGGAGGAATGGATTACCTGGCCCCTCCATTTCTTGGACAACTTCTGAGCACCCTCCTCGCTCAAGTGGGTCTCCTGGAGACAAGCAACGGAAACCCCATGTCGCCGGAGGAAGGAAAGGACCCTGTGTCTCTTGGTGCAAGTGCCCAATCAGTGCACGTTCCAGGTTAAGAATTTAAAACCCATAGTCGGAGATTACGCCAGTCAGGGCCATTCGACACACACATCTTGAGCCGCCACCCTCGGGCCCGAGCACTATCCAGATCGGCAGGACCAACCAGCATGACCAACCACTTAGGAACCTGAATCATAGTACATTTGATGCCAGCAACAACTCTCCTTCCCAACCCAACCCACCACCGAAGACCCCCAACCCCACAAACCCCCCAGAACATCTCCCCTCACCCCCACCCACCCGGAAAAAAACCCCAACCCCACAGACCCCCAGAACACCTACCCCCACCCCCACCCACAAGCAAGATGACAGCAACAACAAAACATGCTACCCTGCCCTCCCCTGCCGGGGCCAGGATGTACACAGCCACCCCATTCATCTCACACAACACACACCCACAGAACAACAAAACCAACACCACCCACCCCCCCTCAGCTCCCCTTGGGACGCAAGTTTTACAGGGCAGTCACTAGGCTTAGTTAAAGGAGCAGCCCTAGGTCAGGCTCCGCTCCATCCAGATACATCTACTCCCCACCTAACAGTCCTCCTTCAGCAGGATGTAAGTCCTCCGCTCCATCCCGCCATCCAAGGGCAAACAGCTTGGCCATAGGCATTCTCATCGAACCAGAGACATATCAAAAGACCCCCTAGACCAGAGTCCAACAGACCACAAACCAGACAGTACCTCAGGACGGAGCCGTCTCCATCAATGATGCAGACATTCCAGTCTCCGGGATCACCGGGGCAGTGGAGACCGTACCCGGCACAGCGTCCTGCAAAGTGTCCGGAACCAAAACATCCTCAGGGGCGGACGTGCCAGGGATCTCCGGCCCAACCTCCGCCGACAAAGGTCCCAGAAGCAGAGCATCATCCTCTCCCACCGTGACTCTAGGTCCCTCGGAGCCCTCCGATTCTGATCGGCGCCGTCGTCTACCACAATGCCTCCTCTGAGGCAGGGTCCCCCACGACTCACGGGGCCCACCATGTTCTCCTGGGGGCAGGTTATCGCCCCTTATCTCCAGCCACTCCCATACCTCTGCTGGAGATTCAAAGACGTGCGCTCGACCCTGTGAGATCACCTTGAGCTTGGCCGGATACAACAGCATGTATTGTAGTTTCATCTCCTGGAGCTTTTGCTTGACCCCCAGGTCGGACTTCCGGTGTTCCTGCACTTGCTGGCTATAGTCAGGGTAAATGGATACGCGACTGTTCTCAATGGTGAGACTCTCCTTTTCCCTCGCCGCCCTCAATATGCAGTCCCGGTCCTTATAGTTCAGGATCTTAGCGATCAGTGCCCTCGGGGGCGCTCCCGGTCGTGGAGGCAGGACCAGGGCCTGATGCGCTCTCTCGATGACAAAGACATTCGACAGGCCCTGTGGACACAGCTGGGTTCGAATCCAGGTCTCCAGAAAGCGCTCTGCATTACCCGCCTCCAATCTTTCCGGCACAGCCAGGACCCGAATGTTGCTTCGACGCACTCTGCCCTCCACATCCTCGGCTCTCCGCTCCAAGGCATGCGTCGCGGCCGTGAGGTGTGTGACTATCTTCATGAGGGAGGCCACCTCACCCTGCAGTTGGGTAATATTACCCTCAGCGTCTGAGACCTTATCCGCGACTTTCTGGAGATCCGTCCGCTAAAGATTGACGTTAATTGATACAGTCTCGATCTGGCGCTCCAGCGCAGTGTGGGATCCCTGTATTGCTTTCAATAGCTCCGTCTGGGAGGGCTCCACAGGTCCATCTGCTCCCTCCTCCTGACTCGCCTGTCGCGCAATCCGCTGCAAAGGCAGCCGCTGGGTAGTGTATTGCTTGATGGTGTTGGGCTGGGTGGACCGCGACATACTATCTTTGCGCATTGCCAACTGTCAAAAGTCTCAGCAACCACTCCAGCGGACCCCCAAGGATCTCACTCAGCCACTGCCGCCCAGGTGCGTGCCGCCAGGCGTCGCCTCAGAACATAGATCCTGCACACCAGGCCTCACCTCAAGCGAGCTCCAGGCCGCGGCAAAACGGGGGTCACCCGGAAGGGGCCAGTAGCTCCACTGATGTGCCCCAAGCAAGGCCACGCAGCTACAACCAGGGGCGCAGGGCCCGCCCTCTCCCACCAAGGCGGCAGCGTCCACAGGAGCAATCCAGAGCTGCAGTCGGAGCCCACCGGAGGCAACCAGAAAAGGAATGGGGCCCGCAGGATGTCAGGCTGCGATATCGGGCAGCACCCACTTTATCCCACAGTCAGGCGGTGGGGCCTGGGGCAATCAGGCCGGCTCAGGAAGCAGGTTCTGCACTGTAAGTGGGTAGCCCGAACTTCGGCCTCTCACCCCCACACTCACCATCACGGCCTCCCAGGGCACCAGGCCCCTCTCCAGCGTGGTCTCAGCAGGGGAGGGGTGCCGCGATACGCCGGCACAGGGCAGCGGGGCTCACAATCCACAGGCTCCCTCGCTGTGCCCAGTGGCCACCCCGCCACAGAAACAAGATGTTGGCCCAGCGGGGGAGGGGCGCAGAACCGTCCACGGAGGCCCCACAGCGTCACGCTCACTCCAGCCGCCGCACACCTCAGGCCAGCCCCCTCAAGACCACCAAGGCAATTAGGGGTCTCCCACCGCGGAGCGCTCACCGGATCGGGAGGCTCCCGCACCAACCTCCATGCAGCAGCTGGGGCGAAGGGCGGCCGTCGTGTCTCTCCTCTGCACCTCCGGGGCGAGCTAGGGAACATAGGCCGTCCGCAGATCCCGCCGGCCACATACCGATCTTGCTAAGGCGGAGCTCCAGATGGCAGCGGGCTCCGCTGACCTCCAGGCTGCATCTCCACCTCCAGGGAGCGCGGCAAGGCAGGGCCGCTCCAGTGACACCGCTCCGGAATAGGCCGCAGACCCCGGCCTCACGTAGGCAGAGGTCCGGCCCTCACAGCACCAGCACCTCCCGCGGGGAAACTCGCTGACTTCCGCCGTCAGCTTTCGGCAGGGGGACCACCAGTGTGAAAGGAGCCCCATGCTCTCAATTCAAGGCAGAAGAAGCCCAAACAGGAGTAATATTCAGGATATCTGGGTCCTCAGGACAGGAGCTGGTGGAGCTCACGCCCTGTCGGCCATGCTGCTTGAGAATAATGGAGGTTGTAAGGAGCACTCCGATTGTTTTGCTGAATTGAACAATTTTATCCAATGGTGCTGCGACTGTTAAGGGTTGTCAGTCCTGGTATCACGATTCGTTATGGTGGAAATGGGTATCCACCCAATCGCGCACTGTTCACTTGGTGCTTTTGCACCTTAGTATTTTTATTTTTTCAAACTGTGTTTAAACCAAAAATATGTCTTCTTTCATTCAGAAGAAAAAAATGTTTTATTATTCATCTCATGCTTATATTCTCCTCTTCATATAGGCTATGGATTTGTTATTTAACATTTACATGACAATATGCTGTCTCACATATTCTTTCAGTACTTTTTCATCTTAAATCTTATTTGTCAACATTTTTCATGGCATACATGTTATAATGCATTTAATAAACATTTCTTAGTTGAGCCCAATGCATTTCGGCACTCGTGAGTGCCTTCATCAGGGGCAGTATCTGCAAAAAGAAAAAAGTAAGAAAACATGGTGTAAGTGTATTGACTCATTTGATTCTGGGGGGTTCTCTAGTTGTGTAACTATGTAGTTCGCGTACCTTATTGTTGTTGATGTGTACCGTGTATAAGCTGAACTCCAACTTGATCACTATACTTCTGTACAAAACAAAATACAAGCTTCTCTGTAATTATCCAAATTCCATATGTATGATTAATTGTCACCTGCCAGCCACTTAATACCCTACATACCTTCAGTTATAGTGTCACAAGTTCCTGAAACAACAACTTTACTCTCCGGTTCAATATCGTTCGCATCAACCCTACCTGTATAGGAGCCTTCTGCCGTCCTCTTAACAAACCGCAACCTGGTGTATCGTTGTGTTCCCTTTATTGACACACATACACACAAGTACGGTTGAAACATAAATATGCAGAAGATAAGGAGAGCACATGAGGCATGGTTAGCACGGGTTTCATTTACATCGATACGGATTACACCTTTCCAAGATGGTGCCCACGGAGTACTAGTCACAGAATGGCTATAGCGGCAAGTCCATCTTTAGTTGTTAACTCCACGGAGTTGACCCGGAGTTTAGCGTAGTAGACTTAAACCCGGAAACGGAGGGAACACAACGATACACCAGGTTGCGGTTTGTTGAGAGGACGGCAGAAGGCTCCTATACAGGTAGGGTTGATGCGAACGATATTGAACCGGAGAGTAAAGTTTTTGGCAGCAGTGAGGATTGTTGGGCGAATCATAATATTCAAACTTGTGTATTTTGTTTTTTTTTTAGATACAAGTCGATAACGCAAGACAAGGTAAACACGGCTTGGCACCGTGATTTGTTTCTAGTCTTTACCTCATGTCACCTTATTCAAACTAGAGGCTAAGACACAGTTTTGGTTTATTCATTGCAGAAACTCGAGGCACATCGAAATAAGGTATGTTGCCCATTCAGTGGCAGATACGCCAAACAAAGTAAATAACAATAAGGCGCTAAGATACTGTTCGTTTGTTGTTTCAGGAACTTGTGACACTATAACTGAAGGTATGTAGGGTATTAAGTGGCTGGCAGGTGACAATTAATCATACATATGGAATTTGGATAATTACAGAGAATCTTGTATTTTGTTTTGTACAGAAGTATAGTGATCAAGTTGGAGTTCAGCTTGTACACGGTACACATCAACAACAATAAGGTACGCGAACTACATAGTTACACAACTAGAGAACCCCCCAGAATCAAATGAGTCAATACACTTACACCATGTTTTCTTACTTTTTTCTTTTTGCAGATACTTCCCCTGATGAAGGCACTCACGAGTGCCGAAATGCATTGGGCTCAACTAAGAAATGTTTATTAAATGCATTATAACATATGTGCCATGAAAAATGTTGACAAATAAGATTTAAGATGAAAATGTACTGAAAGAATATGTGAGACAGCATATTGTCATGTAAATGTTAAATAACAAATCCATAGCCTATATGAAGAGGAGAATATAAGCATGAGATGAATAATAAAAAATGTTTTTTCTTCTGAATGAAAGAAGACATATTTTTGGTTTAAACACAGTTTGAAAAAATAAAAATACTAAGGTGCAAAAGCACCAAGTGAACAGTGCGCGATTGGGTGGATACCCATTTCCACCATAACGAATGGCCATGCTGCTTGGCCACGCCAACCCTGCGAAGTTTTAGCAGGAATCGGGGGCCTCTAGCTTTTGCTAATCCAGTTTCCATTTCAAGACCCTCAACAGAGACCAAAATTCATTAATGCTGGGAGGAATGATATGAATCCAAGAGCGAGCAATACACAGACGAGCACAAGAAGCAATAATAGAGGGTAAAGTTTTCGTAAGACACCCAGACTCTGAAAATAGCCCCAACAGCAGCTCTTTCCCCAAAACCGAACTATCGTAGCCAACCCAGGTTGCTAAAGTCAGAACGATATTAGAGCAGAAGTCCTTCAGCCGAGGCCATGTAAAGTACATGGTGTTTATAAAAAAAATATGATTTCTTGCTTTTTCATAAACATAACATTAATTACATTATACATGCTCAAATTGCGGGTGCAGTACGAGACACATTGACTTAATCGCACAGTTCTCAAGAACACAGTAATTATGACTCTATGTAGTGACATTAATGGCGGGTCTCTTTCAGGCGGATTCCTTAGTATTAAGGTCCATGACGTGGCTACATCATTTGCAATTCGCGAACAGCACTGCCTGCATATCCCCTTCTGATCGGCGTGATTTGTACCTTCAGGTTCCCCTGTTTCCTTACCAATCAAATACTGTTTAAATAAACTCCAAAAGCCCTTGGGTCGATTCCGAGGGGATAGTAACTCACTATAGGTGTCTGTCTGTGTGTGACAGAATATCATGTCTTGGGTCCAGTCTTCCAATGTTGGAATTGGGCCTTTAGCCCATCGCATTGCCACCCGCCTTTTGGCCAGTAGTAGGCCAATTGCTATCAGCCACTGTGTGCTCTTACATATTTTTTAATCATAACCCAGCAGCAGTAGAAATGGGTCAGGGGTAAGTGGAGGACCAGTGATGTCATTTAGAGTGCTAAAAACTTCATACCAGTACTCAGAGATTTAGGGACACTGTCAGGCGATATGTAGAATGCCAGCTTTCGGTTCCGAGCAACAGTAACAAGTCGCTGATTCTCTTATGCCATATCTACATAAGCAATCTGGCGTATAATACATGAACAGACTCCAGACAACTCCGCCATTATTTTGGATATAATTTGAAGAGGACTTGCCATACTCCTTGAAAAAATCACCACAATCTGCTTTTCGCAGGACTCCAGGCTCTTAAGGTACCATTTTCCGATCGTCGCCAATCTAAAGTTGAAAAAGTTACACGCATATAAGGTTCGTAACACTTATTTATTTAAGAGGGAGATTAAAATATATCAAGTGAAAGAGCCTGGGTCTTAACTGACTTCACTGAAATCCCGAACATCACGATGTTCCAGATACCAGATGAAGTCATCAAGATGCCACACGAGTGTAAAGTTGAAGAAATTACATGCATATAAGGTTAGTAACTATTATTTATTTAAGAGTGAGATTAAAATACATCAAGTGAAAGAGCCTGGGTCTTAACTGACTTCATTGGAATCCCGAACATCACGATGTTCCAGATTCCAGATGAAGTTATCAAGACGCCACACATCTCCCTTCGTAAACATTCCAACAATCATATTGATAATAAACAACAAATGAACAATGTAACTAACTAAAAGATAGTAGATAATAAATACACTACAATTGTTTTCTTATAATATATGGATCATAGATAGGCACATAAATAACATTTGTTTACAATAAGACACCATCTAAAAATAAACATAATAAATCTGCAAACATAAAGATGAGCTATTAACGATGAGAATTTCCTGATAGATGGTATATAGGAAAATTACAGACGATATAAAATATCAACATAATAATCTTTGTGCCACGCAGGTCGTTGACGTGATTTTTGCAAATGTTGACTTAATGGAATTTCATCAAATGTATTGGAGAACTATCTCCAATTTCTACTACTATTAACAGATTTGGAGAACCCAGAGGTAACAGATTTATTTACCATTTCATCAGGCCATAACCATTGAGGGATCTTAACAATTTTAGATAAATTCCACACATTACCATCTGATAATTTCACAACTTGACGTCCAACTCGTACAACTTTCAGAGGATCCGAAAACCTAGAATCTCCTGATTTGACAAAACCAACACATCTTCACACAAACCCAATCATTTATATTGACAGAAATTGACTTATCCTGACCATTCTGAATTGATCCACACTTTTCATCATCCTTGCCAATAAATACATTTCTCATCCACGTTTGACTCATATTAGATACACTTTTTCTTCATCTCATCTTTTCAAAAGGAGTTAAATCACCCATACTCCTAGGAGTATTTCTGTAGCACCAAAGAATTTCCCTGAAGGTTTGTTTACAATCCTGTTAGAAAGGAAGGACAATCTGAAAGAAAGGAAGGAAATTTTCTTTAAAATCAGCTTTTCTGGGCCATGAAGACTTTGCATATTCAACATCCTTTTTGAGAGTAATATCTTTTTCGCACGACAATTTCCATTCTTTTTCTTGAATGCATCCCTTTGACACCTCACAAATAGAAATCACATTTTCTAAGTCAACCTCTTCCTTAACAACATTATCATCAGGTACAGGTATTCTTGACAGACAATCTGCCAATATTTTTTTAATTCCTGGCAAGTATTCCACTTTGAAATGAAAGTCTTGCAACTTATACTGCCACCTTGCAATTCTTGATGTAGCTTTACCACATCCTTTTGTTGTGAACAAATCAACTAGCAGCCGATGATCTGATCTGACTTTGAAAATAGTACCATACACATATTTTCGAAAATATTCAATGCCCCACCAACATGCAAGTGTCTCTTTTTCTAAAGTAGAGTATTTAAATTGTGCTCCCCTTAATGGTCTAGATGCAAATCCTATGGTGACCAAATTACCTTTTTGGTCTTGCATCAACACCGCACCTGTGCCTACATTGCTTGCATCAGTCACTATTTTTGAGCTATATGCTGTGTCAAATGGTGCTAATGCAGGTGCAGCAGAAATACATTTTTTTAATTCTCTGAATTCTTTTATACAGTTGTCATCCCACATAATTATTCATTCATTAGATTTCTCATATACACAGTCTTGTCAGAAAATATTGGTATACATTTTGCGTAATATTCAGCGAGTCCTAAAAAGGATCTAAGCTGATCTTTGTTTTCAGGATCAGGAGCAGATTCAATGGCTCTAATTCAATTTTGTTTTGGAGAAAATGCCATGTTTGTCTATAGAGTGGCCCAAATAATTCCCAGATGATACACCAAATTCACATTTTTCTTTGGTAAGTGTTAACCCATTATCTTGTAAGATGCATAAGACTTTATGTAAAATATCAGTGTGTTCAGATGTATTAGAAGCAAATATTAAAATGTCATCTTGAAAATATAAAACGTTGTCAATGTTCTTAAACAAATTGTGTATCACTCTTTGAAAAACTGAAGATGCTGAAATTAAACCAAATGGCATTCTTTTATACCTAAAAGCACCGTCTGAAGTAATGAATGAAGTGAGATGTTTACTATCTTCATGTAATTCAATCTGATGGTAAGCATTAGACAAATCAAGAGTGGAAAATATGGATGCACCTTTCAATTTTGTGAACTTCTCACCAATATTTGGTAATGGATGCCTGCTGACCCACACAATATTGTTCAAATCTCTTTAGAACTGACCAGCTGCACAAATTTAATCAGAGCGTGTCGCACCTACTAGTGCAATCTTGTGAGCTTCGCTGCAATATTTTAAACATCCTGTTGTCTTATTTATTTTAATTTAATTTTCCTTATCCCCTGTTCTTAAGTATTTGCCCCACTTGCTTGCACGATAATTGAATATAACCACCGCTTCTTTGGCGGGTCCCTTCACGACTATTCCCATTAGTTGGAGGACATCATGGGGAGAGAAGGACGCCTGGCGGCGCCATCTTTGTTGACGGTCTAGTCAGCATAAGGACGCTAGACCTCTACTTCAGGCGGGTAAATCATTCGGCCAGTCTTTAGAACTGACCAGCTGCACAAATTTAATCCGAGCGTGTCACACCTACTAGCGCAATCTTGCGAGCTTCGCTGCAATATTTTAAACATCCTGTTGTCTTATTTAATTTAATTTTCCTTATCCCCTGTTTTTAACTGTTTGCCCCACTTGCTTGCACGATAATTATATATAACCACTGCTTCTTTGGCAGGTCCCTTCACGACTATTCCCATTAGTTGGAGGACATCTTGGGGGAGAGAAGGACGCCTGGCAGCGCCATCTTTGTTGACGGTCTAGTCGTCATAAGGACGCTAGACCTCTACTTAAGGCGTGTAAATCATTAGGTCAGTCTTTAGAACTGACCAGCTGCACAAATTTAATCAGAGCGTGTCGCACCTACTAGCGCAATCTTGCGAGCTTCGCTGCAATATTTTAAACATCCTGTTGTCTTATTTATTTTAATTTAATTTTCCTTATCCCCTGTTTTTAACTGTTTGCCCCACTTGCTTGCATGATAATTGTATATAACCACCGCTTCTTTGGCGGGTCCCTTCACGACTATTCCCATTAGTTGGAGGACATCTTGGGGGAGAGAAGTACGCCTGGCGGTGCCATCTTTGTTGACAGGCTAGTCGTCATAAGGACGCTAGACCTCTACTTAAGGCGGGTAAATCATTCGGCCAGTCTTTAGAACTGACCAGCTGCACAAATTTAATCAGAGCGTGTCGCACCTACTAGCGCAATCTTGCGAGCTTCGCTGCAATATTTTAAACATCCTGTTGTCTTATTTATTTTAATTTAATTTTCCATATCCCCTGTTTTTAACTGTTTGTCCCACTTGCTTGCACGATAATTGTATATAACCACCGCTTCTTTGGCGAGTCCCTTCACGACTATTCCCATTAGTTGGAGGACATCTTGGGGGAGAGAAGGACGCCTGACGGCGCCAGCTTTGTTGACGGTCTATTCGTCATAAGGACGCTAGACCACTACTTAAGGCGGTCATGCTTACGCCCAGCGCAAACGCGCAGCGGGCTCGCCGGATTTCCGCCAGAGTTACGCCTGAGTTCAGCCCGTCTGCGCCCGTCAGCGCTAAGGAGGCGCCAGAAGCCAGATTTGCTGCTCCCTAGTTTTCCATCGCTCCAGGATGTGAGTTGTACTCCCGAGCCACACTGTTATCCCTTAAACCCCTTTCCGCCCCTGTTTCCATACCAGAGACCCGGATAGGGTAATTTGCGAATGTACTGCTCCATTGGAGATAGATATCAAACGCACGGACTCACGTAAAACATCCTGGACACAAATAGAAACGGGGCATTTAGCTAAACCGGGCTTTTTAATTAACGCGAGATCGCTTGTCAAAAACAATGTAGCCTTCAGGGATTTTGTTCTCGCTAGAGACCCCCCTTGGATCTTCATTACGGAGACCTGGGGCTCTGAAACGGCTGGTCCCAACCTGGTGGACGCTATCCCTGAAGGATATGCTCTGTCCAGGCTCGATCGCGAGCATCGGAGAAGGGGTGGTCTCAGAATTCTCTGCAAAGAGAATTTTATTTGCCGTATTGACCCGCTAACATGCCTCTCGGATAAGTTGGAGGCCCTGTATTTTTCTATACAGCCGAACTCCACTACATCCTTTTCTGGCATTCTATGTTACAGGCCCCCTGGCCCTCGATCCACGTTCATTAATGATTTGCTTCTATTATTAGAGCCCTTTGTAAATAGAGAATGCTTCACTCTTCTAGGTGACTTCAACGTTCACCTTGAAAAGGTTGAGGATACCGACACAACTTCCCTTGTGGAAGGTCTGCAGGCATATGGCTTTACCCAACTGGTGACCAGTGCGACTCATCTAGCTGGTCATACGCTAGATGGTATTTTCACGAACGATGATAGGTTCACCATAAAGACCCCCATCCATCTCTTGTGGTCTGACCACTTAGCTGTCCCTTTCATCCTAAATAGGTCCGTGACAGTTGTATCCGGAGGAAACTCATGGGAGATCAGGAGAGACTTTAGAGAGGTCAACAATGATACGTTGGCCCCGCTGTTTCCTACGGTCAGTACCTCTTCGAGTTTAGACCCGGATGTGGCTGCTTAGTGTTGGTCGAATGGGCTGGGGAGAGCGATAGACATCTTGGTACCCCCTAAAAGGTACTATACTGCCAGAAAAACTCCATCGGCCCCCTGGTACTCTGAACGACTCAGAAGGCTGCGGCAGATTTGCAGACAAAAGGAGAGGGCCTGGCTTGCTGCGCCCAATGTTTTGAATAAATCACAGCACAAATTGGCGCTCAAGGATTATAAGAAAGCCATAATGGAGGAAAAAAAGGAACTATTTTAATAAGATCACGGCCGGGCCGAGATCAGCTAGGGAGCTCTTTAAAACCATAAAGTCCCTTTCGGTCCCCAAGGCAGCTAATTCTGTGATTGAATCACAGTTTCTCATGTAACAACATTGCGGACTTTTTTTAACCAAAATAGCTGATATTCACTCCTCATTGGATATCCTTAACCAAAAACTGAATAGGAAAGCTGACCCTCTATCTCTTACACTTTACTCCGATGATACGAACACAGATGGAGGTTCCAGCCCCACTCTCCTTTTTCTGAAATTCCCTGCGCTGTCCTGGGAGGAATTAAATTGCACCCTTGACGCTATCAAATCCTGCTCTCCTCTGGACCCCTGCCCTTTGAAAACCCTAAAGGCCTGTAGAGGCATCTTATTACCGTCCCTTCTCGATATCTTAAACAGCGCTATCACGGAGGGGATTTTCCCCTAAGTGTGGAAACTCGCTGTGGTTAAACCACTTCTTAAGAAGGCCTCTCTGAACCCTGAGGTGCTAAAAAACTTCCGGCCAATTTCACTACTACCAGCACCGGCAAATATTCTTGAAGCTCATGTAATCGGGCATCTGACAGCATTTCTGGAAAGGGAGAATTGCCTGGATTCCTCTCAGCATGGATTCCGCGCATCCCTCAGTACGGAGACTGCTCTCACAGTGGTAGTAAATAATATTAGATCTGAGGTGGACAAGGGCCAGACCACTTTGTTGGTCCTGCTGGATTTAACAGCAGCCTTCGATACCCTGTCCCCCTCTATCCTGGTGGATAGACTGAGGGGGATAGGGGTAGCGGGCAGTGCGTTGAATCTTTTGGCCTCTTTTCTGAGCCAGAGACAGCAAAAAGTGAAATTGGGTGATTTTATGTCCCCCACTATGGCGGTGCAATGTGGAGTCCCACAGGGCTCGGCATTTAGCCTGGTTTTGTTTAGTGTATATGTGACCCCCCTGCCCAAAATAATAAGAAAATTTGGATATCAGGTGTTATCTTACGCGGATGACACGTAGATCATTGTCTCAACAAATCAGTCTGGGCACGACTGTGCCGCAAAATTTAGGACATGCATGGAATCAGTATCATCATGGATGATAAGGAATTTTCTCAAGCTTAATGGTGAGAAAACTGAGGTGCTGGTAATTGGTAGGAATCAAGATCTGTGGAATGAGGCGTGGTGGCCCGCTTCCTTGGGCGAATGTCCTCGCCCTGCCAAATTCTTTAAGAATTTAGGCGTTATCATAGATCCTACCCTGTTATTTGATCGACAGGTCAATAAAACGGTTGGCACCGGCTGTACCATTATTCGGACCTTGAAGAAGATAGCTCCTTTTCTTTACCCTGAGGTGCGAAAACAATCTACGGTCGCCCTGGTATTATCCAGGATCGACTATTGTAACGCTCTTTATGGCGGTATAAATCAGAAGGAGATCCAAAAATAACAGGTAATCCAAAATGCGGCTGCCAGATTAGTTATGAATCTGCCCAGGAGATCATCAGCGACGGTGGCAAGAAGGGAAATGCACTGGCTGCCCATTCAGGCGAGAATCTCATTTAAGATCCTTTGCTTCGCCCACAGTGTTTTCTTCGGATCAGGCCCAGAAGGGGTCAAGTCCTTATTGAAATCTTACACTCCCAGCAGATCCCTTCGATCTGCCACTAAAAATTCGCTCATAGTTCCGAGGGTTAATAAGGTGAGATAGGGCGGTAGAGCTTTTTCCTCGCTCGCTCCAAAATTATGGAACTCACTCCCGGCCGAAATTGCTAGACAGCCGTCTTTGCAGTTTTTCGTAAACTTATAAAAACGTGGCTGTTCTCCTTATCTTATTAGCCCCGATTCTCCTAGTCTTTCCACTCTCTTATGTTCTGCCAGTGGTTATGTTTATGCTGTTTCCATCTGATAGCGCCTTGATGCCCTTTTGGTGGCTAAGTTTCCTCTCTAACGCTTTACAAATATTCCATTATTATTATTATTATTATTATTAATAAATCAACACACCCTATTGATATATTTAAAATGGATAAGTCGATGTCTGCCGTTTAATGAGATTCGTCCAGTCATCTCACAACAATAGCGCCAATTTTTATCATTTATAGTGCGCTTTAAGTCTTGTCGCCAATCTTGACGTGCCTTCAGTAAGGATAATCTCCAGTCGTCCTGTGTAAGGCTGTGTACTCTAGTGACCAGTTTAGATGGGGTTGGAGAATGGATATTTTTTGTGAGAGCTAATACCTCAGCTGGCTCTTGTAAATCTTTGCCTAATATTTCTAGTAGTACGTGTCTAACTCTAAAAAACTGATATTGGTGAAGTGCTGAATATGCCAGCACCCCCCCCGCCCCGGATGTCCTCCCAATTACAAAGTACCCCCTCCTGAAACAAATCCCCAACCACCTTAAGGCCTACTCTCTGCAAAGACCTAGATACCTCTCGCTCTCTGCCCATCGGCAACCAAGTACACAACTCTGAGGGAGTCAGAGGTGAATACAGGACTGCCCCTGCTTGCCTGTCCAACAAATTTCGCCATGCCCGTATAGTAAAATTTAGGAAATCAAGTGAATAATGCTTTCTCGTCAGTGTTTTGAATAATATCTGTGTTAGCGTTTGCGGGTTAGCTGCGACCTTCTCTATATATAAATGTGGGAGAGACTGTAGGCCATGCATCCAGGCATGCACATGTATACTTTGGGCTGTCCTGTAATATAGCTCAAGATCTGGTGCGTGGAGGCCCCCCATGGAGTACGGTAATGTAAGAGTTTCCCATTTTACCCTTGGATGCTTTGATCATAAGCGATCTAATTGTGGTGAACATATGTCTCGGGAGAAGCATGGGGATATTCTAAAATAGAAATTGAAATCTGGGTTGGACTATCATTTTCATTAATAATATTCTGCCTATCAGTGATAGCGGCAACCTGATCCACTTAGCTATGTGTTCCTCCAATCTATCCAGTGCTTTACCGTAGTTATCTGTGAGCACTAATTCGGAATCTGTATGAACTTGAATCCCTAAATATCGGACAGTGTCCGTAGTCCACCGTAGAGGGAACTCCATATTTATTGTGACTGTGACTGGGGTTAATGGGAAAATCAGTGTTTTGGCCCAATTAATTTTCAGACCAGATTGCAGTCCAAAGCGGACCACTTCTGTAAGTACTGGAATAAGATTTTTCTCAAGGTCCCTAACATATAGGAGCATATCATCGGCATACGCTGATGCTATCAATTGATAGCCTGGAAATCACACTCCTCTATGCCTGTGATACTCCCTCAAGGCACAAAATAATGGTTCTGCTATCAATGCATACAGCAACGGGGAGAGAGGGCAACCTTGATGAATGCCCCGCTACATGGAAATAGTTGATGTAACTGTGTTCCCCAATCTGCTTCGAGCCACCGGGTCCCTGTACACTACCTGTACCAGCTGAATAAAAATCTCTCCCATCCCAATGCATGCCCATTCTACGGAATCAAATGCTTTTTCAGCGTCTAAAAGACAGCTGCTGCCTTCACCTCTGGATTTATGTTTTGAATGGTAACTAGTGTATTTGGCCTGGTTGAGAACCAGGACACCAGTATGCACTACTTAGTTAATTTGAACACTAGTACATTTATTTTAAATTTTCACAAAAAATCAACTCAGATCAGCATTACATTCATATTCATGTTTCATTTGTGAAGAAGCATATTTTTTGTCAGCATATACATTGCTATCTTTGAGCATATATCATACATTTCGATATCAATACATTTTATCTACACCCAATGCATTTCGGGGCACGAGCCCCTTCGTCAGGGGTCTGTATGTAGAGAAAAGAAAAAGAAGGAAAGGAATCTTATTACTATTGATGCACTAATATATGAAAAAATAGATCTCTGTACTCTATATATTTCTTACCGCAAGTGAAGTAGGGTGAAATATAGGTTGCAGTAACTCAATAGGATATTGAGATAGCCTAGACGTAAAAAAAGGGAAGGGAAACTACGTATGAGCATAATGAGTTGTTTAAATCGGTGCTTTGTGCTAAACACTCTGTATGAAATTTCATGTTACCTGTATGCTTTACTGTATCAAGTCTGAAAAATAGGAAAGGGGGATAAAAAGAGGGGGTAAGGGATAACAATGATGAAGGGGGTATGCGTAGTTATCATTTGATAAGCGTGAAGCTGAATACACTTAATATTGCAGTGTTCTCATCAATCCTCACCTTATTTATGCTGACTTTAACGCTTGAGCCTATATGGAAATGCAAAAGTTTCTATTAGTGATGCCAAAGGTGAGTATGCGATTAGTTCTAACTCCATTGGTATTGAAGTTTACCTGTGAGTCCTGCATGATGGGCGTCGGACTCAGCGAGTGCTCGGAAATAAGGTAGATCTGCCGAGAAAATAATATTTTTTAGGGTGCTGGCCCGCTTGCGGTTTGTTTTGAAAAAACGATATAAGCGATTGCGAAAGAATCCTTACCGGAGCCAAATGCTCTGTAAACCCGTCGTGGCGTTTCTTCCGAATACCGGCGTGAGGGCGCTTAGTCCTTCTTTTATTATGAAGATCGCCTTTTGTATAGTTATCAAGGACGGACTCTCGCTCGCGTGTACTGACGTGAGGACGCTTAGTCCTACTTCTCGTATGGAGATCGCTATCTGTATAACTGTATACGACTGACTCTCGCTAGTTTTTTGATCTTACCGTGATATTATAATCATGGGTGTGAGCTCTAAGCATCTTAGTGGATGCACTGCGGGATCCTTAAATTATTAAATTGCTTGTGTGGACAATGAATTTGTTGTTTTTAGCGATATATTATGGTAACGGCCGCCATCTTAAAGTGGTGGGTCTATTTATTGGGCTTATATTATTAACAGATATAGTGTCTATTCATGGCTTAGTTCATCAGGCAAAAGCTCAATTGTAATATATGTAAATATTAGCCAAAGTAATAATAAATTAGATGAAGCCGGGGCGGGGAGGAGGGGGAGGGGGGGGGGAAGGGGGGAGAATACATACAGGTTCGATTGACACAATTAGGGGTTGGGCTTTATCGAGTCATGAATGTCAGATCCTTTGACAGCTGGGTATTTATGTTACATGAATTACAATAACATAGTTTCTATTATTGATATATTGTGGATACTCCTGCCTATTTCCATTCTATTGTTGGTATTCGTAGAGAGGCCCAGAATTCTATACATTGAATTTTGGCATAGGAACTGCTTGTATGAAAAAAATGATAATGAAGTGTTAAATATATTTTGTTGGGGCGTGGTTATTTCCTGGAAGCATTTTGATGAGGAGTAGCACATATGTGTGACTGTGCAGTTATTTATATCTGATTTGTTCTACGATGTGTGTAGTAAGTTCAAACTCTTAGTTGATAAGAGGGCAAAATCGTGGGGATAGTGTAGTTTTCAATGGTCTGTGGTCTGCAGTCTTGTAGGGCGTTTGTTTCTATAGAAAACATATGAGGTCTAATTTATCATTCAATCCATTCGGGATGAGTGTTTGTAGCCTGCGGATCCAGAATGTTTCTCTTTGGATTAGAACTTTAGCGTTGTCTATTCCCAACCTTTGGGGAACCATTTCGATTATTTGGAATCTTAATTGGGCGATAGAATGCCCTGCTTCGATCCAATGTTTTGCCAGAGGTGCAGTCAGGTTCTTGTTGCGGATGCGGCTTTTGTGTTCCGTCAACCTTATTTTCAGTTTTCTGTCTGTTTTTCCAACGTATATCAATCCGCACGGACATTTTATTGAGTACACCACGTGCTCAGAATTGCAGTTTGTCGTGTGCCTTAGTTGTATTTTTTCTCCCGTGCGCGGATGAAGCAAGATATCTCCTTGTATGACGTTGTTACAATTCTTACAATTGTAGCATTTTTGAGTTCCTTTGAAAGTTCTTTTCACTGTTATGTCTTCATTGATAGATTTGTTCAATAGTTCTTTTAGATTTTGTGATCTTTGATATGCGAATAAAGGTTTGTCATGAAAGAGTGTTTCAAAATCTTTTTCAGCTGTTATAATTTCCCATCTTTTAGTGATAATCCTTTGTATATCTTTTGACGCAGATGAGTATTTTGAAACAAATACCATCCTTTTATTGTCTGTTTTAGTCTTTTTTTGTAGTAGATTCTTTCTGGGTATATTTTTGACTTTTTCCAAATGTCTTTCTAGCAATTTATTGGGGTATCCCCTGTCCAGGTATCTTTGCTTCTGTTGCTCAAGACTTTTTGTACATTCCATATCGCTTGACGGTATTCTCTTGATCCTCATGAACTGAGAAATTGGGAGGTTGTTTATTAAGTTGACTGGATGAAAGCTCTCATAAAGTAGTGCCGTGTTTCTATCTGTTTCTTTTTTGAACAGTCTCGTTTGGATTGATCCATTTTGTAGTTCAACCAGAACATCCAGAAAAGGGAGTGCTGTGTCGCTGATATTATGAGTGAATTTAAAATAAATGTACTAGTGTTCAAATTAACTAAGTAGTGCGTACTGGTGTCCTGGTTCTCAACCAGGCCAAATACACTACATATCATATAGTTTGCAGGCTACATACCAGCACAGCACACATATCGAACAAACGCCTTACAAACTCAATAAAAAGAGTGCAGCAACCCTCCCAAATTCATTGAATGGTAGCTAGACATTATATCGAAAAAAAAATAGAATGGCCATAATATCGAAGTAAAAATATAGAATGGACAAAATATCGAATGGACACAATATAGTAGTTAAAAATATCGAATTGAAGGTAAGTAATATAATATTGATTGTCAAAATATAGAAGTAAAAATATCGAAGTATATAATATACGCATTCAAATATATCAAATGTTTAATAATATCGAATTTTTTAAAGTGTTTTGTATGTTAGTATATGTGTGAAAACTGTATATTATTTTTGTAATGTATGTTTAATTTATTTTAAGTAATGAATTTAATGTTATTTAATGTTTGTGTAATTTAATTCTGTAGCGGGTTGTGGGTTTATAGGGGAATAGGGTGGGAAGTGATTTAATTATATTAAATTAAATAATTATTTTTAGAAATTACTAATTATTTTTAATGTAATTTTGCTTTTTAGTTCTGTAGCGGGCTGTGGGTTTATAGGGGAATAGGGTAGGAAGTAATTTAATTGTAATTCATTAAATATTTGTATTTATTTATTGGTATTCATTTTTTATTTATTGTTCATGAATTTTTAATTGGTAATTCATTTTTATTAATTGATTAATTGATAATTATGTTAATTTTATTACTTTATTTTCCATAGCGGGTTGTGGGGAATAGGGTGGGAAGTAATTTAATTGTAATTAAGTGAATAATTGTTATTTATTTATTGGTATTGGTTTTTAATTTATTGTTAATTAATTTTTTATTGGTAATTAATTTGTATTAATTGGTAATTAATTTTTATTAATTGATTAATTGATAATTATGATAACTGTATTAATTTATTTTCCGTAGCGGATTGTGAGTTTATAGGGGAATAGGGTGGGAAGTAACTAATATTTATTTGTATTTCTAATTGATTAAATATTACATAATATTAAATTGGTAATTCATTTTAATGATTTTTTATTGGTATTGATATTTAATTTATTTTGATTAATATATTAAATCATTACTTTCCCTACTGTTAAACTCACTAGAGTGGGAATAGTAATGTTTACCCCTAGGCTATCCAACGCTTTCCCTACTGTTGCACTACCTGGAGTGGGAATAGTAATTTTTACCCCTACACTATCCAACGCTTTCCCCTACTGTTGCACTCACCGGAGTGGGAATAGTAATTTTTTCTCCTATGCTATCCAACGCTTTCCCTACTGTTGCACTCACTGGAGTAGGAATAGTAATTTTTACTCCTACGCTATCCAACGCTTTCCCTGCTGTTGCACTCTCTGGAGTGGGAATAGTAATTTTTACCCTCCAGCTATCCAACGCTTTCCCTACTGTTGCACCCACTGGAGTGCTAGAGCACGCTAGCTGAGCAAATGATAACCCATAGAAAGGCCGGATAACGGTATCTACCGATCACCATCGCCAATTCCTTCACTACGCGACACCATTTGAGTGTCCCCTGACTCCCCGCCAGCAAGCGCCGTGCGGCAGCAGCTTCCATACGGTCACCGGCATCCCGCCCAGACCCGCCGTCTTTCTTTATCAGTGTGCTGCCTCCCCAGGGACCGGAACAAATAATTTCCATTTTCAGATCGCCGAGTCCTGTTGCTTTTCATAGTGCTATCTCAGGCTTACAGTAATTGTTGTCCTGATGATGAGCCCAGTTACCCCATGAAGTACACACAAATAATTGTATCTCAATGTATTACGTCTGTGGTTTCATATTAGGTTTGTCGCAATATGTATATTTATGAGCAAGCTTCCCTTCTGTTTCGCCTGTTTTGCATTTTGTTTTGTTTTCTTTTTTATTTCATGTGTTTAAATTGTCACCCTTTCACCTTGTCACACTGTATATGTATTGCTCTGGATACAGGACTGTATCCTACTGGATATTGCAACTGTCCTCAGACAGAAACCTTATTCATTTATATTAAACTGTCTATCCGGCTGGGTAGACTATATAGAATCAATTGCGTCCTATAGTCATTCTCTATTTTTTTGCTCTAACAACATCAGACTGTTCAATACAACACCAGACTGCAATGTCACCCATAAAGAAGAGGATTGACACCTGCTCCGAGGGTGCTCCATCCATGATCACTGAGACACACAACCACAGAGAGGCACCATTGGCCCGCTCAAGAAGACAGTGGTTCCTACGCAAACCCCAAAAAGAAAGAAAAGGGGAAGACCCCGCACACGGGAAAACCAGAAGACTGCGTTGGCGCAGAAGAAAAGGAGAAGCTACTATGGCTACTGAGAAAGAAAGATAATGGCAGAAAATCACCATCCTAACAGACTTGTTGCTCTGACTATGAGGGTACCTATGAACTTACGTCAAGCAGGCCACCTGCATGTTGTCACGACTTGGATAAGGCCTAGCGGGAGAACCAAGAGAAATCCACATGTATGTGAGTACAGAGTCTCTAAACTTTTCAACAAGATCAACCGTCCAGGGACAGTGACTGGTTGCCTAGTGAACAATGGTATCCACACCAAGAATCACAGACTCAGTGCACAGGCAGGAGAGGTTCAGAACTAGCAATTCACATTGGTGCAGTCATTTGGGTACCACCATCAATCCTCAACTGGATCTCGGAGCTACCTACATCCAGGCAACATAACAGTGCCACAGTTACGTAGAGAAGGCAGGTGATGCTGAATTGCTGACAATAGGCGAACGGGCACTGTTGTTAAAGTTAAAGCACTGCCTTTTGCCGCTGTTGGAAAAAAAGTACAATTTAAAAAGTTGATTTAGGCGCCTCGAGCAGCACAAAAGAAAGAGTGACAGCTGTCATGTTAAATCTGCAGCATAGTGTGGCACATGATGAGCGGTGCATAATGAAAGGCGTACGTGGGTGAAAAAAAAAGCAGTTGTGGGAGAGCATATGCTGCCTGCAATGGCAGGCAGGAGAAAGTAATTAAAGAAAATAGTGCTCACAGACTGTAAATAAAACATTAAAAAAATGTAAATTGGTACTTGTATAGCGCACTACTCACCCGCAAGGGTCTCAAGGCGCTTGTACGAATACCGCTGTGGAACCCGTCCTGGCTTTCCCTGTGAGGCGTCCACTCCTGGGCACCCCCAGAGTGAAGGCCAGGCATCCTTAGCGTTGTGGGGGCCGTTGTGGAGATTAAGCAAGCTATTGCCCAGAGTTGCAGAGTGGGACTCCATGATTGGAATAGGCACCGAGGCGAGAATTATCTGGTCCGTGGAATTTTGAGCCCAAGACCCGCCGAGGCGGGGTATTGAGCAACCATTTAGAAAGGACAGTAACATGAGCCGATTGAAAAGACGAGCGGAAAATGGGTGGAGCTTCAAGTCTACACCTGTATACAGCATGTCTCGAAGATACAGCGCAATCGCTGCCTATGCAAGACCTAAAGGCAGATCAGCATGATGCTCGGGGTAGTAGTTACTATCAGAGCCGGGCTGGGAACCGAAACTGTCCCTGGCAAACTGCTCGGCCAGCCCCCGGGAGGGGGGTGCAGCCGAGACGTTTGTTTGGACCGGTTTAGGACGATTTTGTTACAGGGGGCCGATATTGCCGGCCCCCGGTAACAAAAACATCCACCAAGGGATCCAAAAATAGCCCTGACCCTGGTGGCCCACCGGGGAAATGCCTGGTGCCCGCTGTGGCCAGCCCTGCCCTGGTTACCATTACAATAAAAATATAAGCAGACTCATAAAACACAGTCTCCAGCGTAACTCTCTCCAGCTAGTGTTTACTAATCTTAGTAAATCGTCAACACACACATAAAGCATAACAAAATAGAACAAAGCAACCCTGCCACAAAGGATATCAAAGGTCCCCTACAGTATCCACACAGTTAAGAAAGGGGTGACTTCAAGGAAATATCAGAGCCAAGGACATCACCGATACTTTGGTTTAGTACATGATATTTATATTTTTTTAATATGATTTTTTCAAGTCACGTTTTGGTGTTCTTGTGATAAAAACAGAGGGGAAATGAAGGATATTCCCCCTCATAGATTAGGAAAATAGATAAGATACACAAGGATGTTCCTCACACTCCAGTACACACAAGGGGATATTCACATATATACCATCACTCAAAGATTCACTCACTTCCTCATTCACTCATACATGCGTTCGTGCAGGTACACTGGCGCCTGTAACAAGGGTGGAATTATAGTTGCCAGGGCAAGGGAGCAGATTATGGAGGCAGGACTGATGGAAAGATGTTGTCCACAAGGGCTAGTTTACTGCCATCCATAAGAATCACGTGATTCCCCTAATCACCCCTTTCTTAACTGTGTGGATCCTGTAGGGGTCCTTTGATATCATTTGTGGCAGAGTTGCTTTGTTCTATTTTGTTATGTTCTAATCCCCATTTGTCCTGCCCTCATCCGAAAATCCCCCTGGGGAACCCCCTTCTATTATATACACACATAAAGCACCCTACATTGAGGCAGTCAGACCATGAAGAAATACATTTACTGCAACTTAAGTAGACTGAAGTCTGCTGGGAGTTTCCAGCATTGAAGATGTAGAAGACCCGCATAACACACTACATAGTGGAGAGGAAAAACCTAAAAACACAATTAACCAAGATAAATAGTAACTACAATTCCTGGGGGTCAGTGCTCCTTCTCAGGGCTCCCTGCACGACAGCCCCAGATTCCCCCAGTGCGCACGTGTATGAGCAGCCCCCTCCCTCCCTCCCTAGAGGGTTTTACTTAAAATGCTGAGACCTGCAGTCCTAAACCATTACACTTAAATAGATTAAAATTTTCCCCGTCATAAAACATAATTTCTCATTCAGAGCCCGCCTCATCGTTTTATTTATTTAGCATGAAAATAACAGTTTAAATACATTTTATCATGTACTACTTTGATTTTTATCTAAATATTGACCCTCCATGCATTACACGTTTCCTTTTCCGAGAAAGTACACACCAGTTTTAAATGAAAATGTGAAAATCCTTCCCAAAAAAATTTAACCACTTAAAAATTGCCCATGAATCGAAATTAAAATGTATTTGATTACATTAGTGATATTTTAACTTAGACGAGATGGGGGCCATTAAGTGTCCATACTCTATAGTATCAGTGTACATTATAGACTATATTTAAAATACTTGTCAAATTATAACACTTTCTAAATTTGTACTAACAAAATTAAGACTCTCCCCGTCGGGGAATTGAACCCCGGTCTCCCGCGTGACAGGCGGGGATACTGACCACTATACTAACGAGGAACTGGTGTTACTGCTCCCGCACAGCTCGTTATAGTTCTCTTCAGCTCGCCTGTATTCTCACCACGTCATACGTTTGTTATTTCCTAGCTCTTACACACCCATACAGGGGGCCACGGGCTCAACAAACACGCACACTCCCTCCCACCATACACACACAAACACACTCCTCCCTCACACCTCACAGCAACCCTCTCGCCTCCAGGCAGACGCTCTCAGCAGCATCCCCTGATGCCAGAGTCACCACAACCAGCTCCCAGGGCTGCTTCAGACGGGGCCCGGACTGGCTCTTCAGCCCAGGGGCCCCTGGCTCTGTCTGATGAGGGGGCATTGCAGCGGGGGCTGCACACAGGGAGGGGGTGGCGGGAGACACCACCCCCCTCACCCCCGGCGGAGGAGAGAGCTGGGCTGCAAAGGTGAAGAGAGGAGGCAGGAAAAGCCCCGGCGTGTGAGGGTCCGAGAAAGAGGCGCTTTCCATTGTGAAGCAGAGGGAAAAAAAGTGAAGAGTTTGCAAAAATCCTTCGAGCCGGATTTGAACCAGCGACCTAAGGATGACAGTCACTCCACTACAGTCCTCCGCTCTACCAACTGAGCTATCGAAGGCTAGGTTGGAAGGCGATGACAAGGCGCTATATTGCATGAGGAGTGGGCGCGGAGGCTAGATATCTATCTCGCATTCTGATTGTAAACACCAACTCCAGGGCTTGATAGGGCTGCAAAGCCCATAATGCAAGTAATGTTGTGCTCAATTTGATAGTTCTTACTCCAACTGCTTTACTTTAAAGTTTGCTCACAGTCCTATTATCTGACACTGCATGCCACAGCGAAGTTGCGTGTTTTTTTTGCCTATCCAAATCGAAGAGCGCCTAATTTCCATAATGTGTAGGAGAGTAGGTTGAGGGTAACAAGTTAAGTGAGAAAACCAAATGTGCTTCTTATCAGATGCTTCTGATAAAATATTTTGTGATAGCGGAGTTCAGAGGCCACTGGTGATATAGAAAAAAAATGTGCTGTCTATCGAAACCTCGCCCTCCCCCACACCATCGTTTTAGTCACCGCCCACTCCCTAGTCCACTGTAAACCAACCAACACATACAAATGTGACCAGATTTAAAAAAACACAACAAGCATTTGCAATGCAATAGGTCTCGCAGCATTAAAGTTTGAGTTACTGGCATTGTAAATGACAATGCTTTGCATAAATTTTTTGAGGTGTCCGTGTGTGCATGGCAGTGGTGGTGTCTATGTGTGCATGCCACTGGTGGTGTCTATGTGTGCATGGCAGTGGTGGTGTCTGTGTGTGAATGGCAGTGGTGGTGTCTGTTTGTGCATGGAAGTGGTGGTGTCCGTGTGTGCATGGCAGTGGTGGTGTCTGTGTGTGTGTATGGCAGTGGTGGTGTCCGTGTGTGAATGACAGTGTTGGTTTCCCTGTGTGTATGGCAGTGGTATGTCCGTGTGTGCATGGCAGTGGTGGTTTCAGTGTGTGCATGGCAGTGGTGGTGTCCGTGTGTGCATGGCAGTGGTGGTGTCCGTGTGTGCATGGCAGTGGTGGTGTCCGTGTGTGCATGCCAGTGGTGGTGTCTGTGTGTGCATGCCAGTGGTGGTGTCCGTGTGTGCATGGCAGTGGTGGTGTCCGTGTCTGCATGGCAGTGGTGGTGTCTGTGTGTGCATGGCAGTGGTGGTGTCCGTGTGTGCATGCCAGTGGTGGTGTCTGTGTGTGCATGCCAGTGGTGGTGTCTGTGTGTGCATGCCAGTGGTGGTGTCCGTGTGTGCATGGCAGTGGTGGTGTCCGTGTGTGCATGGCAGTGGTGGTGTCCGTGTGTGCATGCCAGTGGTGGTGTCTGTGTGTGCATGCCAGTGGTGGTGTCTGTGTGTGCATGGCAGTGGTGGTGTCCGTGTCTGCATGGCAGTGGTGGTGTCCGTGTCTGCATGGCAGTGGTGGTGTCCGTGTCTGCATGGCAGTGGTGGTGTCCGTGTCTGCATGGCAGTGGTGGTGTCCGTGTGTGCATGCCAGTGGTGGTGTCTGTGTGTGCATGCCAGTGGTGGTGTCCGTGTGTGCATGGCAGTGGTGGTGTCCGTGTGTGCATGGCAGTGGTGGTGTCCGTGTGTGCCTGGCAGTGGTGGTGTCCGTGTGTGCATGCCAGTGGTGGTGTCTGTGTGTGCATGCCAGTGGTGGTGTCCGTGTCTGCATGGCAGTGGTGGTGTCCGTGGCTGCATGGCAGTGGTGGTGTCCGTGTCTGCATGGCAGTGGTGGTGTCCGTGTCTGCATGGCAGTGGTGGTGTCCGTGTGTGCATGCCAGTGGTGGTGTCTGTGTGTGCATGCCAGTGGTGGTGTCCGTGTCTGCATGGCAGTGGTGGTGTCCGTGTCTGCATGGCAGTGGTGGTGTCTGTGTGTGCATGCCAGTGGTGGTGTCCGTGTGTGCATGCCAGTGGTGGTGTCCGTGTGTGCATGCCAGTGGTGGTGTCTGTGTGTGCATGCCAGTGGTGGTGTCTGTGTGTGCATGCCAGTGGTGGTGTCTGTGTGTGCATGCCAGTGGTGGTGTCTGTGTGTGCATGCCAGTGGTGGTGTCTGTGTGTGCATGGCAGTGGTGGTGTCCGTGTGTGCATGGCAGTGGTGGTGTCCGTGTCTGCATGGCAGTGGTGGTGTCTGTGTGTGCATGGCAGTGGTGGTGTCCGTGTGTGCATGCCAGTGGTGGTGTCTGTGTGTGCATGCCAGTGGTGGTGTCTGTGTGTGCATGCCAGTGGTGGTGTCCGTGTGTGCATGCCAGTGGTGGTGTCTGTGTGTGCATGCCAGTGGTGGTGTCTGTGTGTGCATGCCAGTGGTGGTGTCTGTGTGTGCATGCCAGTGGTGGTGTCCGTGTGTGCATGCCAGTGGTGGTGTCTGTGTGTGCATGCCAGTGGTGGTGTCTGTGTGTGCATGCCAGTGGTGGTGTCTGTGTGTGCATGCCAGTGGTGGTGTCTGTGTGTGCATGCCAGTGGTGGTGTCTGTGTGTGCATGCCAGTGGTGGTGTCCGTGTGTGCATGGCAGTGGTGGTGTCCGTGTGTGCATGCCAGTGGTGGTGTCCGTGTGTGCATGGCAGTGGTGGTGTCCGTGTGTGCATGCCAGTGGTGGTGTCTGTGTGTGCATGCCAGTGGTGGTGTCCGTGTGTGCATGCCAGTGGTGGTGTCTGTGTGTGCATGCCAGTGGTGGTGTCCGTGTGTGCATGGCAGTGGTGGTGTCCGTGTCTGCATGGCAGTGGTGGTGTCTGTGTCTGCATGGCAGTGGTGTCACCAATAACGCTGCCAATTCCACACCACCCCCGCCGTCCATTTATTATAGTCGAATGGAGGGTATTCTTTTTATCACTTTCCCATTTTGTGACATATTTTTTATTTAAAACGGTGAAATGTATGAGATGTCTGTATGTATTTATTTGTTTAATTGTTTTATAGCTCAAGAATCCGAAATAAACAGATTTGGATATTACCACATCACAAGGGACAGCAACATCCAAAGAAAAGTCCATTGTTGAACAATCCTAAAGAAGTCTATTTACCGAAATAACACAAGGATCATGATGAATAATTAGACCATGCATTCATAAAAGAATAATTTGACACCCTGGAAAATAAGACGGGTAATTGAAGCTCGACAAACATTTATTTTTTAAATCTTTCATCGGAGGCCACTAATGAACCTTTGAGGCTGGTAGTATTTATACGCAAAGAGCATCTCGCTGCACGCGCCAGGACTCTTACCTCTGCAGCTGACGCCGTCAGGATGCATGCCTTGGCCGTATGACGGGGACACATCCTTGGGTCCAAGCACCTGCCCACTCTCCTCGTGGTTTGTTTCTGCAGTTTTCCATGTCACATGTTGGGTTTACTGAGTTCTAATGCACCGGAAGCGTTAGCTTGGAGAGAGGGGTTCGGCTCTGTTATTGTAACAAGGATGGGATCTTTGTCCCTTGCTGGAACTGTTGTTCCCATTCATTTGTGAACACAGAAGCTGCGGCCCCTCTCCCCCATTATAACCCGTGTGGACAGGGGGTGCTATATCCTGCCTGCTCTACTTAACCCACCTCGCTGATATGGGGGTGGGCACTTGTTTTTAGCCATTCTCCAATGACAAACAAGTTATACCCCGATCTTAAATAGCTATCATACTAAAGTATCTTTTATAAATCATTTTTGGGCATGACAGTACATTTTTTATTTTAAACTAAAAAATGACAATTCTTCCTATATCAACAATAAAAAAACACTGCCCAGCCAAAGACATTCGTCAACAAAGAAAAACAACTCGGCGCTTGTTCACTAAGTATACACAGAAAAATCACAATGCATATATAAAAGCGCAAACATCTTTACAGAGGCTCATGTTAAATTGGAGTAGCTTACGGAGTTCTGTTTTTTCTTTCTTATTTAAGTGTGCAGAGAGCAGCACAGTATTCGATGCTTCTAAGATTCAATAAACAAGTTCCCGCCGGGCCGCCGCGCTGCCTGCGACGACCCGGAAGCGGTTGGACAGCCGGCCAATCGCAGCGCGGCCCCAACCGGAAGTCCCGCCCCCATTGCGGCGCGAGAGGGAAGCCACTGTCCGAGGAGCCTCGAGGGCTCCTGATCGAGTCCCAGTCCCGAGATGGGGGACCGGGTGAAGAGCGGCCGGGCGCATGGGGAAGGCGGGGCTCTCATGTGGTGAGAGAGCCCCGCAAAGCGCTACCGCCGCCCGAGAGGCAGAACCGCCGCCGAACACCGCCAGAACAGGTGAGTGTGTTGAGGGAGAGGAGGGGTGAGTGGGGGTGGGGTGTACGTGCGTGTGTCTGTTGTAGTGTGTCTGTGCGTGCGTGCGTCTGTCTGCGCGTGTGTCTGTTTAAGGGGGGGTGCGTGTGTGTGTGTATGCAGTGTGTGTATGTGCGCATGCGTGCGGGAGCCTTTCTGTGCATGGGAATATCAGGGACGGCGACATGCGCGCTCACGAGCTACAATCTCCGGCAGGAGAAGCTCGTGACAGTCTGCAGTCCACATTCCCTGAAAAGTGATTGCATAAGTTGTCGATCCCTAGACAGCAAAGCTTCGCTTTGCTTTCGTCTAGGCTCGACCTAAAAAACAGTTGGGACAATAGTCATAGCAAATAGGGCAAGGGGAATATTTCGATTTATCTTTGAAAATCAAAGAGCTGGCGAGCACGGGGATTTTTGTGTTTTGATTAGCTTTGTTTACTCTGCACTGCTTAGGTGAATATTTTGTTTTGCTTCCGATTTGCCTAGACTCAAAAACTCGAACTCTTCCCGCTTGTTTTTGCTGCTTGCTTCCTGCACTGGACACTTGTGGAAACATAGTGCGGATTGTTATTTGCAAAAACAATACAACTGCACACACAAGAAACTAAACATGCATTTGGAGGAATGTTTTAAATGTTTTTAAGCAATTTCCCAGTCAACAAAAAGGTGAACTTATGGAAGTGAGAATAACCTTTATTTGTATTACTGGTATATGTGAATGAATGAACGGATTTGTAGAGCGCAACGGCTGCTCCAAGGAGTGTCTCAGCGCTATCCTAAAATCTTCACAAATAAAAAATGTCGTTTGCTTTCTACATTCTTGCCCACTGTCGCAAACATATTTACAGCATGCATTAAATCCAGCATTAAAAAAATTCCCTTAAATTAAAACTTCTGTTTGTTGCCTCTTCTTTTTCTTCTCTCTTCAAATGGCGCTCTTTCCCTTCCATCCTCTGCATGCCTCTTCTGTCTGAGCACAACCTACTCTGACACATCCACGTTTGACTATTCTCTATTTCAGCAAATTTCCCACAACTCATTTACAAGATCACAATCTCTCCTTTTTCTGCTGAGTCATACCTATGCA
This sequence comes from Lissotriton vulgaris, assembly GCF_964263255.1. Classification (NCBI taxonomy): domain Eukaryota; kingdom Metazoa; phylum Chordata; class Amphibia; order Caudata; family Salamandridae; genus Lissotriton; species Lissotriton vulgaris. Next base: position 246,598,758 of record NC_141685.1, read on the forward strand.
AACTAACAATACCTAACCTCCTCTCCTGCAGAGTCATACCTATGCAAACTAACAATACCTAACCTCCTCTCCTTCTGCTGAGTCATACCTATGCAAACTAACAATACCTAACCTCCTCTCCTTCTGCTGAGTTAGACCTATGCAAACTAACAATACCTAACCTCCTCTCCTTCTGCTGAGTCATACCTATGCAAACTAACAATACCTAACCTCCCCTCCTTCTGCTGAGTCATACCTATGCAAACTAACAATACCTAACCTCCTCTCTTTCTGCATTAATCCCACCAACCATGGGCTTGAGCTCACACCCCACACCCCCACTAATGGTTGCAACCAACCACTATTGCTTTAGTCCAGCCAAAACAACAGAAATGACTGCATGGAATGGTTTGCTTTGAGCGCACAAGACTGATCCCAATAGCTAACGGTAACCAATAACACTGAACTAACCACTGGATTCCATAGCAGCGTGCTGCCTAGCGTAAAGTGATTTGATGCCTCGTCAGTGGTACTGAGCGCTCTATAAATGCAACTACAATTACAGCGTGACCGTAACAGTTAATAGTTCTCATGTTTCCTTGCTTCATACATTAGTAGCTCAGCCATTAGTTTTATTTATTTGCATATTGGTCAGGGATGGAGTGGAAAAATATTACTCTAGCAACCCATAAATTGGTGATAAATGTGTGGCAGAGAAAAGCGGGTAACTCCACGAGGAGCAGACCTTGAAAAAGAGAGTCTTACAGTGAACAGGTACATATATATATTTTTTTTAATCTGCTGCAAAGAAATTAGACAGAGGACATAGGTATTAATACATCCGTTCTGGATTACTTAATTGGTCACAGAGAGGCTGTATTTTTAAAAAATCTTACAGGGTTAATCCATCTGCTGCAGAGATCATTATGTGCCTTGCAATTTTAAGGGGGTTATAATCACATAAGGTAATTCTAGTGGTTAGAGCAGTTCTGGTAGAGTTCTGTGTTTCTCCAGTGACAGGTTTGACTCATAAAGTAAACTAGAGGGTTAGTGTGCCTACGCTGCCCACAGATTTATATTTTATTTGGATAGATAAGAGGCCAACTGCTTTTCAGACAGCGATTCATTTTGTTACCTCCATTTCATAAGTTGCAAGCCTTTAAATATAGCACAGTGGTCTATTTACCGTCTTCAAGGTGCTGCATACAAACTGTAAATCATGGGCTTAGATCACTGTTGTATTTTTCCCCAATCAGTTCTTATTCTAAGATTACAAAAAAGATTATTTTGGAACATAACAAAGTCTTGTTGGTACAGACAACCGTAATCACTGCATTATGTTTTTGTATCCTGACTCAGCATTTCTCCTGACCATTCACTCTTAACATATAATTTCAACAAGTATGAGTGATATGTTACTTCTACGCATTGCAGTCCTCATTCTCTGAGGTAACATTTCCTTACATTGATTTACAAACTTGTATGATTTATTGCGCCTCTCTGTTGCAAAGTGTTCAGACACCATACATTGGCATGAATAGCACTATAAAAGAAATACATAAAAAAGGAGTATGTGTAATTTAAATCAATATATGTGTAATTACTCGATCAGATAGATAAAAGTAGCATGAAGCACATCTCTTACATGGGGAATTAAACAAAATTAAAAATCTGCCTACAACCGTTTATCTAAAGTACTTGTGCAGTGATAAGCTGTGCACCTTTGTTTCCTTCCATTGCAATGGAGTCTAGGTGTTAGTCTCCAGGTAGTTCTCAGCTGGGATGACAAAAGGAGGGCTGGTGGGCCTTTAAATGTGGCCTTTGTATTGGGTCTAGCTGGATGTTATAATAAGAAAGCCTCCTCTCTGCCTGCATGTTGCTGTTCAAATGGAATGCAGACAATGTGCAGACACTGCTAAATTGTGTCTTGGTGTCGGAAAATGACACCAGAACAAATTCCACATATTTTACTGGGTCAGGCAGATCCTAGAAATAGCTGCAGGAACCCAGATATGACGCAATCCTATAACTTTATGTCACAAAAGGAGCGGCACAACCAATTTCTTATTGAAGCCTTTTAATCAGAGCTTCACCCCACCAACGCGTTTCAGCCTCACAGGGCTTTGTTCACGGTCAGTAAGTCCTTCTACTATTTTCTTTTTTTATACTGGCCCATATTAGCCTTAGGTGGCATTATGGGAGTTGTAGTATGAAAACAGTATTTACAAACAATTCACATGTTTAAAAGAAAGACTGGTGTGTCATTAATTGCATATACATTTCTTAACATGTTAAATCACATGAGCAAAATGATTCTGTTGTATTAATGATTGGAATAGTTCCAATTGTTACTATTAGGTTGTTGTAGGGTATAGTACCCAATTAAAGTGAAGATATTTCAGCTGGTACTATCAAGTTCACTCTAAATGTATGTGGAGGTCTTCCCCAAAGTTCATGCCTCTTGGTGTTTTTGTTCGTAATCGGATGATTAGGCGAGATTCGATTTGTCGCAATTAATGAACTGTGTCGCCTCCTCTTTCCATTTTGGTGAGCATTTTCACCCCATAGAATCTCATAGTTCTCCAATCTCCTTCCTGACAAGCATTTTTGTGTTTTGCTGTTGCATAAAGCATGTTTTTGTTTTTGACCACCCTGATGTGTTCTAAAATCCTCTTTTTCAGCATGCAGGTGGTACTACCTACATACTTGATGCCACATCTGCACTCGATGACATATACTACATTTTTAGACATGCATGTGATCTGTTGGTCAATGTACATGATGTTACCATTCGGTTCCTCATAGCTTTTCTTGCTAGTTCATATTGTATTCGCTTTACACGTAGAGCATGGTTGAAATCCTTTCCGTTGATCTTGTAGTCAATTTGTTTGAGGTTTTTTTTTAAAATGGCTTTTTACTAGGAGATCTTGAAGAGAGATATTTCTTTTGTAGGTGATTGCTGGTTGTTTTCCCGCTAGTTCTCCAATGTCCGGATCTCCAGATATGAGATGCCAATATTTCTTCATTTTATTGGCAATGATTCCACTTTCTTTACTGTATGTGGTCACAAATCTTGGTGGATCCTTTTCCATTGATTTTTTTGGTTTTTCTATCAAAATTTCTGCTCTTGTTTTTTGGTCAGCTTTCTGTTTGCAGTTCTTTAGGATGCGTTCATCATATTCTCTTGATTTGAATCTTGATTTACTCTCTTGAATTTTGATTTCAGCATCTTCAGGTTTAGAACAGTTTCTTTTTAACCTTATGCATTCTCCATACGGAATGCTTTTGAACAGTGATTTAGGTTGGAAGCTGGTCCCGTGTAGCACACTGTTAGTGGCTGGTTTTTTTCCGGAACAGTGTGGATTCTAATTTGCCATCTGATATATAGATCTTGGTGTCAAGAAAGTCGATTTGTTTTTTACTTGTTGTGCAGGTGAATTGCGAACCAACATAATTTATATTCAATTTTGAAAAATAATTTTGAAATTCAAGGTCAGATCCATGCCAAATTATAAACAAATCGTCTATGTAGCATACCCATAGAATTATACGATCTACATCTTCATGATTGTTGTTGTTCCATGCAATAGTCATTTCCCACCAACCCATGGTGGTATTCGCGTAGTTCGGCGAAAATGATATGCCCATGGGTCAGAATCCGACCCCTGAGCCGAGCACACGCTGGTTCACTTTGTGGCAAAAAATCCTATAACTTTGTAGCAATTATATTGAGTCTGTAGTCCTGGGCATCCAAATAAAACTGAAACTACATGTACCAACCAGAATGCAAATGTTAGACTGGGCAAGAATGGACTCATTGTCCATTGACCTGGGAAATTTCAGATCACTGAGGGGCCAGTTTAACTAACAAGCATTTACAATGCAATGGTCTCGGCATCATTAAAGGTAGAGCTTTTAGCATTGCTCATGGCATTTTTTTTTTAAATCATCAATAAATGGCATTGTCATTTACATTGCCAATAGCTTAATCGTTAAAAAAATGGCATTGTCATTTACAATGCCAATACTTACACCCTACACAGAGCCACCCTCACACAGAGAGCCACCCACACATAGAGCCACCTACAAAAAAAATAAATGGCATTGTCATTTACATTGCCAATAGCACAATCAGGGGGGCAGAGGCAAGAAAAATGGCACAATTAGGGGAGCAGAGGTAAGAAAAACTAGTGCAATCAGGGGGCAGAAGGCAAGAAAAATGAGTGCAATCAGGGGGCAGAAGGCAAGAAAACTAGCACAATCAGGGGGGCAGAAGCAAGAAAAACAGCACAAACGGTGGCAGAATCAAGAAAACGGCACAAACAGGGGGACAGAGGTAAGAAAAACGACACAAATAGGGAGGCAGAGGCAAGAAAAACGGCACAAACAGAGTGGCAGAGGCAAGAAAAACGGCACAAACAGGGGGGCAGAGGCAAGAAAAACGCCACAAACAGGGTGGCAGAGGCAAGAAAAACGGCACAAACAGGGGGGCAGAGGCAAGAAAAACGGCACAAACAGAGTGGCAGAGGCAAGAAAAACGGCACAAACAGGGGGGCAGAGGCAAGAAAAACGGCACAAACAGGGTGGCAGAGGCAAGAAAAATGGCACAGGGGAGCAGAGGCAAGAAAAACGAGTGCAATCAGGGGGCAGAAGGCAAGGGTTCAAAGTCTCACTAACTGGGTGTGCAGGGGAGTGTTTACTTAATCACTACCGGTTGCACGCAAGCATCACACCACACGTCCACCACGAAGCAAGCACAACCCAAGATAGCAGATTACAGACTTATAATTCTGGGCAGCACTGTAATTCATAAACTTTAGTCTTTAGACATCTATGCAGCTGTTCAATTAACTTAACGACCAGTCTTACACGCAGAGCACCAGATATGAAGCAGTCAGCGGGCTCAAAAGGCCACGAGTCTTAAATGCAGCCTGTGGAGAGCTTCTGCCTGTACGCAATTCAAGTACAATGCAGATCGCGCCTCGAATGCGCTTCTTTCTTATGCACTTGGTTTCACATAACGCCGCTAACACACCTTTAATGCACAGATGCTATCAACTAAGTTTACAGTTCAAAACGATCCGTCAGGGTGGCAGAGGCAAGAAAAATGGCACAGGGGAGCAGAGGCAAGAAAAACGGCACAAACAGGGTGGCAGAGAAAGAAAAACAGCGCCAAACAGGGTGGCAGAGGCAAGAAAAACGGCACAAACAGGGTGGCAAAGGCAAGAAAAACGAGTGCAATAAGGGGACAGAAGGCAAGAAAAACGATTGCAATCAGGGGGCAGAAGGCAAGAAAAATGAGTTTCATTTGTTTAGGAGTCCAGCGCTGCATGCAGAGGTTTGTATAGCAATCTGGTGTGCATTTATCATCACACAATGGCACTGCCACTAACACCGGTGCAAAAAGTTCCTTTTAATTCGCACAAATTTTCCTGCTTATGTCATACTAATAGTGTAAGCATTATGTGTTTCAAACTGAAATTCTACACCAGGAAATGAGAGAGAAATTACATTTCATTATTTTGCTTTGTTTCACTGCAAGACACACTTAACTATGGTATTGACAATGTACATGTGAAAGCAGGCACAAACTCTGTTCCTTTTATATTACGTAACAAACCGCAAAAAGAACATTATTATGGTGTGTTTCTAAAATTATTCACCGAGCAGAATTTAAACAATTACACACTTCTATTGCACGTGTCGGAATAACAGTAAACGCTTTTTTTCAGTCTCTATCACACAGGCCGTACAATCGTATGTACAGAATTACCCGGCTGTTTTGTTCAAGAAACTGCTCCGTTAACATAGCACCGCAGTCGACCAATACTCAGACGGGTGGGGCACATGGTTTGACGCCAGAATAGGCAGTAAAAAACATAAATGTGTGTGATGTATGGTGACATTTCAACGATGCACTAAACATCGAAGCAGGGCATTCCAGGGGTACGAACGCTTGTATAAAGTACCAGAGCCAGGATATTGTTTGCACCGGTCCCCTTGAATGGCTAAGCTTTGACACAGAATCTAATGGGGGCACCAAAGATTTGCCTCACACGTCACCGACTTTCTCCCTTTGGTAGGGTGGTGACGAACTGCCATTGTAGGCTGGCCCGACCTTGGGGATGAAGGACACCGATCCCTGCATCACGAACAAAACCCGCTGTGTAACAGTGGCTGACACGTGCAACTCATCCTGTGCGACGCAAGTCACATGGTGTTATTGTGACAACAACCAAAAAGCTGGAAATGCCCCCGCTCCATCTGCCTCTGTCGTGTCTGGCAAACACAGCGAATGCTTCTCCCCGCCTCTTCCCTTTTCATTTCACACATCTCACTACTTCCCCGTGGCACTTTCGCAAGACACGCACCCTTCTTACTCTTCAAGACGCTGTGAACAGTTCCTCGGAGGCAAACCCTCCCTGCTAAGCTACGAAGGAACTGCTCACTCCAGGGGGCGGAAGAAAGGCGGGGAACGAGAACAGCAGCAGCCGACCTAATCAGCGGGAGGGGGGGCGGGAACAAAGACACGGACAGCGGAAGGGGGCGGAAAAAAAACACGGTGGGGAACGAGGACAGCAGCGGCCTACCTCATCTTAAGGAGCAGGAAAATGGCGGCCGCAAAGCTCCGAGCATTTTCGCATTCGGGGGCGTGTTTTGGCGTTCTGAGTGACGGATGACGTCACAGGTGGAAAGAACGCCAAAAACACGCCCCCGAATCCGAAAGAGACAGGGCTTGATTGGAGTGATGCCCCTCTCCTCCAATGGCTGGCCTCAGTTTAGGAAGCCAGCCAATGGAGGAGAGGTGGAGGAGAGAGGCGGGTTCAAGCCCCATCTCAAAAACATTAAATCTCCAACCAAAGACTGCGCAAGCGCAGCCTTTAGGTCCTCGACCTAAAAAGGGCGAATAAAAAGCACATGAAGAATTGATGGGGTTTGAAGGGTCTCAGGGATCGTGTGCCTAGTGCAACATTCATTCTCATCCACGTCTCAGAGACCCTTGCCTGTGTGGACCAACCCGGACCCTTGCCTGTGTGGTCCAACCCGGATCCCAAAGCATGTTATAATTCAACCATCACCAATAATTTAAGGCAAATATGTCTAGCTTCCAGAGACGTAGCTTCTGGGGAGTGTATGTGGTGACAGTGGCAGCCGCTACAAACCAAAAGTGGTGGGGCGGGTGGAGGGGATCCAGGGTTGTGCGGAAAGGGGAGCACAGGGAGAGTTTAATCATTATTTTAAAAAAAATAAAATGTACCTGAAGCTGCCGACATCCTCCTGTGTCTCACCCAGGTGTTCTTCCTGCTTTCTTGTCCCAGCAGACACTGGGAGAGCATCACAGACTCCCTGTGTAATCCCTGCGCTGCTTTCATTTTGTTTCTCCAACCCGGCTGTTCAAGCCCCGTTGGAGAAACTAAGTGCGCATGTGTTTTTTGCTGGATTTAGATGCTCTGGGCACTGTGCCACTGAGCGAATTCTCCCTGTGTAAAGATGACTATATGAATTGGTACAACCCTAACGCCTAGGTCTGTGTAGCATGTTCTAATAGCGAGTTACCCTCCATTTCACTGTTTACTATTGTGAAGTTATCCGTTCTCATAGGCCACAATGGGCAGGCCGAGGATCACCTTCCATAGTCCTATCTGACCCCAGGAACCTGATAGGAAATTCGAATGTGATATGTTTTAGCTCAGGACATTGAGCTACACCTTTTAGTAAGGTCCCTGTATATATCCCATGTTCGAAAATGCCTCTTCTGGAAACACAGAATTTTCTTGCCTCAGCTTTCCTGTAGGCTTTGCTAGTATGTGTATTGGCTGTCTGGCTTTGGAGCAGCAGGGACAGCTGGGTCAGACCTGGCTGGAGAGAGAGATCAGCATTCAGCGCTTGGGGAGAGGTGACTCTTTGATCTGAGCATAGCTGGGCCTGGCAAGGTGAATGATGGCTTCACCTCCTACTAAGCATCTGACAGCAGACCCCGTCATTTTGGATGTCGCCTCATAAACCAAGTGTTCCCCAACCCCACCGAACTGGTTCTGGCTGGACTGAGTGATTTGTGACGAGATTCTGTCCGAGTGAACAGAGGAAAGGACTTTGAAACTTTCACCAAGCTTGCTGAAGAAACTAACCGAGGGCCTGAATCGAGAGCGCCTCCTGCTGAAGTCTCAGGGACATTAGACTTCACCCCATCAGCCATCAGAATCTCTGTGTGAGGAATTCTACTTGCAGGTGAGGCCTTCGTCAAGTTATCGGGAGCCTCTAGTTCTACTATGAGGAGCGCGGACTGGTAACCCTTGTTCCCTGAATGTGAGAGTTGCTGAGAGCCCGCCTGAATTTTAACCTTAGGAACCTTCACTGAATCTGTGTGTGGGCTGCTGCAGCTAAGAGAGAGTTACCGCTGCTGAGAGATGACCTTAATTTGAACCTTCGGAACCTCCGCTGAATCTGTGTGGGCTGCTGCAGCTAAGAGAGAGTTACCGCTGCTGAGAGACCACCTTAATTTGAACCTTCGGAAACTCCGCTGAATCTGTGTGGGCTGCGGCAGCTAAGAGAGAGTTGTAGCCGCTGAGTGCCCACCATTGGGCCAGCCTGGTCGAGATCATCCTTTGTCCTGTGGGCTGCTGCAGCTAAGAGAGAGCTGCTGCAGCTGAGTGTCCACACCTTTGCCAGCTGTGCATCATCGTGACTTGTCTTGTGGGCTGCCGCAGCTAAGAGAGAGCTGCGGCCGCTGAGTGCCCGCACCTTTGCCAACTGTGCATCATTGTGACTTGTCCTGTGGGCCACAGCAGCTAAAAGAGAGCTGCTCCTGCTGAGTGCCCGCACCTTTGCTGACTGTGCATCATCGTGATTTGTCCTGTGGGCAGCCGCAGCTAAGAGAGAGCTGCTGCCGCTGAATGCCCGCACCTTTGCCAACTGTGCATCATCGTGATTTTTCCTGTGGGCCGCCGCAGCTAAGAGAGACCTACTGCCGCTGAGTGCCCACACCTTTGCCAATTTTGCCTCACCATAATTTGTCCTGTGGGCAGTCGCAGCTAAGGGAGAGCTGCCGCCGCTGTGTGCCCGCACCTTGTTCACCATTCCCGAGGATTGTCGCTATGGTCTCGTGGGGCGCCGCAGCTAAGACAGAGCTGCTGCCACTGTGAGCCCATCACGGAGCCGCACAATGAGAGTCATCGCCATCATCAGCCCAGGCCGCCGCAGCCATGTGCTGCTGCCGCGGAGAGCCTGCCTGTCCCCGGGTGCCCGAATCATTGTGGGTGCACACTGCGGACCCCTGCAGCCAAGACTTGTGGTCACTGGGAGTCCGTCTGTCACCGTCTCCATTTCTTCGAGAAGCTGCGTGCTGAGTCCCCTTCCAACCACACATATCTGGTGCCCAACGGGTTGTGTAGACCTCGGCCTTGAACTCAGTCTGTGCCACGTTCTGGTGAATTTGTTTTTGCCTTTTTAAGTCACTACTGATTTACGTACGTTGTAGATTGTTAAACTGTTTTGAGAGTCTTGAGTTAAGCTTTAGATAAAGATACTATTTTTCTATACCTACCTGAGTTGTGTCCTTTTGTGGTGTCATTACTGCCTTATTGTGCATGGTCATAAATGCTTCACACACAGCCTCTGAGATAGACTTAACTGCTCATGCTACGTTACCACAGAGTTGAGCAGGGGTTGTCAAAGGGGGTAGCCCACTTGCCCTGACTTAGGAAGAAGGGTCCCTATTTGGACATTGGCGCTAGCCATTGCCAACTAGAGACCCCCATTTATAACAATAGTATATAGTTTTATTTTCAGGTGCTGTTTTCTGAGCCAGTGGGGCGACGCTCCTCCGCCATCGAGAGGAGCCACCCCTGTGTGGTGAGACACCTCTCTAATAATTTCTTTGTTGTGTCAAGGCCTGGCAATAACAGCCGGTTCGGCTGACTGTAGTAACAGTGACTTCAAGCCACTGTTACTGTAGACTGTGACGAGGTTGGCAAGCCAACATAATAACAATGCATAATAACAAGGAGAGCTGAGTCGTAACCGAGCCATGGGTCTGGCTTGGCTCCAACAGTTCACACATGAGCTGAGTCATGAAAAGATTGGCCATGTAAATCATGCAACATGCCATACACAAATATGACCAGTTTGTTTCAAAATCTCAAAAAAGTGTTTTTTTTAACATTGAAAAGTGGTTTACTTTTGTACTTTATTTCACTTCAGATTATATCACTGCATTGAGAACCATTTATTAAAAGTGATGTTTTTAGAATATGAGGTTACAAATATTTCTTACTTTACCTGGCCCTGATGACAATGCCACTATTGAAGCAAAAAATATGGATTCAGTAAGAAGAACCCCCTTGAAAAGTGGGTACACTGAAGTGTCCATGGATCTCATGCCATCATAACAGGAAAGGGGGAGTACTGTTAGGGGCCTTCCATTTCAGGGCTTTTGGAGTTGTTTACCTTTCCCAGAACTTCCCGAGATGCAAAGGGGGCAATTTCTTCTTTTCGTCTCCTTAAAGGAACTTCATTGCCTGGTTTTCCTCACGTCAGATTGAGTCAGGGTGCATTTGGCAGTAGAATGTCAATCGTAGGCCCAGTGAAACCATGGAAATGTCACTCAAGTTGCTTGAAAACCTTGCAACCTTGAAGGCAAGGGATTCCAGCGCCCCCTCATAGACGATTGTTAACATAATAGGTAGTAGTAACTCAGTGTTGTATAATTATTTCAATATCATACAAACAAAAAAGAAACTATATAAAAACAGTGAAGCAGTGTTAGACAGTATAGATTTGAATGCATTGCTCCACAATTTCCAACGTGAGGGGATGTAGCTCAGTGGTAGAGCGCATGCTTTGCATGTATGAGGCCCCGGGTTCAATCCCCGGCATCTCCAGTTGGCTTTTTATTACATTTTTGTTAGTTAACTTAAAAAATATACAGCACTTCCCCTTTCTTTTACGTGCCTACAAGTGAGCACACAAAGCCTCCCACAAGCTCACTCCGTGCAAAGGTTAGCTGCTTGCAACTGTCGTCTTGGCGTTCATTCCGCATCCCGTGACGTCATCTTTAAAGGCACTGCGCACGCGCTGTGGATTACGGGCACTGCGCATGCGTCGCGCACTAGAATTCCTACAACTCGTGTGTGTGTGTGTCGCCCACATCGTGCTGCACAGACGTGGTTTTGTCTTGTGGTGTTACATTTCAGATATCTAGTGTGAAAGGCTTCAATCAAAGTCGTCATAAATGGGACTGCTCATCGTGGAGTTGCACTTCGTCATCCCCATACATTGAGTTGGGGGCCTATTATAAAAGCGAAAAAATATGTATATACGGAAAGCCACATAAACTGGAGATAAAGAGGGGTATCCAGGGGTAGACTTATTCATGGATGTCATTCAATCAAAAAAAAAATATTCGGTTTCCTTAAATGAAAATCATGAAAGTATGCAACCATACAAACAACATACCAGTAAAATTCCATTTACGGATTTTCAAATACGAGCACATTTATGCAAATAAAAACTGCTGGAGTCAATGTATCTCAGTAGAAAAAGTAAATATATATATTTGGGAGAAATATTCTCGTTCATATGAAACCTTACAGTTTGTAGGTGAGTTTCACTATCTGTTGTTTTTAAGCTTTTAAGGATTTACTGCTAATGTATATTCTTGCATTGGTGATGCACAGTGTTGAGACTCCTAGCTCTAACAGGTGTAGCCATGGCTTCCCTTATTTGCCCTCTTCTGGTGGTATGTTTATTTTATTTTATTTAAAGCGATTTTCTATAACGCGAACATTACCCGAAGGTGTCAGAGCCTCCCCACGCATTACCTCCTCGTCCGTCTTCCTCACCACAGTAATTACCCATGAGCCTCCGGCTCCTACAGAAACTCCAAGCATAAAAAACGCTCTAGTCTCCCTCTCCCTCCTCCAAGCAGAGCCGGTCCTAGGCCTTCTGAGGCCCCGGGCGAAAGGGAAGATGTGAGGCCCCTCTAAGTGCCTTACTGCCTGCGCTAGTGCGCGCAGCGCTTTTCCCCCATTTCATATTGGGCCCCCTGCTCTGTGGTCTACTCTGCGGGGCTGGCGGTGGGGCCCCCTGAGCGCGAGGCCCTGGGCAGCTGCCCATACCGCCCATGCCTAGGACCGGCCCTGCCTCCAAGATGGCCCCAGTGGCTCCATCCAATCCCATAAAGGGATACAGAAACACCAACACGACCTGTTCTTTTTTTCTGCAATACTCCAAGTGCTGTCTCCCTGATGGTCAGGTGAGTGGGGCTGGGGTCTTGCTTGAGCAGCCCCTTATGGCCTTGGGTATTACGATGGGGGATGTTATGTTATTGTTGTTTTCGTTTTTTTACTTTGTTTTATTCCCCATGCGTTTGCCTCCGCGCTCCTTGCCCTGCTGTAGCGGACCTTGGAGGCGTTTGTTTTTCTGTGCTCGGTCGCTTTGGACCTCGCGCTGTGTGGGGGCACCTGTGATCCTGCTGAGCGGGGCCGTTTTCAGGTTTTGCTCTTTCCCGACCGCGCGTCCTGCTGAGCGGACATAGCGCGGCCGGGTGCGATTCTCATTAGGGAGCGGGGGTTCCTCTTTTCCCTACCGCTTACATGGTGCCGCGTCTGGGTGATTTGGAAGCGGTGCGCGCGCCGGTCTGCATGCGTTCTTATTCACTTTGGGGGCGTGTGTTTGGTTATTGGAATGGTTGCCTAGCAACCTCGGGTCCTTTTATACCGGGCGTGGGGGGTTCTCATTTGCCTGTGTTTGTTCCCTCGTATATGGCGACCATGGAGCGTGGTTCTTCGGACATGCCTGATCCTGGTTCATTTTCAGGGGCTTCTACTTCTGGGGTGACGATTCCTTCTATGGAGTTGTTGCAACAAATGATTAACTCTGCTGTGACTGCTGCCTTGCAGAGTCAGGGGCCTGTTCCTGCTGATAAAAGGGCCAGATGTGATGACGCTCCTGCTCTTGATTCAGACGCTGAGGAGGATGTTGACGTGAAGGGTCACTTTGTGCAAGGGGCGGATCTTAAGTTGGTCCCTGGATATGTTCGCAAAAATTGGGTGTTTCCTGATTCTGTGTCCCATCTTGATGATGATTTATTCTCCCAGTATCAGCGTCCTGAGCCTGAGTCTTTGCCCATTCATTCTTCAGTGTTGAAGGTTTTGGAGTCGGAATGGAAGGATGTGGACAAGGGGTCCTTTCCGCGTTTTCTGAATAAACGCTATCCTCTCTAGGATTTTGCCGTGAAGTTTCCTTTCTCGGTCAAGGTGGATTCCTTGATGGCCAGTATGTCGTCTCATGGGGCTGTTGTTTCTGAGGATTCCTCTCCTGCTGACCCTGTCGATCGGAAGGTGGATGGTGCGGTGAAGCGCACTTTTGCGGCTGCTAATTTTTCCATTCGAGCTGCGGCCTATTCCTGTTACACGATCCAGTCCTTGCTTAAGGATTTTCAGTCTCTGTCTGAATTGTTGGACCAAGGGGAGGATGTCTCTTCTACTCTGGCGATGATGGAGCAGCAGGTTCGCCTGCTTTCTGATGTTTCTTTTGATTAGTTGGGGGCGGTGGCTTCTGCGGCTGGGTCTTCTGTCGCTGCGAGACGTCAGTTGTGGCTCCGCTCCTGGAAGGCTGATGCTGCGCAGAAGGGTCTCCTGATGAAGATCCCCTTTTCTGGGGTTAAGCTGTTTGATTCCCCATTGGATGAGATGGTGAAGAAGACGGTAGAGGACCGTAAGCTCTTTGCTCCTGAGCGGGCTGGTTGCTTCTGTGGAGTAGTGTGGCTCACTGATTAGAGGCGGCAGACCCAGAAGCAGCGGTCGGCCCGGGATCAGGGATCAATTCCCGACGCGGCAGGGTGTTGGGCCAATGTCAGCGGGCTCGATAAATCTCGCCTTCGGTGCCACTCTAACCATGGGTTCCACTCAGCAACTCTGGGCAATAGCTTGCTTAATCTCCACAAACGGCCCCATCAACGCCGGGAATGCCTGGTTTCACCTTGTGGGTGCCCAATAGGGACCATCTCACATGGAAAGCCAGGACGGGTTCCCCAGTGTTATACAGTGCCAGGAAACTTACGGGTAGCAGTGCGCTTTACAAGCTCAAAATTATTTTTTGGGGTTCTCAGAGAGCTTTTGGTCCTTCTCGGAGGGGCCGTGCTGGTCAGCCCTTTTGTGGGAGGGGGCGTGGCCGGGGTGCTCCTTCCTTTGATAAGTCCCAGTTCTCCAGTGCTTTTGCCTCCTCCGCTCCTGCTTCAAAATCATGACTGGATCGCTCCTGGTGTGGGTCCAGTTGGGGGTCGCCTCACTTGCTTCATGGAATCTTGGCGCAAGACTGTGTCAGACCTGTGGGTGCTTCAGGTGGTTTAGGAGGGTTTATGTCTTGGGTTTACCCAGACTCCACCAGACTGTTTCAGATCCACTCCTTGTCCCAGAGACCCTCTAAGACGGATGGCGCTTTTGGAAGGCATCGAATCCCTGGTAGTAAAAAATGCGGTGATTCCTGTGCCCGACGATCATTTGGGGTTGGACGTGTATTCCATTCTATTTCTGGTGTCCAAACGCACCGGGGATCTTCGGGTTGTGATGGACTAGAAGTGGGTCAATATTTTCATTCCTCACCAGAAGTTCAAAATGGTTTCGATACAGTTGATCCTTCCTCCGGTGTCTCAGGGAGATTTCCTGACCTCGATAGACTTGAGGGATTCTTCTCTGGATGTGCCTGTTCACCCGGACTCTCAGAGGTTTCTCCTGTTCTGCGTCCTGGGTCATCACTACCAGTTCCAGGTATTACCTTTTGGGCTCTGCTCTTCTCCCAGGATTTTTACTACGGTTCTGGCTCCGCTTATTGGACATTTGCATGTGGAGGGCATTAGTGTTTTTCCTTATCTGAACAATATTTGATTTCTGCTTCTTCTCTTTCTAAGGCGGAGTTGTATGTCCAGAGAGTGTGCCATGTCCTGGAGCATCACGGATTCCTAGTGAATGTGCCGAAATCCTCACTGGTTCCTGCGCAGGAATTGACTTTCATTGGGTCTCTTTTCAAGACTCAGTTGGGGATGGTGTTCCTGCCCCATGCTCGGATTCTGTCCCTGATGTCTGCAGTTCATTCCCTGTTGTGGGGGCCTTCTCATCCTGTGAGCCTGTGGTTGAGGGTCCAGGGTCTGATGTCGCCGTCTTTGTTCACGGTGCCATGGGCTCGCCTCCACATGTATCCGGTGTGTCCCATATTTTGTTGCATTGGGACCCCTGTTCCCCAGATATCAATGTTTTGATTCCTATGTCCGAGGATGTTCGAGTGGTCCTGGGTTGGTGGTTGGATGAGGGTCATCTGTCCAGGGGCCGCCCGTTTCTGATTGTTCCCACCCGCGTTCTCACTACAGATGCCAGCCTGCTGGGTTGTGGTGCTACTGTGGGGGATTCGTAGACCCAGGGGGTTTGGGCTCCCTCAATGGTGTCTTGTTCCTCCAACTTCAAAGAACTGAAGGCTGTTCTATTGGGTCTGCTGGACTTCTCAGATCTTCTTCGGGGTCACCATGTGCAAGTCTGGACGGACAATCAGGTGGTGATGTCCTATGTCTACCATCAAGGGGGTTGCAGAGTTCTTTCCCTCAGTTGCCTCGGTCATCAGATTTGTTCTTGGGCGGAATTGAATCTGGCGTCTCTGTCTGCCATTTACCTGCCCAGTCGAGAGGACAATGTGGCGGACTGTCTGAGCCGAGTGTTTCCTTCCATGGGGTCTTTGTCCCTGACAACATTGATGTTCCGGAGGTTGGTGAGGATGTTTGGGTCTCCGATCGTGGACCTCTTTGCTTCCCAGTCAAATGCCAAGGTCCACTGTTTTTGCACGATTATGCCTTGCCGGGATGCTTGGAGAGTGGATGCTCTATCTTTCCCTTGTCCGAGGGGACTCTTGTATGCCTTTCCCCCTGTTCCCCTATTTCCGGCGGTCTTGCAGAAGATCAAGAAGGAGGGGTCCTTTGTCCTTCTGGTGGTTCCGGGATGGTGTCGTAGCCCTTGGTATCCACTGTTGTTAAAATTGGCTGTGACTCTGGGGTGGGCCTTGCCATTTGTACCTTACCCTCTGCTGGGGCCTCTTCTTCCTCTGCTAGTGTTCAGGTCCCTGGGTATGCGGGCTTGGCTCTTGAGAGGGATTCACTGATGCGTGATGGGTGTTCCTTGACTGTTGCTGGGGTCATTCAGCAGTCCCGGAGGCCTTATACGCTGAAGTCCTACGCTAAACATTGGGATAATTTTGCTTCTTGGTTTGTGGGTCGCGGGCTGTCACTGAATTCTTTGGACCCGGCTCGCATTCTGGATTTTTTGAATGTTGGGTTTGTGTTGGGCTTGGCCATTTCGACTCTTCGAGCTCAGTGGGTCGCCATTCGGGCATTTCATGTCCTCCCTTTGGTTTCGATTTCTCCTTTGGTGGCACGTCTTTTTAAGTCTCTATCTTTCAAACGTCCCCGTCCTATCCTGTGTCCTCCTCCTTGGGACCTTCCTTTGGTGTTGCGTTCCTTACAGTTGGCTCCTTTCGAGCTGTTGGAGTCAGTGGACTTGAAGTTTTTGACGCTCAAGGTTGTGTTTCTTGAGGTCATTGCTTCTGCCAGAAGTATTGGGGGGTTGGGGGCTTTCCTGAGATCTGCCCCGTTTTTGGTCATTTTGTCGGATCGTGTGGTCTTACGCCCTCATCCTACTTTTGTGCCTAAGGTGGATTCTTATTTTCACCGGTCTGCGGAGGTGGTTCTTCCGGTTCTTTGCCCTGATCCTTCCTCGGATGAGGATCCTTTTGCACCTCTTGGATGTTCGTCGTGCCTTATTGATTTATTTGTCACGCATGTCTTCCTTTTGTAAGATGGACAATTTCTTTGTCAATTTTGGTCTGTCACGTCAGGGCCTAAAACCCTCCCTCTCCACGGTCAGTCGTTGGATTAGGGAGGCCATTCTGTTGGCTTATGGTACTGTTTCTGAGGTTCCCTCTCTTCCGATTCAAGGTCGGTCCACCGGGTCTGTTGCTGTGTCATGGGCTGCTTTCAAGGGGGTCTCCATGGAGGATGTTTGCAGGGCTGCTACTTGGTCATCCCCTCATACCTTCATGTCCCATTACCGCCTTCAGGTTGGGGGTGGGGGTTCTGTTTCGTTTGCCTCTTCTGTTCTGTCTGCTGGGGTTACTTGAGAGGTTGTCCTTTTTGGTTGCTATGCCTCTTGTTCTAAAAGTATGTTTTCGCTGCATTGCTGGTGTAGCCTATTTTCCTTACATGAAGCTGATTTGCTTTGGTATCGGCTCATGGGTAATTTCTGTGGCAAGGAAGACGGACGAGGAGGTAATGCCCCGGTTACTCACCGGTAATCTTCATTACTCCGAGTCCTTGTCTTCCTCGCCACAGTATAGTTTCTCTTCCCTCCCTGTTAGTGGCTTCATGTCTGCGGCTTGGTTATTCAGGTTGTGTTGGTGTTTCTGTATCCCTTTATGGGGTTGGATGGAGCCACTGGGGGCCATATTGGAGGAGGGAGAGGGAGACTAGAGCGCTTGTTATGCTTGGATTTTCTGTAGGAGCCGGAGGCTCATGGGTAATTACTGTGCGAGGAAGACAAGGATTCGGAGTAATGAAGATTACCGGTAAGTAACCGGGGCATTACCACATGTGTCCGTCTTGGGATTCCCTATTGTTTACAAATGGCTTGGAGCCAGCCCATTGGTTACCATTTGTCTGCTTCAGTGTCACGCTTCTTTTCAGGCGTCTTTATTGGCCAGTGCAGCTGAAACATCACTTCCAATGTTTGCTGTGGACCAGGGACCAAGCATGAATTGATTCAACTTAATCAGTGCCGGTACACTGCTTCCGACGTGATTCAGGTAACTAGTTTTTTTCCCCTGCCTGTATTCTGTTGCTTGAACCATCCCTTCACCCTCCCCCCTCCCTTCACTACTTGCCTTTGCACATTGCTTGCTCCGTCCACCAACTAATCCACGCTGCTTTCCCCATTGTTGCTTGTCTCCCACCTCCCCCATCAAAGCTTGAACTGTAGCCTGCCCCTCCCCTGTTGTCCTGCTCACAGACGTGTTTCAGATTTCATGGCAGGATCGATGGCTCCGAATATGCTTCTCAATCTTTACTACTCAAATTACAGAAGTCAATTAAAAAATAGTTCAACATTCAAAATACTACATTTCCCATGAGGCTTTGAACCACGCCTCCATAAACCACCAATCAACAGTGAACAGTATATACAAAATGCCTCTTTCATTCCTGCTCTGCAGTCAAGTTAAGTGCCTCTCTATTTTGCATATCCTGAACTGTTTGATCGCATATGTACATTTTGTCTACCTGATTTTAACTGTTAGTTTGCATACTTATTGTTGTTTATGCTATACACTCTGCGCGTTCACGAGCGGCGCTTCCTGCACAATTGGCACATAGACCGCAACACGGTCTCCATTGTGTATTTTCCCTTTCCCCTAATAATTGGCACTCGTTATGCCTTCATTTCGAATATATTAAAACTTAGTGTTGCACATTTTGTTCATTATCGGCCCAGGGCATCGCCGCAGCGGCATGCATGCTTCTCGCACTACCGCTTGGGAGTGGCACCTCCCAGGAGCAAGGTTGCGTGTGTGGCCCAATTGGGCTACACACATGTAACCTCTACTGAAGCCTGAACGTGTCTCAGTGTACGTGGTGCAGCTTCATCAGTCGAACGCTGGAGCCGCCTTCCCCAGGCTGGAAGAATAGGGGAATTTTGCATGCGAAGTGCCAGTACTGGGCCTCATAATTTACATATTTCCCATTGAGGATAATTTTTAGAAGACTTTCTCACCAGTTATTTTGTAATCAACTATTGGGTTTAATTTGTCTATAAAATGTTCGGTAAAGGTGAGGTTGTCACCGGGTGGATGTTAGAAGGTTTGTAGAATGCAAACTGGTTTGCCATTGCTAGTGATGTTAAGGCAAATGTATTCACAAGAAGGGAATACAGGGGATATGGATCTGTTTACTAAGATATTGTTCCGGTGTATGCAAGCGGTACCCCCTCCCTGTCTTATCAATTCCATCCAGCCTGATGATGTCATAGTTTAGGGGTTCTAGTATGTCAATGATGGGTGTGGAGGATTAATTTAGCCAAGTTTTGGTTAGATTTAGTAAATCCGATTCTTGTGTGAGAATGAGGTCAGCTATGTCAGCTGCGTGCCTTGAGGCCGATCTACAATTTAGTAGTATACACTTAAGAAGGGGCCGGAGATGGGGTGTGTTGGGAGCCATTTTGGGTGTGTAATCTGGAGGCATAGTGTTGTGATTCTGGTGTGAGGGTTCATAGGAATGTAGTAGAGAGAGTAAGTCTTTTTCAGATAGCAGATTTGTCCTGCGGATTGGGCGGGTTGATTTATTGTGAAAAGGAACAGATTTCGATCTTGGGGTCGAAAATCTTGACGTAACTACTGAGTGGGTCGGGTGAAAGTTTGATTTAGTCTATCGTGCAAATCTGTTGTTCCAGGGTTGACTCAGAAGAACATCAGATAAAGCTTGTATTTCCTCTTTGACTTGCCGTAACAAGATTATGATCTCTTCAAGTCTAGGGTCTGGTGAGGGTGGAAGCAAGATAGGTGGAAGTGTAATGGGTGTGGGAGGTGTGTTTGCATCCCGTGGGTGGTAAGAGGGAGGCACGCCTTCAAGGTTGTTATGGGGCGTCCTATCTAGTCCCCCTCCAGATCAGGAAGGGGTGGACTGGAATGGGGAGTGGATGCAGGAGGCATAGAGGTATGCGGTGGAGATGTGGTTGTGGGATTGGTGGGTTTGCACGGGGTAGTTTTGACAATGGGGGGGGGAATATTCGTTCCCGGGGAGGATGCTGAGTCTGTTAAGAGTGTAGGTGCTGGTGCAGTAGTAAGGGGGAATCATGTGGGGAGGGGAGCTTAATTGTAGGTAAGGGTCGTGATATAAGTGTGGTGGTGTGTGAGTCCGTGATGGGTGTAATTGCCGGTGTAGTAGGAAGGTGGACGTGTCTTAATTGTGCATCGAGTGCGGAGGGGGGTAGCATAGAGCTCGGATGTAAATATTGGTCTGGATAATAGAGGACCATGTGCGGTTTTTCTGGTGAAGGAGATCGCAAATATATCTAGGAATGCTTTCCTCCATTGTGCTCTTCATTTAGTGTAAAAGATGATCTCTGTGGCTACATGCCCTTTATTTGTTGAGAAGTAGGGATCAGAGATGGGTGTTTCCGGGTGTAGTTTTAACATATTGTGTTTAAAGCGTTTGGATGCTTTGTTTGAGAGATTGGGGGGTAGTTGATGGTGTAGGTATGTGTGCCTGTGAGCTCCATAATAGAGCAGGCACTGTTAGTAGGGGATAGGGCGTTATGTGTGTATGTGGCTCGTAAAGGGGGGTCGGTGCTGTGAGGGGGTGATGGGCTTGGGAAGGAGGGAGGACGCCAAAGTGGGTGGTGGAGCAGCTGTGGTGGTGGCTTAGGTTGTGCAGAGGGAAGGAAGCCGGAGGGAGGAGTAAGAGATGGAGCAAGTAGATAGATAGATAGACATAGATAGAGCTCTAAGAGCTTGTCAAAATAAACTCCTGAATGTTTCTCGGCCCCTGATAAGATTTTCGAACTAGCCCTCCAAGCCCAAGAAACAGGAGCAACAATGCACCCAGAAGTGCTTGCAGGCTGGATTCAGAGAGCTATATGTCTCTTGGGAAATGCCAATTGCGCTCTCTCGTCAGAATGACCCAAATTTGATCTTTTATGCATAGACCCACAACTAGCAGAAGTAGCCTCAGCAGAACCAGGCCCACTGGCTGATGGCAATTGTTTGGTGATCGCTTTGTCAAGGAAATGACAACATTTGTGAACGCTTTCACCTCTTTGGACAAGTCTCAGACCTCACTCAAGCAAATGTTTAATCCCCTTCCTGGCAGGTCCGGTCGTGGCAGAGGACACTCGACCAGCCGCAAGGTCCTCAACGTGGCTACAATCCCAGATGCAGGGGTTACATCCAAGAACCAGCCCAAGCAGCGTTCTACCCTACGAGGTCCAGGGGCTTCAGAGGCCGATTCAACTGAGGTGCCAACTGGGGATTTTGAAAAAATGATAATCTACAGGTAATGCCTTACCCTTTTCTTCTGATGCTTCCTTTGGGGGGCAGACGGAAACATTTTGTACTCAATTGGATGAATATTACCTCAGAATCGTGGGTCCTAAACACTGTTCAAGGTTACGAAATAGAATTGTCTCATCCCCCTCTCAAGACTCCCTTCCCTCGCTCCATTTGTCCCTACAAGAAGAGGCTTTTATAGAATCCAAACTACAAGAACTTTTAGCAAAACAGGCTATTGCTGCAGTGACTCCTCATCCCGAGGGTTTTTGCAGCAACGTCTTTTTTGCTCAAAAGAAAGGAGGAGGTCAAAGACTAGTCTTGAACCACAGAATGTTCAACCCTTTTGTGACGTATCATCATTTCAAAATGGAAGACATCCATATTTTGAGAGATCTTCTTCAAGAACAGGACTGGATGGTCCGCTTAGATCTCAAAGACTCTTACCTTAGAGTGACGATCTTTCATTGTCATCAACACTATCGTCAATTTCAATGTAAAGGTCAACGGTTTTTGTATCAATCCCTGTCCTTCGGCCTCTCGTCAGCCACAAGGGTGATCACCAAACTCTTGAAACCTGTAGTAACTCACTTAAGAGAGATGGTGGCTCGCATGAACATCTCCCTAGACAACATGCTTCTTATGGCACAAGATCGTTCAGTACTGTTGCTGCATCTGAATTGGACAGTGTCACTTATTCAGAATCTGGGTTTTGTGATAAACTCCAAGAAATCCATGAAGACTCCCTCTCAGTAGGTGGACTTCTTGGGTTTTCAAATAAACTCTATGACAGCTCAAGGACTTCTCCCTCCCGTGAAAGTAAAATTCATCAAGAGAGAACTGAAAACTACATTGTCAAAACAAATGATATCTTTGAGATCCCTAGCAAGGATTGTTGGACTGTTAGCGTCCTCGATTCAGGTGATTTATCCAGGCCCTCTTCATTACAGAGCGTTATACAGTCACTACTTACAACAGAACTTCAGTTACGATCACATGATCCCCTTAACGGACGAAGCTCGAGGAGCTTTAATGGTGGCTCCTGCACATGGAAGCATGGAATGGCAGGGCTATCTTTGGTTTGGAGCCTTTTCTGACATGGTCATTGAGTCTGACGCCAGTCGTTGGGGATGGGGCACACGATGCAGAGAATTTGCTACAAGAGGTTAATGATCTGCAGGAGAATTAAAACTGCATATCAACTGTCTGGAAATTTTGGCGGGTTCCTTTGCCATCAAGTCAATCTCTCCCATAAAGAGCAATAGCTGCATCCTCCTGAGGTTGGACAATGTCTCAGCGGTCCGGTATATCCTGAGACTCCTGCCTCTCGCAGAAGATCACAGTCATGGCAGAATATATTCCGGGCAAGGACAATGTAGTGGCAGACTGCAGTTCCCGATTCCTGAGAGATTACAGTGATTGGAAACTCCATTCTTCCCTTTTTCAAGAGATCATGAATATTCAATGCCCGTGTCAGATAGCTCTGTTTGCATCTCGGCTCAATGCCCAGCTTTCCTGATTTTACAGCTGGAGACTCGACGCAATGACCCTGGGGACAGACCCATTCCTCCACTTCTGTGGACCCCAGACGGATTACGCCTTTCCTCTGTTTGCAATGATCCAGAGAGTGGCGGCCCAAGT
Organism: Lissotriton vulgaris; assembly: GCF_964263255.1. Classification (NCBI taxonomy): domain Eukaryota; kingdom Metazoa; phylum Chordata; class Amphibia; order Caudata; family Salamandridae; genus Lissotriton; species Lissotriton vulgaris. The sequence continues at coordinate 246,621,447 of NC_141685.1, forward strand.
CCATTGTCAGTCAGCAACTTTGGTGTCAGTTACTTGGTTGTGGAAGACACAATCGTGATTTCCGACTCTTTCGGAATTAACGGTGGCTCTTCCCATTCGCCTACCAGTCTTTCCTCAGTTGCTCCCAGACCCAGTCAGGTTGCCACACCCTCTCATTCTCCAAGACCAACTGACGTAAATGGTTTGGAAAGTCTTAGGAGACATGAACAAATTGAAGGCATTTCTGCAGCAAATGCCGACTTTATGCAACAAGCTACGACTCCTTCTACCTGTAAGCAATATTCTCCGGCATCGAAATGATGGGTAGTTTGTTGCCTTCAACATGAGGTGGATCCTGAGGGATCCAAGTTGAAAGACATACTGAATTTCCTCTCAGAATGTGCGGAATCTGGTCTTTGGTACAAGTCAGTACATAATTTAAGGTCTGCATTATCAGCCAGGCACAATCCTATGGATGGTAAACCAATGGGTGTACCCATTGGTTACCGATGGTAAACCCTATTGTGTGCAAACCTTCAAAAGGAATGTGGGTGGCTCGCCCACCGAAACCCAGATACACCCGGTTATTGGATGTTAATAATGTGCTATCCCTGTTGGAATCTTGGCCTGAAAGGAAGGATTTATCATTGAAGCAACTGTCAGCTACGCTAACCATGCTTTTATGGATGATTTCTTGCTGACGGGTGTCGAATGTACAAGTGCTAGATCTAGCAGGTAGGTTCTAATCTTTTTATGGTGTCTCTTTTTTTTCCAAACGTATTCAGACTATGTCACGCTCCATTGAGTATTCTGCTTTTCCTCACAATGACAAACTTTGTGTAGTAAAATGTTTAAAAGTTTATGAGGAATGTACCCTGACACATAGGGCTGAACCTTTAGGTCCCTTACTTCTGGCCCTCCAGAGACCGTTCCGCCCTGTGTCGGCTGCTACTTTAGCATGCTGGGTTCGATGGGTCATGGCAGAAGCTGGTATTGACATTTCTGTATATGGTGTTCATTCTACTAGAGGTTCTATGGCATTCAAAGCGGTTAACAGCCATGACAACGCAAGGATTACCCCGCACTGCCATTACAATGCAGGAATTACAACGAAAGTCGTTACAACGACTTTCGCTGGAGAGGGCTCTTGGATAGGGAATAGTTTAATTTTCTTTCCAACTCCTTCCCTACTGTCAATGTGGGCTGGAGTTGGAATAGAAAATTAAGCTATTCCACTATCCAGCTCCCTCCAGCGAAAGTCGTAACGACTTTCATTGTAATTTCTGTGTTGTAATGGCACGCGTGGTAATACCACGTGTTGTCATGACATACAACCGTTCAAAGCTTTTGTGATGGGTTTTAGAGTAGAAGATATTCTTAGAGCTGCTGATTGGCCGTCTGATTCCATGTTTAAGTTATTTTATTACAAACCTATTGTGCATGCTTAATCTATTGTTGTTGGTGAACTTTGAACCAGCCTAATTGGAGCCTCCGGTCCCGCCATGGAATAGAACATTTTGTAGCATTTTCAACAAGAATTTTAGATTCTATTAAGGACACGGAGGTGAGGATTATCCCAACCGTTGGGACAAGTAAGAGTTATATCTAAACTGTCATGATCTAATTTGGCTTATATTTTACATTGTTTTTTTCGCTCCCTTATTCTGTTAATGATTAGCATTCGCTCAAACTCAAACTTATTTTTGATTTCAGGAGCTGATTCAAAACAATCTTAAATCTTGTGGAGTGACAACTGCAATGGCGGGTTTTACGATGGATCAATGGAGGTCTCCTGTGCAGGTTTCCTATTTCATATTGATTACTCTCCATTGAGTGTTGGAACTGTATCCTGTTATAATTTGGACTGGTTATGGACTGCTTGTTTGAAAGAGGCAGGAGGATGATGCTTCTCTATTATGTATATACTGATCACTATTGATTGGTGGTTTATGGAGGCACCTCATGGGAAATGTAGTGTTTTGAATCTTTAACTGTTTTTTAATTGGCTGTTGTAATTTGAGTAGTAAAGATTGAGAGGCCTTAATAGAACCTAACATTCTTGTCACAAAGGCTAGAAAATGTTCTATTCTGAGTGAAGGATGAGGCAATGCTCAATGTGAGTAGCAAGGACTTGGTACCATTGCAGGCTTGACTAAATTATATGGCAAGGAAAAGCAAATTATGTGGCATGTGACAATAATTTTCTTTATTAAAATCTGCAAATTAAGCATCAAATGTTGGATTATGTGGTATGTACAGCAGTGTCATTTTTTAAAATCAGAAACCTCTATGCTCGGAGGCACACGGAATCCGGTTTCCCAGCTTTCCTGACTTTAACTGCATATCTCATTCTCATCCAATCCTCCAAGGGTGGTGATTAAAATGACTGCCGGCAGATTTCTAGTTGTCAACAAACTCTCTAGGAAAGCCTTCTTTGGTGGAGAGAGGAGTAATGGTGCGGAGTGGGTGAGAACCTACATCATAAAAGTAATTGTGCCTCAAGGGTGGAGAACCCCATTGTGCCTCAAGGTGTAGAGTCAAAATATTGAGTTTTTATTATCGACTAGACATAATATCGAGTAAGAAATATAGAATAGACATAATATCGACTAGACATAATATAGACTACCAAAATATTGAGTAGAAAATTTTAATATCGAATAGAATGGACATAATATCGAATCAGAAATATAGAATGGACATAATATCGACTAGACATAATATAGACAACAAAAATATCGAATTTAGGGTAAGTTAATATTAATTTTTAATTTTTGTGTAATATAATTATGTAGCGGGTTGTGGGTTTATAGGGGAATAGGGTGGGAAGTAATTTAATTATAATTAATTAAATATGTTATTTCATTTATTGTTATTTATTTAGAATTATTTGTTAATTAATTATTAATCGGTAATTAATTAAAATATAATTGGTAATTAATTTTAATTGATTAATTGATAAATATGTTAATTTTAGTAATTTATTTTCTGTAGCTGGTTGTGGGTTTATAGGGGAATAGGGTGCGAAATAATTTAATTATAATTAAATAAATATGTTATTTTATTTATTGGTATTTATTTAGAATTCATTGTAAATTAATTATTCATTGCTAATTAATTAAAATATAATTGGCAATTAATTTTAATTGAATAATTGATAAATATGTTAATTTTAGTAATTTATTTTCTGTAGCGGGTTGTGGGTTTATAGGGGAATAGGGTGGGAAGTAATTTAATTAATTATAATTAATTAAATATGTTATTTTTCTTATTGGTATTTATTTAGAATTAATTGTTAATTAATTGTTAATTCGTAATTAATTAAAATATAATTGGTAAATAATTTTAATTGATTAATTGAAAAATATGTTAATTTTAGTAATTTATTCTCTGTAGCGGGTTGTGGGTTTATAGGGGAATAGGGTGGGAAGTAATTTAATTAAAAATAATTAAATGTTATTTTATTTATTGTTATTTATTTAGAATGTATTGTTAATTAATTATTAATTGGTAATTAATTAAAATATAATTTGTAATTTATTGTAATTGATTAATTGATAAATATGTTACTTTTATTACATTGCTTTCTGTAGTGGGTTGTGTGTTCATAGGGGAATCGCTTGGGAAGTAATTTAATTGTAAGTAATTACATTTTTTTTTTTAAAAATTGTCTAATTTTTATTTATTTTTATACTGTAAATTAATTTATTGGTAATTGGTAAATAATTAGTATTAGTAGGTAATTTTCATTATTAGTTAATTTTTATATGTAATTTTAATTGATTAATTAATATGTTTTATAAAATTGTAAACTATTTTAATTATTTTGTAATTGGTATTAATATTTATGTTATTTATATTTATTTATGAAGTATTTACTTTCCCTACTATTGCACTCACTGGAGTGGGAATAGTAATTTTTACCCATACGCTATCCAACGCTTTCCCTACTGTTGCACTCTCTGGAGTTGGAATAGTAATTTTTACCCCTACGCGATCCAACGCTTTCCCTACTGTTGCACTCTCTGGAGTAGGAATAGTCATTTTTACCCCTACGCTATCCAACGCTTTCCCTACTGTTGCACTCACTGGAGTGGGAATAGTAATTTTTACTCCTACGCTATCCAACACTTTCCCTACTGTTGCACTCACTGGAGTGGGAATAGTAATTATTACCCCTACGCTATCCAATGCTTTCCCTACTGATGTACTCTCTGGAGTTGAAATAGTAATTTTTACCCCTACGCTCTCCAACCCTTTCCCTACTGCACTCACTGGAGTGGGAAAAGTAATTTTTATCCCTACGCTATCCAACGCTTTCCCTAATGTTGTACTCTCTGGATTAGGAATAGTAATTTTTATCCCTACGCTATCCAACGCTTTCCCTACTGTTGCACTCACTGGAGTGGATATAGTAATTTTTACTCCTACGCTATCCAACACTTTCCTTACTGTTGCACTCTCTGGAGTGGGAATAGTTATTTTTACCCCTACGCTATCCAATGCTTTGCCTACTTTTGCGCTCTCTGGAGTGGGAATAGTAATTTTTACCCCTACGCTATCCAACGCTTTCCCTACTGTTGCTCTCTCTGGAGTGCTAATAGTAATTTTTACCCTCTCACTATCCAACGCTTGCCCTACTGTTGCACTCTCTGGAGTTGGAATAGTAATTTTTACCCCTATGCTATCCACCGCTTTCCCTACTGTTGCACTCACTGGAGTGGGAATAGTAATTTTTACCCCTACGCTATCCAACGCTTTCCCTACTGTTGCACTCTCTGGAGTGTGAATGGTAATTTTAACCCTCTTGCTATCCTACGGAAAAAATATTGTATATTTTTTGTTAATAATATATATATATATATATATATATATATATATATATATATATATATATATATATATATATATATATATATATATATATATATGTTTTAAAATTAATTATCTTTTTTTAAGGTTACATTAATTATTTATTAATTTTAAGTTTATTTAAGTATTTTAAGTATGTTTAAATTAATTATATTTATTATTATATTACTTTTAAATTACCTTTAAGATATTTAAAAAATTCAATATTTTGACTGTCTATATTTTTTCCTATTGATATTTTGGAGTCAATATTTTTGTACCTACCTGTTTGTAGATAGGAAGTCGATATTCTGGCATTCTATACTTTTTACCTCGATATTTTGGCAAGTCGATATTTTGACTGTCGATATTCTGTCAGTGATCTGTGCCTCAATGGTGGAGAGCCCCTCTTTGATCAATCAATCAATCAATCAATGACATTTATAGAGCGCACTACATACCCGTAGGGTCTCAAGGCGCTGGGGGTGGGGGGGGTGCCGCTACTGCTCGAACAGCCAGGTCTTCAGCTTCTTCCTGAAGGAGAGGTGGTCTTGGGTCAGGCGCAGGCCGGTCGGGAGGGAGTTCCAGGTCTTGGCGGCCAGGTAGGAGAAGGACCTTCCTCCTGTAGTCGCTCTTCGGATGCAGGGGACGGCGGCGAGGGCGTGGTTGGCTGATCGGAGGTGGCGTTTGGGAGTGTAGAAGTTGATTCGGCTGTTGAGGTAGCTCGGGCCTTGGTCGTGTAGGGCTTTGTGTGTGTGGGTGAGGAGGCGGAAGGTGATTCTTTTGTTGACGGGGAGCCAGTGAAGGTCTCTCAGATGTCCGGAGATGTGGCTGGTTCGTGGGATGTCGAGGATGAGTCTGGCTGAGGCGTTCTGGATCCGCTGGAGTCTCTTCTGGAGCTTGGCGGTGGTACCGGCGTAGAGGGCGTTGCCGTAGTCCAGTCGGCTAGTGACGAGGGCCTGGGTGACGGTCTTCCTGGTCTCGGTGGGGATCCACCAGAAGATCTTCCGTAGCATGCGTAGGATGTTGAAGCACGCCGAGGAGACGTTGTTGACTTGCCTGGTCATGGAGAGGGAGGAGTCCAGGATGAAGCCCAGGTTGCGTGCATGGTCTGTCGGTTTGGGTGCGGTGCCCAGGGCGGGAGGCCACCAGGAGTCGTCCCAGGCGGAGGGTGAAGAGCCCAGGATGAGGACCTCCGTCTTGTCCGAGTTCAGTTTCAGGCGGCTGGTCGTCATCCACTCGGCTACCTCTTTCATCCCTTCGTGCAGGTAGCTCTGGCGGCGGCGGGGTCGTTGGTCAGGGAGAGGATCAGCTGGGTGTCGTCGGCGTAGGAGATTATGTTGAGGTTGTGTTGGCGTGCGATGGCCGCGAGGGGGCTCATGTAGACGTTGAAGAGGGTGGGGCTCAGTGAGGATCCTTGAGGGACGCCGCAGATGACGCAGATGATAGGCACACACAGCCTCCATAGGTAGCCAAAGAGAAGCTGCTTCTCTGATCAGTCATGGTCGGAGTATATATGTAATGTTTACGGCTGAGCAGAACCCTAAAGTGACTTGTGCATTCAGCAAGAAGGGTTTCACGGTTAAATACTGACATCAATTTGCAGTTTTTTTTATGTGAGTGGTATTAATAGCATGTTTGGAATCTGACTTACATTTATTTTTTCTCTTCCCTCCTTTCTGTTTTCCTCAGAGTAGATGGCAGCTGATTGCGGGTTGCTAAGGCCTGGATTTAAAATTTCTACCATTAGCAAAATCGTTTGATAACATCAACAAATATATTTAGCACTCCCAAACCTCACTTGGATATGAAGGTGCAGCTATTTCCATGCCACTAAGGGCCAGATGTACAACTGTTTTTTTCAGTTGCAAAGGGGTTTTAGGCTCATTTGCGACCACAAAAAATGTGTGGCCAACATACCAACACTATTTAGGAGGGTCGTTCCAAGGGCGTCCCTTCCTAACAGTGACTCCAAAACCTATGTATGAATGCTTTGCGACCGTAATTGCGGTCTCAAAACACTTGCACCTTACTACCCTTCTCAGAAGGGTAGTAAGGCATCCGTACTCGGGAAGGGGTCCCCAGGGGACTCCTTCCCTTTGAGAATGCATGCACAAATATTTTTTAAGGGCTGTCATGTTCTCCCAGGGACCACTGCCTGCCCTTAAAAAATTAAACTCAAAAGTTTCATTTTTAAGTTTTTTAAATGCATCCCGTTTTCCTTTAAGGAAAACAGGCTGCATTAAAAAAAACTGCTTTATTGAAAAAGCAGTCCCAGACATGGTGGTCTGCTGACCCAAGCAGGCCACCATCCGAGGGAGTGCTAGCCATTCCCAATGGGGTCGCAAATTACGACAGCCTCATTACTATTCATGAGGCATGCAATTTGCGACCCCATTGGGAATTGCAAACAGTGTCTCAGACACTGTTGTACATAGCATTTTGCAACTCGCAAATTGCGACTCACAATTTACGCAATTTGCGAGTCGCAAAATGCTATAGTCGTACATCTGACCCCATGAGTCCATTAGGGTTATCAATGAAGACTCTCATTAATAGCGCTTGATAGCTGCGCACAGCTGTCATTTTTCACTGCTGTAAACAGCAATCACATAAATTATGCAAAAGTAAACTGTCCACGCCCTGGCAGGGCACTGGTGCTACCTGTGAAGACACTGCGCCCCACATCCCGCTGACGTCCATTTTTTTATTTCAAATAATTGGATAGAGCAATAGCATGTCACAACCTTGGAAACTTTGCAAGCAGAAAGTGCAAGGTCACATTGTCAACAAGGAACCACTTTATGCTGTTTCATTGCGTTTCCACTGTGGTGAAAGAAAGCTCAGACCGATGCCATGTGCCATCAAGATGTTTTTTAAAGCATCTCAGTGTGACAGAATATGAAATATTCATATTTTCATTGATACTACCACTTGTTATAGAGTAATCAGGCTTCCAGGTTTGTTGGCATTTGTCTCGGAAGATTTAACTAAATTCCATGTTGGTCAGTGCTGCCTTTCTACGCCAGGTCAATTTGATATTGCAGTCCTACTTCTATGTTAGTGAAATCTCCCTGTTTATGTTTTTCAAAATTGGGCACCCTAACTTGGTAGCTTAAGTGATTCTGAGTAAAAACAAGACTGCCGGCTGAAGACTAGTCTCTCTCAAAGATGCTCAGCAATCAGAGACATATACTGCCCTGTTTGAGGCTCAGTAGTGTGATGTGGTCAACAGACAGTGAGAGTATACTCATGTTCTTCATTTACGTCTACATTCTCATTGTTGTTTTAAGTTGACCAGCACACACTTGCTTACATATGATTCTGCGTATGCTCTTCCAACATCATCATCGCAGAGGCAAGACCTATTGGCTTTGCCAGTGTTTGTTATGTTTGGCACAGAACTGCACAAGAGCATGCACACTTGCCTATTCTGGTTTGCGAAGTGCTGCAGGGTAGGAAAGTAGTCGCATTGTCTATATCCACAACCTGCCTACCACGCTTCAGGAATTCCTATTTACAAATCTCACTCACAGGTTACACTGAAGCTTTGTACCATACTCTGGAACTTATGAACGTATTTGTAGATTCTTTGGTTACAAATAAAACATAGCAACATAATTAATGATTTTCTGACCTGGATTGATGAAAGTCTAGATTCTGTTAAAGACACATAAGGGAGTAGTAAGCTTCTCCTCTACTCCTCTTTCCAACAGCAAAAACCACAACTAAAGATACTTGTGAATCCTACAACTCCCGTAAACCTAGTTGTAGACGTGAGCAAAGTAGTTCAAGTAAATCTCCTTCCTGGCCAGCACCATCCTTTTCTCAGTACCAGTGCTTTAAATCGGCCGGTACTCACAGGTACTGAGTACTGGCACGCACTTCTTGTTTTTACCAAGCTGAGTACCGGCACTTCTCCAGTGCCAATGAGAGTACCGGTACTCAGATTGACCAGAGGCACTGGGCCGATGCCTAAGGGTCAGCTGTGGCCCGTTTACTTTGCAGCATGTTTGCCGTTTTGGCGCCTGCTGGAGGCCTGCCGCAGGGGCAAGTGGGCCTCTGTTTCGAAGCTCTCATTGTCCTCAACCGCCCCCTGCTGGGCCTCCACGCTGGGTCCCCTTGTTAGTGTTTTGCACATGAGCTTCCAGGAGCACAGGATGTGTGCAGCCTGAATGGGTGGGAGGGAAGAGAGCCTGCATAAGTGACCGTACCATTTAACCGTTTGGCCTCCCACTGAGGCCTGACTCGCTCCTGCAATTCCGCCGCCACCCCTGTCCACCTGCTGGGACATTGGATGGGATCGGGTGGTGGAGATGGCCTACGCGGTCTGCCTGGAGCCCAGGTGAGGTGGGAGGAGGTCTACTGACCTGTCCATCAGAGGTCAGTATTGTTCTTCCCCTGGACTCTACGCATGCTCACGACCCAGCAGTGCTCACTGTCTGCCACTGCAAGCTTTCCGGCCCTGTGGCCTTCTACCGAGGGAAGAGGAAGGAGAATGGTGCGAAAGAAGGTGAAGAGTGAGGGGGCAGAGATGGAGCAGAGGAGAGTTTAAAGGGGGGAAATAGAGACTGAAGGGGTAAGTGCAGACAGAGATGGTGAAGAGATCGAGAGGGCTATGGAAGGAGTAACAAAGGCATGGAGATGGCCGATTAGAACCAGAAAGAGTGATAGTAGAGGATTATAGGATACCTTTGGGGTAAACAGATGGAGACAGTGAGTGAAATGGATACAAATGGGAGAGAATTGATTGGGGGAGGGTTCGAGAGATTGGAGATGTGAATATTGACAGAGTATTTGTCTGCTTGTTTGTGCGTGTTCGCCTGTTTGTATGTTTGTTTGTGTGTGTGAGAGAAACTAAATCAGAGAGGAAGAGAATCAGGACACCCAGAAGGTATGTAGTGAACCTTCTTTCAATGACGAGTCACGCAGCAGGAAGATTGAAGTAAGTTTATTACCAGTACACAACCTGGCATCCGACCACCTCGACGGTCCAGTGCAACTCCGACTGTCTCCAGCCTGACATTCGGTAAAAGAACAGGATTTCAATGTAGAACTAATGCAATACTCACGAGGCACGGAGCTCACATCATATTAAGGTATTCGAAAAGAAATGCGTCTAATGCTGGTTATTAATGATGCTGTGCCAGTCTCTCTCGTCCTGGTGCACATTGATTCTTAGCCTGAAAGTGCTAATAGCATTGTTGATGGCTGTCTGGCTGCATTCAGGGTTTAGAAGCTCCTTGCATTGTTCCCAGAAGTACTTCACACCACCCTTAATTAGCATATGCACCTATTAATCTGCACATATGGAAAGTTTGAGACAACTGTCAAGGGCAATGCAAGGGCAAAATTAATACTCAATAGAAGTGATTTCTATCATCATGAGTCACCCCGCCCACTAGCCACGCCCCTAACTCAATTTAATAGTACCTGCACTTATTTTTTTTCCATTTAAAGCACTGCTCAGTACACTTCACAATGCACCATCATCATCAGTTTAGCCTTTTTTGACCATGTTACCACTCAACAAATATCAACTTAGCACTTGGGTTTGGTTCCTGCCCTGTCTCCACCCTCCCACACTTAAGTTTATAGGGCTCTCCCCCAGTGGTGTGTCACAAAATGATGCCTCCCCCGTGCAGAATGCAGTGAGACCTCATATCTCACAGATGCACATTGGCCTTGGGCTTGATAGGAGCCTCTTGATGGTTGCAGGGGGGGGCTTGAGGTTGGGGTGCACCTGGGCGGCATGGGCTCCAGGGGTCTGCGTTGTGCCCCTGCTCTCCCCTGTAACTCAGGAATGCCAGCAATGCATGTCCTTGTCTGGGGAAAATAAGCCACAGCCTCCATCTTGTGCTGTATTGTACCAGGGACAATTCAAAGCGGACCCCAGTGGTCGGATCAATCATGCACTCACATTTAACGTAGAGCGTAAAGTGCTTTACAAACAGATCTGGATGTTCACAACACCCTACCACCACATCTAACAGAGCAGCACACCTTACAGACCATCACTAACTCCCACTCCCTGCCACCAAACTTCCCAGCATCATTCCAACACCCAATCCATTAGCCACACAATCCACACAAATCACACAGAGCAATCTCGCAAGAAAGTTTAAACTTAGCTACCACCACTCTAGACTTAGCAAGACTTTCACTGCACAGCACACAAAACCTAGCATATGTTGCTCCTTCTTTGATGAAACCACGGGTCCTTAAGCCTCATCAGGGGTTTCTCAATGATCCCATAAATATGTGAATCTTTATTATGAGCTTTGGGAAGGCAAAAAAAGGGAATGATAAAGTCTTTATATAATACCACTCTAATCCCTTCCCCCCACTAGTCAAGAGCTGGAATCAAAGTACCTAAAATCTTTCATATAGGCCCCAATATAAGCTGCTTTATGTAATCGTTGTTTGGAACAAATGACCAGTGGAGACTGTTCAGTCCCACATACAGAATAAAAAAGGAACTATAAAAATAATTCCAGGTATTTTGGTTTCATCAAACAAGGAGCAACATATGCTCGGTATTACACTTAAATTGTTGATGGGTCAATGCCCATATCTTTACTTATTAGGATGAGGATACAAAGAATAGACAGGGTCATTGATGTGTGTGAGTGTAGATGCATATGAGTAAACTTGAGTTGGAGCAATTCCAATATTACCAAGATATATCAACCAATGACATTTATCAATCAATCAATGACATTTATAGAGCGCGCTACATACCCGTAGGGTCTCAAGGCGCTGGGGGTGGGGGGGTGCCGCTACTGCTCGAACAGCCAGGTCTTCAGCTTCTTCCTGAAGGAGAGGTGGTCTTGGGTCAGGCGCAGGTCGGTCGGGAGGGAGTTCCAGGTCTTGGCGGCCAGGTAGGAGAAGGACCTTCCTCCTGTAGTCGCTCTTCGGATGCGGGGGACGGCGGCGAGGTCGTGGTTGGCTGATCGGAGGTGGCGTTTGGGAGCGTAGAAGTTGATTCGGCTGTTGAGGTAGCTCGGGCCTTGGTCGTGTAGGGCTTTGTGTGCGTGGGTGAGGAGGCGGAAGGTGATTCTTTTGTTGACGGGGAGCCAGTGAAGGTCTCTCAGATGTCCGGAGATGTGGCTGGTTCGTGGGATGTCGAGGATGAGTCTGGCTGAGGCGTTCTGGATCCGCTGGAGTCTCTTCTGGAGCTTGGCGGTGGTACCGGCGTAGAGGGCGTTGCCGTAGTCCAGTCGGCTAGTGACGAGGGCCTGGGTGACGGTCTTCCTGGTCTCGGTGGGGATCCACCAGAAGATCTTCCGTAGCATGCGTAGGATGTTGAAGCATGCCGAGGAGACGTTGTTGACTTGCCTGGTCATGGAGAGGGAGGAGTCCAGGATGAAGCCCAGGTTGCGTGCATGGTCTGTCGGTTTGGGTGCGGTGCCCAGGGCGGGAGGCCACCAGGAGTCGTCCCAGGCGGAGGGTGAGGAGCCCAGGACGAGGACCTCCGTCTTGGTAAATGCTAAACATGGTTTTTCAAATATATACGAAAGACATATCCATACGAGCAAACAAGAGTTTGTACAATTCTCATACCACTAAGATATTTAAACATGTATTTTTATGTGTATTTAGGATGTGTTATCTAGTGTATAACTATATTGTGTTTTAAAATAGTCGAGATTGGATTAAATCTGAAAATGTTTTTTGTTTCTTTTCCAATGTTTTGTGATAGATTCTAATTAGTGGGACACATCTATTCCTTTCCTGAAGAAGGTGGTCTGGATCATTAAGAACCCACCGAAATGCGTCGAGGCTGAAACGTTCTAACACTAAATCGACCCAACATTGGTTGAAAGAAGAGACTTTTTTTGATATATGGCTGTGGTTTAACCAATGATTGATTGTTTGATTAGTGGGCTCTTGATGACAAAAACGAATGTCTATAGTATTCTCCCTCTGTGTGTAAATGACTTTTAAAGTTGTTTTTAATTAGGTTTACCAATTTGAACATGGAAAAGTTTTGGTGTGTATATGAATTTTCATATAGGTCTGATAGAATATTGGATTTTATAGATAGCTTGTTTTGCACATATTTTATGTTATATTGAATGTGATTTAAAGACATTTTTCAGTATAATTTTATATGAACTCAAACAGTGCTTCTTGGTGATATTGGTCTAATTTTGGATGAATGGTTTTGTGGCTTTCAGTCAGTTGAGTTTTGTCACGTAAGTGTTAAATTCTTTATAACTAAAGGGAAACTTCTCATTTTTGAGGTTGAATTAAGTCCTGAACTCAGAGTGGAAGGTTCTTTGGTGGCAAATCTTACTGTCCACTCTCTTGGAAATAGAGTCACTCAGCCCGAGGTTGGACTTTGCCTCGATCCTGAAGTGGAATAGCCTCTGGTGGAAGATTTTACTCTCCAGACATAAATATCAATCTGAATCCTATCCCAAAGGTCCCTCAGTCTCCTAAGCCTCACACCTCTGATGTTTCACCTCTCTCAAACTGACAGGAATTTTCACAGAGTCCTTCCATTAAGATGCAGCTTTTTAGTAGTACACCTAGTGGAACAGGTATATTAAACTCAAGAGCGTCTGACACCCCTGACTTATCCTTGAGTCTTCATCCATTAAATATTGATCCAGAGGAACAAAACACTGATGTCTGAATCTTTGCTTTGTCTGGAAAGAGTCCTGTTGTCAATTTTAGCCCTAATGGAGAAATCCATAAGCAACTCTGATTATATCTTGGATTCACTTCTCTCTGTGACTAAATTTATACATTCTGACAGTAGATCCCCAAATGGTTAAGTTACCTTATCTCCCTCTCATAAGTCAAATTCCTGCAATGGGATTTTTTCTTTACCTCCTTCGGACCATAACCCTAATCTATCCAGATCTACTCATACGTGTTTTGTTTTATATTCTAATTGTTGGGATTTTGGTACTCCGGCAGGTATGCCTTTTGGTAGCAGAAAACACAAGGGCAAAGAAAATGCAGACGTATTTGATTAAATTCAACTCGTTACAACAGTTCTTTGAATCTGAGGACCCTGTTCCTGAACCTGCATCTTGGTCCTTTTAGCGTTCAGAAAAGGAGAAAATAAATACAGATCAAAACGTTTTGCCCATTTTCTTAAAAAGAAGGGCTAAAAAAACAGAACATTTTACAACAAAAGAATGAAAAGTTAAATATTCTACATCAGAGGAAAAGAAAATCAAAACTAAAAGTAAATCTGTCTGCAGTAAAAAAAATGAAGAAAGGGAAAACTTCATAGGATAAAATGACTGCTCTGTGAACCTAATTTAATTTTAAATGTAATTCTGCATCTGGACTTGAATGATAGAAAGAGGGAAGAAGGACAAATTGAACTATTCCAAGGGGCCTTCGATCTCCACTATTAAACTCTAGTGTTGTAATATTGATTTCACAAGAAGCTAACACACACCAGATTTAAGCTACACATCGGTGGCAAAGTGTAAATTAAATCCTAATAAATATATTGAATCGAATTGAATTGAATATGATGGAATCAAGTTATAACATTAATTTAATCCTCTAAAATACAACTGGGCATCAGATGTAACATCATTAACTACCACATTATCACACAAACCCATGTGACCCCTTAGATGAAAAGGGAACAAGTTACTACCAAGTTCCTCAGATGCCATCCTATATAGTATGCCATGGCACATGCCGCTGGCGCCAATACAATTCCCACTAAAAATGCCGCTGTTTGGTCATTAAGGCGCTGCTCAAATGCCACAAAAGGACAAACCCATCTGGCCCCTGAATAAAAAGAGAATTAGCCTTCTCACAAACTGACTAAACCCATCTGGCCCCTCAGGTGATGAAGGGAACAGTTTGTTATCGGGTCCTCTCAATAGCGTTTCATGCGTACGCCACCAGCGTCACCATACTACTCAATTATATATGACCATTACATTAATTAAGAGGACACCAAGGGACAAAGGTAAAGATAAACAACAATTTGACCCCACAAATAAAAGAGGGAATAAGAGTGACTATCAAATTTGTCAAATCATCTGCCGACTTGAATGAGAAAAGGGGAGCCATTCCTTGTCGGGTTCTCCACAAAGCTATTATGCCAGAGGATGGGTGGGCTCTTTACATGGACTGAAGAAGAAATGAAACCTTATCTTCTCTTTGGGGCAGTGAGTATGGAAGGACAATACTTGCATTTCCCTTATTAAATGGTAAGTAAACTGATTGGCAGTGGAACAGTGGTTCGTATAGGAGTTAACTCATTAAGGCTGTAACCGGAGTTAATATTATAATACATGGCATTAACTTGTCGGGAGTGTCATGGAGGGAAAGAGAAGCACAGGAAGCAGAGGCTTTAAATGGGCAAGGGCCTACCGGTTTTAAAAATGGTGCATGGCAAAGGGTCCCCAACGGCTCTCTTTCGATGTGATCACCTTCTTATGCCCGGTCCTGCAAACCAAACTGCAGGGCAGCCCTAACAAACATGGGGATCACTGAAAAAATATAGAATACAAAAATATAGGTGAAAAAAATATCGGAGGCAAAATATCGAAGTTCTATCTACAAACAGGTAAGTACAAAAATATTGAATCAAAAATATCGAAAAAGTAGAGAAAGCGTTGGATAGCGTAGCGGTAAAAATTACTATTCCCACTCCAGGGAGTGCAACAGTAGGGAAAGCGTTGGAGAGCGTATGGGTAAAAATTACTATTCCCACTCCAGAGAGTGCAACAGTAGGGAAAGCGTTGGATAGCGTAGGGGTAAAAATTACTATTCCCACTCCAGAGAGTGCAACAGTATGGAAAGCTTTGGATAGCATAGGGTTAAAAATTACTATGCCCACTCTAGTAAGTTTAGCAGTAGGGAAAGTAAACATTTAATATATTAACACAAATAAAATAAATATCAATACCAATAAAAAATTAATTAAACTAAATTACAATTTTAAAATTATGAAATAATTATTCAAATATAAATACAAATAAATATTAGATATTAAAATTAATTTCCTATTAATACAAATTAATTACCAAATAAAAATGTATTAACAATTAAAAATTAATTAATTACAAATAAATATTAATTAGCAATTAATTCAAAATAAATACCAATAAATAAATTAACAGATTTAATTAATAACAATTAAATGACTTCCCACCCTATTCCCCTATAAACCCACAACCCGCTACAGAAAATAAATTCATTAAATTATTATAATAACCAATTAATTACCAATTAAAAATTAATTAATTGCCAATTAAAAATAAATTAACAATCAATTCTAAAAGAATACCAATAAATAAATTAACAGATTTAATTAATTACAATTAAATTCCCACCCTATTCCCCTATAAACCCACACCCCGCTACAGAAAATAAATTAATACAATTAACACAATTATCAATTAATCAATTAAGAAAAATTAATTACCAATTAAAAATTAATTACCAATTAAAATGTATTATTTACAAATTAATAATTAATTAACAATTAATTCAAAATAAATACCAATAAATAAATTAACAGATTTAATTAATTACAATTAAATTACTTCCCACCCTATTCCCCTATAAACCCACAACCCGCTACATAATTAAATTACACAAACATTAAATAACATAAAAAATACACTTAAAAAAATCGATATTATAAAAAATTCGATATATTTTAATTACTACATTATATAATTCGATATTTTAACTTTCTATATTTTAAAAATCGATATTAAATTACTTACCTTCAAAGCGATATTTTTCACCTCTATATTCTGTCCATTCGATATTTTGTCCCTTCTATATATTTTTTTTATTTTTTTTTTAGTCGCCAAATTTTTATGAGAAAACACACATGTGTATATATTCTATTCAAAAATGGAATTCACAAAAGTTTGCCAGGAATACACCTAGAACCATTTACTTCATAGAGACATATGTTCTTATATGGTAATATATGTCTCACCCTACTGTCCCCTTTCAACTCTTTTTTTTTTTATTTAGAATTTTTATTGGCATTTCAGGTAAAATCACAAATAGGGAACAAAAAAGAAGGAAAATACATTTTCACATACTTTGCAATGAGATCATTAGCAGTCCGCAGCACTTACACAGCAATTTAAGAATCACAATAAAGTTCTTCAAGACAAGCATCAACGTCATCATGAGCTCAAAAAATGGTTCCTTCCATTCGTACTTAAGCAGTTCCCTCCCTCTACGGCTCCAGGCACATCAGCAGCAACTCTAATCTGAATGTTAATGGACTGTAGTCTCCATGTCATGTGTCGTCTGGTCATCTTGTATGCCCCGAAACGTCGTTGCCCACGTATCGTTTCGGTCATCCACACTCTGTGCCGATCTCCTCTCCAGATACAATGCCCAGTAATTTTTAGGCTGATTCCTCGGTGGGAGCAGGTCGCTATATAGTTCAGTTTGCGTGCAGCAGAATAGCATATCGTTCGACCATTTGGACAATGTCGAGGTCGGGCCCCGCATCCAGTGGGTTGCGACGCATCTCTTTGCTACTAAGAAGGCTATATCTACTAGTCTCCGCTTTGCGGGTGCTATGTCCTTAGAGTATCCTAATATGGCTAACAGTGGTGATGGAGTCAGAGATAAGCCAGTAGTTTTGTTTACTTCCTTGTAAACTGCCCGCCAGAAGGACTCAATCCGTGGGCACCACCAAGCCAGATGCAAAAAGTCTGCTGTCAGTTCTCCGCATCTCTCACAGCTCGAGGTCTCACGGAGGCCTTAGCGACATAGGCGTTCTGGGGTTTAATAGACCCTATTAAAAAATTTGAAGTGTGTCAGGCGATGGCGCCCGTTCATAGAAATCCTCTTTACGTTGGCGCAGCAGTATCTCCAGTGGTCCTCTGTAAGGTCTATATTCAGATCAGTCTGCCACGCCAGTCTGGGTTTAGTATAATCCATTGTTCGCTCTGCCATGGTGATGCAGTACAGATTGGTGACTAATTTACTCGGCGTTTTAGCCGTTACGATGTACTCATATGCCGTCACCGTCTGGGGCACACATGTCGTCGCCCAGAAGGTTTCGTAAGGCCTGCCGGAGTCTGTGGAACTGAAAACGTGGCAGGAGAGAAACATCCGTCTCACCACCCAAAGCCACGTCGTCCCAAGTACGAGCTTTGCTGTCCTTGAATAAGTCCCCCACCTCGGCAATTTGTAGCTGAAAAAGCGACGCAATCACGCCACTGTCCGTGCAAGGAGCAAGCCACGAACATCACGCCAGTTGTGCAGTTGGCATGTACAACAGAGAGCAAGCCTGAGCATCCATCAAGTGATGCCAGGCATGCGTCACAACATTCAAGGAATCAAGTATGCTCATACGTCTATCCCTAGGGCAAGACATCAAGGCCGGCAGCGGGGCTGATGCAGCCACTATCGCCTCAATTCTCAAATGTGGTGCATCCTTTGGACCATGAATCCAGCTGTATGCATGTGCCGCTTGTGCGGCTTGATAATACAATTCTAGATCCGGAGCATGCAAGCCACCCTCCTCATAGGGCCGGATAAGTATATTCCATGCAACTCTGGGTTGCTTCCCAGCCCATGCTAGCTTGAGCACTAGTGATTGGAGCTGTCGGAAGAAAGCCCCCGACAGCACTATCGGGATGTTGGTGAATAGAAATAGGTAGCGGGGCAACACTATCATTTTCAATAGGGATATACGGCCCATAAGGGACAAAGGCAATTTAATCAATTTTTCCACATCGTCTTCCAGCTTGGAGACAGCTACTCCGTAATTCTCTCTAAGTACCACCTCAGAGTCTGTGTGCAGACGTCCGAGGTAACGAACCAAATCCGTGGTCCATTGAATGGGATACTCCGGGTCTTTTCGTCTAGTGGCTAGGGTAAGCGGGAACATAATAGTCTTGCTCCAATTCACATGTATCCCGAGAGCGAGCTAAAGAGTACCACCTCGCTTAGTACCGTCAAGAGATTATCCTCCGGTTTCCTGATGTACAGTAAGGTATCGTCCGCATAAGTGGACACTATCAGATTGTACGTGGGGAAATGAATACCTCAATGGCCATGATATTCTCTCAAGACGCAATCTAAGGGTTCCGCTACCAGTGCATATAAGAGAGGTGAAAGGGGGCATCCCTGCCTGGTGCCACAGCCCACACAAAAGGGCTCTGTTGTCAAAGACCCAATCCGGACTCGCGCAGTGTGGGAGGCGTAAAGTATATTAACCAGTTGTATGAAAAGTTCTCCCACACCCTTGCGAGTGAGTACCTGTTGAAGAAAAGGCCACTCGACAGAATCAAAGGCCTTTTCCATATCTAGAAATACTGCGATGGCTGGTAAATCCTGACGTGTATGTTGGAATGCCGCAAACACAGAGCGCAAGTTGTAGGTGAGATTACGATGAGGCACAAATACCGCTTGTTCCGGGGCCACTAGAGTAGTAAATAAGGGGCTCAGTCGATTCGCTATAATTTTTGTAAAGATCTTTGCATCCACGTTCAATGAAGATAGTGGTCTATAAGAAGCACATTCTTCAGGGGGCTTCCCGGGCTTGAGAATCGCGACTATAATGGTTTCCCTCATCGTGGGGGCATTTCTCACGTTTCTGCAATCTGCTCCACCAGCGTCAGCAGACGGGGTATCAGCAGATCCGAGTAGGTTTTGTAAAAAGAGGCTGGGAAGCCATCGCTGCCCGGGGCACTACCCGCTTTCATCGAGGTCAACGCCCACACATGGCAGTTGTATATGTGTCAAATAGTCTAAAATGCGCTCCTCCGGTGCCGGGCCTCTAGAGGCATATAGTGCGTTGTAGTAGTCTCTAAATTGTGTGGCTACTTGTTCCTATGCCATCAAGTCCACGGTCTGCGGGGAGCGTAGAGCAGGAGCGAGCTTGCTACGTCTTCGCTGCCTCGCTTTGTTTGCTAGTACTGCTCCCGGTCGTCCCCCTTCCCCGTACGATTTAGCAATTGCTTATTTCCCCAAATGTTTTACCTCCGCGTCAGCCTCCTCATGATACTCTCGTAGCGTTTGGGCGAGGTCGCGCTGCAGCTCGTCAGTCGAGTCATGCAGTCTACGCTCTTCAATCTCCTTTAGCCTATTTTCAAGCAGAGACAGTCGGACTCGTGTAAATTTCAGCACCCCTGCATGTTTGGATATGGCCACCCCCGTATATATGTCTTGAATGCCTCCCAGACCGTCAGGAAGGAGTCCACTGAGGCCACGTTGGTGTCAAAGAAGTCCTCTATGGCAGTGGCAAGTTCTTCCCGGAATTCATCATCTAACAGGGAGTAAGGAGGAAATCGCGAATCTATGACAAAATCTCGAATGCACAAATATCGGCATACAAAATTATCGCAACAAAAATATCGATGGCAAAAATATCGGGATCCTATACCTAACAAGGTAAGTACAAAAATATCGAAAAAAAAATATAGAATGTCAAAAATATTGTTTTTTGTAAAATATCGTTTTCTTTTAATAAAATAAAAATGTAATATTAACAAAATAATACTTATAAATGTAATAAATATATTTAAAATTATATTATAATATTTAAAATTAATACATAATGTAATACAAATTAATAATAATAAAGATATAATACATAGTATATTTTTCATTAACAATAACTCTAAATTAATTATTTTAATAACTTATAAATAAATAAAAAATATAATAAATTACAAATAAATGTATATACATAAAATTATAATATAAATAACAAATAATAACAACATAAAACTAATAAAAATAAATAAATACATTTTAGATAGCGTATGAGTAAAAATTACTATTCCCACTCCAGAGAGTGCAACAGTAGGGAAAGTGTTGGATAGCGTAGGGGTAACAATTACTATTCCCACTCCAGAGAGCGCAACAGTAGGGAAAGTGTTGGATAGCGTAGAGGTAACAATTACTATTCCCACTCCAGAGAGTGCAACAGTAGGGAAAGTGTTGGATAGCGTAGGGGTAAAAATTACTATTCCAACTCAAGAGAATGCAACAGTAGGGAAAGTGTTGGATAGCGTAGGGGTTACAATTACTATTCCAACTCCAGAGAGTGCAACAGTAGGGAAAGTGTTGGATAGGGTAGAGGTAAAAATTACTATTCCAACTCCAGAGAGTGCAACAGTAGGGAAAGTGTTGGATAGCGTAGGGGTAACAATTACTATTCCAACTCCAGAGAGTGCAACAGCAGGGAAAGTGTTGGATAGCGTAGGGGTAACAATTACTATTCCAACTCCAGAGAGTGCAACAGTAGGGAAAATGTTGGATAGCGTAGGGGTAACAATTACTATTCGAACTCCAGAGAGTGCAACAGTAGGGAAAGTTTTGGATAGCGTAGGGGTAAAAATTACTATTCCAACTCCAGAGAGTGCAACAGTAGGGAAAATGTTGGATAGCGTAGGGGTAACAATTACTATTCGAACTCCAGAGAGTGCAACAGTAGGGAAAGTATTGGATAGTGTAGGGGTAAAAATTACTATTCCAACTCCAGAGAGTGCAACAGTAGGGAAAGTGTTGGATAGCGTTGGGGTAAAAATTACTATTCCCACTCCAGAGAGCGCAACACTAGGGAAAGTGTTGGATAGCGTAGGGGTTAAAATGATATACTTATAAATAAATGATTTTTTTAATAATAAAAATATGAACTATTAAATAAATATAAACCATTTACACTACCTATACATAATTATTGAAAACATGATTAGCAAAATATATTTAACCCCAAAAAATTATTAAAAAATACAATTTTATAATATTTAATTAGCAATTAATAATTAATTAACAATTATAAAATTAACAAATCAATTAATTTAAAAACATTATTACTTAATTACAATTAAATTACTTCCCACCATATTCCCCTATAAACCCACAACCCGCAACAGAACACATTTATCAATTAATGATTTAATTAAAATTAATTACCAATTAATTAAATTTAATTACCAATTATTTAAAATAATTAATAATAACTACTAATTAATAATTAATTTAACATAATTAAATTACTTCCCACCCTATTCCCCTATACACCCACAACCCGCTACAGTACTAAAATACAAAATTTAATTAAATTACATGAAAAAACTACAAAACATAATAAATACAATAAAATATACACAACAATTATTAAAAAACCGATATTAGTAACATCGAAATTATTTACATCGATATTACTGACATCGATATTTAAAACTTCGATATTACTAATATCGATATTAAGAGTGCCGATATTACTTACCTTCGATATTATTTCCCTTCGATATTTAAACTTCGATATAATTATATATCGAAATTTAAATCTCAATATTTTGTCTGTGCACCGAAATCGCCCCGAAAAAGGTGGCGGCTTACTTAGCATAGTTCTGAGAGTGAACATTACTGGCGAATGGTCAGAATATGTTCGGGGCAACGTCCTGCACGCTTGCACTCTGGAGAGGAGATGAGCCTTGATCAACCAATAATCTATTCGAGTGTGGATGTCATGCGACGCAGAGTAGTGAGTGTAACCCCCCTGTCTGGCGAGCCATAGATCCTGCAGACCTAGCCTTAACATTTCAGTGTCTAGTATTCCTGCCGAAGCTGAGGGACGTCGAGCAGGGCCATCAGATCTGTCTAATCTAGGCTGTCTTACCATGTTAAAGTCACCTCCCCATATTACTTGGTCCCCACACAAGTCTCGCACCTTCCCATCCAGCGCAGTGAAGAAGGTAGGGCAGTCGTAATTGGGACCATAAGAATTAACAATGTGGAAAGTCAGCCCCTCCCCCCTGCACTCCGTAATTGTGTATCGGCCATCTCTATCCGTAGCTAGTGGTGTGAAAGTCAAAGTGGCTTTGGGATTAACCCACGTCAGCACGCCTCTAGAGTGAGAGGTAAAACCCGCTGCGTGTATGTTGTTATGCAGCTCTCTGTAGCGTAAGGTCGGGCTGTCCGGGGGCAGGTGCGTCTCCTGAAGTAGTGCAACATCTATAGCGTGTCTTGCAAGATACTGTAGCACCCGTCGAACCTTTCTGTGATCGTTCAACCCACGGACATTCCATGTCAAGAATGTGATAGTGTCTGTGTCAAGGTTTTGCTGTGTCATTTCTGAAGCCAGAGTACGTATGATTGGGCTTTTGTAGCTTGTCTATGCCATATACATTGCGAACAGCACGTGTTGTATGTGTTAAGGAAGGTACCTGTGATACATACTACGGACCGCCTTGCTATCCTCCTTATCTTCGATAGAATGAAAGAAAAATACAACTCCCCCTCAGTCCCTCCCACGCTTGCCCATCCCCAACTCGGCCGCATCCCAGAATCCCTCCCAATCGGAACAAGACATCATCCCTATCGCAGTCAGTCAACACCATAAAGAACAACAACATGGAAATGTGCAGCAGTGCCCTGTCCCCCGCCCACGCATGCCCAACCCCAACATGGCCGCGTTTAAAAGCCCCACTTCCCCCATCCACCCCAACAGGTCCTCCCCCCATCCCACCCCGTCTCCCGAAGGTCACGTCCCTGCACAAATGAACATTCTGCAGCCCTTCCCCTTCCCCCCCCTCCCGCTTTCCCCTTTCTCCAAAAAAGAAAAAACACATAACTAACACCAATCACCCATAGGTGGAATCCAAATCTAGGAAGTTGGGTCTTACACAGGAGGAGCGCTGCTGTCTTTCCCATCCTCCCACCTCCCTTCCTGCAGTCAAGGAGTCCTAATCCCAATGGAATATATCAAACAACACAATACAAGATATCAAATCGACCCCAACTAAAAAGGCAAGGTAGAGGGAGTGTGCAACACACAGGGGCAAAGGTAGCCAGCTCTCCAATATGTTGTGATATAAATCCAACTAGTAGCTTATCGCCCGCCCCACCCCTCCAGCCTAAGTAATAAAGAAAAGATTACTATGACTATTGGCGACCCCTGAAACGAGCAGCAACCATCTAGGAGATGAACTAGGAACCTCCCCCCACCGATTAGAGCTTCGTAATCAGTCACATGGTCCAGCAAGCATGTAACCTAAAGAGAAAAACTGCTGCAGTTACCTACAGCTTCAACACATCGTTATATAACGTGCCTAGGTTCCATAGTGACTGCGCCAATCGCAGCAAATTTAGCGGAGTGAGCCCCTCTAAGCCATAGGAGCAGGCTCTGTAATAAGCAATCAGAGAAGGGGGCAGAGGGCGCCCCACCAATTAAACCCCCAGACTCACTGCGTCCCCATTGTGTTGCATCTGCTCGCAGTATCCCGGCGATGCAAAGTATCAGCTACTCGAGTGCAAGGCAGGTACGGCAACACTCCCAGTTGAAAGACCATGTCTCTTCAGCCCCGGGAAGGCAGTAGCTGCTTTCACCAATGAGGAATCCCAAAGTCAATCCTGGACATCTAAGCATCCGCCCGAGGCCTCTCCCAACAGGTCGTCGTCCGAGTTGCGCCGATCCCTGCGCCAGTCTTTCATGGCTTTCTGTAACGCTCTCGGTCCGTGAAAATTGTGGACTTTCCCTGTCTGTTAATCCGCAGCTTAGCTGGATATAGCATTGCATAGTCAACGCCCAGTTCACGTAGTTGACGCTTCATTGGGACA
The DNA here is from genome assembly GCF_964263255.1 of Lissotriton vulgaris. Classification (NCBI taxonomy): domain Eukaryota; kingdom Metazoa; phylum Chordata; class Amphibia; order Caudata; family Salamandridae; genus Lissotriton; species Lissotriton vulgaris. The sequence goes on from NC_141685.1 coordinate 246,645,822, forward strand.
AATTGTTGTCGGGCCTCTTGCACTTTAGCGGTGAAATCAGGGAATAAGGAGAGCGTGCTCCCCTCGTAGCGCAGAGGTTGCTTCTCGCGGGCCAGTTTTAGAGCAACATCCCGGTCCCTATAATTTAGCAGCTTGGCAACTATAGGCCGAGGAGGAGCCCCCGGCTTAGGTCGTGGGCCCAGGGTGCGGTGTGCTTTCTCAACAACGAACATCCCAGAGAATGCGGACTCGCCCAACAGTTTCTTCAATAGGCCTTCCACGAACAGCTCCATGTTTCCAGTCTGCGTGGATTCCGGCAGGCCCGTGATCGTATATTGCATCTACGAGACCGTGCCTCCAAGTCCTCAGCCTTGTCTTGGAGGACCTGGAGCACCCTACTGAGCTGCTTATGTTCTGTATCCAGGGTCGTTTGTGCTTCCTCAACTTTTCCAATGCGTCTCTCTGATATATCTATGCGTTCAGCATGTTTGTCAAGGCGCTCCGCCATGCGGTCCATTCAGTATGTAAGGGCGTCCAGTTTGGTCCCCAGAGAGGCGATGCCGCCCTGCAAGTTTTTCTCCATGGCCAGTAGGATAGTGCGTATATCTGGTTCAGTTTTATCCCCTCTCGATGCAGTGCCAGCGTCCTCCTCTTCTGCCCAAGTAGAAGTATCCACAGACTGTGACGTTTTGGTTTATTCCAACGTCAGCGATCTGTCCTGTCTCCCCATAGTGATCCTCGGCGACACGTCTGAAGAACTTCTTGGTGCGCCAGCGGCCAGCTGTAGGACACAGGATATAGGCGCCCGATAGCCGCAATCCATCTCAGAGGGGGGCACTCAGGCAGGTCAATCACCGTCTCCAAGCACCCAGCCGTGGCAAGATCATCCGCACACAGAAGGCCACAATGCGGCACTATTCACACATTCGGGAGTGAGACTGCTACAGCAGTGGTCACGCAGGGGACAGCAAGTGTTGCACCATAAGGCTCAGCGTCAGGACCTGTGCCCCTCCCGTAACATTTATCACGTACTGCAAATCCCCGGGCGGAGGCAAGAGGCAAGACCAGTGACACCGTTCTCAAATAAAAAAAGGCTGCCAGTGCTTTATGTACACCTCCATCCAGGCCTCACAACATCAGCGCAAATGGGAGTGCTCAAGCTGGCGGCACATCGTGGGATCAGTAATGGCACTGCAAGCCGAGCCACCAGCGCTGAAATCACTCCTTCGGGTTAGTCCCGCAGCTGAGAAGGGACCGGGACTGGAGCTCTCCCTCTCGTGCCCAGTGCCCCGGGATCCGCACGCCACAACCTCCCGCTCAGGCCCCGACTGGGCCACACAGGTTACGAAGGGCCCGCACCTAGTCCCATGAAGAAGCAGCGATGGCGTAAAGGTCCCCTGGGGCGTCCCCCCTATGCGCGGGCACACCGCAGTAGGTATGCGCCAGGGTCCGCTCCCCGCAGCGCCGAGGATCCCAGTCAGGGGGCGGGCCTTGCGGAAGTCGCGAGGCCAGGGACTCTATTTCTGCAGAAGCCGCCGCAGCCAGGGGCCGCAGCGCAGAGCTACGCCTCTCGTCCAGCCGATTCGCTCACTTCAGCGCTCTCGGTCCCTGCGCCGCTGCCTCCGTCGATACAGATTCCTCCCGAAGCAGAGGACAACAGCGCCCAGTCCGTATTCCGTCCCACACGCCTCCGGGATAGGGCAGCGTAACAGCCTGGGTCCAGGTAGGCCGTAGACCTCCCGCAGACACCGCTGCTCTCAGCGTCCCCGATCAGCCGATCTGTAGCCTCGATGCAGTCCTCGTCTGGGCTAAACTGTGCACCGCACGTTCAGAGGCAGTCTGGGGGTTCTTTTAGCGAAGCAGGTCACCAAAGTTGTCAGGATAATTGCATGAATCGAGATTTAGGTGGAGGAGCGCACAGATCAGGCGGCCATCGCTGTTGCCGGCTAGCTCCTCCCCCGCTCCATTCTATATTTTTACTTCGATATTTGTGCCAATCTATATTTGGGAATCGATATTATGTCTATATACCTAAACATGGTGCGTGCAGCACTACAAGAGCCACACCTAATACGTCACTTGGTGTTTGAAAGGCACCCCGGGCAGCAGGGCCGGCTTTTGGCATGGGCGAGCTGGGGCCAAGTCCAGGGTGCCAGTCATCAGAGGGGCGAAAAGAACGTTCTGCACGCTGCACCGCCCCCTGCCTTGGCTCGAGTGATTCCATTTGAAGTACTTTTTAAGGTGCTGCAGTCGCTGCTTTTTAGCACCCTATTAGCCCCCTACCTAGGCCCCTATCTACCTCTCACTCCCTGCCTCCACACATCAACACCCCTCCTCCTCCCCATCCGACAACTTGGAACCAGTCTGGCGTAGGTAAGCTGTTGGTGGTTAAGGTGAGCTTGGGGAGATGTGTGCGCCCGGGCATGTCACTGCCTTCATGTAGCCAATAGAGAACTGATCTGAAAAAGGGAATGCTGCCTCATTTTTTAGGTCGAGCATTCGAGAACTCTTGTATATACTTTAGTATATACTTATTATATACTTATATGTGTATGTACTTTGTGGACTCTGGAGATCACCCCTAGAACTTGTTTGCTTCTGCTTAGGGTCTTTTTTTCTGTTCAACTGCCTCTATTTAACTGTCTTGTTAGAAAACGACCAGAAGAATGTAGTATCCTGTGTTTCCCTTTAAATGTCTCGTTCTTGCATGCTTGCATTTCCTGTGTATCCTTTTAAATGCTGGCATTCTGTGTTCTACAGAGCACTGTTGGAATGCTGTGATGTACCAATGTTCATTCTACCATCTGACATTGAAGTACATGGATGTGCTTTTCTTCTTGGATTAAAGCTACCACTTAATCATTCTTCTGGTGGTATTATTGAGTGAAAGGGAATACTACAAATTGGCGACGATCGGGATACTTTTAAAGAACCAATAACCATTTTTGGGATTATTTTATTTTCTTCTTCGTTATTTGTACTCTGATTTTGAGTAGGATTCTTCAATTTCTTCGAAGATTCATCGATTTCCTCTTCAAATCTACTTCTACTACTTACTACAATTTTTTTTAAAACTATTTTCTGCTCTTCGTTGTAAAATGTTGATTGGGGTTCAACTACAATTGCTGGTAACATCGTATTTCTGAGGAAATTTTTTGACAAATCGTGAGTACATTGCCTGGTTCATGTTCGAACTGTACTTCATTCATATTTAATATTTTCAGCCCGAAATGTAAACTTTGTCTGCATGATTACCTTTCAAATTGCCTTTCCGTTTTTGCGCATTTCTTCAATTCACTGCCTAGCAACGCGTGTGTGCATGAAACAAGCGCTCGCACCTCCACGGCTTGTTGTTGCTTAGTAACGTGTGACGCATAAGAAGCTCATTGATTGGCACATCAGAGGTCACGTCGCGTAACCCCGCATTTTGTACGTGCCTCCATCTTGGATTTCAACGAACCGAGTTACGAGTTTATTTAACCATTGGAGCACATCAGTACTTTGTTTTTCTTCAATTTACACGTATTTATGCAGCATTTTCTACAATTTCGACCAGCATTGTAAGTTTATTCAATTTTTTTTATTGTTTTTGCTTTATCTTAATTTTCTTCGAACAACATGAGTATCACCAATTCTGCTTCCACAAGTAATTCTTCAAACAGTTCTGCAACTTCCTCATGCATCAATATAAATATTAGCATGCCTAAAGAGTTTTTAACTTCACCTGGTAACCAAGTATAAAGTGGTCTGAGTGGAAGGAATATTTTCTCAATTATATAGCCACTTTAGAAGACAATGTTGGAACTTTGTCCCCTGAACGTAAATTGAGAATGCTTCTACATAGTCTTGGTCCAGAAGGTTTAAGAGTCTATAATCAGATGCAGAAACCAGAAAGAGCAAGTGATATTGATATTTTTAAAGCTGCAATTTCTGATTTAACTGAGCATTATTCACCTATAGTATGTATTGGTGTTACCAGACGTGCATTTTTCAAAAGGAAACAGTTGGAGAATGAGTCATTAGAGGAATATGTTTCCCAATTGAAATTGCTTGCCATGCATTGCAAATTTGGAGTATTACACGACAAACTCATTTGTGATCAAGTTGTTGTGTGTTCCAGGAATAAGAGTATTCAAGATAGACTATGGATTGAGGGAGAGTCTAGTCAGAAGGATGTAATAACTTTATTGAAAAAAGCTGAATTATCGGATAGAAGCTCCAAAGCTTTAGCTGATCAGTCTGGAACTACTACTTCTACGGTTAACAAAATTTCAGTAAAAGATAATAAGGAGTTTTTAGACAAGAAGGGTGATAAGAAGTTTCAATCCAATAGGAATTCTCAGAGAAAGCCTTCTAACTCAAAATCTTTCACTAGGAAAATGTATAATAACAATGATTCTTTTTCCTTTGCTTGTTATCGTTGTGGAGATAAGAATCACAATGCAGGTTTTGAGAAATGCCCCGCTAGGTATGCTAAATGTTCTAATTGTGGGGTTGTGGGGCATTATGCTAAGGTCTGCAATAGAAGTTCTTCACAGCCATCTACAATTTTCCATGTTAATAATACTGATTCTTCTGAATATGATTCTGACAGCGATTCTCCTTCACCTTCTACATCTGAAAAGTCTCAATGCAATATGGTAATATGTACTGACAAGATTGTTAAAAGCTACTGTAAATACTATGCATTGTCATAGATAATGAAATATGTTTTAGCTCAGATTATTGAATGATACATTCATCTGTACTGTGGGGATATTTTGTGTTTTTATGGTACATAATTTAGGAATTTGTTATTTATATGTATCTATACTAGTTTTTTTTAATTGTTTTTATTATTTTAGAAAAAGGAGGATAGTAGGTATTTTGTTATTTTAGAAAAAAGGAGGATATGTAGTATCCTGTGTTTCCCTTTAAATGTCTCGTTCTTGCATGCTTGCATTTCCTGTGTATCCTTTTAAATGCTGGTGTTCTGTGTTCTACAGAGCACTGTTGGAATGCTGTGATGTACCAATGTTCATTCTACCATCTGACATTGAAGTACATGGATGTGCTTTTCTTCTTGGATTAAAGCTACCACTTAATCATTCTTCTGGTGGTATTATTGAGTGAAAGGGAATACTACACAGATGTCAGCAAAATACCAGAATCACTTTAGCATTCTCTAGATTCCAGTCCATATAAATAGTCTTCCACGAGCACCTGTAGCCAATAATATTTTTTCAAATCTTGCATTTTCAGTGATATGACTACAGAAGGCACTGATTTTATATTAAAAACAGAACTTTGAACTATACCATTTCCCGCTGAAAGTCAATATTTATCTCCATGTGTTCCCAAACCAGATGTGTCACACAGTTTGGTGCTTACTTTCCCTCCTTGTTAAAGAACAGTAGATGTTTCAGCATCCAGGCTAACGTGCTGCATAGCTAAATAGATATAAGGTCCCAAAGGCGAGACCAATTGCATTACAAATGCTTGTTTTCTTCACCAACAGTAGCAAGGGTAGGTTTCTTTTCACCCAGGGGGCTATTGGAGCAGCCCTGCCACCTTTCTCTGCTCAATTCGAGAAACGTGGCCAGAGTAACATTGGAGCCTTCCGCAGCTGCCTGGGTGATATCATCTGAACCTCACCTTTCCTGCTGGATGTGGTCAGGGCCAGACTGGGAATCCAAACCGTCCCTGGCAATTAGGTTCGGATGGCCACTGGGGGCAGGTAGAGGAGCGCAATGAAATTACTTTTGATACAGGGGGCCAGTATTGTAAAACCAGCCCGGCCCGCAGTAACAAAAAACGACCACCCAGGGGTCCAAAACCGGCCACCATCCTGGCGACCCACCAGGGAAACGTCCGGTGCCCGCCACGGCTAGTCCGGCCCTGGATGTGGTAGTGTTTACATCCAATCTATAATCATCACTGGACAGACACCCCATGGAAGAAGATGAGACACTGGCGCAGCGATAGGACTAGATTCTGTCTTCAGTCTGAGAGCACTATTTTGGAGAGCCCTCTGCATTTTAATACAACTTTCATTACTTTTAGGAAAAGTGTTGCCGTAGTTCTAGGGATCTGCCCACTTAAAGCGAAAAAAAGCAAATACACACAAAAAGAATAGAGATCTCCTTATAATTAGAGCATAATAAGCACTGCACAACTCAATCCAGTAGGGTTGTGAAAACCATGTTCCTCGAAATCTAGTAATTAATTAGGGCTCCCTTTTTTCTGTTTTTACTGACTTTTACAGATAAATACAGACAGAAAACCATGGGTTGTTTTTTTGAGTAATTCTAAATGCTGTCAATCATGACTACCAGGCCAATAGATCTGTCGATTGAGAGGTAAAGTGGATAAAAAAATAGAGGAATTTTAGTAAACAGCCTTAAATAGCAATAGATATCAATCAGTCATTTGTTAAGCGCACCACATACCCGCAATGGTCTCAAGGCGCTGGGAGGGGGGGAGGTGGGGGCCGCAACTTATTGAACAGCCAGGTCTTTAGTATCCTCCTGAAGGTCAGCAGGTCTTGGGTCTGTCGTAGGCTCAGTGGGAGGGTGTTCTATGTCTTGGCGGCGAGGTGGGAGAAGGATCTTCCACCGGTGGTTGTTCTTCGGACGCGTGGGACGGTGGCGAGTGAGAGGTCGGCGGAGCGTAGCTGGCGGTTGGGGGTGTAGGAGAGCTATCTGTTGGGGTAGGCTGGGCCGGTCTTGTGGAGTGCCTTGTGTGCGCTGATGAGGAGCTTGAAGGATATCCTCTTGTTGACAGGGAACCAGTGTAGGTTTCTCAGGTGGAGGGTGATGTTGCCGTGTCCTGGTACATCGAGGATCAGTCGTGCCAAGGCGTTTTGGATGTGGTGTCGTCGATTTTTGAGCTTGGTCGGGGCTCCCGCGTAGAGGGCGTTTCCGTAGTCGAGTCTGCTGCTGACGAGGGCCTGGTTGACTGTGTTTCTTGTATCTGTCGGGATCCATCTGTAGATCTTGCGGAGCATGCGGAGGGTGTTGAAGCAGGAGAAGGAGACGGCGTGGACTTGATCCACGCCGGTGGATCAAGTCCACCGTCATTGAGACGGTCATTGAGAGCGTTGAGCCAAGGATGATTCCAAGGTTGCGTGCATGGTCGGTGGGAGTCAAGGCTGCCCCCAGTGCCGTTGGCCACCAGGAGTCATCCCAGGCTGAGGGGTTGGAGCCCAGGATGAGGACCTCAGTCTTGTCCGAGTTCAGCTTCAGACGGCTGATCTTCATCCAGTCGGCAACGGCCTTCATTCCTTCATGGAGGTTGGCTTTGGCGGTGATGGGGTCCTTGGTGAGAGAGATGATCAGTTGAGTGTCGTCGTCGTAGGAGATTAAGTTGAGGTCATGCTGTCGTGTGACGTGTGTGAGCGGGGCCATGTAAATGTTGAACTGTGTCGGGCTGAGGGAGGATCCTTGGGGTACGCCGCAGATGATGTCGGAGGCTTCGGAACGGATAGGGGGACTCGGACGCTCTGGGTTCTGCCAGAGAGGATGGAGGTGGTACATTCCAGAGCCTTGTCTCGGATCCCTGCGGCGTGGAGGCGTGTGCGTAGTTTACGGTGACAGACGGTGTCGAAGGCGGCAGAGAGGTCTAGGAGGATAAGTGCTGCAGTCTCCCCGTTTTCTAACAGGGTCCTGATGTCGTTGGTGGCGGCGATGAGGCCGGTCTCTTTGCTGTGGTTGATGCGGAACCCTGACTGGGAAAGGTCCAGGATTCTGTTCTCTTCGAGGTATCGGGTTAGCTATCTGTTAATGATTTTCTCGATGACCTTGGCCGGGAAGGGGAGCAGAGAGATGGGTCGGAAGTTCTTGAGGTCTCTTGGGTCTGCCTTGGGTTTTTTGAGTAGGGCGTTGATCTCTGCGTTTTTCCAGCTCTTTGGGAAGATCGCGGTCTCAAGGGAGAGATTGATGACATTGCGTTGGTGGGGTGCGATGGAGCTGCTTGCTTTGTTGAAGACGTGGTGCGGCAATGGGTCTGAGGGAGAGCCGGAGTGGATTGTGCTCATGGTCTTGATGGTGTCATCGACGCTCACACAGGTCCAGGCTAGCATGGGGACGTGGTCGATGGTTTGCAGAGGGTCTGTTGTGTTGCTGTCTGTTGGGGCGGTCTGGGTGTTGAAGCTGTCGTGGATGTCTGCTATCTTGCGATGGAAGAAGGTGGCGAGGGAGTCGCACAGGGCTTTCGACGGGGGGATGTCGTTGGTGTTGGAGCTGGGGTTGGAGAGTTCCTTCACGATGTTGAAGAGCTCCTTGCTGTCGTGTGCATTGTTGTCGAGGCAGTCTTTGAAGGAGGTCCTCTTGGCAGACCTGATGAGGTGGTGGTGGTTGCGGACGGCGTCCTTGTGTGCTGCGTGGCTTTCCGGAGTTTGTTCACTGTGCCATTTCTTCTCTAGTTTCCGGCAGGCTTGCTTGGAATCTAGGAGTTCTGGGGTGAACCAGCTGGCCCTCTTGCTGGTGTCTCTGTGGGGGAGTTTCTTCAGTGGGATGAGGCTGTTGGCGCAGTTCTCGATCCAGCGTCTGAGGTTGTGGGCAGCGACGTTGGTGTTTGAGGGTTCGGTGGGTGGGCCGAGAGCGAGGTTTGCATGTAGTTGGTCTTCTGTGATTTTGCTCCAGCAGCGGCGGGCATTCTGTTGGGTGCAGTGGTGTGTGGTGGGTTTCTGGAAGGTGAAGTGGATGCAGCGGTGGTTGGTCCAGAGGAGTTTGATGGTGTGGCTGACGGAGACGTGCTGGCTTGAGGAGAAGACGAGGTCGAGCGTGTGGCCAACAGAGTGGGTGGGCGTTGTGACAACTTCTCTCAGTCTGAGGTTGGAGAGGTTATCGATCAGGGTTGTGGAGTTGTTGTTGTTGTTGTTCTCAAGGTGAAAGTTCAGGTCTCCGAGGAGGATGTAGTTGGTGGAGGTCAGGGCGTACGTGCTGATGAAGTTGGCTATAGAGTCGCTGAACTGGGGGCAGGGTCCGGGGGGTCTGTAGACGAGGGTGCCTCTGAGGGTGGAGTTGGGGTCTGTGTGGATCTGGAAATGCTTGTGTTCGGTGGTGCTGAGAGCGTCGTCGGAGCTATTCGAGACCCTGATGCTGTTATTGTGGACGATGGCGATTCCTCCTCCGACTCCGTTAGTGGGGTCTCTGCGGGTGATCTTGTAGCCGTCTGGGATGGCTATGGCGATGTCGGGCGCGGAAGAGTTGTTCAACCAGGTCTCTGTTGAGCAGGTCCAAGAGCTCGACGGCGTGTTTGCGTGTGGAGCGGATGTTCAGTAGTATGCATCGGAGCATGGTTGAGGTCTTTGTTGGCGGTTGGTTTCTCGGCTCTGTGACTGGTGTAGCTGCAGTTCCGGCAAGTGAAGGGACAGTGTGTGCGTTTCGGGCGACCTTGAAGCAGTTGTTTGTCCGTCTGGGGTTAAGAGCATGCAGAGTGCTGGTGTCGTAGTGGCGGAGGTCGTCGTAATGGGTGCGGAGGCCAGGGGTTCTGGCGCTGGGCACGGTCTAGGCGCGGGTGGGTGCAGAGGGGCTTGATGCGCGCCAGCGGTGCGACCGTGCAGCGGCCGGCATGTGTGGGGAGGTGGGAGTGAGGAGCAGCTGGGAGGCGGGGGCAGCGAATGGGCAGTCAGGGGGGTGGAGCCACAGGGGACGCAGCGGCGGGGGCGGTGAGGGGCGACGAAGGAAACAGAAGGCAATAGGGCACAACAATGGAGGGGGAAACGAGTGGCACAGTGGGCAGAAAGGTCACAAAAAGGGCAAAAGGTCACAAGAATACAGGGGGAAACGAGTGGCACAGAAGGCAAAAAGGTCATAAGAAGGGCAAAAAGGTCACAGAAAATGGGGGAAATGAGTGGCACAGAGGGCAAAAGGTCACAAGAAAGGGCAAAAAGGTCACCAAAAATGGAGGGAAACGAGTGGCACAGAAGGCAGAGAGGTCACAGAAATGCAGGGGCAGCTAAGCAACAGAAGGAAAAAACGGGCAGAGAGACACGGGGCCGCGAGGGGAGCAGAAGGGAAACCGGGCATAGAGACACGGGCAGTGAGGGAGAGGATGGGCACAGGCGGTGCTGTGCGGAGGGGGAGCGACCTACCTGGAAGGGTCAAGGGTCGCTCTCCTCACCGCGCAGCGGCCGGCCTATATGGAGAGGTGGGAGGGAGGATCAGCTGGGGGGCAGGAGGTGGGGGCAGCAAATGGGCAGTCATGGGGGTGGTGCTGCAGGGGACGCAGCGGCGAGGGGCGATAAATGAAACAGAAGGCAAAAGGGCACAACAATTGAGGGGGAAACGAGTGGCACAGAGGCAGATAGGTCCCAGGGAAGGGCAGACAAAGTCACCAAAAACCTGGGGAAACGAGTGGCACACAGGCAGAAAGGTCACAAGAAAGGGCAGAAAAGGTCACAAAAAACGGGGGAAGCGAGTGGCACAGAGGCAGATAGGTCGCAGGTAAGGGCAGATAAGGTCACAAAAACTTTGGGGAAACGAGTGGCACAGAGGCAGAAAGGTCCCAATAAAGGGCAGAAAAGGTCACAAAAAATGGGGGGAACAAGTGGCACAGAGGCACAAAGGTCACAAGAAAGGGCAGAAAGGTCACAGAAATGCAGGGGGAAATGAGTGGCACAGAAGGCAGAAAGGTCACAGAAATGCAGGGGCAGCTAAGCAACAGAAGGCAAAGACGTAGTGAGGCAAGTGACAAACAATACTAGTGGGTATCACAATCAAATTGTTGGGCATGCTATTCAATGCTATACATTCCTAACACAGCCCATATCAGATAAATTGCAATCAATTACATAGCCATGTAAAGTAGAAAGTCACAGTGCAACATGCGCTGTTGGTGATACTGGCATCAGTAACGTGTTGACGTTTCGACCCCTGTAACTATGTAGGTTTCTTCGAATCCTTACTGGTGGGGTCTTCCTCAGGATAGATATGAGAGTAAAAGGGGAGGGGCACCTAAGGGTACAATGAAAGGATGGATTGTCAGGTCCAAAATTATTTAAGGCAATGACATGAGCAGGTATGAATCACTATATTTACCGTATCTGATTAAAGGAGAGGCCTTGTAGGCGCAACGTGTCGTCAAGGATGATCGGGCTTCAGGGGCACTGAGAAATGTAGGATAGGGGAGAGAGTGATGAACACCTGTAGAAATAAGACGGCTGTCAGTAAGCCTTAAATGAATCATGGGTCACTATAATTGGGGGCCTATATATGTTGATAGGTAAACTTACTCAAAAAAAGGAAGATGAACTCCATACTCCGAGAGGCCAACAGCCCGCCAGTGCAAACTGAGACAGAGGCAGGGGTGCTGTTTCCAAGCAGGTCCGGTTCCAGCCGGAGAACCACGGAGAAATTTCAACGCGATGCAAGGTGTACAGATGGTAGAATCTAACAACAATCCAGTGTCCAATCATCAAGTGGTGAACATCTCTTCTTACACCTTGAAGGAATAAGAACAGAAAATACTATCTAAAGGCCTGTCCTTCGTACCCACAGCCTATCCCAACACCTTCAACATTAAAACAGAATTACACCGATTTTTTTGAAAAATACGCCTCAGGTACTTCTTTAAACACTCTGAAGCAAGGCCATCAAAATCATAGACAGGACTATGGGTTCCGTCCACTTCGTCCCACCCACCAATGCCATGACCAGTAGGATTTTGGTGTACGAAAGTATGGTATTGAATGACGTGACAAAATTGCTCTCCGCATATGAACATACCACTCCAAATACCAGCAAGTTGGAGAAAGCTGCCCTACTAAACCTGAAGAACAATAGGGAAATCTGCGGACAAGGGCGCAGCGATCGTAATACAGGACACAACAGCGTACAAATCGGAGATCTTGAGACAACTCCAAGATGGTGTTAGCTACTCTCCGCTGAGATTGCACCCTCCAAAGGAGCTGGCTGAAGGAATCCTTAAGATCACATCGGAAGCCCAAGAACAAGGGTTTTTGAGCAAACTTGAATTTGAATACCTCAACCAGAAACACCCACGTCTGCCCACCATCTATACGTTGCCAAAAAATCCATAAGGACATGCTGAACCCACCTGGTCGCCCAATCGTATGTGGTTGTGGATCATTACTTGAACCCATATATAAACACATAGACTTTTTCTTGAAACCAATTGCTGAGAAGACTGAAGCATACTTAAGAGACACTATGCAAACTATCACTCTGATAGACCAACAGCCTTTCAACCCGAACAACCAATTGCTTGTGACATGTGATATTGTATCCTTATATACAAGCATCCCACAAGAACCAGCATTGGAGGTAATGAAAGATGTCTTGAACAAGCGACCAGCACCAATGGCAGTCCCTACGGAATTTATCATCACCTTACTAACCATAGCGATGAAAAAAACATTTTTCTTCTTCCAAGGGTGCCAGTACGTACAAACAAAGGGTGTGGCAATGGGAGCAGCCTTCTCCCCAGATCTAGCTATTATCTATATGGACAATTTTGACAGATTGTATGTATTTAACAACAATCCCTTCCACCACCGGGTGAATTTGTGGAAACGGTATATTGATGATATACTGATTATCTGGAATGGGGGTACAACTGAGGTGGGCCTCTTCCACAAATGGCTGAATCATTGCGACCAGCATATAAAATTCACTATACAATCAGATGCCAACGAGATAGCCTTCCTAGACATTAAAATTTGCTCTAAACCACGCTATACCGGAAATCTGCAGAACGCAACTCCCTCCTAAGATACAATAGCCACAACCCACATGGCTTGAGGGACAACCTTCCGGTGGGGCAGTTTCTAGGGATTCGCAGGAACTGCACAAAGAGGGCAGACATCATGTCCGAGTCTGAAGACTTGAGCATCGGCTTGATGACGAGAGTATATCCAAGAAGATTGAAACCTTACTGACCCTAGGGAGAAGAATGACACATCGACACAAAGAATAAACTGCGTCACAACATTTTCCACCAGAAACAATGCCATAAAAAAGGTAATCAATAAACATTGGAACCTAGTGTTGGATGACAGTTACCAACCAATCTACCCAGGCACTCCTTCAAAAAAGCGATGAGTGTCAAAAATAATGTGGTTCGTTCCTTGCTGGAAAGCGTGACACAACCTACAATCCAATCACTCTGAAACCTACCACCGGTAAAAGGACACTACAAATATGGACACTGCAAAGCGTGCAATACCACAATTCCAACTAAGAACTTTATCTACAAACAACACACGATTACACTGCATTCTTTCACCATTTGTAACTCCACAAATGTAATCTACGGCATAACCTGCCAATGTGGGTTGCTCTATGTAGGTCAGACACAACAGAAGATCAAGGTCAGGATACTGCAACATCAGAGTAGGATTCAGTGCTCCGTCGTAGGGGCACCACTAGTCGAACACTTTGTAAAGATGGCACACAATCCGGACCAATTGCAGTGGCTGGCGATAGAGAAAGCGGAACTGGGACCAAGAGGGGGCAACATTGCCTCGATCTTGAATATCCGAAAATCAAAATGGATGTTACGTCTGGACACTATTGCTAACGGGCTGAATGAACTGGATCCCAGCAATGCTCAACTGGCATTCCTCATTACTTAATCATACCAATAAGAACCATGAGGGCTTTATTACTGCACATAATTCACCCTACTGGTTGAAATGTGGTCTTGTGTTCACTTTCCTTGCAGAGAATGGTCCTTACTTCCAATATGATTTTGAAATATGACTTTGTAGGAGTGTCTATTGAGACGTTGTTTCATGGACAATCATTTCTACAACACGGACCAGTCTCTTTGTAAGAATCGCTATATAATCCATGGGCTTACATATATGCATATTTGCTCGAATCAATTTTACATATTCAATGCTGACCTTGTCATTACATTTACCATGTTTTGTTAGTAATTGTTTATGTACTTAAGGGCGCATGTTCAATTGTTCTATTGTGTGCATTTAGTGCTAAACCTTTTAACGCGATTATTTTGTTGCGTACATCTCATGATCTAGTTTAGTTGTGCAGAAGACTAGAATTGAATTCATCTCTGTACCAGAAAAAGACTTTATATCCCTAGACTAGAGATATCGAGTCTTTCTTCAGTTTCCCGCGAGTTCAGACTCAAAGGCATACCGGCATCTAGCGGCTGCACCACGCTGGACGTCACGCGTCCCCCGGCGTCTCCCGCTTAAATATGGCACACGCACAGGCGGCGCTCTCTCTTCATTCTATGCAGCATGATTGATAAACAAGGGTGAGTGATGTCTTTTCAATCGTGATACTCCCTTTCTGCATGCACACAATATTTTCATGCGTTGAAGCACCGTTTTTCCCAGATGTAGTTTAATCACCAGACGTACCTTCAGCGCTCCTTGTAAGCGCGATTGTTCACTCTGGGGCACCGCGCTTTCTTCGCTATGACACATTACCATTTAGCGGGCTCTGCCGGGTATGCATCTTACCGTGATTGCCATACCTCGCACACCTTGTCCCTAGAAGTACGAGTATATCGTTTTTTAACTTGGTATCTTCACTAGCTTGCTTAATCTCCACAACGGCCCCTACAACGCTGGGATGCCTGGCTTCACCTTGGGGGTGCCCAGGAGGGGCATCTCACAGGGAGAGCCAGGAAGGGTTCCACAGCGCTATACAGTGCCGGGACTCCACGTTGCTGGGGCAGCTGTGAGCTTTACAAGTATACTACATTTACATTTACATTTACAAGTAACACCACGCGCTTGTTTCCCTAGTGTATACATTGTCATCTCACGAGAGCACTTCGCCTCTCCGGTGATGCACTACTGGATGTTGACACTGATGTTGTGTCTTTTAATTTGTCTGCCATAAATAGGCTTCTTTTACCGTGTACCTTGGTAGTGTCACCACGGGCGTCGCGCTTTTTAACTCCACAGTATTGGCTGATGAATACTCAACCAGAGTCCCTGCACTGATTGTGTTTCTCCTCCCCCTCTTTCTTTTTAGAATATTTGAATCTAATCTTTGAAGTAATCCGTGATTGTATTCACCTCTTGATCGATGGTTTGTTGGCCACGGTTTACCTAGCAGTATTCACACTGTTTTGGAAGAGTAGTATGGAGTTCATCTTCCTTATTTGAGTAATTGCCTATTGACATTTATAGGCCACCAAATATAGTGACCCTTGATTCATTTAAAGCTTACTGACAGATGCCTTATTTCTACAGGTGTTCATCACTCTCTCCCCCATCCTACATTTCTCGGAGCTCCTGAAGCTCGATCGTCCTTGACGACAAGTTGCGCCTACAAGGCCTCTCCTTTAATCAGATACAGTAAATATAGTGATAGCCCCTCCCCTTTCACTCTCACATCTGTCCTGAGGAAGACCCCGCCAGTAAGGATTCAAAGAAACCTACATAGTTTCAGGGGTCGACACGTTACTGATGCCAGTATCACCAACAGCGCATGTTGCACTGTGACTTTCTACTTTACATGGCTATGTAATTGATTGCAATTTATCTGATATGGACTGTGTTAGGAATTTGTGGCACTGAATAGCATGCCCAACCATTTGATTGTGATACCCACTAGTATTGTTTGTCACTTGCCTCACTACGTCACTTATGTCACTTTCCTCCCTTCCCTTCCACCCAGTCAGGAACACCAATGATGGTTTTCAATGTTTTCTGTAAATTGTTTCCTTGAAGAATTTGCATCATGTGTTCAGTGTGAATAAATAACACTTGAGCACCTTTTTTTAGTTTATTGATTTTGATTAAACTTTATTGTTTTCATTTACACTGTTTTGATGTAATAGTACTGGGGCCACTACGTTCTATACAGTGACCTAAAGTAAGCAAAGAAAATGGGCCCCTACTCCCTGGCTTGGTAGTAATAAGGATATTGATAGGGGGTTTACCCAGCTAAAGTCACCGGGACCTGGGCTATCTAAATAGTTATAGGGAGGGGTCCCAGTTGCATAGGAACAATAAGCAAGAAAGGTAAAAATATAAGTCAACCAAACAACAAATTAGTCCACACTGTTTTAATCACAATGGGAGCGTATATTAAATATACAGTATATTCGAACAATAAATTAGTGGTTTGACAGTGCCCCAAATTTGGGAGAGGAGGTAAAAAAGGGGGGTGGTGGGTGATCGTGTGAGGATGAAGTGAAGGGAAGAAGGAAAATTCTTAAGTGACAGTATAATCAACAAATATAGATCATTTGTCAATGTTACATAATATGTACAGAGACCAGGACCATCAGGTTAAAACAATCATTTCAAAGGAAAGCATACTCCACATAGTTCAATGAATGAAAACAATAGGGCGTGGAGTTGATATTCAAAGGCAGGTAGTTGTCGACGTTTCGACCCTCATATATGCAGGTACTAGTGCTATCCTTGCTGCGGGGTCTTCATCAGGACTGGAAAGTGGGACACATAACCTATTTCATATATAAATATATAATTTAGGCACGGGAAAGAGTATCCCTCGATATATCATAACATGGTGGCACATCGATCCCATGACAGATTGGTAGGGGTTGCAGGTTACAATGGTGCTCGAAATAATTTCAGGATCAATATCAATTAAATGCTATAATAGTATGAACAGAGTACAGTTACTTGGATTGCGCAAAATAGTCACAACGACTTGTTATACATTGAGGAATAAATGGATAAATGAGGACAGGAGCCGATGGAGATAAACCAGCCCGACGTGGGTGGATACGGCCAAAAATCCCTAGATCTTAGAGATAACTGCTCAGTGGGACGTGGTAATACACCTGGAGCCCGATGGGTCAGGACCATAGTGCAATCACCGATTCTAGTGATAATCGTACCAGAACATGTCTGGTATAAATGTGGGCTGTTGATTCAGGTCATAATGTCATAGGCTTATAAACTTACCACAGGGTGGTATGTACAGAACCCGAAGTTGACAGTGTTTTGGTGTTGTTCACGGTCAACCGGACCGAGATTGAGGTAGAATCTATCAGGTGAGAATAATACGGACATTAAGAAGGCAAGTTTACAAAGGAAGGGCGTCATAAAACTAAATTCCAGGAAAGTGTTGTAGACTCACCACTACGTAATTTAGATCGTTCGTTGATTTTGATGGCTCTGAAGCCGGTCGTAGTCCAATGTACCGACGATATTTTGAAATCTATCAGATATAATTAAAGCAGACATTTTTAGGAATAGAGTTAACATATAGAAAACTCGCGGCATCAAACACTGTGATGCAGTAAATGGGGAGGACACTCACCAATAGGCTGTGTAGGATACACGTTCAAACGGGAATCATGAAAATGTGTAATCCAATCGGGAACTTTCTCGAAGCATCTAAAAGAAAGGGCGAGGTGGAATTATAAACGGAGCCACCAATGGAGGATAGCCAGCAATGGCTAACTGATTGGCGCCGTGAGAGTGTTGGGATAGTACTTACCAGGCACGGAATGAATCTCGTCCTGAACAACGCTCGAATTCGCAATGGCGAAGTGAGGTTCCGGGTTTGATAATATCACCATGGAGATGTTATCACGTGGTGCGTTTCACCCGTATAGACATGGTGGAAAGACTAGTTATGTTGCCAGGTTACAGTAAACATAGAAGTTCAATCGTAGACTCGGGCTGAACTTCGTGTTGCACAGATAAGATATAGGTTGCGTGAAATATTAAGTGCGATTTCCAACTATAAAAACAGGTAAGTTTGGAACCACTTGTATCAAGGAGGTGGCCTAATTAGATAACAATAAGGACGTATCCCTTAAAAACGATAAATTGTTGAATACCATAACATGATTGGCATGAGAGTGACAGACAGCCATGACATTCAATGCAAAAACTTCCTAATAGATAACATCGCTTGAACAGGGAGTGGCGTACCTCTCACAAGAGGGTAAAGGCCACACATCATTGCCGTCAATTGAGTATCATACATGAGGTATTGACATCTAATTACCCAATGATTCGTGTATTTGGTAAGATCATACAAAATGTGGTGTACCCCTCATGGAGACGGAGAAAGTCATGTAGCATCATTAGAAATATGGCGTACCTCTCACATGAGGGTAAAGGCCACGTCGAGTATGACTCAGATTGTAATCAAGATAAAGTAGCTAATTGAGAAAAAGAGCTATCGTGCTCATTCAGACCCGTCTCAATAGAATCGAACACGAACGTCCATTTTAACTCACGAGTATTCAAAATATTGGCGATATTACCACCCCGGTGTCCTAATGTGGCTTTTTCAATAATTACCCATTTAAGACTTTCAGGTGGATGACCAGCCACAGAGAAATGCTCAACCATTGGTGCGCCCTGTGCCTGACATCTGATTCTACTCATGTGTTGAAGAATCCTCACTTTGGCTTTTTGCTGTGTTTGACCTATGTATATCATTTGACACGGACATAGGATGGCATATATGATGTTTTAGGAATTGCAGTTAGTATGTGTCTTGAGGGAAATTTTGTGGTGGCGATGTACAAATTCTTTGGTCTGAATTGCACTATCACATGCTTTACAATTGCCGCATCTGAAGTGGACCACCACCGGAGGCAAGTTCCAGAGAGTGGTGACGGTGGGGTCCTCAGGAGTCATTAAGAAGGAACGAACCACATGATCTTTGACACTTCTTGCTTTTTTGAAAGCATGTAAAGGCGGAGCAGGTTGCTTGATATCATCTGATATTAATTCCCAATGATGGTTAATTATGCGTTTTATTTTATTACTTTTGGTGTTAAAAGTGGTAACGCATACAATTCTGCTTTCTTGTGGATCCTTGTCAAGCTTTGGGGTGAGTAATTCATCACGGGGATAAAACCAAGCCCTCTTCCTAGCTCGCTTTATCAGTTTTCTAGGATATCCTCTGGTTAGAAGTCGATTTTTCAGTTCTTCCGACTCCGTGAAATAATGGTCCTTATTGGAACAGTTCATGCGGACTCGCAGGAACTGCCCAAATGGCAAATTGTCTCGCAGAGCTCTCGGATGGTGGCTATTGTAATGTAATAGCGAATTCCTCTCAGCAGGTTTGCGGTACAGCGTGGTGAGTAAGTGTCCCGAGTTCTCATAGATGGTAAGGTCCAAGAAGTTTATTGTGTGGTTGTCAGATTGAATGGTAAATTTGAGAAATTCAGATTGGTCATTAAGCCAACTGAAAAACAACATTAGTTCTTCCAAATCGCCGTTCCAAATCAGTAGAATGTCGTCTATGTATCTCATCAAGAGACCAAGGTGGTTTCTGAATGGATTAACTTGATTAAGCACAGTGTCCTGCTCGAAGGCTGCCATGTACAGGATGGCTACATCAGGAGCAAAGGGAACCCCCATGGCTACTCCTGATGTTTGGATGTAGAATTTGTCTTTGAATATAAAAAAATTTTTGGTCATGGCTATACGGAGTAAGGCCACAATTTTTTAATTCGGAACTTGGACTGGTGCCGGTCGCTGATGCAGGCAGCGTGTGATAACCGTTAATGCTTCTTGTTAGGGAATACATGTATACAATGATACTACGTCGCAGGTGGCCAATCGTTGGTGATGTGAGTCAAAGGCTGAATTCTCGATGATATTGATAGTGTGCATGGTGTCACGCAAATAAGCAGGAGTGGCCTCAGCCAACGGTTTTAGAAAGAAATCAATATATTTTCCGAGGGGCTCGAGAATGGAGCCACATCCCGAAACGATCGGATGACCAGGAGGGTCTGCCATGGATTTATGGATCTTTGGTATAGTGTAAATTGTTGCAAGTCGTGGATGCTTTTTATTCAAAAAATGAAACTCCAATTCCGATAGAAAACCTTGATCACAACCAGCTTGGGTTATCTCCAAGATTTCAAGAGCAATTGCTTTGGAGGGGTCCGATCGTAGTTGTTGGTAACTGGTTCCATCGTTTAGTTGACGGAGGATTTTGGCTCATAGGTCGTTACGTCCTGCACCACTATAGCACAGCCTTTGTCTGCGGGTTTGATAAGAGGTTGATCATTGCGGGCAAGCGATTGTAGAGCCATTTTTTCTTTTTTACTGGTGTTGTATTTGATAAATGACTTTGTTCCCAAGAGCTGTAGTACATCTCTCCAAACTACTGATTCATAGGCCAGAATTTTATGTGACATTGTACTGTTAAACGGGACAAAGGTGGAGGGGGGTCTCAACCCAGTAACAGATGATTGGATTGTGGGTTCAGAGTTACGAAAGAAGTATTTCAACCTTATTTTTCGAAAAAATTTAAACAATTCAGTGCGGATAATGAAAGTATCCGGGTTGTTTGTGGGGACGTATGATAGTCCTTTCCCTAATACTCTGATTTCGTCATCATTCAAAGTTTGTTTCGATATGTTGACAACAGGGCTGTCAGCCACAGGGGGAGCTCCTCCAAGTAGTCTTAGTCGGGGGTGATATTCCAGGTTGTCTACCATCTGTAGGTTTTGTTGCGAGTCACTCGTTCCCCGTGTTGTGGTTCCGTCTGGAAATGCACCTGTTTCTGCGGTTGTCCACGGCCTCCATTCCATGTGCTTGTACCTTGTTGAGATCCACGTTGTTGGCCGCGTTGCCAGTTGTTGCTTCTGCCGCGCGGAGGACGCCATGACCCTTGGCGTTGCCCTAAAAAAGGGTTGTATTGATATTGTTGATGATAACCGGAGTCCGGGTAGTTCTGCTGAAAACTGGGACCCGGTTGTTCCTGTTCACCCTCCGAGCTGTAAGAGGAATCAGAGAAAGTTTGGTAGTTCCGTCTGCCTCTGGAGGTTCCTCGCCCTCGATTTGTAAATCTTCCTTGATTATCTTGTCGGAAATAATCTTCTTGTAGATAAGGATAAGTTTTTTTGTTATCATATAACCTTATATCACGTGCCAATTTTTCAAGTTTACGATTTTGAGTTGTTAAATCGAAATCTTTGAGCGTGGCTTCAAGGTTTGTTAAAGTTTCCATTTGCACTGGCAAAGTTGGCATCTGCCGCTATTTCCGCTTTCAAAGTCTTGATTTCAGCCGTGATCAGTTGGATTTGTTCAGCAGCAGTTTCCACGCCAAGGACCATCCAATGACGGGAGCAGTTGTTCGCAGCGTGGCTGAACGCTTCTCTGAATTTGGGCACCTCCACAAAGATGGCCGGTTCGATCTTGATTTGTAGCCCGATTGGAATGATGTTTTCCTTGAGGTACCTCATTAAGAGATGGCCATGCCACCTGGTACAGACCAGTTTTTTCTCCAACCGCTCTAGACGGGAGATTTTGTCCTTCAATATGAAGTCAATAGTTGGAATATCAGACGAAATGAAAATATTATTTGGATTTTCCAGTAATTTATCTATGTAATCCTCAGAGAAAGATAGAAGTTCCCTTTCTACCATGATGTGCACAGATCAATTTAATTGAACATGAAATAGAACCTCGCAGACATGCGTCTGCTCGAAGTAGGATATTGATAGGGGGTTTACTCAGCTAAAGTCACCGGGACCTGGGCTATCTAAATAGTTATAGGGAGGGGTCCCAGTTGCATAGGAACAATAAGCAAGAAAGGTAAAAATATAAGTCAACCAAACAACAAATTAGTCCACACTGTTTTAATCACAATGGGAGCGTATATTAAATATACAGTATATTCGAACAATAAATTAGTGGTTTGACAGTGCCCCAAATTGGGAGAGGAGGTAAAAAAGGGGGGGTGGTGGGTGATCGTGTGAGGATGAAGTGAAGGAAAGAAGGAAAATTCTTAAGTGACAGTATAATCAACAAATATAGATCATTTGTCAATGTTACATAATATGTACAGAGACCAGGACCATCAGGTCAAAACAATCATTTCAAAGGAAAGCATACTCCACATAGTTCAATGAATGAAAACAATAGGGCGTGGAGTTGATATTCAAAGGCAGGTAGTTGTCGACGTTTCGACCCTCATATATGCAGGTACTAGTGCTATCCTTGCTGCGGGGTCTTCATCAGGACTGGAAAGTGGGACACATAACCTATTTGATATATAAATATATAATTTAGGCACGGGAAAGAGTATCCCTCGATATATCATAACATGGTGGCACATCGATCCCATGACAGGATTGGTAGGGGTTGAAGGTTACAATGGTGCTCGAAATAATTTCAGGATCAATATCAATTAAATGCTATAATAGTATGAACAGAGTACAGTTACTTGGATTGCGCTAAATAGTCACAACGACTTGTTATACATTGAAGAATAAATGGATAAATGAGGACAGGAGCCGTTGGAGATAAACCAGCCCGACGTGGGTGGATACGGCCAAAAATCCCTAGATCTTAGAGATAACTGCTCAGTGGGACGTGGTAATACACCTGGAGCCCGATGGGTCAGGACCATAGTGCAATCACCGAGTCTAGTGATAATCGTACCAGAACATGTCTGGTATAAATGTGGGCTGTTGATTCAGGTCATAATGTCATAGGCTTATAAACTTACCACAGGGTGGTATGTACAGAACCCGAAGTTGACAGTGTTTTGGTGTTGTTCACGGTCAACCGGACCGAGATTGAGGTAGAATCTATCAGATGAGAATAATACGGACATTAAGAAGGCAAGCTTACAAAGGAAGGGCGTCATAAAACTGAATTCCAGGAAAGTGTTGTAGACTCACCACTACGTATAGCCATGACCAAAAATTTCTTTATATTCAAAGACAAATTCTACATCCAAACATCAGGAGTAGCCATGGGGGCTCCCTTTGCTCCTGATGTAGCCATCCTGTACATGGCAGCCTTCGAGCAGGACACTGTGCTTAATCAAGTTAATCCATTCAGAAACCACCTTGGTCTCTGGATGAGACACATAGACGACATTCTACTGATTTGGAACGGCGATTTGGAAGAACTAATGTTGTTTTTCAGTTGGCTTAATGACCAATCTGAATTTCTCAAATTTACCATTCAATCTGACAACCACACAATAAACTTCTTGGACCTTACCATCTATGAGAACTCGGGACACTTACTTACCACGCTGTACCGCAAACCTGCTGAGAGGAATTCGCTATTACATTACAATAGCCACCATCCGAGAGCTCTGCGAGACAATTTGCCATTTGGGCAGTTCCTGCGAATCCGCAGGAACTGTTCCAATAAGGACCATTATTTCACGGAGTCGGAAGAACTGGAAAATCGACTTCTAACCAGAGGATATCCTAGAAAACTGATAAAGCGAGCTAGGAAGAGGGCTTGGTTTTATCCCGTGATGAATTACTCACCCCAAAGCTTGACAAGGATCCACAAGAAAGCAGAATTGTATGCGTTACCACTTTTAACACCAAAAGTAATAAAATAAAACGCATAATTAATCATCATTGGGAATTAATATCAGATGATATCAAGCAACCTACTCCGCCTTTCCATGCTTTCAAAAAAGCAAGAAGTGTCAAAGACCATGTGGTTCGTTCCTTCTTAATGACTCCTGAGGACCCCACCGTCACCACTCTCTGAAACTTGCCTCCGGTGGTGGGCCACTTCAGATGCAGCAATTGTAAAGCATGTGATAGTGCAATTCAGACCAAAGAATTTGTACATCGCCACCACAAAATTTCCCTCAAGACACATACCAACTGCAATTCCTCAAACATCATATATGCCATCCTATGTCCGTGTCAAATGATATAAGTAGGTCAAACACAGCAAAAAGCCAAAGTGAGGATTCTTCAACGCATGAGTAGAATCAGATGTCAGGCACAGGGCGCACCAATGGTTGAGCATTTCTCTGTGGCTGGTCAACCACCTGAAAGTCTTAAATGGGTAATTATTGAAAAAGCCACATTAGGACCCCGGGGTGGTAATATCGCCAATATTTTGAATACTCGTGAGTTAAAATGGATGTTCGTGTTCGATTCTATTGAGACGGGTCTGAATGAGCATGATAGCTCTTTTTCTCAATTAGCTACTTTATCTTGATTACAATCTGAGTCATACTCGACGTGGCCTTTACCCTCATGTGAGAGGTACGCCATATTTCTAATGATGCTACATGACTTTCTCCGTCTCCATGAGGGGTACACCACATTTTGTATGATCTTACCAAATACACGAATCATTGGGTAATTAGATGTCAATACCTCATGTATGATACTCAATTGACGGCAATGATGTGTGGCCTTTACCCTCTTGTGAGAGGTACGCCACTCCCTGTTCAAGCGATGTTATCTATTAGGAAGTTTTTGCATTGAATGTCATGGCTGTCTGTCACTCTCATGCCAATCATGTTATGGTATTCAACAATTTATCGTTTTTAAGGGATACGTCCTTATTGTTATCTAATTAGGCCACCTCCTTGATACAAGTGGTTCCAAACTTACCTGTTTTTATAATTGGAAATCGCACTTAATATTTCACGCAACCTATATCTTATCTGTGCAACACGAAGTTCAGCCCGAGTCTACGATTGAACTTCTATGTTTACTGTAACCTGGCAACCTAACTAGTCTTTCCACCATGTCTATACGGGTGAAACGCACCACGTGATAACATCTCCATGGTGATATTATCAAACCCGGAACCTCACTTCGCCATTGCGAATTCGAGCGTTGTTCAGGACGAGATTCATTCCGTGCCTGGTAAGTACTATCCCAACACTCTCACGGTGCCAATCAGTTAGCCATTGCTGGCTATCCTCCATTGGTGGCTCCGTTTATAATTCCACCTCGCCCTTTCTTTTAGATGTTTCGAGAAAGTTCCCGATTGGATTACACATTTTCATGATTCCCGTTTGAACGTGTATCCTACACAGCCTATTGGTGAGTGTCCTCCCCATTTACTGCATCACGGTGTTTGATGCCGTGAGTTTTCTATATGTTAACTCTATTCCTAAAAATGTCTGCTTTAATTATATCTTATAGATTTCAAAATATCGTCGGTACATTGGACTACGACCGGCTTCAGAGCCATCAAAATCAACGAACGATCTAAATTACGTAGTGGTGAGTCTACAGCACTTTCCTGGAATTTAGTTTTATGACGCCCTTCCTTTGTAAACTTGCCTTCTTAATGTCCGTATTATTCTCACCTGATAGATTCTACCTCAATCTCGGTCCGGTTGACCGTGAACAACACCAAAACACTGTCAACTTCGGGTTCTGTACATACCACCCTGTGGTAAGTTTATAAGCCTATGACATTATGACCTGAATCAACAGCCCACATTTATACCAGACATGTTCTGGTACGATTATCACTAGACTCGGTGATTGCACTATGGTCCTGACCCATTGGGCTCCAGGTGTATTACCACGTCCCACTGAGCAGTTATCTCTAAGATCTGGGGATTTTTGGCCGTATCCACACACGTCGGGCTGGTTTATCTCCAACGGCTCCTGTCCTCATTTATCCATTTATTCCTCAATGTATAACAAGTCATTGTGACTATTTAGCGCAATCCAAGTAACTGTACTCTGTTCATACTATTATAGCATTTAATTGATATTGATCCTGAAATTATTTCGAGCACCATTGTAACCTGCAACCCCTACCAATCCTGTCATGGGATCGATGTGCCACCATGTTATGATATATCGAGGGATACTCTTTCCCGTGCCTAAATTATATATTTATATATCAAATAGGTTATGTGTCCCACTTTCCAGTCTTGATGAAGACCCCGCAGCAAGGATAGCACTAGTACCTGCATATATGAGGGTCGAAACGTCGACAACTACCTGCCTTTGAATATCAACTCCACGCCCTATTGTTTTCATTCATTGAACTATATGGAGTATGCTTTCCTTTGAAATGATTGTTTTGACCTGATGGTCCTGGTCTCTGTACATATTATGTAACATTGACAAATGATCTATATTTGTTGATTATACTGTCACTTAAGAATTTTCCTTCTTTCCTTCACTTCATCCTCACACGATCACCCACCACCCCCCCTTTTTTACCTCCTCTCCCAATTTCGGGCACTGTCAAACCACTAATTTATTGTTCAAATATACTGTATATTTAATATACGCTCCCATTGTGATTAAAACAGTGTGGACTAATTTGTTGTTTGGTTGACTTATATTTTTACCTTTCTTGCTTATTGTTCCTATGCAACTGGGACCCCTCCCTATAACTATTTAGATAGCCCAGGTCCCTGTGACTTTAGCTGGGTAAACCCCCTATCAATATCCTACTTCGAGCAGACGCATGTCTGCGAGGTTCTATTTCATGTTCAATTAAATTGATCTGTGCACATCATGGTAGAAAGGGAACTTCTATCTTTCTCTGAGGATTACATAGATAAATTACTGGAAAATCCAAATAATATTTTCATTTCGTCTGATATTTCAACTATTGACTTCACATTGAAGGACAAAATCTCCCTTCTAGAGCGGTTGGAGAAAAAACTGGTCCGTACCAGGTGGCATGGCCATCTCTTAACGAGGTACCTCAAGGAAAACATCATTCCGATCGGGCTACAAATCAAGATCGAACCGGCTATCTTTGTGGAGGTGCCCAAATTCAGAGAAGGGTTCAGCCACGTCGCGAACAACTGCTCCCGTCATTGGATGGTCCTTGGCGTGGAAACTGTTGCTGAACAAATCCAACTGATCACGGCTGAAATCAAAACTTTGAAAGCGGAAATAGCGGCAGATGCCAACTTTGCCACTGCCAAGGAAACTTTAACAAACCTTGAAGCCACGCTCAAAGATTTCGATTTAACAACTCAAAATCGTAAACTTGAAAAATTGGCACGTGATATAAGGTTATATGATAAGAAAAAAACGTATCCTTATCTACAAGAAGATTATTTCCGACAAGATAATCAAGGAAGATTTACAAATCGAGGGCGAGGAACCTCCAGAGGCAGACGGAACTACCAAACTTTCTCTGATTCCTCTTACAGCTCGGAGGGTGAACAGGAACAACCGGGTCCCAGTTTTCAGCAGAACTACCCAGACTACGGTTATCATCAACAATATCAATACAACCCTTTTTTAGGGCAACGCCAAGGGTCATGGCGTCCTCCGCGCGGCAGAAGCAACAACTGGCAACGCGGCCAACAACGTGGATCTCAACAAGGTACAAGCACATGGAATGGAGGCCGTGGACAACCGCAGGAACAGGTGCATTTCCAGACGGAACCACAACACGGGGAACGAGTGACTCGCAACAAAACCTACAGATGGTAGACAACCTGGAAAATCACCCCCGACTAAGACTACTTGGAGGAGCTCCCCCTGTGGCTGACAGCCCTGTTGTCAACATATCGAAACAAACTTTGAATGATGACGAAATCAGAGTATTAGGGAAAGGACTATCATACGTCCCCACCAACAACCCGGATACTTTCATTATCCGCACTGAATTGTTTCAATTTTTTCGAAAAATAAGGTTGAAATACTTCTTTCGTAACTCTGAACCCACAATCCAATCATCTGTTACTGGGTTGAGACCCCCCTCCACCTTTGTCCCGTTCAACAGTACAATGTCACATAAAATTCTGGCCTATGAATCAGTAGTTTGGAGAGATGTACTACAGCTCTTGGGAACAAAGTCATTTATCAAATACAACACCAGTAAAAAAGAAAAAATGGCTCTACAATCGCTTGCCCGCAATGATCAACTTGTTATCAAACCCACAGACAAAGGCGGTGCTATAGTGGTGCAGGACATAACCACCTATGAGTCCGAAATCCTCCGTCAACTGAACGATGGAACCAGTTACCAACAACTACGATCGGACCCCTCCAAAGCAATTGCTCTCGAAATCTTGGAGATAACACAAGCTGGTCGTGATCAAGGTTTTCTATCGAAATTGGAGTTTTATTTTTTGAATGAAAAGCATCCACGACTTGCAACAATTTACACTATACCAAAGATCCATAAATCCATGGCAGACCCTCCTGGTCATCCGATCGTTTCGGGATGTGGCTCCATTCTCGAGCCCCTCGGAAAATATATTGATTTCTTTCTAAAACCGTTGGCTGAGGCCACTCCTGCTTATTTGCGTGACACCATGCACACTATCAATATCATCGAGAATTCAGCCTTTGACTCACATCACCAACGATTGGCCACCTGCGACGTAGTATCATTGTATACATGTATTCCCTAACAAGAAGCATTAACGGTTATCACACGCTGCCTGCATCAGCGACCGGCACCAGTCCAAGTTCCGAATTAAAAAATTGTGGCCTTACTCCGTATAGCCATGACCAAAATTTTTTTTATATTCAAAGACAAATTCTACATCCAAACATCAGGAGTAGCCATGGGGGTTCCCTTTGCTCCTGATGTAGCCATCCTGTACATGGCAGCCTTCGAGCAGGACACTGTGCTTAATCAAGTTAATCCATTCAGAAACCACCTTGGTCTCTTGATGAGATACATAGACGACATTCTACTGATTTGGAACGGCGATTTGGAAGAACTAATGTTGTTTTTCAGTTGGCTTAATGACCAATCTGAATTTCTCAAATTTACCATTCAATCTGACAACCACACAATAAACTTCTTGGACCTTACCATCTATGAGAACTCGGGACACTTACTCACCACGCTGTACCGCAAACCTGCTGAGAGGAATTCGCTATTACATTACAATAGCCACCATCCGAGAGCTCTGCGAGACAATTTGCCATTTGGGCAGTTCCTGCGAGTCCGCATGAACTGTTCCAATAAGGACCATTATTTCACGGAGTCGGAAGAACTGAAAAATCGACTTCTAACCAGAGGATATCCTAGAAAACTGATAAAGCGAGCTAGGAAGAGGGCTTGGTTTTATCCCCGTGATGAATTACTCACCCCAAAGCTTGACAAGGATCCACAAGAAAGCAGAATTGTATGCGTTACCACTTTTAACACCAAAAGTAATAAAATAAAACGCATAATTAACCATCATTGGGAATTAATATCAGATGATATCAAGCAACCTGCTCCGCCTTTACATGCTTTCAAAAAAGCAAGAAGTGTCAAAGATCATGTGGTTCGTTCCTTCTTAATGACTCCTGAGGACCCCACCGTCACCACTCTCTGGAACTTGCCTCCGGTGGTGGTCCACTTCAGATGCGGCAATTGTAAAGCATGTGATAGTGCAATTCAGACCAAAGAATTTGTACATCGCCACCACAAAATTTCCCTCAAGACACATACTAACTGCAATTCCTCAAACATCATATATGCCATCCTATGTCCGTGTCAAATGATATACATAGGTCAAACACAGCAAAAAGCCAAAGTGAGGATTCTTCAACACATGAGTAGAATCAGATGTCAGGCACAGGGCGCACCAATGGTTGAGCATTTCTCTGTGGCTGGTCATCCACCTGAAAGTCTTAAATGGGTAATTATTGAAAAAGCCACATTAGGACACCGGGGTGGTAATATCGCCAATATTTTGAATACTCGTGAGTTAAAATGGACGTTCGTGTTCGATTCTATTGAGACGGGTCTGAATGAGCACGATAGCTCTTTTTCTCAATTAGCTACTTTATCTTGATTACAATCTGAGTCATACTCGACGTGGCCTTTACCCTCATGTGAGAGGTACGCCATATTTCTAATGATGCTACATGACTTTCTCCGTCTCCATGAGGGGTACACCACATTTTGTATGATGTTACCAAATACACGAATCATTGGGTAATAAGATGTCAATACCTCATGTATAATACTCAATTGACGGCAATGATGTGTGGCCTTTACCCTCTTGTGAGAGGTACGCCACTCCCTGTTCAAGCGATGTTATCTATTAGAACGTTTTTGCATTGAATGTCATGGCTGTCTGTCACTCTCATGCCAATCATATTATGGTATTCAACAATTTATCGTTTTTAAGGGATACGTCCTTATTGTTATCTAATGAGGCCACCTCCTTGATACAAGTGGTTCCAAACTTACCTGTTTTTATAATTGGAAATCGCACTTAATATTTCACGCAACCTATATCTTATCTGTGCAACACGAAGTTCAGCCCGAGTCTACGATTGAACTTCTATGTTTACTGTAACCTAACTAGTCTTTCCACCATGTCTATGCGGGTGAAACGCACCACGTGATAACATCTCCATGGTGATATTATCAAACCCGGAACCTCACTTCGCCATTGCGAATTCGAGCGCTGTTCAGGACGAGATTCATTCCGTGCCTGGTAAGTACTATCCCAACACTCTCACAGCGCTAATCAGTTAGCCATTGCTGGTTATCCTCCATTGGTGGCTCCGTTTATAATTCCACCTCGCCCTTTCGTTTAGATGCTTCGAGAAAGTTCCCGATTGGATTACACATTTTCATGATTCCCGTTTGAACGTGTATCCTACACAGCCTATTGGTGAGTGTCCTCCCCATTTACTGCATCACAGTGTTTGATGCCGCGAGTTTTCTATATGTTAACTCTATTCCTAAATACGTTTGCTTTAATTATATCTGATAGATTTCAAAATATCGTCGGTACATTGGACTATGACCGGCTTCAGAGCCATCAAAATCAACGAACGATCTAAATTACGTAGTGGTGAGTCTACAACACTTTCCTGGAATTTAGTTTTATGACGCCCTTCCTTTGTAAACTTGCCTTCTTAATGTCCGTATCATTCTCACCTGATAGACTCTACCTCAATCTCGGTCCGGTTGACCGTGAACAACACCAAAACACTGTCAACTTCGGGTTCTGTACATACCACCCTGTGGTAAGTTGATAAGCCTATGACATTATGACCTGAATCAACAGCCCACATTTATACCAGACATGTTCTGGTACGATTATCACTAGACTCGGTGATTGCACTATGGTCCTGACCCATCGGGCTCCAGGTGTATTACCACGTCCCACTGAGATCTAGGGATTTTTGCCCGTATCCACCCCGTCGGGCTGGTTTATCTCCAACGGCTCCTGTCCTCATTTATCCATTTATTCCTCAATGTATAACAAGTCGTTGTGACTATTTAGCGCAATCCAAGTAACTGTACTCTGTTCATACTATCATAGCATTTAATTGATATTGATCCTGAAATTATTTCGAGCACCATTGTAACCTGCAACCCCTACCAATCCTGTCATGAGATTGATGTGCCACCATGTTATGATATATCGAGGGATACTCTTTCCCGTGCCTAAATTATATATTTATATATCAAATAGGTTATGTGTCCCACTTTCCAGTCCTGATGAAGACCCCGCAGCAAGGATAGCACTAGTACCTGCATATATGAGGGTCGAAACGTCGACAACTACCTGCCTTTGAATATCAACTCCACGCCGTATTGTTTTCATTCATTGAACTATGTGGAGTATGCTTTCCTTTGAAATGATTGTTTTGACCTGATGGTCCTGGTCTCTGTACATATTATGTAACATTGACAAATGATCTATATTTGTTGATTATACTGTCACTTAAGAATTTTCCTTCTTTCCTTCACTTCATCCTCACACGATCACCCACCACCCCCCCTTTTTTACCTCCTCTCCCAATTTGGGGCACTGTCAAACCACTAATTTATTGTTCGAATATACTGTATATTTAATATACACTCCCATTGTGATTAAAACAGTGTGGACTAATTTGTTGTTTGGTTGACTTATATTTTTACCTTTCTTGCTTATTGTTCCTATGCAACTGGGACCCCTCCCTATAACTATTTGGTAGTAATAAAGCAGCCATGTTTGAGATCTAAAAGGCCCTTCCGGCCCAAGGGCCCTGCTACCACTGCACCTGCTGCACCATTGAAAGCTGTGCCCCTGTCACGGCTTGGGAATTTTAAAGATGATATAGAAAGAGGAAGAAGAAGAAGAAGTGCCTGCTAGACATAACAGACCACCACAGCACATCACACATCAACCCAGACCTCCCCAACCACATAACACCTGGCTTCAATGAACACCCCACCTCCTACAACAATCACTTCATTCTTCCGCGAACACTACATCCAAGTCCATAAGCAACGCATACTCCATGCTGAAGGTAATACTGAGCAACACATCAAAGCAACAAAGTATAAGATAGGACACAACAACTAAAGAAGCGCACTGCAGTCCACCCCCAACAGCACTTACCTCTGCTACACAATATGTGTCCTTGTCTCAGGCAGTTGCCAAAATTCAGTCTGAGCTCCAGTGCAGCACTGCACCAAACCACTACAACACAGCGCACACTCCAGGCTGCACATAATACTGAACGACACCAAGCAACACATAAGAAACAAACAATAGGACAAGATACAACAACTAAAAGAGCGCACTAAAAAACTCCACCACATCTATACTACTTACCTCTGCTACACAGTGTGTGCCCTCGCCTCAGGGAGTTGCCAAATTCCAGGGCGAGCTAAAACGTAGCACTGCATCAAAATACTACAGAACACCTACTTGACCACCCAGAGCACCATCTACAACATGCAACTCACCACAGGACACCTACTATACCACACAAAGCACCATGTACAGCCCCTAACCCACCACTACACCACAGGACACCTACTATCCCACACAGAGCACCATCTACAACCCATAACCCACCACTACACCACAGGACACGACTATACCACATAGAGCACCATGTACAACTTGCAACCCACCACTACATCAAAGGACACCTACTATACCACAAAGAGCACCATGTACAACTCGCAACCCACCACTACATCACAGGACACCTGCTACACCACACAGAGCACCATGTATAACCCGCAACCCACCACTACACCACAGGACACCTACTATACCACACAGAGCACCATGTATAACCCGCAACCCACCACTACATCACAGGACACCTACTATACCACAAAGAGCACCATGTACATCTCGCAACCCACCACTACACCACAGGACACCTACTATCCCACACATAGCACCATCTACAACTCGCAACCCACCACTACACCTCAGAACACCGACTATACCACACAGACCACCATCTACAACTTGCAACTCACCACTACACCACAGGACACCTACTATACCACACAGAGCACCATGTACATCTCGCAACCCACCACTACACCACAGGACACCTACTACCCCACACAGAGCATGATCTACAATCAATAGCCAAAGTCCAGGGCTGGCTTGGCGCTCCCCCATGACCTCCTACCCCACGGATTCCCTCACTACTTCCCTCCATCCGGGCCCCTCATCCCTCCAATAGGATTACAAGTTGAAGGAGTCACATAACAACCATAGGCACATACCAACAATAGGCAGTATATTTTAAGAATGTTTGGTCTGGGGAAGCACAAATTCAGGATTTAAAACACTCCACAGTGGTTGACTTTATTATTAACAATGTATTTCTAGGAGGAGCTACAACATCAACCAAGATGGCTGCTTAGGTTCCCGTCTCCGCCGATCTCCGTATTCCGCCGCAAGATCCTGTACGATATCCTGATCTTACACCCAGCCTCTACCTGGATGAAGTGTTCCTCACTCCTGTGGTGAAATCCCCAAGCTTTTATCGTTTGATTTCACGAACTTACATCGAGTTAAAGATCGTGGCCTGTTCCGGGGGGGAAGCCGGGGCCTCGAGTAACTGTAAGGCTGCGTTGCAGTTCAACAACATCGGCTGAGAGACCCTGGCAGGGTCCGGTCTACCGACATGGAGACTTTGTCTAAGCCCGAATTTGATGGCTATTGTTTTCCGTGCCCAGCGTTGTGAGAGAAGTGACCTGCTGCTACTGATTGTGTGGGGGGATCCCTGTACCGCGGACCCGGTATAGATTCCTGCCGGGGTTCGGCAGGTCGGGACCCTGGACTGCGGTGCTGCGCCGGGCTCTCCCGGCTGTGGGTAACAGCGGGTCGCTGTCTACGCTTGCCCCCTCAGTCTCCTGCTCGTCACCCCCGAAAATGCCTGATTCACTCGGGGATTTGATTGTGACTGCCACTGATCGTGGCATAGTGGATCGAACGGTGTCTGGGCCAACGCTGGAAACAATAATGGCAGAACTTTGGGCGTTTCACTCGCAAGCGACAGTGCTCATGGCTAAAATGGATGTCAGTCTGACTGGGATCCTGTTCGACATGCCGGACCCTGCCCTACGGTCGTACCAGCAAACAACAACCCCTCAAGCTGCGGCCATTTTGACTTCGTGTGAGGACCCCGTGTGGGATCGTGAGTGGATGTCACTATCGGACTCAACGGATGGCGCCCAGGAAGACGATGTCCTCGGGACCACGAGTGTATCACAGTGCTTTTCATCATCATCGACTTCTGTGGTCCCGAAAGGTGTCCCCACCCCGGGAAACTGTGTTGTGAACTCTCCCCCCACCTTGTGGTTGTATCCCCCTTTTCTGGACATTCTACGATTACGGGGCAAGAACTATCGGGACATTCCAATTTGGAGAGGGGAATTTTCTTTGCGTGCAGACCTCTTGGAGTCACTAGCCACATGGGGTAATGGACTGCCTTTCGATACTTTCACTCTCGTCTATGACTTATTTGTGTCCTCTGGGGTTTCACTGGGGAGGGTTTGTGTGATGATTCGAAAGGGTCAAGGTTGAATCAACTGAACTGGGATGGCTTGGAACACTGGTTATGAAAGTTCAAATTGGTACTGTCTAATACCGGAAGCTGGGCGGTGGATCACGGTG
Source organism: Lissotriton vulgaris (assembly GCF_964263255.1). NCBI lineage: Eukaryota > Metazoa > Chordata > Amphibia > Caudata > Salamandridae > Lissotriton > Lissotriton vulgaris. The sequence goes on from NC_141685.1 coordinate 246,680,279, forward strand.
CCCCCTCTTGATTTATGTACAAGTTGCTTCAACATCCATCTTTGGCTGTAGGGGGTGTCTGTGTTTTGGCGGGGGAGCCAAGGGGCCAGGAACACCGTATGATCAGGCCCTCCTCCATTCTTCTTCTTTCCCTTCTTTTAGGGGTTTAGGTTAGTAGGGTGACAGGCACGCTGCTAGTGGGGGGGAGTTATTTGACACTAGCAGCCCGTCCCGATGTTGTCCGGGTATGAATTGCTGCCGGCCAGTAGTATATTGTTTTGTAGGAATTCGTTTTGATAGCATTTCTTATCTGTGACAGGCCTGTGAAACGCTCCGGTTCACAGTGCACTGCTGATGCACTTAAGAGTGCGCGTTCAGTAGTGTGTAAACTCGAGTTTCCCTACTTTATTTTTCCTTGCAAAATTATATAGCGCAAACTCGACAACATGGCATGAGCACAATTTACATTACAGAAGAACACATTCATTTGTGGTAGGCACGGGGAGACAAAGCGATTTGGCTGGAATCACAGGATGTTGAGCTGATGCCGAGATTCGAACGTAGCTCCCCAGCTCTAAAGTTCGCAATTCTAGAACTTGTGGCGGGAGGTGTATCTAAAAGTTTATGTCGGTGCTGGCCATCAATGAAAGAGACCTGTGCATTTTTCAAATGGGTGGTGAAAAGTATGTTGCTGGAGATGTGGGCCGCTGTGCCATCAATGTACTTAACGGGGGAGGATAAACACCCATTATTCCGCAACTTTCTTTCTGCATACCATCACTCCGCATACTTTCATTACGAAAGTACCATGACTCCGCAATGCCATTATAACGCATGGCATTACATTTTATATGCTTTTACCACGCATACATTTACAACGAAATTCGTTGTAAATGCATGAATGGTAAAAGTATGTTTTTTTTTAAATGTTTGGATAAGGTAAGTATAGGTATAGGGGTATATGTTTTGGGGTACTGAGGTATATGTTTTGAGGTGTTTGGGTAGTTTAAGGGTTCAGATATAGTTTTGGGTTATGGGGTACAGGGGTAGTTTTAGGGTTTATGGATAGGTATGGGTTTTAGTGTACAGGGGTATTTTTAGCGTTCAGGGCTAGGTTTGGGTTTTGGGGCATAGGGGTATTTTTAGGGTTCAGGGGTAGGTTTGGGTTTTGGGGTACAGGGGTATTTTAAGGGTTCAGGGCTAGGTTTGGGTTTTGGGGTACAGGGGTATTTTTAGGGTTCGGGGCTAGGTTTGGGTTGTAGGGTACAGGGGTATTTTAGGGTTCAGGGATAGGTTTGGGTTTTGGGGTACAGAGTTATTTTTAGGGTTCAGGGCTAGGTTTGGGTTTTGGGGTACAGGGGTATTTTTAGGTTACAGGGGTAGGTTTGGGTTTTGGGGTACAGGGGTATTTTAAAGGTTCAGGGCTAGGTTTTGGTTTTGGGGTACAGGGGTATTTTAGGGTTCAGGGGTAGGTTTGGGCTTTGGGGGACAGTGGTATTTTTAGGATTCAGGGCTAGGTTTGGGTTTTGGGGGACAGGGGTATTTTTAGGGTTCAAGGATAGGTTTGGGTTTTGAGGTACAGGGGTATTTATAGGGTTCAGGGCTAGGTTTGGGTTTTAGGGTACAAGGGTATTTTTAGGGTTTAGGGATAGGTTTGGGTTTTGGGGTACAGGGTATATTTATAGGGTTAAGATGGGTTAGTGTTTAAGGGTATTGGGGTATTTTAAGGAGTAAGGGTGGGTTATGATTATGGGGTGCGGAGGTATTTAAGGGTAGCAGGGTGGGATTAGCAAACGATATGAGACATGGCATGAAGGGCGGAACGTACCACACGCCCCCAGCGTTTGTCACGCCCACAGCACGCTCCCACAGCACAACGCAGACAGGCCCACAAGGGACTACTTTGCTGGCACGGTTCTTTTACCTTTTAAATGTATATGGTGGGCGTCTGCGTAGCCTATGTCCTTCTGCTGCAACTTCCCTTTCCAACGCTGTATTGGGTGTTGTGATTGGTGCTGTGGTTCCTGAGATTACCCGCCTCAAAGGTTTGGGCTCTCTCTTTGTTATATTAGTATGGATTTTCATTGTTGCATGAAAACTGCTGCACTCACATCAGGGCCGGGTTTAACTCTGGCGGCACTCAGTGCAACAATCTTTTTTGGCCCCCTCCCCACATAACCTCCTCCTCAGATTCCCTCACTTCCAGCCCGCAAAAGTGTCCCTCTTCTCTCCATAGCTCCTTGTGGTATCTATGGTTTAGAGTTTTAGAGTCTTAAGTTTATCTATATTCCTTTCCTGTCTCTATTGTTTAGAATGCCCTTTGGTGTTCTATCCTAGATGTTCTCTCTAGTGTCAGTTACTGCCTGACTGCTGTTTCTAGCTGACGTGCTCCTTGCATGCTGTGAAGGAATCAACATTAAAGAACCTTCATTCTTTACCAGTCTTCTCTCCGCCTATCATTGAAGACAGGATTTAACATTTGGCGACGTTTGGGATTTCTCCTTCACATCTCCAGCATTCATCGAAGCACTGGGAGGCCTCTTTCAACTCTTTAACTCGGCGCCTGAACAATTACCCACGGAAGCGCGCTTCTATTCAAAAGGTCGTATGATACTTTCATTTTTGACTCTTCTTACCCTGTCAACGCGCTCCCAGCGCCACCAAATCCTTGTGGCGCATTTCAATTTCTCGAGCGATTTTCTCCTTGAGCGCCTCAGAGTCTCCACGTTCCCTTGCTCGAGCCAGTCAATGCTTGAGCGTTCCATCGAACGCACACCTCTGAGCCTTCTCACTGTGCCATCTTTGTCTCCTCCTCCCAGTAGCTTCCTTCGTCATACGCTCCATTCATGACGCAGTGACGCTTCTGACGTTGACTTCCCCGACGTGCCTCCATTTTGGTAGTTCACGCAAGTCAACCTAATTTGCATGCGCAATCAGTTCCTTGCGCTCTATTCTTCAGAAACATTGATTTCACATCGTCTTTTATTCCTCTTCGTTATTTTTCAGCGGATTCATCATTTTTACCTGTATTTTCACCGCGCTGTGCCGGATTTCATTCAAACAAGCTAATTTCTTTCCAGGTTTGACTCCGTTTATTTTAACTCTATGATTCTGCATTTTCCACGGCACATCTCTTTGCTTTCTACTCGATGATGTGCACATCTGACAGAGCACGTTAAAGTTATTCAAGAAAGTTATTTGTGAGAGACAATTTTTATTGTTATTGTTTTATTTCATTTTTTTTTTTTTTTTTTACACTTATTTCCTCTCTTGCATACATTTAATTTATTTTAAAGTGCTGGTAAAGGCTGGCTTTCCTAATCCACTCAGCTATCCATGTGAATACAGGTCTGTTCTTTGCGGCAGGCATATTAACCCTTTGCGTTACATTATGGCGAGTCAAAACTCTGATCTCTCTCTCTCTACCAGGAACATTATTTACAAGAGCTATCTTGACATTTTTATTGCTGCCTGAAAGTTGGACGCACAGGGAACTCTGCAGCAGGTGCGTTTAAATTGTAGGTTATTGCTAAACAAAGGTCACTGCTGCACCCCTCGCACAGCCCTAAAGCCGGCCCTGACCTGAAGGAATTACTCTGAGCAGGTAAAACACTTTAGTTATTTTTTTTAAAAGACGCCCGCCCTCTCCTCTCAGTGCCTGTCTCTATCGACGACACCGCACTGAATCCTGCCCTGCCCTAGGGTGACCAACCGTCCGTAAATTTCACGGACAGTCCGTAATTTCGGCCGTCTGTCCGTTGTCCATGAAGGAATCTTTAACGGACGCCATTTGTCCGTCATTTTAACAGGGCACCGGTTGCTCCACCCTAAAGCCGGCACAGCTTGCACCCACCTCTTTTCTTCACTCCAATGCTGCACCAAAGCTCCTCTGATGCCCCGCAGCATTGGAGAGGCACAGCGGGATGGCTACCCTCACACCTCCAGCCCTTGATGACCTGTTAAGAGGTGCTTCGAAGGTGACTGAGAGGGAGGGGCTGCAGGTTCAGGAGCAGCGACATCTATTCACATGCAAACAGCCCTGAATGTGTCATGTCTCTGCTATTTAGAGGGGGGCTCACACATTCCATTTCTACCCAGGGCCCCAAACATCCGAGACTCGGCCAGATTACACCCCTGATTACACGGAGGCAGCACGTGGTTCTCTTCACAGAGCTTAATTACTGTCACTAAATTGTAAGCTAACCTCGGTTCTTCAAACATGCACTCTATAATGTAAGAAAATAAAGAAATGGCACAATCGCACCCACACTGATTAACAAAGTATGGAGGACAATCAGTTAAATCAGTTCTCTTAGAGTATCTCCTGTAAGTACTGTACATCACAGTGGGGGATGGCATTTTGGACAGAGAGCCTGTCTTCTCGTTGTCTTGTGCAGAAGAGGAGCCCAAGATGATACTAGAATACTGCATGCCCACCCCTGTGTTCCCTCTCCTGTGATGGCTCCTGCCCTCCCCTCAGTAATGGCACCTGTCCCCCAATGTGGTGGCTCCAGTCCACCCCACGCCTGGGATGGCTCCTGTCCCCCCATGTTGTGGCTCCAGTCCACCTCCCCCCCCCTGTGGTGGATCCTGTCTCCTCTCTGGGTGGCTTCTGTCCCAGTCCTGGAACGGCCCCTGCAGCGAGGGTGAAGTTCTTGATGGGCCTCTTCTCAAAAGGGCTCAGCTCAAAATTAATATGGAAAGGTCGGCGAGTAAGTAAGTGAAGGGATGGGTGAATGGCTGGATGAATTAATGAAAGGGTGAATGGATGAATGAAATATTGAATAAATGGCTAATGAGAGAGGGTGGATGGATTGATGCGTGAGGGAAAGGATGGAGAGAAAATGTAAATAGCTGGATGTATGGGTGGAAGGGTAGCTGGATGATGGGAAAGATGGATGAGGGGAAGGATGATGGATGAGGAGAAGGATGGATGGAGGGGATGGATGGATGGATGGATGGATGGAGGGGAAGGATGGATGGATGTAGGGGAAGGATGATGGATGAGAAGGATGGATGGATGGAGGGGATGGATGGATGGATGGATGAGGGGAAGGATGGATGGATGGATGGAGTGGATGGATGGAGGGGAAAGATGGATGGATCGGGAGATGGATGGATGGATCAGGGGAAGGATAAATGGATGGGATGGATGGATGGATGGGTTAGGGGAAGGATGGATGGGTGAGGGGAAGGATGGATGGATGAGGGGATGGATGGGTGAGGGGATGGATGGGTGAGGGGATGGATGGATGGGTGGGGGGATGGATGGATGGATGAGGGGATGGATGGATGGATGGATGGATGGATGAGGGGATGGATGGATGGATGAGGGGATGGATAGAGGGGAAGGATGGATGGGTGGGCGATGAGGGGAAGGATGGATGATGAGGGGAAGGATGGATGGATGGATGGATGAGGGGATGGATGGATGATGAGGGGGTGGGTGAAAGGATGGATGATGAGGGGAAGGGTGGATGGATGGATGATGAGGGGAAGGGTGGATGGATGGATGATGAGGGGGTGCGTGAATGGATGGATGGATGATTAGGGAATGGATGGATGATGACGGGGTGGGTAAAAGGATGGATGGATGGATGATGAGGGGAAGGATGGATGGATGAAGAGGGGAAGGATGGATGGATGATGAGTGGGTGGGTAGAAGGATGGATGGATGGATGATGAGGGAAAAGGATGGATGGATGATGAGGGGAAGGATGGATGATGAGGGGAAGGACGGATGGATAGATAGATGGATGGATGATGGGTGGGTGAAAGGATGGATGGAGAGTCGGTGGGTGAAAGGATGGATGGATGATGAGTGGGTGGGTGAAAGGATGGATGTATGATGAGTGGGTGGGTGAAAGGATGGATGTATGATGAGTGGGTGGGTGAAAGGATGGATGGATGGATGAGTGGGTGGGTGAAACGATGGATGGATGGATGAGTGGGTGGGTGGATAGTGGGTGAGTGAAAGGATGGATCAGTGGATTGGATGGTGGGTGGGTGAAAGGATGGATGGATGAGTGGGTGGGTGGATGGTGGGTGGGTGGATGGTTGGGTGGATGATGGGTGGGTAGGTGGATGAGTGAAATGATGGATGGATTGATAAGTGCAAGGGTGAATGAATGGACGTATGAGTGAAAGGGTGGATGTAAGGATGGATGAGTGAGTGAAAGGGAGGGTAGATGGACAAAAGGATGAATAGATGTGTGAAGGAGTGAAATGATAGATGGATGAGTGATAGGATCAATGGATGGATTCATGAGTGGATGAGTAGATGGATGGGTGGGTGGATGGATGGAATGGCTAAGTGAAAGGGTCGATTGAGAGAGAAAGGGAGGATGGATGGATGACTAAAATAGTGGATGGGTGGAAGGATTAGTAAGTGAAAGGATGGCTGGATTGGTGAAAGGGTAAATGGCTGAATGGATGAGTGAATGGATGGATGGGATAAAGAGTGGATGGATAAGTGTACAGATGGATAGGGTGAAATGGTGAATGGATAATGGAGATGAGTGAAAGGATGGATGAGGGGATGGATGAAGGGATGGATGAGTGAAATGATAGATGGAAGAATACATGATGGATAGGTTTGCAAACGGTTGAATATGTTTGGAAATGGCTGGGCTTACTTATATACTATTGCGCGACCTCTGATGTGTCTGTAAAACGTACCTATTGTCCTGAAGTTTTGTCCTGAATTTTGACCTCCTGTCCTGAATTTGTGTCCTGAATTTTGACCCTTTGTCCTGAATTTTTACACTCACCGTCCTGAATTTGCACCAATGCCAGTTGGTCACCCTACCCTGCCCACGCCATTATTATGTGTGATCAACCCCCTGCACAGAGTAAATAAACTCACTCAGTTACACTGGTCAGTCCTCCCCGTACATTATGTTGTCCACCAGGGGATGTAGCTCAGTGGTAGAGCGCATGCTTTGCATGTATGAGGCCCCGGGTTCAATCCCCGGCATCTCCACTTCTTTTATGTCCATGTGGATATTTTATTACTTTGCAGCTAATCAGGTTTCCCGTTTACCCGAGTGGGTTCCTCCTCCGTGCCAGGTTCTTCCCTTTGCATTCTGGTACATGTAGTCTTGGGACCGCAGGCATCAGAATGAAAAACTGGTGAAACTACTCAGACTTGTGTCCGGGAAAGGTAAGTGCCGCGGAGATACCCCCTTCTCTCATTAGTTAGCTGATGTTGCCACCCCCTCCTTACATGTACCCCTCCCTCAGCATGCTGAAAGACTGCCAGAGACATTTCAGGGGCTTATAGCAAACTCACTCCTGCCCCCAAAACTCTTTCAGCCTCTTTGACTTTCAAGGAATCACCCGCAGCCAGCTCTGACGTCCCCCTCTAAGACTCCACAGAAGAGCAAAGGTCACGAGTTTTGTTCATTCGTTTGTTTGTCACTTTAAACATGGCTCTTTTTCAAGGCACCGCTGTCACTGGCGTTTGCATTGCCTCGGCTCAGCTGACATGTCATCATTAAGGGGGGCGGTGGCATCACCTGTTGTTTATACAGGGGCGTAGGAGACACTACATTTCTGGGGGGGACAGGGACAACCTTGTGGACTTTCCAGCGTCCCTATACAAATCGCCCATTGCATGAGACCGCCCGCCCCATAAACGAATATAATCGGATAGTTTTGAAGAAAAATATTGAGAAAGGCAGGAATATCGTCACATTATGCTTTATTGTTATTTGCATTTATAAAGTACTTAGACCAAATGTGGAAAATCATGTTTATTGTTTATAGTGCTACTCATAGTTCACTCAGTTTTGTGATCTGCATGGTACATGTTCTTTGCAGCAGGCACATTAACCCTCCGCACTACTTTACGATGAGCCAAAACTTTCCCTAGACAAAATTTCGAACTCTCACTAGTAGGAACATTAATCACTAGAGTTATCTTGACATTTTTTATTGTTGCCTGAAAACTGCCTGATGCACAAGGAAGTTCATTTGCTTTAAAAGCTAAAATTATTTTTAAACTCAGTGTCCCTCACCAAAGTCAACGAGGTGCGGCTGCAACAGGTCCCACCGCCCTAAAGCCGGTCAAGCTCCCAGCAATGAGCAGCACACACATTTCCTTAAATGGGGTCAGACCTAACCTTATAGCCATTATATGAGGAAAAACATCCATGTAATTGGTGGGTTGGGATACTTTCCCCAGATTGAAGCAAGCAAAACAATTTACGATATATTTCTTGAGAAAGATTTAAGGTGGAGTTGACTTCTTCCCTGACAATGTTTTGAAATTTGTGGGATCACATTTCTAAAATGTGGCAGACCCTTATGGGGCATTCATGAAATATTCCAGTACTTTCAAGGTGCGCCAAGGAGGCCTGGCTTTTTTAGGAGTAAATCTGATTTTTTTCAAATGTCTTATGTCAGAAATAACTTCCACTATGCCAAGATCCTAATTTTTTCATGGGCGAGCCCCATATGCCAATGAGTACATTCAATATGACAGTGCTAAAAAGTTACCATGGATACTGCAGCAATTGTCTTGGGTACCTCTAAAAAATCCCTCTTTAGGCATAGCATGCATGCACTCACACACACACATTCTCTCACACACTTTCTCACTATATCTCTTGCACTCTTGTACCTTTGTACTCTGTCACACTCACTCACTGCCACTCACACTTCAATTAGTACATTTGCTTTTATTGTGATTGAAAAGCTTGCCCTGCTGCTACTGCTTTACCTGCCTTACCCCTTAGGGAAACTTTATGAAAACAGATTCTCTATACATTATTCAAAATAGTAATATATTGCTTTGTCAATGTTTGTTACAAGTATGATATGAATGAAAAATGCACTTCCATGAAATAGCTCTGCAGGGCTTCAATGTGGTTTGACTTGTGGATCAAGCAGTTACAGTATTACCATGTAATATCACAGCATCCAACTGACCTAATGAAATGCTTGACTTCTTCGAAAACCATGGATTTCATCCAGTAACACTTTACATTTTTGTTTTTTTGAGACCCAACTAGCAATGTAAAAACAAACAGGCATGTGTCGGGATGGAGCGTTGTAGTAAATGGAAAGCCAGGAATGGCTACAGCTGTCATACTTTTTTCAATCCAGCACCATACCCCAAAGCCTCCGCCCTAGTCTCCCTCCTCATGCCATCCCACATTGTCAGTCCACTCTCTGCTCTTGCACCAGCCCCTTTGATGTAGATGGAATTAATTAGGCATGTAGTACCACGGAAAGAGCGGGTATTCTTAAGGGTGCCTTTGTAGAAATATTTGTAGATTCATGAGAGTTGTAAAATGTTGTATATGTGTAGAGTTAGAGGTGTGCTCTTGTCAGTGCTGGTTGATGGTGAATAGTGTGAGTGAATGTAGCATGAGTGGCGAGAGTGTAGGGTGAGTGTCAGGTGAGCTGCATGCATGCAATGTGAGAGGAGGGCCCAAGTGAGTGTCGGGTGGGAGGAGTGAGTGCAGTGATAGGAGCAAATGCAAGGTAGTGTGAGTACAGGATGAGTGGTGTGCCTATGTGTGGTATAGGGTGAGCGGCAAGGGTGAAGGGTGATTTGTGAGAGTGTCTGGTGAGTGCATGTGGAGTGTAGTTAGTGCAGAGTAAGTGATGTGTTCCGGCAGACTATTGTCCCTGTGTGCACGAAGGATGAACAGGGGGCCTAGATGAATGCAGGCTGAGAGATTTGTCTGTGTGAGTGCAGGGTGAGAGGAGGAAGTGCAGGGTAAGTGGTGTGACTCCAGGGTGAGTGCTCTGTTTGTTTGTGTAATATGAGTTCAGGGTGAGTGTTGTGCCCATGGGAGCCAAGATGTGAGTCAAGATGTCAGTGAAGATGTGTGTGAAGATGTGAGTGAGGGTGAGCTGCGTAAGTGACACGAATGCCTATGTGAGTGCACAGTGAGCGATGTGACAGTGGAAGAGTAGGGTGAGAGGAGTGACTGCAGTGTAAGGGTTGTGACATATGAGTTTGGGTGCGGGTGAAAGTGCAGAGTGGGAGAAATGAATGCTTAGTGAGAAATGTGCTTGCTTGAGTGAGACTGCAAATTTAGCAGTGAGACTGACAGGTGATTGAAGTGGCACATGATTGCAGGATGAGTGGTGTGCTCATGTAAGTGCAGGGTGAAAAGCGTGAGTGGTGTGAGTGCAGAACGATCACTGTAAGTGCAGGGTGAAAGGTGTGTTCATGTGACCACAGGGTAAGTGGAGGGAGAACAGCGTGAGGGACATGAGTGCAGTGTGGTCGCTATGAGTACAAGGTGAGTGGTGGTGAAAAGCGTGAGTGGTGTGAGTGCAGCGCAATCACTGTAAGTGCAGGGTGAAAGGTGTGTTCATGTGACCACAGGGTAAGTGGAGGGAGAACAATTAATCAAGGCTGGGGCTTTCAATTTCATTACTAATCATGAAAGGTAACATCCGGAACAGCGCAAATCTAGTACCCCCTGGAAATAACAATAACAAAAGAAAATAATAGTCGAATTGTGAAGAGGGACTCACTCGAAGTAGTGGAAAGAGAGAAAGTCTTCTCTACTCAATGAAGGAAGAAGTGGAAAGAGAGAAAGTCTTCTCTGCCCAATGAGGAAAGCAGTGGAAAGAGAGAAAGTCTCCTCTGCTAAATTGAAGAACCAGCTCGTCAGCAGCCATCTTACAATGTCTGTTTACTTTATTGCTCAACCCAGAGACATTACAACTAAGTGATAACGAGAGAACTAAGAAATCTCCAAGTGCTACCACCAGGAATTACAAAGATAATAAGATAATCGAAAGCAAACGGAGGTGAAAGTGGAAATGGCATCCACCACTACACAACAAAATTTCTATCCATACACGCCTAGATTCGGAAAGAGAGCACAAAACTGGAACAAAGCATCACCAGTAGCCACTATACCCGGAGACAAGCTGAGGAAAGAGACACTTGAAGACCTGCTACACAGTGCTAAGATGAGCGGGCGATACCTAGAGACGGTAGGCTCGAAAGCTCAGATTATAAAATACCCACCTAATCTATCCAAAAATGCAGCCAAAAAATTTAAACACGACACCTTGAGGAAAAATCACGACATACTATTTACGGACCTATATTTCAATATAACCAAAGGTACATCAATGAATGACCTCATATTCCACACGAACAAAACAACAACTTGGCGCAATGCCTTCTCAAGGATGCTTACCATAAAAACGACCACAAACATCCCACATGGCACAAAAATGATGACCTCACCATCACACAGATGTAGAGCAGAACTAAGTATCACCATATATAAATCGGGTATTGTGCTGATTCAAGCAGCAAACCGAGAACTGGAGAAATTTGCCAAGATATTCCAAATAATGAAAGATTCTTTAGAAGACCCAAGACACCAACTACTCCAGACCCCACCAGAAGACATCCCTGTCACTAATGATAACATCAGAGGAGACATTAGAATCAGGGAACACCATGCTCAAAGCTCTGAACGAGAAATTAGACCTGAGATGGTAATGTCCAAGCCTGAGAACACGACAGAAAGAACGGAGAGGTTTAGCAAACGCGCGAATAAGGACAAGGACCAGCCCCAAAGAGAAGAACAGCCCCCGCTCAGGAACGAAGAGACCCCCCAGGATGAGCATACATCGGACTCGAGAAGAATGCCCCAAGACGACCAGGAAGCGGACAAGGGAGAAGGAGTCTACCCCGCTACACCCCCCTCGAGTACAATTCCAACGTCATGCAGACTATCACCCTCAAACGCACTCACAACAACACAGGACGGAGCGAACAATGACGACATCTCTAACAGGAACGGAAGGGCCAATCAAACATGGGTTACAAAGGGAAAGGAGGTTGAACTAAGAACAGATCCAAAAAAGAGAAGAACAAAATACAAATCCCGGATAAACAGATCTGTCTACCCTAAGAAATCACATCAGAACAAGAAAGATATTAATATGCTCCAGAAACTAATAAACAAGATGGCACAAATCACTATAAATACCTCACAGGCAATTGAAAAAATCGAGGAGTTGACGACGAGCATTCACGCCAAGGTCACGCACATCCAAAACGTCGTAAATTGTTCACAGAAAAAGAATAATGAAACGGTCTGGCAGCGGAAACATAATGACAACCGACCGAATAGGGCAAAACCATTATCAAAAGAGGAAACTCTGGCCTTAACCCGATCGTATGAAATACTGGACCACGAGAGAGAGGAAAGAAACAAAACAGTTCCACTCGACCCTAACAGAACATCGAGAAAGAATGATAGAACATCTAACCCCCACAATCTACAACAGATACAGTTCACAGCAACAGAGAATAAGATTGGCGACCTTAGCAACAAAGAAAAACCTCTGACATGTCTACTACTCAACTGTCGGTCGGCAACCAAACATTTCTCGGACATAGCCGACCTCATCATTAACAAGGACATTGATATAGCAGTCCTTACTGAAACATGGCTTACGGAATCCTCATCCCCTTCCATGGATCTCCTAGTACCACCCCAATACAACATTTTGAGACTGGATAGACCCATAAAGTTAGGAGGAGGTATAGCCTGCATTCACAGATCTGATATTGAGGTCAAACAAATCCTAACCGACCCTCTAGAATCCAGCGAATACCTAGGTCTTAATATAAGAACAACTAACAACCAAAGATGCAACCTGCACTCTTTTTACCATCCACCAGGAGACAGCGCAAAGTTTACAGAGGAACTAATGGAGATCATAACGACCAACTCCAACGACGGCGCTAACAACATATTTCTTGGTGATTTCAACTTACATTGGGAGGACCACAACGACAAACTGGTCAAATCGCTGAAAGACTTCCTTGATGAACTGAACCTTACTCAACTATGCACACAACCCACTCACTCGAAAGGAGCGACGTTAGACTGGATTATCTCACGAAACAAAGAGACATCAATCCTCTCTATAACACCATGCGACTGGTCGGATCATCATGCCATAACATTCGTGATGCCTATAATGGTAAAAGGCATGACCAGACAACCCCTCAAGACCCAAAAATGGGTTAGAGACACAAGAGATGCAAACTTAAAGCTACTAGTTGTAAGCTGTGAAAGAGACCTAAAACCGCATAACAACCTGCATAATGTGAACGAGCTGACCGACCACTACATAACAACGGTCGAAAAGATTGTCAACAACACCATGCCCCTAAAACTGAAAAATATCTCGGAGAAGACAAAAAATCCATGGTTTAATGAATCACTAAATGAAGAAAGGCGCAAATTGAGAATGGCCGAAAGAAAATGGAGACAACACCCTTCATCCCCAGAGCTGAAAGCACTCAGAAAAATTAGAAGCCAATATAACAAAAAGATCATCAACTCAAAACAAGAATTCATACGGTCAGAACTGGACAGTGCCAAAAACAGACCACGGAAACTCTTTGAAATCCTAAAGCAACAATCAAACAAACTAGCCAAATCAGTCCATGAGAACTCCAAAACACCGCTAAACTGTGAAGAATTTTCTACATTTTTCACAGAGAAGGCGAAATCGCTAGAAGTAGAGCTCAAAAACGCCGTGGCAAACCTTCCCATAGATCCAATGCCTACGAGAGATACTGCTACGACAACGGAGAGTATCATGACAAAAAACGAGGCAAGGTGGGATACGTTCGAACTATATGACCAGCACAGTATCGCCAAAACGCTTTCCGAAATAAAGCCAAACAACCACTACCAAGACCCAGTACCTGCAAAATGTGTAAAAGAAATCAATCACGTTTTGGTTCCAATATGGACTGAAATTATAAATGCTTCACTATCACAAGGGGTCCTCCCAGACTGCCTGAAAACAGGTCAAGTTGCTCCCATAATCAAAAAACCCTCAGCAGATAGATCAGACCCAAACAACTTTCGCCCAGTGACCAACATCCCGCTACTGGCCAAACTAATTGAGAAATGCGTTCAGAACCAACTAAGCCGACACATCACCAAGTTCTCATTGCTCGATGAATGCCAATCAGGATTCAGAGCAGGGCACAGCACTGAAACAGCGATCCTCCATATTGTCGATGATGCTCTACAGGCACTTGACCAAAACAAAGCATGTCTACTGATTCTCCTAGATCTGTCCTCGGCCTTCGACACGGTAAATCACGAAGCTCTATTGACCAGGTTACGGGACAGGATGGGTCTGTCAGGAACTGTGCTGGAATGGTTTATCTCTTTTCTACAGAACAGAACACAGCGTTTCCTGGTCAACCAGTCTATCTCACCTCCATGCCCTATTTCAATTGGAGTCCCTCAAGGATCATCATTATCCCCAGATCTGTTTAACCTTTACGTCGAACCGCTCACAGAAATTCTCCAAAAATCACAGATATCCTATCACATGTATGCAGACGACCCGCAAATATACTTAAAGATCTCCTCCCTAAAAGACATGGAGATAATGAACGAGACTCTAAAAATGGCTCTACAATAGCTAACCACCAACCAGCTGAAGTTGAACGCTCACAAAACAGAGTTTCTACTAATCGCACCAGCTAGGAGCCATACGGAAATAAAGGAATGGACGAAAGTAGTGACTGCGCTAAACTGCACCCCAACACTAATCAAGTCAGCGAAATCGCTAGGAATCACTCTTGACGAGAATCTGGACATGAAAGCCCATATCAACTCAATGGCTAAAAATGCCCGGTTCCACCTGAACTACTTAAGGAAATTGAAACCATTCATCTCAGAAGCGGATCTCAAATTAGCAATCCAATCCTTAGTTATCTCGAGGATTGAATATGGCTGCACCACCTTAGCGGGACTACCAAAATTGTCCACAGCGCCATTGAAAGCATGCCTAAACGCGGCAGCAAGAATTATCACCGGATCAAGAAAATACGATCACATATCGCCACACTTGAAAGCTTTAAGCTGGTTACCCTATGAAGCGAGAATCCAAATGAAGATGGCATGTATCACCCATAAAGCGCTACACCACAACACCCCAAGATACCTAGCGAAGAAAATCCAGCTATCGGGAGGCAATCGACCAGCGAGGAGTACTGAGGAATTCCTACTACGGCCAGCCCTTTTCCACAAGAAAAAAACCTATGACAGAGCGTTCTCAGGATCTGCCCCCAGAATATGGAACTCACTCCCTCCTAACATCAGGAAGATCCAAAATGTGGCATCATTTAAGCGAGAAGTGAAGAGCTTTCTGTTGAAGAAATACACTACCTAGAATAGAACATTCACGATCTGATAATGACCTAACTATCAGACTTGTTTATTCATTTACTTAAGAAAGTAATACACTCACCATTGACTTTCAACGCTAACTGCACACATGATATTGTATATTTATCATCTACCTCATATTTGTTGTCCGTATAATCTGTCGTATATATATGTCTTTCTCATATGCCTTCTATGTTAAGCGCTCTGATACCCACGGGTCTTGTTCGCGCTATACAAAACTTTATAATAAATAAATAAATACAGCGTGAGTCCAGAGTTAAGCACATGAGTGCAGTGTGGTCGCTGTGAGTACAAAGTGAGTGGTGTGCTTGTGTGAGTTCAGGGTAAGAGGAGGACGAATGTGCGAGTAGACAGTAACAGTGTGAGTTAAGTGTGATGGCTGTGAGTGCAGGGTGAGCAGTGAAAGTGACAAGTGAATGGAGTGTCATGTGCATGCAGGGTAAGAAGTATGCTTATGTGGGTGCAGGGTAGGAGGAGGGTGAATGGCGTGAGTGCATGGTGAGCAGTGTGATCGCTGTGAGTGCAGGGTGAGCGTGAAAGTGAAGGGTGAGTGATGAGAATGAGGGGTGAGGTGTCTGAATGCAGGATGTATACCCAGACACCCGTGGTAACTCAGCATTGTATTGACGTGTGGGTTGTATATGCACAGTATAGAGCCTGGCCACAGACTGAAGCCTTTTAGTTACATTTGTGCTAGTAGATGTAGGACCCACAAAATAATCTTTGGTGTGGTAATTAATTTAAATTACAGTTACAAAGGTGCTACATCTGTGACAAAAAAAATGTTCAGTTTGCAATTGCA
This sequence comes from Lissotriton vulgaris, assembly GCF_964263255.1. Taxonomy (NCBI): domain Eukaryota; kingdom Metazoa; phylum Chordata; class Amphibia; order Caudata; family Salamandridae; genus Lissotriton; species Lissotriton vulgaris. The sequence goes on from NC_141685.1 coordinate 246,696,278, forward strand.
AATTTTTCAGGAATCCCACGGCAATCAGAGGTTACCAGGCTCCGATTTCATCAATGATAGGCTTTTATCACTGATGTCCTGGGGCTTTACCTTTCTGTTGGAAACAAAGTTAACTACCAAAAGAGAGAAAGAGAAAGAGGGGGTTGGGTGTGTGTGTGGGTGGATGTGTGTGTGTGTTGGTGGGTGTGTGTTTTCAATAATTGTCCATCAAGGGTGTTTACTTAGAGGAAAAATCACTTTATCTCAACACACAATTCCATACTGTACATAAATGTTAGAGGGCATTAATATGGCGTGCAAATAGTAAGACATTTTTTCCATAAGCAGAGGGCAGCCAGTACTGACTTGTGCTATTTAAAAGGCACTGGCATCAATGTACTCTTGCAGGAGGGAAAGGCTGGTGAGTTGTACTCTGTTGACCCCTCGTGGTTCCCTGTAGACCCTCCCCAATGGATAGTGATATAGAGTGATGTGTTCCAAAGTTATTGCTGCAATGCCTCGCTTTTGCACTGTACCTTCTTTCCATCTTCGCAGTCATCTGCAGGCCAAGTCTGCTGTTTGCAAGCGAGGTTGAGAGCCATGCTGCTTTTAGTGGTGTGTCATCCACACAACACCAGGCAGTCCCACTTGGTGATTGTGCACTGACTTGGCCTAGACAGGCTAGGTTTCTGGTGCGCATACTTGTACCTCTGAAGGAAGGCTGCCATTAAACTCTGGAAGATGAAGAGGCTCTGCTTCACTGTATCTTATGATGATCGGGGGTTTTCAGTGTGAGATATTGCTCAATCCCAAGCAGGAACCCAACACTCAAAGTGAAGATCCCACCTTGCCTCACAGAGGTGATCCAAATGGGGGTCAAAGCAACCACTGATTGCTGTAAGAAATCTGGGTTTATGGCCAGTTTTCTCAAGGTGTTTTGGTTTATTCTGTTGAGACTGACAAATGTGTCAGACTTTCTAAACATCAAGCCTCCCTTTTGCATCCTGATACACTTCCACTGTCTGGGAAACAACTTCACCCACGACTTGTGAACAGAAACATGCTTGGGACGTGCACATGGAACACATAGGCCTTCATCTCTGCTTTGCATACATGTATACTGTATGTACTACAATAGTTACACACAACATACACTTGGACGGGATTAGGTGATTAAACAGGGTATAAATATGTTTGCATACTGGAGAGACAATCTCAACCAGTGACAAAAAAATGATTTTTATTGAGTAAGTGAAAAAATCTATTTACAGAAGAGTGAAGAAAGACCTTTACATGAGAACTTCTCTTTTGTCTGTGCCAGCTCCCCTGTGCACTGTACAGACCATGTACCAAGGTTGGGATACTCCAGACTATGCTTAAAAAGGCTGCCCGGGGCATACAGCAGGATTGAACTCTTAATGTTTAAATGATGTCTGCCCTCAGAATCACATGTTTAATCTATCTTCCTCAGATATGGAGCTCTATGTATAATGTTGTTTCTTGCTACAGCCTACATTCTCTGACTAATTTCTAACTCAGAAACCCTTCTCCCACTATGTTCCTCAACCCTGCATGAAATATTGACATTAAATTATTCTTGCTTGATTCCTATCCTTTCTTTCTCCTGAGTGACCCTCTTCTAGCCTTGCTTACTCTGCATACCTTATATTTCTGAGAATAGCCTTCTCTGTCTCATGCCTGACTGTCTCAGTCCTTCTTATTGTAATTCAGCAATTGGCCGATACCTCAGGTTATCAATTACAACCTCTCCTCCTAGGTTCTCCCGGTCTAACGGAAAGCTGTAGACGCCGGCCGAGCCTACCTCCTGCCCCTGAGGCTCCGCTGAGGCGTGCTGCTCGAGAGTTGTGGCTGTGGGGCGGCCGGGCTTTGCTCCGCTGCTGTGCATCATCTTCCAACACTTCCGGCTGGCTGGGCTTGGCTCCGCCGGTCGGAAGAGACGAAACTACAGCCCCCAGCAGCCCTGTGGTCAGGACGCCTCCCCCACCATCACTGCGCAGCGCCAGGAGGCGCATAAAGACACACCCACTGCTGAGGACCGGGTGGCGGTCTAACGGAAAGCTGTACACGCCGGCCGAGCCTACCTCCTCCCCCTGAGGCTCCGCTGAGGTGTGCTGCTCGAGAGTTGTGGCTGTGGAGCAGCCGGGCTTTGCTCCGCTGCTGTGCATCATATTCCAACACTTCCGGCTGGCCGGGCTTGGCTCCGCCGGTCGGAAGAGACGAAACTACAGCCCCCAGCAGCCCTGTGGTCAGGACGCCTCCCCCACCATCACTGCGCAGCGCCAGGAGGCGCATAAAGACACACCCACTCCCTCGTCCCGCGAGGACGCACGCGGGACGCGCCGGGCTAAGCCCGGGCAAAGGGCGGGCCCTCTGAGGCCCTCAGAGACCGCAGGAGACCGGGCCGGGCCACCCCTCTTGACATTGTCATCACCCTAACTAAGGTAATCCCCTACCGCATTTGACTATAAAGAGTAGCAGTTGGTAATAGCCCTGATGGAGGGTAAAAGTAAAAGTAGAGTGGTGGTAAAAAAAACTCCAATGCATACACGCTCGGTTACAAGAAAACAAACATTGGTATCACCCCCTTTATCCACCCTAACTGCTATCGATAGAATGCTACAGCAAACTATTGGGGTTGTGGTTAATGCCATTGAGAACACGGAGAGAAGACTCTCACTGCCAGCTAGCATGTGTTTAATAACTCAATCGCCAAAAGTGGTTAGCACATTAGTTGATATTACAAATGAAACATCATTATCTCATGATTCCCTTTTGTTACAATCTTTTGCAGGCCTACCTAGGAATGACCAAAATCAATCTGTTGTACCTCAACATTTAGAACCATCTATTACATGTATCAGGGATAGTAGACTGTCATTAACACCTGACTTGACAACAAGTGTCATACCGCAGCCTACAATCCAGAATGACGCGTCTCATGACCTGAGGGATCTAGATGGTTGTGATATCGACGGTATCACCCCCACTGTAGAAACAAGTGATATCAGTTTGGCAAGCAGCGAAACTGATTGTGGGTCTGTTCAGCCTAAAAGGAAATCTACTTTTGGTAGGAAAAGGCTGATAATTAGTAAGCAGGGTAAGGCTTTTAGACGCAAAAAGAAGAGAGCGGCACAAACTCATGTAGATCGTGAGAGGGAGGGTGAGAAACATCAAAACATTGGAAACATGTACCCAGAGGAAGCACTAACTCCAACTAGTGTTGAGGGACTGATGCAATATTTGGAGAAAACCATAATAACCCATATTGCACCAGTGACAGAAACCCTAGAAATCCTTATTAAAAAAGTAGAGAACTTAGAAAAATTGGGTATAGCGAACCTGGATGTCTTAGAACAACGGGTACACAGTTTAGGCCCCCCACAACTGATGTACCACCAGGAAAATTGAACAAAAATACACAAAGTATAGTAAACAGAACCCCCACTGTGACTGCCCCGGCGGTGAACTCTGCAGCTACCACAAGTGGCAGCAAGAGGCCAGTTGAGGAAATATAAATTTTATGGTCAAGAAATGTTCCCTAACGTGTACCCCACCGTCTCCATGTACAAGCTTAAAGTGCATGTAACTTCCCTCCTGTGCCAGCTATGAAGACGCAAATACATTTGCGTCCAACGTTAACATGTCCTCTTTCAGATTCACCCCGAACGGGTTGAATACTCCGTTTCTAAGTATGCCATGCCAACGTCTTTTTGCGGTGTACTTTACACGTTTTTCAGCTCTGGCGAAGTAGGCCCTGAATTCTGCCATCGAGCCTTTTCCTGCCTTCTGACTCTGAACGCCTCAGCCTGGGCTGCCTCTGTACCCGTGACCTCTGCCTTACTCCCTGCGCGGCTAACGGCGCCTGGCTCAGCCTGTTGCCTGCCAAGACTGTATTCAACCTTCAAATTATCTGCTCCGCTCCTCAAACATACATTCCTGCCTACTAGTTCAAGTAAACATCCTTCCAGCTGCAGAGCAAAGGGCCCGGCCTCACTGTCTCCGTGCAAGTAATTCATAGCTTCTGTTACCATGGTAGGCCCATGCCCCCTCGCATCTCATGCAGACACGTAGACGCTTATACACGCACTCACAGTCAGTATAGAATAGCCTCTGCCCAAGAGACCTTTTCCTCTAAGATAATATGGTTCCCAAACATCAGATATCAGATATGATATAGGTACGAGTTGATCTGACATGCCAGACTTCTGTCTCTTTCCGCTAGTGTAAATGTCAAGTCCCCTGCACCCTCCAGCTCCACGTCAATCACACGTCATGCAGCTGCGCGCGCATCCAGACCTCAGATTTCTGCTGACACTGCAAGATTCTGCTATGTACCCACCCACTTGTGACACTTTTTGTGACGTTTCTAGCACACACCTCTATGTTCACGCCCAGTTCACGCCTTTTGATTACGTATTGCTAACACGTGTGTGTTTTTATCTTGTTTCTCTCAGCCTACTGTATTGGTATTCATTATATGGTTTAAGTATAAAAGTTATGTCTTGTCAATAAAGTATGCTCTATCCCTTCCTGCACCCCAGTGGTGTCAGGAACCCGATATCCGGTACCAGAACCATTCCTTTTAAAGGAATAAAACCCCTAAGAACTCTAACACCACGGACTCTGTGTCTTTCTTTCCGATTGAGTTATTTTTGATTAAGTACTTACCTGCATAGAAATTAGGACGGTAAATCAAATATTAACCACATTATTTTGGCGCCCGAATAGGGACCCCTCCCCCACCTTACGCGCCGGTTGGTGCGTTGCAACCTTTGCCCCCTGCCATAAGTCAAGACGGACAATTACGCGTACCCGCAGGATTTCCTGTATCTCCCTCTGGCCCACGGAGGTGACGGAGACTGCGATCAGCACCCAGACGAGGCGGTGAGGAGTGCGGAGGATCCCGACCAGAGCCTAGCCGAAAGAAGCAAGGTCCGAGGTGTCAAGAGGCCCACCAGTTTCCGAAGTATCCACGTGTCGAGTCGAGTCGAGCCGAGTCCGGTCTGGTCCAGTCCAGTCGAGTTTTCCGAGGCCTTCTGTTTCCGTGCTTCCCGGTGAGTACCATTGCTGGGACGTATCTAGACGGGTGCATTATTATGTATCCGGTAAAGACGGGTTTGGGTACGCAAACACGGTCTGCACTGTTTTAGACAGTGTATCTGTACTGTTTAGCAGTATATCAGTTATTCAAGTTCTTGCACTGTTCTCGACAGTGTATCTGTGCTGTTTAGCGGCACATCTAGTATCAAGGTAGTCATATATGTTCAAAATGTTTTCATGTGATTAATGTCGTGGTATGAGTGGCTGTTTGATGTACATTACTGTGTTTTTGTGTAACTAGCTGTGTTCAGAGTAAGTAACAAGTATCAAGTATCCAGTACTAAGTAACAAGATGCCGTTTTTCAATAAATTAAGACAGATAGGAACTAGGAAAGGGATACTAGAGGAAGAAATTCCTATCCCCCCTAGGGACACTCCTGGAAATTTTATGTACCATAAGCATGGCTTAGATGCCATACTGTATCTAGATTTATGGGCCGACTATACCAAGCACCTAGACGAGAGACACAGATGGCCCGTTACAGGAACATGGGATGCCGAGTGCATCATGAAGGTAGAAGAAGCGCTATGGAAAAAGAAAGCCAGACAATCTCAGAAAGACGCCATAGAATTTTGGCGTAAAGAATCACATAAACGTGCCGAAAAGGCACTCCGAAGAGAAGACAGACATAGAGAAGAGTCGGATAGAGTCCGAGAGAACGAATTAGTTACTGAAGGGATCCGAGTAAAAGGAGAACAAGTAGACCGTATGCGAAACAATCTTGTAAATGGCATGTACCTTGTGGCCGAGGGTTCGCCTGAAGCCACTTCGGAAATACCAAAGAATCTGCCGTCGCCATTGGTTCCGACTAAAGTAAATCACAGGACCACCAAAGACATATTCCTTGCTTCCTATCTAGACGATGTAGCACCCGCTTACACCAATCCACGTGCCCGCGTCCCGCCTACTGACGGTGACGGAGATGGCAACCCGCCTCAAGACCATATCCCGCCATTGCCGCAACAAGGTTCACCCGTTCGACAGCCCGTTCCGCCCCCTCCTCCACCTCCACCACTTCCCACACCTAAGATTGATATACCAAATCCGATTGCGCCTGATCCTAATAAGAGACAAGTTCAGGTACAGATACTGACTCCACAGACATACAATTTTCAAGCACCCGCTACAGGAGGTGCGACAGGAGGTCTCCAGACCCCGCCAGCAACACACAGATTGAACTTTAGGGACATAATGAAGCAACGTACACCCCAATCACCCCGTCTCGACATGCTTAAAGAACCCCTTCAATTTTGCAGATATGATCCAGTACCCGGTAAAGACGATAGAATGCTGTTAGCATCACTACGCTTACGAAAAGTCGCAGATTACCTAGTATTAATTCCAGGAATGACCGAACACCTAGATAGAATATATCATTTTGTCCAGACTGGGGAAGATCCTGAAAGTATTAAAGAAGCCCTGGCTGACACTCAAGGTTGTATACTACGTTTCTTCATAAATTGCTTAATAAGAGAACGAGACAGGCCTGGAGTAGACCAGGAAGAGATGGAAGCACTAAACAAGTGGGGTCAGAATATAGCCGACGGAAACCATGATAGACAGAATTGTATAGCAAGTATGTACAAGAAAATTAGAAAAGCGGTAATAGAAATACACGAAAAAGAAAAAGGAAGTGACAGGAATGACTCCTCCGAGGAGGAAGGACCTGAAGAACCAGACACGACCAAAGAAATGATAGCGTATGTAGGTAAGGGAAATTACCTTAGGAAAGGCATTCGTCCAGAAAGCAAGAGAGTTTTTCTCTCTGGCATATCAAAACAAAGTTCTCCCGAATATCTGTTTCAAGATACTGATAAAATGCTTCAAGAACGAATGGGGTACCATGTACTAAATTCTATGGATGAACAAGAACTAGCCCGGTCAGCAGTGTTATGGGCTGACAATCCTAACACGTACAATGATGATACAGTAGCACAGACATTTCTGAACCTTTTCCCAGACGAGCAGAAATTAGCTGGTGTATACATGATTCAACATCTCCTCACGTTATACAGGAATCAACATTCTGATCCAGGTCCCTTACCTGATACACTGGAAGCACTACTTATGAATAGATGGATAGGCCTAAGTACCAGATTAATTCAAATAATTCTAGAACAACGACGCAAATATAACGCTTTCTTAGGCCCACACTATGTTTCAGCTCCGCCTCCAGAAAGAAAAATGTTTCATTTGGAGCATTTTGACAGGCAGAATCCTTTACGAGAAGTACACCCAGTTATGGGTGCCGATAATACCCTGAAACGTGTGTATGTGTACACACCTTTGACAAAGTTAGAATTGTTAGAGATGAAGAAACTAGTACCCTGTCACGACAAAGACCCTGCAGGTTTCCACCGAGAACTTAAAGACATGTTACTCATGGGAGATTACACGTATACAGATATTATGAAATTGTTAAAAGTACTGTTACCGACCGACATCTACGAGAAACTCAAGGAAAAAGAATGGGAGGTGGGAGATAAAAAGATTATATGGACTGAAATAGAAGACGAGGAAAAGATTCGTACTCCAGGGCTAGGCCTTGGGGAGAAAGCTAAAGCATTACCAGGCTTGATAGTACAGGTTTTGCCAAGATTATTGACAACTAAAAAGGAAGACTGGGACGCAATCTCAGCCTGTAAACAGAAACATGATGAAGATACTAGTGACTTCTATTCAAGATTCGAAAAAATTTTCATTATAAATAGTGGCCTGAAACCAGGTATCGAGTCATACCCACATCTTTTTGTAACAAAATTAGTCGAGAATTCCCTGACATCAGTCAAGAACCGTGTATATAAAGTTGAAAGTACATGGCAAGCAAATACGCCATCCCAGATGTTACAAATGTTACAATACCACCAGAACAGAATTAGAGAAGAACAGGATCACGAACAGAGACGTATGAAAGACACGAAAATGAAAATGTTAGTGGCCCAGTCGGTTCCAGCCGACGGTCAGAGGAAGGGTACGACCCAGACAGGTAATGCAGCAGCTCCCGTTAAAGGGACATGCAACTATTGCAAACAGCCAGGTCACTACGTACATGAATGTCCAGTCCTAAAACACAATATAGCAACAGGTAAAACTAAAGAAAGACCGCATCCGCCTAGACAAGACCAGGTCCAGCAACAGACTTCACAGAATTCACAACCTACGCATGCTTCACTACATACAGCACAGACCGCAGCAGTATCTCAGCCACAGCCACAGCCCATTGCCGCGACGCAGCAAGTTTCACGGCAGATGAACCAGTATGCCCAATCTGATTATCCCGATTATCAGCGATACACATGAAACAGCCTAGAGAGGGAGGTTGGCTTGCCTCTTATTGAGATTCCTGTAGATCAAGAGGGTCCTTATGTACACAGTCAAGTATTGGGAAAAGACAGAAAGTTTTTAATTGACACAGGGGCAAGCCGCACAACAATCAGCCATAATGAAGTCCCAGGGGCACCCCTCTCAGGCTCACAGAATGTTTCCCTTGGTTTTTCAGGACAGCCTATTGTAAATGAAGTATCGAAACCAATCCCCCTAGCTGTAGATCCATTATCACGTGTTACAGACTTGTAACTGACTAAATCATGTCCAGAAAACTTGTTAGGTATCAAAACATTAAAGGCTCTAGGAGCTGTGATATGTTGTTCTCCGGAAGGAGTTAGACTTTTTCTGCGTGACTTCAAGGGTCACTATGTATTACGAGAGTTTGATGTCAGATTGAAAAATGTACCGAAACACCTGTGGGCAGAAGGCCCAACCGATGTAGGTTGCATGCACATTACACCATACCGTGTTACACTCAAACCAGGAGTTGTTTTACCACGAATCAGACAATACAAGTTACCACCCGATGCTGTAGTGGCTTTACTGGAAATCATTGAAGAACTCATTGCCCAAGGAGTGGTCGTAGAAACCGACTCAAATATCTGTAATTCCCCTATCATTCCGATTCTTAAACGTACTGATCCCAATGCACCGCCAGTATATCGGCTGGTGATTGATTTACGAGAACTCAATAAATGCATTATCCCACAGTATCCTGTGGTTCCCGACATCTCATCCTTATTGACTGCTATTGATTCAGAAGCGACGTTCTTTACTGTAATTGACCTCAAGAACGCCTTCTTCAGTGTGCCCATTGATCCAGAGAGCCAATACCTCTTCGGATTCAGTTTAAATGGACGAAGTTTCAAATTTTCATGCGCACCTCAAGGATTCACAGAAAGCCCCAGCATCTATAGTCAAGCACTGAAAAGACAACTTGATTGTATCCAAATGCCAGTTAACACCGCCTTACTACAGTACGTCGATGATCTGCTGATCACCGCACGAAGTGAACCCGAATGTGAACAAGCATCACTGACAGTTTTACATTTTCTGGCCGACAAGGGACACAAGGTGTCTCCTTCGAAGCTACAATTCTGTGTTCAGCAAGTTGTGTACTTGGGTCACTTGCTGTCCAAAGTGGGGAGACAGCTCACTCCTGATCGCATCCAGTTAATTGTAAACATGTCACAACCCCAGACACAAAAGGAAGTGCGGGCCTTTATAGGCCTCACCTCGTATTGCAGACAATGGATTCCTCAATATGCATTTCTAGCTAAACCACTCATTCAGTTGACAACACAGGAGGCAGCGACTTCGACTGCCCTTCCTTGGACTCAGGAACATACACAGGCCTTTGAGGAATTAAAGAAAGCTTTATGTCAAGCACCAGTTTTAGCGACACCATGTTACAGCAAACCTTTTACACTTTTTGTTACTGAACGTGATGGTACGGCGTTGTCTGTCCTCACACAAGATCAAGCAGGTTCAAATAAGCCCTGTGCTTATTTTTCAAGTACATTGGATTCAGTAGCCCAGGCACTCTCTGCGTGCTTAAAGTCAGTTGCAGCGACAGCCCTAGCAATTAGACAGAGCGACTCAATTGTATTAGGACATCCATTGACAGTACAAGTTCCACATTCTGTAGAGGTCCTTCTAAACCGAACCCAGACTCAACACTTGACTATAGCACGACTGACAGGTTATGAATTGACGCTATTCCAGCCACACATAGAAATCAGACGCTGTAACATTCTAAACCCTGCAACATTGTTACCCTCGATTATGACAGATTCAGCACCGCATGATTGTATAGAAATCATTAATGCAGTAACAAAGCCCCGACGAGACTTAACAGATGTTCCACTGACAAATCCAGACCTGACACTTTACGTGGATGGTTCATGTAAGAGAACAAGCACAGGAGAATTAGTGGCCGCGTATGCAGTGACCACTGAAACTGAAGTTAAAGAAACACATCGTATTGATACACTGTCCGCTCAAGCAGCTGAGCTCATCGCTCTGACCCGAGCCTGTATACTAGCCAAGAACAGAAATGTTAACATATACACAGATTCACGTTATGCTTTCGGAGTCGTACACGACTTCGGAGTGTTATGGCAAGAACGAGGTTTCTTGACCTCTCACGGTACCAAGATCCAACACGGTCCCCTCATTCAAGCACTATTAGAAGCAATACATCTGCCTTCAGGCATATCCATCATGAAGTGTAAAGCACATACTAAAGTTACAGACTCCATTTCCCAGGGTAACGACCTGGCAGACCAAACAGCAAAACATACAGCATTGACTCACACCCAGACAACTGATGTGACAAAGACAATAGTGCCGACACATTGTATGACAGTTAGGGATCCCACACTAGATGTAATCGATATCCAGACACATGCTACTTCAGATGAAATCAAGAAATGGACTGAACTAGGAGGGATCCAGACAGATCAGGGATGGATGACGAAGGGAAAATCTACATGGTTTCTCCCCGACTCTATGGTTCAAGTAATAATAAATACAGCACATAGTCCAGCACACCTAGGAGAAAAAGCTATGTTAGACAGTTTACAGAATCTCTGGTACAACAAACATTTACGAGCAGCCGCAAAACAGAAAGTGCGTACTTGCATGATCTGTTGTCAGTTCAATCCAGGTAAAAACGTCCCTGTAGAGCAAGGTGGATTTCATCCTCCCGATCACCCTTTTGAAGTCCTCCAGATGGATTATATCCAGATGGACCGTTGTCGAGGATTCAAGTATGTCCTCGTAGTTGTTTGTGCACTTTCCCGTTGGACCGAAGCATATCCAGTCCCAGATTACACTGCCCCGACCACTGCCAAGCAGCTGGTTCGTGAATTCTTCCCACGGTACGGCTTGCCTCATATCGTGTACTCAGATAACGGACAGCCATTCTCATCCGAGCTCATGAAGCAGGTTTCACTCCTGCTAGGATACCAGTGGAGATTCCATTGCGTCCGACATCCCGAAGCAGCTGGCCTTGTAGAAAGACATAACCAGACACTGAAAACACGCCTCGCCAAAATATGTAAAGAGAAAGGGGTCGACTGGATAGTCGCCCTGCCAGTTGCACTGTTCTATATGAGAATGGTCCCCCATTCGAGATCAGGACTATCCCCGTATGAGGTGGTCTTTGGCCGACCACCAAATATGTGGGGGACGCCCATGCCTAAGAAAATAACCGATGTTGATTGTAACATGCTGACAGATTACCTTGCCTCCTTGATGTCTGCACTCAATCATGTCGTTCACAGGTTGCCGCAGCCTTTCCCGACAACACTGATGTGAAGCCACACGATGTCCGTCCTGGCGATACTGTACTGATCCGCAACTTCGATAGGAGGAGCCCGCTGGAGCCCCGCTGGAAGGAGCCGAAGCTCGTCCTTCTGACCACGAGGACGGCGATTAAAAGTTGAGGGACGAAAGAGGTGGATCCATACGAGTCATATTAAAAAATGTAATGAACTGTTGCCAGAAACTGACTCTTCCACCCCCTCAAAGGACTGCCTCGAATCTAGTGACTTTAAAGTTCCCAAGAGAGAGAAAACTCCGCAAGAGGAGTATAGAACGAACTTACGATCTAGCAAGTCAGACAGTTTAATTGTTTAAGTCCTCCCCTAGGTGAATCGGTTAAATTAGTTTCTGACATGTATCCCCTAGATCGAGATAGAGAGAGAGAGAGACAATTCAAGAAACGTGCATATTGTAAATCACTTCGTAGTCGCTGCATAGTGACATTATTGGTTATGTTTTTTCTAAGTCTTTTGATTATTGCTGCCAGTATATTACTGCCTGTATATTACCCTATCTTCAAGCGTGAACAATCTGCTTACAATGTCACTGCCGAACATTCTTTTAGTGAATTACCCCCTCATGAGTTATCTTACAGACTTGCGCTGCGCAACAACACATTCATTAGTATGTTACATCACTCCCATCAGACTAATAATGCTACAAACTGTTGGATATGTGGCCGACTCCCTCCCTATCAGAAATACAAGGGAGTTCTGCCTCTCTTTCCATACCCGTTCACTCACAATGGCTCATGTGGAGCATGGTTTAGAATAATTAATTCCTTAGATCCTGATATTGCTGTTTTCGAAGGGAATTGGGTTTGGGGAAACCTGAACTTAGTTCTGCTTAACGCCTGTTATCCTGACAAGAAGGGACTTCCCACTAGGATAGGAACTGATCTAGAAAATGAAGTATATGGATTAGGTAATTACACAATTAACCTCATGATTCTTACTGTTGAATCCGAAGCTGCACCAGTGCTCCCTGCTATGTCAGTTTTACCAGTCACTGGTGACTTATGTGTCAGAAAGAAGGGTTCAGTACACTTAGGTCATAGTAAATGTACTACTGTGGTCGAATTCAGTGATCAAGGCAAGTCCTCATTTAGAGCTACTCGCCATTCCTACTTTGTCTGTGGCCATACCGCATACATACGCTTACCTCCAGATTGGGATGGTACCTGTTACATTGCATTCCTTCTGCCACCTGTTTTCCTAGCCCCTCCTGATTACCACAGATATACAAATCTAGTAAAGAATAGACTCCAAAGAGATCTCCCGATTGTCGACTATACTGAAACGGCATGGGAGCAATACACAGACTTCAATAAAGGTTTCTTCCCCTACTTAGGTACTGTCTTTAATAGTAAACTGATACGAAAATTAACTAGAACACTCGAAGCAGTAGTGAATGAAACTACTTCCGCTCTAGGCAACTTAACAGAGGAGCAATCTGCCATGCGGGTTGTTGTTCTTCAAAATCGTCTTGTTATTGACGTCATCCTAGTGGATAGGGGCGGAGCCTGTAAGGTCATCGGGTCAAGTTGCTGTGTTTTCATTCCAGAAAACGCGCCAACAGTATATAAAGCTATCACACGTCTTCATAAAATTGCAAGTTTGATACATCAGAATCCAGGCACCTGGACTTGGTCCGGTTGGTTCTGGACACGTTAACCGCTTGGGGATGGAAGATCCTATCCTTCCTAGGCATTGCCCTTGTCATAGTATTCAGTTGCTGCCTGTGCCTACAATGTGGGCCAGCGATTTGTGGTCTGTGCGCCACATCATGTATTCCGCATTCAAGTTTCCATTCAAAACGCGAAAAGAAGAAAGAAGAGCAAATGATGTTACAAGAACAGACTGATCGATTCATGAGGATCGATATATCATGAAGGGTCCGTAGGGAACAAGGAGGGAATGAGGAAATATAAATTTTATGGTCAAGAAATGTTCCCTAACGTGTACCCCACCGTCTCCATGTACAAGCTTAAAGTGCATGTAACTTCCCTCCTGTGCCAGCTATGAAGACGCAAATACATTTGCGTCCAACGTTAACATGTCCTCTTTCAGATTCACCCCGAACGCCAACGTCTTTTTGCGGTGTACTTTACACGTTTTTCAGCTCTGGCGAAGTAGGCCCTGAATTCTGCCATCGAGCCTTTTCCTGCCTTCTGACTCTGAACGCCTCAGCCTGGGCTGCCTCTGTACCCGTGACCTCTGCCTTACTCCCTGCGCGGCTAACGGCGCCTGGCTCAGCCTGTTGCCTGCCAAGACTGTATTCAACCTTCGAATTATCTGCTCCGCTCCTCAAACATACATTCCTGCCTACTAGTTCAAGTAAACATCCTTCCAGCTGCAGAGCAAAGGGCCCAGCCTCACTGTCTCCGTGCAAGTAATTCATAGCTTCTGTTACCATGGTAGGCCCATGCCCCCTCGCATCTCATGCAGACACGTAGACGCTTATACACGCACTCACAGTCAGTATAGAATAGCCTCTGCCCAAGAGACCTTTTCCTCTAAGATAATATGGTTCCCAAACATCAGATATCAGATATGATATAGGTACGAGTTGATCTGACATGCCAGACTTCTGTCTCTTTCCGCTAGTGTAAATGTCAAGTCCCCTGCACCCTCCAGCTCCACGTCAATCACACGTCATGCAGCTGCGCGCGCATCCAGACCTCAGATTTCTGCTGACACTGCAAGATTCTGCTATGTACCCACCCACTTGTGACACTTTTTGTGACATTTCTAGCACACACCTCTATGTTCACGCCCAGTTCACGCCTTTTGATTACGTATTGCTAACACGTGTGTGTTTTTATCTTGTTTCTCTCAGCTGTTACGCCTACTGTATTGGTATTCATTATATGGTTTAAGTATAAAAGTTATGTCTTGTCAATAAAGTATGCTCTATCCCTTCCTGCACCCCAGTGGTGTCAGGAACCCGATATCCGGTACCAGAACCATTCCTTTTAAAGGAATAAAACCCCTAAGAACTCTAACACCACGGACTCTGCGTCTTTCTTTCCGATTGAGTTATTTTTGATTAAGTACTTACCTGCATAGAAATTAGGACGGTAAATCAAATATTTACCACACAGCGACCATTTTTCCAAACACAACAAATGGGCTAAGAGCCGCAGGTGGTCAGAAGAATACAGGCGATCATGTTTATAATAATAAGAACCCGCCAGCACCCAGGCGACATAATAATAATATCATTCCGGCCACAATTAATTTACCACCTACCCAATTTGAAAATCAGGAAACCTTAAAAAATAAAACCCTGCACTGGTTGGCGAAAAACTGTGGTTTCCCAATACGTGGTGCCAGTGAGATCATTTCTACACAGAGGGTAGGATGGGTGGGACCAAATAAAAAGGAGATAAATGGGGATTGCATAGTTATAAACTACAGGACTACTGAATGGGCGAGAGACTCGATATTACACGCACCCATGCCATCTCATCAGGAATATAATACCACCTTGTTCCCACTAGATTATTTTTATAGGCATCAGTCAGGAAGGCAAATTACCCCGCACCCATTTCAGCACCCAAGAGCTGTACATATTAACCATCCAAATGTTCCCCCCATTCCAGCTCCACTGTTCAATATATACGATAATTCTGCAGTCCAACTTACAATAGATTCCAGGTGTTCAACTCATTAGAGGAGAATGATTGATTGAATGCATCACCTATGGTCACACAACCTGAGATCATTGTATTTGGTGATATAGTAACTTTGACAAAAGAGTTGGGGGGTCAATGCTGTGTAAGAGCTGAAACTGAGCAAAATTTTAATGTGACCAACAAAGAATTAAGCAAAGATAATGATGTAATTATGACAACAGTCGATGCTTTACAAATCACCAATATGATACCAAGTATAGAAACATCATTATTATCTAATCACTCTGAGGACACAAGAGACAATCATGTTGATTCCCTTACAATTACCACCTGGAATATAGCGGGAATTGCTGCGAAACTAAATACACCGTTCTGGGACAACTTCATTAAACAAGGTTATGATATAATCTGTTTACAAGAGACGTGGCACAGAGAACAAATACAAGTTGATGGTTACACCTCTTACAGTGTGACAGCAGTAGCCTCTAAGGTCGGTAGAGCAAAGGGTGGCCTACTGACTTTAGTTTCTACAAAACTAACGGAATTCAATGATGGAGGATATGTGGTGGTGGGTGAGCACGCCTCAGTCTTGCGCCTAATACACAGCAATGGCAGGGATTTAATTATTGTGAATTTTTACAACAATATTGTGGGTCCTAATCGGGATAAGATCGTCCCTGATGTTGAGTGTGCAATAGAAGCAGCAATTGCGCGCTCAAATAACAGAACTGTGATACTATGGGCAGGAGATTTTAACATCAAAGCATGTAGTCAAGCCCGAAAGGGGATCTGTGGACATTGTGAAGAGTATCCGGGTGGTGATAATATCTTCTTTAACCATTTCCCACACAGTAATTATGGTAGTGCACTGAACAATCTGGTAGCTAAATTAAATCTGGAGCTACTAGAATGTACAAAGAATAAAAAAAACGAAAAGTGCCCCACGTTTAGAGGGAGGGACGCCCACTCTAATATTGATCATATTCTGGTGACTAATGGCTCTGTATACTCCAACGTCTGGGTAATAGAGCAGCCCGTGATTGACCATAATAGTATCTCAATGGAATTAATGGGCTGGGGCCCGAAAACAATAGTATATGGTAGGCCCGTCCAAGGGATCACGGCCGAGAGACCAAACGGCATGAGGGTCAAATGGACCAAGATAGACCCCAATAAACTGACGAAGGATATCATTTGTAAATGTAATACAGAGATTGAATACTGCTTAGCACCAATTGTGACCGCGCCCACCTTACTCTCTAACTGTTTAAAAATAACAAGTACCATTGAGAACTCTTTGGCCATAAGAAAGAGAAAGCCTAAAAAAATCAAAACTGTGTGGTTTCATAAACAGTGTGCCCAGGCTTTAAAAAATTTAAAAATAGCGCTGGATGATAAACCAAGAGACAAAGAAAGAGTTAGAGAAGGACGAATTATTTATAAATCTGCTTTGGTATCTAGGAAAAAAGAGTTGCAAAATGATGCTTGGTATAAACTAGATAGGGCTGCTGAAACTAAAGATCACAAACTATTTTGGGAAATTATTAATGGTCCCCTTTTAAAGAATGATAATATTCCCGAAGTTAGTTCTCATGTTAGCTGCCACGCTTGAATTGTTCATTTCACACAGATCTTTAACTCTGATGTTAAATCAGATGGGTTCGTTTTTAATGAAGATGCATTATTAGGCCTTAAATGGCAAAAAATGCATATATTCTTAACTTTGGATGAAGTTACAGAGGCAATCAAAAATAGTAAGGGTGGTAAAGCACCTGAGCCTGATGGGGTACCCATGGATTTTTACAAACACGAAATAATCCTATGGGCCCCAATTTTAACACGTTATTTTAATGCTGCATTGGAAGATATTTTGCCACTGACATGGGGTCAGTCAATTATTGTTCCCCTCCATAAAAAAGGATCTAGGTCCGAGGCCCGAAACTATCGACCCATCTCACTCTTGGACTCGACAGTTAAAATCCTTAGTCGAGTCCTATTAGTGAGATTGGAAGCCTGGGCTGAGGAAAAAAACATCCTATCCCCAGTCCAGTATGGGTTTCGTAGGGGTATGGGTACAATGGAGCAGTGCGTGAACCTGGAACTCATAGTCGGCAAGTACACTAAAGCCAAAGCTGGTAACCTTACCTATGCTTTGCCGACTTGAGTTCAGCATTTGACCTGGTGGAACACGTACTGCTCTGGCCTACTTTACTGGAGATGGGTGCCCCCACTGAAATTATCCATCTGCTTGCCCGGCTGTATAACAATCTGACCAGCAAAGTGAGATTCGGAAGAGATGGTGAATGTACCCCGTTTTTTAAGATTAGGAGAGGTATTCGGCAAGGATGCGTACTTGCCCCCCTACTGTTTTCACTTTTTATTAATCAGGTCGACCAAATTTTAAGACAGACTAATGGAGATGCACCCACCATTAATGGTAACCCAATCCCAATCCTTTTATATGCGGATGACGCGGTCCTCCTTTCTAGGACACATAATGGACTGAATGAATGAATGAATGAACCGAGTCTTCTCATGCGCAAACTTAGCCCAATGGGCGTCAAGGCGCCTAAATCAAATATGACAGCAAGATCCCCCATTCTACAGCCTTCTCTCATTGGTATGCCCTCTTACAAAGGCAGGTTTTAAGAGCCTTTTTAAATGTCTCAATTGAGGGAAGAGTTTTTATTTGGATAGGGGTAGAATTCCAGAGCTTCGGGGCAACCACGGAAAAAGCTCTGGATCCCCATCTGGCTAATTTAACACGAGGAACAGCCAGTTGACAAAGTCCTGAAGAGCGAAGATCTCGTGTAGGGACATAGCGTGTGAGAAGGGAGCCAATGGCGCTCGAGGGGCCTTCTGCCAGAGCTCTGTAGACCAAGCACAGAATTTTGAAAGAAATTCTGTGATGGACAGGGAGCCAATGAAGTTCCTTCCTGGCTGCAGTGGCGGAGGAGGATTTAGGGAGAGCCAGGACAAACCGAGCTGCAGCATTTTGCACTATCTGCAGCCGGTGAACAAGACTTTTATTGGCTTCTGTATACAGAGAATTGCAATAATCTAACCTTGATCCTACCAAGGCAACTGCAACCTGTTTACGAGCCTGGGGGGAGAGATACCCACGGATTTTATTGAGTATCCTAATCACACCCCAGCAAGTGGCCACGGTTCTGTTGGCTTGAAGGGTCATAGAGAGCGAGGTGTCGAATATTACACCCAGATTCCTGGCAGATTGGGAGGGAGTGGGGCAGATTCCAAGAGTAGATGGCCACCACTCATCAGACCAAGCTTCTTGGTCCTTCCCAAAAATCAACACCTCCGTCTTTTCGCCGTTCAGTTTCAGGGAATTTATAGTCATCCAGTCTGCCACATACTGCATGCATACCCTGAAACTGGCAGCCGATGACCTGACGGAGGAGTGAGCCAGTGACACCATTATCTGGGTGTCGTCTGCGTAGGACACCACCTCCATCCCCTGCGATCTTACTAGTCTTGCCAGGGGAGCCACATAGATGTTAAACAGGGTCGGAATTAAAGCCGACCCTTGTGGCACCCCACACTGCAAAGACTTAGCAGGGGAGAGGTGGTTACCAAGCATCACTCTCTGTTCTCTTTCCAACAGGAAGGAGTTGAGCAGACTCAGGGCCGACCCCGTGACACCAGCTTCCCGAAGCCGAGATGTAAGAATGGCCGGGGATAGGGTGTCAAACGCGGCCGTGAGGTCCAACAAAACCAAGACCGTGGTAAGACCAGAGTCCACTTTGCGTCGGATATTATCGACTACATAGGTAAGGGCGGACTCGGTGCTGTGGTGTTTTCTAAAACCGTGTTGCGTGTTGTCAAGGTATCCGGATGACTCAAGGAAAGAGGACAGATGAAAATTAAGATGCGCCTCAAGCATCTTGGCGGGGGCAGGCAGAAGGGAGATCGGCCTAAAGGTTTTCAAAAGGGCCGGATCGAGGGACGGCTTCTTGAGGAGAGGCTTCACAATAGCCTTCTTCCATACCGATGGAAAAGAGCCCTGGATAATAGCCTTATTCATTATCTCAAGCATGGGAGGAAGAAGGCAGTTTCTACACTCTAAGTTTTTTCAGAGGTATAGGATCCAGAGGGGAAGCAGATTTAGTCTTATCCAGCAACAGGTTCAGTCCCTCCAGAGATAAAGAAGGAAATTGAACAAGGGAACGGGAAGAATCTTTACCTAGGGAGTCAAGGCTGGAAATGACAGGTGTAACAATTTGATCCAACGCTTGGCACTGAGCTTCCAAAGAGGTATGTATATCAAGAATTTTATTGTGAAAGAAGTCGGAGATGTTATTACAGAGTTCTTGCGAGCTAACTACGGGATCTGGTAGTTGAAGGGAGGATAAGGTGTCTGCGATTTTAAAGAGCTCCCTAGAAGAGGAGAGGGAGCTTGTGAGGTTGGAAAAGTACTCCTGCTTCTCTGTCACCACTCTCCGTTTATATTCCCGCAGTGCAGACTTGTGGGCCTCACGGTCGTTAGGGTCCCAAGATTTCCTCCAGTTTCTCTCACTGCTCCTACATCCTCGCCTCAAGAGTCGCAGCTGGTCAGAGAACCAAGGTGCCGTAGGTTTCCGGCGAGCAACGTAGCGCAGAGATGAGGGGGCAAGCTGTTCCACTGCATTAGCAATAGAGTCCATTAGGTCTTGGGCTGCAACAGCTGCGTCTTTTAAAGATAATGATTCGGAAGTAGGGACAAAAGGAGCAAGGACCTCATCCGAGATTTTCCTAAAGTTTCGCCTAAGAATAAAAGAAGGGGTTTCCATGTTGATAGAGCAAGTAGCGGGAAGAGAAAGTTCCAATGGTACGGCAAAATGGTCAGTCCATACCAAAGGTAATGGGGGGCCAGTAGAAAGCCTGGGATCGTTAGAAAATACCCCATCAAGTATATGGCCAGCCTTGTGGGTGGAACTATTAACAAGCTGGGCAAGATCACATGCTCCTAGCGAATCGACTGCAACATCTAATTAATCAATTCCATCTTTTTATCGAAAATAGGAAGTTGAAAGTCAATAAAGGGAAGATGGTTACAATGGTATGTGGTAAGAAACCGAGAAAATGTAAGTCCTTCTTTTTAGAAGGGGAGAGACTAGAATCTGTCAGTAGTTTCTGTTATTTGGGTATCACCTTCGCAGGAGATGGGAGATGGGTTAATGAACAAAAAAGTGTCCTTTTTAACATGGTTAGGAATACAAGTTGTATTTTTAGATTTGCTGCAAAATTAGGGGGTTGTAGAATTCATGAAATGATATCTATATTTAATGCAAGATGTATATCGTCAGCCATATATGGAGCCGGAGTATGGGGATATGATGCCCAGAGTGCTAAACTGATTCAACGTGAGGAAAATGTGTTTTTAAAACGTTTAATTAGTGCACCGGCTACGGCTTCAACTGAATTAACACACAGGGAACTTAATATGAATCATGTTATTGATTTAATTGTTTTACGTCCTCTGTCCCTTTGGCGCTCAATTTGGGCAAAGGAGGAGACAAAGTTCACCCAGGATGTAATTAATGACTGTATTAAACTTGATCGCCGATCAACTATTCCCTGGTTAAGTCATATACAACATTGGTACAAGTCACTTTATGGCCTAAACATCTTCAAAGACCCTGTAACTAATTTTGTACCATGGAAGCGGGAGCTTAAAATCTTATTCCTTAAACATACAGCCGGGATTAGAGCGGAAAAATATGCAAAACAAAGTACGTTCAATCTCTACTTGGAATATAATATTAATGAAGGATTCCAAACGTATCTTAGTATTGTTAGTACTAACTCTCACCGTTTTGTATTGACCCGTCTCCGTTTGGGAATAGTGCACCACCTAGTGGCCTTTCCCGTGGTCAAGAAACCCGCCACCTGTCTGTGTCCTTGTGACAGCAAATCCAAACAGAACACTTGTCACTTTATGTTATCCTGTAACTTTTATACTTTTTATAGAAAATTTTATTTGAAACCCATCTTTTTAAAATATAATATGCGTGGTATACAAGAAGCGATGCAACTGATGTTCAATCTAGAGACCCCAGATGTATGTTTCCATGTGGCTACTTATATTTTAAAATGTATTTCCTTAAGAAAGTCAATTATTATATGAATTTATTTCATTAATGCTTTATCATTTTTGAGTACTTGAAATCTGTGCTGCTAAATGCATTGTGATTGACACCTTGCACTTTATCTTGCTAATTTGCACATATATGAATATTGTATAATCGCTGCTATCGTTTCTTTTGAGTACTGAAAGAAGGTTATAGCACTTACACTTTAGTATGACGTAGCTTAGATCATTTAAGCATTTGGTTTTGTGCTGCTAAATGCACATTGCACTTTAGGAACGACGGAATTAACATCTGCACTTTATCATGCTACGTTGCACATATACTAATATCAGATGAATGCCGCTATATTGTAGTGTACGTAGAAATAATTCTATAATTATTTGTGCTTTACTTTTGATAAAATTTTGTACATATTTTAGCGGAAACGTGCTCCTAAAAACCTGATATATATGTATGTTGTTTTATTATTATGTCTGTTGCTATATGGTTGTATTTTTACATACCGAATAAAGCATCTTTTGACTTGACTTGACTTGACTTGAACCTCTCCTCCTTAAGACCCTATCCCTGTAATGCAAAATTAACTAATCTCTACCAGCCTATCTACCTCACCAACCATTCACCAAAAAGCGCAGAGCCTCCTCCAATGAGCACACCACCTGGTATTAATACATCACAAAATAACTGGTGTAAATGCATGCACTTTTCCTTGAGAGCACAGTACTAATCACAATAACTAACAATAACCACTGAACTAACCACTAACCTTGTGTTCCAGAGTGGCATTCTACTTGTCGTAAAGCACTCCACGCCTTGCCAGGGGGAGTAAACGCTACATAAATCCAATTACAGCTACTGGTATGTTGGCTTTTATTCGAGGGGGTAAGGGGCGGAATCACAGGATGAAATTATTTTGTGAGTACTTAGCCGCCACAAACACCTCTGCTTCTGGGCACGTTGCAGGTTGCAGAACTTTCCAGTCTCTGTTCCCAGCACCGAGCAAAGTGGAGTTGTCAGTCAGTGACTCCATACCATGGAGCACAGAAGAGTTTCTCGTTCTCCACTGGTAAGGGACCTCAGATTCTGGTTCCAGGGAAAGCCTGGCACATTGGCTAGTGGTTTCTGCCCCATACTTTTAGCAAGTCAGAAGAAAAACTCAGCTCTGTGAGCTGTTTTGGCTAGTCTCCGTCTTTGGTGTATTTCTTACAGCCATAGCCTTTGCTTCAGTGCCAGCAGGAAGGCAGGGTTATGTTGGGTGTTTCATATCAGGGAGGTTTCTTATCTGGGAGGTTTCCTGTCAGAGGGGACCCAAAACTAAGGCTCAAAAGATGGGAAGGCTTCTCCTTTCAATTTCCCTCAACTTGCTGTTGGTAACACTGTTAGGGAAGAATGGAGATGGAGGGGGAAAGGGTTTCTCAACACTACAAAAGGTCCTTTGTCTCCTTCATTCCAATCCATAGAGTCTGGTCCACCTCAGAGGACTACAGTAATGCATTGGAGAAACCCTTAATTCATAATGATGTTGAGGCTCTCTACAACCACTACCTTATCCACTTCGCCAGTACAGGAAATCAAAATGGATCCTTGAGAGAGCACAGTCTCCTCTAGCATTTAAACTCCACACACATCCTGCTTGACATACATGAGCTACACACTCATAAGTCATCCATGTCCAGAGTCCCCGCATCCCGAGACAATTTTGAGGATTACCTTCACAGGGGGGAACACGCACCTCTAAAAGAGAGACCCCCCCACAGAATTCCATCACTTGATTTCCATCTCCATCTCAGCACATCATCAGCAAAACGGCATCAGATCCAAATAACCCTCCACTCTGATGTTGTCACGCTGAGTGCCTCACTGCCTTTATTTTTTAATGTCTTCAAGCATCCTCTAGCCTACCTGTTGCACCATTGGTTGTCTGGAGGTGCTTCTGAACACAATTCCTGAGTTTCTATTGGAGAGCACAGTATGACTCGTCCTAGTAGGTGCTCCTTGCTTACTTCTAAAAATCTTCATTTGCTATGGATTTGTAATCGCTCTGCAGAGTTTGGGGTGCCTGTACATCATCTTCATGGACAATGTGATTTGTAACAGTCATCAACGACAGCACAACGAAAAAAAGCTCTTCACTCTAGAGACACCAGAATGATGGGTCTTATTTTATTTATTGTTAGAAGGCTTAAAACAGAGTAACAATCACATTTGACTGCAAACCTAATGTGAGCAGTGCTTTACGTGCCAGTAGATAGGAATGTGGAGCACTGCCTTATTGCCCCAAGGAAATTACTAAACTTGTATATCTTATGAAAGCAGCTTCAGGTGTGACCTAAAATCCATTTGTCAGGAGTTCTCTCAACACTGCAGTGGATGCCAAACGGGGAAATCAAAGGGTTCATTTACAAAACAAATTCTACTGTCCAGTCCCAACAGAGTCCTCCTTTTGCCTGTTTCCTCTGCTCTCTCTGAGGACCGTACCCTGCTCACCGATGTTCAGTTTGGGGTGCCATCCTTTCCTCTCTCTGCTGTATCAGGTGGAGGATGGGACCTTCTCTCCGTTCTGTGCCACAGTATAGAAGCCTCCATACAACTTCATACATACTTACTTGCACCCTTTCACCAGCAACCCCCTCCATTCTTTGCCTGCATTGAATCAGCAAAATCCTTTACTCTGTTATGCTGAGTGCCATAGAAATAGTCTTCTGTTCTCCCACATGTTACAGGCACTCTTGCCAGCTCCAGACGCTGTAGCTCCTGCACTAGAAAACTACAACGCCGAACAGGAGTTCAAAATGAACAAAGAAATTGCCAATACTGTGCAATAATTTGTACTTTTAACAAGGTGTTGAGCAGTAGTTTACTCAACCCAAAGACCACTAATTCAGTCTGAAAATTTTATGAAAGATAATTTATTCCATTGAGTTTATTCCTTTTGTTTGTTATTTATTTCTTTTTCTTTTAACTTGCTTTTAAGACAACGAATGGTAGTCAATTTGAACAAAGAAATCATTTGGATGAGTGTTAACAATAAACTCATCTAATGTTCAACATGTGAAGCACTTGTTTCAAATAATTATTTCAATCCACAAAAACCAAAAACAATGAGGTATCAATACCAAAAATACAACATGAAAAAAGACGCTTATCGGACAACATTCAGACAATAGACAACATATAAAGAATGATGAGGCTGGTGAAAAGCCTCTATTTTCAATTCGAACTAATTCAACTAAGGCCTATTGCAGAATCTCTGCTCTAGTCATTGGTAGGCCTATACATACAAATGAAAACATGCCTATGTAGATATATCTTTTTACATATACTACCACACACTGAATTTTTGTTTACAGATTTTCAAAGAAAAGGGGGACAGTTGGTCGCAAAACAGAATAAATCAGAATAGCGGAGAAGGGAAGGAGGGGGGTCGACGCGTTTCGAATCCCTGTTTAATTCCAGGGATTCTCTTCAGGACCGACAGACACAATCTGAAAAACATAAGTAAACAGACACTCAGTCAGAACCACACATGAGAAACCCTCAACTCACATACTGATCAGCACGATCTTATGTCATACCTGTGTGTTCAGTGTTCAAGTCATAAAGTCTGAAACAGAAAATGGGCCATCCTCAGTCAATTGCAATACTTATAGGGGTAATTCATGCTTAAAAGGTACAGTGAAATTGAAGTGAGAAGCAACTTACATTACTGCTTGTGTAGATAATCCAAATATCAAAATTGATGGAAGAATAAGGAATTGTGACCCAACTTTTCAGTCAATTTGTAGGTAAATCCTGAAAAAAACAAACAAGTGTGTGATTTGCATGGCGTGTAAACCGCCAAACCATAAATCCCATAACAACCGGGAAAGAATCCAGTATTCTTATTAGAGTGGTGACTCCTATGAGCGAATAGTTGCACATGGTCGGAATATATATCACGAATAACTGCCGGCGGACAACGTGAGTGAAAGGATTGAAAAACAAGTCGCGCTCGTGAAAGGCGCCATGGAATGGGGCGTAAGGCAAAAGCCTCGTCATTTTACCTGCAGTAAATTGCTCAGTCCTCCTTCGTTCGCTCCTCGCTCTCTCAGGCGGAAGACGCCGTATACTCTGGCATAGTCAATTCCGTGTTGACCCGGAAGCGGTTATAGAGTAAACGCAGTGTTCATGGGAGATGTAGTCTCCGCTAGTTATGAAAGTCACTCCAGTGCGGGTATAATTCGCGGTTACATATTTGGGATAGCGATGAGTCAGAGAATGCACCATATACACGTCGGGCGCCCGATTCTTAATTTTTTTAGCAGATATAGGTGTTTATTGACCATGGTTGTTGTCATATAATCATCAATGTCTTCATGGGAGTTGTAGTTCTAGCGCTCAAAAAAGAAGGTGTCTGTATGTCCTTTGGTTGCAGCAGGGACTCTTTTAAAATTGGGAAGTGGCTTTAAAAAGGGGGGGGTACTAAGATACCACTAAAGAGGGGTATTTATATTGGTCAAAAAAATTGGAGGTGCATAGTGTATGCTCAGTTAGTCAGAGACTGGGAGCTGATTGGCGTGTGAACGGGTGTACAGATTGACTCATAGATGATACAGTTCGGACATCTCGTTCAAGCCTGTAATGGTGGTATTAAACTTAAGAATTAGCATAGCTTCTCTCTGTCTTAGCTTGGCCTCTAAATCACCACCTCGTGGATCTGGTTCTATTTTAGATATAATTGTCCATTTGAAATCCTCATCCCCATGGGATTCATCAATCCAGTGTTGGACACTGGATCCTCACTCAGTCCCACCCTCTTCAACGTATACATGAGCCCCCTTGCGGCCATCGCTCGCCAACACAACCTCAACATCATCTCCTACGCGGATGACACTCAACTGATCCTTTCTCTCACCAATGACCCCAGCACCGCCAAAACAAACCTACACGAAGGAATGAAAGAAGTTGCCGAATGGATGAAACAAAGCCGTCTGAAACTGAACTCAGATAAAACAGAAGTCCTCATCCTAGGTACATCCCCCTCTGCATGGGACGACTCTTGGTGGCCGGAAGCCCTTGGAAAAGCACCCATCCCGACAGACCACGCACGGAACCTAGGCTTTATCCTGGACTCTTCACTCTCAATGAACAGACAAGTCAACGCCGTATCCTCATCCTGCTTCAACATTCTTCGCATGCTCAAAAAAACATTTCGCTGGATCCCCACCGAAACCAGAAAAACTGTCACCCATGCTCTGGTCACGAGCCGACTGGACTACGGAAACACCCTCTACGCAGGTACTACCGCTAAACTCCAGAAGAAACTCCAACGAATCCAAAACGCCTCAGCCAGGATCATATTAGACATCCCACGTAACGAACACATCTCTGGCCACCTGAAAGACCTCCACTGGCTACCGGTCAATAAGAGGATCACTTTCCGACTGCTAACCCACGCACACAAATCACTCTACGACATCGGACCAGAATGCCTCAACTCACGACTGTCCTTCTACACCCCCTCCCGCCAACTACGTTCTTCCAGCCAAGCCCTCGCCACTGTTCCCCGCATCAACAAGACCACCATGGGAGGCAGATCCTTCTCATACCTGGCAGCTAAAACATGGAACTCACTCCCCACCTACCTTCGCCTTACCCAGAACCACCTAGCTTTTAGAAAGCAACTTAAAACGTGGATATTTGACAAGTAAGCGTCCTCCCCTCCCTAAGCGCCTTGAGACCCTCCGGGTATGTAGTGCGCTATATAAATTCTCTGACTTGACTTGACTTGACTTGACTGACAAGTGGAGCTGTTAGTACTTTCTTTTTTATACGAGATTTGTGTTGTGACATTCTATGTCTGGCTTCTTGATTGGTTTTTCCAATGTATAGCTTGTTGCACTTACAGGTGATGGCATACACTATGTTCCGCGTTTTGCAATTCGTGAACTGGTCATGTTTCCATGACACGCCCTCATGTTGAAAAAGGTCACCTTCGATGGTTGAACTGCAACATAAACAAGTGCCACATTTGTGATGGCCTGTGATGGGGGGTAGGCTTACATAGTCTCGTAGAGTCATTGTCTTAGGTTTGGGTACGGCCGCTCTCACGATCTGATTGGCTATACTTGTGTCTTTTTTTAAAGCAAAGAGTGGCACTTCTTTTAGCTTTTCGTTGATTTCTTTTACTAAATGCCAATTTTGATGAATTATTTTTTTCAAAAAATTGGATGCAGGACAAAAGGTTGAAACACAAACCGTCCGATTTAGTTGTTTCTTCTCTTTCTTTTGAAGAAGTTCTTCACGCGGGGTCTACCACGCTCGTTTTATTGCGTTTTTCAGCAATTTGGCTGGGTATCCACGATCTAATAGTCTCTCTTTTAGAATATTTGCATGTGACAGATATTCGTCCTTGAAAGTACAATTTCTCTGTATTCGGAGGAACTGCCCTATCGGTAAATTTTGTTTTAGGTTTCTCGGATGATTGCTAGAATAGTCTAAGGCCTTATTGCGGTCAGATTTTTTCCTAAATAAAGTTGTTACTAGTTGGCCATTTGAGCAATAAATTTCAACATCCAAGAAGGAGAGGCGTGTTGTAGATGATTCAAGGCTAAATTTGATGTTTCTTGTTCTTTCATTGAGCCATGTGTGAAATAGTTCAAGCTGTTCATTATTCCCAGTCCATGTGAAAAACACGTCGTCGATGAATCGGACCCAACCACCGATCCACTCACGAAAGGGGTTGTTGTTGTTTATAAATGTGTCCTCATACTGACTCATATATAGTATAGCCAGCTCGGGGGCAAAAGGGCACCCCATAGCTACTCCCTGAATTTGGAAGTAGAAATCGTCTTTGAACTTAAAGTAGTTCTTCGTAAGGGCCATTTTAGCTAACTCCAAAAGAAATTCTGTTGGAATTTTAGATGGCATGTCTCGTTTATTCAGGAATATCTCTAGGACTTCCAAAGCTTGATCCTGGGGGATTTGGGTATATAATGAAACAATGTCCATACTCACTAGAAGGTCATTTTCTGGATTGAATGGAAGTTCGTGTAATCTATTCAAAAAGTCCGTTGTGTCTTGAAGGAAAGACTTGACCTGGGTGCAGAACGGTTTAAGAAAAAAGTCAATAAACTTAGAAACAGGTTCAAAAAGAGAACCACAACCCGA
The DNA here is from genome assembly GCF_964263255.1 of Lissotriton vulgaris. Taxonomy (NCBI): domain Eukaryota; kingdom Metazoa; phylum Chordata; class Amphibia; order Caudata; family Salamandridae; genus Lissotriton; species Lissotriton vulgaris. The sequence goes on from NC_141685.1 coordinate 246,724,908, forward strand.
AATGATCGGTCTCCCCGGTGGTCTTTGTTCGTTTTTATGTACCTTGGGGAGTACATAAAACAGAGGGATCCGTGGCTGTTTATTGGAAAGATAGTTATATTCTTGTTTTCCCAAAAAGCCTTGTTCTAGTCCTCTAGTCAAAATATCCGATAATGTGTTTTGGAGTTCCTTTGTTGGGTCGTAATTGATTTTACGGTAACATTGCTCGTCAGCCAACTGTCTTGTGGCCTCCGCCACGTATTCTGTTGTTCCCCAGATGACGATAGCTCCGCCTTTATCGGCTTGTTTTACTATAATGCTTGCATCATTCTTAATTGAAAGCAATGCTTGTTTTTCTTGGCGAGATAAATTAGGTGAAACAAATCCCTTATTCTTTTTCTCATGAGAGACAATGGCAGATAACACGTTTTTTTCAAAATACAAGACCTCCTTGGGTAGTTTGTGAATGGGTGGGGTAAAGTTGGATTTTTTCCTTAATCCAGTAATCTCTGTTTGTGGACCCATTTCTTTATCTGCGAAGAAAATAATTAAACGTATTTTTCGACAAAATTCAATGAACTCTAGTTTAAGCCTCACGAAGTCGGTAGCTTTTGATGGTACAAAAGTGAGTCCTTTTTGCAGTGCACTTGTTTCACTTGAGGTGAGTATTTTATTTGAAAGATTGTAAATGGACGTTTGATTCAGTTCTTGTAATTTTGTCGCCTTGTTGACATTTCCCAAGGTTGTTGGAATCTTGTTTTGCCTCTGGTCTTTTGTTGGTCCTGTTCTAAAAAAGGTTGTTGTTGTTGTTGTAAATTTGCTTGTTGATAATTGGGGCGAAATCGTTGTTGATATTGATTTTGATTTTGATATCCGCCTCTCCGTGTAAATTGAGGACGCGGAAACATGACCAGTTCACGAATTGCAAAACGCGGAACATAGTGTATGCCATCACCTGTAAGTGCAACAAGCTATACATTGGAAAAACCAATCAAGAAGCCAGACATAGAATGTCACAACACAAATCTCGTATAAAAAAGAAAGTACTAACAGCTCCACTTGTCCAACACTGGATTGATGAATCCCATGGGGATGAGGATTTCAAATGGACAATTATATCTAAAATAGAACCAGATCCACGAGGTGGTGATTTAGAGGCCAAGCTAAGACAGAGAGAAGCTATGCTAATTCTTAAGTTTAATACCACCATTACAGGCTTGAACGAGATGTCCGAACTGTATCATCTATGAGTCAATCTGTACACCCGTTCACACGCCAATCAGCTCCCAGTCTCTGACTAACTGAGCATACACTATGCACCTCCAATTTTTTTGACCAATATAAATACCCCTCTTTAGTGGTATCTTAGTACCCCCCCCCCTTTTTAAAGCCACTTCCCAATTTTAAAAGAGTCCCTGCTGCAACCAAAGGACATACAGACACCTTCTTTTTTGAGCGCTAGAACTACAACTCCCATGAAGACATTGATGATTATATGACAACAACCATGGTCAATAAACACCTATATCTGCTAAAAAAATTAAGAATCGGGCGCCCGACGTGTATATGGTGCATTCTCTGACTCATCGCTATCCCAAATATGTAACCGCGAATTATACCCGCACTGGAGTGACTTTCATAACTAGCGGAGACTACATCTCCCATGAACACTGCGTTTACTCTATAACCGCTTCCGGGTCAACACGGAATTGACTATGCCAGAGTATACGGCGTCTTCTGCCTGAGAGAGCGAGGAGCGAACGAAGGAGGTCTGAGCAATTTACAGACTCCGCGAGGGTATTGACATCAACCTCCCGCAAGCCCTTGTTCTTTTGGAACTGTCCGCCGCTTTTGACACGGTGGATCACTCCATCCTTCTCACTCGTGTCAAGGCGGCGGGCATAGAGGGCTCTGCCCTCTCCTGGCTTAATTCCTTCCTGTGTGACAGGGCACAGGCTGTTCATCTCACTGGTTTTACTGCCTCCTCACGAAAGGTGGAGTGTGGCGTCCCTCAGGGCTCCTCCTTATCCCCCCTTTTGTTTAATTTATATATCTACCCCCTTATCTCTTCACTACAGCAGCTTGAGGTCACGGTGTTTAATTACGCCGATGACCTCCAGCTTATCTTTAATCTCTCTCACTCTGCCTCCTCTGTTCACAACTTTCAAACCGTCATGTTATTCATCCAAGATTGGATGAACAGAAACCACCTCAAACTCAACCCTGACAAGACAGAGTTGGTCTTGACAGGAGGTGGTTGCAGTCCCTGGTCCCCTTCGTTCTGGCCCCCTTCACTTGGTGTCCCCCCCCTCCCGGTCCCTAAAGTTAAAACCCTTGGTATCTTTCTCAATCCCCAACTATCTGTAAACCCCCAGGTGAGCTCAGTGGTCTCCTCCTGCATCTTTTCCCTCCGGATAATTAGAAAGATATCCCGCTTCTTTTCCCTTCCGGCACTGAAAATAATTGTGATGGCAATGGTGCTCTCGCGCCTCGATTATGGGAACATAATCTACAACGGCGCACCGGCCTATGCCATACACCGATTGCAGCTAGTGCAAAATCAGGCTGCCCGCCTGATCCATGGGCTGCCCAAATACCATCGAGCAACCCCACTGCTGAAATCATTGCACTGGCTACCTGTGAGGGAGCGGGCCTTATTTAAACTAGGTTGCCTCACCTTCCAGGCTAGAATGGGCACTGCCCCCGAGTTTATGTGCTCGGCCATTAAACCTTACTTTCCGGGCAGAGAACTCCGCTCTACCCACATGGCACTCCTGACCACCCCTCGCTTTAAGAAAAAGAAAGCAGGCGGGGCGAAATTTGCGGTCCTCGCACCTGTCTTCTGGAACTCCCTCCCTATGACCCTTAGATCCGCAACTTCCTATTTTGAGTTCCGGAAGAATCTCAAAACCTTCCTCTTTTCCAGAGCTTTTGATGCCTAATCTGTCCCTGTTGTTGCTGTTGCTGGTAATAGCTCCTTCAGCGCCATGAAACCGCTGGGTATAAGCGCGCTAAACAAATGCTTTTAAATTCAAATTCAAATTACTGCAGGTAAAATGACGAGGCTTTTGCCTTACGCCCCATTCCATGGCGCCTTTCACGAGCGCGACTTGTTTTTCAATCCTTTCACTCACGTTGTCCGCCGGCAGTTATTCGTGATATATATTCCGACCATGTGCAACTATTCGCTCATAGGAGTCACCACTCTAATAAGAATACTGGATTCTTTCCCGGTTGTTATGGGATTTATGGTTTGGCGGTTTACACGCCATGCAAATCACACACTCGTTTGTTTTTTTCAGGATTTACCTACAAATTGACTGAAAAGTTGGGTCACAATTCCTTATTCTTCCATCAATTTTGATATTTGGATTATCTACACAAGCAATAATGTAAGTTGCTTCTCACTTCAATTTCACTGTACCTTTTAAGCATGAATTACCCCTATAAGTATTGCAATTGACTGAGGATGGCCCATTTTCTGTTTCAGACTTTATGACTTGAACACTGAACACACAGGTATGACATAAGATCGTGCTGATCAGTATGTGAGTTGAGGGTTTCTCATGTGTGGTTCTGACTGAGTGTCTGTTTACTTATGTTTTTCAGATTGTGTCTGTCGGTCCTGAAGAGAATCCCTGGAATTAAACAGGGATTCGAAACGCGTCGACCCCCCTCCCTCCCTTCTCCGCTATTCTGATTTATTCTGTTTTGCGACCAACTGTCCCCCTTTTCTTTGAAAATCTGTAAACAAAAATTCAGTGTGTGGTCGTATATGTAAAAAGATATATCTACATAGGCATGTTTTCATTTGTATGTATAGGCCTACCAATGACTAGAGCAGAGATTCTGCAATAGGCCTTAGTTGAATTAGTTCGAATTGAAAATAGAGGCTTTTCACCAGCCTCATCATTCTTTATATGTTGTCTATTGTCTGAATGTTGTCCGATAAGCGTCTTTTTTCATGTTGTATTTTTGGTATTGATACCTCATTGTTTTTGGTTTTTGTGGATTGAAATAATTATTTGAAACAAGTGCTTCACATGTTGAACATTAGATGAGTTTATTGTTAACACTCATCCAAATGATTTCTTTGTTCAAATTGACTACCATTTGTTGTCTTAAAATCAAGTTAAAAGAAAAATAAATAAATAAAAAACAAAAGGAATAAACTCAATGGAATAAATTATCTTTCATAAACTTTTCAGACTGAATTAGTGGTCTTTGGGTTGAGTAAACTAATGCTCAACACCTTGTTAAAAGTACAAATTATTGCACAGTATTGGCAATTTCTTTGTTCATTTTGTATCTGGCACAGCCTTACTGTGCGTTTGCCAAAACCCTCCTTGTTACACAGAACAGGAGTTCAAGCATCAATTGCAAGCTGGTCACCACTGTGGTAAACTACAAAAACATGGTTTGGCTGCATCCTAAGAAAATCGTTGGTCAATAAAGTTTTCCCCTTTGAATTTACAAAATGCAAGCCTTGCTAGCAACAGATATCCGCTTCAGAACATATATTGCACATAACTGAAAGTAATCAATCTCGTTTCAATGAAAAATGTACTGCATGTTTATACCTGCTCCACAAATTTGTTTCTGGTTTTGTAGAATCTTCTAACAGTGTTCACACATGCTTGTGGCCACTTCTGAGCAATTATCATCAACAAAGTGTGACTGAAGTCAGAAAAAACTAACCTTAACAGAGGTCAACAATGAGAGAAATTATCCTGATTCTAGCTCGTATTGTTGCAGGAGTTGTCAAGTCCGCCCTCTCCCACCCCTGGTTTCCAAACTTTGAGACGGTAATGTCAAATTATTGGGGTATTGCTAAAGGTTCATTAGTCAGAGTATGAACTCCAAGCTGCAAATCCCAGAGAGAATGCCCGCACGTCCTTAAACTGGATTGTTTATAAGGCACTGACAACCAACATAAAATGTGACAGCGCTTTGCATGTGAAAGAGCAAGCACTTCAATGGATGAACACTGATTGTGAGGCCAAGCAATATTGATCACAGTATACAAGTAAAGCAAAAGCGTGTACATTTTTAAAACAGAATTGCACTCAACGTTTAAAAATGAATGCCCCCATAGGAAAATAGTTATTCAGGTTTAAAAGATTCCAACAAAGCAGTGTCATTGCTCTGAAAAACCAACATTAAAGACTAAATTACAAAAAAAAAAAATTAAGCAACAATATATTCTCAACAAAAAGTTCTCTCGCGGACTCTGCAAACAACAAATGGTAGGTATTTTTACTTTCGAAAGGTGGCATCCCAACTTGTGAGATGCCTTTTCATTAAATGCATTCTCTTACTGTGACAGTAAAAATAAAATTAAGGTTGTAAGGAATAGAGAATAGGCGGAGTGAGGACACAGGAGGTTCTGGAATAAGTTAACAAAACAACAAAGCCTTCTTAGCCAGTTCCAAATTAATGTAAATGGTCTTTTAAAGACCTGTGAAAAACGTGTGTGTAGCAGGCAGAGGCGGACACCAGACACTGTCCAGCCGAGCGCACAGCAACTCGAGCTGCAGCAGCCCCGGCTTGAGACACAGGACGAGGGAGAAGGGGGTTGAAGGGAGGGGGGCGTGTTAATCGCTGTTAGCCCTATCAGGCATGCAGCTGATCACAGGCAACTTGAGGCAGGTCACAAGTCAAGTGCAGGGCCATTATGTGCTTTCGCGTGCTAATGGCTCTGCGATTCACAGGAGAGGGAAATTCCTTTGTCCCCTTATCCCCCCCACCCTTGTCCCCCGTGTCTCCCCCACTCCAAAATCTGGGGGGGATATATCCCCCACGTCCCCCACACTTCCTACGCCCATGTGTTTATAGCTCTTAGAAAGGGGAGGCGCGCCGCTTTAAGCGCAAAAAAAATAAAATATGAATTGTCAATATTGTTTTCAAGAGGGAAACTCCGGAGTAAAGGTCCAGATTGGCAGTGTACAAGATTGTTCCAGTTACTTAAGACAATGATGTTCTGGAATTCAGGCCGGTTTGGTACTGCCAAATGAGCCAGCTTCAAACTCAGGCCCGGCTCCAGGAATTTTTATTTGGGTGGGCCAGGGGTGCTTTCGGGTGGGCCACTACTGGCCCAATTTGTCACTTCTGGAGGTAGTCTACAAGCCATAGATTACATCATTTCTACTTGCAAACAGTCACCAAGATACAAGGATTGCTTCTGTGTGTATACAGAGCATGTGGAGAGTTATTTATTGGCGCCCAACACTAACCTCTTTCTCAGTAGATACCTTTACTACCATCCTCCAACAGTGCACTCCATCTCTCAGTAGCCCCTCCCCCTATTGACCTCCTCCTCGGATTCCCTCACTGCCACCCTCCACCAGTGCCCATCATCTCTCCAAAGCACCTCCCCCTCATGACTTCATCCTCAAATCCCCTCAATACCACCCTACAACTGTACCCTCCTCTCTCCAAAGGCCCTCCTCCTTATGAACTCCTCCTTGGATTCCCTCATTGCCACCCTCCACCAGTGCCCCTTGTCACCCCATAGCACCTCCCCCTATTGACCTCCTCCGCAGATTCCCTCATTGCCACCCTCCACCAGTGCCCCTTGTCACCCCATAGCAACTCCCCCTATTGACCTCCTCCGCAGATTCCCTCATTGCCACCCTCCACCAGTGCCCCTTGTCACCCCATAGCAACTCCCCCTATTGACCTCCTCCGCAGATTCCCTCATTGCCACCCTCCACCAGTGCCCCTTGTCACCCCATAGCATCTCCCCCTATTGACCTCCTCCTTGGATTCCCTCATTGCCACCCTCCACCAGTGCCCCTTGTCACCCCATAGCATCTCCCCCTATTGACCTCCTTCTTGGATTCCCTCATTGCCACCCTCCACCAGTGACCCTCATCCTAAAGCCCCTCCCCCTCATGACCTCCTCCTCGCATGCCCTCACTGCCACCCTCCACCAGTGACCCTCACAATCTCTGCATAGCCCCTCCCCTCCTCCTCAGACTCCCTCACTACTACCCTCCACCAGTGCCCCTCATCTCTCCGTATCTCCTCACCTTCCCTCCATGACCGCCTCCTTAGACTCCCCCACAACCACCCTCCAACAGTTCACTTCATCTCTCCGTAGCCCCCCATTACATATTCCTTGGATTCTCTCACTGCCACCCTCCACCAGTGCCCCTCATCGCTCCATAGCCTCTCCCCTTTTTTACCTCCTCCTCGGAATCCCTAATTGCCTCCACCAGTGCCCCATATCACTTCATTTCCTCTCCCCCTCATCACCTCCTCCTACCGCCCTCCAACAGTTCACTTCATCTCTCCGTAGCCCACCCCATGACATACTCCTCGGATTCCCTAATTGCCACCCTCCAACAGTGCCCCTCATCGCTCCACAGCCTCTCCCCCTCATCACCTCATAATTCCTCACAACCATCCTCGAATAGTTTGCTTCATCTCGTCGTAGCCTCCCATGACATACTCCTTGGATTCCCTCACTGCCACCCTCCACCAGTGCCCCTCATTGCTCCATAGCCTCTCCCCCATGACCTCCTCCTCGGATTCCCTAATTGTCACCCTCCACCAGTGCCCCTCATCGCTCCATAGCCCCTCCCCCTCATCACCTCCTCCTCAGACTCCCTTACTAACACCCTCCAACAGTTCACTTCATCTCTCCGTAGCCCCCCCCCATGACATACTCCTTGGATTCCCTCACTGCCACCCTCCACCAGTGCCCCTCATAGCTCCATTGCCTCTCCCCATATTGACCTCCTCCTCGGATTCCCTAATTGCCACCAGTGCCCCTCATCGCTCCATAGCCTCTCCCCCTTATCACCTCCTCCTCAGACTTCCTCACTACCGCCCTCCACCAGTTCACTTCATCTTTCCGTAGCCCCCCATGACCTCGTCCTTGGATTCCCTTATTGCCACCCTCCAACTGTGTCCTTCATCTCTCTGTAGCCCCTCTCTCATGTTCGATTTCATTTGTTGTGTAGCGCTACTCATAGTGTAGGGTGTCACAGTACTTACATCATGCAGAGACAATGAATCATACAAGTATGTAAATCAGTCTATAGGGAATGTCACATAAGCCAATGAGGATTACAAGGTGTAGGTATCACATGTCATCCATACTGGGCAGTATGTTTTAAGAGGGTTTGGTAAGGAAAAGCACAAACACAGGACTTAAAGCATACCCCAGTTGTTGTGGGGTTGGCTTTACTGATTAACCCCCTGGCTGCGGCCGGAATTCTGCGCCTGTGCGGGACATTCCGATCGCAGGCGTGGTCATGACGGCTCCCTGCCGTCATTAGCACACGCCCACCGTAGCTCATGACGGCCGGGAGCCGTCATCAGCACCGAAGGGGTTAAAATGTACATCTGCCAAAACAAACTCTTTATAGCAACATTAGAGTAATGAAAGACAGGGTAAATTCTAACTATATTGCAACAACAAAAAAATAAGTTCCAATTATACCTTTCAGGTTTGTATACAGCTCTTTGATGTCAGTTCATAGGTCACTGTCCTATTTTGGGATTGTAACTTCAGTACTGCAAGTAACCCACTGAATTATCCACATAACTACAGTTTATCTGTATTTAAAAATTAGGAACAGACAAAATATTGCTCTCCAGCAGGATCATTAATCACCAGAGTTATCTGGACATATAAGTAGTTGTGTCTTGCATCCCACATGATAACGATACAACGATGTAAAATATACACAGCATACACGAAGTATGTTTCATGCTGGGCCCTCATAGATTTTTTAAAAAGTAGCTAATATACACACATCCTCGAAGCATACATCTAGCTGGGCCTTTGCAGATAAAAAAAAAAAAAACAACGGAACAATAGCCACACATTCTCTTAACTGCTCCGCTCAAACTCTGTGGCACAACCTGATCTCATAATCAGCTGAAAGGGTCAGGAAAGGTGAATCTGGATCGACAAACTCCTTTTCTCCAGCGCTGAAAAGAATATATATATCCACGCAGTATGACAGTGCACACACTACCCGGTGCAAAGAGGATTTCTCCCCTTCGCCATGCCCCTGTACCTGCACAAGTGGGCGGGGACATAACCCACTTTTCTAAAAGTAGATGCGTTATTGGGGGTGCCTGTGAGAAAAAGCCCAGGCCCAATCACACAACTCCTAGAAAACTAAGACAAATAACGGTCAGATGAGCGTTTTAATTGCTGTGGCCATTTTCTGGTGTCCCCCTGACGTCAGGGCCACGGTTCACGCTAGAACTGGGCCTGTTCAAACTACAACTGTGTGGGCCAAACAACAGGACCATAAACAAGCAGTGGCAAAAACAATAGGTCTCACAGATGAGAGCTATCGCTGCGGTGGCGGCTGCTCCGATAAGGCGTAGGAGCGTCTCCCCACTGCCTTTCAGGATGGCAAAAAAGGGAAAATAAAATGATAATAACGCAATCTTATTATAATTGTATTTTTCTGTGCTGGGGCAGATTTGTGGGGCGGGGCTAGGCTACGCAGGGGGAGGAGTAGTGGCACCCTCCTGAGTACGCATGAATGTTTGGCCAGCCCTCTGCGGCCAGCCAAACATTCATGCACACTTTACATATTCTCCACCCACGCTGCATTATACAGCCTGGGTGGAGAACAAGCCCAGGCTCCCATTCCCCATCAGCGTGCCGAACAGCGGAGCTCAGACCAATCACAATGCTGCATTGAGCGTTGTGATTGGCTTCAGGGGAGACTATCCTGTTTCCTGTTCGAACTGAAGCCAGAAAGAGGACGAAAGAGAGGCAGTGGCCAGCCAGCCGGCAGGTAAGTGTTCTTTTTTTCTTTATTTTTTCTCCCCGCCCCACTACTGCTTTGCAGGAGCAGCTGCGACTGGCTATCAGCTCTGTTATGGTCTTTTAGCCATGTTTTACAGCATTCCAGCTGGTAGGTCTTCAAACCAACAATGAGGAGAGGGTTGGGTGAGTGTGTAAAAGCAACAACAAGGAGTGGGGTGGGTGGGAGGGTGTAAAAGCAACAATGACGAGTGGGGTGGGTGTAAAAGCAACAACGATGAGTGGGGTGGGCGAGAGGGTGTAAAAGCAACAACAAGGAGTGGGCGGGAGGGTGTAAAAGCAATAATGAGTAGTGGAGTGGGTGGTGGTGTGTAAAAGCAATAACGAAGAGCGAGTTGGGCTGGAGGGTGTAAAAGCAACAAAGAGGAGTGGGAGGGAGGGTATAAAAGCAATAATGAAGAGTGGGGTAGGCAGGAGTGTGTAAAAGCAACAACGAGGAGTTGGGTGGCTGGGGGTGTCATGTACAAGCAACAAGGTGGGTGTGGGTGTAAAAGCAAAAAGGTGGAGGGGAGGGTGTAAAATCAACAGTGTGTTGGGATGGGAGGATATAAAAGAAACAGGGCTGATGGGAGGGTGTAAAAGAAACAACGTGGATGGGGTTGGTGGACAGGGGTGTAAAAGCAACAATGAGGAGTAGTACAGGAGGGTGGGAGCGGGTGTCAAAACTACAAGAAGTCGGTTTGGTGGGAGGGTGTCACAGGGAAAATGAGGAGTGGGGTGGGTGGCAGGGGGTCAAAGCAACAAGGAGTGGGTTGGGTGGGAGGTCAAAGCAACAACAAGGAGTGTGGTGGGTGGGAGTGGGGTCAAAGCAACAGCGAGGAGTGGGTGGGTGGGAGGGGGGGTCAAAGCAACAACGACGAGTGTGGTGGGTGGGAGGGGTGTCAAAGTAACAACAACGAGTGGGGTGGGTGGGAGGAGGTATCAAAGTAACAACAATTAGTGCGGTGGGTGGGAGTGGGGTCAAAGCAACAGCGAGGAGTGGGTGGGTGGGAGGGGTGTCAAAGCAACAACAACGAGTGGGGTGGGTGGGAAGGGATGTCAAAGTAACAACAACGAGTGTGGTGGGTGGGAGGGGTGTCAAAGTAACAACAACGAGTGGGGTGGGTGGGAGGGGTGTCAAAGCAACAGCGAGGAGTGGGTGGGTGTGAGGGGTGTCAAACCAACAACGAGGAGTGCGGTGGGTGGAAGTGTTTGTCAAAGTAACAACAAGCAGCGGTGCAGGAGGGTGGGAGGGAGTGCAACAAGCAGCAGTGGAAGAGAAGGTAGATGGGGTCAATGCAACAACAGGGAGCAGGATAGGACGCAGGGTGGTGGTGGATCAGAGCAACAACGAGGAGCGGGACAGGATGGTGAGAAGTAGAGGGGTCCAAGCAACAGCGAGGAGAGTGATGGGTGGGTGGGGGGATCAGGACAACAATGAGGCGTGGGAGATTGGGAGTGGAAAAAGCAACAAGAGGAACAGGACCGGCAGGTGGAAGGGAGTCAAATCAACAAGGAGGAGCAGGATGGGAGCCTGGGAGGGGGTAAAAGAAACAAGAAGGAGCAGGAGGGGAGCCTGGGAGGGGGTCAAAGCAACAACACAGGATGAGGGGATGCAAGAAACAATGCAGGACAGTGATGCAAACAATAAAAAACGTGAGCAACAACAAACAATGAGGTACAGAGGGCAACAACAAAGACCACAGAACAAAAACAATGCACAGAAAACGCTGGATGGGAGGGCAGGCAACAATACAGAGCAGGACAGGAGTGTGGGTGAGGGCCAGCAACAACATGGAACGGGACGAGGGAAGCAACAACTTGGATCATAATGAAGGGTGGGTCGGCCGGGGGCAAGCTACAGCACAGAGCACAATAGGGACTGGGTGGGGGCAAGCAACAACATGGTAAACAATGAAGGGTGGGCCGGGGGCAAGCTACAACACAGTTGGGCTGGAGAGGTTTGAATTGCGCATGTCGGTCTGACTGTAGCAAGTTAGCAAATCGACATACCCACCTCAACCTGAAGTTGCCACTCCTCACTGCTGCCAATTAGAAGCAGTTACGCTCTGGTCCGCCCTTCCCTCACACTTGGTGATGGTAGAGAGTAAAAAACTAATAAGGTAATTAAATCATCATCAGCAGTGTGGGGGGGGGGCATGCACCTCATCTCCTATGGCGGAACTGCCACTGCGATTTGAGTTTAGTGCAGCTTGGAAGATTTCCGCACAGCATTTAATAGGCTATTGCAGTGAAAATTCAGGTGCTCTCTCTGGGCCCGATTCACACAACTAACTTAAGACAAAATCCTAAACTTACTACTTTTGGTATTCACAGAAGTTAGGATTTTGTCTTAAGTTTGTCTTAAGACAAACTTAAGACAGACTTAATACAGATTTAAGACAGACTTAAGACAAAATCCTAACTTAAGTCTGTCTTAAGTTTGTCTTAAGTCTGTCTTAAGTTTATCTTAAGTCTGTCTTTAGACAAACTTAAGACAAAATCCTAACTTCTGTGAATACCAAAAGTAGTAAGTGCATTCTGTGAATACCAAAATAGTAGTAAGTTTAGGATTGAGTCTTAAGTTCATTCTGTGAATCGGGCCCTAAGTCACACTGTATGTCGTTCCATGACAGCATACATCGTCTGGCTTTTTAGCAACGCCATTGGCTTTTTGCCTGATCACATGTGCACATCTGACTGTCAATGAGTGCCCTTCAGTGCCAGGGCTGGGGAGCCAGTGCTACAGGCTACCATTTTGTTACTTTTAACAGGTCCTCTTTAATTTTGTTTCTTCCCTTTTGTATTTTGTTTTTAAAGCATTCTGCAGCTCCCAGGTCGCTCGCTTGCGCCTCGGTTCATTTGTAATGCACCGCATCCTGTGCTGCCATTGCTCCTAAACTACACAGCTATCTTGGAATAGTATTGTCCCTAATGTGCCGTTACTTTACCATCCCAAAATGGCCACCAATGCTTCTAAACATGTCGTTCATGATGAAAATTTAAAGAACGATACCCTATGTACAATGCTATTGCAATATGGCAACCCGCAGCTAAGTTTAATTATTATTATTATTTTTTCTACTTTTATTCTTTTTATTTATATTGCTTACGTAGGCGCTGCAAGTAGTGGAAGGTGCTGCAGCCCTCAAAAGGACCATGCCTGAATTCAGAAGGTGAGTGCGCAATAAAGATGCCTGAAAAGTTGTGTTTTGTGTCACATTTGCTGTGCATTAAAGACGGGTATATTTTCTGACAAACTGTAGCTTATTATTTTAATTTGGAGATCATGGTTACTTTTCTTTCTCTTGATGCAAATTGAGAGGATTCGGTAGAGTGAACTATGTGACAGTCTGGCAAGCACACAGAGAGTCTGATTTTTTATAACACAAACTAAATTTCAAACAGTTATTAATGACCTGTACAAATATTTAAAAATTTACCACCAGTTAGGAAACAAAAAATAGAGCCTATTTTTACGTAATTCCGAAATGTGATGAAATGAAAGATTAAATACAATAGAGACAGATTACTTGGTGATGCGCAAATAAACATTATCCACTGAAACCTCACACGTTCTCTATGGTTTCTGCCATATATTCCCAAGCAACACCCATGGGCCCTTATTTATGAGGCCTTGCATCAGTTTTGCGCCGCCGGTGCGTCACTTTTTGTGACGCACCAGCGGCGTACAAAATGCGCCTTGTTGCGCCATATTTAAAAAGTGACGCATCTAGGTAGATGCGTCACTTTTTAAACCCCTGCGCCACATTATAAGTGCGTCAGGTATAATGTATGCAGAGGGGGCGTTCCCCCGCAAAAAGCCTCGTAATAGTGACACAGTGAAATCTATGAGGTTTCACTGCGTCACTTTTAGGATGCTGTTGCGTAAAAATCTTGCGCCTGCCTCCCAGCAGGCGTAAGACTGATGCAAGCCCTTTCACATGGGGCTTTCCCCATGTGAAAGGACGCATTGCTGGAGTTGCGTCACTTTTGTGACACACTCCAGCAATACGTCACTTTTGCGCTTACAGATGCGTCAGACATACTGACGTATCTGTAAGTCCTTGCGACATGATGCGTCATACATTAAATATGATGCATCATTGGTGTCGCAAGGAGTGCGCAGTGAAAAGTGACGCATCGCTGTTTTCACGCAGCGATGCGTCACTTTTCATAAATGAGGCCCATGGTTTTTGACACTGCCCCAGATTTACACAGGAGCGGCTCCTCGTTCGCTCTGGCGGAGAAGCGTCGCCCCGCTGCTTTTAAGCAGTGAGAACCAGAAAATGACAATAACTTAGAGTAATTGTCATTTTATGTTTCAGGTCCTGCTGCTTTCCGGCAGCCGGGTGGGCGCGGCTGCTCTGCGAGCAGGGCAGGGGAGAAGTGGTTTTCCCACTCCTAAGTGCGCAATGACAGTTTGGTCGGCCCTCTCGGGCGACCCAACCCTGTCAAGCGCACTTCATTGTTCTCCATGCAGGCTGCATTACAGCCTGGGGAGAACATGCCCACCCCTCCAGCCCCTGGCTGAGCACCACATCACGGCACTCTGACCAATCACAACGCTGCATTGCAGTGTTGTGATTGGCCTTGGGAAGGGAGCCTGGCTGCCTGCTTCTTGTTCCTGTCCTGTCGGAGACAGGAGAGCAGGAGGAGAGAAGATGCAGACCCGGCCTCAAGGTACGTTTTTAATTTTTTTTATTTCCGATACCCCCTACTCCCCCCGCCTCTGCATGACTGCCGCCCCACCCGTCCACCGCATCCGCGTTGCCACCCGCGAGCTATTCCAGCCACGACTGGATTTATAACATAGCATAAATCTGGGGCAGCGCCAAAACGAATGCATTCCCAAAGCAGGCATAGCATGGAAAAAAGAAAAAGGAAAAAATGAGGAGAATGTTTGCACCCATAGAAGGAGGAATATGCCTCCTTTGATTGTTTTTGTGCAGAAAGGTCTTCCTGCACATAGACAATTATGCCAACGACACAGACACTCTTACACCGTGGTGTAAGGGTGCATGCATTGGATCTAGGCTGCAGTTTGAGTGCCTATGCACCGGCAGACAGGACAGGAATGTGCCGTACCTTGTAGAAACAGCGTTTTCCTTCTCTTTTCTTTTGACGCAGGGCAACGCACCTAGAAGGCTTGCGGCGCTGCCCTCCTCCAACATATTGTAAATAGGCTACTCATTTTGGACATTCATCGCTACTGCGCCAAGTTGCGTGGTAAAAAGAGTGACCCAACTCTGCTCGTAAATAGGTCCCTTTATTCTTAGGAGTGAGGATATCAGCCGCAGTCCGTGCAGGTAACAGCGGTGAGGCCGAGTAAGGGGGGATTTCGAAGGACGACGCAGAGGGGAAATTAAATAAGTAATTAATGTTCCCTCCTCACCGTCCGTTGAAACCTCCCCCAACCCGGCCCCACCGCCTCACCGCTGTTACCTGCACGGGCCGTGGCTGGAGGATATGTTCCACGCTGTGGATGTCACAGTACGTGGGGTCCAAGGTCATTGAGCGTGATTGGGCCCGGGGTGTGAGGCTCACACGCAATCAGTGGATTCTATTACAGGACCGGAGGCTTCAGATTATGCTTCTCAATCTTTACTGCAATAAACACAGCAGCCAATGAAAATGGATATTTTCATAAATAACAGTGAAACAAACTACATTTCCAGTGAGTACACATGAGTATAGGCACGCCCCCATAGTCCATAAGAACCCCTTGTGTGCTCCCATCATCCTCTTTCTTTGCTGCTCACAGCAAGAGTTAAGTGCACCTAATTACTAGTCCACTTAATCTGCTGTAGCATGGGGTATTGTTCATTGTGTAGTATGCTAATGTGATTCTGTGCTTTATTGCCTGATCAACGATTACTGTGCTCAGCTGGGCTGTTGTGCTTATTTTGTATTTTGTGTTACATTTGGGCATTCTCACGGAGCCGGTATTCGCGCGCTGAAGCGACCGAAGACTTCGGCTCCGCTATTGCTGGCTTGGCGCAGGGGTTTTTCACCTTTAAATAGCACTCGCGCGTTTAGCGCGTTCATTCTCGGTCTCTGACCGGCAGGGAGCCGGTCGCTCCCCCAGAAGAGCCCGTTCTCCGGTGGCGCCTCGGCGCGAGTTGGGCTCCACTGATACGCCCTCCACGTTTGGACCGAGTGGCTCACGGCCGACGCGCGCGCCCAAAATCGCAACCAATTTGGGCTGGTTTTTGGTTGTTTTTGGTCGCGTTTGGGCTGCGCGCCGCGGCACGATCCCCAGGCAGACAGGAAACGCATTGCACTGGCGTTTTGCACACCGGCAGGCTCCCTGGGTGATCGCCTTGCACAACACGAGCGCGAGGTTGTAAAATTCGAGGCTAAAACGGGTGTGCACACGCTCCTGGGATACTTTGGCCAAAGTCTCTGACAGTGTTGATTACAGCTTTGCTGAGGGGGTTTGGGTAACATTTAGAATTAATTGTGTGCTGTAGGCTGACCCCCCCATTATCCCTCCTAATTGGGGACAGCAGGGACTGTCACTAAAGATATATATATGTACTCCAAGCTTTAACATTATGGAAGAGTGGGCCCAGGACCCTGAGGAGTATTATGGAGGTGAGGAGGAAGTCAGAGATGGACAGCAGGAGGCTGTGCTAGAGGACAATATTGTAGAGGCCTTGGAGGCCTCAGTCCAGGCTCTGTGAACAAAGCCATGGAGACTAAAGTTCCTCAAACAGTGCAACAAGCACTAGCTGTGGCACTTCGCCCTATCAGGAAGCAACTAGAAGGATTTGCCAAGCGTCATGGATATGACAAGCCAAAGAAACAGAAGAAGGAGCAGGCCCCTTCCACTGCCACTACTTCGCAGTCCCAAGATAAGTCCCAGGACCAGTGGCCGCACTCCCAGACACTAGCATCCTTGCCAGTGTCAGGCGCGATGGATCACGCTTACTCAGGCGGTAAGGCGAAAGCTAAGCGCACTGCTCCGGATACCGATACTACCACAACCAACACGGACACGGACACAGATACCTCGGAGGAACTCCCTCCTATGAAGAAGGCCAAAGTGGCCCCAACGGCTGCGGCGGACAAGGTCAACACTCCTTTCACTTTTGACCCTTCTGATATTATGCACCCCCGGTCCTCGGACTGGATGCCTCACCCGGCGGTGTCTGAATACCTTCATGAAAACCTGCGGAAGATCTTCTCTAGAGAAGTCCGCAATCGTTTAAAGTCCGAATGCCCCTGCCCAGAGTTGCAAGGCAACGTGGTAGAGACTCCGGAAATTGACGCCAGTATGCTAACCTTTCTGAAGAAATTCTCGAAGGACCCGAAACGTGGACTCGACTGTGCTTGGCGCGGTTGCGAAGATAAAATGCTTGACGTCATGGGTCCTCTGGCAAAGATACTCGAGTTGGCCCTGGCTGCCAAGGAGGGCTCAACACCAGTTGACCCGGGCATTTTGGCGGGCTGGACGCAGTGCGCCATATGCCTCCTAGGTAATGCAAATTGTGCGATATCAACGGAGAGACGCAAGTCCCTGCTCCTTAGGATGGACAGCAACCTGGCGGAACTAGCTGAGGCGGAGCCAGGTCCCCTGGCCGATGGCCACTTGTTTGGAGACCGGTTCGTCAAAGATGTGTCCAAATACGTCGGAACATTCACCGCTTTGGACAAGGCTCAGAGTGGCATCAAACGAGCCCTTACTCAGGGTGTTTTCAACAGGGCCGGGCGAGGCGGGGGCCGCTCGTCAGGCCGAGGCTATCAACAAGCCTCTCAAAGAAGCAACTATGGCCGCGGAAGAGGAGAGTGGGATTCCACCCGCGGTGGTACCTTCTACCCGTCCCGCAGAGGCTTCAACAGAGGCCGTTTCCAATCGGGAAACAACAGAGCTAACTTCAAGTCCCAGCAGAAAACAGGTGAGTGTAACAGATATCTCTCTGTTTCCTCTGGGGGGGCCGTACACGGCACTGCCTTCCACAATGGCAGGCTCTAACTCAGGATGCTTGGGTTCTGCAGACTGTACAAGGTTTTCAGTTGGAATTTTATTCTCATCCGACACAGGTGTTTCCCCCTGCTCTCCATTTTTCCCAACAAGATCAGAATTTCATAGAAGAGAAGATAGCAGACTTGCTGCAGAAGCACGCGATCACGCAGTGGCACAAGGGACCTCGCGGTTTCTGCAGCAACGTCTTTATTGTTCAGAAGAAAGGAGGTGGCAACAGGTTAGTGCTCAACCTCAGAGACTTCAACCAATATCTTACTTACAACCATTTCAAAATGGAAGGTATTCATCTGTTGGTGGATTTGTTACAGGAAAGGGATTGGATGGTCCGGTTGGACCTCAAAGACGCTTATCTGTCCATACCAATCTTTCCTCCACACCGCAGGTTCCTGCAGTTCCTCTGGAACGGCCAGTGTTACGAATATTCAGCTCTTCCTTTCGGGCTCTTCTCGGCTCCCTGGTGCTTCACCAAGGTGATGAAACCAGTGGTAGCTTATCTCAGAGAGAGAGGGGTCAGGTTGATAATTTACCTGGACGGCATACTGATTCTGGCGCAGAGTCAGTCCACGCTCAAGCAGCACTTAGACATGACAACGTCGCTGCTTCAGAGCTTGGGGTTTGTTATCAATCAGAAAAAGTTGGTGATGGTACCGACTCAGGTAATAGACTTCTCAGGGTTCACGATAGACTCACAGGCGGCACAACTGTGCCTTCCACAAGCGAAGCTGAGAGATTTGAAGAAGGAAATTCGGAAGTTACTGGACAACCAGACAGTTACACTCAGGGCGATTGCCAGAGTAGTGGGAATTCTGGCCTCTTCCATTCAGGCAATATTCCCGGGCCCTCTTCATTACAGGGCACTTCAGCGCCTGAAAATCAGACATCTTCAGAGAGGTCTGTCATACATGGACTCCATTCCACTGTCGGAGGAGGTCTGAACCGAGTTGAAGTGGTGGCTCGGACACGTGGAAGCCTGGAACGGCAGGGCGATCTTAGGATCACAGCCAGAGATGGTAATCGAGTCAGACGCCAGCAGATGGGGCTGGGGCGTGCACTGCGGAGATATCTCCACAGGAGGCAGATGGTCAACGCAAGAGCTCGAGCTACACATAAATTGCTTAGAACTGCTAGCAGGATCGTTTGCGATCCGCACGTTGTCCCCGAAGCAGACATCATGTTGTATCCTACTGCGTTTGGACAATGTGTCCGCAGTGAGATATATCAACAAGTTGGGCGGCACGAGGTTGTCCCTTCTTGTTCAGATGGCCAAGGACTTCTGGCATTATTGCCTCGAGAATCAGATCTCCGTGATAGCGGAGTACATTCCGGGGCAATCCAACCAGGTAGCGGACTGGAATTCCAGGCACCTCAGGGATTACAGCGACTGGAAGCTGCTTCCCCAGGTCTTTCAGTGGTTACAGACAATCTGGGGTCCGTTTCAGGCGGACCTATTCGCCTCCAGGCTGACCTATCAGATTCCCAGGTTCTTCAGCTGGAGACCGGATCCGATGGCGACTGCAACCGATGCCTTTCTCCAGGATTGGTCGCAAGGGATTCAGTATGCCTTTCTCCCGTTCTTGTTAATCCCCAGGGTGATGACACAGGTGGTCAGACAACGGGCGGAAGTGGTCATGGTGACGCCGTGGTGGACATCTCAAGCTTGGTTCCCCAAGCTGTTGCAGTGGATCTGCGATCGCCCACGGTTGCTAACGGACTCAAAGTGGTTGTTGCAGGGCCCTCGTCAGGAGCAGCACCCTTTGCTGCTGGAGGGCAGGCTATCCCTGATGGCATGGAGGCTTTCAGGGAACAGTGGCATCTGCCAGGAGTTTTGAACGAAACTTCAGATTTCATCAAGCAGGCATGGGTAACATCTACCAGAAAGCGTTATTCCGCGGCCTGGAAGAACTGGGTGGATTGGTGCGTGGGAAGACAGGCGGATCCCGTGGGGGCAGAGCTACCCCACGTGTTAAATTTTTTGGCGAATAAGGCAGCTAGTGGTTTAGCCTATTGCTCGGTGAATAATTTCCGTTCAGCCATTTCTGCGGGGCATGCCCAGATAGACGGGAAACCGGTAGGCATGCACCCGAGGGTGTGTAAACTTCTAAAAGGGATTAGAGTAGCTAATCCCCCAAAACTCAAATATATGGGCTTGTGGGATGTTTCGCTAGTCATTTCATTGTTCAATAGATGGCCAGATAATGCACTTTTGTCTAGAAAATAATTATCAGCAAAATTGGCCATGTTACTTTGCTTTTCAGCATGCAGAAGATCTTCAGACGTGAGAGCACTTGACGTTACAGGTAGAGTGTTTACCCCGGAAGGGGTTTCTTTTACTATTACTGGTCGAACCAAAACAATGTCAAGACACATTGATTATAATGCATTCCCTGACAATGTACAAAGGCCTTGAGGCCCCAAGGTTGTTCACAATTACTGATTGCTGTACAAAAGCCATTTAAATCTGTGGCGGCGGCCACAATGGCCAGGTGGCTTCGCTTCATACTGAAGGAAGCAGGTATTGATACGCAGATCTTTGGTGCTCATTCAGTGAGAGGCGCTATGGCGTCAAAGGCTTATGGTTTGGGATCTAATATCCAGGACATTATGCTTTGTGCAGATTGGTCTTCTGAATCAACGTTTAAGACGTTTTATTATAAGCCGGTGGGAGATCTTACTTCTATGGTTTTTAATGAGCGTTAAACTAGCATAATCTAAAGCCTCCGGTCCTGTAATAGAATCAAAAATTTCCTAGCATTCACGCCAATAATTTTCAATTCTATTAAGGACACGGAGGCGAGGATTATCCTACCCGGCTTAATTTTACAGTAAAAAAACTTACCCACCCAGTTATGCAATGATTACGGTGGTGTGTTTCCTTTCTTTCAGGATCGGATAAGAAGTCTGAATGATAGACAACGGACGACAAGACGTTTTGCCTGAAACCTTGTTTCTTCCACGTTGGAGGAGTTATTCATTGCTCAAGTTTTGTTGGACTTAGTTCGCCTCAAAGAAAGAGGATGATGGGAGCACGCAAGGGGTTCTTATGGACTAGGGGGGCGTGCCCATACTCATGGGTACTCATGGGAAATGTAGTTTGTTTCACTGTTATTTATGAAAATATCCATTTTCATTGGCTGCTGTGTTTATTGCAGTAAAGATTGAGAAGCATAATCCTCGCCTCCGTGTCCTTAATAGAATTGAAAATTCTTGGCGCAAATGCTAGCAAATTTTTTATTCCTTTTCTGCTCTGAGTCACTGGGTGATCAACTCACCATGTGTGATTGTGCTTGCAGTGTGTGAGTCACTGTGGGATAGGGCTCCTGTGCACAAGGTGTGAGACTCACAAATAGAAGGATTGTACAGAAAGGATGTATCATT
The DNA here is from genome assembly GCF_964263255.1 of Lissotriton vulgaris. Classification (NCBI taxonomy): domain Eukaryota; kingdom Metazoa; phylum Chordata; class Amphibia; order Caudata; family Salamandridae; genus Lissotriton; species Lissotriton vulgaris. The sequence goes on from NC_141685.1 coordinate 246,746,030, forward strand.
GCAAGACACGTACAAATAATGAAAACGAGGAGGAAGGAAGGACAGAAGAATAAAAAGGTTAAGGTTGCTAATTCAACGTTTTTTTTTTCATGTTCTAAGCTATAATTGGGTGACTTTTCAGTCATCAAAAGGCATCTGCCGAAACCCGGGATCGAACCAGGGACCTTTAGATCTTCAGTCTAACGCTCTCCCAACTGAGCTATTTCGGCCGCTCTTGATTCGTTTGAGTGACTGTTGTTATTCTAGTGAACACACCCTGAAGCTGCTGTGCTCGGAGGAGTTGTTTCCGGGTTCACGGGTCTCATTTACTCCTGCCCCCTCTCAGACTGCTGAGTGCCTGCGCCTCTTTCTTCCCATTGCCAGGAGCCTGGTACAGAATACACAGAGCAGGGTCCCTGTGCCCAGAAAATGCCCATCTCAACCACTGCTACAGGCTATCACAACGAAGGGAAGGTGCCTGGGGTCATTATTGTACACTCAAATATGCACATCACAATGACTGTGCCAGAAAATAAGCCTTTGAAATACCTCTCTGCCACCAAAGATCCCCCCCGCCAGGTTGCTTGTGCCACAGAATGCGCCAATCAGAATCAAGGCGCTTTAAACGCGTCCATCCGAATTATTGTAGCAAAGAAAACTCACGGGACATTTAAAGAGCCCCAGAATTCCCGCATTTCGGGATGCACCAATCAGAGTGAAGGAGGGCAGAGTCCGTCCTTCTAACTTCACTCTGTACAGAAACAACGGGATCATTACAAATTTAACCGAGTCCCTTCCTAGAGAGTTGCCCTTGTGTCTGGGTGGGGTCTCAGCCCGGCTGCTGTGTCCAGTGTGCACCCCCACGGCTCACCTTTCTGTCTCCGAGGTTGGTTTCAATAAAAGTTTTCATCCCCTGTTCTCAGCTTCGACGCGAGTCACAATAAAAACAAACCCCTCCTGGCTGCTGATGTGGTGGGGTCGCTGCCCCGCCCCTCCTCCAGCTGTTTTTGCATCTGGCTCGGTGGTGCAGGGCTCACGTTCTTGCTTTGAGTGCGTCAGGTGTCATCAAATGCAAAACCAACCCTGGTTATTTCAAAGTCACTTGTTTTGTGACTCGCACCTTTTCAAAGTGTCCATTTATTGAAATGTGACTTTACAAAAAGAAAAGAGGGCTCGTCCGGGATTTGAACCCGGGACCTCTCGCACCCTAAGCGAGAATCATACCCCTAGACCAACGAGCCGGCTGTTGCACGCTGCGTTACATTTTGTATGTGTTGAGTCCATCTCTGCTCGGATTCTACCTGTATTGTTTATAATTCTTGTCTGTCCCCTCTTTAGTCGCAGGGACTCCCAAAGGACATTCCATGGCAGGGTCTCCTGCCTCAGATATTCTTCTTTCAGCAAATACCTGCTTCCTTTTATTCAAAACTACAAAGAGAAGGAAACATCCACCACACACCTCTGCAGATTATTGTGACAGGGTCACACATTGAGGGTCTCATTTACAGGAAACTGACGCATCGGCATTGATGCATCAGTTTCCTTGCACCCGCACCAAATGTCCTTGCGACACCATGGATGCGCTGTATTTACAATAGAGGGCTCTATGGCGCACGGATTAACAGATGCGTAAGAAATTCAGACACATCTGCTGACGCAAAAGTGACGCATTCCTGGAGTTGCTCATAAAACTGATGCAACTCCCGCAATGCGTCAGATCACGTAGGCAAATCCCACTGCAAAAGCCCTGCTTCACTCCTTAAGCCTAGTTTGGATTTTGACTCAGTGAAATCATAGCGTGACGCAGTGAAATGTAAATTTCACTGCACCCGCTCTACAAGGCTTTTTTGCATGGAAACACCTACCCAGCATACTTTATACCTGGCGCAGGTATAATGCGCCGCAGTGCTTTACAGACTGATGCACTGGACACAATGCGTCAGTTTGTACATATGGCACAGTGTGGTGCACTGATTGCGCTGCATCAAAAAAAGTGATGGGGCGCAAGGGTCTTGTAAATGAGGCCCTGAGTCTGTCAACTTTACAAAAGTGTAATTCCTATTTTACTCAGGCCTGAAGGGTTTACATTAGTACGAACATGTGTTTCTCCGGCAGGGATCATTCTACATTATTAATGGATCCATAGCAGATGGGTTACATTTTTATAATTCATAAAGTCTATTTCAGTCCGATTAGGACTACAGACACTAAAGGGTTATAACATCACAGCATGGCACTAATGAGAAAACATCAAATCAAAAAGGAGCGTATACTATGTTACTTTATTTTCAGCCAAGATTCAAGCCATCAAAAGTCCACAGCATATTCAATATGATGCAATTCCACAATATTCAATTTTCAGGAGTCTTGCAATTGCGTTTCCTAATGCAGCTTCTATTCATTTTTCAGACAAAACTTTTTTCCAATCGGCCCATTCAATGCGTTTCGTCCCTGAGGACTACATCAGGTTTCTGAGTTCCAGTACCACATATTTCGAATGGTGTGTAGTATACCGTCTGGTTCTGTATGTTCCTGGGGAATCAGTCTCTTCCCCTGGGTGGTATAGTACCCCCCTGATTCATCTCTGCCGTGTGTCCAGGCAGAATGTTGTGAAAAAATGCCTGGATTTTGGTTGCTCAATAGTTGTTGAATCTAAGAATGTGAGGTCACGAAAAGTAGAGCGCAAGAGTTTAAAAGATATTCAGTAAAACACACTAGTGCGACACAAGGGCCCAAACTGCTGGTGTTTATTTTTAGTGTCTAATATGAGATAATGGCTGGTAGGGAGGGCGCAGATGGTGGTGTTTGCTCCGTGATGGCAGCCATCGACGCGGGAAGCGCAGCTCATATACGTATGACCCGGCTACCACCTCCATAGCTCAAGCGTGCCACGCGCCCATTATCCGAGGCCTCTACCACCTCCCGATTGACCCACAGCCAACACTACGGTTGCGGTCTGGCATATTCTAATAGCCAGATTTTCCACCGATTCGATTGCCTCTCAATTACCACGAGGCCCTTGCCGTCTCCCTCTTGACCTTGTAGTCCTCACCTTATACTGCGTGGCAAGCCACAAGTACCTTTATCCGATGTCTTGACCCACTTGGAGCAGACTGTCCACGCGGCCATATAGTGAACCCTCCAGGAAAGGCATTATCGTTATATTTAGATCAACTGCTTTACCTTATATCATCGAGTTTTTTGCAATAGCCCCATCACTTCAAAGTGAGACTGAGTTCCACAATCCAAAGTTATCATAAGCTGTAGCCAGACTTACCTACTCGCTTGGTCTATCAACCTGTTCCTGGCCATTGTACACCCCTGTCTAGTTTGATATATTCTCGTGGTACTCCTGAAGAAGGCACGCTCTGTGCCGAAATGCGCGTAGAGTATTGCAACAACTGTTACCATCTGCCACAATATATCATCTGCCCTACGTCTTTCTTTTTTAATCAATATTGTTTCTTCAAAAATTGTAATTGATACATTTTTGTTGTGTGTGTATTATGTATGTCTTTATTGTTCTGTTTTTGTTAAAGTGCTCACCACCCGTTACCCATGGTAAATACATTAGAATTGATGTATAGGCACTCTCTCGTGTAAATGTGTTTAATTTTTTGCCTTTTGATATTTGAACCGTTTAAAAAAAAAGCAAGATCAATAAAAGAATAATCAACATGTTTTAAGTGGTTTGTCTTTTGCACTGAGCTTGGGTTATCCCCCACATCATGTTATGCTATATGTAATATTTACGAATTTCATTGGCTAGGAAAGTTTTTCTCATTGGTGTTTGCTCCAGAGCAGCATGAGAGGGCATCAGGGTTACATGCCCACTCTTTGAGGACGTGACAGGCTGTGTCTGTTACCTTCGGCCAATCACAATCACTGGTGCATTCTGTTGGACCCGGCCCTTTTTGGCAGGTTCACCCCGAAACTTTTTGCTTTTGCCTAGCCTGTTTCTGTAACCTGGTGTTAGTGATTTTAGGTCTCTGTGCACTTTTTCACTGTGGTCCAGTGTAAAGTGCATGCGCTCTCTGTGTGTGTGGCGAGAGTGACCTGCCCTCCCATAGGAATGCATGGGGAATATGTGTGACCATGGTAGCCCCTGATGTATGGGGAGTGCAGGGTCGAGTTTGGTATGTGCGAACTCGTGAGATTGAATGCTGCGCAATGTTGTATGCGGCATGATTGTGTCTAGTGTGGAAGTGCCGCTTCTAGAGGTTGGCCTGTTTTGTAATTTGTGTCTGGCTTGTGATTGGCTGGATGTGACTGGTGAGCCTGGCTCCAGGAGTCAGGATGGGTTTGCCCCGGTGGTGAATGGAGAGATTAGCATGCTGATGTGAGGGAGGGGTACACCTGGGACCTGAATAGGGCTGGGTTTTCCCTCCACAATGCTGGCTCCACCCCCTGTGGTGCGTCTGATGTCCCTAGCCTGGCCAGTGAAAGGAGTTCCCCATAACCAGTTGTAGCTGGTTCTTACATTGCCTGCACCCTGCTAGACAAAGGATTTTGGGTATAAAAAGAGTGCTGTGACACCCTGAAAATGTTCTTGTGTCTGACTAAAATCTACCAGGGGCGTGCTGCTGCTGGGGCCCAGGGGAAGGCTTACCTCCCTGGGCCCTGCCCAGCCCCTGGATGCTGGAGGAATTCCTTGTTGGGAGCTGCTTGCTCCACCTTGCTCCCAGGACCTTCTCTTTGGGACCCATTTGATTTGGAAGCATTGCTGCTAGGACCCTTGTTGCTTCAGGGGTCATTCCTGAGGACTTTGGGGTTTTAGTGCCCCCCAGCGCCTCGTGAGAGCTTTATTTTTGCTTGTTGGCACAGCGCTGTCGTTATCCTTGAAGGAAGCGCTCCTGCCTGTCCCCCACAGCGCCGGGCTGCAATCCCCTTCGTGGAGATTCCCTATGCCTTTTTGCTTATTGCGGGTGCCACCCCGCTGATTGCGAGATTTTACATTGCAGGTGGCCACCCTGCTTCATGTCCGCTTATTTAATTAAGCCTTTAGCGAGTGCCCACCTCGCTTCGACATTTTACGTACGCACCGAGGGAGCCTACCCCTCCTTTAAGCCTGAGAATCTCGCCGTCCCTTGCCGGGGCCGCAGAGTGAGAAACCGAAGGAGCGGAGCCCTGATTGGCTCAGAGAGACACGCCCCCTCAGTCATACTGAAGCCTGGTTGGCGGCGCCGCGCTGGGATTGATCCCCGGGCCGCCGCGTCATCGTCATGCCATGCTGTGAGTGCCTGAAGCGAGAAGGAGCCTGCAGCGTCTTGTCCTCGGCGAGGCTCTCACAAGTGAGACAGCCCCGCCTGCTGCCAGGCAAAGAGAGGAAGCCGGTGTATCTGCACAGGGCTCCTGTGCAGAGAGGAGAAGCCCCACGTGCAGCCAGAGTCCACCCGGCAGGACTAGGAACAGAGTGCCGGAGTCCCCCGAGATTCACCCGGTGAGTGTGATGCGAGGGGAGAGGCAGAGTCAGAGCGGCCCGAATAGCAGTGGGCTGCTGCCGCGAGTTAATCTACCTCCTAGGCGCCCCAATGGGCCCCACCATTCCTCGAGGGGCATTTTTGTTATGTAGAGGGCCCAGGGACAGTTCCAGGCCATAGGTGTTTACCGAGGTCCCGTGGACCGGTTGTTTTAGGAGCCAGTGTGCTCCCTGGGGGCAAAGTTATTTCTAGAGCCAGAGGGCTCCAACGATGGGCATGTTTATTTATAGAGCCTAGGTGGCTCCCACAGGGAGCCAGCGTCTGTTTGTTCTGAGAGCCTAGAGGGCTCTAAAGTGAGCCAAATGCATTTCTCGAGCTTAGAGGGCTCCCCGGTTTTGGCGCTGTCTTTGTTCTAAGGGCCAGTGAGGGGCCCTATCGCAGTTTGGGTTGATTCACAGCTGCCCAGCAAGTAGTGTGCAGCTGCACCGTTTAGGCGCAATTTGAGAGAAAGTCCTTGTGAGGGACAGAGATGGCACAGAGGTGCCAGGCCTTCTACAGCTGCGCAGCACTTAGTGCCAGCTGCAACGTTTAGGCCCTGTTCTTGTTCTCAGCGGCCCAGCAATTAGTGGGCAGCTGCAACGTTTAGGTTTGCGCCGGTGGCGCACCCCTGACTGGAGCTGCATTGGCAGCGCGCCCTGACATTCTGGACAGAGGGCATTTAAGCCCCTTCTTGAGATGGCCAGTTGGCCAGGGGGGTGGTATGTGGATAGGGCGCAAGGCCCTAATGTGATTATTGCGTAATGTGATTTCACTATGTTTATAATGGTAATTGCCTAATGTGATTTTTGCGCAATGTGATGTTACTATGATTATGAGGGTATTTTACCTATGTAGGTTTATGTTAGTGAGAGTTTACTTCACTGTGAGTTACGCCCCTAAATGTGATTTATTCTTAGGAGGCGTCTAATGTGTTTAGAATAGTGAGAGATGGTCTACTGTATTTATAATGGTTAGGCCTAAAGGTGATTGTGGCGTAATGTGCTTTGCCTTTATGCTTGCGTTATACTTCTAAAGGTGCTCATGCTTAGACGTTTGCTTTGCCTAGTATGTTATGCTAGAGAGGTTATGTGTCCTGCGTGATCTAGGCCTATGGTTATTAGTATTGCGTAGTGTGTACCTACCTGTTACCAGTGGTTACTGGTTGTGATCTATAATTGTTATGTGGTGTTTCAATTATTCTAAGTGCTAGTTCTACTAAGTGCTGATACTGACAGTGGCCCACGTGGCCCTGTCCTGGTGTAAATAATCCCTTGTGAATATTGCCCATGCCAGTTGGCACAATGTATATTGTGTGATTACTATCTGATGTGTTTTGACAATACAAAGTTATTTTTATATAACCTTGTGTGGAGTTCCTTTTGTGGTGTGCCTAGGATGTTGTTGCTATTGTGTGCTTGCGCAAATACTTTACACATTGCCTCCGGGATAAGCCTGTGTGCTCGTGCCAAGCTACCAAGTGGGTGAGCAGGGGTTATCTTGGCGTGTGACTCCCTTGCCCTGACTAGAATGGTGGTTTCTGCCTGGCTTTGGCGTAAGCCTTAGCCAACCAGAAATCCCAGTTCTAACACATTCCTACTAAGGAAAGACACCTTTCCCCTTCAGCGAGTGTCCGCTGTCCTGGGCACGGCCAGACAGGCCTTTTATTCTATTGGGCATTTCCCCAGTACGCTGCAGAATGCAACACACATGGAAAGAGTAAAAAATGAAGAGAAATACAACTATTTCTCCTCTTTATTCTGACTTTGGGAAGGAGTACGGTTTTGCCGCTGCCCCTGGTTCATGTGATTAAGTAAATCTGGGGCAGCATCAAAATCCATGGGCGTTGCGAGGGAAAACCACCATCAACACCCATGGAAGGACTCCGACCGCAGAGTATGGCAACACGGCCACTGGCGCAGCTTTGTCTTACTCCATATCTATGAGGCAATGCAACGGCCACAAAGCGACTTTGTGTTGCGTCACAGATATGATTGAGGCGTCCGAGCCATTGGAGCGTCAAAAAAAGCGACGACCCGGCAGTGCCGGCATTTCATAAATAAGCAACTCAACAAAGAAATTGCACAACGAGCCATAAATACCGTACCTCCCTCTGCACCGCTGGAATGTTTCTTTTTGTGACATTCCGTGGCGCAGGAGCCTGATCCACATTTACGAAGCAGCACTAGGCCACTTTTTTAGTCTTAATGCTGCTTTCTAAATATCGTTACCTTTAACGCAGGGTGTTACTGGGGAGCGATCCCAACAACATCCATGGCTTTTTGGCACTGCCCCAGCCTTACAAGAAATTGTAACTCTGAGGCAGCGCCAAAAACGTACCGAGGCACAACGAGGAAAAATATCTTTATTTCTCCTAATTTTTCTTTTTTTGTGAGTAAGGATGGATGAGTGACTGAAAGGGAGGGTAGATGGACAAAAAGATGGATAGATGAGTGAAGGTGTGAAAACGTAGGTGGATGAGTGAAAGGATGGATGGATGAGTGATAGGGTCAATGCATGGATTCATGAGTGGATGAGTAGATGGATGGGTGGATGGATGGAAGGAAGGATGGCTAAGTGAAAGAGTCAGTGGAGACAGAAAGGGAGGATGGATGGATGGCTGAAAAGGTAAATGGGTGGAAGGATGAGTGACTGGATGGCTGGATAGGTGAAAGGGTAAATGGCTGGATGGTTGAGTAAACTGATGAATAGGGTGACATGGTGGATGGATGGCTGAAAAGGTGAATGGGTGGAAGGAAGAGTGACTGGATGGCTGGATAGGTGAAAGGGTAAATGGCTGGATGGTTGAGTGAACGGATGAATAGGATGAAATGGTGGATGGATGAGTGAAAGTGTGGATGGATGAATGAAATGATGGATGGAAGGATACATGATGAATAGGTTAGCAAATGGAAGAATATGTTTGGATATGGATGGACTTACTTACATACTATTGCGTGACTTCCTCTGATGTGTCTGTAAAACGTTACTTTTGTCCCAAAGTTTTGTCTTGAATTTTTACACTCACCGTCCTGAATTTGCACCCATGCCAGTTGGTCTCCCTACTGGACAGGGTTTTACTTACAATGCAGGGACCTGCCGTCCTATCATGTCCCAATATAGAGGGCAAACACTGACCTGTGTTAGGTACTCATGCCGGACCCGGGGAATATAAGATCTCTGATGAGGGTGGGGGGGCGTGCACATCTGGCCCAGTGGCACTTTTACTTTCACAATGTGTCGGTAGGTTCTAAACTATTAGGTTTAAATAGATAAAAGTGACACCTTCGTATAAAACAATTCCCCATTCAGAGCCCGCCCCCAACATTCCATTTATTTAGCATGAAGAATACTCGGTAAAATGCATTTTCCATTTGGTTCTTTGATTGTAATAATATATATGACTATATAAATAATAAGCCTCAGTTACTTTTTACTTTTAAAATTACTTAAAAGGAAAAGGCACAACTGCTGGTAGAAGACTTCCAAATGTTTTAACTTGTAAAGGTGTGGCCATGAAAAAAAAGAATCATCAAATTGTAATATCAGTATAACATTATAAATTGCATTTAAAATAGGTTTTCTATCGAAATGTTTGTTTAGATAAAAAAAAAAAAATTAAACACCTCCCCGTCGGGGAATTGAACCCCGGTCTCCCGCGTGACAGGCGGGGATACTGACCACTATACTAACGAGGAACCGATGTATCGCGACCTGCTGGGCCGCTCCTAATGTGGCCTTCGAGCCGCCTCTCCCGATATTCTACCGGTTCGTGCCATTTATCAACTCTTTGACACCAACACAGGGGGCCACGGGCTCAACAAACACACACACTCTCTCCCACCATACACACACAAACACACTCCTCCCTCACACCTCACAGCAACCCTCTCGCCTCCAGGCAGACGCTCTCAGCAGCATCCCCGGATGCCAGAGTCACCACAACCAGCTCCCAGGGCTGCTTCAGAGGGGGCCCCCGGACTGGCTCTTCAGCCCAGGGGCCCCTGGCTCTGTCTGATGAGGGGCCATTGCAGCGGGGGCTGCACACAGGGAGGGGGGCGGGAGACACCACCCCCCTCACCCCCGCCGGAGGAGAGAGCTGGGCTGGAAAGGTGAAGAGGGGAGGCAGGAAAAGCCCAGGCGTGTGAGGGTCCGAGAAAGAGGCGCTTTCCATTGTGAAGCAGAGGGGAAAATAGTGAAGAGTTTGCAAAAATCCTTCAAGCCGGATTTGAACCAGCGACCTAAGGATGACAGTCACTCCACTACAGTCCTCCGCTCTACCAACTCAGCTATCGAAGGCTAGGTTTGGAGCGTAGGACAAGGCGCTATATTTCATGAGGAGTGGGCACAGGGCCCAGCCATCTGGGCACTTTTCTCTTTCTAAAGACTTGAAAAAACTGCAAACCCGACAGATATTTCACTAATACGGAAAACGGCTGAGTCCTGACAGATTTTCATGATATATATGCATTTATTATTTTTGGGATTCAAAAGTAACAAATTGGGTTATGTTAGCTAGTTATATATATGCGCTCCAACACCCTAGGTTTCTTGGTCGGATCAGAGTTATATTTGTTGTTAAATTTATTTAGGGTTTTTCGTGTTTACTTTTGGATACATTATTGCTGTAGATCCTCAGTTACATTTGCTATGGTGTTTTAAGAGTTAATGTTTTGGGGTTGAATGCTCTTTGTAGCATTAAGTACTTAATTGTGTTTTTTTGCGGTTCATGCATTTTAATTTTAAAAATGGTATTCACCATGGGATCCAAAAGTTAATAATGTGGTTCTGTTTTCTATTTATATAAATGCCAAACTTCATCCGATGCTACATTTTATGTTTCTGGGCTGTGATGTTGGTAAAGGTGATTCAGTCACTGGGGGTCGCCAACGTCAGCGAGTCCCTGGCTGTGAACACCCTCAGACCCCAGGGGGCCCCAGGGGCTGGTCTTACTTAAAGTTCAGGGGCTGGTCCTTGTAATAGGATCTGTTTAAACACCAGAAGGTGACAAGAGGGGTGTCCCCTCTGACCCATCAGAGCACTTATATGCTGTGGGTGTAACAAAGGTGATAATAGGAGGAGACTGGGTTGAAATGCTGAGCCATTGTCAGCTCTTTGCCCCTCGGCAGTATCGCCTCAACGTCAGTACCACCTCCTCTATAAAAGAGGTCTGCCAGGAATCTAGTCTGAGGTCAGATGGCAATCAGAGGTTACTGGGCGATAGTTTTATCAAGGAGGAGTGTTTGCTTCCGGTGCCTTCGTACTCTGGGCCCCCGAATTAGGGACCAGGCCCCCCTTTTAACCCCTGACTCAGATTAACAAGACAGAGGAGCCGAATCTACTGGGGGACCCACATGTGTGAAAGGAACACATGGGGAAAAGAAACTGCACCCTGACCCTATCAGCGCACACTTTTTACATCCGGTGTAAACATAGGTGCATATTTTGATTTATAACTTGTTTACATTTGACATGAATAAATATGGAAACATTTGCGTCTATGAGTGTTTCATCTCCCTGCCCAGGCTGCAGTCCTATTCTACCTATTTTTAAAAGGTTTCTCCACTCGGTTCTTTTAAATTGGCATGATGTCAAAAAGTAACAACACAACAGAGAATGCCTACAAATGTGTGTTTATTGCTTTAAACCTCAGATGTTTACTTTTGTAAACACACACCGCAGAGGCTCCTCCCCCGCTCTCCCAGAATGCTGTGCGGGTTATTCGGGGTCTGCCCCCTGTCAAGGCTGCTGATGCCCCGGTTACTTACCGGTAATCTTCATTACTCCGAGTCCATGTCTTCCTCGCCACAGTAATATACATATGAGCCTCCGGCTCCACACAGAACTCCAAGTAAAATAAAAGAGCAGCGCTCTAGTCTCCCCTCCCTCCTCCAATATGGCCCCAGAGGCTTCCACCAATCACATAAAAGGACACATAACAAGCAACTCAGCCTGAAAACTAAGCCGCAGACATGAAGCCACCACCAGGGCCGGGAGGGAAGGGAAACTATACTGTGGCGAGGAAGACATGGACTCGGAGTAATGAAGATTACCGGTAAGTAACCGGGGCATTACCTCCTCGTCCTGTCTTCCTCGCCACAGTAATATACATATGAGCCGATACCAAAGCAATCAGCTTCATGTAAGGAAAACAGACCACACCATCAGTGCAGCGAAACATATATTTAATATACAGAGGCACAACAACCCAAAAAATGGACAACCTCTTAAGGCACCCCAGCAGTCAAAACAGAAGAGGCAAACGAAACAGAACCCCCACCCCCAATCTGGAGGCGGTAATGGGACATGAAGGTATGCGGAGAAGACCACGTAGCAGCCCTGCAAACATCCTCCATAGACACCCCTTTGAAAGAAGCCCAGGATACAGCAACCGACCTGGTGGAACGACCCTGAATAGGAAGAGATGGAACCACAGAGACCGAAGCAAAAGCCAAAAGAATGGCTTCCTTAATCCACCGACTGATCGTGGACAGGGAGGGCTACATACCCTGACGCGACAAACCATAATTTACAAACAAGCAGTCAACCTTACAAAAGGGAGAAGTGCGAGATATGTAAATCAGCAAGGCACGCCGAACATCTAAGAGGTGCAAAAGGGACTCCTCAGCCGAGGAGGGATCAGGACACAGAACCGGAAGAACCACCTCGGCAGACCGGTGAAAAAAAGAATCCACTTTAGGAACAAAAGTGGGATGAGGGCGCAAGACCACACGGTCCGCCAAAACCAACAAAAACGGGGCAGAACGAAGGAAAGCACCCAACTCCCCCATACGCCTGGCAGAGGCAATCGCCACCAGAAACACCACCTTGAGAGTCAAAAACTTCAGGTCCACAGACTCCAAAGGCTCGAAAGGAGCCAACTGCAAGGAACGCAAAACTAAAGGAAGGTCCCAAGGAGGAGGACACATGATAGGACGTGGTCGCTGGAAAGAAAGAGACTTAAAAAGTCGAGCAACCAACGGAGAAATGGAAACCAAAGGCAGGACATGAAATGCCCGAATGGCGGCCCACTGAGCCCGAAGGGTCGAAACGGCCAATCCCAACACAAACCCATCGTTCAGAAAGTCCAGAATGCGAGCTGGATCCAAAGAATCCAACGACAGCCCATGAACAACACACCAAGAAGCAAAATGATCCCAATGCTTGGCGTAAGACTTAAGCGTAGAAGGCCTCCGGGACTGCTGAATGACACCAGCCACAGCCACCGAACAACCTTCACGCATCACAGACTCCCTCTCAAGAGCCAGGCCCGCAGACCCAGGGAACGGAACACAGGCAGAGGAAGAAGAGGACCCATCAGAGGATACGGCACGAACGGCAAGGGCCACCCTGGAGACACAGCCAATTCCCTCAGAAGGGGAAACCAAGGGCGACGCTTCCAACAAGGTGCAATCAGAAGCAACAACGACCCCTCCCTCTTGATCTTCTGTAACACAGCCGGAAGCAGGGGAACAGGGGGAAATGCATACAGCAGACCCTCCGGCCAAGGGAACGAAAGGGCGTCCACCCTCCAGGCGTCTCCGCAAGGCATAATCGTGCAAAAACAACGGGTCTGGGCATTGTCCTGGGAGGCAAACAGGTCCACAATCGGATAACCAAACATCATCCGCAACCTCCTGAACATCCACTTCGTGAGAGACAAGGATCCCATGGAAGGAAACACACGGCTCAGACAATCCGCCACAATGTTCTCCGCACCCGGCAGGTAGACGGCAGACAGGGACTCCAGATGCACCTCCGCCCAAGAACCAATCCGACGAGCCAGGCAACTGAGGGAGCGAACCCTGCACCCCCCTTGATGGTTCACATAAGACATCACAACCTGATTGTCCGTCCGGATCTGCACGTGGTGACCCTGAACAAGATCCGAGAATTCCAACAGACCCAGAAGGACGGCCTTCAGTTCCTTGTAGTTGGAGGAACATGACAAAACCGACTGAGGCCAAATCCCTTGAGTCGCCGAAACCCCCAGAGTAGCACCCCATCCCAGCAGGCTGGCATCGGTAGTGACCATGAGGGTGGGAACAATCAGAAAAGGGCGGCCCTTGGACAGATGACCCACGTCCAACCACCAACCCAGGACCACCCGAACCTCCTCCGACATAGGAACCAGAACATCCATATCGAGGGAACAGGGGTCCCAATGCGATAAAATGTGGGACACCACCGGGTACATATGGAGGCGAGCCCACGGCACCGTCAACAATGAAGCCGACATCAGACCCTGAACCCGTAACCACAGGCTCACAGGATGAGAAACCCCCACCAACAGGGAGCGAACAGCAGACATCAGGGACAAAACACGGGGAGGGGGCAGGAACACCATCCCCAACTGAGTCTTGAACAGAGCCCCAATGAAAGTCAATTCTTGTGCAGGAACCAGGGAGGACTTCGGCACATTCAAGAGGAACCCATGATGCGTCAGGACATGGCACACCTTCTGGACATGCAACTCCGCCTTAGGAAGAGAAGAAGCAGAAATTAGAATGTCGTCCAGATAAGGAAAAACACTAACTCCCTCTCCATGTAAATGTCCAATAAGAGGAGCCAGAATCTTAGTAAAGATCCGGGGAGCAGAGCAGAGCCCAAAAGGCAATACCTGGAATTGGTAGTGACGACCCTGCACACAAAACCGGAAAAACTTCTAAAATTCCGGATGAAGAGGAACATGAAGGTAAGCATCCCTCAGGTCGATCGATGCAAGGAAATCCCCCTGAGAGATCAGAGGAAGGATCAAAGGCAGGGAAACCATCTTGAACCGTTGGTGAGGGATGAAAGTATTCACCCACTTCAGGTCCATCACCGGCCGAAGATCCCCTGTGCGCTTGGACACCAGAAAAAGTATCGAATACACCCCTTTCCCCAACTGATCGCTGGGCACAGGAACGATCGCCTTCTTGACCACCAGGGAAGCAATGCCGTCTAAAAGCGCCAATCGTTTCACAGGAACTCTGGGACAAGGAGTGGCCCTGAAACAGTCTGGGGGTGTCCGGGCAAATCCAATGCGCAAACCCTCCGAGATCACCTGAAGCACCCATTTGTCCGACACAGTCTCCCGCCAAGAGTCCAGGAAGCAAGTGAGTCGACCCCCAACCGGACCTACACCAGGAGCGACCCAGTCAGGATTTGGAAGCAGGAGCGGAGGAGGCAGAAGCGCCGGAGAACCGGGACTTATCAAAGGAGGGAGCACCCCGGCCACGCCCCCGTCCACGAAAGGGCTGACCAGCCCGACCCCTCTTCGAGGTACCAAAAGACCGCTGGGAACCAAAGGCACGGAATCTGCCAGGACGGTCAGGAGCAAGCAGTTTACGGTCCTCCGCCGTCTTCTTCACCATGTCGTCAAGAGATGAACCAAAAAGTTTAACCCCAGAAAAAGGGATTTTCATGAGCAAGTTTTTCTGTGCAGCATCAGCCTTCCAGGAACGGAGCCACAACTGACGCCTCGCAGCCACAGAGGATCCGGCCGCAGAAGCAGCAGCCCCCAGCGAATCAAAGGAGACATCAGACAGCAGACGAACCTGCTGCTCCATCATCGCCAGGGTAGAAGAAACATCCTCCCCCTGGTCCAACAACTCCGACAGAGACTGAAAATCCTTGAGTAAGGACTGGATCGTGTAAGACGAATAGGCCGTAGCCCTGATAGAAAAATTGGCAGCCGCAAAAGTGCGTTTCACAGCACCATCCACCTTACGGTCAACCGGGTCAGCAGGAGAAGAGTCCTCCGAGACAACGGACCCATGCGAAGACATGCTAGCCAATAAAGAGTCAACCTTCACGGAGGCAGGGTATTTCACCGCAAAATCCTGAAGAGGGTACCTCTTACTCAAGAAACGAGGAAAGGAACCTTTGTCCACATCCTTCCATTCATTCTCCAGGACCTTCAAGACAGAGGAATGGAGAGGCAAAGAATCAGGCTCGGGACGACGATATTGCGAGAACAGATCGTCTTCCCGAGGCACCACAGAAGCAGGGAACACCAAGTTTTCGCGAATGTGGCCCAGCACCTCCTTCAGGTCGGTACCTTGCACAAAGCGACCCCTGACATCAACCTCCTCCTCATTCGCGGAATCAGCATCAGCAGCATCGCCATCAACCCTCGCCTTTTTAGGAGGAGGGACAGGAACATGACCCCGCAAAGCAGCAGAAACAGCAGTATTTATCATCTGCTGCAAAACTTCCATAGAGGGAACATGCACCCCTGAACCGGAAGCCACGTCCAAAGGATAAGGATCATCCACGTTAGAAGAATCCATGACCGACAGCCAAGTGAAAGTAAACAAACACAGGCATAACGAAGAACAGCCCGGTAAAATAGGACCCCAGGTTGCTAGGCAACCCAACAAACTCCACCCGGACTGAAGCCGAAGGTAATAAAACATCTGGAAAAGCCGCGCGCCGCAGTAGGAAGATGCCCAGACCGCAGCGCGCCAAGCCCAAACAGCCCCAAATGCGCCTCCCGCTCTGCAGGAAACGAAGAGGCATGAAATGCCGCCGGCGCGAAGACCGGCAGCAGGTAAGGCCGTAGACCGGCAAATTCACACAAGGAAGCCCCCGGCTCCCAGAGATCCCGCACCCGGCCGTGTAACGTCCGCTCAGCAGGACGCGCGGCCGGGAAAGGAAAGCAAAACGAAAATTGGCAAGTGGAAAACACAAGCGTCCCGCACATAAGAAAACAGTACCAAACCAGCCTACCAACCAAACCACGGAAGTCCGCTGAAGCAGGACACGAGGCAGCCAGGCAATAGAAGGGGGAAACAAAACATTAATAAAACGAAGGTAAAATTATGCAAAAACCAGTATAAGGCATCGCACAGCAAACTAACTTCCCCCAACTAGATACCACAGGACAAGGGGAACCGCTAAAGCAGGAACCCCGTCCCACTCACCTGACCAGCAGGGAAACCACAGCACTCGGAGAAGTGCAGAAAAAAAGAACAGACTGAGTTGCTTGTTATGTGTCCTTTTATGTGATTGGTGGAAGCCTCTGGGGCCATATTGGAGGAGGGAGGGGAGACTAGAGCGCTGCTCTTTTATTTTACTTGGAGTTTTGTGTGGAGCCGGAGGCTCATATGTATATTACTGTGGCGAGGAAGACAGGACGAGGAGGTAATGCCCCATTGCTGCTCCAGGGCCCTGTGGGCTGTGAGTGCTGTGGCGGTGCTGCCCCCTGGCGGTCACCCTGAGCATCTGAAGATACCTGGGAAGAAGCCAGGGTGCACCTGAGCTGGTCCTCCCTCCTCTGCGTGAACCAATCGAGTGTCAGGACTGGGGTCGGTGCTGATTGTAGGGGGAGCGGGGTGTACCGGGACCCTCACCCCCCCCCCGCCCCCACCCCTTCCCGGAGGGCAGCCTGGGGCCTCTGACAGGTGCAGGGGGGGCGGGGGGCTCAAGGAAGCAGCTGGTCGGTAACTGGAGAGGGGTCTGTGGGGCCCTCAGCCTGGTGAGGAGACATAGGAGTTAAGGTGGGTCCTGGGGAGAAGGGCGTGGCTTTGTCTGGCCCCAGGGGGGGGGACAGTAAGAGGCAATGCGGGGGCTGCTGCCGTCTTCAGCTCCTGGGCTCAGTGTCTGGAGAAGTTCCAAGGGTTGTAAATAATGAGACAGAGCAGGATGTTGCACAAATCATGACCCCTCATTCCTTCTGGTTTGTCATGAGGGGGGGGGGGTGTCTGTTACCCCATTGATGGTCAGACCATGAGGGTGGCAGTGTGACCTGAAATGTACAGAGAAGTGTCTGACCGGACAGACATCGGTCACATAAACTGAGCTGTGCAGTGTGAAGACAGACTCCCATATGGTCTAGCGGTTAGGATTCCTGGTTTTCACCCAGGCGGCTCGGGTTCGACTCCCGGTATGGGAAGACCAATCCTTTTACTACAGAGACACATTAAACGTTCTCTCATTTCCTACAATCCTAAATGCCGCTAAATATCAATACAGCTCACTTCCTTCTCCGCTGCTCTCATTCTAAAGCACGTTGTGGTTTACACCGACCCCTCCTTCCCAGCCCTTGCTGCACAGCTGCTGTAGTATTAATGGCCTGGAGGAACAAACAACAGATGAATACTATGAAGGGGTGTTTGTTGTTAGTCTTTTAGTGCACAACAAAAAGTACAGATAATATCAATAGCGCTTGGATTACGAACCACCGCTTTCCTGTGCTGTCACCGTGGAAAATGCTCGTTTATTTCCTGCTCCGCCCGCGCTGTGGAAGAGGCGCTTTCAGTTTCTGACATTAATAACCCGCTGTGTTGTGTTTTATAGTCTAATTTGTGACATTAATCTCGCACTCTGTGGATTCAGGAAGTTCCTGTTTTCTCTCCTCTGTGGGTGCAGCTCCTGTGTGCGCCGTTTCTCCGCATTACACCAACTTGGAGAGCAACTGAAAGCACTGTCCTAAAAGGACAGTTCAAAGCATCAAGGTTTGGTGACTCGTGTCACCCGGGGGAGCAGGAATACCTATGCCACTAATTAGGGCCTAGCTACACTTCAATGATTGACACAGACTCCCACTACTATTCTGGGCCGAAGCCCACGAGCGGTCTCGCGCCCCTTTATTTATTATCGCCCTCGGGGTGTGTGTGCGTGCGTGCGTGCGTGTGTGGACGGGCCGGGTGGCTCCGTCAGTACATCCCTCCAATCTTACGGGCACATAGTCCCGCCTATGGTGATCCTTGAGTCTTGCCCAGGCACCAGGCGTAGTCCCTTAGTCTCTGACTAGGAGTAGGATTCGGCCGTAAGCTGTACTTCCGACTCCTGGGATTTCCGCTGGCCTCCGACTCCTCGGGCCGTTCTGCAGGGTCCCTGGGACTCTCCGTGGCATCCTCTTGGCAGGCTGCCTGTTCCTGTTCAGATCTTGGTTGGGTCACCGCTTCTCTGTTTTGGCATTGGTAGGTGTTGGCGAGCGTAGGTTCATCTTCATACTCATTGTTTTCAGATGTTTGTTCAGCGGTGTCCCATTCCCTCGGGACTCGCTTGAACCATGAAGCATTCTGGGTGACTGCTCGCGTTCCTCTTACCGCCGATACCATGGTACCATGGACATTGACCACTTCCCATATTTCGGGTTCATATGCGGTGCGATATTTCCAGTTTGGGTACCTCTCCTTGAGAACCACTTTGTCTCCAACCACAAGGGACATGGGTCGAGCTCTGCAAGCCCGACTGGCTCTCTCATTTGTGAGCTGTCTTCTGTTCAGGGTGGCGTTCTGATCCAGCTCCAGTGGATTCCAGGTGGGGCCCGCCGGCACGCAGTCCCTGGGGACTTTTCGGAACAGTAGGTGTGCCGGGGCGCATCTGGTGGTGCAATGGGGCGTTTGGCGGTACGCACTGAGAAACTGAGATAGACAATCCTCCGCCTCTTCTCCTTTCTCGACTCCGATTCGGAGGGCACTATTCAGTGTGCGCATAAACCTCTCGACCTCCCCATTTGCCTGCGGCCACTGTGGAGTAATCTTCCGTGGCGAACGCCTCTTGATGCCAGATATGTTTGGAAGTCTTTTCCCTGAAATGCCGGCCCATTGTCTGATTCGATTTTCTCAGGCAGGCCCATCATCGCGAACATCCGATCCAGTATTAGTTTGACATGTGAGAATGCCGTAGAGGGCAGCACTTCCACTATCGGGAATTGTGAATGAGAGTCTATGAGTACGAGAGTGTTTCTGCCATCCGGGAATGACCCTAAATCGATGCTCAACTTGGACCACAGTTCTGGGCACGGGTCCTCCGTGATCACCGGGTGCGGCACTGGATCCATGCTCGTGATGGTGCACGAGTGACAGTTGCGCACTTCTTCCGCTACCATGGCATCCATCCCGGGGAACCACACTTTGCTGCGTAACCTTGCTTTAGTTTTGGATGCTCCCTGGTGTCCTTGATGCGCAAGTCGGACTACCTCCTTCCTCAGGCCTGTCGGAATCACAAGGGTTGTGCCTCGCAGTATTACCCCATGAGAGCCCTCGCTGAGCTCACTCTGAGCCCTCCAGACTTGCTGTCTGAATGTCCTTTCAGCAGCTGTGACAGCGCTGACACCGTCCAGGCAGCGCTCTAACTCCGAATCTTCCACGTGGCCTTCCCTTTGCTGAGACATTCGTCCCCCTCAGTGGCTTTCCTGATGTCTTCCAGCATAAGGGCAACGGGCCATGCTTCCTGTGATATCATCTGGGCAAACTCCTCGACTTCCTCGGTCTCATCTTGTACTGGAGTGGGAGGAGTGGCATTCGAGTGGCGCGACAGAAAATCCGCCGGGTTGTCAGCACCTGGTCGGAAGACAACATCGAGGAGATACGTCTGCAGCTGGACGGCCCACCTCTCTATCAGCGGAGGGGCGAGTCTGGCGGTCACCGCGAACAGCGGCACCAGTGGCTTGTGGTCTGTGACCACACGAAACTCGTGGCCATACGGGTATAGGTGACAGTGTTGGCACTCCCACTTGATTGCCAGGGCCTCACGTTCAAACTGTGCATAGCGCATTTCCGTGGCCGTCAATGCTTTGCTGGCGTATGCGTTAGGCACCCACTCCCGGGCTTCCGTTTCCTGCATGAGGACAGGCCAGAGTCCCACCGGGATTGCATCCACAACGACTTCTGTGCGCCTGTTTGGGCGAAAGTATGCCATGACCTTGTCGTCTATGAGGGCATTCTTTTTTTTTTAACTCTTTATTCATGACTGCTGCAGAGAAAAGTTCACAGTACTTCAATACAATATGCACATTACAGTCAGTTTTTCCATTTTACCCCCTGCATAATACATAAGACAACTTCTGCCTATGTAGCTTGTCATGTCTTATCCTTGAAAGAATACAATTCCAGGCCTTGTCGCACACAGTCAAAACCTATTATAGACACAAATCATGTAACAGAGGTTATCAGTATGTACCTTATTACCATCAAAAGAAGGAACGGAAAAAACCTCCCCAACTTTTCCCACCCTAATCCCTCCCCTCTCCTGGTCACATTTGGTATCTTCCCAGGGACTTCCTCCTGTCAAACTAGACTGGCTAATATTCTATACTGCAGTAGTGTAAGCAATATGTGCTTCTGGGCGGGCATCAGGGTTCATCACAAATTAGGCTCTACTACCCTGGTTGATTATTGCGACCCTGCTTCCTGTGATAGTGTTAAATCTAACCCTTCCAATTCTAGCAACATGGCCTCCCATTCCAACGCTGTGGGAGGTTTTCTCTGACCTCTCTCCTCCTCTCTCCTCAGGGCTGCACCCTCTGCACGACCCCACCGCATCAGATCCGACTGCCAGGTAGTTACCCTAGGAGTCCTGGGGGATTTCCACCTCATCGTTAATGCCCTGGCTGCTAAGAGAAGAGCTAGGTTCAGGAATTTCAATTTGTCTTTCAATGGTTTAGATCGCCTGCGGAGTCTTACTAAACAATGCAGAGCCTCCACCGGCACCGGTAGGTGCATAATCGTATGTAGCGTCTGACAGATCTCCACCCAGTCGCCCCTCAGTCGTGGGCAGGACCACAGCTTATGGAGGAATCCCGCATCATCCCCTTTACAGCGCGGGCAACTATGTGAGGAGTCTGGGAACATGCGGTGTATTCGCTTGGGAGTTAGGTATGCCCTGTGTAGCACCATTGTCTGTATAAATTTAAATTTCCCACTACGCGATACCCATTTGGGATGTTCTAGTGTAGTCTGCCATGCCCTGTCTGTCAACATCGAGTCAGTGTCCTGCTCCTAGGTGACCCTAAGGGTAGTAAGTGAGATTGCTGTGTGTTCTCGCACTCCCGTGTATAACTATCGTACTAGGTGGCCCCCCGCTCCCGTATAATAGAACAAATGAACCAGTTCGTGTTGCATGGGTTTGAGCCATTTTGGCGCCCAGGTGTTGCGAATGTAATGCGTCACTGTAAGATGCAGTATCTAGGGGGAGCACCCGTGATCTGCGAAAAGGATTCATGACCCATCAGGGTCTCATCCCTAAAGAAGGCGCCTACCTCTTCTATCCCATTCTCCGCCCAGTGATACAATATCTGTCGCGTAAGTCTACCCTGCGGGGTCGGGATACCCAGCAGGGGAATATTCGCCGCATACGGGGTTGCCGAAGAAGTATAAGACAAAGCCTTCTTCCAGCACAATAGGGCTGTGCACAAAAGAGGGTGACAGCCCGGGGGAATCCGACTCTTTGGTAGCAACAAAGCATGGAGTTCCCCACGTTCCAGTCGATCTACTGTAAAATCAATCTCATGGAGATTTCTGCCTGCTATCCAATAGGAAAGCCATTGAAGTTGACTGGCATAGTAATATCCCCGAAAGTCCGGGACTCCGTGTCCCCCCAACCTGGTGCCTAGTTGGAGCTTGCGGAGACTAATGCGACGCCGACCAGTACCCCAAATAAGACTATTCATTAGGGTATTTAATGTGTTAAAAATAGGTTGCAAGAGCGTCACTGGCAGATTCACAAAGAAATATAGCAAATGAGGGAGCATAACCATTTTTCAGATCGCAATTCTGCCCATGACCGAAAGGGGTAAGGAAGTCCAGAAACCCACACTACTACGGAGCCGTGTGACCGCCCGCTTGATATTACCATCTATCTGATCCTCCGTTGACCTATACACTTGTATCCCCAGGTATTTAAAAGTGGTCTGGGCCACGGGTATCGAGTGTGCCCCAAAACGTATCAAAGGGGGGTACAGCGTCTCTCTAAAAAAGAAGTCATTCGATTTTTCTGGGTTAAAAGCTAATCCAGACACTGATTCAAACCTGCGAAAGATGTCATAGAGTAGGGTGTGGTCTGCCTCCAAATTATGTAAGTACAGTAAAATATCATCTGCATAAACAGATATTAGGTGGTGCTTCCCCCCAACCGTCCTGGTGAACATGAAGGGCGAGGGCCAGGGGCTCCAGGGCCAACACAAATAAAATCGGGGACAGGGGGCAACCCTGTCGGGTGCCTCTGTGTATGGTGTAACTATCCAAAATATGGAGACCTGTGCGTGCCCAAGCCGTAGGGTTAGTATTCAACAACCAATGAATTCGGGAAGCCATATCGTTGCAAAGATTCAAACATGAAGGTCCAGGACAGGAAGTCAAACGCTTGTTTCAGATCCAGCGCTATACATCCCGCCCGAGGGAATTCTTGTGGTGTGGCCGCCATAAAGGCATGCAACCTATGTGTGTTCAATGACATACTCCTCCCAGGAAGGAAACCACACTAATCTTGATGCACGAGGGTGGTAAGGTTGGACTGTGTACGTAAGGCTATAGATTTGCTAAGTATCTTGTAGCCCGTAGAGACCATGGAAAGGGGTCTATAATTCGCGATCTCCAAAGCATCCCTGCCAGGTTTAGGTATCGAAGTGACCAAAGCTTGCATCGTCGATGCCGGTATTTGCCCTTCCTCAAAGGCCACCTTATACCCCATCTCTAGAACCGGCACTAGTATATCCAAATAGGTCGAATAAAACTCTACTGGGAGCCCGTCCATACCGGGCGTTTTGTTACTGTTAAGTGACTTAATCACAGCCCGTATCTCGTGCTGCGTGATAGGGCCCTCCAGTGCTTTCTGTGTGGCAGCTGCCAGGACCGGAAAGGGAAGGTCACCCAGAAACTCAGTCGCCTGCGTTGTGCCCTCCAAGTCAAAGGGAGCGTACAGGTCTCTCAAATGATCAAAAAACGCCATATTAATCTCGGATTGTGTATGGACCAGTGTACACGACGGGTTATGTACCTGAGTTATGATTGGCGGGTCTGGGTGGTCTCGTATCAGTCGGGCCAGTAGTGTGCCAGACCTATCAGCCTCAGTGTGTTGGAGGCGCAGGTATTCCTTGTGGTCAATAGTGCACAGTGTCTCCAACACCTCTGCGTGATCAATGTATCCTATCTGTAACTCGCCCTTTTTCCTAGGGTCTGTGCTTGCCTCCCGTTCATCTACCTTCATATGGTCTTCCACCTCACATCGTTTTTTGTGAATCTCATGTCTTGCCCCCAGTAGTTGCCCTAGTGCCTCTCCCCTAATCACTACCTTCATGGCATCCCATACTACCAAATTGGATGAAGCAGAGTCCCAGTTTTCCCTGAAGTAAGCAGTAAGAGTGGTAGCCAGTGTATCCGGAAGGGGCCATCTTCCAGAAGGAGTGGGTTAAGCCTCCAGGTAGGTACCGGGGTCGGCACCCTACGCCAGAGAAAGGTATGTGTCAATGGCCGATGATCGGAGAATGTTTTTGCCAGGTATTCAACACCACCCACCTTTGTGACTACTGATCTTGAACATAGGAACCGGTCAATTCTAGTGTGTAAGTTGTGTAGGGGGGAAGAATAAGAATACTCCTTATGGGTTGGGTGCAAGCTACGTCACATGTCCTCCAAGCCCCATTCCTCCGCCCAGGCCGTGAACAGGTCAGTTAACTTAGATGTCCCTGCTGCTTGAAGGGGAGGGTGTGATCTGTCTAGGTCCAGGTCCAATATCATGTTCCAGTCCCCATCCAGCACCCAGGGGATTCCGACCCAATCTGATAATACCAAACCTACTTTGTGCAGGAAGTTGTCCTGGTCATAATTCGGGGCATAAATACTGCCCTGCACTATCAACGTCCCACCCAAGGTGCCCTTCACTACAATGTATCGACCCTGATCATCCACCCTCCTCTCAATTTCCATAAAGGGCGTCCCAGTCGCCCCTCTGGAAAAGGCTGAGTATGTTGTGGAGTAAATAGTACCCCTCCACTCCTTCCTCAGTTTCTGAGCCTCTGCCTCCATAAGATGGGACTCCTGTAGGAATGCGACCTGTGTGTGATGCCTCAGGAGAAATGAGTGTATCCGGTGTTGTTTCTGGATCGCCCCAAGCCCACGCACATTCCAAGTAAGAAATCTGTATGACCCTGCAGTCTCAGCCATAATCATCATTTATCAAGAAAGGAAGTAGCGATAGTCCCATAGAATTACCACATGTAAATAGCAACCAGGAAACCCCGTACTCCAAAACCCACTTTGGGCACAGAACGAACTCTGCACAGCTAGGCAACAAAGCTGGGCCCAACATAAGAACTGTAAACAAGTAAGTCCAAAGTCTGGTGCATACGCCAAAGGGGGGGCAGCTAAGCACAAGTGCAGCCATCCTGTCTTTCACACCGGGCACCGCTGGCTCAATAGTATTCCAGAATTGAGGATCTAGTCTCGAGCAACAAATGGGGATACGATTGCGGAGGTTGTGGGCATCGCGGCAAGGCTAATCTTGACCCGAATCGTTCCCATTATACCCACCCCCAGCGGGGGAGGGGGACCTAATGGAGTTCCACTCTAACCATACCCCAACACAATGGATACATAAAGCAATAAAGGAAATTTAAAATGATAACCAATAATCACATCTTAAAGGATACCATGGACCACAACTGTGTAGGTCCACATCGAGTTGGTCTGTCCGATGCCTCAAGTTAGTTATCAAGCATGTCGTCCGCAGCTCGGGGTGTTACAGTAGGGAACAGGAGTACACTGTGGTCCGAGTCAGAGTGGATCGTGCTATCGTCTGTTACAATTTTCTCTGTGTCCTCCCGGAATGTTCCGACTATTGCCAGCGCTCTAAGTTGGTCTTCCTTCTGCTGCTCCGCGACGGACCATGGTGACCCGCCCTCCTTCTCGTCTCTGGGGATTCACCGTCCTCGCGTCCCGAATCGCCCCTCGAGCCACTGGCAGTTCTCCCTGGGATTGCATCCTGACTCCCCTCCATACCCATCACCTCCAGCCATTCTTCAGCATCTGAGGGACTCTCAAAGAAGTGTGCTTTACCCTCGTGTATGATCTTTAATCGGGCAGGAAAAAGAAGTGCGTATTTCAGCTTGGCTTTCTGGAGCTTCTTCTTCACCGTCATGTATGAAGAGTGCTGTTTCTGGACCACGGTTGGTTGATCCAGATATAGTGACACCCGATGGTTCTTGTACTGTATGAGGGACTTCTCACTGGCCTTCTGCAGTAGAACGTCCCTATCTCGATAATTGAGTATCTTCATTATCAGAGGACGGGGCGGTCGGCCCAGTCTAGGTCTACCAGTCGGGATCCTGTGGGCCCACTCCACGCAGAATTATGGCGACAGACCTTCTGTGGCAACGTGATCCTCGAACCATTGTTCCATGAAGTCCGCAGCTCGTGTCCCCTCACAGCGCTCCGGCAGGCCTATGACGCGGACATTATTGCGTTAGTTTCTTCCTTCCGCGTCCTCCACTCGATCCATCAAGGATTTGACCTGCTGCTGCAGTTGCTGAATAGACGTCGAGTGATCCGCCACCGTTGGAGTGAGGTCTACAAGAGCAAGGCTCTGATCCTTCACCTTGTCCGCCAGCTCACTGTGATCCGCCTTCAGTAGTGACAGATTCGTGGGGATGGCCCCCAACTGCTGTTCCATCGCCGACCTAGAGTCCCTTATTTCCTTTATAATTAAATCCAGCATGTCCGTCGGCTGTTCCCCAGAGTAGGCAACCCCTACGGTTCCCGGCAGGACCCGGCCATCTCCGGCACCCATTGCAGTAATCGGCGCCTCCAAATTTCCCTGCCCCTCCTTCACTCTCACCCCTTTTCGCACCATAGTGACCGGAGGTCAATTCCGTTTAATCCCTGATGTGTGGTGGCTACTCAAATAATGTACTGTATCAGGGAGTGTTCCACTCCGAGGTGTCCGGTGTCCAACTCCGCCTAAGTAGCACCAACCTCCGTGCAGCAATCCCCAAAATCCAGCAGATGGCACCAGGAGGGCTAAAGCACAACTGGACTGAAGTGGGAGACCACATCGAGGTCCTCCGATCACGGACTCTACGAACTCTCGGGGCAACACCGGCGGCACACCGGCCACTGCACTCCCACTCAGGGTAGCCCTCCTCCAGGCACCAGACTCCAGGGGCCGAGGGCCAATACGTCCGCCGCTGCCCGGTGGGCAATGGTGTAAGGGAGGAGGTTCACCGACCCGGTCCGCCGGCCAGCCTCAGGCAGGCGCCATACAGTTCCAGACCAGCGCCACAGCAGGTGTCCACCTCCGTTCTGCGTCACAGTACCAGGCCTGCTGCAGCCAGTCCATGCAGTGTGCCCCACTATGAAGAGCCCACCCTAGGCCAAGAAGAAGCAGGGGGGTAGCAGGGGGGTTGAGACCCTCCCGGGCGTCACCACAGTCCCACTGCAGCCGTAGATCCGGCCCCTCTACCGCCGGTAAGGTCCTCGATGTGGTCACCCCCCCTTCGTCTGTGTCGGGCCGAGGTCGTAAGCAGAGCAGGGGGAGCACCCACCCAACGCTGCTCTCCGGTGTAGTTCGGCATGTGCCGCGAGCAGGGGGGTTCAGAGTAACTCCATGCACCCACCTCGTGTCGGGTGCCTCCTTGCCTCCGCAGTCTGCAACCCGGCCTTCAGCCGCCCCCAGGGTCCGGCGGGCGGCTGAAGGCCGGGTTGCAGACTGCGGAGGCAAGGAGGCACCTATGAATGGTCCCTATGAATGGCTCCAGGCGAGCCGGGCAGACCGAAGACGCCGTTCTCCGCCCTCGCTGCTCGACCAGTCTCACTCGTTTCATCGTCTAAGGGAATATATGGGTGAAACGTTACCCCAACCAGCCCCATGACAGTGGGAGCGCCAACGTATTCGCCTTCCGGATCGCCGTCCCGCCACTTCCGGTGCGACGAGCCCCAGCCGCTTCGGGCACTTCCGGTACTCCAGCTCCCGGCGTCCCACTCCAATCGCCGATTCAGGCCCAGACCTCGGCCGCCACCACCACTTTACGGCGCTGCTGATCACTCCAGCGGTCGTGGGATCACACCAGGGCTACAGCAGTAGTTCCCGCTGTTCAGGATGAATATAGTCTCCCGCAGACACCCCGCAACAGGATTAGGCCCCAGGTGGACCCGGAGCTCTAGCGGCAGCCAACAGCCATCATGGTTGGCTAGCCACGCCCCCATGAGGGCATTCTTGACTGCTGTGAACGCCTCATCCTCCTTCGCTGACCATGTTCACATCTGTCCAGCCTTGATCAGGAGCCGAAGAGGTTCGGAAAGGGATGCAAGGTTGGGGATGAAACGGCCACAGTATGTGGCCATTCCCAAGAAGCTTCTGACTTCAGTCACATTTGTCGGTCTTGGCGCCGAGCGCATGGCTTCGCCTTTTTCGGGTCGACGCGTAGTCCTTCCCTTGAGAAAATATAGCCAAAGAAGTCCACTGGTTCTTGGTAAAAGGAGCACTTGGCTTTGTGCAGGGTGAGGCCATGGTCTGCCAGGCGCTGAAGGGTGGCTCTGAGGTGAACGTGGTGGTCTTCGAATGTTTTGAAGAAGACTAAAATGTCATCACTCAACTTGATTACGCCTGACAGTCCTGAGAGCATCTCTCTTATCATGTTCTGAAAGACCTCCGCAGCCGAGGAGACTCCAAAACCTAACCTTTTGTACCGGCGCAGGCCGACATGTGTAGAGAATGTGGTAATATTCCGGCTGTCTGGGTGGAGCTCTAGTTGATGGTATCCTGCGTTGAGATCCAATTTGGTGAACCAGCGGGCTCCGTTTAAATCCGCGACTATGTTGTCCATCGTGGGCGCCAGGTGGCGTTCCCGCTTTACGGCCTTGTTCGGAAGGCTGATGTCGACACACAGTCGAATGGCGCCGGGCTGTTTCGGTTTCGGGGCAACCACGAGGGGCGACACCCAGGGTGTTGGGCCTGACACCTTTTCGATAACCCTTAGTTCTTCCAGCTTCCGAAGCTCCTCTTCCGCCTGCGACCGCAGGTGGAACGGCACCCTCCTGTGCCTCAATGCTGTCACCCTGACTGTGGTCCACGTGTAGCTTGAAGGTTTTACCTTTGAGGCAGCCCAGGCCCTGGAAAAGCGCGGGAAGTCCTTTACCATCTCCTCTGCGTGTAGCTCGCGCACCTGTTTCGTGAAGAAAACTAGTTGAAGGTCTTCTGCGGTGTGGCAGCTGAGGAGGGTCCCTCGTTTCCCCTCTGTAACGTGAAATTTCGTCTTCATCGCCTGGCCGTTGCTGGCCACCACTACCTCCATTACCCCCCGTAGTGGGAGCGGGTCATTGCTGTCGTAGGTGTAGATCCTGGCCTTGGACGGCCGAAGGGGCGGGCAAGGAGACAGTTTGTCGTATTGGACGCTGTCCATCACATTGACTGAGGCCTCCGTATCTATCAGGGCATGCACCTGAGAGCCTGCGATGGTGATGTCGCCCGTGGAGCCTTCTCTGCCGACAAACGACACAAAGAACAAGTCGTTATCATCGTCTTCCAGACTGAACGCTGAACGCGTCGCGTCACTGCAGGGCCCCGGGTCCTCGAGCATTAGCTGACGCACGCCCTGTGTGGGCCCTCTTGCGCCAGGGTTGGAACATCGTCCGCCGCTGCTCCGGCGTACTTTTGCGAAGTGGTTGCAAAGCCGCATTGAGAGCACGTCTTTTCCTTTGCGGAGCACCTCCCTCCAGCAAGATGGTCCATCCCGCAGTTTCCATACATGGAGTGCTGCCCGGCCTTCGCACCTCCTCTCGAGAGTTGGGGCCGTCTGCGGAACACGTCGAGTCTCTCCTTCTTGATCACGGGCGCACGTTCCGATGTTCGAGGGCGGTTGAGGGCCGCCTCTATCTCGTCTGCTCGCGCATTGGACAGTTCGTGAGACCTCGTGAGGACGAGAATGTCGTTGAGGAAATGCGGGGCTGCCTGAGTATGAGGCGTCTGAGGTGAACAGATCTGCAGCCTTGAATGAGCTCTGCGCGGATTTCCAGTCTCTGATCTGGCAGTTCACATGATGTGGCAAGTTTTCTTAGACGGGCATAGTAGGCGTCGACTGTCTCAGTCTCCCCTTGGCGAGCCTGATGCAGATTGAAGCATTCATAGTCTGGGTTGATTTGCAGGTCAAAGTGACGATTCAGAGATTTACCACTCCGGTGTAGTCATCATCGTTGCCTCTGTCCGGTAGTGTCTCGAAGAGATCATAGAGTTCGGCTCCGCCATAGCACATGAGTAGGGACCTTTTCACCTTCCCATCTGTTTCCCTGACGCCGATGAAGTAATGGTCAAGGCAACCGATCCAGGAGCGCCACATTGCCGTCGCGGTCTACGGGTCCGACAGCTCGCTGAACAGCGGTAGCGGGGCAGCGATTCCATGGCCAGGGGGGCCGGCACGTTGGGCGCGGCCTGGACTGGAGCGGGGGCGTGAGTGGCGACTTGCTGAGGTGCCGGGTTCTGGAGAGCCACTGGCGGGGGAGCTGGCGCAGTCGAGAGGGCGGCACCTCCAATGGTGGCGAGGGAGGTTATCCTGCTGTCCGTCCGACCGCGTGGCTGAGGGGGACTTTCGGAGTGTAGGAGCAGCTGTGCTACTGCTTCCTCTGTCTCCCTAGGTAGGTGTAGGTGGATTGGCACGTTGCGGCGATGAGAGTGCGCTGGGGTGTGATTACGTGCCTGGTGTGTCTTGGGCATGGTGCAGAGGTGCGGTCCGTCCACGATGTCACAGCGGCCCTGGTAGCATGGAAGGTGGGGGAGTGAGAACGTTGCCCCAGTGGTTTCGCTCTCCCCCTCTCTTCTTATGGCTCACACCAGCGTGACCAGACAAGCAAGCAGTGGTCGCTGGAGCGATGTAAGCAGGGCTGCTGCGGGGGCGGTCCAGTGGGTGCAGATGCAGGGCGCTGAACCGTAGGCCACACTCCGTGGGGGGGCGGGATACCTGCGCCACAATAACTCAGCTTGAGGGGGCCAAACCAGTCCCCCCGTGCGAGATCACTAGCAGTGTGCACTGAGGCACGAACACACCCGGGCCCTGGGAGGGCGCGACAAGGCCTCGGGAGCAGGGCGCGGCACGGTGACGAGAAGCGCATGCCGCCGAACGCCTCCACACAGGGAGGCCTCACCTTGGCGCCGGTCCGGGCGCGATGGTCGGGCCGGTGAGCACAGAGAGCGGGACGCAGCTCTTTCCTTCGGCAGACGGTGCGGCCAGGACACCGGACGGGTGCAGGCAGTCAGCAGGGTGGGCACCCGCGATGATCTTCAGGCCGCACCAGCTGGAGCGCACAGAGCGCGAGCACCACGTACATGAGGCTAAGAAGCCGACGTGTGTCCGAAGGGGCAAGGTGTGGGACAGACCCGCCTCATCACCAGTGTGGTGACTCATTTCACCTGGGGGAGCAGGAATACCTATGCCACTAATTAGGGCCTAAATACACTTCAATGATTGACACAGACTCCCACTACTATTCTGGGCCGAAGACTACGAGCGGTCTCGCGCCCCTTTATTTATACCCTCGGGCGAGCCCGCCCTCGGGGTGTGTGTGCGTGCGTGCGTGTGTAGGAGCAGCTGTGCTACTGCTTCCTCTGTCTCCCTAGGTAGGTGTAGGTGGATTGGCACGTTGCGGCGATGAGAGTGCGCTGGGGTGTGATCATGTGCGTGGTGTGTCTTGGGCATGGTGCAGAGGTGCGGTCCGTCCACGATGTCACAGCGCCCCTGGTAGCATGGAAGGTGGGGGAGTGAGAACGTTGCCCTAGTGGTTTCGCTCTCCCCCTCTCTTCTTATGGCTCACACCAGCGTGACCAGACAAGCAAGCAGTGGTCGCTGGAGCGATGTAAGCAGGGCTGCTGCGGGGGCGGTCCAGTGGGTGCAGATGCAGGGCGCTGAGCCGTAGGCCACACTCTGTGGGGGGGCGGGATACCTGCGCCACAATAACTCAGCTCGAGGGGGCCAAACCAGTCCCCCCGTGCGAGATCACTAGCAGTGTGCACTGAGGCACGAACACACCCGGGCCCTGGGAGGGTGCGACAAGGCCTCGGGAGCAGGGTGCGGCACGGTGAGGAGAAGCGCACGCCGCCGAACGCCTCCACACAGGGAGGCCTCACCTTGGCGCCGGTCCGGGCGCGATGGTCGGGCCGGGGAGCACAGAGAGCGGGACGCAGCTCTTTCCTTCGGCAGACGGTGCGGCCAGGACACCGGACGGGTGCAGGCAGTCAGCAGGGTGGGCACCCGCGATGATCTTCAGGCCGCACCAGCTGGAGCGCACAGAGCGCGAGCACCACGTACATGAGGCTAAGAAGCCGACGTGTGTCCGAAGGGGCAAGGTGTGGGACAGACCCGCCTCATCACCAGTGTGGTGACTCATTTCACCTGGGGGAGCAGGAATACCTATGCCACTAATTAGGGCCTAAATACACTTCAATGATTGACACAGACTCCCACTACTATTCTGGGCCGAAGACTACGAGCGGTCTCGCGCCCCTTTATTTATACCCTCGGGCGAGCCCGCCCTCAGGGCGTGCGTGCGTGTGTGGACGGGCCGGGTGGCTCAGTCAGCACAAAGGTGTCATTTGTTTTGGGTAAAGAAAAGTTTCAAGTGTCCTGTTAAAGTATTTAAGTGTGAAATAGACTTTTTTAATTGAGTGTTTAAACATTCACTGCAGAAAACTAAAAAAAGTCTATCAATGACCAATACCAGAATCCTATGTTCTTCACTGATTAAAAACGGCTGAAAAGGTGTGTACAGATGGTTCCATGGTGTAATGGTTAGCACTCTGGACTTTGAATCCAGTGATCCAAGTTCAAATCTCGGTGGGACCTGAGATACTTTTATTATTTACTTAGTTTGTTTTATATTATTCTAGGTCTTGAGCAGTGACCAGGGAGGCCCTTTCTCTCTCTCAGATGACCCTCCCTTCCTGTTTTCATTCTCCTGGTCTCTGCTGCCTGTGGACATCCATGCATTATTTTCAGGCGGTGCTGGGCGACACGTGACGCTACAGACAGGTGTTTTATCATTCCTGTGCCTGTGTGGACACCTTTCTTCTGTGACTGCACAACAGTAACACACACAGTGTGGACCTGACTCCAGCGTCCTTCACACCGGATAACTTACAAAGAGACACACAGACGGGAAAGCAGTGCGTAAAAGAAAGGCTTTAATAAAGTGTTACCAGATATAAAATAGAAATGTTCTTTTATTTCTGCACTTTCTTGGTAACTACGCAACATATGAAGGGTGGTGACAATTTCATCAAAACTGCTTGCCCAAAAACTGAAATTGAATCTGTTCCCCATGTAAAGCGTGCTAATGCCAGTGGACCAAAGTTTACGCTAACTGCAAACAAAAAAAACAAGCATTTGCAATGCAATAGGCCTCGCATTAGGAAAGTTTGAGCTATTGGTCTTGTAAATTACAATTTTTTTATTTATGTGTTAGTTTTTGAAAATAGCAAAATTAATAGCTTTGTCATTTACAATGCCCATACTTTTAACTTTTGCAAAAGTGACACCTATAGCATTTGTAATGCAACATGTATTGTATTTACGTGACTTAGATGTATTGATATTACAAATAACAATGGCTTTAAATTTTTAAAAATAATTAATACTTAAATAAAAGTTATTGTATTTTATAATGGCAATAGCTTAAACTTTTGTAAATAACTTTTGTGAAGATTATGTTCAGTGTATTTTATTGTGACGAAGATCCAATAACAAAAGTGAAATATTAACATCTTTTTGTGACATTTGTAGTAAAGCTTGAAACATTGAGAGAACATATTTGAACCAGTTCTTGTTGAATGGTTGCACAGATTGATGTTGTGGTGGCGCGGAGTGATGTTGTGGTGGCGACGACTGATGCTATGGCGTTCAGTTGAGGAAAATTAAATTTTGGCCATGTTGTGTTCCCTAACGCGTACCCCACCGACTCCATGTACCAGCTTAAAGTGCATGTAACTTCCCTCCTGTGCCAGCTATGAAGACGCAAATACATTTGCGTCCAACGTTAACATGTCCTCTTTCAAACCCACCATGAATGGATTATATAGTCCGTTCCTAAGTATGCTATGCCACCGTCTTTTTGTAGTGCACTTTTCGTATTTTTCCTGCTCTAGCAAGAGTAGGCCCTGAATTCCTGCCATCTGAACCTCTTTTGTGGCTCCTGACTCTGCCCAGGCTACCTCTGTACCCGTGAACTCTGTCCTACTTTCAGCGCGGCCCCTCGCGCTCAGCTCAAGCCTGCTTTCTGCCAAGACTGACTATAACCTTCGAGTTATCTGTTCCGCTCCTCGAGAATGCATTCCTGCCTACTAGATCCTGTAAACATCCTCTCCAGCTGCAGAGCCAAAGGGCCGACCTGTCTTAATGCAAGTAAATCACAGCCTCTGTTGCCATGCTTCCATGGAAGGCCCCGAGCCCCACGCTTCACATGTAGACACTCAGGCGCTTATACACGCCTCCACAGTTAGTGTAGAATAGCTTCTGCCCTAGAGACCTTTCCGTCCAGATAGTATAGTTCCTAAACATCAGATATCAGATATGATAGAAGTACAAGTTGATCTGACATGCCAGACTTCTGTCTCTTTCCATCAGAGTAAATGTCAAGTCCCCTGCACCCCGTCAATCACACGTCATGCAGCTGCGCGCGCATCCAAGCTTCCGATTTCTGCTGACATTGCAACATTCTGTTAGCACCACCCCTTGGTGCCACCCACTTGCGTCACCTATCAGTGACGTTTCTAGCACACACCTCTGGTTCACGCCTAGTTTACGCCTCTTGATGATGTACTAGTACCACGTGTATACTGTTATCTTGTCTTCTCTCAGCTGTTACGCCTCTTACATTGATTCCTATGGTGTAAATCAAGTATATAAGCTATGTATTATCAATAAAGTTCAGCACGCTCTATCCCTTCTGACACCCCTGTGGTGGTCAGAACATGATATCCTGATTCCTTTATGAGGAATAAAACCCTTAGAAACTCTAACACCACGGACTCTGTTTTCTTTCATTCCGATTGAGTTATTATTGATTAAGTACTTACCTGCATAGAAATTAAGAGAGTAAATTAATTATTTACGTCATTTTGGCGCCCGAATAGGGACCCCTCCCCCACCTCACGCGCCGGTTGGTGCGTTGCAAACTCTGTCCCCTGCCATCAGTTAGACGGAACACACGTGTACTGGCAGGATTTCCTGCATCTCCCTCTGACCCACGGAGGTGACGTAGACTGCGATCAGTGCCCAGACGAGGCGGTGAGGAGTGCGGAGGATCCCGACCAGAGCCCAGCCGAAAGAAGCAAGGTCCGAGGTGTGAAGAGGCCCACCAGTTTTCCGAAGTTTTCCGAAGTTTTCCGAAATTTCCCGAAGTTTTCCGAAGTTCCGAGTCGAGTCCAGTCAAGTTTTCCGAGGCCTTCTGTTTCCGTGCTTCCCGGTGAGTACCATTGCTGGGTCGTATCTAGACGGGTTTGGGTACGCAAGTCCGGTCTGCACTGTTTTTAGGCAGTGTATCTGTACTGTTTAGCAGTATATCAAGTATTCCGAATTTCTGCACTGTTACACCGGTGTATCCGTACTGTTGAGCAGTACATACAGTATAGGGGGGTAGTCATCTATGTCTTCAATGTTTTTATGTGATTAATGTTGTGGTATGAATGTGACTGTGTAAACGTGTATTATTGTGTTTCTCGTATAATCTAGCTGTCAGGAGTATTAAGGAATAAGGATCTAGCATTCAGTAATAAGTAAGCAAGATGCCGTTCTTCAACAAGTTAAAACAGATAGGAACTAGGAAAGGGTTACTGGAGGAAGAAATTCCTATCCCCCCTAGGGACACTCCAGGCAATTTTATGTACCAGAAACACGGCATAGATGCCATATTATATCTAGATTTATGGACCGATTACACCAAACACCTAGACGAAAGACACAGATGGCCTGTTACCGGAACGTGGGATGCCGAGTGCATCATGAGGGTAGAAGAAGCATTATGGAAAAAGAAAGCTAGACAATCTCAGAAGGACGCCATAGAATTTTGGCGTAAGGAATCACGTAAGCGTGCTGACAAAGCACTCCGTAGAGAGGATAGACTTAAAGAATCAGATAAAGAACAGGAAAACGAATTAGTTACTGAAGGGATCCGAGTAAAAACAGAACAAATAGACCGAGCCCGAAATAATCTTGTAAACGGTATGTATCTTGCAGCAGATGGCACATCTGAAACTGAATCAGAGATACCGAAAAACTTACCGACACCATTAGTTCCAACTAAAGTAATGCATAAAACTACTAAAGACATATTCCTGAATTCGTATCTAGAGGATGTAGCACCAGCTTATACCAATCTGCCTGTTCGTGCCCTGCCTACTGACAGGGATGGGGGTGGCACTGCGCCCCCAGATAATGTTCCGCCGGTACCGCGACAGACATCCTCTGTTCCGACAGCTCCGCCACTTCCCGTACTCAAAACAGACCTACCGAAACCAGTCCTACCTGATCTTACTAAACGACAAATTCAGACTCAGATCCAGACTCCGCGGAGAGATAATGCTCAAGCATCCGCCTCAGGAGGTGCGACAGCGGGTCTACAGACCCCGCCACCGACACACAGATTAAACTTAAGGGACACGCAGAATCCTTTCCAGTCTCCCCACTTATCCCGGCTTGACGCATTTAAAGAGAAGATGTCAGTTTGCAGATATGATCCAGTGCCCGGAAAAGACGATTTAATGATATTAGCATCACTACGATTAAGATCTGCCACCGATAGCTTGTTATGCTATGTAGGAATGCAGGAACTTCTCGACAGAATATATAAGTTTATACAGACCGGGAAAGACCCCGACAGTGTCAAAGCTGCCATGCATAAACAGAAAGTTGACATTC
Organism: Lissotriton vulgaris; assembly: GCF_964263255.1. Lineage (NCBI taxonomy): Eukaryota > Metazoa > Chordata > Amphibia > Caudata > Salamandridae > Lissotriton > Lissotriton vulgaris. The sequence continues at coordinate 246,782,069 of NC_141685.1, forward strand.
AAGCACAGATATTACGATTTTTCATAAATTGTGTAATAAGAGAACGAGACAGGCCCGGGACAGATCAAAGTGAATTAGACGCATTAAACAAGTGGGGTCAAAATATAGCCGAAGGAAAGCATGATAAAGGGGCTTGCATAGCCAGTATGTCCCAGAAAATTAGAAAGGCAGTATTGACTGCACACCAGGAAGAGAATGATAAAGCTTCCTCCGAGGAGGAAGATGAACATGACGCACCAGGAAGGTCTACAGATACTATAGCATATGTAGGTAGGGGAGCCTACCTTAGGAAAGGTGTCCGTCCAGAAAGCAAGAGAGTTTTTTTCTCTGCTTTAACAAATCCGAATTCTTCTGAACATCAGTTCCAGGAAACTGATAAAAGGCTTCGAGACCGAGTGGGGTACCATGTACTCAATTCTATGGATGAACAGGAACTAGCCCGGTCAGCCGTGTTATGGGCCGAAAACCCAGACATGTATAATGATGACACGTTAGTACAGACATTCCTGAACCTTTCCCCGGAAGAGCAGAAAATAGCAGGTGTATACATGATTCAGCACCTCCTCATCAAGTTCAGAAACCATCATTCTGATCCAGGTCCCTTACATGAAACATTAGAAGCACTACTCATGGATAGATGGAGAGGTTTTAGTACCAAATTAATACAAATAATTCTAGAACAACGACGTAAGTATAACACCTTCATAAGTCCTGAATATGTTCCCGCCCCGCCTCCAGAAAGGAAAATGTACCACATGCAATGCGGTGGTGGCATTGAAAGTCAGAACCCCTTACGAGAAGTACATCCAGTTATGGGTGAGGACCAACGCTTGAAGCGTGTGTATGTTCACACACCACTGACTAAGTTAGAACTGTTAGAAATGAAGAAATTAGTTCCGTGCCATGATAAAGACCCTGCAGGTTTTCATAGAGAGCTTAAAGACATGTTACTGATGGGAGATTACACGTATGATGATATTATGAAAATGTTAAAAGTACTGTTGCCCACGGGCATTTACGAAAAATTAAAGGAGAAGGATTGGGAGGTAGGAGAGTCAAAGATAGCATGGGCAGAAATAGAAGACGAAGAAAGCAAACGAGTCCCAGGGGTAGGCCTTGGGGATAAGACTAAAGCATTACCAGGTTTAATAGTACAGGTTTTGCCAAGATTATTGACAACAAGAAAGGAAGATTGGGACGCAATCTCGTCCTGTAAACAGAAACAAGATGAAGATACTAGTGACTTTTATTCAAGATTCGAGAAATGTTTCATCATAAATAGTGGTCTAAAAACTAGTAGTGAGTCATATCCGCACCTTTTTGTAACAAAATTAGTAGAGAATGCCCTACCATTAGTCAAAAATAGAGTGTACAAAGTTGAAAGTACTTGGCAGGCAAATACGCCATCTCAGATGTTACAAATGTTACAATATCACCAGAACAGAATTAGGGAAGAACAAGATCAGGAACAGAAACGTATGAAAGACACGAAAATGAAAATGTTAGTAGCTCAGACGATTCCAGCCGACGGTCATAGAAAAGGTGGGGCCCAGACCAATCATTCTGCCGCTCCCGTTAAAGGGACATGTAATTATTGCAAGCAGCCAGGTCACTACGTACATGAATGTCCAGTCCTGAAACATAACATCGAGACAGGTAAAACTAAAGAAAGACCGCGTCCGCCTAGACATGAACAGGGTCATCAACAGACCTCACAGAACGAACAGCCAATGCAGAATACACAGCCTATGCATGATCAGTCCCATACAGTACAGACAGTAGCAGTACCGCAGCCACAGCATGCTCAGACACAGCCCGCTGCCGCAACTCGGCAAGTATCACAACAGATGTACCAGTATGCCCAGTCAGCATATCCAGATTATCAGCGTTATACATGAAACAGCCTAGGGAGGGAAAGTGATTTGCCTCTTATTGAAATTCCTGTAGATCAAGAAGGTCCTTATGTACACAGTCACGTATTAGGAAAAGACAGAAAGTTTTTAATTGACACAGGGGCAAGTCGCACTACAATAAGTCACAATGAAGTCCCAGGGGCACCCCTCTCAGGCTCACAGAATGTTTCCCTTGGTTTTTCAGGACAGCCTATTGTAAATGAAGTATCGGAACCAGTACCACTAGCTGTGGGTCCATTATCTCGAGTTACAGATTTGTTGCTTACGAAATCATGTCCAGAAAATCTGTTAGGAATTAAAACACTGAAGGCTCTAGGAGCTATAATATGCTGTTCCCCAGAGGGAGTTAGACTCTTTCTACGGGATTTCAAGGGTCATTATGTTCTACGTGACTTTGATGTCAGATTGAAAAATGTACCAGATCACTTATGGGCAAAAGGCCCAGCTGATGTAGGTTGTATGCATATCACACCATACCGTGTTACACTCAAGACAGGAGTTGTTTTACCCAGAATCAGACAATACAAGTTACCTCCCGATGCTGTAGTGGCTTTACTGAAAATAATTGAAGAGCTTATTGCCCAGGGAGTGGTCGTAAAGACTGACTCCAATATCTGTAATTCACCCATCATTCCAATTCTTAAACGTACAGACCGCAATGCACCGCCAGTATATCGGCTGGTGATTGACCTTCGAGAACTGAATAAATGTATTGTACCACAGTATCCTGTGGTCCCCGATATCTCCTCCCTATTGACTGCTATTGATTCAGAAGCCACGTTCTTTACTGTAATCGATCTCAAGAACGCTTTCTTCAGTGTACCTATTGACCCGGAGAGCCAATATCTCTTCGGATTCAGTTTAAATGGACGAAGTTTCAAATTTTCCCGCGCACCTCAAGGATTTACAGAAAGCCCCAGCATCTATAGTCAAGCACTGAAAAGACAACTAGATTGTATTCAAATGCCAGTTAATACCGCTTTACTGCAATACGTCGATGATCTACTGATCACCGCACGAAGTGAGCCCGAATGTGAAGAAGCATCTCTGACAGTTTTGCATTTCCTGGCCAACAAGGGACACAAGGTGTCTCCTTCGAAGCTACAATTCTGTGTTCAGCAAGTTGTGTACTTGGGTCACTTGCTGTCCAAAGTGGGGAGACAGCTCACTCCCGATCGCATTCAGTTAATTGTAAACATGCCACGACCCCAGACACAAAAGGAAGTGCGGGCCTTCATAGGCCTCACCTCGTACTGCAGACAATGGATTCCTCAATATGCATTTCTAGCTAAACCACTCATCCAGTTAACGACACAGGAGGCAGCGACTTCGACTGTCCTCCCTTGGACTCAGGAACACACACAAGCCTTTGAGGAATTAAAGAAAGCTTTATGCCAAGCGCCAGTTTTAGCAACACCATGTTACAGCAAGCCGTTTACACTTTTTGTTACAGAACGTGACGGTACAGCGTTGTCTGTCCTCACTCAAGATCAAGCAGGTTCACATAAGCCTTGCGCTTATTTTTCAAGTACATTGGATTCAGTAGCACAGGCACTCCCTGCATGTTTAAAGTCAGTAGCAGCAACAGCGTTAGCAATCAGACAAAGCGACTCAATTGTTTTAGGTCATCAGTTAACAGTACAAGTTCCACATTCTGTAGAGGTTCTGTTAAACAGAACCCAGACTCAGCACTTGACTATAGCACGACTGACAGGTTACGAATTGACATTATTCCAGCCACACATAGAAATCAGACGCTGCAGTATCCTGAACCCAGCAACACTGTTACCTACAGTTATGATAGATCCAGCTCCACATGATTGCATAGAGATCATTAATGCAGTAACAAAGCCCAGACGAGATTTAACAGATGTTCCATTGACAAATCCAGACCTGACACTTTATGTGGATGGTTCATGCATGAGAACAAGTACAGGAGAGTTAGTGGCCGCGTATGCCGTGACCACTGAAACTGAAGTTAAAGAAACACACCGTATTGATACACTGTCTGCTCAAGCGGCAGAGCTCATCGCTCTGACCCGAGCCTGTATTCTAGCCAAGAACAGAAATGTCAACATATACACAGATTCCCGTTATGCGTTCGGAGTCGTACACGACTTCGGCATGCTCTGGCAAGAAAGAGGTTTTCTGACCTCTCATGGTACAAAGATACAGCATGGTCCTCTCATTCAAGCACTGTTAGAAGCAATACATCTGCCTTCAGCCATATCAGTCATGAAGTGTAAAGCACACACTAAAGCCACAGATTCTGTTTCCCAGGGTAACGACCTGGCAGATCAGACAGCAAAACATACAGCACTGACTCACGCTCAGACAACCGACACAACAAAGACAACAGATCCGACAAACTGTATGACAGTCAGAGATCCCACACTAGATGTTATTGACATTCAGACACATGCCACTCCAGAAGAAATACAGAGATGGATCGAACTAGGAGGGATCCAGACAGATCAAGGTTGGATGACGAAGGGAAAATCTACATGGTTTCTCCCTGACTCTATGGTTCAAGTCATGATAAATACAGCACATAGTCCTGCACATCTAGGAGAGAAAGCAATGCTAGACAGTTTGCAAAATCTCTGGAACAATAAACACTTACGAGCAGCAGCAAAACAGAAAGTGCGTACTTGCATGATCTGTTGTCAGTTCAATCCAGGTAAAAGCGTCCCTGTAGAGCAAGGTGGATTTCATCCTCCCGATCACCCTTTTGAAGTCCTCCAGATGGATTATATCCAGATGGACCGTTGTCGAGGATTTAAATATGTTCTCGTAGTTGTCTGTGCTCTGTCCCGCTGGACCGAAGCATACCCAGTCCCAGATTACACTGCTCCGACCACTGCCAAACAGTTGGTTCGTGAATTTTTCCCACGATACGGCATGCCTCGTGTCGTGTACTCAGATAACGGTCAGCCATTCTCATCCGAATTAATGAAACAAGTTTCCTTGTTACTGGGATACCAGTGGAAGTTCCATTGTGTCCGACATCCAGAAGCAGCAGGCCTTGTAGAAAGGCATAATCAGACATTAAAGATCCGCCTTGCCAAAATATGTCAGGAAAAAGGAGTCGACTGGATAGTCGCCCTGCCGGTGGCACTATTCTATATGAGAATGGTCGCCCATTCGAGATCAGGGCTATCCCCGTACGAGGTGGTCTTTGGCAGACCACCGAATATGTGGGGGACGCCCATTCCTAAAAAGATTACTGATGTTGATTCTAATATGTTGACAGATTACCTTGCCTCCTTGATGTCTGCACTCCAATCATGTCGTTCACAGGTTGCCGCAGCCTTCCCTGACAACACTGATGTGAAGCCGCATGACGTCCGCCCCGGGGATACTGTCCTCGTCCGCAACTTCGACAGAAAAAGTCCGTTGGAGCCCCGCTGGAAGTCTCCGAAGACCGTTCTTCTTACTACAAGGACCGCAGTCAAATTGGAAGGCAGAAAGGGGTGGGTCCACCTAAGCCATATCAAAACATTCCCAGGACTGAAACCGGAACAAGACACACCCACCCCCACCAAAGACTGTGTTACCAAAGACTTTACCGAATCCAAACGAGAAAAAACTCCTCAAGAACAATACCGCATGAAATTACGATCTAGCAAGTCAGACAGTTTAATTGTTTAAGTCCTCCCCTAGGTGAATCGGTTAAATAGTTTCTGACATGTATCCCCTAGATCGAGATAGAGAGAGAGAAGCCAAGAAACGTACATATTGCAAATCACTCCGTAGTCACTGCATAGTGACACTAATAATAATGTTTATTCTCAGTGTTTTAATTATTATTGCTAGCATCTTATTACCTATCTACTATCCTATTTTCAAGCGTGAACAATCTGCTTACAATGTCTCTGCTGAACACACTTTTAGTGAGTTACCTCCTCATGAGCTTTCCTACAGACTCGCGCTGCGCAACAATACATTCATTAGTATGTTACATCATTCTCATCAAACTAACAATGCTACAAATTGCTGGATATGTGGCCGACTCCCTCCCTACCAGAATTACAAGGGAGCTCTGCCTCTCTTTCCGTACCCGTTCTCTCACAATGGCTCCTGCGGAGCATGGTTCAAAATAATTAATTCTTTAGATCCCGACATTGCTGTTTTCGATGGGGGTTGGGTTTGGGGAAACCTGAACTTGGTCCTACTAGACGTCTGTTACCCGGATAAGGAGGGACTCCCCACTAGAATAGGAACTGATCTAGAAAATGAAGTGTATGGATTAGGTAATTATACAATTAACCTTATGATTCTTACTGTCGAATCCGAAGCCACACCAGTTCTACCTATTATGTCAGTACTGCCAGTCACTGGTGAATTATGTATCAAGAAGAAAGGTTCAGTACACTTAGGTCATAGTAAATGCACTACTGTGGTCGAATTCAGTGATCATGGAAAATCATCTTTCAAAGCTATCAGTCATTCCTACTTTGTTTGTGGTCATACCGCATACATTCGTCTACCTCCAGATTGGGATGGTACCTGCTACATTGCATTCCTTCTGCCACCTGTTTTTCTAGCTCCCCCTGATTACCACAGAAATAGCAATATAGTAAAGAATAGACCCAGAAGAGATGTCCCACTTGTCGATTACACAGAAACGGCATGGGAACAGTACACCGATTTTAATAAAGGATTCTTTTTCTTTTTAGGACCTGTCCAGAATAGTAAATTAATACGCAGACTAACTAGAACACTTGAAGCCGTAGTAAATGAAACTACCTCCGCCTTAGGTAACTTAACAGAAGAGCAGTCCGCTATGCGGGTTGTTGTCCTTCAGAATCGTCTTGTAATTGACGTCATCTTGGCAGATAGAGGTGGAGCCTGTAAGGTCATCGGGTCAAGCTGCTGTGTTTTCATTCCACAAAATGCACCATCTGTATATCAAGCTATCACCCGTCTTCATAAAATTGCAAATCAGATACATCAGAATCCAGGCACCTGGACTTGGTCCGGTTGGTTCTGGACAACGTTAACAGCTTGGGGATGGAAGATCCTATCCTTCCTAGGCATTGGCCTAGTCCTAGTATTCAGTTGCTGCCTGTGCCTGCAGTGCGGGCCAGCGATTTGTGGACTGTGTGCCACCTCTTGTATTGAACATTCCAGTTTTCACTCAAAACGTAACCGAAAGAAAGAAGAACAAATGATGTTACAAGAACAGACTGATCGATTCATGAGGATCGATATTTCATGAAGGGTCCGTAGGGAACAAGGAGGGAATGAGGAAAATTAAATTTTGGCCATGTTGTGTTCCCTAACGCGTACCCCACCGACTCCATGTACCAGCTTAAAGTGCATGTAACTTCCCTCCTGTGCCAGCTATGAAGACGCAAATACATTTGCGTCCAACGTTAACATGTCCTCTTTCAAACCCACCATGAATGGATTATATAGTCCGTTCCTAAGTATGCTATGCCACCGTCTTTTTGTAGTGCACTTTTCGTATTTTTCCTGCTCTAGCAAGAGTAGGCCCTGAATTCCTGCCATCTGAACCTCTTTTGTGGCTCCTGACTCTGCCCAGGCTACCTCTGTACCCGTGAACTCTGTCCTACTTTCAGCGCGGCCCCTCGCGCTCAGCTCAAGCCTGCTTTCTGCCAAGACTGACTATAACCTTCGAGTTATCTGTTCCGCTCCTCGAGAATGCATTCCTGCCTACTAGATCCTGTAAACATCCTCTCCAGCTGCAGAGCCAAAGGGCCGACCTGTCTTAATGCAAGTAAATCACAGCCTCTGTTGCCATGCTTCCATGGAAGGCCCCGAGCCCCACGCTTCACATGTAGACACTCAGGCGCTTATACACGCCTCCACAGTTAGTGTAGAATAGCTTCTGCCCTAGAGACCTTTCCGTCCAGATAGTATAGTTCCTAAACATCAGATATCAGATATGATAGAAGTACAAGTTGATCTGACATGCCAGACTTCTGTCTCTTTCCATCAGAGTAAATGTCAAGTCCCCTGCACCCCGTCAATCACACGTCATGCAGCTGCGCGCGCATCCAAGCTTCCGATTTCTGCTGACATTGCAACATTCTGTTAGCACCACCCCTTGGTGCCACCCACTTGCGTCACCTATCAGTGACGTTTCTAGCACACACCTCTGGTTCACGCCTAGTTTACGCCTCTTGATGATGTACTAGTACCACGTGTATACTGTTATCTTGTCTTCTCTCAGCTGTTACGCCTCTTACATTGATTCCTATGGTGTAAATCAAGTATATAAGCTATGTATTATCAATAAAGTTCAGCGCGCTCTATCCCTTCTGACACCCCTGTGGTGGTCAGAACATGATATCCTGATTCCTTTATGAGGAATAAAACCCTTAGAAACTCTAACACCACGGACTCTGTTTTCTTTCATTCCGATTGAGTTATTATTGATTAAGTACTTACCTGCATAGAAATTAAGAGAGTAAATTAATTATTTACGTCACAGTGATGCTGTGGTAGCCCATACTGATGTTGTGGTGTCCCTGAGTGATGCTGTGGTGCCCCTGAGTGATACTGTGGTGGTGCGATAAATAGATAGAGTGAGGGTGATAGATAGCTAGAGGGAGGGCGAAAGATAGAGTGAGGGCGAAAGATAGATAAATAGAGTGACGGCGATAGATAGATAGACAGAGTGAGGGCGATCGATAGATAGAATGATGGCGATAGATAGAGTGAGTGCGATAGACATATAGAGTGAGGGCGATAGGTAGACAGATCGATAGACTGAGGGCGATAGATAGACAGATAGATAGAGAGTGAGGGCGATAGATAGACAGTTAGATAGAGTGAGGGCGATAGGTAGACAGATAGATAGAGTGAGGGCAATAGATAGACAGATAGATAGAGTGAGGGCGATAGATAGACAGATAGATAGAGTGAGGGCGATAGGTAGATAGATAGATAGATAGATAGATAGATAGATAGATAGATAGATAGATAGATAGATAGATAGATAGATAGATAGATAGATAGATAGATAGATAGATAGAGTGAGAGCGATAGATAGATAGAGTCAGGGCGATAGATAGATAGATAGATAGATAGATAGATAGATAGATAGATAGATAGATAGATAGATAGATAGATAGATAGATAGATAGATAGATAGATAGATAGATAGATAGATAGATAGATAGATAGATAGAGTTAGGGCGATAGATAGATAGATAGAGTAAGGGCGATAGATAGATAGATAGATAGATAGATAGATAGATAGATAGATAGATAGATAGATAGATAGATAGATAGATAGATAGATAGATAGATAGATAGATAGATAGATAGATAGATAGATAGATAGATAGATAGATAGATAGATAGATACATAGAGTGAGGGCAATAGATAGAGTGAGGGCGATAGAGTGAGGGCAACAGATAGATAGATAGTGTGAGGGCGACAGATAGAGTGAGGGCGATAGATAGAGTGAGGGTGATAGATAGATGTGTGTGGTTGTGTGTGTGTGTGGTTGTATGTGTTTGGTTGTGTGTGTGTGTGGTTGTGTGTGTGTGGTTGTGTGTGTGGTTGTGTGGGTGTGGTGTGGGTGTGTGTGGTTGTGTGTGTGTGGTTGGGTGTGGTTGTGTGTGTGTGGTTGTGTGTGGTTGTGTGTGTGTATGGTTGTGTGTGTGTGTGGTTGTGTGTTGTTGCGTTGTGTGTGTGGTTGTGTGTGGTTGTGTGTGTGGTTGTGGCTGTGTGTGGCTGTGTGTGTGGTTGTGTGTGTGTGGTTGTGTGTGTGGTGATGGGTGTGGTTGTGTGAGGTGATGTGTGGGGTTGTGTGTGTGGTTCTGTGTGTGTGGTTCGGTGTGTGGTTGGGTGTGATTGTGTGTGGTTGTATGTGTGGTTGTGTGTGTGGTTGGGTGTGATTGTGTGTGTGTGGTTGTGTGTGTGGTTGTGTGTGTGGTTGTGTGTGAGATTGAGTGTGAGATTGTGTGAGCGGTGTTGTGTTTGTGTGGTTGTGTGTGTGTGGTTGTATATGTGTGTGTGCGTGTATGTATGTGTGTGTGCGGTTAGAGAAGGCTGTATGTGGAAGAGAGCAGCAGAAGAGAACAGGGAGTTAGAGAAAGAGGTGGGTGGAAGAGAGCAGCAGATCAGCAAGGGAGAAGAAAACAGGGAATTAGAGAAGAAGGCGGATGGAAGAGAGCAGCAGAACAGCACGGGAGAAGAAAACAGGGAGTTAGAGAAGAAGGCCGAGGAAGAGAGCAGCAGATAAGCACAGTAGAAGAGAAGAGGGAGTTGGAGAAGGGGTCGGGGTGGAAGAGAGCAGCAGATCAGCATGGGAGAAGAGAACAGGGAGTTAAAGAAGGAGGCGGGTGGAAGAGAGCAGCAGATCAGCACAGGAGAAGAGAAGAGAACAGAGAGTTAAAGAAGGAGGCGGGGTGGAAGAGAGCAGCAGATCAGCACAGGAGAAGAGAACAGGGAGTTAAAAAAGGAGGCAGGTGGAAGTGAACAGCAGATTAGCTCAGGAGAAGAGAACAGGGAGTTAAAGAAGGAGGCAGGTGGAAGAGAGCAGCAGATCAGTATGGGAGAAGAGAAGAGAACAGAGAATTAGAGAAGGAGGTGGGTGGAAGAGAGCAGCAGATCAGCAGAGCAAAAGAGAACAGGGAGTTAAAGAAGGTGGCGGTGGAAGAGAGCAGCAGATCAGCACAGAAGAAAAGAAGAGAATAGGGAGTTATAGAGGAGGCTGGGGGAAGAGAGCAGCAGATCAGCACAGGAGAAGAGAACAGGGAGTTAAAGAAGGAGGCGGGTGGAAGAGAGTAGCAGATCACCACAGGAGAAGAGAACAGGGAGTTAAAGAAGGAGGCTGGTGGAAGTAAGCAGCAGATCAGCAGAAGTTAACAGGGCGTTAAAGAAGGAGGCGGGTGGAAGAGAGCAACAGATCAGCACAGGAGAAGAGAAGAGAAGAGAACAGGGAGTTAAAGAAGGAGGCGGGTGGAAGAGAGCAGCAGGTCAGCACAGGAGAAGAGAAGAGAACAGGGAGTTAAAGAAGGAGGTGGGGTGGAAGAGAGCAGCAGATCAGCACAGGAGAAGAGAACAGGGAGTTAAAGAAGGAGGCGGGTGGAAGAGAGCAGCAGATCAGCACAGGAGAAAAGAAGAGAATAGGGAGTTATAGAGGAGGCTGGGGGAAGAGAGCAGCAGATCAGCACAGGAGAAGAGAACAGGGAGTTAAAGAAGGAGGCGGGTGGAAGAGAGTAGCAGATCAGCACAGGAGAAGAGAACAGGGAGTTAAAGAAGGAGGCTGGTGGAAGTAAGCAGCAGATCAGCAGAAGTTAACAGGGCGTTAAAGCAGGAGGCGGGTGGAAGAGAGCAACAGATCAGCACAGGAGAAGAGAAGAGAACAGGGAGTTCAAGAAGGAGGCGGGTGGAAGAGAGCAGCAGGTCAGCACAGGAGAAGAGAAGAGAACAGGGAGTTAAAGAAGGAGGTGGGGTGGAAGAGAGCAGCAGATCAGCACAGGAGAAAAGAACAGGGAGTTAAAGACGGAGGCGGGGTGGAAGAGAGTAGCAGATCAGCACAGGAGAAGAGAACAGGGAGTTAAAGAAAGAGGCGGTGGAAGAGAACAGTAGATTGGCACAGGAGAAGAGAGCAGGGAGTTAAAGAAGGAGTCAGGTGGAAGTAAGCAGCAGATCAGCAGAAGTTAACAGGGCATTAAAGAAGGGGGTGGGGTGGAAGAGAGCAACAGATCAGCACAGGAGAAGAGAAGAGAACAGGGAGTTAGAGAAGGAGGCGGTGGAAGAGAGCAGCAGATCAGCACAGGAGAAGAAAACAGGGAGTTAAAGAAGGAGGCGGTGGAAGAGAACAGCAGATCAGCATGGGAGAAGAGAACAGGGAGTTAGAGAAGGAGGTGGGGTGAAAGAGAACAGCAGATCAGCACAGGATAAGAGAACAGGGAGTTAGAGAAGGAGGTGGATGGAAGAGAACAGCAGATCAGCATGGGAGAAGAGAACAGGGAGTTAGAGAAGGAGGTGGTGTGAAAGAGAACAGCAGATCAGCACAGGAGAAGAGAACAGGGAGTTAGAGAAGGAGGCGGATGGAAGATAGCAGAAAGATCATCACAGGAGAAGAGAACAGGGAGTTAAAGAAGGAGGCGGCGTGGAAGAGAGCAGCAGATCCGCACAGGTGAAGAGAACATGGAGTTAAAGAAGGAGGTGGGGGAAGAGAGCAGCAGATCAGCACAGGAGAAGAGAACATGGAGTTAAAGAAGGAGGTGGGGTGGAAGAGAGCAGCAGATCAGCACAGGAGAAGAAAACAGGGAGTTAAAGAAGGAGGCGGTGGAAGAGATCAGCAGATCAGCATGGGAGAAGAGAACAGGGAGTTAGAGAAGGAGGTGGGGTGAAAGAGAACAGCATATCAGCACAGGATAAGAGAACAGGGAGTTAGAGAAGGAGGCGGATGGAAGATAGCAGAAAGATCATCACACAAGAAGAGAACAGGGGGTTAGAGAAAGAGGCGGGAGGAAGAGAACAGCAGATCAGCATGGGAGAAGAGAACAGGGAGTTAGAGAAGGAGGTGGTGTGAAAGAGAACAGCAGATCAGCACAGGAGAAGAAAACAGGGAGTTAGAGAAGGAGGCGGATGGAAGATAGCAGAAAGATCATCACAGGAGAAGAGAACAGGGAGTTAAAGAAGGAGGCGGCGTGGAAGAGAGCAGCAGATCCGCACAGGTGAAGAGAACATGGAGTTAAAGAAGGAGGTGGGGGAAGAGAGCAGCAGATCAGCACAGGAGAAGTGAACAGGGAATTAAAGAAGGAGGTGGGGAAAGAGAGCAGCAGATCAGCACAGGAGAAGAGAACAGGGAGTTAAGGAAGGAAGCGGGTGAAGAGAGCAGCAGATCAGCACAGGAGAAGTGAACAGGGAGTTAAAGAAGGAGGTGGGGGAAGAGAGCAGCAGATCAGCATGGGAGAAGAGAACAAAAAGTTAAGGAAGGAAGCGGGTAGAAGAGAACAACTTATTAGCACAGGAGAAGAGAACAGGGAGTTAGAGAAGGAGGCGGGTGAAAGAGAACAGCAGATCAGCTCAGGAAAAGAGAAGCGAACTGAGTTAAAGAAGGAGTTTGGGTGGACGAGAGCATCAGATCAACACAGGAGAAGAGAACAGGGAGTTAAAGAAGAGGTTGGGGTGGATTAGAGCAGCAGATCAGCACAGGAGAAGATAACATGGAGTTAAAGAAGGAGGCGGGTGTAAGAGAGCAGCAGATCAGCACAGGAGAAGAGAACAGGGAGTTAAAAAAGGAGGCAGGTGGAAGTGAACAGCAGATCAGCACAGGAGAAGAGAACGGAGTTAAAGAAGGAGGCGGGATGGAAGAGAGCAGCAGATCAGCACAGGAGAAGAGAACGGGTAGTTAAAGAAGGAGGCGAGGTGGAAGAGAGCAGCAGATTAGTAGAAGAGAACAGGGAGTTAAAGAAGGAGGTGGGTGGAAGAGAGCAGCAGGTCAGTACAGGAGAAGAGAACAGGGAGTTAGAGAAGGAGGTGGGGTGGAAGAGATCAGCAGAACAACACAGGAGAAGAGAACAGGGAGGTAGAGAAGGAGGCGGGTTGAAGAGTACAGCAGATCAGCACGGGAGAAGAAAACAGGGAGTTAGAGAAGGAGGCGGATGGAAGATAGCAGAAAGATCATCACACAAGAAGAGAACAGGGGGTTAGAGAAAGAGGCGGGAGGAAGAGAACAGCAGATCAGCATGGGAGAAGAGAACAGGGAGTTAAAGAAGGAGGCGGTGGAAGAGAACAGCAGATCAGCATGGGAGAAGAGAACAGGGAGTTAGATAAAGATGTGGGTGGAAGAGAACAGCAGATCAGCAAAGTAGAAGAGAAGAGAACAGGGAGTTAGCAAAGGATGTGGGTGGAAGAGAGGGAGGTCGATAGAGGGATGGAGGGCGATAGATAGATAAAGGGAGGGCGATAGATAGAGGGAGGGCGATAGATAGATAGAGGGAGGGCGATAGAGGGAGGGCGATAGATAGGGGGAGGGCGATAGATAGATAGAGGGAGGGCGATAGATAGATGGAGGGAGGGCGATAGATAGATAGAGTGAGGGCAATAGATAGATAGAGTGAGGTAGGGCAATAGATAGATAGGGTGAGGGAGGGCGATAGATAGATAGAGTGAGGGAGGGCGATAGATAGAGTGAGGGAGGGCGATAGATAGATAGATAGATAGATAGATAGATAGATAGATAGATAGATAGATAGATAGATAGATAGATAGATAGATAGATAGATAGATAGATAGATAGATAGATAGATAGATAGATAGATAGATAGATAGAGTGAGTGAGGGCGGTAGAGTGAGTGCGGTAGAGTGAGGGCGATAGAGTGAGGGCGGTAGAGTGGTAGAGTGAGGAAGGTAGAGTGGTAGAGTGAGGGGGATAGAGTGGTAGAGTGAGTGCGGTAGAGTGAGGGCGGTAGAGTTGTAGAGTGAGGGCGGTAGAGTGAGGGCGGTAGAGTGAGGGTGTGAGTGAGGGTGTGAGGGCAGTAGAGTGGTAGAATGTGGGTGGTAGAGTGAGAGTGGTAGAGTGGTAGAGTGAGGGCGGTAGAGTGGTAGAGTGAGGGCGGTAGAGTGAGGGCGTGAGGGCGGTAGAGTGGTAGAGTGAGGGCAGTAGAGTGAAGGTGGTAGAGTGGTAGAGTGAAGGCGGTAGAGTAAGGGCGTGAGGGCGGTAGAATGGTAGAGTGAGGGGGGTAGAGTGGTAGAGTGAGAGCTGTAGAGTTAGGGCGGTAGAGTGGTAGAGTGAGGGCGGTAGAGTCAGGGAGGTAGAGTCAGGGCAGTAGAGTGGTAGAGTTAGGGCAGTAGAGTTAGGGCGTGAGGGCGGAAGAGTGGTAGAGGGAGAGTGGTAGAGTGAGAGTGGTAAAGTGAGGGTGGTAGAGTGAGGTGGTAGAGTGAGGCCGTGAGGGCAGTAGAGTGGTAGAGTGAGGGCGGTAGAGTGGCAGAGTGAGTGCGGTAGAGTGAGGGCGGGAGGGCGGTAGAGTGGTAGAGTGAGGGCATGAGGGTGGTAGAGTGGTAGAGTTAGGGCGGTAGAGTGAGGGCATGAGGGCGGTAGAGTGGTAGAGTGAGGACAGTAGAGTGAGGGCGGTAGGGTGGTAGAGTGAGGGCGGTAGAGTGGTAGAGTGAGGGCGGTAGAGTCAGGGCAGTAGAGTGGTTGAGTCAGGGCAGTAGAGTTAGGGCGTGAGGGCGGAAGAGAGGTAGAGTGAGAGTGGTAGAGTGAGAGTGGTAGAGTGAGAGTGGTAAAGTGAGGGTGGTAGAGTGAGGTGGTAGAGTGAGGCCGTGAGGGCAGTAGAGTGGTAGAGTGCGGGCGGTAGAGTGGGAGAGTGAGTGCGGTAGAGTGAGGGCGGGAGGGCGGTAGAGTGGTAGAGTGAGGGCATGAGGGCGGTAGAGTGGTAGAGTTAGGGCGGTAGAGTGAGGGTGTGAGGGCGGTAAAGTGGTAGAGTGAGGGTGGTAGAGTGAGGGCGGTAGAGTGAGGGCATGAGGGCGGTAGAGTGGTAGAGTGAGGACAGTAGAGTGAGGGCGGTAGGGTGGTAGAGTGAGGGCGGTAGAGTGAGGGCGGTAGAGTGGTAGAGTGAGGGCGGTAGAGTGAGGGAAGTAGAGTGGTAGAGTGAGAGTGGTAGAGTGAGGGCGTGAGAGCGGTAGAGCGAGGGCGGTAGAGTGGTAGAGTGAGGGTGGTAGAGTGAGGGCAGTAGAGCGAGGGCAGTAGAGTGCTAGAGTGAGGGCGGTAGAGCGAGGGCATGAGTACAGTAGAGTTATACTGACATATCTGTCCTTCCTTGCGACTTGATGTGTCATGTTGTAAATTTGATGCATCATTGGTGTCGCAAGGAGGGTGCACTGAGAAGTGGCGCATCGCTGCTTTCACGCAGCGATGTGCCACTTCTCATAAATGAGGCCCTCTACATTTACCATGTGCGTCCATGGAACAGGCTCATGTATTGAGGCCTTCTACTACCAGCGACACCCCTACCAAGATTGACAAAAGCATCCATTATTACGAATGACATATCATGACATGACCCAACTGGAGATAGACAGGGGCACTCATGACGTATGAATCTGTTGTTTACAAACTTCCTGCAGACAAAATTAAATTCCGCTGACATTGGACAGCATATTCAGAAAAGAATGAGAGTTCGGTGAATTCAGCACCAACATTATAGCCAGCAAGTAAAGCCTCCCTGAGAGGAGAGACAATGAAAGAAACAGAGATTGCTAAAAAAAAAAGGCGAGGGAAGCCAGAAACAAAAATTGACAGTTGCCGTGCCAAAATTATGTCAAATTCAAGTAAAATTAAGCAAAATTTAATGGCATGCCAGTCCGGCATTTGGCATATTTTTTCATGTAAGGACCTGTTTTGCGTTGAAAAAAGTACACCTGTCCACCTGACTCCCGACACCTCCTCCAACCCATCTCTGACTGGTCTCTTAATTATCTGCCGATCGGGAGTAAAGCACGCCACCGATATTGCTGCTCTTATCCTGAACAAAAATCTCGACTTAGCAATTCTAACAGAATCATGGCTAAACGACTCCTCATCCCCATGCCTAGACCTCTTAGTCCCTCCCAACTATAACAATGCAAGGCTGGACAGGCGACATGACAAGAAAGGAGGCAGCATCGCCTGCATCTATCACTCTAACCTTCTTGTCACGGAACTTCTGGCGGATACCACCTACTCCTGAGAATACCTCACCCTCTCCATTTGCAGTAACTCCAACAAACTGTGCAACCTGCACATCTCCCCCCCAGGCATGAATGACTCCTTCACCGACCACCTCATGGAAATTGTCACAGCAACGAGTTCCCCCAACGCTAAAGACATTTTCCGTGGAGATTTCAACCCGCACTGGAACGATCCCAAGGATCCTCATGTCAACGTCATTAAAGACCTCCTGGTCGATCAAGCCCTGACCTAATCTTGCTCACTCCCAACTCACTCGAAAGGGGCCACTCTTGACTGGATCATCTCTAAGGAATCAACAGTCAAGCTCATCTCCAGGCTCACAGGTCTCATCCCAGGTTCACAGGTCTCATTGCCGGATTCACACATCTCATCCCAGGTTCACTGGTCTCATCGCCAGGTTCACTGGTCTCATTCCAGGTTCACAGGTCTCCTCCCAGGTTCACAGGTCTCATCCCAGGTTCACAGGTCTCATCCCAGATTCACAGGTCTCATCCCAGGTTCACAGGTCTCATCCCAGGTTCACAGGTCGCATCCCAGGTCTCATCCCAGGTTCACAGGTCTCATCGCCAAGCTCAAAGGTCTCACCCCAGGTTCACAGGTCTCATCCCAGGTTCACAGGTCTCACCCGAGGTTCACAGGTCTCACCCCAGGTTCACAGGTCTCATCCCAGGTTCACAAGTCTCATCCCAGGTTCACAGGTCTCATCCCAGGTTCACAGGTCTCATCGCAGGTTCACGGTCTCATCCCAGGTTCACAGGTCTCATCCCAGGTCTCATTCCAGGTTCACAGGTCTCACAGCCAGGCTCCAAGGTCTCACCCTAGGTTCACAGGTCTCATCCCAGGTTCACAGGTCTAACCCCAGGTTCACAGGTCTCATCCCAGGTTCACAGGTCTCATCCCAGGTTCACAGGTCTAACCCCAGGTTCACAGGTCTCATCCCAGGTTCACTGGTCTCATCCCAGGTTCACAGGTCTCATCGCCAGGCTCCAAGGTCTCATTCCAGGTTCACTGATCTCATCCCAGGTTCACGGGTCTCATCAACAGGTTCAGAGGTCTCGTCCCACGTTCACGGGTCTCATCCCAGGTTCAGGGGTCTCATCGCCAGGTTCAGGGGTCTCATCCACCACCATCACCTCTGCCCTCACACTGAGAGAAGCCTCACTGCTCTCCTCCCAGCAGTGAGACCAGACAAGAGCTGACACTTTTAGCAGTGATGTCATCGACACCGTGACTCTTCCCAAAGCTTAACCAATCTGAGCAGGGAAAACTGCACCCACCCTGACCCCGGCCCCTCCTCCCCTCCCTGGTGCCCCTCAGAGAGACCCCAATCATCCCCTCCACACCGACCCCCTTTCCAGTCACATACATTTAATGTATTTTAAAGTGCTGGTAAAGGCTGGCTTTCCTAATCCACTCAGCTATCCATGTGAATACAGGTCTGTTCTTTGCAGCAGGCATATTAACCCTTTGCGTTACATTTTGGCGAGTCAAAACTGCCACTGGACAAAACTCTGATCTCTCTCTCGAACAGGAACATTATTTACAGGAGTTATCTTGACATTTTTATTGCTGCCTGAAAGCTGGACGCACAGGGAACTCTGCAGCAGGTGCTTTTAAATTGTAGGTTATTGCTAAACACAGCGGCCTCGGCCTGGGGTCACTGCTGCACCCGTCGCACCGCCCTAGGAATTACTCTGAGCAAGTAAAACACGTTATTTTTAAGCAAGACCCCCGCCCTCTCCCCCCGCGCCTTGCCAGGTGTGGTTGTATTGATGACACCGCCCTAAATCCGGCCCTGCCCACGCCAGGACTATGTTTGATCAACCTCCTGCGCAAATGAATCACACGCACTCAGTTGCAGTCGTCAGCCTTCACCGTACACAACGTCGTCACCAGGGGATGTAGCTCAGTGGTAGAGCGCATGCTTTGCATGTATGAGGCCCCGGATTCAATCCCCGGCATCTCCACTTCTTTTATGTCCACGTGGATACTTTATTACATTGCAGATCAGGTTTCCCGTTTACCCGAGTGGGTTACTCCTCCGTGCCAGGTTCTCCCCTTTGCATTCTGGGTCATGTAGTCTTGGGACCGCAGGCATCAGAATGGAAAAAGAAATAAAACTTGGACGGGTGCCTGGTCGAACTACTCAAGGTAAGTGCCGTGGAGATACCCCCTTCTTTCATTATTTAGCTGATGCTGCCGCCCCCTCCCTTACATGTACCCCTCCCTCAGCATGCTGGAAGACTGACAGAGCAAACTCACTCCTGCACCAAAAACTCTTTCAGCCTCGTTGACTTTCAAGGAATCACCCGCAGCCAGCTCTGAAGTCACCCTCTAAGACTCCACAGAAGAGCAAAGGTCACGAGTTTTGTTCATTCATGTGTTTGTGATTTCAAACATGGCTCTTTTTCAAGTCACCGCTGTGCTTCGGCTCAGCTGACATGTCCATCATTAAGGGGGGCGGTGGCATCACCTGTTGTTTATAGCTCTTAGAAATGATAGGAGCGCCGCTTTAAGCGCAAAAAAATAAATATGAATTGTCAATATTTTTTTCAAGAGGGACACTCCGGAGTAAAGGTCCGGATTGGCAGTGTACAAGATTGACCCAGTTACGACAATGCTGTTCTGGTCTTTGGGCTAGTTTGGTACTGCCAAATGAGCCAGCTTGAAACTACAACTGTGTGGCCCAAACAACAAGACCATAAACAAGCAGTGGCAAAAACAATAGGTCTCGTCAATGAGAGCTATCACTGCGGTGGCGGCTGCTCCGCCAAGGCGAGGAGCGCCGCCCCACTGCCTTTCAGCATGGCAAAAAAAGGAACTAAAATGATAATAACGCAACCTTATAATAATTGTATTTTTCTGTGCTGCGGCAGATTTGTGGGGCGGGGCTAGGCTGCGCAGGGGGAGGAGTGGTGGCACCCTCCTAAGTGCACATGAATGTTTGGCGGCCCTCTGCGCACTTTCATTCATGCGCACTTTGCATGTTCTCCATGCAGGCTGCATTAGAGCCTGGGTGGAGAAGAAGCTCAGGCTCCCATTCCCCATCAGCATGCCGAACAACGGAGCTCAGACCAATCACAATGCTGCATTGAGCGTTGTGATTGGCTTAGGGGAGCCTATCCTGTTTCCTGCTCCAACTGAAGCCAGGAAGAGGACGGAAGAGAGGCGGTGGTCAGTCAGCCAGCAGGTAAGTGTTCTTTTTTTATTTCCCCCGCCCCCCCTCCCCACAACTGCTTCACAGGAGCAGCCACAACTGGCTATCAGCTCTGTTATGGTCTTTTAGACATGTTTTACAGCATTCCAGTTAGTAGGGCTTCAAACCAACAATGAGGAGAAGGTTGGGTGAATGTGTAAAAGCAACAACAAGGAGCTCGATGGGAGGGTGTAAAAGTAACATCAAGGAGTTGGGTGGGTGGGAGGGTGTAAAAGTAACAACAAGGAGTGGGGTGGGCGGGAGGGTGTAAAAGTAACATCAAGGAGTTTATGTAAAAGTAACATCAATGAGTTTGTGTAAAAGCAACAACAAGGAGTGGGTGGGAGGGTGTAAAAGCAACAACATGGGGTGGGCCGGATTGTGTAAAAGCAATAATGAGTAGTGGGGTGGGTGGGAGTGTCTAAAAGTAATATCGAGGAGTGAGGTGGGCTGGAGGGTGTAAAAGAAACAAAGAGGAGTGGGAGAGAGGGTATAAAAGCAATAATGAATAGTGGGGTTAGGCAGGAGTGTGTAAAAGCAACAACGAGGAGTTGGGTGGCTTGGGGTTTCATGTACAAGCAACACGGTGGGTGCGGAGTGTAAAAGCAACAAGGAGTGGGGCGGGTGGGAGGGGATGTCAAAGCAACAACAAGGAGTGGGGCGGGTGGGAGTGGATGCCAAACCAACAACGAGGAGTGGGGCGGATGGGAGGGGATGTCAAAGCAACAACGAGGAGTGGGGCGGGTGGGAGGGGATGTCAAAGCAACAACGAGGAGTGGGGCGGGTGGGAGGGGATGGATCACTGAAATAATATCGAGGGACAAAATATCGACTTGCAAAAATATCGTGGACAAAATATCGACAGTCAAAATATCGAGTTTGTATCTACAAACAGGTAAGTACAAAAATATCGAGTACAAAATATCGTTTACAATAATATAGTTGTAAAAAATATTGACTTTATTAAAAACAGTGTTAAATTAAATTAATATTCAAATTTAATTACTAAAATATTTTTAAAAATACTTACATTATCTTATAATAATTAAATAATAAAAGAAAATAATAAAAAAAAATATACAATCTTATTTGTTAAAACATATATATATAGTAACATACTATAATTAAATAAGATACTATTATATTACCGTACGATACCAGAAGTGTAAAAAATTCTATTCCCACTCCAAAGAGTGCAAGCGTAGGGAAAGCGTTGGATAGCGTAGGGGTTAAAATTACTATTCCCACTCCAGTGGGTGCAACAGTAGGGAAAACTGACCCTGAACCCAAAGAATACCCCTTTACCCAAGAACTGAAAACTGAACAATAACTCTAAAAATACTCCTTTACCCAAAAATTCAAAACTGACCCTGAACCCTAAAAATACCCCTTTACCCAAAAACTGAAAACTGACCCTGAACCCAAAAAATACCCCTTTACCCAAGAACTAAAAACTGACCCTGAACCCTAAAAATACCCCTTTACCCAAAAACTGAAAACTGACCCTGAACCCTAAAAATACCCCTTTACCCAAAAACTGAAAACTGACCCTGAACCCTAAAAATATCCCTTTACCCAAAAACTGAAAACTGACCCTGAACCCTAAAAATACCCCTTTACCCAAAAACAGAAAACTGACCCTGAACCCTAAAAATACCCCTTTACCCAAAAAACAAAAACTGACCCTGAACCCTAAAAATACTCATTTACCCAAAATTAATTAATATTATTTAATTACCAATTAATTATTAATTAACAATAACAATAAAGTAAATATATTAGCACATTAGCTGTAATTAATTTAATTTAATAATTAATATTATTTTTTCCCAATTAATTGATTAACAATAACTAAAAATTATATATATAAATAAATTACTCTAATTAATGTAATTAACTAATTAATATTATTTAATTACCAATTGTTAGTAATTAAAATATGTACAAAATTATATTAATTAATCAACTAATTAATATTAATTAATTACCAAATAATTATTAATTAGAAATATTTACAAACATATATTAATTAATTAATTATTATGAAATTACTCCCCACCCTTATCCCCTATTAACCCAACATCCCGCTCCTAAACATTAACTACAATTTATATTACTATTAATAAAAATATATTTTTTTAACCTTTTTTCTACATATCTATATTTTTTACTTTGACTATTTATCAATATTTTGTCTTGTCAATTTTTTTGAGTCGATATTTTTGTACTCCATATTTTTTTATCATTATTTTATTCGATATTTTGACCAACGATATTTTTGTTATCGATATTTTATTGTTGTCGATATTTTTAACTCGATATTTTGTCCATTCGATATTTTGGAGTCGATATTTTGTCTGTGCACCGGAGGGGATGTCAAAGCAACAACAAGGAGTGGGGTGGGTGGGAGTCGATGTCAAACCAACAACGCGGAGTGGGGCGGGTGGGAGGGGATGTCAAAGCAACAACAAGGAGCGGGATGGGGGGGAGGGGGGTCAAAGCAACATCGAGGAGCGGGGTGGGTGGGAGGGGTGTCAAAGGAACAACGAGGAGTGCAGTGGGAGGGGGTGTTTGTCAAAGCAACAACAAGCAGCAGTGCAGGAGGGTAGGAAGAGGTGCAATAAGCAGCAGTGGATGGGGTCAATGCAACAACAGGGAGCAGGATAGGACGCAGTGTGGTAGTGGATCAGAGCAACAATGAGGATCGGGACAGGATGGTGAGGGTCCAAGCAACAGCGCGGAGAGTGATGGGTGGGAGTGGGGATCAAGGCAACAGTGAGGCATGGAAGATTGGGAGTGGGTCAGTGCTTAATTTGAGCAGGTGCTTTCAGGTGCTCAGCACCTGCACTTCTTTCACAGGTGATAGTCTCAATATTAATTGTTCAAATTCAAAATAAAAAGATTACCATACATTGCATGGTGGTTGGCTGGTACATGTTCATAGTCCAGCCAGGCATGATTGTGTATCAGCAAGTTAGTGATGATGTCATTTCGCCGATCACAAATCCAAGAAGTAATCGACAAACTATGTCTTGCATTCTATTCCCAGAGCCTGCTGCACCCTGCCACTGCCTGAGCCTAAGCCTCTCATTGGATAATTGTAGCTAGGGGCTGGCTTAAGACGGAGTTTAGGCAAGGAGGCTGCGAGAGTGCATTTGGAACTGGGGAGTGAGGGCTCTTGTGGAAGAATAAACAAAAGTAAGTGTGGACTTTCCACTTGCTGTGTAGCCAGAGTAGCATATCCTGCAGCCCTGCATTGCTGCTATCCTCAACGTGCTCGATGCGGCTGTGGCCCAACTCAACTTTTGTGTGCCATGGTGTCACCTGTAGAATCTGTGCACCACACCCCAGCATGGTCATTGCTGAGAGTGCGTGAGTCTAGTAGGCACCACAGCCATACTTACCGGAATTGGCAGCATTACGGCTAGGGACAATGCCTGTGCTGTAGCAGGCAGGGTCACAGTAAGCTGAGCAGTGGATGCCAATGCTGTCGCCATCCCTGCACCTACTAATTACAGGAAGCCCCAGTAGTGACATCACCTGCTGTGCTCGAGCAGCTATCTGTTCTGCAAATAACCCAGTTATACTGCACTGATTAATATATGCAAAAAAATAATTTTAATTTGGTGTACATTTTGTTTTTGCACTCGGTGTAGGTAAGAAAGTAAAACACATGTCCTCTTCCTCTTCTTAGGAAAGACAACAGGAAAACACAGAGTTCAAAATAGCAGGGACATGTACAGGCTGACGACAGGGGTCACAGGCAGCAGCAGTGTTATAGATGAGAGAGAGAGCAGGAGTAAAGAGGAGAAGAAAACAACAGGAGAGGAGAGAGATAAGATGGAGCTAAGTAGAAGAAAAAGAGAGCAAATCCGATACAAAGAGAAAGCAGCCATGATGTGAAGAAGAGAGCATTAAGAAGAGAGAAGATATAATGAAAGGATGTAGAGGACAGGACAGAAGAAAAAAAGCAGACAAATGATAAAACGGAGACACAGCTAATCACTGCTAGAAGAGTAATCGTAAAGAGCCAAGATCGGGGAGAGAGAGCAGTGAATGGATAAAAGTGAAGAGGAAAAAGGGTAGTGGTAGAATAAATAGAGGGCAAATAAGAAATGCAGGGAATAAGGTAACACAACAGGTGTGACAAAGATGATAGAAAACAATTAGAGAGGTGGGAAGATAGACTCTTAGAGCAAAGACGTAGGGGGCAGACAACAGATCAAGGTTAGAAGATAGAGACGAAGGCAGTGAGAGTGTTGAACGTAGGGCTCACCGGAGGAAGAAGTGAGCTGTGGCCTCCTTGGCAAAATTTTCTTTTTTTTACAAATTAAGCACTGGAGTGTGTGAAGCAACAATGCGGAGCAGGACCGGCAGGTGGAAGGGGGTCAAATCAACAAGGAGGAGCAGGATGGGAGTCTGGCAGGGAGTCAAAGCAACAAGGAGGAGCAGGATGGGAGTCTGGCAGGGAGTCAAAGCAACAAGGAGGAGCAGGATGGGAGTCTGGGAGGGGGTCAAATCAACAAGGAGGAGCAGGATGGGAGCATGGGAGTGGTCAAATCAACAAGGAGTAGTAGGATGGGAGTCTGGGAGTGGTGAAAGCAACAAGGAAGAGCAGGATGGGAGTCTGGGAGTGGGTCAAAGCAACAAGGAGGAGCAGGATGGGAGTCTGGGAGTGGTTAAAGCAACAAGAAAGAGCAGGATGGGAGTCTGGCAGGGATTCAAAGCAACAAGGGGGAGCAGAATGGGAGTCTGGGAGTGGTCAAATCAACAAGGAGGAGCAGGATGGGAGTCTGGCAGGGAGTCAAAGCAACAAGGAGGAGCAGGATGGGAGTCTGGCAGGGAGTCAAAGCAACAAGGAGGAGCAGGATGGGAGTCTGGGAGGGGGTCAAATCAACAAGGAGGAGCAGGATGGGAGCCTGCGAGTGGCCAAAGCAACAAGGAGAAGCAGGATGGGAGTCTGGGAGTGGTGAAAGCAACAAGGAGAAGCAGGATGGGAGTCTGGGAGTGGTCAAAGCAACAAGGGGGAGCAGGATGGGAGTCTGGGAGTGGTCAAAGCAACAAGGATGAGCAGGATGGGAGTCTGGGAGAGGGTCAAAGCAACAAGGAGAAGCAGGATGGGAGTCTGGGAGTGGTCAAAGCAACAAGGAGGAGCAGGATGGGAGTCTGGGAGTGGTCAAAGAAACAAGGATGAGCAGGATGGGAGTCTGGGAGGGAGTCAAAGCCACAAGGAGGAGCAGGATGGGAGTCTGGGAGAGGGTCAAAGCAACAAGGAGGAGCAGGATGGGAGCCTGGCAGGGAGTCAAAGCAACAAGGAAGATCAGGATGGGAGTCTGGGAGGGAGTCAAAGCCACAAGGAGGAGCAGGATGGGAGTCTGGGAGAGGATCAAATCAACAAGGAGGAGCAGGATGGGAGTCTGGGAGAGGGTCAAATCAACAAGGAGAAGCAGGATGGGAGTCTGGGAGGGGGTCAAATCAACAAGGAGGAGCAGGATGGGAGTCTGGGAGTGGTCAAATCAACAAGGAGGAGCAGGATGGGAGTCTGGCAGGGAGTCAAAGCAACAAGGAGGAGCAGGATGGGAGTCTGCCAGGGAGTCAAAGCCACAAGGAGGAGCAGGATGGGAGTCTGGGAGGGGGTCAAATCAACAAGGAGGAGCAGGATGGGAGCCTGGGAGTGGTCAAAGCAACAAGGAGAAGCAGGATGGGAGTCTGGGAGTGGTCAAAGCAACAAACAAAGCAACAAGGAGAAGCAGGATGGGAGTCTGGAAGTGGTCAAAGCAACAAGGATGAGCAGGATGGGAGTCTGGGAGTGGTCAAATCAACAAGGAGGAGCAGGATGGGAGTCTGGCAGGGAGTCAAAGCAACAAGGAGGAGCAGGATGGGAGTCTGGCAGGGAGTCAAAGCAACAAGGAGGAGCAGGATGGGAGTCTGGGAGGGGGTCAAATCAACAAGGAGGAGCAGGATGGGAGCCTGCGAGTGGCCAAAGCAACAAGGAGAAGCAGGATGGGAGTCTGGGAGTGGTGAAAGCAACAAGGAGAAGCAGGATGGGAGTCTGGGAGTGGTCAAAGCAACAAGGGGGAGCAGGATGGGAGTCTGGGAGAGGGTCAAAGCAACAAGGAGAAGCAGGATGGGAGTCTGGGAGTGGTCAAAGCAACAAGGAGGAGCAGGATGGGAGTCTGGGAGTGGTCAAAGAAACAAGGATGAGCAGGATGGGAGTCTGGGAGGGAGTCAAAGCCACAAGGAGGAGCAGGATGGGAGTCTGGGAGAGGGTCAAAGCAACAAGGAGGAGCAGGATGGGAGCCTGGCAGGGAGTCAAAGCAACAAGGAAGATCAGGATGGGAGTCTGGGAGGGAGTCAAAGCCACAAGGAGGAGCAGGATGGGAGTCTGGGAGAGGATCAAATCAACAAGGAGGAGCAGGATGGGAGTCTGGGAGAGGGTCAAATCAACAAGGAGAAGCAGGATGGGAGTCTGGGAGGGGGTCAAATCAACAAGGAGGAGCAGGATGGGAGTCTGGGAGTGGCCAAATCAACAAGGAGGAGCAGGATGGGAGTCTGGCAGGGAGTCAAAGCAACAAGGAGGAGCAGGATGGGAGTCTGCCAGGGAGTCAAAGCCACAAGGAGGAGCAGGATGGGAGTCTGGGAGGGGGTCAAATCAACAAGGAGGAGCAGGATGGGAGCCTGGGAGTGGTCAAAGCAACAAGGAGAAGCAGGATGGGAGTCTGGGAGTGGTCAAAGCAACAAACAAAGCAACAAGGAGAAGCAGGATGGGAGTCTGGAAGTGGTCAAAGCAACAAGGAGAAGCAGGATGGGAGTTTGGGAGTGGTCAAAGCAACAAGGATGAGCAGGATGGGAGTCTGGGAGGGAGTCAAAGCCACAAGGAGGAGCAGGATGGGAGTATGGGAGAGGGTCAAAGCAACAAGGAGGAGCAGGATGGGAGCCTGGCAGGGAGTCAAAGCAACAAGGAGGATCAGGATGGGAGTCTGGGAGGGAGTCAAAGCCACAAGGAGGAGCAGGATGGGAGTCTGGGAGAGGATCAAATCAACAAGTAGGAGCAGGATGGGAGTCTGGCAGGGAGTCAAAGCAACAAGGAGGAGCAGGATGGGAGTCTGGGAGGGGGTCAAATCAACAAGGAGGAGCAGGATGGGAGTCTGGGAGTGGTCAAATCAACAAGGAGGAGCAGGATGGGAGTCTGGGAGTGGTCAAATCAACAAGGAGGAGCAGGATGGGAGTCTGGGAGTGGTCGAGGAGCAGGATGGGAGTTTGGGAGTGGTTAAAGCAACAAGAAAGAGCAGGATGGGAGTCTGGGAGTGATCAAAGCAACAAGGAGGAGCAGGTTGGGAGTCTGGGAGGGAGTCAAAGCAACAAGGAGGAGCAAGATGGGAGTCTGGGAGTGGTCGAGAAGCAGGATGGGAGTCTGGGAGTGGTCAAAGCAACAAGAAAGAGCAGGATGGGCGTCTGGGAGTGGTCGAGGAGCAGGATGGGCGTCTGGGAGTGGTCGAGGAGCAGGATGGGCGTCTGGGAGTGGTCAAAGCAACAAGGATGAGCAGGATGGGAGTCTGGGAGGGAGTCAAAGCCACAAGGAGGAGCAGGATGGGAGTCTGGGAGAGGGTCAAACCAACAAGGAGGAGCAGGATGGGAGCCTGGCAGGGAGTCAAAGCAACAAGGAGGATCAGGATGGGAGTCTGGGAGGGAGTCAACGCCACAAGGAGGAGCAGGATGGGAGTCTGGGAGAGGATCAAATCAACAAGGAGGAGCAGGATGGGAGTCTGGCAGGGAGTCAAAGCAACAAGGAGGAGCAGGATGGGAGTCTGGGAGAGGGTCAAATCAACAAGGAGGAGCAGGATGGGAGTCTGGGAGAGGGTCAAAGCAACAAGGAGAAGCAGGATGGGAGTCTGGGAGGGGGTCAAATCAACAAGGAGGAGCAGGATGGGAGTCTGGGAGTGGTCAAATCAACAAGGAGGAGCAGTTGGTCGAGGAGCAGGATGGGAGTCTGGGAGTGGTAAAGCAACAAGGAGGAGCAGGATGGGAGTCTGGGAGGGAGTCAAAGCAACAAGGAGGAGCAAGATGGGAGTCTGGGAGTGGTCGAGAAGCAGGATGGGAGTCTGGGAGTGGTCAAAGCAACAAGAAAGAGCAGGATGGGCGTCTGGGAGTGGTCGAGGAGCAGGATGGGCGTCTGGGAGTGGTCAAAGGAACAAGGAAGAGCTGGTTGTGAATCTGGGAGGGTGTCAAAGCAACAACACTACGTAGCGGGAAGGTGGGAGGAGGTCATGCAACAACACAGGATGAGGGCATGCAAGAAACAATGCGGGACAGTGGTGCGAACAATAAAAAACGTGAGCAACAACAAACCATGAGGTACAGAGGGCAACAACAAAGACCACAGAACAAAGACAATGAACAAAAAACGCTGGATGGGAGGGCAGGCAACAATACAGAGCAGGACAGGAGTGTGGGTGAGGGCCAGCAACAACATGGAACAGAACGAGGGAAGCAACTACTTGGATCATAATGAAGGGTGGGTCGGCTGGGGGCAAGCTACAACACAGAGCATGATAGTGACTGGGTGGGGGCAAGCAACAACATGGTAAACAATTTATTTTAATTTTAAAGGTTTTATATAGCGCTGGCTAGACCTGGAGGTATCAGAGCGCTAAAACAATGAGGGTATGTTGTAATTTAGTAGCGATTAGATTAAGCATTAGCAGAAGTCATCTTGTATTTGGAAACTATCTTGTCCGTTGTGTGGAATCCATTTTGTATTTCTGGCAGCCACTTTGTTTGCCATGTGCTCGCCATGTGCTCTGTCCTACCTACCTGTCAACTGCTCTTGAAATCTGCCTAGAGACGAGATATATTTAGCCTCTTCTGCTCCACACATGCTCAGTTGAGCTTACAGCTGTCCTCAACTTGTAACTGTCAGGATGTGTCCACCAGTATTAGCTAACTGTCAGCCCCTCCCACTTCTTGCCAGCACACTCTCTGTATGACCTTGTATGTATTTGAAACCAGCATTCTGTACTTGTACAGCCTTCATTTGAGCCCCTGTGTGGGTATAAAAGGACCAAGCACCTTCCAGTCAGTGTGCTACTTCATGCATTACCGAAGGGTGCTGTGTGAATGTAGTTCCACCTCATTAGGTTTAATAAACTGTCTTTTCTATTCCAGTTTCTGTGCCAACTTCTTCCTATTGGTCTGAGGACTCTGTGCAGAGAAGGGCGAATCCCATGCACTGGTAGGCCTTGCTGAGGCTCACCACCGCAAATTGGCGGTTCAACGCGGGGTTCATCGGCGACTCGGATGCCCGAAGGACTGGTCGCGATGAAGGATTGGAATCTCGCTTTGGACGCGATCGCTGCCTGAGGAGACCCGAGTCTTGGCACCCACTGTGTTTTTCCTTTCTTTCTGATCTGACCATCCAGGTGGCGCCGGTCCTCGACTGAGATCTCTTCTGTTGATTCACCGTGCAGTGACCATTTGGTCGATTTGAGAACATGGCAGTTGAAACCTGGACACCATTTGATTGGTAAGAGCCGTTCTGCTGCACTTGCTGTTGGTTTGACGCCTTTGATTGGTAAGGTATTTTAGTAACACTTACTGCAGCTTTGTTTGTATGATTGGCCAATATTGAATCTCGTTTGATAAATATATATGTGTTGCAATACATATAGGCAGGTAATGAGGACATTTTTCTCTATTTTTATTTTGTTTGAACGGCGCAACGTACGAAGAGTACTTTAAGAGCTACTTTGATCATAATATTGCATATTCTGCACTATTGTTGGCATGCATGTTTCCAGCACACTTCGTAGGATGTGTTGCTTTTGTAGTGGTACCAATTTGAGACTTGACGAAGCACAACTGCTCCCCCCCGGAGGGAACGCCTAATAGGGACATATATGTTAAGTATGGTATTTCTTCCATAATGTACAGCGCGTTATGGAATAAATATACTTGTAAATATCCTGAGTTGCGTTGGCCTATGCATGGGTCATTTGATTTGCGAAAGATTCAGTATGTGGAGCAACAAATGTTTAAGCGAAAGGCTAGGCAAGATATGTTTGACTGTGTACGAATGTGGGAGAAAGAAGTACGTGAACGAATAAAGCGTGAGCAAGCCTTGATTGAAAAAGAACAGCGAAAGAGTATCCATGCGAAAGCATTGGAAATGAAAAATAGGGAAATTAAAGAAATTAAAGAGAGGGAAGATAGGGAGCATCATTTACAGGTAAATGGCCAATACGCCGTTCGTAGACTTCTTTTTTCCTATTCTTAATAAACCCCAAGATGATTCTGTCTTATTAGATCGTTGTCCACCTCCGTATATTCTTCCTTCTGCTCCTTATGAGTCAGATGAGACTCTTCTACAGACCAGGACAAAGCTAGAGAAACTCGCTCAATGTTATTTGCTGAACGTGCGTCTGAGATTAGATCTGCTGCGCGTAAAGCCGTTCGTAGTACTGGCACTGCTTCTGAACTTTTAGATAGTATAAAAGATTGGCAGGAAACGGAGCAAATATATTTTACCGATGCATTTGCCACAGAGGTTATCGAACGGTTTAGAAAATATTCGGTAGAAATAGAGCCCGATGATGTAGCAGCTGATTGTAAACAATTACGTGACGGTCTTTTTGTCTTCTCCCAGGTGGCTGACACGATCAGATGCTTGGTTAAACTACGTGTTGAAGCAGCCCGTTTGCGAGAGGAGAAAAGGGCAGCAGACTCAGCTGAACAAACATCCCGAATCAACATGGCACGAACTTCTACTCCTGAAACAGATAAGAATGCCGTAATTAATGTGCAACTCTTGCGTGAAGCCGCGCCTTTATATGTTCCTCCTAAAGGAACGGGTACAAATGATAATAAGACTTCTGTAGATGCTAAAGGATATTTTATTTATAATTTGGTTTACACTCCTTGGAATAGAGCAGATGTTATTGCCCTTAAAAATGCATTGCCTGATCCGCGAAAGAATCCAGCAGCCTTTTATGAGGATGTTGAGGGTGCAATTAGCTCTTGTACTATGACTTTGCCTGATATTGATTTGTTTTTTGGATTAATATTACCGCCTGACATGTGGAGAACTGTGCGTAAAATTGATGACCGTGCGGCATTTGGAGCATTATGGAAAGATTTAGAGCAGTTATATGAAGATAGAGAACCTGCACAGAAACCGTGTAAGTTCATTTTATATCTTCCGGCAGCTATATTAGTTCAGGTAAAGATGATTATTCCCCCTAAAAAGATAGATTGGACAGTGTTAGCGTCTTGCAAGCAAAAGGTAGACGAATCAGTTTCAGATTTCTTTACACGCATTGAAGAGGCATTCCACGATTTTAGTGGCCAGTCATTGACAGATGACATGGGTAGGCATCTGCTTGTCGATAAATATGTTGCAAACCTTTTGCCAGGAATAGCTCGTCGCCTAAAGGCCAGTGAGAGTTCATGGACTACCTCTTCTCCGGTTTCTCTCTTAACTATGGCTCAGTATTATGAGCGACAAGAATTAGAAGCTAAAAGTAATGAGGATAAAAAGACTAAAGAGGTAAAAACAAAGGTTATGTTAGCTCAAGCTTATGGCCCACCTTCTAGAGGTAATGATAGAGGCGGACGTGGATCTTATGGTTCGTCTTTTCCTCCTTATATTCGTTTGAAATTGTCTGTTGATCAGTGTGCATACTGCAAGAAATTTGGACATTGGCTTTCTGACTGTCCAGTACTATACAGTACTATACGTGCTCAGCAGGGTTCACGTGGTCGGGGACAAATGAGAAATCGTTCAAGATATTCAGGGCCCAGAGGAAGCACAAATGATCGTGCTAGGTTTAATGCAACTACATGTGGACAGGAGGGGTCTAATACTTTTGACAGAAGGAACCAATATCAAATGTCTGACTATGTGACGTCTAATTTTCAAGATTATGCTTATGCATTGGATTGCCTAGGATGGGGTAAGGAATCAGTTGAAGTTCCAGTAGATCAGAGGGGTCCCTATGTTACAGCACATGTTTTGGGTTCTACTGATCAGTTTCTGGTTGATACCAGGGCTACTCGTAGCGCCTTGTCTAAACAATTGGTTCCAAGGACTCCCCTGTCTGGCTTAATCATTACGTCGATAGGTTGCGATGGAAAACCTTCCCTTAGCCCATTGTCACAACCACTCCCATTTCATGTTGATAAGTTTACTGCTCCATGTCCATTTATACTTTCTCCAAGCACACCAGACAATATTGTGGGTCTTGATATGCTTAAATATTTAATGGCTACGATACGATGTTCTCCGGAAGAAGTATGGGTTATTTTGAATGACAACTACCCTGTGATTGAGAGATCTTGTATTGTTAAAGAGGACATTGCACTAACCTCACTCCCTAGTACTTTGTGGGCTACTTCAGACACTGATGTAGGGCAAATGGTTATTCCGCCAGTGCATATTAGTGTCAAGGAGGGTGCTTTATTGCCAAGACTGCTTCAGAATAAAATTTCTCGAGAAGGAGAAGAAGCACTCACATGTATTGTGCAAGACTTGATCAAAGTAGGGGTCGGAGAAGAAGTTCCTTACAATCTTTGCAATAGTCCGATTCTTCCCATTTTGAAAAAAGATACTGACACTAGGACTTATAGATTTATTATCGATTTGAGATGAAGTCAACAAGATTGTAGTACCGCAATATCCTGTGGTTTCTGACATAACGACACTACTTACTTTGGTTCCTCCGACAGCAACTACATTCTCTGTTGTAGATTTGAAGAACGCTTTCTTTTTGGTCCCTATTCATCCTGATAGCCGATATTTGTTTGGGTTCACTTTGAATAATCAATCGTATAGATTTTGTAGAGTTCCTCAAGGCTATACTGAGAGTTCTAGTATTTACAGTCAAGCATTGAAGAGACAGCTTGATTCCTTTACTTTACCTGAAGGAGTAGCTCTCATACAATATGTCAATGACATCTTGTTGGCAGCTGATACGCCTTAACTATGTGAAGAGTGTACTTTGTCTTTGCTTTCTTTTCTTACTACACACCATCATAAAGTCTCACAAAAGAAATTGCAATATTGTAGACCGAAGGTGACCTATTTAGGACACCTTCTGTCTAAGGAGGGCCGTGCACTTACACCAGATCGCATTCAAGCAATTTTTAACACACCAGTACCTTCCACACAGAAAGATGTCCGTGCATTCATTGGTTTGACTTTGTTTTGTAGGCAATGAATATTGGGCTTTTCACACATTGTTAAACCCCTGCTAGCGTTTGTGACTAAAAACACACCGATCCCTCTTCCATGGACAGATGAATGCCAAAATGCTTTTCGTCAGTTAAGACAAGCTCTTTGTTCTGCACCAGTGTTAGGCACACCAGATTACACGAAAGCTTTTACACTCTGTGTACATGAGAAAGATGGATGTGCATTGTCAGTTTTAGTACAGACACACGGGGACAAGTAGCGTCCTTGCGCATACTTTTCTGCAGTTCTTGATCTTGTTGCTCGTGCGTTGCCTCGATGCTTCCGTTCAGTTGCAGCAACAGCTGTGTCCATACGTCAGAGTGAAGGGATAGTTTTGTCACACAAACTGTTGGTGCTAGTACCCCATGCAGTAGATGCCCTTTTGAATCAGACTAAAACACAACACTTAACTAGTGCTCGTTTGACAGGATATGAATTGACACTGTTAGCACCTCATATTACCTTGAAGAGGTGTGCAACACTGAACCCAGATACTTTGTTGCCATATCCTGCGACTCAGTCCCAGTCAAAGGAACCTCACGATTGTATATTCCATACTGAGGAACAGACAAAGGGTTGCATCGATTTGCAAGATATGACACTTCCAGATTTAGATGGGGAACTATGGGTTGATGGGTCCTGTTTGAAGTTACCAGATGTCACGACTTCAGCTGCTTATGCAATTACCACGCTTGAGACAGTGGTGGAAACAGCTCGCATACCTCAGAAGTCGACTCAAGCAGTGGAACTAATAGCTTTGACACGCCCGTATGAGCTTAGCACTGACTTGTGTGTGAACATTTACACGGATAGCCGCTATGCTTTTGGAGTGGTTCATGATTTTGGCCTACTCTGGTAGGAAAGAGGCTTTCTTACATCCCACAGAATGCAGATAATGCACAGAGAATTAGTACATAACCTCTTGACTGCACTTACATACCCAAATAAAGTTGCTATCATGAAGTGTAGTGCACACAAGAAAATCATTGACAAAATAGGACAAGGCAATGCTTTTGCAGATCGCGTAGCTCGTGAGACTGCGATGCAGCGAAGCACTACTTCCATGTACGTAGTGAAATCGCAAGCTGAGAATTGGCATGACGCTAGAGAGGAAGTATTGGTTCAATGGAAGCGCTTGAGCAATGGTCTAAAGAAGGAATGTTAGACGATGAGGGTTGTTGGCGTAACAAAGAAATGAATAAATGGAAATTGCCTGCAGCCTATTTACAACCTATGGTTCAAATGGCACATGGGCTGGCACATGTTGGAGCTCTAGCAATAACTAAATTGCTTACGCAAGTTTGGGAGCATCCTGAAATTGCCAGCACAGCTAAAAGAGTGGTACAGTCCTGTTTGATCTGTTGCCAGTATAATCCTGGAAAAGGGACACGGACTCCTACAGGAGGGTTTGCTAGACCAACCGTACCTTTTGAAGTCTTGCAGATGGATTACATCCAACTTGAACGCTGCAATAATCTAAAATATGTCCTAGTGGTGGTATGTGCTTTTAGTAAATGGATAGAGGCATACCCTACGAAGGATAATACTGCTCTTAGTACAGCAAAGGTGCTTCTGAAGGAGTATTTCCCTAGATATGGTATTTGTAAGCTTTTGTGGAGTGACAACGGACCTCATTTTATTGGGCAAGTTGTTGAGCATGACCTGAAAGGGTTAGGGATCAAACAGAAATACCATACAGTTTTCCACACACAATCAGCAGGATTAATGGAGAGGTACAATGCTACTTTGAAACGAAAGTTGGCGAAAATACTGGTTTCCACGTAGCAGGAACAATTTGGTCTACCGGATGGGACTTTCCTGCTACATGCAGCGGTGGTGGCAGCGATACAGAGATATTGGAGGAAAGGGTTGGAGGAACCAGAGGTGGCCTTGACATGCCAATATGTGGTGATGGCGGCGGGCACTGTTAAAGCGGTGACTTGTCTCCATAATCGATTGCGGAGTGAGGGACTGGAGCCGCTGCTGGCATTGAAGTCGCGGTGGGAGGTCAGCGTTGGCAATCCCATACCGGACACGGTTTGGAGCCAAGTGTTGCGAAGGACTTGGAAGGGAACGAGGAATGCGCGATTTCAACTGGTGCATTTTTTCATTATCCATAGGGCGTACATGACACCAGAGAGGGTGAGATGGTATTTCCAGGTGCTCGATGCGGTGTGCCCTCGATGCTTGGAACCCGAGGTAGATCTGGTTCATATGCTATGGAACTGCCCGAAATTAGGGGCGTACTGGCAGGCGGTGGGGGAACTCCTGAATGCAGTCACAGATAGGGAGGTGGACTTTGATGTGGCGGCGTGTCTGCTCCTCTGGTTTCCCCATACCAAGAGGACCAAAATTACTAGTAAATTTATAGATCTAGGTCTCAAGCTGGCTCAAAGGGAGATAACTTGGCACTGGAAGGCTAAGGGTGGTCCGTCTGTGAGAAGATGGATGAGTGAGCTGTTGAAATGATCGAACTGCGAGAGTGTTATCAGAATGCGGCAGGCCACTGGGACTGGCAATGAGAGGTGTTTGGAGTTGGCTAGGGCATGGGAGATGGTGGTCCAAGCATTGCGTGACTATATGACGGAGGATGAAGAGGAAGAGCTGGGATAGTTGGGTTCCATGTGGATTACACGATGGTGAATGGATCCTATAGGGGGTGTACTCTGGTGTTTTCAAGGCTTATTAGTACCCAATTCGGCATCAGTTGTGGGGGGGGAGGATGGGAGGGGGGTTGTTCTTGGTAGGGTAGTTAGGCACCGAGTCGTAGCTCAGAGGAATCAACTGGGCCGGTTAGGATATGATCGAGAGCTGATGTTGGCGCCCAGGGAGTATTCTGGGGTCTGCTGGTGCAAGGGGGGGGGTGGGTTTTAGGGGGTAAAAGCGGATACAACATGATATAACCGACCTGACGCCCGAGCAGGGCATACACTGAGACATCTTCTGGAGCACAGTACTTTTGGTGCGCCGCCCAGCCTCCGGGATGTGGGCTAAATGGCTGTGTAATGTATTTGCTTTACTTTCACCTTCATGATGTCGTAAGTGTAATGGTTGGTCTAATTTTGAGGTCATGTCTCTAACTCTGCAATAAAAAAAATAAAAAAAAAAAAATACTGGTTTCCACGTCTTTGAAGTGGCCAGATGCACTCCCTTTGGCATTGTTGTCCATAAGATCGATACCACATTCACTATCAGGTCTTACCCCCTATGAGGTGGTGTTTGGGAGACCGTTGAATATCAGGGGAGTTCCTAAGCCACGCCCCATACATGATGTTCCTTGTGTTCTGATGAATGCTTATTTGGCAGAGTTAACTGACAGTTTGATTTCTATTCATCAACAGGTTCGAGAAGCGCTTCCTGACAGATCTACAGGTGAGGGCCACGAACTCTGTCCTGGCGACTATGTGATGGTCAAGGTCTTTGACAGATCGAATAGCCTGGAACCGAGGTGGCGAGGTCCGGAGCAGGTGCTTCTGACTACAAGGACAGCAGTTCGAGTGACGAACAAGAAGAACTGGGTCCACAGCACGCAGTGTAAGCGTGTGTCGCCTGCCTTGGTTGAACCTGCTGCGCTGGCCAACTATCGAGAGATTCTGGAGACGGAGAAAGGTCAAGCTATCTCACCTGACAAATCTGCGGAAGTTTTCCTGGACCACATGATTCCTGGCGTATCACGATACCACTTGAGACCGAGGAAAGAATCTGCAGCGTTGAACGAGACTGGTTAAGCTTCCGCCCTGGGTTTGTGAAACGGAATCCCGATATGACAAGGGGGGGATCAGTGTTAGGTCCTGGTCCCCAGTCCTCTTTTGCTGACCATGCCCAAAACCATCACATGACACACCGGTAGTATAAAAAGGAGTCCTACCCTTATGTCAATGCTTGTTATTGCTACCTGTGGGTTCCTGCATCCTGGCTCCTGTGTTTCCTGTTGACTGCTGCTGTCTTTTCACGGGCTCGTGTAAAGACTTGGAGATTTCCCTGTTTATTTCACTTTATTCCCTTATCCTTGCTTCATTCCTTGTCCTAGTACCTTGTTTGTAGTATTCCCCTTACCTGCCCGCCCCTTTCCTTAGCGAGGTCTCCTTATAGTTAGAAGTTAGTTAGTGTCCTTTAGGTTTAGTTTCCCGCCCCCCCTCCCTTTTTCTTGTCTTGGACCGTTTGGTGCGACTACGACAACATTCAGGGGCCCCTGTTTGTTAGTTGCCCGTTTCGCTGCTCTCCCGATTCGGAGACGCGGTGAATTACACGGTTGCGTGAGCGCGGAGACGCGATATTTTGTTGCTAGAGCGCTACCCGTCCGCCTCATTATACGCGAAAGTGACGTTTTCGTCCA
This sequence comes from Lissotriton vulgaris, assembly GCF_964263255.1. Taxonomy (NCBI): domain Eukaryota; kingdom Metazoa; phylum Chordata; class Amphibia; order Caudata; family Salamandridae; genus Lissotriton; species Lissotriton vulgaris. Next base: position 246,819,411 of record NC_141685.1, read on the forward strand.
TTCCGCGAGACAAACCCGGCTGGGTTTGTTTACTCTCGAGTAAGACCGAGCGGATGAGAAAACGCGTCCTCGCCGATTCCTAGCCCCATTTCAAAGTACCCGTTAGGCAGGGGTTTTTTACATGCCTGTACAAGTGGTCTGTTTTTTACCCTGCATATCCCTCAATTGACCTAACCATACACCCTTACTGAAACGTACAGTCTATTAAGTAAGACGCCTAAGAGAAGTTATCTTAGGTTAACAGTGACTGACAAACTCCTTGAAGCTAAGCCTGCTCAATCTTCCGGTAAGTGTATGTGACATGATATGCTTGGATAATGGTCTTATGTAGCAGAAGAAGGACTGGGGACTGAATAATTACCGTAGGGTGTACTTTGTGTTCCCCTTTTTGCAGTTGCAGAAGAAGGAGGCGGGTGTTCCTTTTTAAGGCACGTTACAAGGGTGGAAGGTTTGGTTGCCTTTTGATTTCCACCCTCTTTTCTGGGTCAGCAGCTTACTCATGTGTATCATTCAGTGAGTGGCTGGTGAGTCGGGGAAGGGGACTGGACTATTCCTCGTTCCTGCAGTGTGTGGGTTGGGCAGGAGTCCAACAGAATAACAAGCCCACGTTATAATACACTGCCCGAACTTGGATGGACGTAGAAGGAGGAGGGGACATGGCTGGCGCGGAAGCACCCTCCATGAATGATATAATGGGGGCCCTTGCTGCGTTACAGGCGCAAGTACAGGAATTGAGACAGGAGAACGTAGGGTTGAGACAAGAGCTGGTTGCGGTAAGGGCTCAGGTACAGGCACAACCCAGAGCTCAAAATCCCGTTATACATCCGGCTACTTTCCAGTATGGGGGGGCAGGACAGAGTAATCATGGAGGAAGTACACCTGTGGCAATTACCGTAAATTCCCCTGTTCCTGTTCCTCTGGCTCCACCTGAACGGTTCTATGGAGACAGCAGGAAATACGGGATGTTTATGAACCAGTGTCAGTTACACTTTATGTGTAGGCCTGGTGCGTTTCCCGATGATGCTGCGAAGGTGGCCTTTACTCTTTCATATCTGGCTGGTACTGCTGCCCAGTGGGCTATCCCATTAGTGGAAGGGAACGACCAGGTATTGAGGGATTACAATGCTTTCAAAGAGTTGATGAGGGGGTTGTTTGCCAAACATGCTTTCATGCAAGCTAGTGACTCGGAATTACTGAAACTGCGACAGGGGCGACAGGATCTTCTGACATATATAGCGTCTTTTAATAGATTGATTGCAGAGACACATTGGCCAGCCGATAAGCGGACTTCCTTATTCTATCAGGGTCTTAATGGTGATCTGAAGGACGTGGTGTCACAAGTAGTGGATCCCCCGGAAGAGTGCGCCGCTTTTATAGACTTAGGGCCAGATGTAGGTAGGCATTTACCGGTCGGAAACGGCCGAATTCGGCCGTTACCGACCGGTAAATGCAATTTGAGATGTAGGGCCCTGTATTTTACAGAATCGGTAAATTTACCGATCTGTAAATTTACCGATTCTGTAAAATACCGAATCGGTATTTTTTCCGATTCGGTAAAATTGATATGTTGGTGGGACTCTTCTGAGTCCCACAAGCATTACAGAATCGGTATTTTACCATCAAATACTATTTGATGGTAAAATAACGATTCTGGTGTGCATGCACATGTGTGCATGCACACCTGTGCCATATGACAGGCAGACCTGCCCTTAGGGCAGGTATGCCTGCCACATGGCCCCCGAACCTTTTTTGGGGGTGCTAGAGGGTGTCAAAGTGACACCCCCTGCACCCTTGTCAGAATCGGTATTTACCGATTCGGTAAATACCGACCGGTAATGCCCCATTCATTCCTATGGGCTTCAAAGCCATAGGAATGAATGGGGCATTACCGGTCGGTATTTACCGAATCGGTAAATACCGATATTTACCGATTCGGTAAAAGGAACATCTGGATGTTCCTACATATCCACCCCTCAGATTTACCGATTTTTAATTACCGAATCGGTAAAATTCGGTAATTAAAAATCGGTAAATCTCATTTACCTACATCTGGCCCTTAGTGGTTAAATTGAACCATAGGCTGTCAGAGCGACGCGGTGATCGTGGTCGTTTTCAGGTGTCCCGAGGGAACTTCATAAAGACCGAAGTGAAACAGCAACCCGGTGAAGCCAAACCTGAACCAATGGAAATAGGAGGGGTCAGGGGGCCCCTTACACCTGAAGAAAGAAAGAGACGCAGAGATCAGAACTTATGTCTCTATTGCGGACAGGGAGGTCATTTTGCAAGAGAGTGTCCCGTTAAACCATCTAGGGCAGGTTATGACAAAAAGGTGGCATATGTACAGGTGGAAAGACCACTCCTATCTGTGCCTAGCAGAGGTCAATATGAGGTGTTGGGGGCAGTGGACTTGGCGCCCAGACATTTTGTGATTTCGGCACAGCTTCTATTGGCAGATTATCAAAGGGTGCCTGTTTCTGTGTTATTGGATTCGGGGGCCACTGGCAATTTTATTGACATCTCCCTAGCAGAGAAGCTCGGTGTGCCTTGTCAGTATAAGAAACAGCCAGAGCCGGTCCGAGCGATAGACGGAACTGAGTTGTCATCAGGGTGTATCACTAGACAAACCATGCCGCTCCGCTTGTTATGTGATAATGGACACTCAGAGTGCGTGGTATTCGATCTGATAGACGTGCCTTCCTTTGGATTGGTGCTAGGGGTGCCTTGGCTCCAAGAACACAATCCTAGGATTGATTGGGTACTTCGGCTTGCCACTCTTGATTCGCATTATTGCCTGAAGCATTGCTATAGCGAGGCCAGTGGGGAGGTCCCTCCATTGTATTGTGCAGCCATGGAAGAGAACGGAGTTCCAAGACAATATGTGGAATACGCCGATGTATTTGATAAGGGTTGTGCTCAGAGTCTGCCACCACATCGGTCGTTTGACTGTAGGATAGACCTAGTGGAAGGGGTTCCTTTGCCTTGTAGTAGAGTTTATGCTCTGTCTGAACCCGAAGAAAAACATCTCAAAGAATATCTGGATGAGATGTTGGAACTAGGTTTTATCCGTCCCTCTTCTTCACCTGTCTCTTCGGCGATCTTTTTTATTCCTAAGAAGGAAGGCACTCTGAGGGCGTGTGTGGACTACCGGACATTGAATAAGGCCACTATTAAGAACAGGTACCCTCTTCCACTCATCCCCGTGTTGCTGGATCAGCTCCGCAAGGCCACAGTGTTCACTAAATTGGACTTGCGTGGAGCGTATCATCTGATCAGGGTGCGGCCCGGTGATGAGTGGAAGACGGCTTTTAAAACTAAACATGGGTTGTTTGAATACTGTGCGATGCCGTTCGGCTTGTGTAACGCGCCGGCGGCGTTCCAGTATTTCATAAATGAGGTCTTGAGCGAACATCTGGATAAGACAGTGATAGTTTACTTGGATGACAGCCTTATCTTCTCAGAGACCGGAGTAGACCATCACACTCACGTGCGACAAGTGTTGCAGAAGCTGCGGGAACATCGGCTATATGCCAAACTGGAAAAATGTCAGTTTGATGCAAAGGAGGTAGAGTTTTTGGGATTCCTCATATCCGCTAAAGGGATACGAATGGACCCTAAAAAGATACAGGCTATTTTATCTTGGCCAGTGCCCACTACGGTGAAGCACATACAGGTACTTTTGGGGTTCGCCAATTTCTACCGGCGTTTTATCGCTCACTTTTCGGATACTGTGGCACCAATGACCCGCCTGTTAAGAAAGGGGGTTTTCTTTGAGTGGTCCCCGGAGGCACAGGGCGCTTTTCGGTTACTGTTGGAGACCTTTACGACCGCTCCAGTACTGGCTCATCCTGATCCGGCGTATCCCTTCTTTGTAGAAACGGATGCTTCCGCGAGTGCAGTCGGTGGAGTTTTGTCCCAGAAGGAGGGGGGCACAGGAGATATGCACCCTATCGCTTATTTCTCAAAAACATTGTTGCCGGCCGAACGTAATTATACAGTAGCGGAGCGCGAACTTTTGGCGGGGAAATTGTCTTTTGAGGAATGGCGTCACTACCTGTGGGGGGCCCGTCATACCATCACAATCTATACAGATCACAAGAATCTAGAGTTTTTCAGATCAGCCCGGGCCTTGACACCAAGACAAATGCGATGGGTCTTGTTTTTTAATGAATATGATTTCATTATCACCTACAGACCTGCCGCTCAGCAGATTAAATCAGACGCCTTGTCCCGGATTCATGTCGACCCGGAGGAAGTGAAAGCAGGGAAGGAAAATAGACCTATGCTTGATGGTAGAAAGATTGTGGGAGTAGCTTCGGTGGAAGAATTTGCTTCCAGGATAAAAGAACTGTTGCGCAGTATGGATTTGGCCCCGTGGTTGCAATTGTCTCAGGTGGTGGTTAGAGAGGGGTTGTTATATCAGGGGGATAGTTTGTTCATTCCACCCGAGTTGAGACAAAGGGTAGTGGAATGGTGTCATTCGTCCTCTTTAGTTGCGCACCCAGGAATTGGGAAGACAAAGGAGTTGTGCCTGAGGTGGTTTTGGTGGGATTCGGTGGCACAGGATATCCAGAAGTATGTGACAGCTTGCCCTGTTTGTGCCATCAATAAGCCCTCACATAGTAAGCCCTCGGGCCTTCTGCAGCCGTTGGCAGTACCCCCTTCCCCGTGGCATACTATTAGCATGGATTTTGTTACGGACCTTCCCTTGGTTTCCGGCTTCACTGCTATCTTTGTGGTCGTAGACTTGTTTACCAAAATGGCTCACTTTATACCACTCCGAAACATTCCCACAGCGAAGGAGATGGCATGGGAGTTCATGGTTTTGATAGTGCGGTTGCATGGGTTGCCCACAGCAGTCATCTCAGACAGGGGGGCGCAATTTGTGTCTCATTTCTGGAAGGAGCTCTGTCTGGTGCTTAAGATGGATATACGTTTGTCATCTGCGTACCATCCCCAGTCAGATGGGCAGACAGAACGCACCAACCAGACAATGGAACAGTTTTTGAGGTGCTTGACTACGTCCCTCTCGTGTGATTGGGTGAGGGCATTGCCTATAGCGGAATTCGCTTATAATAACAGTATACACTCGGCCTTGGGCATGACACCATTTTATTGCTCTATGGGATACCATCTTAGAGCCCTAGCCATCCAACCCACTGGGCATATGCCAGCCATTGATGAAGTATGTAAACGTTTGGGGGACATCTGGGAGGTGGCTAGGAGCAGCTTACAGGAAGCTAAGGAGGCAATGAAGGTACAGGCAGATCGCCATAGAGTTCCGGCCCCTGGTTATAAGGTGGGCGATCAAGTATGGTTGGCTTCACGTAATCTGAAACTACCGGGATCACGGAAATTACAACCCCGGTATGTAGGCCCCTTCCCCGTGAGTCAGGTAGTCAACCCTGTGGCGATGAAGCTGTTACTGCCCTCGGACTATAAGATCCATCCTGTGTTTCACACCTCATTGCTGAAGCCCTTTGTTCCCGCAGACCAGGTCCTGCCCCCTCCTGCCCCCCTACTAGTGGATGGCGAAGAGGAGTTTGAGGTACAGGCCATTCTTGATTCAAGGCGGAGAAGGGGTAGGTTGTATTACCTGGTAGATTGGAAGGGGTATGCCCTGGAGGATAGGACGTGGGAGCCAGCTGGAGGTGTACATGGGCCTCGGCTGGTGAGATTATTCCATAGACTGCATCCCCGGAAGCCAAGACCTGTGGGGAGGATTATCGGGGGGGGGTACTGTTAGGTCCTGGTCCCCAGTCCTCTTTTGCTGACCATGCCCAAAACCATCACATGACACACCGGTAGTATAATAAGGAGTCCTACCCTTATGTCAATGCTTGTTATTGCTACCTGTGGGTTCCTGCATCCTGGCTCCTGTGTTTCCTGTTGACTGCTGCTGTCTTTTCACGGGCTTGTGTAAAGACTTGGAGATTTCCCTGTTTATTTCACTTTATTCCCTTATCCTTGCTTCATTCCTTGTCCTAGTACCTTGTTTGTAGTATTCCCCTTACCTGCCCGCCCCTTTCCTTAGCGAGGTCTCCTTATAGTTAGAAGTTAGTTAGTGTCCTTTAGGTTTAGTTTCCCGCCCCCCCTCCCTTTTTCTTGTCTTGGACCGTTTGGTGCGACTACGACAACATTCAGGGGCCCCTGTTTGTTAGTTGCCCGTTTCGCTGCTCTCCCGATTCGGAGACGCGGTGAATTACACGGTTGCGTGAGCGCGGAGACGCGATATTTTGTTGCTAGAGCGCTACCCGTCCGCCTCATTATACGCGGAAGTGACGTTTTCGTCCATTCCGCGAGACAAACCCGGCTGGGTTTGTTTACTCTCGAGTAAGACCGAGCGGATGAGAAAACGCGTCCTCGCCGATTCCTAGCCCCATTTCAAAGTACCCGTTAGGCAGGGGTTTTTTACATGCCTGTACAAGTGGTCTGTTTTTTACCCTGCATATCCCTCAATTGACCTAACCATACACCCTTACTGAAACGTACAGTCTATTAAGTAAGACGCCTAAGAGAAGTTATCTTAGGTTAACAGTGACTGACAAACTCCTTGAAGCTAAGCCTGCTCAATCTTCCGGTAAGTGTATGTGACATGATATGCTTGGATAATGGTCTTATGTAGCAGAAGAAGGACTGGGGACTGAATAATTACCGTAGGGTGTACTTTGTGTTCCCCTTTTTGCAGGTGCAGAAGAAGGAGGCGGGTGTTCCTTTTTAAGGCACGTTACAAGGGTGGAAGGTTTGGTTGCCTTTTGATTTCCACCCTCTTTTCTGGGTCAGCAGCTTACTCATGTGTATCATTCAGTGAGTGGCTGGTGAGTCGGGGAAGGGGACTGGACTATTCCTCGTTCCTGCAGTGTGTGGGTTGGGCAGGAGTCCAACAATCAGCCCTGCGTAGTGTAGTGACACCCATCTTGATCTTCGGTGAAGAAATCAGCGGCTGCCCAAGGGATAAGAGCTCCAACGATTGATTTCAGCGAGTTTTAGAAAGATCAATCATCACTGTTGCTGAAATGAATAACAAAAGAATAATTTGTGGTGTAGGGTTTGTTGTTGCCTTGGTGGTTATGGCAATAATCACCTGGTTTGTTGAGAAAGTGGCTCCTGCTCGACAGCTTTTCGTTGCCACTACTACAGCTCCAGTGGAGCACCATTATTATACGCTTCCCTATCATGAGCAGACGCATCGACAATCCTACCTGAATAACACATTCATCCAGATGTTGTATCATACACACAATGCCATGAATACTACCAATTGTTAGGTGTGTGGGATGATACCTGAACATCAAAAGAAAGGAGGAAAGCCTTTTATTCCTCTACCGTTTTCCCATAATGGTTCATGTCAGGCTTGGTATGCCCTTTCGTTTGCTTTCGTAGGTGGAATTATCTTTCGGTTGAATAAAGTATGCTACCAAGATGAAGATGGTTATCCTCAAGCTAAAGGAACTAAGTGGGAATAGGAAGAGTACCAACCAGACAATATTTTGACACCATGTCTTCACGAATATGAGGAACATTAAAGACAATGGACCTTTTGTAATTTCTGTGACCAGAGCTAAAGCAGAACTGTGTATAAGTAGTGTTGGGAGAATTCCTGTAGGACGGAGTGAATGTATTTTGACATTGACTATTGAAGGTGCCAATAACAGCAGTTTTACGTCTTCACATAATACTTATTTTGTAAGTGGTAACAAAGGATACTATCAGTTACCTGTTGGGTGGTCCGGGGTATATTACATATCATTTTTGTTACCACCCGGGTTCTTGGTCCATCCATCATATCACCTGAATTTAAAGTTGTATAATGACATTTCCAAGAATAGATACAAACGAACAATAAGTACAGATGAAGTTGACCAGACAGATACCACTTTGCAATATGTCGATTTCAATTTGGGTTTGTTCTTCTTTGTGGCTGCTGCATTGAATAGCAGAAAGATCAGACGATTGACTCGTGTTGTGGAAGCTGTTACCAACCAGACAGCAATGGCACTTGGGAACATTACAGAGGAGCTACAAATTGCGAAGATTGTAGCACTCCAAAATAGGATGGTGCTAGACGTGATCTTGGCTGATCGAGGTGGTGCATGTCGTATCATCGGTAGCAGTTGATGTATATTTATACCAGATCACTCACCATCAGTATATGATGCAATCTCAAAACTGCATAAGATTGCTGCAGAAATTCACCCAGAGACTGGTACATGGACATTTTCAAACTGGATATGGACACACCTTGCCACTTGGGGCTGGAAACTACTGACATTCTATGTATACTACCGGTGATACTCTTTACATGCTGTACTTGTATACAATGTGGTCCTATGCTTTGCTTCATGTGCATCACTGCTTGTACACCTGCCAAAAGAAATATTGCAGAGCTAAAAGCACAGCAAATGTTAAACAAAGAAATTACTGAAATGATGAACATCAATATACAGGTTGCGTATCTAGATTACCCGAGATAAACGAATGTCTTCAGCTAATGCTGAAAGGGTCGTCTGTTGTAATTTAGCAGCGATTTGATAAAGCATTAGCAGAAGACAACTTCTATTTAGAAACTATCTTGTCCGTTGTGTGGAATCCATTTTGTATTTCTGGCAGCCATTTTGTTTGCCATGTGCCCTGTCCTACCTTCCTGTCAACTACTCTTGAAATCTGCCTAGAGACGAGATATATTTAGCCTCTTCTGCTCCACACATGCTCAGTTGAGCACAGCTGTCCTCAACTTGTAACTGTCAGGATGTGTCCACCAGAATTAGCTAACTGTCAGCCCCTCCCACTTGTTGCCAGCACACTCTCTGTATGACCTTGTATGTATTTGAAACCAGCCTTCTCTACTTGTACCACCTTCATTTGAGCCCCTGTGTGGGTATAAAAGGACCAAGCTCCTTCCAGTCAGTGTGCTACTTCATGCATTACCGAAGGGTACTGTGTGAATGTAGTTCCACCTCATGAAGTTTAATAAACTCTGTCTTTTCTATTCCAGTTTCTGTGCCAACTTCTTCCCATTGATCTGAGGACTCTGTGTAGAGAAGCGCGAATCCCTTGCACTGGTAGTCCTTGCTGAGGCTCACCACCACAAATAGGTGGGAAAAGAGGGGGCAATGAACAACATGAAGAGTGGGAGAGGACAAGCAACAGCAAGAACAGTGAGTGGGGGCAAGCAACAACATGAAGAGAGACAAAAGCACATGCGTAAGAGAGAGTAAGAAAGGGTGGTGGAAAGGGCTGCAAACACATACACTCTTATGGTGTGCCTCAACTAAATGAAAAAAGAAGCTCCCAAAGCATGAGCAGTGGATGGACACAAGTACTACAGCCATGCACCAGAGGATGGACAAACACATGAAGAGTAAGTGAAATTAGCATGCACTGACCAAATAGAAGCAAGGAAATGAGAGTGACAATGAAGCCAACCAGCGTTAAGCAGTGGGTGGGCTCTAAGTCCACTTTAAGCAAATAAAATGTCTTGCAAGTGACAGCCCATGTGCTGTCTCAGGCAAGACCTAAAAAATGCCCACTTGCAGACCATCTCCAGCTTGCACATATGGGACTGTCAGACTGCCCAAAGTTCCAGGCTGATCAGTAATCTTTATTACTTTGAGTCTGGGCGGTCCTTGTCACAGTCCTTCTAACATGAGCGAACTCTCCTATGGACAGGAAAAGTCATCAAGCTAAAATACTACCTGTTTTTCCATCCCATTAATGTGGTCGTCTTCCTCATCTGTAGCATGACAGACAGAAAGCCAGCCCACTTAACTGCCCATAAAACAAGGCAATATAGTCTATTTGAAGCTGAATTCAACTGGGAATGGAGGGATGTGAAACCTTGAAGAAGGCCTGGACTCAGGGTAATGACATTTACCTCCAACTAACGGGACCAATACTTCCTCATCCATCTTTTTGGCCACATTCCTAAACCATGAGCTGATACCTAAACACAAATACTGGCTTCATAAATGATACTTGCTAAATACCAGCTGTGCCTCAAGCGCTGGAGTACTGCCATCAGATAGTCCCATTCCAGCTAATAAAAAGCTTTAGTGGCATCTAGGAAAACTGCCACTACGGACAATTCTGGCTCTATGTCCTGTAGGTGTGTGAACAGGGTGCGCATATTGTGCGTTGTGGCCCTTCCAGGAATAACCCAGATAGGTCCGGTAGGACTAGAGCCGTCATTAGGAGACTGAGGACATTTGCCAGAATCTTAGCCAGTTATTAATAAGCGACAGAGACCAGTAGGGGTAGTAAGTGTCTGCCTTTTCGTCAGGTTTTAGTAGAGCGATTATCATGGCTTCCCTCATCGATGCCGGGAGTGTGCCTTCTTGTTTAGCCTCACAGTATACCGCTTTCAATAGCGACCTGAGAATGCCAATGTAGGTTTTGTAAAAAATCTGCGGGTAGGCCATCTGGGCCAGGGGCCTTGTGGTCCTGCCCGACTACAAGTACATAACAGCTTCTTGTATCTCATCCTCTTCCATATCAGCTGCAAATAATTGCCTTTGTGCTTCACTCAGCCATCCTAAAGCAACGACTCATAGGTGGGGTTCTACATCAGCCTCCTGTATTCTTGTACAGATATATAGTGTACCATAATATGAGGCAAACACTCACACAAAATGTCAGGGGTATCAAGCACTTTGGAGCCATTACTGTCTCTAATCTCAAGTACAGTATTTGTGACGCGGGTTTTGCATGCAGGTCTTCGACACCAGGGCATGCCCTGGCCTCTCACTTTTGCCAAATGTCCTTGCCCAAGCGTATGTATCCCAGTAAAGACATCACATTGTGCAGTTTCTTGAAATTCAGACTGCGCAGTCCTAATATGTGTGGCTACCCCCGGATCCTCATGCGCCCCCAGTCGGGACTTTGTTTCCCTCTATTTTCTTAAGAGAATCCCTGGGTGCACAGAGCACGCTGTTGCTCTCAACCAAACACTGACCCCATATTGTGACCTTAAAGGCCTCCCAAATGGTGCCCATTTTTGAAACCGCATCTTTGTTTCTATTAAAGAAGTCTCTGATTCCTTGCCTCAGTTCCTTCTGGAAGAGGGCATTCAAAAGTATAAGTGTAGAGAGTCGCCACAGCGCATGTGGGGGGGGGGAGGTCATCAGGGGGCTCCGTGTAAGGAGAACAGGGGAGTGTCCATATAGGTACATGCTAGATGTGTAACCCCCTCATCCATGACCCAAACCCCTGTGATATGATCCAATAATCTAATCTTGACTAGATGGAATTCCCTCCTGAGTAAAAGGTGCCCTCCATCTTCTTTGCGTGTATTGTGCGCCAGGCATTCAGCATCTTGTGTAGTGTCTTAATGTCATAGACATGCCGAGCAGCCGCACTAGGCAAGGTGGAGGAGCAATGTTGTCTATCCAGCTCTGCATTGAGAGCCACATTGAAATCTCCTCCCCAGAGAATGTGCGTGGATCCAATATCCCCTATTAGGTCCCATAGCCGGCCGAAAAAAGAGGGGCCCTGTGTGTGTGGGCCATAACAATTAACAATGGCGAATGAGATAGATGCCAGTCTGCCCCATATCAAGGTGTATCTTCCTTGGGGGTCATTTCTAGACCCTGGTGGAATGTATGATGTGCCCTTACACACTAGTATCGCTCTTCAGTGCGCATATGACGTATATATAGCAAATTGTCTGTATGAGGACCAGCTCATGACAAATATCAGCAAGATGTGTCTCCTGCAATAGGGCAATGTGAATGTTATGCCTGTCTAGGTATGCAAGTATGTGCCTGCATTTGCGAGGGTCTCTCAAGCCCCTAACATTCCACGTGAACCAATTGACGCAAGGGCGATTACCCCTATACTGCATGGGTACGTGTCTGTCATCTCCAGATAAGTAGTGCATTTCCGATGTATCTATCCATTCCTGAATGTACAGTTTCAGCAGTATTACTCAGCCTGGCCCAGTCAATGTAGGTAGATGCACACAAGAAACCACATAGAGCATTACTCTTCCCACCTCCCCCTCCCACACTGGCAACCCAATTCCGCCAGGGATACTTCTCCCACCCAATCCACAAACAACAAGGATAGAACCATTATGGCATTGCCATTAGCAAAGATTGAAGAAGATTGGCCGCCCATGGCGACTCCCTTTCAATGATAGAGAAAAATAAAAAGGAAAGAGAGGAAAAGCGGAAGATCGAAAAGAGAGGAATAAGGATCATGAGATGACAGAAGATGGGGGAGAAGAGTTCACCAGCAGAGGCAACAAAGGTAGATAGTAGCGCCCAATTTAGACAAAGGGGAGTTGTGAGAAGCTGGTCTGGTATATGATGTCCACGTCTGTGAGTGGGCACATTGCACCAGTCCAGACAACCCTTATGGTGATTTATTTAAGAGGTCTTAGACAATCTAAAAAATCTCTCTTGAAGTGGTAGCTGTGGAGAGCAGCCTTCTGGCTTAGTCTTGAAAGATTGTAGAGCAGCTTGTTTTACCAAATGCAATCTTATAAGTATAGATTAAGTGAAAAAGAACCACACAAGGTATTTATAAAAATATGTATTTATTATATAATACTCTATAACACGTTTAGATATCTCCTTCTCGGAGATAAACACAATGCACACAATACTTTACAAAGAAACACAGTAAATAGCACAGAATACACAGTGGGCCCCAAAGGGGGAGCAAACCATATACTAAGAAAAAGGGGTATAAAACCCACGACTCGGGTCAAGACAAGCTCGAGAGGACATGGAAGTGCTGGGGACCCAAGGAACCACCCAGGGTGAGTAGATAGAGACCCCATGGAGGGCGTGTACAGTGTGGGAACAGGACACACACACTGCTCCGTACAATTCTATGTGTAAATCGCGGTTGGACATTTAAAGATAAGGGACCCTTTCCAGTGGTCCCTGAAGAAACCCCATGGAAGACAGATGGTCGGAGAGCCACCCCACCCATGGATATCCTAGTATCCACGTTACATAAACCAGGGAAACTGAGTGCATAGGTGTGAAGTGGTATCGGAAACCGCAGTCAAGCGCGAAGGAGGACTTCAGGAAAGTGCCGCTGCTATAAAAGGAGAAAGTGCCCGGTGGAATACGAAGGTGGAATCTAATTGAGAGGTACCTGCAAGCAGAGGGGACAGTGTCTATGTCACTCAGGAGTGACCAGGAGATCTGGAAGACGAATGCCCACCAATGCCGGGAGTTGCAGGAAAGTTGACGAGGACCTTGATTCTGCAGCTGTGAGGACCAGGCGATGTTGAGGAAAACCAGGAGCTGTGCACAAGCTGTCCCATGTCAGATGTCAATTGCTGAGGGGTCGGTGTCTGGCGGGAGCACCAACAAGACTTGGCAAATGCAACCACTGCAGAAATCAAAGAAGGTGCAATTTTGGGACCAGCAAGGTCCAGGGGACTTACCACAAGCTGGGGAGTCAGGGCAGGCCCCAAGAAACAAGGGGAGCCCAAAAGTAAAAAATGTGATCCTCAAATGGACCCACAGGCCAAAGGCACTGGAGTTACAAGAGGATGTCAAGCAGCTCACCAAAAGATGCAGGCCACGATGCACAACGATGTAGTGGGGCTGAAGTTTCTGCTCACTGGAGGTGCTCAAGATTAGGGCTACTTGGAGCCCGAAAATCTTCTTGGATGGAAGCCAACAAGCCTTTGCAATTGCAAGTTGATTCATTTTACAGGGGTTCAGTTATTGCAACTCCCATGGGCGATATTGGCCTCAAACTTGGTGAGAGGGCAGTGAAGACCTCAAGGTCTGTGAAAAACCACAACCTGTGTTGCAGAACGTTTCAGAGTCCAGAGGGCAGACCAGTCGACTTAGTTGTGGTGCCTGCGAATGCAGGGAAGTGACTCCTTCACTTCAAGGGAGATTTCTTTCAGTGCCTTTGATGCCCACAGGCCTTGTAAGGCTCCTGTATGATGCTGAGGCACAGACGATGCAGCAGCCTGGTAGGGAGACGAAGTTGAGCCCAAACAAAGTTCTGCGAAGATAGAGTGCCCAGACGGTAGAAGAAGTGGTGTCGGATCCGAATATTGTCCACAATAAATCTAGGGATTCACCCACAGGTAAGCCCTTAAGTACCGGGAACCCTCCCTGGGGAGGGCCTTGACAGTGAGGCGGTTACTCTCATGTCTTTTGTCCAGTGTCGAACCAGAGCGGAAGCCAATGGCTCCCAGAGCTGGTTTGAACTGGACTATGCATGGGGACACCAAATGTGCCCGCATGCAGACTGAGCAGTGCTTGCAAGCGCACCCACCCTGCCCCAATACACTAATTCCTATGTGGGAGGTGGTCACACCTCCCTGTGACAGGATGCCTATTGTTCTGCCTTCCCGTGATCGAGCTTGGCTCAGCAGCAGGAGGGCAGAATCGTTTCACTGGTCGGCAGCAACCATTTTGTGCTGTCCGGGTCTGGAAGACTGGTACAGGGAGCACCGAGAACCTAACGGAGGGCTCTTCCAGTGCTTGGAATCATACCTCCCACACCGTTTATGGTGTGGGGGTATGATTCCAACATGTTTGATACGAAACATGATAAGATTCGTTACAGCGCTTTCGAGATGGTCATCGAGTAATTACTCTATGCCCCTCTATGTAGTAGATGGCTGCTTCACTTACAACCCAGGAGAATGGACTCCATAGGCTGTAGGGGTGTCCTGATCATGCAGGGGCACCCTCACACTGAGACCTAAGCACCCTGCCTTCAGGATTGCAAAGGCTTGCTATAGGAGGGACTTATAGGTTTTAAGTTCAGTGGCCTTAGATATAGCAAACCTATATCTTTAGTAAGTAATGCATGCACCAAATTTCTCAGGCTGCAATGCCAGACCTGTAGGTCCATTTTTGAATGGTCTCCCATGGGTGGCATAATGCATCCGTCAGCCCATGTGGGATCTCTGGGGTACCTATACCCTCGGTACCTTATTACCATATACTAGGGACTGATAAGGGTACCCAGTATCCAATCTGGGATGTACCCAAGTACTGAACACAAAAAGGGATGAAGCAGATAGATAGGCAAAAGTGGGGGTAACCATAGCAGTAGATCATACGTTCCTACATGAGTTATCTCAGGAGAAAGATAACAATTTAAGAGAGAGATAAACAACCAAAGAGAAAAAACAGGGGTATCCTACAGGGGGTCACCCAGGGAGCCAAAAAGGATCTCCTCGCCTAAGCAAGAGCATCCGGGGAGTAGTATCAGCTGTCCCATCCACCCCTGAACCAGCATAACCGGGATGGCAGAGATGGCCACCTGCATGAGTTTGGCTAAAAATGTTGAGCTTAAGATTGTTCTCTAGAATTGATGATAGATTAGTGTTCATAGCGTATCTTTTGAAGCGCTGACTGGTCGTACTGTCAAGTTGGACATTACAAGCCTGGATACTGGCAATAAAGGAGAATATTTCCTTTAGACAACCTTTTAATCTTGTTCCGATAGTGGAGAGAAAGGCCTGGATCGAAGCGCACCATGGACCAGAGGGGAGGTCCGCTCAGAGTTCCATCTTGTGAAGCCACCAGCCTACTGCGGGAAGTAAAAACGTGGTCGTTTCCCAATTGCGCAGATGCAAAGACGTGCAGGACATTGAATAGCATAGGGGATGTTGGCTTGTCACAGTGCCTGTTTGATGGGTATGAATTTCCTACAGGCTTCTTGTACCGCAACAGTAAAGTTTGGGTAGATGGATATTGCATTGCCCTCAAGCTGTAATGTGTGTTTGTCCCATGCTAAGCGTAATGCAGCATCTCTATCATGGTAATTCAGAATTCAGAAGTTCATATCTGCTGCCACCATGGCATCCCCTGTATGGAAAATCTTCTGATCGAATTTGGTCATTCTCGCTTCCAAGTGATCGTGCAGACCTACGAACATCGAACAGCAGACGTCAGCCAATTTATGCCCCATCGCATTTCAGACAATTATGTGGGGGATCTGCGATCATGTGGCGTTCACCAGCCCCCTGGTTTCCAAGTCATGGGCCCATCAATGCACATTATGGGCAATGTCCCCCAGCAGCTTCGGGCTCAGGCCACCGCCGTGAGGCGCAGATTACTGGCCCGTGATTGCACCATGTGCATCTGTCGTCAGTCCCAATCACCATTGCCAATCGGGCCTGAGGTCTCCCAGGCATTTCTTGTAATGTAATGTAATATAATGCAGATTAGTTTTATATAGCTTGCAATTACCCGTGGGTGTCTTAGTGCTGGCGGTTAGATGTCAGATTAGGGTGACCAACTGGCATTGGTGCAAATTCAGGACGGGGAGTGTAAAAATTCAGGACAAAGGGTCAAAATTCAGGACACAAATTCAGGACAGGAGGTCAAAATTCAGGACAAAACTTCAGGACAATTGGATACGTTTTAAATACACATCAGAGGTCGCGCAATAGTATAGAAGTAAGCTCAGCCATATCCAAACACATTCAACAATTTGCAAACCTATCCATCATGAATCCTTCCATCTATCATTTCACTCATCCATCCCCTCATCCATCCTTTCACTCATCCATCCATTATCCATCCATCCACTCTTTCACCCTATCCATCTGTACACTCATCCATCCACTCTTCTCCCCATCCATCCATCCACTCATCCATCCAGCCATTTATTCTTTCACCCATCCAGCCATCCTTTCACTTACTCATCCATCCACCCAGTCACTCATCCTTCCACCCTTCCACTCTATCAGTCATCCATCCATCCTCCCTTTCTCTCTCAATCGACCCTTTCACTTTGCAACCCTTCCTTCCATTCATCCACCCACCCATCCATCTACTAATCCACTCCTGAATCCATCCATTGACCCTATCACTCATCCATCCTTTCTCTCATCCATTTATCCTTTCATTCCTTCACTCATCTATTCATCCTTTTGTCCATCTACCCTCCCTTTCACTCACTCATCCATCCTTACATCCACACTTTCACTCATTTGTCCATCCATTCAACCTTGCATTTATCAATTCATCAATCCATCCATCATTTCACGTCTCCATCCACCCACTTACTCACTCATCATCCACCTTTTCACTCACCTATCCTTCCACTCATCCATCCACCCTTTTACTCATCCAGCTACCCTTCCACCCATGTATCCAGCCATTTACCTTTTCGCTCTTCCATCCTTCCACTCACTCATCAATCCATCCATCTCTCATTATCCATCTATTCAATATTTCATTCATCCATTCACCCTTTCACTAATTCATCCAGCCATCATCCCTTCACTTACTCATTCGCCCACCTTTTCATATTAATTTTGAGCCGAGCCTTTTTGACAAGAGGCCCATCAAGAACTTCACCCTCGCTGCATGAGCCGTTCCAAGACTGGACAGAAGCCACCCAGGGCAAAGGCAGGATCCACCACAGGAGGGGGGAAGGTGGGAGGACAGGAGCCATCACTGGGGCGGGGCAGGAGCCATCACAGGAGGGGGAACAGGATCCGCCAGGGTGGGCACAGGGGTGGGCATGCAGTATTGTAGTATAATCTTGGTCTCTTCCAGTGGGGGGGGGGTCCTCACCCCCTCCTGGACAAGACAACAAGAAGACATGCTCTTCCCAAAATGTTAGTTTTGCCAGCCCCCGCTGTGATGTACAGTACTTACAGGAGATGCTCCAAGAGAACTGGTTTAACTGATTGTCCTCCATACTTTGTTAATTAGTGTGGGTGCGATTGTGCCATTTCTTAATTTTATTACTTTAAGACTGCATGTTAGAATAACCAGGTTTAATTACAATTTAGTGACAGTATTTAAGCTCTGTGAAGAGAGACAGTGCTGCACAGTGTAATCAGGGCCGGTTCTAGGATGTTTGGGTCCCTGGGCAGAAATGAAATGTGTGAAGCCCTCCTAAATCGCAGAAACATGGCACATTCAGGGCTGTTTGCATCTGAATAGATGCCCCTGCTCCTGAAGCTGCCGCCCCGCCCTCTCAGTCGCCTTCAAGCACCTCTTAACAGCCCATCAAGGGCTGGAAGTGGAGGGTTGCCATACCACTGTGCCTCTCCAATGCTGCCCCATCTGAGCTTTGCGTCAGTGTCAAGAAGGGAGGTGTTTGGAAGCTGAGCCGGCTTCGGCTTAAAGGTAGTGCGACCGGTCCCCGAGGGTAAAATTACGGACAAATGGCGTCCGTTGAAGAATGCTTCACGGACAACGGACAGACGGCCGAAATTACGGACTGTCCGTGAAATTTACGGACGGTTGGTCACCCTATGTCAGATAAACAGTGGAGCAGGAGCGGGCACTACCCTTAACTAAAGGATTCAGTAAAGAGCCAGGTCTTCAACTGCATCTTGGACTGAAGTAAGATTGGTTGGGACTGTAGAGTTAGTGGCAAGGAATTCCAGAATTTCCCTGCCCAAAAGGAAAACGTCCTTCCACCCCATCTTGCTTTATTTGTTCTGGGGGCAGTTACCATTCTAGCAGAGGTGCCTACTGGGAGGGCACCAAGTGAACAATGTATTAAAATATACTGGACCTGTCCGATGAAGTGCTTTATGGACCAGGTAAAGTGCCTGAAAAATGGTCCTCTTCCTGACCGGGAGCCAGTGCAAACCTTGCAGTGATTGAGAGATGGACTCGAACTTTGGAAATTTTAGAAGCATTCTGGCAGCTGCACTCTGTAGGGATTTAAGTTTTTTCACCAGATGCTTATGAGCAAGTACAGGGCATTACAGTAGTCAATCTTGGAGGTAATCAGTGTCACCATCTGTCTTTTGTAGGTCCTGGGGAATGAAATAGAGGATTTTCTTGAGTACCCTGTGCACAAAAAAGCACAGAGTTGTATATATGTGTTCTGAGAAGCCCAGTTTGATGTCGAAGATAACACCCAGGTTTCTTGGCCTAGATCAGAGTGCCATCATGACAAGTTCCAGAAAGTGGTGTAGTTTCCAAAGAGCAAGACTTTGGTTTTTTCTAAGCTTATCTTTTCTGTGAATTATTTGGACTTACCTGATTAGTTCCTTATATTTCAAAAGTAAATTCTTATATTTGGTCTTTTCTTCCTGGCAGTACTGTATTCTCCACCTGCGCTCTTGGAGTCTTCATGTCAGTTGGAAGCTTTCAGTTCCTGTGAGTACCAAGGGGCTGATGGGTTTTTTCTGTGACCCTTTATTCGTTTTTCTGGCACCAGTCTGAGAACTGCTGATTCTAACCAGTTTGTATAGTTAGTTGCTGCGTTATCGACGTTATTGTCTCAGACTGGTTTAGAGTTTGAAAGAGTGTCTGTCAGCTCGTCAGCGTTAAGCTTTTTCCAGAGGGTTCTTAGGGGTTCTAACTGCATTTATGCGGGGGATCCTTATTGGGGAGACCTCAAGTGAGCCAAAAATAGCCCTGCCGTCCGACCATACTATAGGCGGGACCTTATCCACTCTTCAACCCTGGTTGTTTGTTAATACTCCGTCCAAAGTGTGGTTTGCCTGGTGAGTGGGTTCCCTATTAACTGCTTTAAGTCAAAGCTCTTAGGATTATCCACCAGATGATCTGTGTCGGAGTCGTTTGTGAGCTCTAAGTGAAAGTTAAAATCTCCCAGAATCGTAAAACTAGAATAGTTAACACATGACTCCATGAAGTCCTGAATCTTTTGGATAAAACTACCATTGATTGATCAGTAATCCCTGGAAGGCGTATGTGCTTTTCGGTTTCAAATTGAATCTGAGCGCTTCACATTCTTCAGCAGCGCTCTGTGGTATGTGAATGAATGAAATTGTACGTGTATAGCGCATGGCTACCCTGAGGCCTCCCAGCGCTGTGGGATACTACCCCTTCGCAATTAGGAATGCATGGTGACAGGGTTGTATCGCGCCTCCACAGTAAGCCTGCGTGTGCCAATTCACTCGCTGACAGGTACTCGGGTCGACAGGCAACCAGTGCAGCTCCCAGGCCTCGGTCCTCCCACAGGCAAGTAATCTGAAGGCCGAGTACACACACGGTGCCACAGCGGCGCACCCAGTCAAACATGGCTAGGTAAGGGGAGGAGGCCACACATCTTCCAACAGCACCGCAGGGGAAACAACCTTTACAACGCGGTCATTAGATCGCTATACCTTTACAACGCGGTCGTTACAACGACTTCGTTGTTAGAATGCAATGCCATTACTACGCAAGTCATTACATTGCCTTGCAGTAGATGGCGCTCTAACACAAGGAATAGTATGATTTACTATTCCAACACCTTCCCTCCTGTTGCGTAGGCTGGAGTTGGAATAGATAAGGAACTCGATGTGATTGCATGCGTTGTAGCATGCTATATTCTTCCCAGGGATCCCCCCCCCGTCCACCCTGCAGCCACAAGCAGGATCATATAGCAGCCCATAATGGTGGCTCCACATACTTTACACTCCCCCACAGCCACAGTCCCATGCAGACATCTCTTCAAATACCTCAAGCCCACAAAATGCTACGGCAGCGCTGCACCACAATGCCTGGAACAGCCACTCACTGGCTCCTGTAATTCATATCAGGCACTACTCACGCCGATGGCCGCCATGCCAGGTCCACGGCACCCGTACAGGCTAGGCAGGCCCCTCGGCCAGGTAGGCTTCATGCGCCGTTTGCACCTAAACAACAGCAAAGTATATAGTCTTGCTGCTTCTGCTGTCAGGGTAGAAGTGTTGAAGTTCACAATGTGGGCATCAGGGACAGAATTTTGTCGGTTTGAGGCCCCGAACTGCAGAAGCCTCACATACGTGCAGCCATCTTGCATGCCGGCTCTCTAGCACCCCCTTGTATCACAAAGTAAGCTAAACACACCATTGATTGGTATATGGGAATGTTGCAAGCGATTTTGTACCAACCTGAAACAATTCAGTTCATGATGCCTACTTTGTAACTGCTCAACAGCTTTGCAGGCTCTTGTACTGTCTGGAGCGCGTGTGCCGCCCGGCATTGCTAGGGCAGTTCCCTCCAGACTGGGCAATACCGCACCCAGGCATTTGATTGGAAATTTTGGAGTCAACGCCATGAAATATTACTGGTCATTGCAGGGAAATATCGACCCACTAGATGCTGTGTTTTATTCATTTGAGGTTCTATTTATGAGGCTTTTTTACAGTTTAAAATGTATGCACATAGTTTTATTCAGCATGGTGATGTGATGTGATGTGATGGGACATTTTTATAGCGCACTACCACTCCAAAGAGCATCTTGGCGCTGTGAGTGGTGTTATTAGTATCTGCAGAGTATTCCTTACCTTGAGAAATGACAGAAAAGAGTTCTTCTGGGTGATGTCTGCTTGAGGTGCATCAGCTGAACTGCATGGACACAAGTAATGAGCCTGCGGGGGTGCTGCGGGCAAGACTTGGGCGGGATGGAGGTGCCCCAGCTAGCAGTGAAGGGCACATGGCTGGGTGGGGCGCCTCCAATAAAGTGAAGATGCACAGGGAATGATGGATTTGTATAGAGCAAGATGGAGGTCTGGGGGCAGGATAGAGATGCCTGGGGCAGAATGGCCATGCCAGTTGCTGTTGCAAAGTGTACAGCGCAGGAAGACGGCAGAAGTGAAGTGCATATGGCATTGTGGAGGAGCAAAGGAGAACCGCGAAGAGCTGTGGACAGAGCCTCTTTCCCTATGCCTAACAAAGAAGTGTGTAGAATAATACAGTGGGATTGTGATGAAACCAACTGCTCCCACGAATGTTCTACTTGATGAGAAAATCAGAGGTTGCAACCATAGAGAATTATTATCCAGGGAAAAGTTGGGCAT
Source organism: Lissotriton vulgaris (assembly GCF_964263255.1). Lineage (NCBI taxonomy): Eukaryota > Metazoa > Chordata > Amphibia > Caudata > Salamandridae > Lissotriton > Lissotriton vulgaris. The sequence goes on from NC_141685.1 coordinate 246,841,105, forward strand.
GCCAGTTATTGCTCCATATGGCTCTTTGCTTTCCTACCAAAAAACCTCTTACAAGTAGATTTTAGTCCCCCATTGCTTATCATTGGTTGGCTTCAATGTCACTCTTATTTTCTTCCTTTTCACTGGTGAGCACATGTCTATGCATGCCGGCTTCACTTCGTCTCCATATTTTCTTTTGTTCCATGGAGCATGGACCAAGTACTGATTGACTACTTGATTAGTGTTCTTCTGTGCTGCACTTTTTTCTATGTTCTTTTTGCACACTCCTATGCCACTCTATCTCATTTTTTGGTTTTTGTTGTCTTGGGCCTGTCGCACCTCTAGCTTGTTGTTTGCTTTCCAGATGTTTCATAGCATAACAAAACAACAACGCAGTTCATGTAATGGCCAGCCTTCACTTAGGGTACATTTGTGTAAGGCTGCCTGCAGCAAGAAAAAAACAATTTCTAATAGTTCAATTGCATTTGGAGGTCTAGGAATGTCGTTAAGAGCATTTAGTTTATTCTTCCATTTTTTCGTCCTGCATTTGTTTGCTAGGTGCACGAAGATGCAAGGTTCATAAACATGTTTTTTTCACATTTGGTCTAATTACTTTGTTAAGGTAAATAAAAATAAAGCATGCTTGCAAACTGTGACTACATGCCTGCCTTTCTCAATATTTCAGTTCAAAACTATGCAATTGTATTAGTTTAATGAAGAGTACAGTTCTCACACAACGGGCGATTTGTATAGGGTCACTGGAAAGTTGACACGGTTGTCCTTGTCCCCCCCCCCCAGATATTTGGTGTCTCCTACGCCCCTCACTGGGTGGCTCAGAAACTGTTGAGCCGGGAACAGGTGGAGGGGGGTTGAGGAATCAAGTGAGTTGCAAGGGAAGGCAGCAAGTTAATTTTTCTGGTAAAACACATTAAAAAACATTTACAGACAGGGGGAGAGGAAGGACAGGAGCTGGACGATAAGGAGGACCTTTTACGTAAATGGACTCTGGAGGTGAAGAAGTGGCTAGGAGTAAGGGGGAAAAGAAAAGAAAGGTAGGTGTGGGTGTAGACTCTAGAAGAGCAGCTGGGTACAGGGGCATGGATGACCAGATGGACAAACATCAAGAGGTGGAGTTTCTACGGCGATGGAGTCAGGATGCTGTATTGTACCATCTGGCCAGTCTGGAGATAGCGCTGGACCAGTCAGAGGAGGGAGGGGCCAGTCTTCATGCAGCCTCCCCACTGAATTTACGAAAGATGTGGGATGCTTCATTTGGTGATGGCTATGTAGCCTTTTGGTAAGACCGACAAACTCCCTTTTAAACCGTTTGAATCTTTGATCAAAGTAAGTGGTGCAGAATGGTAAATCCTCCTGAGTATGAGGTAACTAATAATTCTTATGGTAGCGCCTCCGTAAAACAGTAGGTAGCGTCCCCAGTCCGCATTCATGAAAAATACTAGTCCAAAGTATTCAGGTTGTCAAGTGAAATGTATTGTTTCATTTAATTACTCTTTATATTCTTCATATCATTGAATCCATCCTGATTGTATATTGATAAACATGATAATCCATAAACAAAGCTGTTCCCAATGCATTTCGGGCAACGCCCTTCATCAGGGGATTGCTCTTTGTGATGCACTAGGATTACTTTCATCGTTTGTCAAGTCCTTCTTAGTTCAAACCACGCAGAAACGCATATCCCAAGTTGATGTGATGGTAAACCGTTCATTTGGTGATGGGGAGATACCCAAATTGAGTGGTGTGGCTGGATTGGAGTGTACGAGAAGTGGTACAGGGAAATTGGTTTAGGATGAGTATGGGAAAGAGTTGGAAGAGGGAAACATTGCTGAAAAGCATGTCTCAGAGGAGGGGTGAATGATAAATGGCATTGGTGGTCAGAAGACTGGACAGCCTATCAGGGGATGAGGGTTAATAGAGGGATTGTTAATGGAGGGAGGATTGATGGACGGAGAACATATTGTGGTGAAGAAAAGTCCAGAAGCTCTGTCAAGAAGGATCTTGCCAGCTGGCTGGCATTTGCGATGTGAACCCGGAGTATTCCTGCTGGTAAGTCTTTGGCAAAAGCTTGTCTGTCTGTAGGAGTTGGTGTTACGAACATAAAGGGACGTTTGTGATAGATCAGGTGACAGAGATAGGTTAGGTATTGCCTTTGGGGGAAGACAGTATGCCCAAAGAGAAGGTGTTGGTGGAGGGTGAGGGAGCAACAGCCATGGTCACTGACACTGTAACTGAGGGAAAGAAAAGGAAAGAGATATAATGTAAGAAACTACATTACATGGGCATTGAGAAATCTTTGGGGCACCTTTGGGGAATACAACTACAGAGTGGATTTGGAAGAGTCAAACTCATAGAGGTTTTCAAACTGCTGCCTAGAGAGATGAGAGCAAAGAAGGGATCTAAGGAGGAGGAGTATGAGTTGTCCAAATGGCCTAGAGTGCCGGTCACAAAAGAAAACTGGACCGGGGTGTTTTTAATTCGCACTAGTGTGTATTGGGAAAAGTATCCTGAGCGGTTTGTGGCTTTATTCAAGTTCATGGATGTCATTCGCAAGGTACAGGTTATAGTTGAGTGCCTCGCGTGGGTCAGATACAATGAGGAATTCAGGGCTTGTCTGGCGGAAGATGAATACTGTAAGCTTCATTCAGTGGTACCCTCAAGGTCTGCACCTTCTATATTTACGGCTAGCATCCTCCCTCTTTTTAATGAGCCCTTTCCAGGGATGCCCACCTAAGAAGCGGAGGGCGCTATGGGAAGATGACAGGCAATGCTAGCAGGGGCATGTTGGTCCTTTAATAAAGGCATATGTCCTAGAGAGTATTGTTGTTTTTGGCATGACTGCTCCAAGTGTGGGGTAAAACACTCTCTTGCCTAATGTACAGAGGACAATAGGGGGCGGGGGGGCTAACCATATCAAAAGAGGTACTTTCTCACAGCGCAAACAGCAAAATCAATCACTTTCCACCAAGGCAGCTCAACTCCATTTGAAAGGATCCTAGAAAATGTCCTCAACACTAAATGAATACCCCAGACATGAATGATTATGGGAAAAATAGTTTAAAAGGGGTAATCCCGATAAGTCGGAAATTATCCTTTTTGGACTCCCTTCAAACAATGTGTGGCGAAATTGGTGGAGACAGGACATGTCTACTCCCACCGCCTTGGTAAAGACCGTAAAAAAAGTTAGGAGTCAGGATGGAGGATAATTTATCCCTGAATGCCCAAGTACAAGCTGTGGCAGGTTTGTGTTTTGGAGTGCTCAAAATGCTGAAGCAGTTCTTGCCTCTTCTGTCGGTGGCTAACAGGAAAACTGAGGTGCAGGCGCTGGTCCTATCTAGGCTGGACTATGTCAATGTTCTCTATTTGGGCAGCCCAGAATACCTGTTGGCGCACTTATAGGTAATCCAGAATGCTGCGGCCAGAGCAATACATATGCTGGGCCCTAGAACTCGGATGTCCACCCATCTGAGAACCATGCACTGGCTGCTGATCCGTAAGAGGACAGTAATCAGTATTAAGAAGCTAGCTTTATAATAAACATAACCACAACACTCATAAGGGCAATCTGAATACAATAAACACTTTCACTTACTTGTCCGCCAGTAGACATCTATAAAGTCCTGTTGTGACGGAAGTGAATCAGGCTTCAGTACCCAAAGTCGTATTTATTAAGTGAAAACTTCAAAATGTATTGGTTTTTGAAGGCCCTTGAAGCCTTATGGTGGTGTGTACCTTTTCTTTACATTAAGGTATTTGCTCTGTGGGCACTCAGGCTGTGTATGATTTTGTAACATAAAAGGTCAAAACAAGTGTAAAGAAAGATATAGGTATACTTCCCTTTTACTGAGAGACCTTCAGGAGCACACATTCATCCTCCAGTTTGGTCTGTAATTTGCATGCCAGGACTGCAGGCACACATTTCAGGAATGGAGGCAGGCATCCATGATTTCAATGTCATGAATATGTATTTAACTACAGCACGTCACTGGGGTCAGATGCTCCGATTTCAACATGAGCAGTATAGACTGTCTTACAACAGAAAATATTCTTCTTAGAGCATCCCATCCTTTCCTGGGCACATGAGTAGACCCTAAAATGTATGGGCTTGGTGACAAATGGGGTACAGAACCCATAAGTGCAGTGCAGCATGAGGAGACATGTCTCAGAGGCTTGCCAAAACACCACCACAGTTGCATTTTAGGTTACTTGAACTGATGATCTAATCAACAAAGAGTGACCAGCTTGTTCTCCCTTGCAGACATTGGTTACCTGGAAGCTAAAATCATTGAAAGTTACGTGAACTCTTCATCCTTTGAAAGGTGAACAAAGGCTGCATAATTGTAACCAAGTCATCGGTGCCAAGAGACATTTCTGGCTGAAAGCGATCACATAAGCAGTTGCTGTTCTTTACTTCTACACAGAAGATGCACACCCCAATCAATCAATCATGGGCATTTGTATAGCGCGCTACTCACCCAGGAGGGCTCAAGGTGCTGGGGGGGAGGGGTCCGTTACTGCTCGAAGAGCCAAGTCTTGAGGAGCCTCCTGAAGGAGAGATGATCCTGGATCAGCCGGAGGTGGATCGGGAGGGAGTTTCATGTCTGGGCTGCCAGGTAGGAGATGGATCTTACCCCGGCGGTGGCTTTGCGGATGCGTGGTACGGCGGCGAGGGCGAGGCTGGATGATCGTAGCGTGCGGGTGGGCGCGTAGAAGGTCACGCGGTTGTTGAGGTACTTGGGGCCCAGGTCGTGGAAGGCCTTGTGTGCGTGGGTGAGGAGTCTGAACGTGATCCTCTTGCTGACGGGGAGCCAGTGCAGGTCTCTCAGGTGGCCGGAGATGTGGCTGTGTCGGGGGATGTCCAGGACGAGTCGTGCGGAGGCGTTCTGGATGCGCTTGAGTCTTTTCTGAAGTTTGGCTGTGGTTCTGGCGTAGAGGGTGTTTCCGTAGTTCAGCCGGCTGGTGACGAGTGCCTGGGTGATCGTCTTCCGGGTTTCGGCGGGGATCCAACGAAAGATTTTGCGGAGCATGCGCAGGATGTTGAAGCATGATGATGAGATGGCGTTGACTTGTCTTGTCATCGAGAGGGAGGAGTCTAGGATGAAGCCCAGGTTGCGTGTGTGGTCCGTTGGTTTGGGAGTGGTGCCCAGGGCAGGGGGCCACTAGGAGTCATCCCAGGCGGAGGGCGATGATCCCAGGATGAGGATTTCCGTCTTGTCTGAGTTCAGTTTCAGGCGGCTGTTCTTCATCCATTCGGCGACGTCTTTCATCCCTTCGTGTAGGCTGGTTCTGGTGGTGGTGGGGTCGTTGGTGAGGGAGAGGATCAGCTGGGTGTCGTCGGCGTAGGAGATGATGTTGAGGTTGTGTTTGCGTGCGATGGCTGCGAGAGGGCTCATGTAGACGTTGAAGAGGGTTTGGCTGAGTGATGATCCTTGTGGTACGCCGCAGATGACTTTGGTGGTCTCGGATCTGAACGGGGGAGGTGGACTCTCTGGGTTCTTCCGGCGAGGAACGAGATGATCCACTCCAGTGCCTTCTCTTGGATTCCGATGTTGTTGAGGCGCTGTACTAGGCTGCGGTGGCAAACAGTGTTGAAAGCTGCAGAGAGGTCCAGGAGGATGAGGGCCGCTGTTTCCCCGTTGTCGAGCAGGGATCTGATGTCATCAGTGCCTGCGATGAGTGTGGTCTCGGTGCTGTGGTTGGCTCGGAAACTGGACTGCGAGGGGTCGAGGGATCCGTTCGTCTCGAGGAAGGCAGCAAGCTGTCTGTTGACGGTCTTCTCGATGACTTTGGCAGGAAAAGGGAGGAGCGAGATTAGGCGGTAGTTCTTGAGGTCGGTGGGGTCCGCTGTTGGTTTCTTCAGGAGGGCGCTGAGCTCGGCGTGCTTCCAGATCTCTGGGAAGGTGGCGGTGTTGAAGGAGGTGTTGATGATGTCCCGGAGTTGGGGTGCGAAGATGGAGTCGGCCTTGTTGAAGAAGTGGTGGGGGCAGGGGTCGGTTGGTGATCCGGAGTGGATGGTGTTCATCGTGCGGGTGGTGTCTTCGGTGCTGACCGGGGTCCAGGCGCAGATGGTGGTGGTGGGGGGCGTTGGTTCGGTGGTTGGGTGCGTGGTTGGTGGGCCGAAGCTATTGTGTATATCGGCGATCTTGCGGTGGAAGAACGAGGTGAGTGAGTCGCAGAGGTCTTGCGAGGGAGTGATGTTGTTGTTTCCGGCACTGGGGTCGGAGAACTCATTGACAATGCTGAAGCGTTCCTTGCTGTTGTGGGCGTTGTTGTCCAGTCTTTCTTTGAATGCTGTCTTCTTGGTGGTGCGGATCAGCTGGTGGTGTTTGCGGGTGGCATGCTTGAGGGCCGTCATGTTGTCTGTGGTCTGGTCGTGGCGCCAGGCTTTCTCGAGGGTGCGGCAGTTCTTCTTGGAGATCTTGAGTTTGTCGGTGAACCAGGGGGCTTTCTTTCTGCCAGGTCTGCTGGGAGGGTTCTTCAGTGGTGCGAGGTCATCTGCGCAGTTGGTGAGCCACTGTGTGAGGTTTTGGCTGCTTCGTTGGGGTCCGTTGTGCTGGCGGGAGGGTTCTGGCAGAGGGAGGTGGCGAGCTGCTCAGCGGTGATCTTGCTCCAGCTCCTGCGAGGAATCTGTTGCGGGTGGTGGTGGGTCGTGGTTCTTCTGAAGCTGAAGTGGATGCAGCTGTGGTCAGTCCAATGGAGTCCAGTGGAGTGCCTGAAGGAGATGTGTTTGCTGGAGGAGAAGATGGGATCAAGCGTGTGGCCGGCGTAGTGGGTGGGGGTGTTCACCAGTTGCTTGAGTCCGAGATTAGCAAGGTTGTCCAGCAGGGGGGGTGGTGTTGCTGTCCTTGTTGTTCTCCAGGTAGAAGTTGAGTTCCCCTAGGAGGATGTAGTCAGCGGAGGGGAGGGCATGCGGGCTGATGAAGTCGGCGATGTCTTCGCTGAATTGGGTGCGTGGTCCCGGGGGTCTGTAGATGAGGGTGCCTCCGAGGGTGGTCTTGGGGTCGGTGTGTATCTGGAAGTGGAGGTGTTCGGCGGCGGTGAAGGTGTCGTCGGGGTTGGTCGTGATGCGGATGGTGTTCTTGTGTACGATGGCGATGCCTCCTCCAGTCCGGGATGGCAATGGCGATGTCAGGCGCTGAGGAGGCGTTCATCCAGGTTTCTGTGAGGAAGGCGACGTCTGGTGATGTTGTGTCCAGCAGGTTCCAGAGTTTGACGGCGTGTCTGTGGACGGAGCGGGTATTGAGCAGGATGCACTTGAGGTGGGTGCTGCTGGTGCTCGGCTTGTCGGGTGCGGTGCAGGTCCGGAGGCAGGTGAATTTGCAGGCTTGGCAGGTGTAGGGTCCGTGTGTGCGTTTCGGGGTGGCTCAGTAGTAGGCTGGGGTTCGGCCGGCGTTGAGTGCATTGAGGGTGGCGGTGTCGTAGGTCCGTCATGTGGTCTGGCGTCGATGGGGTCCAGGGGTCCTGGTGCTGGGTGCGGTCCAGGCACGGACGGGCGCAGACGGGCTTGCCTTCGGCGCACAATCGGCGCACCCGCTGCGCGCGGTCGCTGCGTGGCCTACATATGTAGGTCAGAGGGAAGGAGGAGCAGCTGGGAGGGGGAGCAGGGGGGCCAATGGGGTCCGGGGGGTGGGCCGCAGGGACACAGCGGCAGGGAAAAAACGGCGGCAAAGATGCAGAAAGGGGGCACAGAAGGCAGGGGGCACAGGAGGGGAAAGCAAGGCAGAAAACGGCGGAAAAAGTGGCGGGAAGAGGTGGCGGCGAGGGCACAGGGGACCAACAGGCGTCACAGGGTAGGGGGTCAGCAGGCACCGGGGTGTAGGATAGTCAGCAGCGGCTAGCAGGGGCGGCAGTGGCAGCAGGAGACTGGGCACACAGGTGGCTGCGTGGCTGTTATTATTTCCTGCGTGACTGTTCCAAACTGTTGAATCCCATCAAGCATGGAGGAGGCCATGTCCTTCCTTAAACTTTCAAGTGAAGAACATCTTTGTTCTCAGGTGTGGGCGCCTCAGCAATACTATTAACTAGGTCGAGTTTTGGGCTTATCCCTTTACCCAAAATAGTTTACCCAAAATAAGTTACTGATGATACTCTAAACATGCATTTCTCTTTCTTTATAACTAGTCCTGCCTTTTGCAACAGTGCCTACACTTTCATCAGTATTTCATCCTGTTCCAGTTGATATTTGCCAAGGACAAAAAGGTTGTCTTGTAAAAACAACATATTTTCCAAGCCTTCTAGAGCTTTATTCATGTCCTCTGGAAAGAGGCAGCAGCTGATACTGGACCAAAAGGCTTGCGAATTAACCTATAAGCCCTTGGAGGAATCACAGATGATGTTATATGTCTATATTCAGGATGTATCAAGACCAGGTGGCTCGCGGAGGACAAATCTATTAAACTGAATAGCTTTGCCCCTTTTATCAAGGTCAAAGTTTCTGAAATGTTTGGTAAGGACTGCCTGTTGACCAAAATGTGTTTATTCAACTCACACAGATCGACACACATCCTAATTTCCTTTCTGCCATCCTTAGGGGTTAAGACTATGAGTGCAAGCCACTCTGAGCAGTCTATATCTTTATCTCTTCAATCACCCCCTTTTGGACTTGGCCCTTTTTGCAGGGTCATCCCTGAACTTTTTGCCTTCCTCCTGTATTTTGTCTGACCTGTTGTTGGCTGTTTTGTGACTCTGGGCACTTTACCACTGCTGATCAGTGCTAAAGTGCATATGCTCTCCCTATTATAAATTGAAGTATGGATTAGTGACTCCATGATTCGCTGGTTTGTTTTACTTGTCAGACCCTAGTACAGTGAGCTAAGTGTACCCAGGGCTTCTAAATCAAATGCTACTGGTGGGCTTACAGCACTGGTTGTGCCACCCGCAGAAACAGCTTGTAAAGTATGTCTCAGGTCTGCCGTTGCAGAGCCTGCGTGCAGTCTGGTACTGCCATGTTGACTGGGCAAGTGCACCCACTTGCCAGTCCCTAAACTTCCCTTTTCTTCATATCAGACACCCCTATGGTAGGCCCAAGGACAGGGTGTATTGTAAGTATAAGGTAGGACAAGCCATGATGGGTGTGGCATGTCCTAATAGTGAATTACAGCCTTTTTAGTTTTTCACTATGGCAAGGCTACCTATTCCCCATATGCAAGAATTGGCAGTTTAATTATTACATCTTATAATCCTAACTGACTCAGGGAACTAGGTAAAAATGTGAGTTTAGTATGCCTGAACTCAGAATGATAAAATGCACATTTTAGTGAAGTTGGTCTTAACATTCTGTGTTTGAAAATACCACTTTTAGAAAGTAGATATTTTCTTGTCTGACTATCCAAGCCTGCCTACGCTAGGTTGTGTATTCCTTGTCTGTAGTTTGAGTGACAGGGGCTGGGGAATTCCAGGAGACAGGGTGAGTCAGCCCAGTGCTGAATAGAGAGATTTGCATCTAGATGGGAGGGAGGAGTTGCACCTGTGACCTGAATAGGGCTCTGCCTTCCCTCCACAATGCTGGCTCCAGCCCCTGTGGTACGTCTGATGTCTCTGCCCTATACTGTGAAAGGAAAGACGGAGTCATGAAAACAGAGTGCTCCAGGACCGACCAGTTTGGACTAGGCAAGTGCTGCTTGGGAGATTGGCCTGCAGTGGTTGCCTGACTGCCAAAGAAAGGAGAGAGGAACTTTGTGTGTACTTTCATCAACTTGTAAGGATCTCCAAGGGCTTGAGAAAAGAGCTTGCCTGCTGCTGAAGTCTCAGGGACAACAGACTTCACCGAGCAAGTGTTATTTTGAAGTGCCTGCAGTTGTGCGGGACTTTTTGAGGAAATGCGTATTGCAAGGAGCTGGAAGCGCGACTCGCGAGCAAGAAACGTGATGCTGAACTGCTGCTGCACAAGACGAGAGCGCCTTGCATCGCTGGAGAAGAGGATCGACGTTGCAGCAGACACGGCCGCATCACCGGGAAGCGCGTCGCAGGCCCTGTCACAGGCCCCGAGAACTGCTGAGTCATCGCAGGGCCCCCTAAGCACCTTGCATCGCCGGAGAAGAGGATCGACGTCAAAGCAGACGCTGCGGCATCAACGGGAAGCGTGTTGAAGGGCCTGTCGCGGCTTGCATCATTGTTTAACCCCTTGCATGCTGCCGCGATTCTGCGCCTGTGCGGCACATTCCGATAGCAGGTGCGGTCATGACAGCCCCCAGCCGTCATCAGCACACGAGCACTGTAATGCATGACGGCTGGGGGCCGTCATCAGCATGCAAAGGGTTAAGCACCGCGCATCGCGGGAGAAGAGGATGGACATCCCAGCAGATGCCGCCGCATCACCGGGAAGCGTGTCGCAGGGCCTTTCGCAGTCCGCATCGTATCGCACCAAGAAGAAGACAACATCTTTGTTTCTTTGGACCAAATCTTCATCGCATTACGGTATTGCTCGCCGCATCGCCATGGAAGTGCAGTAAGAAACCGACACATCACCTCCCCTTGCAGAGAAGAACCGACGCATCGCCGTCCCATACGCAGCAGTAGGGAACCGATGCATCACCTTCCCTGCAACACTTTCGTTGGATTGAGTTAAGAATTTTCAGGTACATTGACTCAAAGTGTTGCATTTTACATCCAAGAGAGAACTAAGCTAATTCTACCATTTTAAGTACAGTATTGCAGATTTTTGTCGTTTGTGGTCTTGTGTTAATATACATCTTGTGTGTTGTCCATCTGTAGTGTTGTCACTGGGTTACTGTATGTGTTCACAAATTCTTTGCACACTGCCTCTGAGATAAGCCTGTCTGCTCGTGCCAAGCTACCAAATGGGTAAGCAGGGGTTATTTTAGGAGTTAACCTCCTTGTCCTGACTAGACGCAAGGGTCCCAATTTGTCACAGGTACCTACCTATGCCAACTAGAGACCCCCAAATCTAACACCCCCACTCCATTATTTTTTTCAATTCTTGTTCCAGAGAATCCACCATCATGAGAGGAACCTTCCAAACCTTTGATACCAATGGAATAGCAACATTCTTTAACACAATTTTCTGTTCAAAATTGTTAAGCAGTCCTTGCTCAATACCAAATAGGACATTTTAAACATATTTCATCAAGCAACTTTTCATTTACCAGCAATTGCACCTTCTGTTGTGCGTTGGGATTCAGAGTTATTCCCATGTCCCTCTGATGTCTCCCACCTAATAGATTGCCCCCCCCTTTCTGGCCTCATACACCTTTCCCACAGTCTCATGATCAGAAAACGAAATCCACATCACCGACTATCAAGGGACATCCATTTTCATACACCATATCCCACCGGATATCTAGTGTCAGTAACACAATCTTCTCTCTCACAAACACTGCTTCCCACTTTTTCTCACCTACCATGGTATATGGTGATCCTGAGTCAGCAAGCCCAGATATTTTCTCATCACCTATAACCATGCCATCATTCCTACACTCATAACACATTTCTTTTCAGCCTCAACACAGTTCACACAGTTCACACCATGTGATTTTGCCCCCTAACACACATGAGCATAATGCCCATTCTTGCCACATGTTTTGCAAGTGGCAAACTTTACAAAACCTGGACTATTGGAAAGATTCCTTCGCTGCCACAGTTGAAACATTTCCTACCAAGACTCCTGACAAAATTTGCATTCTCACCATGAGAAGATTTCTTAGATTCCAAATTCTTGTCGACATCTGGTTTACAGACCACAAAAAAGCGGGTCACTCTGATGGGTGGGCGGGGGCACGGTGTGGGGTTGGTAGCTCAATATCAGTTCAGGCATGCAACGAATTGAGTGATTTAAGCAAGTGGGAGGATTCTTGAAGGGAGGTTGAGGATAATTGTTGGGAGTTGTCTGTGTTGTTTGAAATGTTGGAGGGTGGCCCTTGGGGGAAGGGGGATAAATTCTTCAAGTCAAATCATCATGTAAGTGAATTTTGATGATAGTCTGTAAGGTGATGGCCAGGGTATTGGGTGGCTTTTGTGATGTGCACCTGCTTCATTAAAGAGCTCTTTTTCCCAGTCGCGGCCGGCATGAACCGCGGGTCGGGTTGCACGGGGAGGGGGTGGGGGTTAGTTTAATAAAAACTTAAATAAAATAAAGAACTTACCTTCGCCTCCGGTCCCGAACTCCTGTGTCGCGTCTCTTGCTCTCTGCTCAGAGGAAGCAGGCAGCCTCCCTCTCTTCCAATAAGCCAATCACAACACTGCAATGGCAGTGTTATGATTGGCTAGGACGCCGTCCTTACAGGCATCTACGGGGAGGCTGTTCTCTTCATGAAGGCAGCCTACATGGAGAAATCAGAGAGTGCTATGACTGGTTTGGTCTGCCCTGGGCCCTACCAAACTGTCAGCGCCCATAACATAAGGCTGGCCACTGTTCCCTGGCCCGCCCAGCCGCCCACCCCCATCCAGTCATATCCTTCTTCTGCTTTCCCAGTAAAGAAAAAAAACATTCTGCCTTTTATACTGACCTTGTTTTTGCTTTATATTTACCTTTACATGTTTATTTTTTCTCTCAGCTTTTAGTAATCCTTTTGCTACGTTTTGATTTTAGGAAGTATGCAGCAGAAAAGCTGTTGTTTACGCTGTTCATTTCCATCTCAGGTGTGGCGGTTGGAGATGTATTAAATCGGAGAGGCGCAAAATAAACATTTAACAAAACAAACTAAGTTTCACTTACCTTACACTGCCTGCAGCACGTCTTCAATGTTCTTTAGCATGTCCTTGATGTTCCTGACTCCAGTCAGAGAGCGAGACTCTTCAGCCAACTCCTTTATCCAATCAAGGCACTGCCCTCATGCTGTTAAGCAGCATGAGTGAAGCATCTGGATTGGATGGAGTGGGTTGGCTCTGCGCTCCAGAAGGCCCTGTAGGCCTGTGACTACTCTCAAACCCAGTTGTCTAAGACAGTGGGGCTGGAGAGGTTTGAATTGCGCGTGTCGGTCTGGCTGTAGCAAGGTAGCAAATCAACACACCCACCTCAACCTGAAGTTGCCACTCCTCACTGCTGCCAATTAGAAGCAGCTACGCTCTGGCCCGCCCTTCCCTCACAATCCATTTGGTGGCAGAGCGTAAAAAATAATGAGGTATTAAATAATTGTATTACCTTTTTTTTCACGCTTTCTGTGCAGCAGTGTGGGGGGGGGCATGCTCCTCATCTCCTAAGGTGGAGCTGCCACTACGATTTGAATTTACTGCAGCTTGGAAGATTTCGGTACAGCATTAAATATTTATGTATTTATTTATTTAAAGTTTTATATAGCGCTGGCTAGACTCGGAGGTATCAGAGCTCTTTACATGAGCATCAGATCATAGTTACAGGTTACATCGTTACAAAGGTTACACAGTCTTAGAGCATGGCAACATAGTTACTTGTAAGGCAGAGATAAACAATAAGCACAAATACGTAAGGGGAAACAGCAGGCAAGATGAGCGATTCAGGGGAGGGGGGTTGGAGCAGGGGAAGTAGACAGGTAATGAAGGCGGGAAAGAGGAGGGGAGGGTGAGAGACACAGCATGGGAAGAGGAGGGGAAGGGTGACGGGGACACAAACCGGTAGACGAGTCAAGGCAACAACCAAAGTCCAGTAAGCTGTGATCCCTGGGGAAGTGGTATCACTTCCCTATCTCTGTTGCGAGAGGCTCCCTTTACGCAGTGGACTCTCTCAGAGGGGTCTCTGAGACTCCAAGGCCTTCACACTGGATCCTTTCCAAAAAAGGGGAGAGAGAGTGCTTTGGCAAGGGGTGCCATACCATACCTCAAGTGTGAGTGGCTCCCTTGGCGTAGTGGACTCCCTCAGCGGGTTCGCTGAGACTCCAGAGTATAAATATTGGATCTTTCCCCAACAAGGGGAGGAGGAGTGCTTAGTCAAAGGACACAAAGGACAGTGGGTAGGCAGAGTAGCAGGCAGGGGAGAGATTCAGGGGAGAGAGGATAGTAGCTAGGGGAGAGACAATAAGGAGAGACGAAAAAAAGTTTGCCGAAAGACTGACTGGGTAGGTGACGACCAAGGAGGGAATCCACGGCCCATCTCCCCTATAGCTAAACCAAGTAGCTCCATCGGACATCAGACAAAATAGTTCAGTCTCAATACATTGAGAGAGGAGGGAAGGAGAGACATAAATAGAGGGAGGATGCGGTAGGAAACGGCAGGAGAGACGAAAAGAAGTGCAACAATGTGGTTCAACAATATACCAGAAAAAGATCAACAAGTAAACAATAGATCAAACAATCAGCAATACATTAGGGGAGGAGAGAAAGGAGAGCGAGAGTAGTGGGGGGTAGGGGAGGAGGGAAAGTGAGGATAAGGGAAGAGAAAAACCGTAGAGACGAAAGGAAGTCTGTGTAAAGACCGGCTGGGTAGGTTACGACCAAGGAGGGAATCCACGGCCCATCTCCCCTATAGCTAAACCAGGTAGCTCCATCGGGCATCAGACAAAATAGTTCAGTCTCAATACATTGAGAGAGGAGGGAAGGAGAGACATAAATAGAGGGAGGATGCGGGAGGAGATGACAGGGGAGATGACAGGGGAGACGAAAGGAAGCGCAACAATGTGGTTCAACAATATACCAGAAAAAGAACAAGTAAACATTAGATCAAACAGTCGGCAATACATTAGGGGAGGAGAGAAAAGAGAGATAAAGTAGTGGGGGGGTAGGGGAGGAGAGAGTGTGAGGATAAGGGAAGATACAACTGTAGAGACGAAAGGAAGTCTGTCTAAAGACCGACTGGGTAGGTGACGACCAAGGAGGGAATCCACGGCCCATCTCCCCTATAGCTAAACCAGGTAGCTCCATCGGGCATCAGACAAAATAGTTTAGTCTCAAGTGGCGAGGGAAGAGGTTCACAGAAAAACAGGGTGGGGACAAAGGGCATGTAAGGGCAAAGGACAGAAGCTGGAAAGAGTAGGAGGGGAGAGAGGAGAGGGTTGGGGGAAGGGAGAGGGGGAAGGTAAGGTCAGTAGAGACGCGGGAGCATTAGCCCAGAGTCCGGCTGGGTAGGTGATGGTCAAAGGAGGGAGCTATTGCAGTAACAATTCAGGTGCTCTCTCTGAATATAGATGCTGTAGGAGTGTAATATTGACTAATTGTGTGCAGGGGAAGAGGGACCCACAGCAAGAAAGCAGAAAGCAGAAAACTCAGTGAAAAACACAGAGAGGATTCGCTGAAATGGTCAGCGGGTCAATGGAGGTTGGCCAGCCCTCTTCTGCCATTGGTTAGTTCCAGTGTTAGTCACACTGTATGTCGGTCCATGACAGCATACAGCTCTCTGAGCCACTGGCTCCATAGCCTTTGAGTGACACTTTTTGCCTGATCACATGTGCACATCTGTCTGACTATGAGTGCCCTTCTGTGCCAGGGCTGGGAGACAGTTCTACAGGCTTCCATTTTGTTACTTTTTCCGGGTCCCCTTTAATTTTGTTTCATCACTTTTGTATTTTGTTTTGTAAAGCATTCTGCAGCTCCCAGGTTGCTAAAGTGCTGCTCGGTTCATTTGCAATCCGCCGCATCCTGTGCTGCCATTGCTCCTAAACTACACAGCTATCTTGGAATGGTATTGTCCCTAACGTGCCATTGCTTTACCATCCCAAAATGGCCACCAATGCTTCCAAACATGTCGTTCATGTCGGAAATTTAAATAACCATAACCTATGTCTCTTCCCTGACGTCTGGTATTTTTCCAAATATCTGGAAACACGCTACTCTGCTCCCGTTGAAGAAAATAACGAATGGGGATCATGGGGATTTGACCAAATATACGCCCATCTCTTTGCTGCCAGCTCCTGCTAAGATGTTGGAAAAGCTGGTGCAGCGCCAACTGTCTACCTTTATCGAGAGGGAAGGCATCTTGCACGATGCACAATCTGGTTTCAGGTTGGGATTCAGTACAGAGACAGCCCTCCTGGAGTTAGCGTAGCTAGTTAGTCATGCGGCAGATGCAGGGGCATCCACAATGCTGGTGCTCCTGGATCTGTCGGCGGCATTTGATACCATCGACCATACCTTGCTGTCTGAGAGACAGCAAGGAGGCATTGGAGGCACGGTTCCGGTTGGTTGGTTGAAATCCTACTTGGATAATTGCACACAGAAGGTTGCGCACCAACCTTTTCTGTCTAAACCAAAACAGCTCTGGTGTGGAGTCCCTCAGGGTTCTGCACTGAGCTCTCTCTTGTTTAATTTGTACCTGCCTCCATTGTTCCCCCTGATAGCCAACTGGCGGATAAAAGCAATCTCCTACGCGGACGACACCCAGTTGTTCTTTACTTTTAAAGAGCAAACCGAGGTCGTCTTTAAGAGTTTCAAGGGGTGCCTGAAAGACATTGCGTTGCGGATGAACAACAACAAACTCAAGCTCATCGCAGGAAAGACAGAGGTACTGTTCTTCTGGAAAGAGTCACCCCCTGCCCCAGATCTCTGTTGATCTATAGAAATGGGCCCCCACCTTCCCCGGCAGATTGTATAAAAAATCTGGGTGTGAAGTGGGAGGCTGACCTCTCATTCTCAGCTCAGATACGCCAGGTGACAGCTACCTGCGTTTGTGAACTGAGAAATTTGAAGAAATGTCTGCAGTTGCTGCCAGAGGAGTGCCGGAAAAGCATTGTACATGCCTTAGTGACATCTAGGCTGGACTGTGCAAATGGCCTTTACCTGGTTCAGCCTAAGAACCTGATTAAGCGGCTGCAGATAGTGCAAAATGCAGCTGCGAGACTGATCAGGCGAGTGCCTTTTTGCGAGCATGTCTCTCCGCATCTAAAAGTGCTTCATTGGCTCCCAGTGGAAAAAAGAATTAAATTTAAGGTCTTCACGCTGGTATTCCAAGCCATGCATGTCAAAAAGTGGGAGAGTGTTTTGCTTTGGATAAGCAAACTGAGGAGAACTATGCCTCACTCTGCACTAAGATTACGAAGGTTGCAAGGGGAAAATCTCTGCCCCTTGGTTTAACAACACGCTGAGGAACCTGAAGCGTGGTTGTAAACAAGCGGAGAGATGCTGGAGGCGCGAATATGAGGAATCTTATAGGATGCAGTGGAAGCTTAAAATAATCAGATTAGGAAATCTAAGGCTGACTACTACTCTTCTGTGATCTGTAACGATACCAATAGTTCTAGGAGCATTTTTAATATACTAAACAGTCTTATTAGCCCTGAGTGTTCTAAGAACTCCATTGTTCCGTCTCTGGAACTTTGTGAGAATCTTGCCAAATTCTTTAAGGAGAAAATCGAGCTAATCATTGAGGACTTGGAGGACTCCTCTATGACTGACTGTCCGTTGGCCACGGGTCATGGGGCGCAGGCAGACAAGACCAACGAGCAGGTTTGGTCGTTGGGTGAACCTCTATTAGAGTTCCCGCTACTTACGGAAGAAGCATTCAGCGGGCTGGCAAGGGGGATCTCTTCTGGTTCTCCTTTGGACCCAGTGCCAAATAAGATCTGGAAGGAGTTTGAGGAGTAATTATTTCCCCCTCTCCGCCTGATTTGCAATCAATCTTTTGCCCCAGGTACGGTTCCAGCCCAGTGGAAGCAGGCGGTGATATCTCCCCTGCTGAAGAAGCCTTCTTTAGATCCGGTTTGTTCCAAGAACTACAGACCCATTTCCCTGCTACCTTTCCCTACCAAAATTGTGGGGCGCTAGGTCAGTCTAACCCTCTCCAAACACCTGGAACAGCATCACTTATTAGAGGAAGATCAATTTGGCTTCCGGCCGGCTCATGGGACCGAAGCAGCATTGGTTACTGCCGTGGACGAGCTTTAAAGGCGTGCAGACAGGGGACAAGCAGCGGTTTTGATCCTGCTTGATATGTCTGCCGCTTTTGATACGGTTAACCATGGGATCCTGTTGGGCCGCTTAAGTGATGCTGGGGTGGGAGGTAGCGCTCTGATGTGGTTTCGGTCATTTCTGCAGGACAGACAGCAAGCGGTGTCCCTGCCTCCCTTCCAATCGGCTTTTTCCAATGTCTCGCACGGGGTGCCACAGGGATCAGCAATTAGTCCCATTCTTTTTAACTTATATTTAAGACCTCTGATCTCACTTATTAAAGCCTACAAAATTAAAATAATAAACTACGCTGACGACACGCAGATGATCCTCTCCTTTGAGGGAGAGGATTCTACACCTGTGGAGGTATTCCACAATTGCCTGCGTGATACGTCATGCTGGCTAAAGAACAGTTCCCTCCAGTTTAATGCTGGGAAGACGGAGGTGCTCTTTAGCACCGGGAATAAGATCTCCCGGCCATTTCCAGAGAACTTTTGGCCCCCTGAGACAGAGACTAAAGTGCGGCCAGTGGAATCAGTTCGCAACCTAGGGGTTATGCTTGATCAGAAGCTCAGCATGGAGACAAGCGTCAATAAGACGACCTCCTGCTGTTTTGCTATTTTGCGGTCTTTGCGGAAGATCATGCCATTATTGCCATCTCAGGCGCGCGCCCAGGTGGCAAGGTGTACGATCCTCAGTAGGCTGGACTACTGTAATGCCTTGCTACTGGAGTCCCCTGGCTTCCTTTTGGAAAGGCTCAAAGACTGCAATCAGCGGCTGCTAGGCTGGTTCTGGGGCTTACTAGGAGAGCACATGCGCAGGCGGCCTTGGCGAAGCTGCACTGGCTCCCTATGCGACCGAGGGAACAATTGAAGGCTCTCTGCCTCGTTTTCAAGGCCTTACATGGAATAGGCCCCCTACCCCTGCAATCCAAATTGCGTGGTATTCCCCAACCAGGCTGCTTCGTTCCTCAGCGGCTAGGTTGGTGAGAGTGCCTAGGTTTAGGAAGACCATATCAGGGGGAAAGTCTTTTGAGGTGGCCGCGGCCAAGCTCTGGAATCTGCTCCCGTGCGAAATCAGGCAAATCAAGGAGCTTCTCCCGTTCAGAAAAAAGGTTAAAACCTGGCTGTTTCCTTGGTATGTGTAACTTGCCCGTTCTGTCCGGTTCTGTCTGACACTTCCGCCCTCTTTGAGCCACCAGCGCCAGGATGCCTGCAAGGTGACAGTGCGCTTTATAAGACACATAAATAAATGTCCCAGCTACCTAAAACACAGACTACGTGGATATAAGCAGTCTAGATCCTTGAGGTCAAACTTAATATGCATTCCCCATTTCAGGAAGGGTTGAATAGGGGGCAGATCCTTTATGCTCGGGGCAGCAAATCTGTGGAACTCCCTGCCGAGATACTTCTGCACCATAGATACAGAGACCCTCTTCAGGAAAGGGGTTAAAACCTGGCTCTATAGGGCAGACCAAGAGCCTGAGGGCCTGACGTTTGAGCTGTCCAGCGTTGGAATACTGCCCGCTTTAGCGCCGGGACACCTCTGTTTGAGGTCGCTGTCGCACTTTATAGGTGTCTGTATTATTATTACTATTATTATTATTATTATTAATATTATGTACATTGCTATTGCAATATGGCAACCCGCTGCTTAGTTTAATTATTGTTATTGTTTCGTCTACTTTTATTCTTTTGATTGATATTGCTTACGTAGGCGCTGCAAGTAGTGGAAGGTGCTGCAGCCCCTCAAAAGGACCATGCCTGAATTCAGAAGGTGAGTGATTAATGCTTAAAAGTTGTGTTTATTGTGTCACATTTGTTGTGCATTAAAGACGGGTATATTTTCTGACAAACTGTATCTTGTTATTTATTTTCTTCTATAGCGCACGGCTACTCCCAAGAGCATCCCGGCGCTTTGGCGAAGAGAACTTAGTGCAGAGTGACAACACAACAACTAAAAACTGAGGGGAACCTAAAGCTACTATTGAGCAAAGAGACAAGTTTTCAGTGCTTTCCTGAAAGCGAGAAGGCTGTTAGCCTTTCTTAGAGACAGAGGTAGCTCGTTCCAGCCCAGCGGAGCCAGATAACTGAATGACCGGCCTCCTATTCTGGAATGCTTGATGGCAGGCACAGCCACCTGGGCCAAAGAAGCTGACCGCAAAGCCCTGCTAGGCAGGTAGAAAGATAGGCATTTCCCAATGTACTTGGGGCCTACACAGTGAAGGGCTTTAAAGGCCAAGGTCAGGCTTTTAAATAAGATTCTCTTGGGGATGGGCAGCCAATGCAATGCTTTGAGCAACTCAGCGGCGCTGGCCCGTCTCAGGAGCCCAAAGATGGCTCGAGCTGCCGAATTCTGCACCACTTGCAGGCGGGTCAAAAGATATTTAGGTAGACCCAAGTAGAAGGCGTTCGCATAATCCAAACGCGACCCTATCAAGGCCTGCACGATGGGTTTTTTGTGGTGGAGTGACAACAAAGGAAGAAACTTCCTAAGCATCCTCAGAATGCCAAAGCATTTCCCTGAAAGCCCAATGATTTGGGGTCTGAAAGATAGGTCACAATCAATCAAAATTCCAAGGTTTTTTGTCCGGGGGAAACATATGTGGAGAAGTGTGGCTCACTGGTTAAAGGAGGCATACCCTGAAGCTGAGGTCAGACCCGGGACCAGGGTTCGACTCCCCACGCGGCAGGGTCCTGAACCCAATTGTCCACGGACTTGATCATTCTCGCTTCGGTGCCCACTCTAAGCACAAGTTCACACTATGCAGCTCTGGGCAACAAGCTTGCTTAATCTCCACAACGGCCCCCCATGGCGGGATGCCTGGCTATCACCTTTGGGATGCCCAGCATGGGTGATCTCACAGGGAAAAACCAGGACGGGTTCCCAAGGCAAGTGCCGAGATGCCCAAGGGTACATCGAGTGCTATATAAGAACACACATACATACATATCCTGTGGCAACCAGGCCTTCCAGCTGGGATCAGGGGTACAGCCAAAAAAAAGCAGCTCCGATTTGTCGGAGCTGCATTTTACCATGCCGCCGGAACCACTCGAAGACAGCACCTAGACAGTCCCTAATCCGTGTGCCGTCAAAAGCCCCACCTCTGTCACACGTGAACAGAAGGTGGGTGTCGTCAGCATAGGATATGATCTGGGCGCCAAAGGATTCCGCCACCACCGCCAGAGGGGCCATAAAGATGTTAAAAAGCATGGGGCTAAGAATGGAACCCTGAGGAACCCCCACCTCTAGCGGCGACATATTGGCGGAATAAGGAGGCGCCCAGATCGTTTGCCGGTGGCCGGTAAGAAAGGATTTAAACCAGTTCAACACCGTCCCACGTAAGCCAATTTCCCAGAGTCTTAAAAGGAGGCCTTCGTGGGGAACGGTGTTGAACGCCGCCGACAAGTCAAGCATAACCAACATGGCCTTGCCTCCTGAATCTAATTATTTTAATTTGGAGGTCCTGGTTACTTTTCTTTATCTTGATGCAAATTGAGAGGATTTGGTCGAGTGAACTATGTGACAGTCTTGCAAGCAGGCAGAGAGTCTGATATTTTCCAACACGAACTAAAATTCAAACAGTTGTTAATGACCTGTAAAAATATTTAAAAATTCACCACCAGTTAGGAAACAAAAAATAGAGCCCATTTTTACGTAATTCCGAAGTGTGATGAAAAGAAAGAATAAATACAATAGAGATCGTTTACTTGGTGATGCGCAAATGAAAAATATCCACTGAAACCTCACACATTCTGTATGGTTTCTGCTATATATTTTCCCAAGCAACACCCATGGTTTTTGACATTGCCCCAGATTTACACAGTGGCGGCCATCCTCTACTATGGCGGAGGAGCGTCGCCCCGCTGCTTTTAAGCAGTGAGAACAAGAAAATGACAATAACTTGAAGTTATTGTCATTTTATGCTTCGTGTCCTGCTGCTTTGCGGCAGGCGGTTGGACGCGGCTGCTCTGATCTCCAAGCAGTGCAGGGGATGGGTGGTTTTCCCACTCCTAAGTGCGCAATGACTGTTTGGTCGGCCCTCTCGGGCAGCCCTAACCAGTCATGCGCACTTCACTGTGTCTTGGCAGTGCGACCAATCACAACGTTGTGATTGGCTTAGGGGAGAGACCCTGGCTGCCTGCTTTCAGTTCCTGTCAGAACCAGCAGAGCAGGAGGAGAGAAAATGCAGACCCAGCTTCAAGGTAAGTTTTTTACATTTTTTTATTTTGATATCCCCTACTCCCCGAGCCTCCGTGCGAATGCCGCTCCACCCATCCCCCACGTCCACATCATCACCCACGAGCCATGTTGGGCGCGACTGGATTTACAACTTAGCATACATCTGGGTCAGCACCAAAACTAAAGCCTTCCCAAAGCAGGCACAGCATGGAAAAAAGAAAAAGTAAAAAATGAGGAGAAATGTTTACATTTCTCTTTTATTACTTTTTCCTCAAGTGCTGTCCACACAGAATGAGGAATACGTCTCCTTTGCTCCTTTTTGTGCACATAAACAATCATGCCAACGACACAGACACTCTTGCACCGTGGTGTAAGGGTGCATGCGTTGGCACTAGGCTGCAGTTTGTGTGCCTGTGCACCGGCAGACAGGACAGGAATATGCCGTAGCTTGTAGAAATGGCGTCTTTTTTCTCTTTTCTTTTGACGCAGGGCAACGCACCTAGAAGGCTCGTGGCATTGCCCTACTCCAAAATATTGTAAATAGGTTACTCATTTTGGACTTGTATCGCTCTTGCACCAAGTTGTGTGGTACAAAAAGTGACGGAACTCCGCTCGTAAATAGGTCCCTTTTTTCCTAGGAGTGAGGATATCAGCCGCAGTCCGTGCAGGTAACAGTGGTGAGGCCGAGTAAGGGGGGATTTCGAAGGACGACGCAGAGGGGAAATTAAATAAGTAATTAATGTTCCCTCCTCATCGTCCGTTGAAACCTCCCCCCAACACGGCCCCACAGCCTCACCGCTGTTACCTGCACGGACCACGGCTGGAGGATATGCTCCACGCTGTGGACGTCACAATACGTGGGGTACAAGGTCATTGAGCGTGATTGGGCCCAGGGCATGAGGCTCACAGCAATCAATGAGATTCACTCTGAGGCACTGAGGGATCAAAAATTTGCTAGCGTTCGCGACAAGAATTTTCAATTCTATTAAGGACACGGAGGCGAGGATTATGCTTCTCAATCTTTACTGCATAAAACACAGCAGCCAATGAAAATGGATATTTTCACAAAAAACAGTAAAACAAACTTCATTTCCCATGAGTACACATGAGTATAGGCATGCCCCCCATAGTCCATAAGAACCCCTTGCGTGCTCCCATCATCCTCTTTCTTTGAGGCGAAACAAGTCCAACGAAACTTGAACATTCACAACTCCTCCAACGTGGAAGAACATCTGTAGGTCAACATCCTGACATTCGAGGTCGTTCAGTCCGACTTCTTATCAGATCCTGAAATAAAGGAATAACACCACCGTAATCACTGAATATTAGGGTGGGCAAGCTTATTACATACTGTACATTAAGCCGGGTGGGATAATCCTCGCCTCTGTGTCCTTAATAGAATTGAAAATTCTTGTCGCGAATGCTAGCAAATTTTTGATTCTATTACAGGACAGGAGGCTTCAGATTATGCTTGTTTAACGCTGATTAAATACCACTGAAGTAATATCTCCCACCGGCTTATAATAAAACATTTTAAACGTTGATTCAGAAGACCAATCTGCACGACGCATTATATCTTGGATAGTTGAACCCAAACCATATGATTTCGACGCCATTGCGCCTCTCACTGAATAAGCACCAAAGATCTGTGTATCAACACCGGCTTCTTTCATAATGAAGCGAAGCCATCTGGCAATAGTGGCAGCTACCACCGGCTTAGAGGGCTTTTGGATCGCAATCAACAACTGAGTACAGCCCTGCGGCCGCAAGGCCTTGGTACATTCCTCGTAAGTCTTCAAACATTGGATCACACATCATTTTTCATTATCAGGGAAAGAATTGTAAGAAATATGTCGAGACAATGTTTTAGTACAACCTGTAATATGGAAAGAAACCCCTTCCGGGGTAAACACTCTACCTGTTACGTCGAGTGCTCTTACATCTGAAGATCTTCTGCAAGACGATAAGCAAAGCAACATGGCCAATTTCGCCGACAATTGCTTTCTAGACAGAAGAACATTGGTCGGCCATTTGTTAAATAACGAGATCACTAAAGAAACGTCCCAGAACCTGGTATACTTGGGTTTGGGAGGGTTAGCCACCCTGATTCCTTTCAATAACTTGCAAACTACCGGGTGCATGCCTACCGGTTTCCCGTCTACCAGAGCATGACCCGCCGAGATAGCGGAACAAAAATTATTGACCGAACGGTACGCTAAACCGTCGGCAGCTTTCTCCGACAGAAAATTCAAAACTTGGGGTAACTCTGCCCCCACGGGATCCAGGTGTCGTCCAACGCACCAATCCACCCAGTTCTTCCAGGCGGCGGAATAACGTTTCCTGGTGGAAGGAGCCCATGCCTGCTTGATGAACTGGGCAGTTTTGCTCGAAACTCCCGGCAACTGCAACTGTTCCCGGAAAGCCTCCATGCCATCAGCTATAACCTGCCCTCCAACAGCAACGGATGCTGTTCCTGACGAGGGCCCTGCAACAACCACTTCGAGTCCGGTAGTAATCGTGGACGATCGCGGCTCCACTGCAACAACGTGGGAAACCATGCTTGCGATGTCCACCACGGAGTCACCATGACTATTTCCGCCCTTTGTCTGATCACTTGAGTCATCACCCTGGGGATCAACAAGAACGGGGGAAAGGCATACTGAATCCCCTGAGACCAATCCTGCAGGAATGCATCGGTCGCTGTCGCTATCGGGTCCGGTCTCCAGCTGAAGAACCGGGGAATCTGATAAGTCAATCTGGAAGCGAACAGGTCCGTCTGAAAAGGACCCCAAATGGTTTGTATCCAGTGGAATACTTGGGGAAGCAGCTTCCAGTCGCTGTAATCCCTCAAATGTCTGGAATTCCAGTCCGCCACCTGGTTGGCCTGGCCTGGAATGTACTCTGCTATTACCGAGATTTGATTCTGGAGGCAATAGTGCCAAAAGTCTTTGGCTATTTGGACAAGAAGTGACAACCTCGTGCCGCCCAACTTGTTGATATACCTCACCGTGGACACGTTGTCCAAACGGAGGAGGATGCAACAAGATGTCTGCCTCGGGGATAACGTGCGAATCGCAAACGACCCCGCTAGCAGTTCTAAACAATTTATGTGAAGTTCGAGCTCTTGCGTTGACCATCTGCCGCCTGTGGAAAC
Source organism: Lissotriton vulgaris (assembly GCF_964263255.1). Taxonomy (NCBI): domain Eukaryota; kingdom Metazoa; phylum Chordata; class Amphibia; order Caudata; family Salamandridae; genus Lissotriton; species Lissotriton vulgaris. The sequence continues at coordinate 246,866,186 of NC_141685.1, forward strand.
CTCTCCACAGCGCGTGCCCCAGCCCCACCTGCTGGCGTCTGACTCGATTATCACCTCTGGTTGTCATCCGAAGATCGCCCTGCCGTTCCAGGCGTCCACGTGGCCCAGCCACCACTGAAGCTCGGTTCGGACCTCCTCTGAAAGGGGAACAGAGTCCGTGTACGAGAGTCCCCTCTGAAGATGCTTGATCTTCAGACGCTGGAGGGCCCTGTAATGCAGGGGCCCCGGGAATATCGCCTGAATAGGTGATGCCAATATCCCCACTACTCTGGCCAGCGTCCTCAGCGTCACCATTTGCTTGTCCAGCAACTTCACAATCTCCTTTTTCAAATCCCTCTATTTCGCTTGGGGCAGACACAGTTGTGCTGTCTGGGAGTTGATTGTGAACCCCAGGGATTCTATCACCTGTGTCGGGACCATCACCGACTTCTTTAGATTTATCACGAACCCTAAGTCCTGGAGCAGCGAGGTAGTCATGATCAGCTGCTGCTGTAGGACGGACTGGTCCTGCGCCATGATCAGAATATCGTCTAGATAAATGATCAGTCGCACTCCTCTTTCTCTGAGATAGGCTACCACCGGTTTCATCACTTTGGTGAAGCACCAGGGAGCCAAGGAGAGACCGAAAGGAAGGGCCAAGTATTCATAGCATTGGCCGTTCTAGAGAAATTGCAGGAACCTGCGGTGTGGAGGAAAAATCGGTATAGAAAGATATGTATCCTTGAGGTCCAGACGGACCAACCAATCTTTTTCTTGCAACAAATCTGCTAACAAATGAATACCTTCCATTTTGAAATGGTTTTAAGTCAGGTACTGGTTGAACTCTTTGAGGTTGAGCACTAACCTGTTGCCACCCCCTTTCTTCTGGACAATAAAGACATTGCTGGAGAAACCGCGAGGGCCTCTCTGACATAGAGCAATCGCGCCTTTCTGCAGCGAGTCTGCCACCTCTTCGTCTATGAAATTGTGATCTAGTTGGGAAAAATATAGAGGTGGCGGGGGGGACGCCTGCGCCGGGTGCGAATAGAACTCCAGCTGAAATCCCTGAATGGTCTGCAGCACCCAAGCGTCCTAAGTCAAGGCTTGCCACTGTGGCAGACAGTGCTGCGTGCGCCCCCCAATGGAAGTAGAGAGACATCTGTTACAGTCACCGGTATTCTGGTTTGACTTGAAGCTCGCTCTGTTGTTTCCCGACTGGAAACGTCCTTTGTTAAACCTCCTTCTGGATGGATAGAAGGTGCCACCGCGGGTGGAGTCCCACTCTCCACGCCTGCGACCAAAGTCTCCTCGTTGGGAACCTTGCTGGAAACCTCCGCCTGACAAGCGACCCCCGCCTCGCCCGGCCCTGTTGAAAACACCCTTATTGAGGGCGCGCTTGATTCCACTCTGTGCCTTATCCAAGGCGGTGAATGTCCCCACGTATTTAGTCACGTCTTTGACGAAACGGTCTCCGAACAAAAAGCCCCCCGCTAGAGGGCCTGGTTCAGCTTCAGCAAGTTCAGTTAGATTACTGTCCATCCTGAGAAACAAAGACTTGCGCCTCTCCGAAGAGATTGCGCAGTTGCCATTGCCTACCAAGCAAATAGATCGCTGAGCCCAGCCTGCCAAGATGTCCAGATCCACAGGAGTCACCCCTTCTTTGGCCACCAGGGCCATCTCCAGGATTTTTGCCAAGGGCCCCACAACGTCAAGCATTTTATCTTAGCATCCCCGCCAGGCCCGGTCTAACCCCCGTTTGGGGTCCTTCGAAAACTTCTTCAAAAAGGTTAACATGCTAAGCGAAAGCGGAAGTGTCCCGTTGGGGCAGGGCGGAGGGTGAAGCACTACAGCGAGAGGAACGTAGAGGCCTTAGGAAAACACCAATTTCACTAGACTGGTTTACCATTCTGGGTATGTTTGAAACAGGGGATGACGGGGACTCTGCTGATTCATTGCACTTGTCTTAAATACGTTTTGCTGTGATTAAGATTCCATGTACCGTTTCGAACTGTGGTGTACTTGATGATAGTACGGGAGTCCCCGTACTATTCTAGATTCTACCCCTGCTTGACTGTATGAATAGACAATACCAGGATACACAACAATATGGGTGTGGCCATTGTACATTTTGATGTTTATGCGCAAAAATTGGGAGTGTCGGGAGGGTTTTTCTGAGGGTGGAGGGTGGGTTCTATTGCTTCACAGGGGGTTGTTACTATCGTTCACTAGAGGAAGAAAAAACAAAATCACAATGTACTATGTAACTACTATTACTTTGCGGGCGGGAACATGTTCCACTCTGATTTACTGATGAGATCATACCTCTGTTTTTTGCTCCGATCACTTTGCTAATAAACAGATTTTCAAAAAAAAAAAAGGTTAACATGCTGGCATCTATCTCCGGAGTGTCAGCCACACCATCCGGGATATCTGGACGAGGACACTCCGACCGTAACCGGTTACGGACCTCTCTATCAAAGCTTTTCCTGAGGTTCTCATGAAGGTATTCGGAAACCTCTTGCGGCGGAACCCAGTCCGAAGATCGCGGGTGTACTATGTCCGAAGGGTCAAAGTTAAAGGTTTTGGCAACCTTGTCCTCTGCCGTTTTGGGGATAACTTTAGCCTTTTTGAGAGGGGGAGGTTGCTCCACCGAGGTGTCCGTGTTGGTATCTGTATTTGTGGTGGTGGTATCAGTGTCCGTCAGAATCGGCCTTTTATTTCTCGCCTTACCACCTGTATGGGGCTGGTTCGATGCCCGTCTTGCCGGTAGGGAAGCCAAGGATTGCGCGTGCGGCCATTGCGTCTGCTCGGCCGAACCTGCGGCGGAAGAAGAAGAAGCTGCTTGCTTTCCTTTTCTCTTCTTATCGTATCCATGGCGTTTCGCAAAACCCTCCAGTTGTTTCCGTAAGGGGCGTAGGGCCACCGCAAGTGCCTGTTGCACTGTCTGAGGGACCTTTGTCTCCATGGCTCGATTCACAGAAGCTTGGACCGAGGCATCCAAAGCTTTCACAATATTGTCCTCCAAGACAGCTTCCTGCTGTCCTTCAACAATCTCCTCCCCATCTGCATATTCTTCATCCGGGTACCGTACCCAATTCTCCATGGTGCAGGAATACACCTCACAGTACAAAGGAGAACACTCTAGAAATTCTCACACCGGGAAGGGTAATGGGGGGGGGTCAGCCCAAGCACACTGGTACAAATCAAAATCTGGCAACGATACCCAAACCCCCTCAGCAAAGCTGTAGTCAATTAGGTCAGCGGCCACGGCCCTTAGATCTCCTGAGCGTGTGCACACCCTGGGCCTTCACTATTTTACAACCAAAAATCTCTGGCGATCTAACAAGGAGCACGCCGGTGTGTGGAACGTGTGAACACGTGCGTTCCCGTAAGCCAGTGTTATCGCGTCGAGGCGCGCAGCTCAAAAGCGACCAAAAAACCTACAAAAATAGCCCAATTTGGTCAGCGTCCTGGGCGCGCGCGTGGACCGAGAGCCACCCGGTTTGAACGTCACGGCGTATCAGGGGAGCCCATGCGCGCCCTCGGGCTGCCGGTACCGGGCTCCACTGAAATGCACGGCGGCTCCTTGCCGGTCAAGGACCGTCTCTTTAAGCACTTCGAAGCGCGCACTCCACAGCGGAAATAATTACAGCTAAAAGCTGAACGGCCCAAAGTGAGTGTGAGAAAGAAATAAAGTCAGAGAGTGCAATTATTTCGAACAAAAGAGCACCAATAACAAGAACAAATATGCTAACGCATTAAGACCCCAAGTATAAGCGGATGATCCCGCAGTAACATCAAATCATAGCAATATAAACCCCCAACAGCACCCCAAACCACAAGCAGAGTGAGGGAACCAGAGGGGAGGTGCACTTAACTTTGACTTGTGAGCAGCAAAGAAAGAGGATGATGAGAGCACGCAAGGGGTTCTTATGGACTCTGGGGGCGTGCCTTGCTCATGTGTATTCATGGGAAATGAAGTTTGTTTTACTGTTTTTTGTGAAAATATCCATTTTCATTGGCTGCTGTGTTTTATGCAGTAAAGATTGAGAAGCATAATCTGAAGCCTCCGGTCCTGTAATAGAATCAGCTCGCCGTGTGTGATTGTGCCTGCAGTGTGTGACACACTGTGGGATAGGGCTCCTGTGCACAAGGTGTGAGACTCACAAATAGAAGGATTGTACCGGAAGGATGTATCAAGGCAAGACACGTATAAATAATAAAAATGAGGAGGAGGCAGGAATGAAGAATAAAAAGGTTAATGTTGTCAATTCAATGTTTTCTTCCCCAAGTTTCTAAACTTGTAATGGTTGATGTTTGAGTTAAACCCGGGATCGAACCAGGGACCTTTAGATCTTCAGTCTAACGCTCTCCCAACTGAGCTATTTTGGCCGCTCATAATGCACTGTTGTGACTGTTCTGATTCCAGTGAACACACCCTGGAGCTGTTGTGCTCGGAGTTGTTTCCGGGTTCACGGGTCTCATTTACTCCTGCCCCCTCAGACTGGTGAGTGCCTCCGCCTCTTTCTTCCCATTGCCGGAGCCGGGCACAGAATACACAGAGCAGGGTCCTTGTGCCCAGAATATGCCCATCACAACCACAGCCACAGGCTATCACTACGAAGGGTGCCTGGGGTCGTTATTGTACCCCTAAAAATACACATCGCAATGACTGACCAGAGAATAAGCCTTTGAAATACACCTCTGCCACCAAAGATCCCCCGCCAGGGGACTGTGCCACAGAAGCCAATCAGAACCAAGGCGCTTTAATCGCGTCCATATGAATTATTGAGCCAAAGAAAACTCACGGGACATTTAAAGAGCCCCAGAATTCCCGCATCTCTTGATGCACCAATCAGAGTGAAGGAGGCCGAGTCCGTCCTTCTAACTTCACTCTGCACAGAAACAACCGATCATTAGAAATATAACTGAGTCCCTTCTCAGAGAGTTACCCTTGTGTGAGGATGGGGTCTCAGCCCTGCTGCTGTGTCCAGTGTGCACCCCCACGGCTCACCTTTCCGTCTCAGATTCAGCGCGAGTGACATAAAAACAAACCCCTCCTGGCTGCTGATGTGGCGGGGTCGCTGCCCCGCCCCCTCCTCCAGCTGTTTTTGCAGCTGGCTCGGTGGTGCAGGGCTCACTTTCTTGCCTTGAGTGCTGCAGAGTATGTGTGTAATCAAATGCAAAACCAACCCTGGTGATTTGAAAGTCACTTGTTTTGTGACTCGCACCTTTTCAAAGTATCCATTTATTGAAATGTGACTTTACAAAAAGAAAAAGGGGGCTCGTCCGGGATTTGAACCCGGGACCTCTCGCACCCAAAGCGAGAATCATACCCCTAGACCAACGAGCCAGCTGTGACATACCGTGTTAAACTTTGTATATATTGTGTCAATCTCTGCTCGGATTCTACTTGTCTTTTATATCATTCTTGTCTGTCCCCTCCTTAGTCGCAGGGACTCCCAAAGGACAGACGGACGCTCCATGGCGGGGTCTCCTGACTCAGATATTCTTCTTTCAGCAAATACCTGCTTCCTTTAATTCAAAACTACAAAGAGAAGGAAACATCCACCACACACCTCTGCAGATTATTGAAACATCCACCACACACATCTGCAGATTATTGAAACATCCACCACACACCTCTGCAGATTATTGAAACATCCACCACACACCTCTGCAGATTATTGAAACATCCGCCACACACCACTGCAGATTATTGAAACATCCACCACACACCTCTGCAGATTATTGAAACATCCGCCACACACCTCTGCAGATTATTGAAACATCCACCACACACCCCTACAGATTATTGTGACAGGATCACACTTTGAGGGTCTCATTTACAGGAAACTGACGCATCGGCATTGATGCATCCGTTTCCTTGCACCCGCACCAAATGTCCTTGCGACACCATAGATGCGCTGTATTTAGAGTACAGGGCTCCATGGTGCACGGAATAACAGATGCGTCAGAAATTCTGACACATCTGTTGGCGCAAAAGTGACGCATTACTGGAGTTGCTCATAAAACTAATGCAACTCCAGCAATGCATCAGATCACGTAGGCAAGTCCCACTGCAAAAGCCCTGCGTCACTCCTTAAGCCTAGTTTGAGCAGGCGAAAGGATTTTGACTCAGTGAAATCATAGCGTGACGCAGTGAAATGTACATTTCACTGTGCCCGCTCTACAAGGCTTTTTTGCATGGAAACACCTACCCAGCATACTTTATACCTGGCGCAGGTATAATGCACAGCAGTGCATTGCAGACTGATGCACTGGACACAATGCGTCGGCTTGTACATAAGGCACATTGTGGTGCACTGATTGCGCTGCATCAAAAAAAGTGATGGGGCGCAAGGGTCTTTTAAATGAGGCCCTGAGTCTGTCAGCTTTACAAAAGTGTAATTCCTATTTTACTTGGGCCTGAAGGGTTTACATTAGTACGAACATGTGTTTCTCCGGCAGGGACCATTCTACATTATTAATGGATCCATAGCAGATGGGTTACATTTTTATAATTCTTAAAGTCTATTTCAGTCCGATTAAGAATACAGACACTAAAGGGTTATAACATCACAGCATAGCACTAATGAGAAAACATCAAATTAAAAAGGAGCGCATACTATGTTACTTTATTTTCAGCCAAGATTCAAGCCATCAAAAGTCCAGCCACATATTCAATATGATACAATTCCACAATATTCAATTTTCAGGAGTCTTGCGATTGCGTTTCATAATGCAGCTTCTATTCATTTTTCAGAACAAAACTCTTTTTCCAATCAGCCCAGTCAACGAGTTTCGTCCCTGAGGACTACATCAGGTTTCTGAGTTCCAGTACCACATATTTCGAATGGTGTGTTGCTTCTAAGAATGTGAGGTCACGAAAAGTAGAGCGTACAAGTGTAAAAGATATTCAGTAAAACGCACTAGTGCGACACAAGGGCCCACACTGCTGGTGTTTATTTTTAGTGTCTAATAAGAGATAATGCCTGGTCGGGGAGGGCGCAGATGGTGTTTGCTCCAGAGCAGAGTGAGAGGGCATCAGTGTTACATGCCCACTCTCTAAGGGTGTGACGGGCTGTGTCTGTGACCTTTGGCCAATCACAATCACTGGTGCATTCCTACTAAGGAAAGACACATTTCCCCTTCAGGGAGTGTCCTCTGTCCTTGGCACAGACAGACAGGCCTTTTATTCCACTGGGCATTTCCCCAGTAGGCTGCAGAATGCGACACACATGGAAAGAGTAAATAACCAAGAGAAATACAAATATTTCTCCTCTTTATGCTGACTTTGGGAAGGCGTACGGTTTTGGCGCTGCCCCAGGTTCATGTGATTAAGTAAATCTGGGGCAGCATTAAAATTCATGGGCGTTGCGGGGAAAACCCACCATCAACACCCATGAAATGATTCCTACCGCAGAGAACGGCAACACAGCCACTTGCGCAGCTTTGTCTTACTCCGTATCTATGAGGCCATGCAACGGCCCACAAAGCGACTTTGTGTTGCCTCATAGATATGATTGAGGCGCCTGAGCCGTTGGAGCATCAAAAAAAGTGACGACCCGGCAGTGCCGGCATCTCATAAATAAGCAATTCAACAAAGAAATTGGACAACGAGCCATGGATACCGTACCTCCCTCTTGTTCACAATTTATTAATAATTTTTGTATTAATAACAAATGTGCACATTCATTAAATACAACTGCTGCCCAATGGTGGTCAGATATACTCAAAACACAAATAATAATGCACCACAAATAATGTGAGTTCCAATCAAATTCCCTAGAAAACTTTCTCAATTCTTTTTTTATTCTTCCACTTGTCAAAACATTCAGGGCCTTATTTATTAGGTTCTTGCACCGCTGGAATGTTTCTTTTTGTGACCTTCCGTGGCGCAGGAGCCTGATCCATACTTACGAAGCAGCACTAAGCCACTTTTCTTGGCTTAATGCTGCCTCGTAAATATCATTCCCTTTAACACCTTGCGTGCGCATGACGGAACCATGCCTTCAAGAGCCATGGGCGGCGTGTGCTCATGACGGCGTGGTTCCATCATGCCGCTGCCGCTCAGCTCACGCGGCATTAATTCCCCACCTGTGCCGCAAATTATAATGTGGGCGGGTCCGTGACGGAACCACATCATCATGAGCACACGCCGCCCGTGACTCATGATGGCGTGGTTCCGTCACGAGCACCGCAGCGCTGCGCTCACCCCCTACTACCCATGCGTGGCGAAATTCATGCCACGACAAAGGGGTTAACGCATGGTGTTACTGGGGAGCGATCACAACAACATCCATGGCTTTTTGGCACTGCCCCAGCCTTACATGAAATTGTAACTCTGAGGCAGCGCCAAAAATGTACCGAGGCACAATGAGGAGAAATATCTTTATTTCTTAAAATATTTTCTTTTTTTTGTGAGTGCTGCACACAGCAAACCTCATAAATAAGGTCATCAGGGCCTTATTTATGAGGCCCTTACGCTGCAGCTGCATCTATTTTTGTGACGCTGCGGCAGCGTAATGCACCGCACTGCGCCATATTTACAAAGTAATGCATCTAGGCAGATGTGTCACTTTGTAAACCACTGCACTACAATATATCTGCGTCAGGTATAATGTATGCCGGTTGGGCGTTCCAACTCAGGAAAACCACGTAGAAGTGTCGCAGAGAAATCTATGCAATTTCACTGCGACACTTCTACGTCTTGACTGCGTCAAATCCTCACACCTGCTTCAAGCAGGCATTAGGAGTGATGCAGAGCCTTTCACATGGGACTTGCCCCATGTGCAATGACACATTGCTGGAGTTTCATCAAGTTACCGACACACTCTAGCAATGCGACATTACTGCCTCACCAGATATGTCAAGATTCCCGACTTAGCTGGTCAATCCTTGTGAGGTGGAGTGCCGTAGTGTAAATAATGCCCATCCATGGTGTTGCAAGGAGAGTGCAATGAAAATTTTGTATCACTGTTTTTCCCCAGCATTGCATCACTTTTCATAAATGAGACCTACAATGGTTACAGCACAAAACCGTCAATGTGTTTTGTCCAAAGATTGGACTTCATCAGGGCAAATAATATGTATTCAATATGTGTCCAGGGCCAATGGCCTCGATAGGAAGAATTATCTCCTAGTCAAGAGATTGCAGATTACCAGAATAGGACTTTTTGAAATCAAAAGGTATGGGTCAATCCGCCGCGGTAATCGGAGCCGTATTCAACACCGATTGGCCTTACAGGTCCAACTCTCCCGCCTCAATCAACATCAATATAGAAATCCACGGGTGTTGCTTGGGAGAAACTCACCACAATGCCCATGGGAAGCTTCCCTTGTGCTGCTTTGTCTTACTCCATATCTAAGCGGCCACGCAAAGCCACGCAAATTGCTTTACGTGGCCTCATAGATACGATTGAGGGGCCTGCCCCGCTGGAGCATCAAGAAAAGTGACGACCCCGCAACGCAGGCATCTCATAAAAAAGCAGCTTGGTGTGGATTTGTATGAAAAGAGATTGTGCAGGAATTATAGAATGGAACTGAGTAACAGGGAAATACATGAATTAGGGGAAATTTTATGTGTCCATTGAAAAATATAATAAAACTCATAAACAATTGGGAGAATTTGAAAGAATACAGAAAAAACGGATGAAGAATGAAGGAAAGCAGAAACAAAATAAAGAAAAGGAAAAGAGAACGAGTGTGAGTGATTCTGAGCGTGAAGTGGTTGTGGATTCAAAATTTGCAAACATACGTGACAAGAATTTTCAATTCTATTAAGGACAAGGAGGCGAGGATTATGCTTTTCTCATTTCTTTATAATGAAATGCTCAGCAGCCAATAATGGTAACAAAAAAACTACATTTCCCATGAAAACTAGGGAACAACCATAGAGTATACAGCATAAAAGGTCACAATGTTAGTCCTTCTTCCTCTTTCTTTGTTGAGGAAACAGTTCTAGTCCATTAAGGTAATCCAGCGCCGCAGATGTCCAAAGGAACTGGAAGCAGGCCGTAGAAGAACACTGAATCCCGGAACCAGGAAAGAGGGGAAACGCAGGCGGATGGCACCGGCAAACTCTATTTCGGGTCAGAACCTGAAAAGAGACATATAGCTGTAATACACAAATAGTGCAAGAGAATAAGAATATAAACCGGGGGGGAGGGGAAACAAGGCATGAGAGAGTTTTGCAACATCATCAATACAGATTACAGCAAATAACAATGCAAGTCAAGTACAATGGTTGGGATAATCCTCGCCTCCTTGTCCTTAATAGAATTGAAAATTCTTGTCACGTATGTTTGCAAATTTTGAATTCTATGTCAGGACAGGAGGCTCCGATTATGCTTGTTCAAAGCTGATCCACCACCACAGAAGCAATATGATCTATTGGTTTATAATGAAACGTTTTGAAAACTGAATCAGAAGACCAATCTGCGGCCTTCATAATGTCAAAAAGAGTGACACCCATGGAGAAAGCTTTAGAAGCCATCGCCCCACGTGCAGAATGTGCACAAAACACAGACACATCAATGCCAGCTTCTGACATGAGCCATCGTACCCAGCACGCTAATGTAGCAGGAGTCACAGGGCGAAATGGTTTCTATAAAGCAATTAACAATTGACCCTGTATATCTGAACGTAAAGAAGCAGTACTTACTTCGTAATCCCTGAGACACAGCACAACGCAAAGGTTGGGATGAGTGGGAAAAGAAGGATACGTAATCGAAGCAGTATTAGACTTAGTACGTCTGGAAAGACGAAATGTAACGCTGTCTGGCGTAAAACTGCGACCCGCAAGGTCTAATGCACGGACATCCGATACACGTTTACAAGAAACAAGACACAACAACATGGTCAACTTAGCAGACAGCTGCTTGCGGGACAACAACGGATTAGAGGGCCAAGCTTCCAAGAACCGCAAAACGATGGAAACATCCCATAAAGAGACATACTTAGGACTGGGCGGTTTCGAGAGACGAATACCTTTAAGCAATTAGAAAATGAAAGGGTGTTCACCAGCAGGCTTACCATCAATCTGGATATGTCCAGCCGAAATAGCGGAACGAAAATTGTTGACTGTCCTATAAGCTAGACCTGAAGAGGCTATGGACGCCAGAAAATTAATGATCAAGGAGACATCTGCTGAAGCGGGATCAGCTTCCTGTTGAACACACCAATCACAGCAACGCTTCCAAGCTCCTTTGTATCGTTTGTGAGTATTGGGAGACCAGGCCTCACTAATGAATCTGGAAGCGTCGCTAGAAATGCCTGGGATCGTCCAGCGGTCCCCGAGATCCGCCACGCCAGCAACTGGAGAGATCGGGACATAATCAGGGGATGCGGATCTTCGAGAGGATCCAGCAAAAGATTCCACTTCTGGGGAAGAAGGAGAGGAGCCTCGCAACACATTTCCAGGAGAACCGGGAACCACGCTTGAGCCCTCCAGAGCGGAGTAATCAGAATCAGATCCGCTCGATACCGTTTGGCGTAAGCCAGAACCCTGGGGATCATCATGAATGGGGGAAACGCATAGCACAGAGTCGACGGCCAAGCCTGAAGAAATGCATCCGTGGCTAGGGCTAGCGGATCCGTTCTCCAACTGTAAAATAGCGGAAGCTGCGTGTTGAGGCGAGAAGCAAACAGGTCTATGTGACACTGGCCCCGACGCCGAAGAAGGGAGCGGAACACGCGAGGGTGAAGCCTCCAGTCGCTGAAATCCCGAAGATGTCTCGAGTGCCAATCCGCAATCTGATTGTGGCGACCTGGAAGATACTCCGCAATAACAGTGATCTTCTGCTGCAGGCAAAAATGCCAAAAGTCCTTGGCTATCTCCGCAAGCACCTTGGACCGAGTCCCGCCCAGCTTGTTGACATAGCGGACTGTTGACACATTGTCCATCCGGAGAAGTATGCAGCAGTTGGACTGATGGGGTGTAAAGCACTTGATCGCAAAGGAACCCGCTAGGAGTTCCAGACAGTTTATGTGGAGAGATAATTCCTGAGGAGACCAACGACCCCCCGTCGAGACAGGACCGCACCGGGCTCCCCAACCCCAGCGACTGGCATCGGACTCTATCACCAGTTCCGGCGACGCACCGAAGAGGGCTCGACCATTCCAGGCCTCCATGTGGTCTAGCCACCATTGCATCTCCCACCTCACTTCCTCCGACAGAGGAATCTGATCTGAGTACCTGAGGCCTTTCCGGAGATGTTGAATTTTCAGACAATGCATTGCCCTGTAATGCAGAGGACCCGGAAAGATCGCCTGAATGGAAGACGCTAACAGACCTCCTACACGTGCCAACGATCTCAATGACACAGTCTGTCTGGAAATAACAGATGTCAACTCCCTCTTGATGTAACACATTTTTTGGCCGGGCAAGAGAAGCTGACAGGCAACCGAATCGATCTTGAAACCCAGAAAATCTATTGATTGTGTCGGTGCCAAAACCGATTTCTGAATGTTGACCAGAAAACCGAGAGATTGTAAAAGATCGATGGACCACTCCAGATGAGTCAGGAGCCTGAGAGGACAATCCGCCATAAGGAGAATGTCGTCCAAGTAAATATTCAGACGTACACCCCGAGCTCGGAGATGTTCCACAACCGGCCTCAGAAGCTTCGTGAAGCACCACGGTGCTGACGAGAGGCCGAACGGGAGAACCTGATACTCGTACCAAACACCCTTACACTGAAACTGGAGGAACCGACGATGGGGCTTGAATATTGGAATCGACACATATGCATCTTTGAGATCCAGACGGACCATCCAATCTCCTTCGCGAAGGAGATCCCGTAAGAGATGGATGCCCTCCATCTTGAAGTGCCGGTACATGACCACTCAGTTGAAGTCTTTCAGGTTGAGAACAAGGCGTGATCCGCCCCCTCTTTTCTCGACCAGAAACACTGAGCTGACAAACCCCGTCGGATGACGGACAGTTGGAAGAATCGCCCCTTTCTTGAGAAGAACGTCTATTTCCTCGGAGAGGCAAGCTTGATCGTGAAGGGAAAAACTTAAAGGAGGGGGAGGACGGGTCTGATGCAGGGGTTGGTAGAGCTCTATCTTGAACCCTTGAACGGTTTCCAGCACCCATGCATCGCTGGAGATCATGCGCCAGTTGTTGAGAAAAAACTGTACTCTGCCCCCCAAAATCACATCACAAGCATGAATCAGGCTCACCTGTAGTGTTGGAGTCTTGATAATGGCCCTGTTGTCCTCTGGAACGGCCCTTTCTATAGTTCCCTCTACCCTTGCGGGAGGGATAAAAATTTGCTCTGGTGGCCTCCTCCACGATGAGAGTTGTTACCTCGGTGGGACTGTTGATGTGAACCTCGACCGAACGAGCGTCCACGATGTCGTCCGGCCTTGGCAAAAACCGGGCGCATAGCGCGGAGCAATGAAGCCTGCGCTTTGTCGATGCCACTGAAGGTGGAAACAAATTTGGTTAGCTCTTTCAAGAAAGGCTGGCCAAATAGAAGACCTTGCGCCTCCGGACTTGATTTAGAGGTCGATAGTTCCGCCAGTTTAAGGTCTAATTTCAAGAGAATAGATCGGTGTCTCTCTGAAGATACTGCACAATTGGCGTTTCCCAATTGACATACAGCCCTTTGCGCCAATTCAATTAATTCATCAGGGTCCACAAGAGCCGAAGACTCCTTTGCTTGGAACCCAAGATCTAGACTTTTGGTCAAAGGACCAAGCAAGTCAAGCAATTTGTCTTGGCAAGACCACCCAGACCTGTCAAGGCCCTTCTTAGGGTCCTTAGCGTACTTTTTTAAATAGGTGACCATCATGGGATCGACCTCCGGCGTGTCCGCCAAATGATCCGCGAGATCAGGCCTCGGACATTCTGAGCGGAGTCTGGCTCTAACATTGGTATCAAAAGGCTGGCGTATGTGAGCCTGAACATATGCTGCAACTGCAGGAGAAGGCAACCAAGATGACGAATTAGGATGAAGGATATCTGCAGGCTCAAAGGTCAACACTGGGGGACGCTCAGGAGGGTCAACAAAATGTTCTTTGCAGACACGTTTCCTAGGTGGAGGAGAATCATGATCAGAAGAAGCTGAAGAACGAACATGATCAGATTCGTCGGTATCGTGAGGTGCAGAAGACTTTGAGGCTTCAGCTGCCAAAGATTTCGCCAATTTCTGGAAGTCTGACTTGTGGGGATTGACAGGAGATTTTGTGGACTTCTTAGCAGTTGGCAACCAACCGTGTTGCTGCGCATATTTATTCAAATGGCGTTTGAGTGGATTAATAGCACGCACTAGCGCCTTATTTACAGATTGCTGGACACCTTTGTCCAATTCCTCCACCAAATTGTGTTCCAATTAACCATCATCATCGTCCCCATAATAATAGTCATCCTCATCACAATAATAGTCTTCCATGATTCACAAAGTGTATCGAATAAGTGCCCACAAGATGACTGGAAGAAAATATGGAGTGCCAAAGACACTATGCAGGGGGAGTGTGATAACCCCACAGCAGGCCAATAGAGCAGGCACCAACCTGACTCAAAGTGAAGTAAAAAGTGGAGGGAGATAAGCCTGCCGACACCAAGAACACACTCTAGGCAAAGCCTATGCAACAAAGTTACAACCGAAGCTCTCACTGAACTCCGGCGTCATACGGGGTTAATCCTCAAGCAGGCTGTGGGCGTTGACGTGTGAAACGACTTTCTCCTAACCGGCGCTGTGAAGAAAGACACAGAACCGGAAATATGCCAAAGCGCATGCGCAACACGGCTGCCCGCGAAGACACGGCTCGAGAGCGCTCGCGCTCCCTGCACGAGCCGATAACCCCTGCTCCCGCTCCACACACATCAACAAGGCAGCACACAGGCAACCGGTCTCAGGGAGGTGAACACACGCTCCCGTGAAAACACGCTGCAAGAACGGGCCGAAAGCAAAAGGAAAAAACGGCAGCGGGCACAGCAGGCAACCGGAGCCGGAGCGCTCCAACGAAACGCAAACACAGCTGCTGCAAGCGCCAAAGGCAATGCTTTCAAAGTAAGTCAAAGAACACAGTATATCAGCGCAATAACAGTAAAGACATGCAAATACTGAAAAAGCACTTAACTGGCTGCGGAGCAGCAAAGAAAGAGGAAGAAGGACTAACATTGTGACCTTTTATACTGTATACTCTATGGTTGTTCCTTAGTGTTCATGGGAAATGTAGTTTTTTTGTTATCATTATTGGCTACTGAGCATTTCATTATAAAGAAATGAGAAAAGCATAATCAGAGCCTCCTGTCCTGACATAGAATTCCCTTTGAGGGAAGTTCAGGGAGGTGCACATGCTTACGTGGTGATGACGTGATCTGATCTCCGATCATTTACAAAGAATTTTCCAAAGCTCAGCGAAGAAGAATACAAGGGGTAAAAAGAACTAGAAAGAATGGTGATGATTTCGAAGGTTCTATGGTTTGGTTTGAATATTGACATAGGTATTCCTAAAGATTTGTGGTTAAAGTCCAAGGCAGGTGCATGTTGGTCAGATATAGACCCACCAAGGGTTCAGCTCCATAATGGTCTATCTCCTAATGTAATGGACGAATGTAAATTAGTGACTAAACATGTGAAGAGTAGAGAGCTGCAAAAGGAAGTAAATCGGTTGAAAATTATTAAAAAGGCACAGGTGCTTAAGTAATTGGTGAATGGATAGCATGGTAGATTAATGCGGATCTATAGATAGCAGATTAGAGTCAACAACTCCGCACAAGGCATTTGCAGATTCTTTTCAGCTTTTATATTGGTTTAGCGTCCAGAGATTAGTTCTCATCTTCAGCAGAGACTGATGTGCTGGCAAGCAACATCTCTTGATGAGATTTGGAAGTGTACCAAGTAATGTAGTGAATGTTTTGATGAACAACAGAGGAAAAATTAAGCAAAAGAATATGGTAGGTCAGACAAATTATGTTCAGAAAGGAGGCAGAAAAGAAAACCTTTCCCGAATGTCAGATCTTGGTTTTGTTCCAGCTGTGAATTGGGTAGTGCATGGAATTGGTGTGCAGAGAAAGGATTGTCATTGTGTGCACACTGGAGAGCAGTGCATCTGTCCCTTCTTCAGGATGCTGCCGATGAAGGAGCAACATCACCAGTGGCTCTATTGATGCAGCTCTTGATGAGCGGCTTGTCTCGCTGTTATCCTTCGAGCCCCTGGAGAGGAGCCACAAGTACCATTGAGTGCCTTAGAGGAGCAATCAACTGCTGGCCCATCAAATGTACAGACTATTAACAATGAACATGCTCTGCATGGATTCCATAAAGATCACACGTATGCTGCGTGTGCACCCGACGTTGTTGGCATGTCTTTTGATGAGGAATGGACTCAACATATGAGTCTTTGCTTTTATTTTTACCACCTATTTTTAATTTGCCCAATTTATATTATCACTGGTATGTTTATTCACCAACAAGCATAAGGCCCTTTATATAGTTTATTGTATATGTATGTGTTTGTGCGTATATGTATAAATATATATATATATATATTTTTTTTTAAACCTTTATTAGTTGCGTTCAGCACAAAAAACATGACAGTGACAGCATCTGCAATTCATTACAACGAAAATCGGGGTACATTCCAGAGAGAGGTAGCAGCTTCACTCGGTCCAGTACATCACAGGTACAGCTTCATATGTACATCGAAGAGATACCAGCATACCAGGATCCTCCCCCCCATTACAGTCAGGGGTGTAAGGCGGATGATCCTCACCACCCCTCCGCTTTCAGGCACGAGGACAGGCCATCAGGGGCGGCGCCGCCACAACCCACCAATCCTTAATCGTCCGTGATCTGTCCAGTCAGTAGGCTATGCCATTACGTGCAGCATTGTACCACCCGCACGGTGAGCGTGTGCACTCCTGCCAAGCAGCGCAACCAGCGTCTAGTGTAGGGATATGCAGGTCCTACCAGAGAGCGAAGTCGCGCTCACCGCTCCCCCTCGCAAGTATCACCTGCATCAACGAGTATGGGTGGCCAACAGTGCGTGCGCCCACCATCACAACCCCAAGATTCGGATGAGTAAGAGAGGTCCCTCCCTAAAGCAGTGTCACCAGGCCTACGAGTGTTCCCAGCCCCCTCAATATCAGTCTTAAACAATTGTCACGACTACCCAATTTAATGCAGGTGGTGCAAATTACCTCTAACCATGTGTGAAGTAGTATGGTGAATGCGGTAAGTAGCAACCTATACGCTCACTGGCTCGGGACCGGTTCGTCATCTCCAGAGGAATCGCTGTGCGTCGCCTGAGACAGCCAGTACACTTGTAAGGTGACCAAAAATCGCTAGGCGCGCATCGGGCGGGCAACAGTTCCGCATAAACGCCATGCTGGTCCTGACAGTATGTGAGGTCGTCGAGCCAGTCCTTAAATTTTGGTGCTCTCCCTCTCCCCCACCTGCAAGCTATCCTTCGCTTAGCGAGGAGCAGCGCAATGTCAACAAATTTGCGGTCCGGTTTGGGCACTTGCTTGGTATACCCCAGTAGCATCACTATTGGCTCCATTGGTAGTGGGCCAGCAATCATTATCTGGAGTGCGGCGTGTACCTGTTCCCAATAAGTTTGTATGGCTCCACATTCCCAGGCCAGATGAAGGAAATCCGCGCCAGTCGCCCGGCACCTAGCACACCTATCATCCTCCGAGAGATGAAACCGAAGTTTCCTGACTGGGGTATAATAGTAGCGTTGCACAAACTTATAGTGAATAATTTTCAACCGACAGCTGGAGGAAATCCTAGCCGTGACTGCGCAGCAATAGTTCCATTGCTCATCCGTAAGTGCAGATGACAGTTCAGAGTCCCAGTTAGTCCGGGCTTTCGGCAGTATCACTGGGCGTTGCCCACGTATAGCGGCGTATAGTTTAGACACTAAGTGCTTGCCATCGGAGACGAGCATGACATGCAATGGCAGTACCGTCCCAGGTTCTTCCGGGAAGTTGGGGAGTATGTCGCGCATACCCTGCCGGAGCCTGATATAGTAGAACACCTCCATGGGCGTCGGAGGAGTAGTGTGGAACAACTGTTCCTTGGTACGGAACGTTCCGTCCTGAAATAGGTCTCCCCATGTATTAAGGTGTATGCGTTTACACATGGACCGAAATCCGTTTTCCGTTAAAAGAGAAAGTTTCGGGTGATATGCAAGGGGCAGTGCCGGGGAATAGAGCATGGGGGCGTCCAGCAGTTTAGTTACTCTCCGCCAGGCATCAATAGTACAGGTGACAGTGGTAGCGGGCGTCTCAACATCCCCGATCAGTCCCATCAGCATGCCCTTGAGCGGGAGCGGATGAACGATCCAGTCCTCAGCAGCGACCTGTGGCATAAAGGGAGCGGGGTTAACCCAGTGGTAGGAGTGTTGAGCCTGAGCACTGAGATAGTATAATGCCATGTCGGGCACATCGAATCCTCCCCTATCGTATGGCTGCGTTAAGACCCTCCAGCTAAGGCGTGGTTGTTTACCACCCCAGAAAAGGCGCAGTAGCTCAGAGCGGAGCCGTTTGAAAAAATAGGCCCCCGGGTAGTAGGGAATGTTTCGGAATAGATATAAGAACCGCGGGAGGACGACCATCTTGATCAGGGAAGCTCTTCCTGCCATCGATATCGGCAAGGCCCGCCAGCGGGACACATTATCAGTCAACTGCGAGATAGCCACCCCGTAATTCGACCGGATAGTAACGTCTTTATCGAGCGACACCTCTATGCCCAGGTACTTCAAGTCTGAGCTGCACCATTCCAGGGGGTAATCCAGCGGGAACCGGGTTACCGATGCCGTGAGAGGGAAGAATTGCGACTTCTTCCAGTTTATATGTACCCCGGATATGCCACCGAACGCCACAAATTCCCTCAGTAGTGAATTAAGGTGATCTTGTGGGTGACGCACGTACAAAATAACGTCATCTGCGTAGAGGGAAATACTTATCTGCCGCTGAAGACAGTTGAAGGTACTGGCCTTGTGTAATTGTCGGATTCTGCAAGCCAATGGCTCTATCGCTAAGGCGAAAAGCAGGGGTGACAGGGGGCAACCCTGCCGAGTCCCCCTCGTGATCGGCATCTGTAGCGAAAGTACCCCATTGACGACGACCCTGGCGACCGGTGAGGTGTAGAGTAGTTGCACCCAGGCTATGAAGATCCGGGGGAACCCCATTCTGCTCAGAATAGCTATCAGGTAACCCCACTCCACCGAATCGAACGCCTTGGTGGCGTCCAGAAACACGGCAGCGACCGGCAAGTCGGGCGAGATGGTGGGTATCAGGGAGAACAGTGTGCGTAAGTTATGGGATGTGGCCCTCCCCGGGACAAAGCCAGATTGGTCCGGCAGTACCAGGGTATTCATAAGTAGGGACAGCCTGGTCGCCAGCACTTTCGCGAGGATCTTCGCGTCGCAGTTTAGCAGTGACAGAGGGCGATAGGCATCGGTGTCCTTCGGATCCTTTCCCGGTTTCAAAAGTGACGTGATCGCTACCTCTCTCATGGAGCCCGGAAGTATCCCTACCTCGAGCGAGTCCTCGAAGACCTCCTTCAGCACCGGCACCATTATATCGATGTAGCATTTATAAAATTCGGCCGGTAGGCCGTCCAGCCCCGCCGCTTTGCCATTGCTAAGGGACATGATCGCCTCCCTGATCTCATCCAATTCGAACGGGCATCCCAAGAATGCCCTGTCGCTATCACTAAGCCAGCAGAGTGCGATGTCATCCAGGAAATTACCGAACTCCACCTCACCCACCTGCTGCGTGGAGTATAAACGCTGGTAGTGCTGTAGAAAGGTGTTTTGAATTCCTTGGGAATCCTGGTAAGTCCTACCCTCCCCATCAGAGATTTCCAGGATATGGGTGGCAAAGCGCTGGTGCCTCGTGAGAGCAGCCAGCACCTTTCCCGGACGGTCTCTCTCACAGTAGCGCCTAGCCGTCCAGTATTTGCCCCGGAATTTCGTTTCCCTGGCCGCTTCCTCCTCATAGGTCGACAGAAGAGCCCTGAATTTCCCCGCTAGGGCAGGGGTTACTGATCATCTCTGCCTCCAACGCCTTAAGCTCTGCCTCGATCTTAGTTAATGTGCGCACTATGTCCTTCAGTATACCGCAAATTTTAGAGATCGTGATCCCCCTCACTGTCACCTTAAAGGCTTCCCAGATCGTTTCGACCTTGTCGACCGATCCCTTGTTTCTCGGAAAGAAGGCTTCAATCTCCTCTCCCAGTTCTAGTCTAAAGACAGGGTCCAGCAAGGCTGAGGGAAAGAGCCGCCACGGCGGTCGCACCCTAGCATACCCCGGCATCCCCAAGACTGTCAAAACAGGACAATGGTCCGAGTAGGTACGAGGCAGATGTTTCACCCGGACAACTCCCCCAGCGAGGCCCCGCGAGACAAAGCAATAATCGATCCTTGCCCATGAGCGTGCATGTGCCGTAAAGTGTGTGCCTTCCCTAACTGATGCGTGTGTGTGCCTCCAGCTATCTACTAGTCCGGCCTCTGTCAGTATGCCCTGAAGTGTATCCCTGGCGTTAGTGTTGTACTGTGCACTACCGTCCGATCTATCCGCTACGGGACATAACGATAGGTTGAAGTCCCCCCCCCAAAGAATGTGAGTGGCTTCAATTTCCAGTACATGGCCCCACAGTGACAAAAAGAAACCAGGAGTGTCAACATTAGGCGCATAACTATTAACAAGTATTATGACATCAGTGCCCAATCTCCCCCAAAGGATGACGTACCTCCCCTCTCTATCCGCCCGCACTCCCAGCTTCTGAAACGGCATCCGTTTGTTGATTAAAATAACAGTCCCCCTAGAGTACGTGGAATAGGAGGAAAACTCTCTCACACTCGCCCATCTACTCGCAAACTTAGGAATACCAGTCGGATTAAGGTGGGTTTCCTGGAGCATAGCTATCTGCACATTGTGTCGATCTAAATAAGCAATCACATTCCTGCACTTGCGGGGGTTATTAAGGCCACGGACATTCCAGGACATTATTGAGACAGTATTCGACGTATCATCACCTGTGTTGGTCACAGTATCCCTGAAAGAAG
This sequence comes from Lissotriton vulgaris, assembly GCF_964263255.1. Classification (NCBI taxonomy): domain Eukaryota; kingdom Metazoa; phylum Chordata; class Amphibia; order Caudata; family Salamandridae; genus Lissotriton; species Lissotriton vulgaris. The sequence goes on from NC_141685.1 coordinate 246,887,201, forward strand.
CGTTCGGTCAATGCTGCAACCCTCAATCTAGACGCACCTGATGCAAATCTTTCCGCTGTCCAGAACATTCTCTGCCTATAAACAGCCACCCTTTCATACTCACGAACTCCAGTACCTGCACACTTGTCATTAAAGTCTTCCGCAACATCAGTTCTGCTTTCAACAACTCGCATCCCAACAAACAATGCCCCCCCTCCCTCCATGCACAACAACCCCCCCCCCTGACTCCCAGCTCCCCCCCCACCCACTGAAGCAACCCAATCTTGCCAGTACCGCATCCCCCCCCTCCACCCCGACCCCAACACACAAGAACAATAAAAAAACCTTTTGGGGAATCCCCTCCTAAGGACACTAGAGGAATGCACCCAATCACCCCAACACTCCCCTCTCGACCCGCGTGCGCCATACGGGGTAGACAGAGAAGGTGGGGTGGTGCCTGGCATGTGTGATCCCTGCAGGCTATAGCCCATATTGCAAGTCAGCTCCTTCCAACTCCTCCCCCCATACCGGAAAAATCACCAAAAAGGGTTCATGAGGCCCATCCCAGGAGCAACCGCTGTTCATCACTGTCTCTGCTCCGCTGTCGGATCGCCCAGTCCTGGAGCACCTCCAGCAGAGGGGCAAGAAAAATGCACAAAAAATAGGTGTCGCTCAACAGTAATCAACAATACAGCAAACCCATCAACTATGTTTCTTCCGGCAGGGCCGGGCCACCCCGACGGTAGCAGGCATCACAGCTCTAGGTCCAGCCGCCGTACCATCCGTCGGAGTCAGTGGTCAAATGTATACAAGGACACAGTTAGGACTCCTCATGCTCGGCAGGGTTCACGTCAGCCTCATCCTCCCTTTCATCTTGTCTGCCCCTCCTGGCAGTGCGTAGTTTCCGAACATAGTCCTCGGCCTGCTGCGGGTTCACGAAGAAGTGTTGTTTGCCCTGGTGGGTCACCCTGAGCCGCGCTGGGTACAGAAGCACGTAGTCCACTTGCATGTCCCTCAGCTTCTTCTTCACGTCCAAGAATTTCCTACGCTGGTCTTGCACCATGGGCGTAAAGTCCGGATATAGGGAGAACTGCACGCCGTCACAAGTTAGATTCCGATGCGTGCGGGCTGCGCGAAGTGCCGTATCGCGGTCTCGGTAGTTAAGCAACCGGGCGATGATGGGCCTCGGCTGCGCCCCCGGCTTGGGGACCGGGCCCAAGGAGCGATGCGCCCGCTCCACAATAAATTGGCTGGAGAAGGCCTCCTTACCCACTGCCGTGATGAGGATGCGCTCCACGTAGTGCTCCATGCGCCCAGTGTTGGTGGATTCTGGAACCCCCGTGACGCGAATGTTGTTGCGTCTGCTCCTCGCCTCCAACTCCTCGTTCTTCGCGGCTATAACTCTCAGGATATTGTCCATTCTAGTTAGGCGCGTATCGTGGGAAGTGGCCGTGTCCTCCGAGGTAGAGATGCGCCTCTCCGCCTCCCCCAAGCGCTCCTCATGGACCTCCAGTTTCTGTGCAACCCCATCCATTCGGGATGATAAGCGGTCAACCTTGTCGACTATCGTGGCGAAGCCCTGCCGCATCTCCTCCATCATCAGTCTCAGTTCCGGGGCCAAGGGGGCAGAGGGGGGCTCAGTGCCCGACGGGTTCGAGGCTCCACTGGTCCCCGCCATGCTGCGTAACGTTTTTTTGGCAGTCGCTGGCTCGAAAGAGAGCTTGGGTTGCTTATTATCATTTTTGCCCATCGCGGCTTAGCTGTGGGCACCGCCCGGGCACTGTGACTGGTGCCAACATCTGTGCCCACTGCTCCGAACCCAGTCGGCGTGTCCTGATGGCCCCACTTGCAGCAAGCGCGGAAATGGCGGTATCAGCTCCTCGAGGGCAGAGGAATCACAGGCAGCCACTCTTTCACCCCCAGGTCCCCCGCATCAATGATGGAGCTGCGGGCGATGCGATGAGGAGCAGCGTCAAGCTCCGTGGTCCGGAGTCCAGGGCGAGGTAGTGAGGGGTGGCGGTAGGCCGCAGGACGTAGTGGGAGGCCCGAGCGCCAAGTGCAGGAAGCAGGGGCCACAGGCCGGGCAATATCTATGCCCTCCGGGGGTATGTTGTTGCCTCGCAGGTTCCCACTCCCAGGTCACAGCAGGAGAACAGGGGCACCCGCGGGGCCCTGAGGCGCGATGTCGGGAAGATGTCCGCCCCCTTCGGCAGATCAAGGCCGGCGCCGCGAGGGTCACCCGGTCCTGCAGCGGCCCGCCGGGGCAGTAAGCAGCGCCCCAGTGCACCGCAGTGGCTTCGCAGGGGGAGTGACTCACCTCCGGCGCCGCACCAGGGCCCACAGCAGAATCCTCCGTCAGTGACACAGGCCCCTCAGCTCCGAGGCCCAGCCGCCTCGTGGAGAGCCGCGGCCTCGCGTGGTCAGGTGTCCGGACGCCTCAGCAGTGGGATCCAGCAGCGTTCGCCGGTCAGGTATCTCAGCAGCGTAACACCGGCATCTGATGTCGGATTTCCTCCAAAGTTGGACCGGAGGTGTAGCTCGGGTAGGTGCACCTATACTGCAAATTCTGGGCGTCCACCCGCAGGACAAGAGGATAATTCAAGGATCCTTCTGGCCAGGCAGCCAGAGCCTCACTAGAGTGCGGCCATTAGCTAGTGCGCCCTCTAGCGCCCCCCGTATATGTATAAATATATACAGATACTTATATCTATATATATGTATATATCTATACTACTATTATAAAGAGAGAACTTGCACCTTTTGGCCAGGTAAACTCGGGAACCACAGCACCAATCACAACACCCAATACAGCGTTGGAAAGGGCAGTTGCAGCAGAAGGACATAGGCTATGCAGACGCCCACCATATACATTTAAAATGTAAAAGAACCGTGCCAGCAAAGTAGTCCCTTGTGGGCGTGTCTGCATTGTGCTGTGGGTGTGTGCTGGGGGCGTGACAATCGCTGGGGGCATTCCGTCACGAGTGTTGTTTTTTCTTCCCAGGTTCTATACATTCCTGCTCCCTTTAAATAGTAATTCAGTGGAGGTCCCATTCTCTTAGAACCACCCCAAGCACAGTTATGGGCAAAAATACAACTAAAAGGCCCTGCAAAGCATTATGGGATAAGCTTAGCATAATTTTTAGCATTCATGAAAGGGTTTCAATGTTTTTGAATTTTACTCATCAGGGACATCTTGGGACGACGAGGTGAACTGCAGCTTGATGTATGATATTTTAAATGCTATTGCATTTGCCTCATCAGGGACATCTAGGGACGGCGAGGTGTACTGTAGCTTGATCCATCTATTCTATTCTATACTACTATTATAAAGAGAGAACTGTGTCCTTTGAGCCAGGTAAACTCGAAAAGTACACCACCAATCGCAACACCCAATACAGCGTTGGAAAGGGCAGTTGCAGCAGAAGGACATAGGCTAGGCAGACGCCCACCATATCCATTTAAAAAGTAAAAGAACCGTGCCAGTAAAGTAGTCCCTTGTGGGCGTGTCTGTGTTGTGCTGTGGGCTTGTGCTGGGGGAGCGTGACAAATGCTGGGGGCGTGTGGTACGTTCCGCCCTTCGGGCTGGACTGTTCCCATGAGGCACAGGGTTAAGGCTGATTTGCATATAGCCATGTCTGAACTGGGGTGGTGTGGAGTGCAAAAAAACGATGGATTTAGGCCCAGATCTCTGTACTGGGGTGAATGTATGACATTGTTCTGCATTCTGTCCATCAACTGTTGTTTTTGCATTTGTCACCCCGAGTGGGATGGGTATGCTGAGACGTGAGTCCCATGCTCTCCACACCACTGAAGTCAAGCTATCCTGGCTGAAGACGGCTGATAGCCAGAAATTGTTGAAAGAAATGCCTTGGCAGTTTGACCTGGACTGTTTCCACGAGGCACAGGGTCAAGATAGACTTGCTCATGGCTGTGTCTGCACTGGGGGCAGCGTGGAGTGCTAAAAAAATGATGGAATAGGCCAAGATTTCTTTACTGGGGTGAATTCATGGCATTGTTCTGCATTCTGTCCATCAACTGTTGTTTTTACATTCTGCCCTTCATGCCATGTCTCATATTGTGTGCTGGGGGTGTGGGTGTGTGCGGGGCGCGCGTTGTGTCATATATTTCATTGTTTTTTCTTCCCAGGTTCTGTACATTCCAGCTCCGCGTGTCCACCCTGCTCCCTTTAAATACCCCTGCACCCCATAATCAAAACCCACCCTTACTCGTTAAAATACCCCAACACCCTTAAACACTAACCCATCTTAACCCTATAAATATACCCTGTACCCCAAAACACAAACCTATACCTAAATCCTAAAAATACCCCAAAAATGAAACCTACCCCTGAACCCAAACCTAGCCCTGAACCCGTAAAATACCCCTGTAACACAAAACCCAAACCTACCCATGAACCCTAAAAATACCCCTGCACCCCAAAACCTAAACCTATCCCTGAACCATAAAAATAACCCTGTACCCCAAAATCCAAACCTACCCCTGAACCCTAAAATACCCCTGAACCCCAAAACCCAAACCTAGCCCTGAACCCTAAATATACCCCTGTACCCCAAAACCCAAACCTAGCCCTGAACCCCTAAAATACCCCTGTACCCCGAAACCCAAAACTACCCCTGAACCCTAAAAATACCCCTATACCCTAAAACCCAAACCTAGCCCTGAACCCTAAAAATACGCCTGTACCCCAAAACCCATACCTATCCCTAAACACTAAAACTACCCCTGTACCCCATAACCCAAAACTATATCTGAACCCTTAAAATACCCAAACACCCCAAAACATATACCTCAGTACCCCAAAAACATACACCCCTATACCCATACTTACCTTATCCAAACATTAAAAATAAAACATGCTTTTACCATTCATGCATTTACAACGAATTTCGTTGTAAATGTATGCGTGGTTAAAGCATATAAAATGTAATGCCATGCGTTATAATGGCATTGCGGAGTCATGGTACTTTCATAATGAAAGTATGCAGAGTGATGGTCTGCGGAAAGAAAGTTGCGGAATAATGGGTGTTTACCCTCCTCCGGTAAGGACATTAGTGGCACGGCGCACATCTCCAGCAACATACTCATATTTTTTCTCCACCGATTTGAAAAATGCACAGTTTCTCTCATTGATGGCCAGCACCGACAGACACTTTTAGACACACCATCCGCCACAAGTTCTAGAATTGCGAACTTTAGAGCTGGGGAGCTACGTTCGAATCTCGGCATCAGGTCAACATCCTGTGATTCCAGGCAAATTGCTTTGTCTCCCCGTGCCTACCACAAATTAATGTGTTCTTCTGTAATGTAAATTGTGCTCATGCCATGTTGTCGAGTTCGCGCTATAGAATATTGCAAGGAAAAATAAAGTAGGGAAACTCGAGTTCACACACTACTGATTGCGCACTCTTAAGTGCATCAGCAGTGCACTGTGAATCGGAGCGTTTCACAGGCCTGTTGTCACAGATAAGAAATGCTATCAAAACGAAATCCTACAAAACAATATACACCTGGCCGGCAGCAATTCATACCCGGACAACGTCGGGACGGGCTGCTAGTATATATATATATCACCAATTTTTTGTCCCCAAAATGAGTCCGCACTCCATAGTCAGGTCGATACTTTCCGTTCATACTCCGGACCAAGCGGGCATCTTAGTCCAATTTACACCCCCCTCTCACTGCCGACGCGTTTCGGAGATTCTCTCTCCTTCTTCCCAGGCGTTTTGTGAATTAGAAGCACCACAACGCTGCCACAGTCCCTCATTATTTATCAGCGCCCCCACGTGACTTACAAGGCTTCCCTGATTCAAAAAGCTGGTGTGTACACGTGGGGCATTGTGGTATCTGTGTTTTTTTCTTTTGTCCCTCCAGTGGGTATGTGACTGTTTCTTGAGTATGCATTCAGGAGGCAGCCCTCCAGTGGGCTTATGGGTTGAGATGTCAGCTTGCATTGTGTTCGGATTTCCTGGCTGAGCCCAAGGCTGAGACCGCCGTTAAAAATCACCAACTTTCAGCTGGAAGGCTGCCTCCTGAATGCACACTCAAGAAACAGTCACATAGCCACTGGAGGGACTGAAGAAAAAACCACAGATACCACAATGCCCCGCGTTTACACACCAGCTTTTTGAATCAGGGAAGCCTTGTAAGTCACGTGGGAGCACTGATAAATAATGAGGGACTGTGGCAGCGTTGTTGTGCTTCTAATTCACAAAACGCCTGGGAAGAAGGAGAGAGAATCTCCGGACGCGTCGGCAGTGAGAGGGGGGTGTAAATTGGACTAAGATGCCCGCTTGGTCCGGAGTATGAAAGGAAAGTAACCTTCCTGACTATGGAGTGCGGACTCATTTTGGGGACAAAAAATTGGGGATTTTTAACGGTGGTCTCAGCCGTAGAGTCTACGCACCATCCTGAAATCGAGTACACCCGGCAGCGGGAACGGTTCTGACACGCCTTGGGCTCAGCCAGGAAATCCGAACACGATGCAAGCTGACATCTCAGCCCATAAGCCCACTGGAGGGCTGGTTCCTGAATGCACACTCAAGAAACAGTCACATACCCACTGGAGGGACAGAAGAAAAAACCACAGATACCACAATGCCCCATGTGTACACACCAGGTTTTTGAATCAGGGAAACCTTGTAAGTCACGTGGGAGCGCTGATAAATAATGAGGGACTGTGGCAGCAATGTGGTGCTTCTAATTCACAAAACGCCGGGGAAGAAGGAGAGAGAATCTCCGAAACATGTCGGCAGTGAGAGGGGGGTGTGAATTGGACTAAGATGCCCGCTTGGTCCGGAGTATGAACGGAAAGTAACAGAATTGACGATGGAGTGCGGACTCATTTTGGGGACAAAAAATTGGTGATTTTTAACGGCGGTCTCAGCCGTAGAGTCTACGCAGCATCCTGAAATCGAGGACACCCGGAAGTGGGAACGGTTCCGACATGCCTTGGGCTCAGCCAGGTAATCCGAACATGATGCAATCTGACATCTCAGCCCATGAGCCCACTGAAGGGCTGCCTCCTGAGTGCACACTTAAGAAACAGTCACATACCCACTGGAGGGACAGAAGAAAAAACCACAGATACAACAATGCCCCGCGTGTACACACCAGCTTTTTGAATCAGGGAAGCCTTGTAAGTCACGTGGGAGCGCTGATAAATAATGAGGGACTGTGGCAGCGTTGTGGTGCTTATAATTCACAAAACGCCTGGGAAGAAGGAGAGAGAATCTCTGAAACGCGTCAGCAGTGAGAGGGGGGTGTAAATTGGACTAAGATGCCCGCTTGGTCCGGAGTATGAATGGAAAGTAACCGACCTGACTATGAAGTGCGGGCTCATTTTGGGGACAAAAAATTGGTGATTTTTAACGGCGGTCTCAGCCGTAGAGTCTAGGCACCATCCTGAAATCGAGGACACCCGGCAGCGGGAACGGTTCCGACATGCCTTGGGCTCAGCCAGGAAATCCGAACACGATGCAAGCGGACATTCCAGCCCATAAGCCCCCTGGAGGGCTGCCTCCTGAATGCATACTCAAGAAACAGTCACATACCCACTGGAGGGACAGAAGAAAAAACCACAGATACCACAATGCCCTGCGTGTACACACCAGCTTTTTGAATCAGGGGAGCTTTGTAAGTCACGTGGGAGCACTGATAAATAATGAGGGACTGTGGCAGCGTTGTGGTGCTTCTAATTCACAAAACACCTGGGAAGAAGGAGAGAGAATCTCCGAAACGCGTCGGCAGTGAGAGGGGGGTGTAAATTGGACTAAGATGCCCGCTTGGTCCGGAGTATGAACGGAAAGTAACCGACCTGACTATGGAGTGCGGACTCATTTTGGGGACAAAAAATTGGTGATTTTTAACGACGGTCTCACCCGTAGAGTCTACGCACCATCCTGAAATCGAGGACACCCGGCAGCTGGAACGGTTCCGACATGCCTTGGGCTCAGCCAGGAAATCCGAACACGATGCAAGCTGACATCTCAGCCCATAAGCCCACTGGAGGGCTGCCTCCTGAATGCACACTCAAGAAACAGTCACATACCCACTGGAGGGACAGAAGAAAAATCCACAGATACCACAATGCCCCATGTGTACACACCAGGTTTTTGAATCAGGGAAGCCTTGTAAGACACGTGGGAGCGCTGATAAATAATGAGGGACTGTGGCAGCGTTGTGGTGCTTCTAATTCACAAAACGCCTGGGAAGAAGGAGAGAGAATCTCTGAAACACGTCGGCAGTGAGAGGGGGGTGTAAATTGGACTAAGATGCCCGCTTGGTCCGGAGTATGAACGGAAAGTAACCGACTTGACTATGGAGTGCGGACTCATTTTGGGGACAAAAAATTGGTGATTTTTAACGGCGGTCTCAGCCGTAGAGTCTACGCAGCATCCTGAAATCGAGGACACCCGGCAGCGGGAACGGTTCCGACATGCCTTGGGCTCAGCCAGGAAATCCGAACACGATGCAATGGAAATCCGAACACGATGCAATCTGACATCTCAGCCCATAAGCCCACTGGAGGGCTGCCTCCTGAGTGCACACTTAAGAAACAGTCACATACCCACTGGAGGGACAGAAGAAAAAAACACAGATACCACATGCCCTGCGTGTACACACCAGCTTTTTGAATCAGGGAAGCCTTGTAAGTCACGTGGGAGCGCTGATAAATAATGAGGGACTGTGGCAGTGTTGTGGTGCTTCTAATTCACAAAACGCCTGGGAAGAAGCAGAGAGAATCTCTGAAACGCGTTAGCAGTGAGAGGGGGGTGTAAATTGGACTAAGATGCCCGCTTGGTCCGGAGTATGAATGGAAAGTAACCGACCTGACTATGGAGTGTGGACTCATTTTGGGGACAAAAAATTGGTGATTTTTAACGGCGGTCTCAGCCGTAGAGTCTAGGCACCATCCTGAAATCGAGGACACCCAGCAGCGGGAACGGTTCCGACATGCCTTGGGCTCAGCCAGGAAATCCGAACACGATGCAAGCAGACATCTCAGCCCATAAGCCCCCTGGAGGGCTGCCTCCTGAATGCATACTCAAGAAACAGTCACATACCCACTGGAGGGACAGAAGAAAAAACCACAGATACCACAATGCCCTTCGTGTACACACCAGCTTTTTGAATCAGGGGAGCCTTGTAAGTCACGTGGGAGCGCTGATAAATAATGAGGGACTGTGGCAGCGTTGTGGTGCTTCTAATTCACAAAACGCCTGGGAAGAAGGAGAGAGAATCTCCAAAACGCGTCAGCAGTGAGAGGGGGGTGTAAATTGGACTAAGATGCCCGCTTGGTCCGGAGTATGAACGGAAAGTAACCGACCTGACTATGGAGTGCGGACTCATTTTGGGGACAAAAAATTGGTGATTTTTAACGACGGTCTCACCCGTAGAGTCTACGCACCATCCTGAAATCGAGGACACCCGGCAGCTGGAACGGTTCCGACATGCCTTGGGCTCAGCCAGGAAATCCGAACACGATGCAAGCTGACATCTCCGCCCATAAGCCCACTGGAGGGCTGCCTCCTGAATGCACACTCAAGAAACAGTCACATACCCACTGGAGGGACAGAAGAAAAAACCACAGATACCACAATGCCCCATGTGTACACACCAGGTTTTTGAATCAGGGAAGCCTTGTAAGACACGTGGGAGCGCTGATAAATAATGAGGGACTGTGGCAGCGTTGTGGTGATTCTAATTCACAAAACGCCTGGGAAGAAGGAGAGAGAATCTCTGAAACACGTCGGCAGTGAGAGGGGGGTGTAAATTGGACTAAGATGCCCGCTTGGTCCGGAGTATGAACGGAAAGTAACCGACTTGACTATGGAGTGCGGACTCATTTTGGGGACAAAAAATTGGTGATTTTTAACGGCGGTCTCAGCCGTAGAGTCTACGCAGCATCCTGAAATCGAGGACACCCGGCAGCGGGAACGGTTCCGACATGCCTTGGGCTCAGCCAGGAAATCCGAACACGATGCAATGGAAATCCGAACACGATGCAATCTGACATCTCAGCCCATAAGCCCACTGGAGGGCTGCCTCCTGAGTGCACACTTAAGAAACAGTCACATACCCACTGGAGGGACAGAAGAAAAAACCACAGATACCACATGCCCTGCGTGTACACACCAGCTTTTTGAATCAGGGAAGCCTTGTAAGTCACGTGGGAGCGCTGATAAATAATGAGGGACTGTGGCAGTGTTGTGGTGCTTCTAATTCACAAAACGCCTGGGAAGAAGCAGAGAGAATCTCTGAAACGCGTTAGCAGTGAGAGGGGGGTGTAAATTGGACTAAGATGCCCGCTTGGTCCGGAGTATGAATGGAAAGTAACCGACCTGACTATGGAGTGCGGACTCATTTTGGGGACAAAAAATTGGTGATTTTTAACGGCGGTCTCAGCCGTAGAGTCTAGGCACCATCCTGAAATCGAGGACACCCGGCAGCGGGAACGGTTCCGACATGCCTTGGGCTCAGCCAGGAAATCCGAACACGATGCAAGCGGACATCTCAGCCCATAAGCCCCCTGGAGGGCTGCCTCCTGAATGCATACTCAAGAAACAGTCACATACCCACTGGAGGGACAGAAGAAAAAACCACAGATACCACAATGCCCTGCGTGTACACACCAGCTTTTTGAATCAGGGGAGCCTTGTAAGTCACGTGGGAGCGCTGATAAATAATGAGGGACTGTGGCAGCGTTGTGGTGCTTCTAATTCACAAAACGCCTGGGAAGAAGGAGAGAGAATCTCCGAAACGCGTCAGCAGTGAGAGGGGGGTGTAAATTGGACTAAGATGCCCCCTTGGTCCGGAGTATGAACGGAAAGTAACCGACCTGACTATGGAGTGCGGACTCATTTTGGGGACAAAAAATTGGTGATTTTTAACGACGGTCTCACCCGTAGAGTCTACGCACCATCCTGAAATCGAGGACACCCGGCAGCGGGAACGGTTCCGACATGCCTTGGGCTAAGCCAGGAAATCCGAACACGATGCAAGCTGACATCTCAGCCCATAAGCCCACTGGAGGGCTGCCTCCTGAATGCACACTCAAGAAACAGTCACATACCCACTGGAGGGACAGAAGAAAAAACCACAGATACCACAATGCCCCGCGTGTACACACCACCTTTTTGAATCAGGGAAGCCTTGTAAGTCACGTGGGAGCTCTGATAAATAATGAGGGACTGTGGCAGCGTTGTGGTGCTTCTAATTCACAAAATTCCTGGGAAGAAGGAGAGAGAATCTCCGAAACGCGTCAGCAGTGAGAGGGGGGTGTATATTGGACTAAGATGCCCGCTTGGTCCGGAGTATGAATGGAAAGTAACCGACCTGACTATGAAGTGCGGCCTCATTTTGGGGACAAAAAATTGGTGATTTTTAACGGCGGTCTCAGCCGTAGAGTCTACGCACCATCCTGAAATCGAGGACACCCGGCAGCGGGAACGGTTCCGACATGCCTTGGACTCAGCCAGGAAATCCGAACACGATGCAAGCTGACATCTCAGCCCATAAGCCCACTGGAGGACTGCCTCCTGAATGCACACTCAAGAAACAGTCACATACCCACTGGAGGGACAGAAAAAAACCCACAGATACCACAATGCCCCGCGTGTACACACCAGCTTTTTGAATCAGGGAAGCCTTGTTAGTCACGTGGGAGCGCTGATAAATAATGAGGGACTGTGGCAGCGTTGTGGTGCTTCTAATTCACAAAACGTCTGGGAAGAAGGAGAGAGAATCTCTGAAACACGTCGGCAGTGAGAGGGGGGTGTAAATTGGACTAAGATGCCCGCTTGGTCCGGAGTATGAACGGAAAGTAACCGACTTGACTATGGAGTGCGGACTCATTTTGGGGACAAAAAATTGGTGATTTTTAACGGCGGTCTCAGCCGTAGAGTCTACGCAGCATCCTGAAATCGAGGACACCCGGCAGCGGGAACGGTTCCGACATGCCTTGGGCTCAGCCAGGAAATCGGAACATGATACAATGGAAATCCGAACACGATGCAATCTGACATCTCAGCCCATAAGCCCACTGGAGGGCTGCCTCCTGAGTGCACACTTAAGAAACAGTCACATACCCACTGGAGGGACAGAAGAAAAAACCACAGATACCACATGCCCTGCTTGTACACACCAGCTTTTTGAATCAGGGAAGCCTTGTAAGTCACGTGGGAGCGCTGATAAATAATGAGGGACTGTGGCAGTGTTGTGGTGCTTCTAATTCACAAAACGCCTGGGAAGAAGCAGAGAGAATCTCTGAAACGCGTTAGCAGTGAGAGGGGGGTGTAAATTGGACTAAGATGCCCGCTTGGTCCGGAGTATGAATGGAAAGTAACCGACCTGACTATGGAGTGCGGACTCATTTTGGGGACAAAAAATTGGTGATTTTTAACGGCGGTCTCAGCCGTAGAGTCTAGGCACCATCCTGAAATCGAGGACACCCGGCAGCGGGAACGGTTCCGACATGCCTTGGGCTCAGCCAGGAAATCCGAACACGATGCAAGCGGACATCTCAGCCCATAAGCCCCCTGGAGGGCTGCCTCCTGAATGCATACTCAAGAAACAGTCACATACCCACTGGAGGGACAGAAGAAAAAACCACAGATACCACAATGCCCTGCGTGTACACACCAGCTTTTTGAATCAGGGGAGCCTTGTAAGTCACGTGGGAGCGCTGATAAATAATGAGGGACTGTGGCAGCGTTGTGGTGCTTCTAATTCACAAAACGCCTGGGAAGAAGGAGAGAGAATCTCCGAAACGCGTCAGCAGTGAGAGGGGGGTGTAAATTGGACTAAGATGCCCGCTTGGTCCGGAGTATGAACGGAAAGTAACCGACCTGACTATGGAGTGCGGACTCATTTTGGGGACAAAAAATTGGTGATTTTTAACGACGGTCTCACCCGTAGAGTCTACGCACCATCCTGAAATCGAGGACACCCGGCAGCGGGAACGGTTCCGACATGCCTTGGGCTAAGCCAGGAAATCCGAACACGATGCAAGCTGACATCTCAGTAGGCATGGGCGGAAAATCCGTTCCGCTCGCGGATTTTGCGGATTTTCGGGAAATCCGCAATCCGCGAGATTTGCGAATCTCCCGCAAAATCCGCAAATCCGCGAGCAGCGGATTTTGCTCGCACTGCTCGCACTGTTCGCGTGAGTTCGCGTGAGTTCGCGCCCCGCGAATAAGTGCAAAATTGCAGAAATACGATTTTAGCAAAACTGAAAGTAACTACTTACCAGGTTCAAAAGTTCAGGCTCATCATTAGTAGCCATTTCCTGTAGTGCCTCCTGAGGGGCCCCTCCAGAGTTCAGTTGCCAGTTGAAACTATTATGTGACCCTGCTCTGAACCTCAGAATAGTTACACATATGCCACAAAGGTCCTGAATTACAGCTAAGGGAGACAAGCAGGAGCCAGGCTGGAAGTTAAAATCCATTAATCAGCCCCTAATTCATTATTGTCAGTTGGGGCAGGGCAGGTGTTGTAACTAATTTTGCAACAATGAAAGCACTTAGCAAGTGCAAAAGATCACTAATCAGGGTGCACTAAGGAAGCAGGTGCCAGCTAAAAAAATATTCTGTGACACATTAATCAGCCCCAAATTAATTCAGGTCACTTGAGGCAGGGAAGGTGTGCTTTGCTTTGCCGAAAATAATGTACACTGGACAACCAGAGGGTGTGGTGATGAAACAGAGGGTGGCATGGGTGGGCCAGAGGGTGGCATGAGCAGTCAGAGAGTGGCAGTGGTGACAGAGAGTGGCAGTGATGAAGAAGAGTGTCCCAAACAGGCTGGACACGTAGAAACAACAAGTTCGCGAAACTTGCGACCCGACAGGTAAGTTCGCAATTTGCGAAAGTGTACAAAACCCTCGCGAACTGGCAGAAACACGGGCGAACACAAAAAAAAAAATCTGCAAATTCGCGGGAATTCGCGGATTTTGCGGATTGCGAATCTGCAAATCCGCAAAATTCGCGAACGCGAGATCCGCAAAATTCGCTCATGCTTACATCTCAGCCCATAAGCCCACTGGAGGGCTGCCTCCTGAATGCACACTCAAGAAACAGTCACATACCCACTGGAGGGACAGAAGAAAAAACCACAGATACCACAATGCCCCGCGTGTACACACCACCTTTTTGAATCAGGGAAGCCTTGTAAGTCACGTGGGAGCTCTGATAAATAATGAGGGACTGTGGCAGCGTTGTGGTGCTTCTAATTCACAAAATTCCTGGGAAGAAGGAGAGAGAATCTCCGAAACGCGTCAACAGTGAGAGGGGGGTGTATATTGGACTAAGATGCCCGCTTGGTCCGGAGTATGAATGGAAAGTAACCGACCTGACTATGAAGTGCGGCCTCATTTTGGGGACAAAAAATTGGTGATTTTTAACGGCGGTCTCAGCCGTAGAGTCTACGCACCATCCTGAAATCGAGGACACCCGGCAGCGGGAACGGTTCCGACATGCCTTGGGCTCAGCCAGGAAATCCGAACACGATGCAAGCTGACATCTCAGCCCATAAGCCCACTGGAGGACTGCCTCCTGAATGCACACTCAAGAAACAGTCACATACCCACTGGAGGGACAGAAAAAAACCCACAGATACCACAATGCCCCGCGTGTACACACCAGCTTTTTGAATCAGGGAAGCCTTGTTAGTCACGTGGGAGCGCTGATAAATAATGAGGGACTGTGGCAGCGTTGTGGTGCTTCTAATTCACAAAACGTCTGGGAAGAAGGAGAGAGAATCTCCGAAACGCGTCGGCAGTGAGAGGGGGTGTAAATTGGACTAAGATGCCCGCTTGGTCCGGAGTATGAACGGAAAGTAACCGACCTGACTATGGAGTGCGGACTCATTTTGGGGACAATAAATTGGTGATATATATATATATATATATATTACCTACTGGCGGTCGCCAGTAGGTATATATAGTTAGGATTTTTTCCCTATGGGATTTCTGAAAATTCTATGTCTAATAACTTTGGCGTTTGTGGACGGAATCGGCTGAAATTTTCAGGAAAATGGCACA
Organism: Lissotriton vulgaris; assembly: GCF_964263255.1. NCBI lineage: Eukaryota > Metazoa > Chordata > Amphibia > Caudata > Salamandridae > Lissotriton > Lissotriton vulgaris. The sequence goes on from NC_141685.1 coordinate 246,902,236, forward strand.
TTCTGTGTCTGAGCAGCTCCTGAAAATTTGGGGGGTGTTCAGCAAGGGGGGGCCGAGAAAAAAGGGGGGTCCCAAAACACGTTTTTCCCATGTTAATTTCCATAGGGCGGTTGGCCTCACTTTTAGCCCGAACGGCTGAATGGATTTGCACGAAACTTGGCAAAATTGTAGGGACTGTTAGCCCGATGTGCCTTTGCTAGGTCTCAATATATGTGCTCCAGTGGATTTTGAGAAATTAACGTTTAAAACAAGATATATATCTGTAACAGCGGTCCGGGCAGCGATCCGGTTCGCGTACTTTTCGCGTAACGGAACTTTGCGCACGGAAAGCTGATTGGCTCTTCGGTGTCTGTCAACATTCTAAACAGTCCGGTGCGGCCGCCATCTTGTCTCTCGGTAGGATCGAGAGACAGAGGAGGCCAAAACAAAGGGGGAAATTTCCATAAGGGGGCATAGTAGATCCTCCCTGACCCCCTAGGTTTTATGTGGAGGTTGTAAAAGGTTCCAGCAGGGCAAAAAAAAAAATTTTTTTTTTGCGTGGTGAGCGCCTAATACGCGAACCGGAAAGCGTTCTGGACAGCGTACTATAAGGATAATAGAATGATAGACTTTTTTAATACTGAATGTTAATTGTTTGTTGTTTTTATTTTATTTTTTTTTTTGTTTTCTTTATTTTTAATTTTTTTTTTATTATGATTGTGTTTCATACTTCATTAAACTTTCTAACATTTCAGTGTCAGAAATGTCAAAATTGAATATAGGGTGTAACTCTTTTTCATTTTGAAGCAGGTTATCCACTGCTTCAACACATTGTAGAAGTTTGTGGTCTCTACTTTGATCCATAAAATTATCAATTTTGTCTTGGCTGCTCTCCTTCAGTTCAATTGAAAATGTAACTTGTTGCTCGCCTTCCATTTTGCCTGAAATTTTGAATAAAAAAATATATATTAGTAGAGATAGGGCACTGTTGGGATTAATGTTAGATAGGCAGTTTTTATCTGTGAATTCTTCTTTTGGTAGTGTATAGTATCAGAGTGGAAATAGGACTATAAAAAAGTGTATGTGATTTAACCAAGAGAAGCCTAACTCCATTCATAACTATAACAGAGAAGTCTATCTAAATCCATAACTACTACAGAGGGATAGTGTATATCTATCAGAAAAAGTCTACTATATTAAGTTATAGTGCACAATATATTTCATTTTTAAAAATTATAACTTACCTTCACAAAGAAGTTGAAGTTTTTGGAAGCTATTGAAATGTGATGTACAACAAGAAGTAGTAGTCAAAATGGCTGTGTTTTCTTCTCTTCCTTTATATATATTCAGGTATTTAACCAATCAAATGTCAGGTTATAAAAGTAGAAAATGAAAGTAACATTTTCATTAGTTGTCAGTTCCAACACTTCAGATGTGTTTTGTGAAGTAATTTACCTCACGGTATTTAGAGAGGTCTATAGACTTAATGGCTAAATGGAATTTCAATCAATTTTGTGAAAAAGAAAGGGATTGTTATGTAGTATAAGCTAATCTATATTTGGTGAGAGTGTCTCCAGTCTTTTTTCTGTGAATTACTTTCCCACCTTTTTTTTTAATACCGTTTCCTGGGAAGCGGTCCGGTCCGCGAACTAGGAGCGTAACGGGAGTCCACCATTTTGTGTTTCGGTCGAATTAAGATATAAAATGGAGGGTAAAGAATGTTCAGAATGGGTAGAAGGGGACACGGTACAAGTATTTTGACCCCCTAGGTTTTCTGAGGGTGGCTGAGGAGGACCATATGTGCGGAGAAAAAACATTTTTTTAAAAAATTTGCGCGGTTAGCTTTCAGTTCACGTACCGGGTAGCGCTCTTTGAGCATAGTTTGTTGAAAATTACAGAAATAAGTTAGAGAAAAATATTAATTGTGAGTGATCAGATGAAGGGTAGCTCTGAGAAGAGCTTTTGGGTTTATGGTACATTTAGGTACTTATAAGTAGGTACCAATGCACAGTCTTAAATTCAGAATGAAAATTCTGTTGCCCTCATCTGAGAAGTGAACTCCATCTCCTCTGTAGATATCTTGCATGTAGTAACGCAAGTTATTGTTGTACAAGGAGCCCATTCCATGGTCTCTCATGTAAGCTGAAACAGATTTGTTTACATGCTTCCTCGCTTTCTCAATTTGTGGACAAAATTGGTTGGACCACCTCCATTTCTGTCTTTGGCATATATTGGAATATACCAAGGCAGTTTGAGGAAAAAGTGCCATTAATTGCTCAAAGGTGTCCTTTAAAAGCATTTCCAGACCTACCCCAGTCAAAGTGCCCAAATCATTACCTCCACAGTGCACTATTAACAGGTCAGGTTTTGGCAAATGCATAAAGGTTTTCACCAATGGTATCAATTGGTGACATTTTAATCCTCTTTGGCCCAACCACTTAATTTCCACATCTTGTAAATTGAGGTTGTGTAAATTTCTGTTCTCAGCATACCTTTGAGCCCAGTGGATGTAACTATGTCCAACAATCCAGACCTTAAACATGGTGGGAGAAGGTTGGGCTGCAGTCAGATGAAGTGTGGTAATGAAAGGGCAGTTGAAACAGTAGGAGTTTGTAAAGAAAAAAAACTGTGGATTTCCAATGCTAATGATTCATTAGCAGTGATTGGTGCATTTCCATTTCTGAAAACAGAAAGTTAGGGTGCATGGATGTGTTCTTTGAAAGATGTAATTTGAATGGTTAAGGAAGAAACATTTAATGAAAGATTGCACTGGATATGCAGGTGCACTGAGAGTTCAGAGTTCAATTGAAACATTGTTGTGTGAATTTGCAAACATGAGAGGTCTTCCAGGAGGTGGTTGCTATGGAAAAAAGGCAGAGAGGGCAGAGGGGGGAAGGGTTTTGATTTGAAAAAAGTGAGGGAAGAGTTATGATTGGCTAATATGAGAGATATGTGAAATGAATATCTGTATTTCTGTGCTTTCAATAGCTGCAGCCTCTGGAGTGCATCCTTTTTCTTCTGCTGAAGACAATTTGGTGTATTTCTGAGACTGTTTTCAAAACTCAAAAAGTATTTGCTAAGGTGAGAAAAGATTTATTTATTTTAGATAGAGAATAGTATGATTTAAGGAGAAAATGATGAAGAAAGCTGTGTTTTTAAAATGTGGCTTTGTCTCTAGTGATATAGAAATAGATTTTGTTACTTTGAGAAATTGTAATTGCATATTCGGTGTAGCATTCTGGCATGCAGTAACACAAGTTATTGTTGTATATGAAGCCCATTCCATGGTCTCTTATGTAAGCTGAAACAGATATGTTGTTTTTAAAAACCATTTTTGAAATCAATTACTTTTCTGGATATGTACTGCTAGAGCTTCATAGGTTGTTTTGCGTCATATTTATAAGGCATTTGAGTGTCTTTGATGTTATTTTTTCCTTTTTAAATGGAAAGCATTCCTCATGGGGCAAGTGTCTTGTAAATACGCTCCCACCTGCGCTTGGCAAATTTAGATTTTGATTATGGGAGTTACATAGCCATGTTAATAATGTCCAAAAAATGGTGCTAGGGCATTCCAGAAAACGCTTTCATGTGTCTCAAGGACATTTTCAGTCATTTCCTCTTGAATGCAGGTATACACGTGGAGGAGTGTGGCTCAATGGTTAGAGCGGCATACCTTGATGCAGAGTTCTGGCCAGGGACCAGGGCTCGATTCCCGCCTCGGCGGGTCTCTGGCTCATAAATTCCGCTGACTGGATATTCTCGCCTCAGTGCCTATTCTAATCATGGGTCCCACGCTGCAACTCTGGGCAATAGCTTGCTTAGCCTCCACAACGGCCCCCTACAGCGCTGGGGATGCCTGGTTGCACCCGGGGGATGCCCAGGAGTGGACATTTCACGGGGAAAAGCCAGGACGGGTTCCCTAGCGGTATGAGTACAGCGCCAGGACACACTGCTTGCCGGGGTATCAGTGCGCTTTAAAAATACGTCTACATTTACATTTACATTTACAATTGATTTATATGCTGTGTTTAAAAACGATTCTTTTCTATGATGTTATTTTTCCTTTTTAAATGGAAAGTGTTCTTCATGGTGCAAGTTTCTTGTAAATACGCTCCCACCTGTGCTTGGCAAATTTAGATTTTGATTATGGGAGTTACATAGCCATGTTAATAATGTCCAAAAAATGGTGCTAGGGCAACCCAGAAAACGCTTTCATGTGTCTCAAGGACATTTTCAGTCATTTCCTCTTGAATGCAGGTATACAATTTATTTATATGCTGTGTTTAAAAACGATTCTTTTCTATGATGTTATTTTTTCCTTTTTAAATGGAAAGCGTTCCTCATGGGGCTCTGAGCAGTTCTTAGTCATGTTATCCAATGGGAGGTGGATAACATGGCTAAGAGCATTTGCTGGATAATGCATGAATATCGCTGACTTTTCAGCGATATTCATGCATTGCGGCCGTTTTTTATCGCATTTGCGAGCAGTTCTTAGCCATGTTATCCAATGGGAGGTGGATAACATGGCTAAGAGCATTTGCTGGATATTGCATGAATATCGCTGACTTTTCAGCGATATTCATGCATTGCGGCCGTTTTTTATCGCATTTGCGATAAACCTTGCTAATAGCAAGGTTTATCTGCGATAAAAATCGCCGATGTGCGGCGATAATTTTTGTCTCTAAACAAGTTATCGCTAGTTGTTGGTAATATGCCCCCGGGTTTTTGCTTGCAGGAATCGGGAGGCGGGAGAGTACCACTGAAATCAGTAGTCTGACGCCTGAATCGGGAGGGTTGGCATGTCTGGATTCTCTACAGCTAGGGCCATAAAGTACATCCACAGGGCTAGGTGATAGCCTGGGACCGGCCTGGCATGTAAAATGGCTGCCGTGCACGACAAAATTGTGGCATTGTAAAAAAGGCAAGATGGCGCAGACAATGTTTATCAATAAGGATTCATTTATAACAAAATACTTTATCGCACTGACAAATTGATGGTCAACACTTCCTGATTTCATTCGAATCGAACGTTAACAGACGTCACGCAGCAAAAAAAAAAAAAAAGCTCACGCACAGCCGCTGGAAGACATGTATCAACATATATGAGCCTCCTCAGCCACCCTCAGAAAATATAAGGGATTAGGATACGTCTCCCGCACCCCCTTATACCTAGTAATTTAATTAAAACGAAGCAGAAAATGGTCTCCCGCACCCCCTTATACCTAGTAATTTAATTAAAACGAAGCACAAAATGGCGAATTCCCGTTTCGCTACCAGTTTGCGGCCCAGTTCGCGGTTCGGGAAGCGCTTCTACCGTGAAAAATATATATTTTTTTATTTTCCCCACGGGACCCTTTAAAAATCCCAACAACATTCCTAGGGGGTCAAGAGGGGTATACCTTGCCCCCTTTCATTAAATTCCACCTTCGTTTTTCACCTCTTCTTCTCTCTCGATCCTACCGAGAGATAAGATGGCGGCCGCTCCGGACTGTTTAGAATGTTGACAGACACCGGGGAGCCAATCAGCTTCGCATCGCAAAGTTCCGTTTCGCAGGTGGGAGCGTATTTACAAGAAACTTGCACCATGAAGAACGCTTTCCATTTAAAAAGGAAAAATAACATTATAGACACTCATATGCCTTATAAATATGACCCAAAACAACCTATGAAGCTCTAGCAGGACATATCCAGAAATGTAATTGATTTCAAATAATCGTTTTTAAACACAGCATATAAATCAATTGTATACCTGCATTCAAGAGGAAATGACTAAAAATGTCCTTGAGACACATGAAAGCGTTTTCTGGAATGCCCTAGCACCATTTTTTTGACATTATTAACATGGCTATGTAACTCCCATAATCAAAATCTAAATTTGCCAAACGCAAGTGAGAGCGTATTTACAAGAAACTTGCACCATGAAGAACGCTTTCCATTTAAAAAGGAAAAATAACATCATACACACTCATATGCCTTATAAATATGACCCAAAACAACGTATGAAGCTTTAGCAGTACATATCCAGAAATGTAATTGATTTCAAATAATGACTTACTTCATTGGTAGGCCTTCACATGTATTATCTCCTTTGTTTTCTTCAGTGAAAATCTTATCTGCAACCATGTGTTGGCCTCACCTCAAATAAACAAAACAGGCGATGGACTGAATGAGGATCAATGACATACATTCACCCCAGTCCAAAGATCTGGGCCTAAACAAACCTTTAGATAGGCCACACCTTATCGTCATCCTGAATTAATCATTTAAAATATTAGGGAGAGATTTATGATTGTTGTATGCCTGTTTTGTACCACTGTGTGTCATTTTTGTGATGCAGTGCTGGTGCAAAAGATTTGCTATGTTAAATAATAAGTAGGGCATTAAGTTTTTGATGACTGTTATTCATTTACTGTTTGGTAATAGTGGTTAATAACATTTTTTATTATATTTTTCCACAGATTCAACTGCAGATCTTTTCATATTTTGAAAAATGCCTACGAAAAATAGAATTAGAAAGGCTAGAAAACGTCAAAGACAGCAGGATGATCTTTTATTGCAGCAGTCCTCTTCCCCAAATACTTATCAAAACACCAAGAAAGCTCCGGGTAAGAGCACAAAATCATTCTTAAGAAATATTTATCGCAAAAATGTTTCAGTTCACAAAAAGAAGAGCAATTTAAATGGAAAGGAAAGACCCATCAAAAATGTTACTGGTAGAGGAAGAGATAACTCTGTGCATGATAGTAGAAGGAAACAACAGTTTAGGGACATTCGAAAATGAATGTTCCGTAACAGGATAATAGTTAATTTATTAAAAAATATTAAGAAAGGCCAACAGAAAGTGGCATTTTATAAGAAGAAGAAAAATGTAGAGAAAATTATTGATCATGCTTTTGAAATTAAGCGAAAGTTGTTTATTTTGGTAATCAATAGAATTAGGAAACTAAGCAAGGTAATTTCTGATTTCAAAACAAACAGTAGATGGAAGAGAGTAGTAAATCGTAGTAACTTTTGTTAAGTTTTTTCCGGAGAATGGATGCATAGTTCAAGTTCTGAGGCATTTTTTAATGAGGAGAGTTATTTTCAGGATAATGATTTGGTGTTTGCAGTTGACACCAGTGGTCGAGCTTATGAAGTGAAGGATGGTTGTCCAGTTGAAAAAGAAAAACTTGTGACAACAGAGACAGAAGAGGTGCTAAGTGATGAGGTTTTAGGAAGACGTCCTAAGGGTCCTGTGTACATTTGGAAGTGTAGTTCTATTTGCAGTGTGCGACAGGTTTCCATCAATTTGCTTTGTGATTTTATACAGACATTTAATAAGAAAAGTTTGAAGCAGAAAATGAAGTTGTTGCAAGATTTAGATCCTTGCAGAGTGAGACAAATGACAGGTTTGCGTGGTCATTCACTGGCTTGTCTTTCCAGGAGAGTATGCCAGAATGTTTTTCATCATTTCAGGATGCTAGCAGTGCATCATAATAAAGTGAGAAAATTAGTGAGAATGTTGTATTATGCTAAGAGTTCAGCAATTATGCTTAAACAATTATGTGCTGCTCTTTTGCATGGTTCTGAAATAGATGTGAAGAATATTTGTGAAGAAATTGAGTTTTGTTACTTTAGTAGTAAAGATGAGAATGTTCAAATTGACCCTGAAGTAGAGGGTAATGTTGAAGATAAAGTACAGGTTTCCAGTACAGATAATTTTCAGAAGGAAATTGCCAGGTTTCAGATGAAATCAAGTGAGAGGCCTAATTTCACTTGTGTATGTTGTCGACGCACTTATTATAAGAATCAGACTAAGGTAGTGGATTTATATGCAAAAAGTGAAAGGGAAAATAATAGTGAATGGAAGGATTTTGCCACATACTTGATGGTAGAAAATTATTTTGATTTGGGATCGGATCAACGTGTGTGTACTTATTGTTGTAATAAATTAAACCAAAACCAGATGCCTGCTAGGGCAGTTCATAATAATCTGGAATTGGTTGAGATTCCTTCTGAATTGAAGGATTTAAATACTTATGAATCTATTTTGATTCAAAGTAACCATCCCTTTCAGGCTATTGTAAGAATGGAGCCAAAGACAGGGAAGTTGCCTCCAGCAGATTTACAGAGAGCATTAAAGGGAAGAGTTGTTTATTTGCCTCTAGATTTGAACAAAAACATTAACACAATTGGAATAGAAAAAGTGGAAGAGGAACCTCTGGTTATCTTGGTTAATGGGGTTCCGACAAAGAATAAGAAAATATGGCAAGATTTAGTGGATGTTAGGAAAGTCAAAAAGGCAACAGTGTATTTGAAGAAAAATAATAAGTACTATAAGAATGTATATGTTGCAGAAGAGGAAGTAAGTGATGAAGAGGATAGCAATTTGTGTGCTGGCCAAATTGAGAAAGTAGAGGCCTCTAAAAGTGAAGAAATATATGAACATTATAGTGTTCATCCTTTGCATTCCAAGGAAGTCATGGGGAATGCTATTGAGTTGTTTCAAATGAAACAAGCCAAAGGGAGTCCCATTAGTGTTTGGGAGGAAAGTTTGGAAGCTCGGTGTTTCCCACAGCTATTTCCCACAGGTCGAGGAGGAAGATATGATGAGCGATCTCATCAAATTCCTGCGTCTGAATACCGGACTTTACGATTGTATGCAGAAGATCCTAGGTTTCGTCAATGCATTCCCTATTTGTTTCATCTCCTGTTTGAAAGCGATCTGTCTGGACTGTCATATGCAGTGAACCACATCTTAAAAAGTGGTATACAGATGCGAAATATCTCGGCAAGGGACTTTATGCATAAAGTCAATGTCCAAGACAGTATTTTGGATTCTCACTTAATTAATTAATCTCATGGCGTGTCAGCGTGGTACTAATGAGTACTGGTACCGTCGTCATGGTGATTTAAAATGTATGCTGAGGAACTTAGGAACTCCGACATGGTTCCTCACTCTGAGCTGTGCCGAGTATGGCTGGGAAGACTTACTTGAATTTCTACGAGAGGCAAATGGAAATATTGAAAACATTGAATTCAAGACACCTGGAGAACTGTGTTCTTTGGATCCTGTGAATGTATGCAGGTACTTCAATCATAGATTTGAAGCTATGATGTCTTTCATCACAAATAAGAAGAATCCACCTCTTGGAGAGGTGTTGGATTTCTTCTGGAGAAAGGAGTACCAAGCAAGAGGTGCTCCTCATATACATATGTTGTTGTGGATCAAGGATGCACCTAAATTTGGAACAGATCCGGATGACTTAGTGATGAATTTCATAGAACAGTATTCTACGTGTGCTGTTCCAAACGCAACGGAGAAGAAAAGCCTAAGAGAACAAGTTCTACGTTTCCAAAGCCATCGTTGTGGAAAGTACTGTCGTCGTAAATTCAGAAACAAGGACAAGTTCTACACCAAATGTCGTTTCAACTTTCCACGACCGGTGATTTCTAAAGGAAGAGTGAACAGTTTGATGTCTTCACTGCGACATAATGTGACGAGGAAATCACCCAAAAATACATACAATTTGAAAAGGAACGAAGAGTCCAAGTACATCAACGACTACAACCCAGTGATTTTGTCCATGTGGAATGCTAACATGGATATACAGTTTGTGGGTGACAACTGTATGGCTGTGGCTCGGTATGTGACATCTTACATCACCAAAAAAGAAAAGACAGAACTGAAGGATATGTGGGAGGACATTTCCCATGAAAAGAGCCTCAGCAAGAAGTTGTACAGTTTCAGTCTGAAGATGTTGTCGCATCGAGAAATCGGAGCTTACAAATGTTCAGATCGATTGTCTTCAGCAAGTCTCTATGCCAAATCCAGGAGTATTGTTTGGGCGAGTCTTGGTCTTGCTGCAACGCGAAATCGAGTTCTAAAACCTGTCCGGGAAATTGAATATTTGGCAGAAAAGGAACCAAACAGTACCGACATTTTGAAGACCAACATGTTGGATACATATTATCCAAATCGAAGCAGTCACCTTGAGAATGTTTGTCTATATGAGGTTCTACAAAATTATATATTCAAGAGGAACATCAAAGAAGATATTGAGAAAGGAGTGTATGCTGTAATTGGAAGTGAGGGATGCCTGGTCAAGCAAAGAAAATGCCAATTAGTAAACCATCAAAAATTGAGTGGCGAATCTCCAGAAAAAAAGGAGTTTTTCTATTTAGCACTTTTGCAACTTTTCAAGCCTTGGCGTGCAGAAGAGGAACTGCTTGGAGATTTCCTCTGTTACGAAGACTCTTTCACTGCTGCTAAGGAGACCATAGAATGTCCTGCTTTTCCCAAATATCAAGAAATGCTAACTTTGGAAATTGAGCAGGAAGCAACGATTGCAGCCGAGATTGCCAGAGACAGTTCTCAGGACAGTCAGAGTTCTGTTTCATTGAGTCAAGATCCACTTGGAGGACCTATTATCGAAAATGAAGCTGCCACTGCTATGAATGAAGTGGAAAGAGCCATGGCACATGCTCAGGAGGATTCAGTTAACTTAGAAGACTTGGAAAAACAACTCAACGTTGAGCAGAGGAAAATATATGATGAAGTTACCAAGCAAATTGAGCATGGATTAAGTCATGAGAAGAAAGAGTGCTCATGTACATCGTTGAAGCCTGTCCGACTGTATGTGAGTGGAGAAGTGGGAACTGGAAAAAGTTTCCTCATTAAAGCAATTTCATGCTATCTGCAGGAAAGGACTGAGTCATCGCTGTCTTGTGTTGTCACCGCTCCTACTGGACTTGCAGCACATAACATTAATGGTATTACTTTGCATCGTCTACTGATGCTGCCGGTGGAGCATGACAACAAATTACAATACCACAAGTTATCTGGGGATGCTTGCTGTGAAGTTTCAAGAGTCTTGAGGAAAATGAAACTACTTATCATTGACGAAGTAAGCATGGTTTCCAATGTCATGCTTGCCTTTGTGCATTTGAGAATGCAAGAAGTACTTAAAACTGAATATGATGTGTTATTTGGTGGCAAACACATCATTGTTTTCGGAGATCTTCTGCAGCTGACACCAGTAAAAGGACAACCTGTGTTCAAAATACTCACGCATGAAGATGCCAGGAAGTGCCTAGAGAGCATTGGCAACGTCAATATATGGTTAAACTTCAATTATGCTGAACTGCATGAAAATATGCGTCAGGCAAAAGATGAAGATTACAAGAATATTCTACAAGATATTAGAATTGGAAAAGTGACCGACCATGGAAAAGAAGCTTTAAATGCACGATTACTTTCAAATTTATATCCCGAACAAGAGATTGTGGCTGAGAATATTTTTCAGAAAATTACTGAGAAGAAATCCGGAATATGTTTGATGCCAACTCTTGCAGAATGTGCCATCTTCAACAACAAAATGTTGAATTTAGAAAAGCAAGAGATTGTGAAACTTGAAGCTATTGACAAAATAGAGCATATGGGATCAACAATTATTTTGTCAGAGAATTTGAAATCAAAATTGGATTCATTAGAGAAGACTATATCTAAAACAGCGGGTTTTGAAAAGACTTTGAATGTGTGTTTAAATTGCCAAATTATTTTGAGAAGGAATTTACATGTTGAAAGAGGTCTGGTAAATGGATCAATGGGTAATGTTGTTGATTTTGAGAAATACAGAAATAAAGATGGAATAGAATTTTTAAAAATTAAATTTGATGGCATTGAGGAAGTACAGCTAATTGGTCGTTGTTCTGCTAAGTTTTTGCTTGTTAAAGACTTATATGTTCGCCGTAAACAGTTTCCTGTTTGCTTGGCATATGCGGTGACAATCCATAAATCTCAAGGTTTAAGTGTAGACAGTGCATTGGTGAATATTGGCAGTTCTGTGTTCAAGGAGGGTATGGCATATGTGGCATTGTCACGAGTTAGAACTTTATCGGGATTGTACTTGATTGACTGTGATGTCACAAACATTTGTGCGGATCTAGATTGTGTTAAGGAATACAATAGGTTAAGAAGAGAGTATGCGCCACATTTGCCTCAATATCCTTTGTTTGAGAAACGTGTGGTAGGCCGGAAACGTAGAAATATCAGTAATAGTAGGGAGGTTGTAGCAAAAAGACCAAAAGTCGATGAACCGAAAATTGTTAGCAGAAAGAAAGTGGATTCTGTTGAAGATGTTGTCGGTTTTCAATTTGAAAACAGTTCTGGTGTCAACTGCTATGCAAATGTAGTGGTCAATGTTCTCTTTTCACTAGAGAGTTTAAAAGAACAGATTCTGTTGAATTCAGAACAAATTTTATGCTGTTTGTTGAATTCTGTTTTCGAAAAATGTAGCACTGATCGAACAAAAGTAGAAAGTGTGTCTGAAGTTCGTTATCTGTTAGATGAATGTTCAGGTCAAACAGACTTCTCTGAAAATAATCAGCAAGATTGTCAGGAGTTTTTAATGTATATGCTTGATGTATTGCAAGATGAGGGTGTAGATGTAGATCACCTGTTTGGGCTTTCTTATCAATGGCAGCATGACTGCGAGAACTGTATGGTATCAAGTACTACTAGTGTAGACTCAGAAAGATTTATATATTTAACTTTGCCAGACAGTAAATCAGTGTCCTTTAATAAGCTAGTAAATGCAGCGGATCACAACATGGAGTGTAGCCAATGTAAATCTGAAATGATGTCAACATTATTTATACGTAGATATGGCCAGTATGTCATTTTAATGATGCAACGATGTAGGCCTGATGGATCAAAATTGTCAACTTTAATAAAAAAATTTGTGGCTTCTCAGCTGTCAATATCAGGAAGGACTTTTGTAACTGTAGCAATTATCTATCACGATGGTCCTTCAACAACATCAGGACATTATGCAGCTTATTTAAAGTCTCGAAACAGCTGGTCATTCTGCAATGATTCCGTTGTAACTTTCAAAAAAAAATTGCCGTTTGACCTTAAAAATTCTTACCTGGTGTTTTTAAAACCAAAATTTTAAAGAAAGAATTTTGGGATTTCCTGTGAGGAATTGCAAAAGGTTCATCAAGTAGAGGGAATGTAAGTCTGCAATGCTGTCTAGATTATTGGTCCAAAACTTTTAATTATAATGTCAATTTAAAAATCCAACTATATAAACCTGATGCAAGTAAGTCTGCTTCATAGTAAGCAGTATCAGTGTCATAGGAAAAGGAGAACATGAGTGACAAAGAAGAGTAAGATATTAGTAGTCCAGGATTGTGAAAATAGTCTCAAATGTTTTCTTTTTGAAAGTTGCGAAAATAGAAAATGACGGGATTTGATTGGAAGAATTACAAGAGTTGCGAATGGCTGCAACATGATTTGGCCTAGTGGAAACATGTGATAGAATGTGAGAAGTCTTTTCTTGTATGTAACATATTTTTCAAAACGATGGAGGTTTTCTTTCAGAAAGTGGCGGACTGAAAATATTTATAGCACAACAGAGTGGACGCTGTTCATAGGTGATCCTTCGACGTCATTGAAAGTAAGTTAATTTTAAGGAGTTTTGAATTCAGATTTCTTAGGTTGTATGGGTTTTTTAAACACAATCATTTTGATTGTGGTTTTTTTTTCCCCGCTGTTACATGATGAATACCTTCAAGTCACTGATTTAAGTGAAATTTGATACATTCTGAGAACAGCAAAAATAAACCATTTAACATGTATAATTAATGTTCTGCTTTTTGTACTTATGATATACATTTAGAAATGTGAGGTAGATATGGAGAAACTGAGTCTTCTGTAAGTGTCAATTTTAATGCTTACAGTGCTGTACTTCTGGGTACTGTTTTTTTTTAAAAAAAGAAATAGGCCTCACCTCAAAGAAAGCTCTTGAAAGCACACATCTTATTTGCATCCTGAAACAATCATTTAAAATGTTAGACACAATTTTATGATGTCTTTACATCTCTTTTGCGCTGCTATTGCATCACTATTGTGAGACATCAGCAATGCAAAAGAAGCACCATGTTCCAAAATAGGCCTCATTTCATCAGCATGAAGATACTGTTTGTTTAAAATAAATATCTCTAGGATTGTGTAGGGGTCGTAGAGAAGCAGAGGCTTCTGTAAGTGTCAAAGTTGTTTAAAAACTGTTTCTTCTTGAACCTTTTCCCTTCTTTTTTCTAATTTTTAAATACATGTTTTAATATTTTTGGAAATGTTTGTTCTCTCTTTTACAGATTGAAAGTATGAAAAATTTTCTTTAAAAGTTAACAAGAATTATAAGGTAAATGTTTTCTACTTTTTTAACCCGCATTCCACTGCTGATGATGTCACTGACTATGTTATGAATGATGTAATAAGTGGGCATGTTTTACTACAATGGTAGGTTTTCACATGTATTATCTCCTCTGTATTCTTCAACAAGCATAAATTTGATATGCAACCCTGAGTACGCTTCATCTTAAACAAACTTTTAGAGAGGACACACCTTATCGTCACCCTCAATCAATCATTTACTCTATCACATTTAACATCTATTAGTTCTACTGCTTCATTTCTTTAATCTTTACTTTCCTGTGTTTGCTTCTTCTCTCATTCCTTTCTCTATTACTTAATTATTCTACTCCTTCCAGTATTTTTCTCACTCCCTCTCTTCTCATACTTCTTCATTATTATTCACTCATTCTGTCTCTATTAATGTTACTGTTTCTGAATGATCTCAAAAAATTTTTAAAACAAGAACAGTAAGTATAAGGATAGGAAACAGACATTTATGTTACAAGAAAGACAGCTATAGGAAGTAAACAAAAGATACTGTTACTCGCAATCCACTGCTGATGATGTCACTGACCATGTCAAAAATGATGTAATATATGACATGATCAGAAGTGAATTGCGGGTAACAGTATCTTTTCTTTACTCCCTATAGCTGTCTTTCTTGTAACATAACTGTCTGTTTCCTTTCCTTATACTTACTGTTTTTTTTTTTTTTTAATTTTTTGGTTCGCTCCTGGTTCGCGTACCGGAGTGCGAACTGGGAGCGAACTAAAAGAAATAGAGCTTGGCAGAGTTCCAAAAATTCTACCAATTTTTTTTTATAATGGGGAGGTAGTTCTGAAAAGAACTTTTTTTTTGGTTTTTGTTGTTTTAATTTTTTTAAATTATTTTTCTGAACATTTTTTATATTTTTTTGTTTTTTTCTGAACATTTTGTAATTTTTTTTATTTTTTGGGGGAGGGGGGAAACAAAAATGATTCATTGAAGAGGGCTCAACAGGAGCAACAAAAAAAAGAAGAATTTATTTTTTGGGGCGTTTTGGACATACATGATTTTTGATTGCTCTTATTATAAGAGTAATGCTACTTTCTCGGTAGCATAATATTTGATTGCACCACACGCACACTTGTTTCACTTCCCCCATGTCCATTTGAATATTCGGGATCAACTCCCTTGCCTCTGGTCCCGATACTTCTGGCACGACAGATCTTCTTGCTATTGCCGGGGGATTTTGTTGTTCGTTGCGAAGCTGAGCAGCACTATAATTATTTGGGTGCCACCTACTCATGTGCCTGTGCATTGTAAAATTTCCAAAACTATATTTTTTGTCCGTCCCCCTTGAAAGGCGTTCATCGCAAATACGGCAAAAGACATATCTTGCATTGACTTTCTTTTGCCCTGCTGGAAATTTAAAAAATTGCCAGATGAAATTTTCCTTTCTGTTGTACCTCCTGGGATCCTTAGGCAAAAATTCAGGCTCTTCCTCCTCTTCCTGATCTTCCTCTTCTTCAAAGATTGGTTGAGTAGGTGGTCCTTTCTTTCCATGAGGAGGTGGAGGTGGTGGTGGGGGAATACTACCAGAAGCAACAACTCTAGAATTCTCTAGAATGTAAAAGGGTCTTTCTCTCACCAAGATGAAAGTCAGAGTGAGGAAAGAAGGAGGGGTTTTCATCATTTGGGAAAAGCAAAAGTTCTAAACCAATGAAAAGTGTTAATTTTAGATCACATGACCTAGTATTACATCATTAGGAAACCAAAAGTGAAATGAACCAATGAAAAGTCACATGACCTGCTGTCTTTACGTTTCGCGCTTTGCGCCGCTTTCCGGACCGCTTCCGGGTCCGCTAACTTGGCGCGTCGGATAACGTATTACGCGACAACGCAAAACGTCATGATAACGTAACAGTTACGCTAAAGGAACGATTACCGGTTCGCGCACCAAGTCGCGGCTTTAAATTGAGCTAACGGGAAGCTGACCGGTTCGCGGACTAGGAGCGCAACAAAATTTTTTTTTAAAAGAAAATGTATAAAAAACATGTAAAATATATTTTAAGATTTAAAGAAGAATACATTTTACAGATACAGATATTAGCTTTCAAAAAACCATTGAAATTCAATGAAAAAACCATAGGTTATAGTCCATATATAGTTAGGAATTTGCATTTACAAAACCTTGAAAATTCAATGAAAAAACCATTGGTTATAGAATATATATAGTTAGGAATTTGCATTTACAAAACCTTATTTTACTCGCATAAAACCATTGAAATTCCATATATAGTTAGATGCGCTAACTATATATCGCGCACCCGCAATCCACTGCTGATGATGTCACATATTACATCATTCATGACATGGTCAGTGACATCACTGATGACATCACTGATGACAACATCCAGTGACTGTATGTTTCTGTAAAGTTAAAATATGTCTTACATATTGAAGAATGAGTGGATGTATAAATGTCTGGATGAAGGATTTAGTAGGTGCATGACTGATTGTATGAGGGAGTGATTAAATGTGTCTCACTGAGTGCATGGGTTAGTGATTAAACTGTATTAATTTGTGCATCATTATATCTGTTGTTCTGTAAACTGCTGCATGTGTTGATCAGTAGCTATATGAGTAACTATATGGGTTATTGATTGGTTGCTCAAGTATTTGTATGGGAGACTGAGTATGTGTGTGAGTGGCTGGGAGGTGTGTGACTCTATGCATATATGTGTGAACAGCTGATTCACTAGATGTATGGGTTCAAAACTGCATGTAGAAACAGCTGTATGGGTGGTTGACTGTGTGCATGAGTGTATTGGTGAGTGATTGGATATCTCAATGCTACATGTCAAAGTAAGTACATATGTAAAACACAGTACATGCGAGAGTTGACATATATAAATTACTGTGTTTAAGAGCCAGTGAATGTGTGAGTGGCTGCATGGAGCATTGAAAACTTGTATCAGTGATTGTATAAGAGAGTAAATATGTGTTAGAATATGTTTCAATAAGTAAGGTGTGTATAACTGTATAGTTGAGGAATTGGAGGTGTGATTGATTCTTTGCATGACTGTCTAGGTGTATGAGTAACTCCATGGATGAGTGACAATCTGTGAGTGTCTGTTTTCACTGAGTGTATCTAAGGATATATCAGAGTCTGTAGAGGTTCATCGTATTAACACATGAATGATGTCATCTGTGATGTTGTCAGTAATGTCATTTGAGTTGTCATCAGTGATGTCATCAGTGATGTCATTTGAGATGTCATCAGTGATGTCATTTGAGTTGTCATCAGTGATGTCATCAGTGATGTCACTGACCATGTCATGAATGATGTAATATGTGACATCATCAGCAGTGGATTGCGGGTGCGCGATATATAGTTAGCGCATCTAACTATATATGGAATTTCAATGGTTTTATGCAAGTAAAATAAGGTTTTGTAAATGCAAATTCCTAACTATATATGTTCTATAACCAATGGTTTTTTCATTGAATATATATATATATATTCATCAATTGTTTAAAATTGTGCACAGCTTAAGAGTATTCATGCTTCACAGTGCTTATTATGTATTAATTTTTATCACTTATACTTATGATGTATTGATCGACTATGTTGTATGCTATAAATATATTATGATTAAATGTACATCCTATTTCAACGCCGCCCAACAAGGAGCCCACCCTATGATGAAGCATGACATCCATTTGGATGTGTGAGGGCACCAAGAAATAATCACAAGAATTCCTTGGGATTATCCACTTCCAACCTAACTCCCCTTTCTCTTTTTCTCTAGGAACACTACCTCCTTGATTTACTGATCTTGTTTTAGGAAGACAGGTAATGGACAGTTATCAACTCCCTGACCGTCTGCCCCTCCTCTCATTTTGTATATATAATTTAACTTTTGCTAAAGTAAATTGCTCCAATAGCTTCGGGTCGAGTTTGTGCTATATAGCACTACTCATGTTTTTTTGCTTATGACTATTGAAGTTTTGCATCTAGGCTTTAGTATGATAGCACTTCCTTGATGTCTCTCCTGTTGTAAAACCACTAAAGCATAGAAATGAGGTCAGTACCAACCCTTTCGGTGCACATGACGGCCCCCGGCCGTCATGCCTCACGGTGGGCGGAGGATGGCCGTTGGTATCCCGCCCACTATTTAAATCGCCCGCACAGGGCGAAAATGTGAGCAGCGTTGAAGGGGTTAAGGAATGCAGAGTATAGAGAAGCATAGCAACGTAATATGCACAACTATAATTTAAGCAACTAACTTTTCCATGTATAACCTTTCGACTGTATGTTCTTCAAATGACCAAATAAAAGCTTGTGACATTGTCAATCATAATAAAACTTATAAACAATAAAATGACCACCACAGCGGACCAAGTAGTGAGCACCTCAAACTTCAGTAGTCCCACACAGTGTTTAGAGTTCTGTGCTGTTTAACCTCCAGGACCTGCTGTGTTTCAGTCCCACTGGATTTCCAGATAACAACTAGAAGAAACGTGGAGGCAGCACCAATTAGGAAGTGAATTGCAGAAGCATCTAGTTGTATCAAAATTTCTTTTATTGTTCTTTTTTCAGAAGTGCACAAAACAGCCAACGCGTTTCGCTCCCACTCCGGGAGCTTCGTCAGGGCAAAGTACAATGAAGATTTGGATAGAATATTCCAGAGACTTCAAACAGTGCGGCATCGGGTTCAACTTCAGATATCAGAATATCAGCAGAGGAAATCGAATAGTAGTCGATGTGGTATGTAACCAGATGTTCAATACTGATATGTAGACTGATATAATCAGGGTCAAAGCACCAACCGGAAGGATTTATAAATGATGGCAAGAAGTGGTCAATTTACGTTTTGCCAGTAAATCATGATATTGCTTCAATCACCAGGTTTAGAGATATAGGTTCAAATACCATAAATAAGTAGTTTCCTTTACACGATCCAATGTTGGTGCCCCAATAGTAATAAGCAGGCCTTAATAAGCTGCCAAAGTGCCTCGTTCGGCAGGCTGTGTGTAGCCGGGTTTGTCCTCCGTATCGGCGTCTTGAGTAGTTTCAGGTTGAGAAAGGCGCTTATGGCAGATAGTGAAATATGATTTTTCATGTCCAATTTCGGATCTAGGGTGATGCCAAGGGATTTTACTGACTCCAGGGCGAGGTTGCCGTTGAGGGCATAAACTGCTTTTAGCCATTCTTCAATTTGGGGGTTGTCGTTTTTGTTGGAGATGAGGAGCACTTCCGTTTTCTCTTGGTTGAGTTTCAGGGGATTGTTTGTGAGCCAAAGTTGCACCTCCTTGAGCGTATTATTAAGTCTTTGGATGTCATCGGTGTAAGTGGTTTCCAGATGGAGTTGCGTATCACCTGCATATAAGTGAAAGGGGATGTTGGATTTCCTGAGTAGAGAGGTGACGGCTTCCATGTAAATGTTGAAAAGCTGCAGGGAAAGTACAGATTCTTGGGGGACATCTCTGATGACGGGGTGGAGATCGGACTCAAAGTTTTTCATTTTGATTTTTTGTGAACAGTTGTGGAGAAAGGAGGAGAACCAGTGTAGGACCGTCTCCTGAAGGCCAGCCCTCTCTTGCAGAGCTTTGATGAGCAATTTGTGGTCAACTGTATCAAACGCGGCCGATAGGTCTAGGAGGATGAGAAGACAGCAGTGATCCAAATCTAATGATTTGAGGATGTCATCAATGACATTGAGGATTGCAGTTTCGGTGCTACAAACTTTTCTGAAATCGGATTGATGAGTGTCAAGGAGATTGATATTGTCGAGGTGTTGGGTCAGCTGAGGGAGTACACATCTTTCCAAGATTTTGGAAAGGAGGGGTAGATTCGAGACGGGTCTGAAGTAGCTCAAGTCCTCAGTGTTTAACCCCTGCTTTTTCAACAGAGGGGTGACTTGGCCTACTTTGAGGCAATCTGGACTCTTTCAGAGCTCAGAGAACTGTTAATAATATTGCACCATACTGGGGCTAGGACAAGCTTCAGGTCTTTGATCAGGTGCATGGGAAGCTGATGGAGGGCGTGTGAAGAGGGTTTAGCATTGGAGATTAATTTAACTATCTCTTCTTCCTGGATGGGGATGAAGGAGGACCAGTACTCAGTGGGCATCAAGGCTTCGCTCTCATGATTATTAGACACTAAGTTCACAGTGGGGGGGAGAGCTTTGAGCCAATCAAGGGATCTATCCTGGCAATTTTCTCATTGAAAAAGTTGGCAAAGTTGTCGCAGCGTTCTTTGGATGCTAGTGTTGAGGATATCATAGGTTTTTAGGTTTGGTTCTGATGATGTTGAAAAGCTCCTTTCCATTCTCCGCTGTGAAGAATACATTTTTTTAACCAGTTCTGTTCATACCCACAAAAATCTGTTGTGGTGTGTGGTTTGATCTTGGCGCAATGTCTAGAGTCTGTGGCCAGCCAGGATCGTTATTTCAAGGCCAGTCCAAAACAGTTTTCTTTAACCCTTCAATATATCATAATATCAAAGGCCTTGCTGGGCAGAACATTTCTCAGTAACTATTGTTTTTCACTCTTTTTACTCTACGAAATGATCAGGGGTGCTAAGGGTCTCGGGAAAGGTCAGGTCTCCTCGAGCGGTCTGAATCACACTTTGAAGTGTATTTTTGTGCCTTAGAAGCTGGAAATCAGATGAGGCCAGCTCCAATCAAGTTAATTGAAAGACTATAGCTGCTGTATATAAATCTAGTGGTCCTGGAACAATGGGTGTAGTTAATGTGCATTCCATTCCACCTAATTTTCTCCCTTCCTGTCTCATCTGTTCTGTGTACCCTCTTCTTTGTTCTTCACGCAATTTCGGAAAGTTGTTTGTAAAGGACACGAGATCTACTCTGGACCATGAGACATGTACATATACTACTTTATGTTCCTTCTCCCCAGGTGGAGGGGACACATTTGAGAGGCTTTATTAATGTGGGTGTTGTGGGCACTTGGAAAGAAATCTGTGAACGTAAATTTGGCTACATCCCAACTATGATCTGGAGAGGGGGGGGGGCTGTTCCTGTATTCCGTCTTTTCTTAGGGCCGTGGCTTGAATCTCATATGCACAGTGGGCCCGAGGACCGTTGCCCATTAATTCTGCATGTGCTAGCGAGGAAACTGTGTCCTGGTATGATCTGGAGTTAGTGGCTGTGAACGCCACTTGTAGCCTTCCATCTGCCAGTTGGTCAAGAAGTGTTTGGCATTTAGAGGTGTCATTTTTAGTTCTTTCTTTTGTTCTACAGGGGGAAAAGTGCGGTTGGTGGTGCCGGAATTGGGACGACTGATACTCTCTTTGTGGGCCTGTTGAGGCAGAGCAGACTGAGTTTGATTTAAGGCCTTTCTAGTGTGTTGATATTGTGGGCCGTCTGATGTACATAAATGCAGATGTCTCATACCAAAGGTCGCCATGTTTTGGCCGTAAATGTGTCATCTAGTGAATTATCATCAAAAAGTTGTTTCCATGTATTATCAATAAGACGCTGTATTATATTTTGTTTTACTGTGCATAATTTTAACAGGACACTTTCATTCGATAGAACTCGGAAGCCGCATAGGCTGCTTCCTGCCCGATTGCTACCAGAGAAGCAATATTTGAAACATTCTATTGAAAGTTCTGTTTCGTTAACTTCCCCGTTCATGAGTTTGTGCACAAGAGATTTGCAAAAGGTCTGTTCATCATGGGACAGCTCGGTGCATTGTGCCCCTGTGGCAGAGAATGCCAGTGTGTAATCTGTGTTGGGCAGGGGAGCCTGAACTTCCCCTTTCTCCTGGCTCATCATTCTACCCATTAGTCTATCCTCGAGGACTTGGTCCTCTCCACCGTCTCCTGCATTCTTTTTCTTTGCCATCTCACATTGTTTTGCAAGTGTGTGCAAAAGAGCTGACCCTACTTGTGTTACCAACAGTTCAGTTATACTGGACACAGAGAAACAAAAGGGGGCTTGTAGGTTAATACCAGGTGACACAATAGGAAGGACAAATGTTGCTACACACCATCGGCCAACCTGAAGCCTTTGGAAAAAAGTGGAGGAAGCCGTCCGATATTCAACAAACAATGCAATTGCTACTAGTTCACTAACGCATTCACAAGTTGGTAAGGAAAGAAACGTCCTGGGTACTGTCGTTCCTTGGACAGTATAAAAGGTGACAATCATTCACATGAAATGCAGAAACAAGAATTCAGTCTCTCCACAGCGGCACTGTGTTGTACAGTGCGCTACGGCTTAGTGATGCATTCCCAACCTAGTCCCAAAATAATAATAATAGAACAGGAAGAGGATAATCTAGACCTCAAGTATGATAAGAAATATCACGCAGGGAGAGGGTCATCTGTCCAATATAAAGTAAACGTCAGGAAGTCTGTTAGCCAAATCAACAGTCCATATCAACATAACATAGCATTAACATATCATTGTGACATTTTAAAGAAACATTTGTAGTAAGGCGGCTGGTAATCAGTCATTTGACATCTAACAGCATATGAAAGGTCAGTCGGACAATACTAAGAACCGCAATTAATCACAATACATTATGTCAAACAAAGACAGCATATCAAAAAATAAAAGCACTTCAAGTAAATGCATACAATACAATAACAGCACTTCAAATGAATGCATAAAATGCAATACCAACCCCTTCCTTGTTGTGAGTAGGTAGACACCTATTCACATCTGGAGACCACCCTTGCTGCCCAGCAGGAGGCAGTGCACCAGAGCCGACCGCTCTCTGGCTACACTATTGTGTGGCTACCAGCATCAATACCAGGGATGTCACAAAAACTGGTGCAAAAATACCTGTTGCAACAAATAGGGGGAAGCACCACCCGCTAGCTCCCCTATGACATCGCCATGCACTCAATACCTGTGCCAAACCAGGGAGCAATTCCTGCATCAATCCTAAACTTGGGGAGCATTACCTGCTATTGCGTTGTCTATGATGATCCCATTTACGGACGGCTTTTGTCAGTAATTTTGAGCATTGGGGAACAGCACTTTTCCCCTGCATGAAGCCTCAGCTCCCTGACGGGCCGCCTCTCACTCTTCCTGGGAACACAAGAGCAGCCCCACCTGCCCATTGTTATTCTGTATTCTGGCTGATTGCCACATCCAGAATGACAATGGGCCAGTCTGGGCTCTTACAGCATGTGGTGGCCTCCTCCTGCCTTAGCCTAGGGCCGGACATTCCTTCAGATGGAAGAAATGTGCAAAAACGCCAATGCTGCCACGTGAGAATCTAGTTAATTCAAAGAAGGTGGTGAAACAAGTTAAAAAGAAGGGGCTATATGGTGGACAAAATAGACAGACTTCAATAGAACGTTCAGGGGATATTTCTCTGACAGTCATATATGAGACAATGATGGCACACAGAGAAGAAAGCCGGGAGGAAAGCCAAAAAAACTCAAGGCGCGTGCAGAAAACTGCAGAACTCGATTCGGCGGGTGGCTAAATCCTGTTCAGAAATTGCGGAAAGGATATCTGAAGCCGAAAATCAAATCTCTACCTTAAAGGATGAGATGGTAACACAGAAGACATCCACTGAGGCGCTGACAACACATAGGGATGATTTATCCTGGAAGATTGAGGACATGGAAAATCGCCTACGGCAGAATAATTTAAGAATTATTGGCATACCTGAAGGGATCAAAGGTTCAGACACCCGGAAATTTGTTGTGAAACTTTATACAGAGGCTTTCCCAGAACTGGTTCATTGAACATGGGACATTGATATACAGCGAGCCCACAGATTTCCCTTTCAAGTGAAACAAAATCAAACTAATATGAGGCCTAGAGCTATATTGATATGTTTATCTAATTTTCTGGCTAGGCAGGCGCTGTACGATCTAGCTAGGTCATATAAACAGCGAAGTAGAATGGAGTAGAATTCTTTGTGCGACCCGATTTTTGTCCCACTACTGTTGAAAAAAGATTGCAACTATGACAGCTAATTAAGCCTTTTCAGGATAAGGGTGCTCTAGCATTTCTCATAGGCCCAGCTAAGTTGAAAAATATATATAAAGAGAAAAGAGATTTTTTTCATCTGAATTGAAAGCAAATGAGTACCTATAAGAGATTAAGCCCTAGGGAAAATAATACATAAGTGAGGGAATCCTTAGTTAACACTGGCAGGAATAATGTTCATAATTCTTGGAGAATTTTTAGATTTGTGCTGATTCGCATGCACGCAGTGCTTCTTAGTGTTTGTTATATATGTGTGAGGAGGGGTATTATGCACTCGGGGAGACACGGGGTTCAGGGATGGGTACGAGTCTCTCAATCACTGCAGACTGTTGGGTCTATTAGCCTCCTTGTTGGGGAGGGGAGAGGGTGGTGCCTCCAATGGTAGTGGCGGCAGGAGTGGGGAGGAGGGAGGGTGTGGTGGTGTGGGGTGGGGGAGGAGGGTGGCTACCAATGGGGGTGGTGTTGGAAGGGCAAAATTCACACAAAAAACAGCAGTTATTACAGGACCTACAAAAGAAAGAGAGATGAAGTTAAGAGAGACAGGAAATGTTATCTACTGTTTTAAACAAGGATAAATTACATTTTTAACAATGTGTACATTTAATGTGCGGGGACTTAATGAGAAGGAGAAACAGCAAAGAGTGGCATGAGAAATAAGGAATATGTCACCTGATGTAGTCTGTATCTAAGAGACACATGTCCCTTGGAACAAACACAATTTATTGAAGGAGCTATGATACGAGCTGCAGGTCTGCACTACCCAAGGAACTACCACCAGAGGGGAGTCCGCCGTACCGGATCAGTTCTCTCATCACTGGGGCAAAGTTATCTCTAGGGTTTATGAAATAGATGGTCATGTCATCTGCGTACATCAATACTAGAAGACCTCTGGATGTGAACCCGATGCTGTGTTGAGTGTGGTGCTGGCGGAGTCTAGCCGCCAGAGGTTCGGTAGCTATCGCGAATAAAAGTGGCCTTAAAGGGCATCCCTGACGCGTTCCTCTTGTGATAGTGAAAGGCTCTGAAACCTGGCCGTTAACCCTGACTCTGCCTGTAGGTATTTTGTTTAATATTTGGATTTGCTTTATGAAGTTTGGGCTTAGCCCTATACATGCCAATAACAGGAATAAAAAGTTCCATTCCAACTAATCAAAGGCCTTCGTGGCGTCTAGTAATGCCGCCACTGCCTGCACCTGTAATGGTTAAGTAGTGTAACAGACCAAAGAGCGTTCTCAAATTGTGCACCGTCGAATTTCGCGGTATGGAACCTGACTGGTCCGGGAGCGCTATCTGCGGAAGCATCAGCTGTAATCTGTTCGCTATTAATTTGGCATATATGTTGGCGTCCAGGTTATTTAAGGAAAGTGGGAGATATGATTCTGGTTGTGTCGGGTCCTTATCAGGCTTCAATAGGGTTATTATAGTTGCTTCCGCATTGTCGGGGGGAAAATACCCTTTTCCTGTGCTTTCGCATATACCTGGAGCAGCTTGGGAGCTATGATATCTGCGTATTCTTTATAAAATGCAGCGGTCAACCCGTCTGCGCCTGGGGCCTTATCTGCCGGCCTGCTACTAATTACCTGACTGATGTCTTCCGTTGTGATAGGAAGCTCCATATATTTGCGCGCCCCATTATTACACCAGGCTAACACAAGCGTGTCCATGTGGTCTATTATGTCAGACTGTGCCGGGTTTGTTTGCGAGGTGTATAACTGTTGACAGAACTGTGTCATGGTATGTAGTACTTCTGCTTGTGTTCTGGCTTGTGTGTCCTAGTCCACTCTAAGTTCGGTGATATACGCCGACCCCCTTAGTGCTCTCAGAAGGGCAGCTAGTGTTTTCCCTGGGCGCTCTCCCTCTCCATACCTTTGCGCCTGCGTGTATTTATGCATATATTTGGTCTCTATTTCTGCTTCCTCCTGGAAGTCCGATAGTTTGAGTCTAATTCTTGCTGTTGTGTCAGGCGAGGGTTCTAAGTACCTAATGTCTCGTTCTAGACGAGTGAGCGTGTTCCGTATGTCTTTTAGTACTCCCGCTTTCAGAGCGTTGCACTCACCTTTTATAACTGCTTTGAAAGCTTCCCAAAGTGTACCCGGAGAGTCTACTGTACCTTTATTTAGGGTTAAATAATCTTCTATTTTGACTCTAAGTTCTTAATGGAATCCCTGGTCAAGTAGGGCCTGCGATGGGAATCTCCAGGAGAACGGTTGGATGTATGGTTTGGGTATGCTAATCTCCAGTTGTGCGGGTGCACGGTCCGAAAATGTACGTGGGTGGTGTGTTGCGTCTAACACCCAGGCATTTAATTCCTGGGAAGTCAACTAATAGTCTAGTCTGGACCAAGCGTTATGGTAGTGTGTTACACATGTGCTCTCCCTGTCTGTCGGGTGCAATACTCTCCAGGAGTTCACTAGTCGGTGGTCCTCTATGATGTCTGACAACATTGCCGCTGCTCTAGGGTGATGTTCCCGGGGTACCCCCTGTCTGTCTGCCACTGTTGAGAACACCACATTAAAATCCCCGCCCCATAAAATCGCTGCATTCCCTAATGTTTCTACCTTTTGCCTGAGTTGTTGGAAAAATGCAGGGCTGTCTGTGTTTGGACCATAGTTGTTCACTATCACCACTAGATTGTTAAAAAGCTCACCAAATAGTATGATGTATCTGCCTTCCCTATCACTGATGACCGATGTGTTTTCCATTGCGGGCCTTTACATATCAATATTGATACCCCTCTAGAGTAGTTAGAATATCCTGATTCATGTACCTCCCCCATCTATTATTTTTGAGCATGCTTGCTGTTGCTATCGTCAGGTGTGTTTCTTGAAGTAGGCATATGTCTATCGTAAGTATAATAAGGTACGAATGGATGAGCCTAATCTTTCTACGATCATTGAGACCCCGTACGTTCCAAGTTAGACATGTCAATGAGGTCATGGCTGTCTTTTGTGATGGATATTCGTAATGCAGGGTGGGTCTCTAGGTGCATGGGCTCGTGGATGTATGTGCTCATGCACGTCATGATTCTGCTCAGTTGTCGGCGGAACAACAAAACTTAACTTTACCCCTACCCTCCCCCTCCCTCACTAACCCCCCAAACAGGTTGTGAGCTACCCTCCCGGCACTCCCTAAACATCAACCCAATTACCCATAATGAAAAACTCAAGGGAATCATCCCAGGGGGCTGGGGGCCACCGGCAAACACCCCTGCTCAAGTAGCAGGGTGGCCGGGCACTCATCACTTGACTATACCCTATAGGTCCACAATGTCCTCCGCACTCATATATGATGGGTTTACTGACTATTGGCATTCGTGCTATAACACCAAAGCCATGCGATGGCCGAGAGAAGGTACTGGAACTACCATCATTTCTACCTTACGTGCAGTAAATCTGAATCAGTCACTTATCTGCCCTTCCAGAGCTTTCATTCTCCTGCCTTTCAGTCATTATCACTCAAATTGTTCTCTGAGTGCACTTCCATTGTAGTCTTGCATTGTTTCTGCTCATTTGCCATCTGCTTCGCGTACTCCAGGGCTTCTTTTGCATCAGTGAAAAACGTGGGCTTGCCTGGACCTTGGACCTTCAGTTTGGTGGGGTATACGAGTGCATATCTGGTGCCCAGTTGCTGGAATATTTTCTTGGATGGAAAGAATTCTCTTCTAGCTGCCTGTACTTGCATTGTAAAGTCGGGGTACATGGCGATGGTGTTGCCTTGGTAGTGAAGCGAACCTTTTCCCTGGCCAACTTGAGTATAGTGTCACAATCTCTGTAAATTAATACACTCACCAGTATCGGTCTGGCCATTGCTCCCGGCGGAGGTTTCCAGCCCAGCGTGTGATGCGCCCTTTCAATGAGGAACATTTTGGAGAGGTCAGGTCCAAAGAGTTCAGTCATCATGTGCTCAACGTATTTCTCCATGTTGGGAATGTCTGTCATTTCTGGAATACCGGTAATCCGTATGTTGTTTCTCATCGATCTGGCTTCCCAATACTTATTCTTCTGTTTGATTACATTCAGCACCTCATCCATTTTCAGCATGTGCGAGTTCATAGATGTCTGTCCATCCACCGCCTCTGATACTGTCGTTTCCAGTGAGTCCAGGCGTCCTGTTATTTTTCCACCCGTTGTGTTATCCTGTCCATGCTGTCGACAAGCGTGTCCATCTTCGAGTCTATCCCTTGGATACTTGTTTTCAACTCCCTGAACATCGCCCGTATGTCCTCGTCTGATGTATGGCTGGTGGTAGCTTCGTCTGTATGTTCCTGCAGGGCCGGGTCTCCTTCTGCTGATTTGGCTACTTTTTTGTTGAAATTAAGCCTGAGCTGACGTGTTTCAGGCTTCCCAATGTTCGTCGTGGCTGTCCGAGAGGTGCACAGAGTAGGGTTGCACTGTGTCTACATCTCTGCCTCTCACGGCCTCACCAGGAATGTCCTCTGTGTGTGGCGGGAGGAGGGCAGCTATTTGTTTAACCTGCCTGCTCTCTGGTTACTATGTTCGTCCACTCGTCCTTGGCAATGCTCGCCGTCTTTTTTGAGAATATGGCGGGAGGGGTGCCACAAGTCAAGCGCACCTCTCAAGCTCTACCTTTTCCAGTCTCCCGTCGGCCAGCCTGTCCAACGTTGGCTTCGTTATCCGAATTTTTCAATCAAGGGGGGGGCCCTCTTCAAGCCTGTGTGCAGCGTATGCTACTGCGTGCAATCTCAGGCCTGGTTTGCTGCTACGGCTTCCCCGGCTGCCCCTGTGTACGCTTCTGTTTCCTGCAAGATGGTGGATTTGTTTGCAGCCGCTGTGGTACATTACCGATTACTGTGAGCCTCTTCGTCTCTCCCCTCCGGCCCCTGCATTACAACGTTGTGGTGCCTCTCTGGCTTCCTCCTCCGGTTGCGTGGTTGCTCCTCTTCCCCGCTGTTGTTGATGGTTCAGGCCTGGGTGCATGCTGGCACCGCTCACCTCAACTGGTGCACCCCTGGGACCATCACCGGCTCCCCTGCACTCGATGCACGTTGGGGAGCTGACTCTCTAGGGTTTATCGACTTACTTGGCAACGCTTCTGCCGACCCGGCCGGCTCAGATAACTCACCGCGGCCACCCGCGGTACGCAGTTCGGACTTGCGGCTACTCCAGGTCCCGGCTTCAGGCTACGTCCTTGCGACCAGGCCGCTTGAGAACACAGAGCCTTCCACAGCGTGTAGGTCCGCTTTCACTTCTTGTAGCACCTCAAAATTGCAGTCGCTAGTGTCTGGGCATATGCAGATCAGGTTCCTTTGTTCATGGACTCTGGGGCTACATCCTATGTACGGATGTTGGCGGATTTCAGAGGCTAGGCCAGTAGAGCTGCCTTAGTGTGTGGCCATCTCGCTGCTCGACGAAGCCACGCACCCCCCCATCTATCTGCAATAGTTTTCTGTTGGCTCAGGGTAAACTACGTCAAGCTTGGAAATGTATGACCCTGCCGTGTGAACGAGGGGGCTGGGCAGTTCCTAACTTCCAGTTCTACTACTGGTCATGTTTACTGCAGTATATTGGAATTTTACTGGTTGGGGCTAACGAGGAAAACATAGAGGATACTCCTCATATTTTTCAGTTGTTATTAGGCTCCACAGCAGATAGAACTTTCTTTAATATCCTCGAGCCCAGCTACTATAAAAAAAACGTTTTAAGGTGCTTCAGGCCGCCCATAAGGCCTGGCTTCAGATAAGGCGAAATCTGAAGATCGGCAGAATTAACTATACCCCTGTGGAGCTTTACTACCAGCTATTCTCTTAGATGGTATCATGAACAGATGGAGAAGCAAAGGAAGTGTGACTCTGGGACACTTAGTAGATAGCAATGGCATTAAGACATACACTTCATTAATGGCTAACTACGATCTCTCCAAAACAGATGTTTTCAAACATCTATAGATGCTGGACTATCTGAGCAAAAGAAGGGATGCCTCACGCTTAGCACAGAAAAATAATTTACTAGAAATTATGAAGGGCTGGGGTAAAATTGGTAACATATATCAGGCACTTACGGAAATACAACAGGATGATGTGGAGGCACAAAATGCTAAATGGAATACCAGGCTGTTTGTAGAGGGTAATATTTTAAATAATCTATTATATTAGCCAAAAAACTTCTAATATCCTCTACCTTAAAAACACAGCAGTACAAAACTATTTTAGCTTGTAATATACACCGGCGAAAAGTGCGCGTTGGGTTGGGATAAATGAGGATAAATGTACTTGGTGTGGGAAGGACCAGGCAGACATAGTTCACATGTTCACTACGTACCCAGATCTAAAATCATTGATCAATAGAATGCAGACCTTTTTAGTTTAAAAGAACTTTTATTGAAAATAAAGATTGCAATAAAGGAAGAGTACAATACATTGTCAATATCAAGTAAAATGCAATCAAGTTAGAAATACTGTACCACAATATAAGACAGAGAGATAAGAAAAAGGAAGAAAAAGGAAGAAAAATAAATAAAAAGATGAGGAAAAAGAGAAGAAGAAGAAAATATAAATAGCATTTAACAATGTAAAGCTTCTAAGAACAACCTTATATTATAAAAAAGAAGTGGTTATTAACAGCAGGCAATGAAATATTAAAATAACATATCATGAAAAACATATCATGGAGGTTTGGATACCTCCTCAATGGAAGGGGTATGAGTTGGGCGAAATTGAGTAGATTTATCCAAAAAGGTAGTAATCGGTAACCACAGTAGATCACGTTTAATGGCGAGTGCAATGGGATATACATAAGCTCTGTCTAATCTGTGATTGAAGCAAACACCATACCACCAAGCCTGAAAGGAAACGACTGAGGTATCCTTCCACGATTTAGTAATCTGCTGAAATGCCACAGCCAAGAGGAGATCAATAATGGAGGTGTTAAAGGCACAGGAAGACCATATGTAATATAGACTACCTAGAAAAATGTGAGTGAGTGAGAAAGGAAAGTTGGTAGAGAAAATAGTGTTAATTTGTTGCCATACTTTGGACCAAAAAATGTGAATAAAAGGACACGTAAAAAGCATATGTTTGAGATCTGCATGTGTATTTGGGCAGGACCAACATGTAGAGGGGATAGTAGGATCTATAGTGTGTAGTTTAGAGGGAGTAACTAACAATCTGTTGTAAATTAAAAATAGGGTTTGAGTAGTATTAGCTGCTCTAGAAGATTTCCGTATTTTATTCCATATATTATGCCATAATGTTATAGGTAAGGAATCTTCCAAATCAATTTCCCAATCTTGTTGTACTTTTGACTTATTTCTAGTATCAGGCATATCTTGTAATTTTTTATATAATTGTGAAGCCGAGGAAGAAGAGGAAAGAAAAGGAATGGAAAGGGGCGACCACTCGGTCCCCCCGAACGTATGGTAGGGTGCCCTGACCCCCCCCCCTGGAAACCATTTTGGGCGGGAGGCGTGTCTCGGCTGGTATGCCCGTAGCGGCGTAGCCGGGGCGCGCCTTTTCCCGCCCAAGAGGGGTTGTCCTAGACACCTACACCGTTGGCCACGCCCCGTAGGCGGATCGGAGGAGGGTACACGCCCTCCCGAGGAAGAATAAAAGAGCAACAATCTAAGGAAGCATCCTCTTGTTCCTGTGCTTGGAAGCTGCACCTCCTCGTTGCACGTGAGCCCGAGACAGAACAAGGAGCCAATTTTGAGAACTTGTAATTTTTGTGTTTCTCCTTTCAGTGATTCCGAAGCTTTGGATCCAGGACCTCGAGTCGGATAGCCGTGAACGATGCCTGGCAAGAAGGTCGGAAAGAAGGTGGGGACCGAACAAATGCTTCGCATGCTGGTGAAAGACATGGCGAACATGAAGAAGCAGATGGCGGCAATGAATGGTACAGGTAGACCGAAGAAAGTCATTGGGCCAGCATTGCTGGGAGTAGTCCCTACCGGGAGAGGTAAAAGGGCCAGGAATAGGGCAGCAGGGGGGGAAGCCCCAGTTCCCGAATCACCTCCAGCGAGCCCGGTCAGTCCAGTGGAGGCTCCAGTTCCGAGCCCGAACGAGGGACAGCCGATCCCTGTGGTAGTTATACCCGTTAACGAGGGGGATATGCCTCCCGAGCTGGCCGCCCAGTTGGCGGCGTGGTTAGGCAAGAGCAACGAGGGTGCTGTGGCACCGGGAGACACGGCCGAGGAGGCCAGGTTAATAATGAAGCAGTTGCGGCAAACGAGAGATGCTGCGAAGGCACCTTGTCCACTTGTTTCCCCGCAGAATCCCTCGGAACAACCGGCATCGAGCGTGGGAAAGGCAGCAACAACAGATCCAGCTACTGGTTTGTTTGTTCACCGTTGGGAGTAGTCCCCAAGAAGGACCCGGGTGAGTTCAGGTTAATCCATAATTTGTCCGCTCCTAAGGGTCTTTCGGTGAACGATGCGATTCACCCGGGAGTCTGTTCGGTGCGGTATGCATCGTTTGATGAGGCCGTCGCCATGTTGAATCGCCTGGGGCCCGGAGCGCTGATGGCTAAATCAGATATCGAGTCAGCGTTCCGGTTGCTCCCGGTACACCCACACGATCCGCGTCTCTTAGGTTTTGTGTTTCAAGGACGCTACTACATGGATAAATGTATGCCGATGGGATGCTCCATCTCTTGTGCGTATTTTGAGAAGTTCAGTACTTTTTTGCAATGGGCGTTCACCAGAGCCACGGGCTTTACGCAGGTTATGCATTACCTTGATGATTTTCTGTTCCTGGGGGCAGCTGGGGACACGGAATGTGCACAGGCTTTGAGGGAATTCTGTAATCTCATGAAACGTTTTGGCGTGCCACTGGCACCAGGCAAAACGGTAGGGCCATCTACTTCACTCGAGTTTCTGGGAATTGAGCTCGATTCGGTAGAGGGGTGCTTCCGTTTGCCCAAGGAGAAGGTAATGAAATTTATAGCCTCACTTAAAGTGTTCCTCAGCGAGAAAAAAGTAACTCTCCATCAGTTGCAGCAGGCTGTGGGTCAGCTTAACTTTGCCCTGAGAGTGATACCGATGGCTCGCCCCTTTTCCCGCTCTATCGCACAAGCCATGGTTGGCCTCAAAGAAGGTCACCACCGCACACGACTGTCAGCAGAGGTTCGCCAGGATATGCACATATGGCTGGCATTTCTGGCGGATTTCAACGGTCGCGTCATGTGGAACAAACCGCCAGCTTCCTCCGAGGAGCTTGGGTTGTGGGAGTGTGGGCTTTGGTGCCATCTTTGGTAATCAATGGTCGGCACGAACATGGCCGACGTGGTGGCACGATAGTGGGCTCACAGGTAACATTGGGTTTCTTGAGCTGTTCCCCATTCTGGTGGCCTTGAAAACATGGCCAGAAGGGTTTCGTGATCGCACTGTGGTGTTCTGGTCTGATAATATGACAGTTGTTGAATGTATCAATAATCAGGCAGCACGCTGCAAATGGATTTTGAGATTGCTGAAAGAAATTGTCCTGCTATGTATGAGACTAAACGTCCACTTTAGGGCAAGACACGTGCCTGGGGTACTGAACCAGGCGGCTGATGCACTCTCTCGTTCCCACATGCAGGCCTTCCGGGGTTTTCTGCCCTCAGCGGACTTGGTGGCGGCACCATTTCCCGAAGCTCTCTGGTCTCTCGGTGCCCCGGATTACAAAACCTCGTGGGAGAGAGTCTAGCACCCAGGACAAGGAAGGCATATGAAGGGGCGTTCCGTTCCTATGGGGAATTTTTGGGTTCAGCTAGGGGGGAGCATTGGGGGCAGGAGGAGTATGTCCTGAAATTTCTGGTATCACTACATCAGGCAGGCCGAACACTGGCAACAGCCAATAGGCACAGGGCCGCCATTGCCTTCATGGCGCAGGCTCATGGCATCCGGGACCCCACATCGTCCTTTCTCGTAAGAAAGGCTCTGCGTGGGTGGCAACGCCTTGAGGGTCGTAGAGTGGATGAGAGGCACCCGATAGGTCTAGAAAGGTTGTCCCTGTTAATGTCCGTACTCCCTGCGACATGTTCATCTCAATCAGAGACAGTGCTGTTCCGGGCCGCTTTTGCATTAGCATTCCATGGGGCTATGCGGGTGAGCGAACTGGTAGCGAGGAATAAGCAGGATACGGGGGGAGGTCTGTGTCGAGAACACATTCAAATTAAGGGTGAGACGATGGTAGTCTCAATAGCCAGGTCCAAGACCGATCAGGGAGCGATCAGGGACTGTGTGGTAGTCCAGCGGATTCCAGGGTCTCCCATGTGCCCGGTAAAATGCGTGGTGCCGACACGTTGTCGGGTCGATACTCCTCCCATTCAAACTTAGTTCCTTCAGCTTGCGGATACCCATCTCGATCATTAAAACAAATTTTATTGAGTCGAAACAGCAAGCCACCTTTCGTTGGCCATCGCAAAGTGAATAAGAGTGTATACCAGGCATTGCAAGAGCCATTATGGGAGAACGGGAGTGAGATAAGTGGTGTGCCCCCTTTCTTTTGATATCCAGGCAACATCCCACATACCCAGCAGTTCGAAGTGTTAGTCATATTGTGGGTGTGATGCAGAATCTGAATAAAACTATTGTTCAAATAAGTTTGTCGGTGTCGCTCTTCATGATAAGGTAGAGTAAAATGGAAATGTTCAGATGGAATCGGGGTAGTTGGCAACAAATGTTCTCGTACTGGTACCACAAGTTCTACTACCCAAGCTATCACAGCTATCACGACAATTGTCAAAACAAATAGAACTGCACCAAGAATTCTCTTGTCTCACACTGCAGAAGATGCCATAGTTCAAAGTTCAAAATGTCTCAAAAACACAACTAAAAAATAGAAATATGAGTGCTGAGCTCCGAGGTAGCCGTTGGTTTCTTCTCCGAGATTCAAGACGGGTGTCGCTACACTTAGCAGAACAGATCCCCCCCCCCTTGATATTCCCGGCTTCCGTTTCACAAACCCCAGAGCGGTAACTCAACCAGTCTCGCACCAAAAAAAAAAACTGCTTATCGTGGTCGTAGGTTGTATCTCTCTTTTCCAGAAACAATGTGGTCAATGTGGTCCGGGAAGGCTCCCTCCGATTCGGCCGACGCTATAGCTGGGCTCTTCTCCTCGTCCAAGATGTCTCGATAATCAGACAGCACAGTTGGGCTCACCAGATCCGGAGAGACACGGCGGCAGTGAGTAGAGTGCACCCACCACTTCCTGTTGGTGACTCGCACAGCCGTACGAGTTGCAAGCAATACCTGCTCGGGGCCACGCCACCTCGGTTCCAAGCTGCTTGTTCTCTCGAAGGACCTGACCATCACGTGGTCACCAGGATGAAGATTGTGAACCTCTCCAATGGAATTGTCGGGGAGCGCTTCTCGAACCTGTTGATGAATAGAAAGTAAATCATTTGTTAATCGTGCCAAATAATCGTTCATCATTATACAAGGCACATCATGTAACAATTGAGGCTTAGGAACTCCCCATATATTCATAGGCCTTCCAAACACCACTTCATAAGGTGTGAGGCCAGTTCGGGAATGGGGCACTGATCGGATAGATAGCAGCGCCTGAGGCAAAGCATCCGGCCATTTCAAAGACGTGGATGCCACGATCTTTGCTAGCTTCAATTTCAGAGTAGCATTATACCGTTCAACAAGACCTGCTGACTGAGGATGGAACACAGCATGAAATTTCTGCTGAATTCCCAATCCCTTCATCACGTATTCCACAATTTTCCCAACAAAATGAGGACCATTATCGCTCCACAAAAATTTACAAGCGCCGTATCGAGGGAAGTACTCTTTGAGCAAAACCTTAGCTGTTGTCAACGCTGTATTATCCTTCGTGGGGAAGGCCTCAATCCATTTACTGAAAGCACACACCACCACTAAGACATACTTAAGGTTATTACAACGCTCAAGCTGGATGTAATCCATTTGCAGTACTTCAAACGGTGCAGTAGGTGGAACAAACCCTCCTTTCGGAGTATGCGTCCCTTTTGCAGGATTGTGCTGTAAACATATCAGACAGGTCTACACTACTCTCTTGGCCGTATTGGCAATCTCAGGATGCTCCCAGACTCGCGTTAGCAATCGGGTAATTGCCAGAGCTCCAACATGTGCCAATCCATGTGTCATTTGGACCATCGCCTGCAAGTAAGCTGCAGGCAATTTCCATCTTTCCATATCTTTGCTTCGCCAACAACCCTCATCATCCAGCACTCCCTCTGCTGCCCAGGTTGCAAGTTCTGCTTCAGACGCAGATTTCTGAATGTCTAGTATCTACTCTCTAGCATCATGCCATCGCTCAGCCTGTGATTTCACCACATACATTGGCGAGTCATTTCGTGACATAGCCGTTTGTCTTGCTATACTGTCTGCAAAAGCGTTACCTTGTCCCACTTTGTCAGTGACCTTTTTATGTGCACTGCATTTGATTATCGCCACTTTCTTTGGACAAAGCAACGCATTCAAAAGATCACGCACTAGTTCTCCGTGCATGATATGTACTCCGTGTGAAGTCAAAAATCCACGCTCTCTCCAGAGTAGGCCAAAGTCATGCGCTACTCCGAAGGCGTACCGGCTGTCTGTGTAGATATTCACACATAAGCCAGCACTCAATTCGCAGGCTCTTGTCAAGGCTATTAACTCCGCTGCTTGAGCCGATTTCTGTGGTATTCGTGCTGTTTCTACCACTGTCTTAAGTTTTGTGATCGCATATGCTGCAGAAGTTGTGCCATCTGGCAGCCTTAAACACGATCCATCAACCCACAGTTCCCCATCCACATCTGGAAGTGGCGTATCCTGTAAGTCAACACGACCCTTTGTTTGTTCTTCAGTCAGGAAAACACAATCATTGTGTTCTTCCTCTTGGCCCTCAGCAACCGGATACAGCAATAAAGTGGCAGGGTTCAGGGTAGCACATCTCTTTAGTGTGATGTGTGGCGCCAACAGTGTGAGCTCATATCCTGTTAAACGTGCACTTGTGAGATACTGAGTCTTCGTTTGATTTAACAAAGCATCTACCGCATGGGGAACTAACACCAACAATTTGTGTGACAAAACTATTCCCTCACTCTGCCGTATAGCCACTGCTGTTGCTGCGACTGCTCAAAAACACCCAGGTAATCCTCGTGCTACAGGATCAAGTATTGCCGAAAAGTATGCGCAGGGCCTCTGCTTATCCCCGTGTGTCTGCACTAACACCGACAATGCACACCCATCTTTCTCGTGTACGCAACAACGTAACAATCTTCATGTAATCTGGTGTACCTAACACTGGTGCAGAACAAAGGGCTTGTCTCAATTGTTCAAAAGCAGTCTGACATTCATCTGTCCATTCAAGAGGCATTGGTGTAGTTTTGGACAGTAATGCTAACAAAGGTTTTATAATGTGCGAAAACCCCATTATCCACTGTCTACAAAAGGACGTTAAACCTATATATGCACGCACATCTCTCTGAGTGCGGGGGACTGGTGTATCTAAAATTGCTTGGATTCGATCAGATGTTAATGCACGTCCCTCCTTAGACAAAAGATGACCGAGGTAGGTCACCTTTGGTCTACAATATTGTCGTTTTTTCCTAGAAACTTTATGATTGTTCTGAGCAAGAAAAGAGACTAAAGCAAGAGTACTCTCCTCACACTGTGCATATGTATCTGCAGCCAGTAAGATATCATCAACATATTGGATAAGAGCTACTTCAGATTGCAAATCAAAAGAATCAATCTGTCTTTTTAAAGCCTGGCTATAAATGCTAGGACTTTCTGTATAGCCTTGAGGAACACGACAAAATCTATACGATTTATTATTTAACGTGAAGCCAAATAGATATCTGCTTTCAGGATGGATGGGAATGGAAAAGAAGGCATTTTTAAGGTCAATTACAGAAAACGTAGTAGCATGGAATGGATGGAATGGAAATAGATTTATTGAGCGCGATTGCTGCCCGGGGGCGTCCAAGCGCTGGAGGTAAGAATCGAAGGGACCGGTGACGTGACACATTATAGCTCGGAGACTTGGGTGAATAGTAAGGTCTTCAGCTTTTTGCGGAATGACAACAGGTCCGGGTTGGAACGGAGTGAGAGGGGGAGGGTGTTCCAAAGTTTGGCGGTATTCACCGAGAACATCCTACCCCCGGATCTGGCTCTCTTTACTCGGGGAACCACTGCCAGAAGAGCCTCAGAGGAGCGGAGGTTCCTGTTTGGGTGGTAGGGGATGACAAGCTTGCTGTTAATAGCAGGTCCTGTTTTCCAGAATGCCTGGTGTGCAATGCACAACGCCTTGAATGACACTCTGTGTTTAACTGGCAGCCGGTGAAGACTTTTTAGTGCAGATCTGGCTGACTGAGCTCGAGGAATCTTTAACAGGGTGCGCGCTGCGCAGTTTTGCACTATCTGGAGTTTCCTGAGGGTCATCTCGGGAGCCCCCACGTATAGAGCATTGTTTGTGTCAAGGCGGGACTGGATAAGGCCTTGGACTGCCACTTTCCTGGCTTCTGGAGGCAGAAGTGGAAGGACCTTCCTTAGGGTTTTGAGGATGCCGAAGCAGGTGGCGGACAGTTTGGTAGCCTGGGTGGAAAAGGACAGCTTGCTATTCAGCCACACTCCTAGGCTCTTAATGCTTTCCTTGGGGGTGGGAGGAGTGCCCAGGGCTTGGGGCCACAAGGAGATAAAAGGTGTTGCAGTGGGGGGGACCAAAGTAAGTAAGGTGGTGATATCAGACACCACCGGGTACTGGGGCACTACAATTTTGTTGATTTCTCTCAAATCAGTAATAAATCGATAGACTTTGTCATCAGTATCTTTCTTTAAGATCGGAAGAATCGGGCTGTTACAAACATTGTAGGGAACTTCCTCCACAACTCCTGCAATAATCAAATCCTGAACAATGTGCGTCAGGGCAATTTCACCTTCTCTAGATATCTTATACTGGGGTACACGTGGCAAAGACACTCCCTCCTTAACAGTTATTCGAATAGGCGGAATGAGCATCTGTCCCACATCCGTGTCTGATGTAGCCCATAACGTGTGTGGGAGAGAGGCTAAGGCTTCAATTTCCTGCATAGTACATAGTCTTCCTACATCCAGATAATTGTCATTCAAAATAACCCGCACTCCTTCAGGAGCAAAGCGTATTGTTGCTCGAAAATATTTAAGCAAATCTATGCCCATAATATTGTCTGGGGTATGCAGCGACAATAAGATTGGGCACAGACCGAAGAATCTGTCAATACAAAATGTAAGAGGTTGTGACAGTTGGCTTGGAGAGGGTGTGCCATCAAACCCTATACATGTAATTGTTTCGCCAGACAGGGGAGCCCTTGGAACCAAGTTTTTAGACAGAGCACTACGAGTAGCTCCTGTATCAACCAAAAACTGATCAGTAGAACCCAAAACGCCCGCTGATACATATGGACCTCTTTGATCTACTGGCACTTCAACCAATTCCACACCCCATCCTACGTAATCCTATACGTGCGCATAATCCTGAGACTCCACATTCTCACCCTCCGATATCTGATACTGATTCCGTCGATCCAAAGTATTACGATCATCCTGACCACGCCCTCTCGCCTCAAACCTACCACGATCACTTACTCCACCTCTCGCCCCCGAATAACTATTCCGTGTCCTTCCACCTCCTCGACCACACTGATTACGTTGCTCACGAAGCACCGGACAATCTTCAGCCCAATGCCCAAACTCTTTACAGTATGCACATTGATCCTCAGCAATGTCGGTACGACCATAAGACGTACCATACCCTCCTCGCCTGCCTCTATCGTTCCCTCTCGGCTGCGTAGCACAAACCTGAGCCAACATCACCTTTGTCTTTAACTCCTTCGCTTTCTTATCAGTACTTTCTTTAGCCTCTAATTCCTGTCGCTCATAATACTGAGCCATAGTTAACAAGGACGCAGGGGTCGCCGTGGTGCAGGAACTTTCACTAGTCTTCAAACGTTTTGCAATCTCCCGCAGGAGATTAGCCACATACTTATCGACGAACAAATGCCTACCCGTATCGTCCGTTAATAATTGCCCACTATAATCATGAAACGCTTCTTCGAAACGTGAAAAGAAGTCAGGACAAGACGGAGGTCCTCATCCTGGGCCCCTCACCCTCCGCCTGGGACGACTCCTGGTGGCCTCCCGCCCTGGGCACCGCACCCAAACCAACAGACCATGCACGCAACCTGGGCTTCATCCTGGACTCCTCCCTCTCCATGACCAGGCAAGTCAACAACGTCTCCTCGGCGTGCTTCAACATCCTACGCATGCTACGGAAGATCTTCTGGTGGATCCCCACCGAGACCAGGAGGACCGTCACCCAGGCCCTCGTCACCAGCCGACTGGACTACGGCAACGCCCTCTACGCCGGTACCACCGCCAAGCTCCAGAAGAGACTCCAGCGGATCCAGAACGCCTCAGCCAGACTCATCCTCGACATCCCACGAACCAGTCACATCTCCGGACATCTCAGAGACCTTCACTGGCTCCCCGTCAGCAAAAGAATCACCTTCCGCCTCCTCACCCACGCACACAAAGCCCTACACGACCAAGGCCCGAGCTACCTCAACAGCCGAGTCAACTTCTACGCTCCCAAACGCCACCTCCGATCAGCCAACCACGCCCTCGCCGCCGTCCCCCGCATCCGAAGAGCGACTACAGGAGGAAGGTCCTTCTCCTACCTGGCTGCCAAGACCTGGAACTCCCTCCCGACCGACCTGTGCCTGACCCAAAACCACCTCTCCTTCAGGAGGAAGCTGAAGACCTGGCTGTTCGAGCAGTAGCGGCACCCCCCCCCCCCCCCCCAGCGCCTTGAGACCCTACGGGTATGTAGCGCGCTTTACAAGTGTCATAGATTGAGATTGATAGATTGATACCGACTCATCCTGTTTCTGTTTGCAAGAGGCTAACATAGTCCAATCAATCGTTTTAGGGGGAACAAGCGTTTTTAATTTATTCAAAATAGCTGTTGGGAGATCTAGAATTAACTGGCAGGGCTTACATGCAGGCTCCCTATCTAAATCAGCTTGGGCTATAGCTTTCCAATCTGCTCCCAAAATCGCTTGGTCATCAAACTTACGAATCGCTCTCCACATATCAGGGGGCAGTATTAACCCAAAGAAAAGATCGATATCAACTAGTGTCATAACACATGAAGAAATAGCCCCCTCCACTCCTTCATAGAAAGCTGCCGGATTTTTACGGGGATCGGGTAAAGCATTTTTCAATGCCATAACATCTGCTCTATTCCAAGGCGTATACACCCAATTATATATGAAATACCCTTTTGCATCCCCGGACAATTTATCATCACTGGTACCTTGCCCTTTAGGGGGGACATACAAAGGTGCAGCTTCACGCATAGGCATAACATGAACTTTAGAACGCTTATCTGCTCCAAAGATAAAACACTCTTTGGATTGCTCCGTCGACCACGGCGCAGGCACGTCTGATTCTTTTCGTGCTTCCCGCAATCTAGACGCCTCATACCGTAGCTGGACCAACCGCTGGAAAAACTCGTCCGCATCTGCAATAACAAATAAACCTTTACGCATATTGTCACGATAAACTGATATATCCTTAGGCTCTAGATCAGTTGAATATTTCCTAAATCGTTCTACAACCTCATCTCCGAGAGCGCTTAAAAAATACAACCGTTCTCGCTCTGACCACTTATGCATTTCATCTTTAATCTCTGACATAGTTATTTTATTCAAATTAAGTTTACGCGCAAAACTGCGCAACTCCGCAGTTTCACCAGCAGTTAACCTCATACTCTTACTCCCTCGATCATCGTCGCCCGAGTCCTCGTCCGGGGCCGTAGGCAAAACATACGGAGGCGGGCACCCATCTAATAATGAAAAATCATCAACTTCATTAGTAAGGACAGGATAAAGCGGACGCCGAATAGGAAATTGACCGCTCGTTTGCAAATTACGTTCCCGTGCTTCCCTCTCTTTCTTTTCCTGCAACTCCTTCGCCTCCAGCTGTAAAGCCTTATCTCAAGGCTGCTCTTTTTCCACCAAGGCTATCTCACACTTCATTCGTTCACGCACTGCTTTCCCCCACATTCGTACACAATCAAACATATCTTGTCTAGACCTGCGCTGAAACAAACTGAACCTTTCGTAAATCAAACGACCCATGTAGTGGCCATTGCAACTCGGGATCAGATCTGGTATACTTATTCTATAATTTACTGTATAATATAAGGGGAAGGCCAAATTTTATGTACATCTCTCGATTGGGAGTCCCCTCTGGGGGAGCCGGCTGAGATTCATTTAATCGATAAGTGGTACCATTTCCAAGACAGCACATTCCTCGGAGTGTGCTTAAAACAGGCATGTTCAAAAAGTATCACGGAAACGTGATACCACAAAAATGGCACTTACTA
The DNA here is from genome assembly GCF_964263255.1 of Lissotriton vulgaris. NCBI lineage: Eukaryota > Metazoa > Chordata > Amphibia > Caudata > Salamandridae > Lissotriton > Lissotriton vulgaris. The sequence goes on from NC_141685.1 coordinate 246,944,684, forward strand.
TACTTCACACAAATGTGCCGTTCAAACACAAACAAATTTAGAGAAATATCTCTACATGCCTGCCTATGTGAAGTGCACTGCACATATAGTTCAAATCATAGGATCAAATGTTAGCTAACTCAAAATATATTCATAGAACCACAGTAAGCGTCCGCAGACTACCTTACCAATCACAAGCTTACCAAAATCTCAGATATCCAGGTTCCAACTGCCAAGGTCTTTGATCAAATCAGCCAAATCGGCACTGTACGACAACTCGAACGAACAGGATCTCAGTCGGGGACCGGCGCCACCTGGAAGGTCAGATTAGAAGGAAAGGAAAAAAACACTGTGGGTGCCAAGACTCGGGTCACTCAAAGGCAGCGTACGCGTCCATGGCGAGTTTCCAAACCTTCGTCACGACCTCTCCTTCGGGCATCCGAGTCGCCGATGAGTCCCTTCGTGGTCGCCAATTTGTGGTACTGGGTTCTCCAGGCCTACATACTCCGCAGAATACCCTCTACACCATAAGAACTGTTGGCACGGAAACTAGAAAATGCAAACGACAAGTTTATTAAGACCCCATGGGGTGGTGGTACATTCCTACAGCACCCTTCGGTAATGCAAGAAGTATCACCCCGAACATCGGTGCAAATCCTTCTTTTATACAGTTTTACAGTAATAAAAAGGTAGGCGGTACACAGTTACAGAGTTTTAGGTACATATATGGTCATTTTTGGAACACAGCCAACTCATGGGAGGAGCTATAACACCGCTGGTCAGTTTGGCGAATCATTCCTAAATGATGACTGGTCAATATAAACTGCGCATGTGTGAGCTTGACCATTATTAAAAATAGCCTGTTGCTGGGCAAACTCGAGTGGCCAGTGGTACAGAGGAAGGACAAAAGGGCATGCTGACCACGAGGCAACGCATTCTCTAAAATGGCTGCCGATACATACAAAATGGCGTCCAACAACTATAGTCAAGATAAGAGAAAAGCACGTGTAGCAAAGCTTAACGCTAACCCGATCGCCGTCAAATTACGACAAGAACAGCAGCACACAATAAATTACATTGAGGAAGAAAGGAGGAGGGAAGGGAAAAATGAGACTGGAGAGATGAGAAAGGAATACAAAGACCGTCTTGGAAAAGTTTATGAATCCAAGAGAGGCCAAGAGAGTGCCAGTCTTTCCATAAAAGGGTCCTGTTTTTGATTTTAATAAGAGGATTGTACCAAATGGTAGATAAAGATACAAATTCCTGAAAGGTAAATGGATGAAAGAAGGAGGCTTCAACCTGAACCCATAATGGACAGGAAGAAACATCTGAAGAAGCGTCCATCAAAAATGGAACGGAATGAGAAAGAAAAAACTGAAGTATGATAAGAGGAAAAGTCCGGAAAATTAACTCCACCTAAATATTTAGGACATTTGAGCTTGGACAAGGACATTCTAACGTTTTTATTTTGCCACAAGAATCGAGAAAGAATAGAGTAAATGTTCTTAAAACAAGAATTTGGAAGGTTGACAGGAAGATCAGATAGAAAAAATAAAACTATTGGGACCAACATCATTTTAATGGAATCGAACCTACCCCACCAAGACAAAAATAAAGGATGCCATCTAGTTGTGACGTCTGATAGAGTTGTTTGTAAATTTTTAATATTTAAAGTCACTGTGTCTTTAATGGTGGGAGTAAACCAGAGACCCAAATATTTTATTTTAGAGGGACCCCAATGAAAAGAAGAAACCAAAAAATCAGCATGAAAGCAATATTTATTAAGAGGAAGAATTTTGCATTTATCTACATTAAGTTTGTAACTTGAGACCGCTGCAAACGAAGAAACTTCGGATAAAAAAGCTGGAATAGAGGTCCGAGGATGAGAAATAAGTAAAAGAATGTCATCTGCATAAGCAGACAGTTTTAAGTGATTTCCTCCATAAGGAAAACCCGTAATGTCATTATTCAGTCTGATCCTAGACAAAAAGGGTTCTAACGCTAAAATAAAAAGAAGAGGAGAAAGAGGACATCCTTGACGCACACCACTAAAAAGAGAAAAGGAAGAAGACACCAGACCGTTAGCAAAAATAAAAGACGTAGGAAAACAATATAGCAGAGAAATATATGAAATGAATTTGGAGCTAAAACCAAACCAAGAAAGCGTGGAGAACATAAATGACCAATTAACCCGATCAAAAGCTTTTTCGGCATCTAAAGCGATAGCGGCTAAAGAATGATTGTAAGTATGAGACTTACTAAGAACATCAAAGAAAAGGCGAGTATTATCTGATAAATTACGCCCTTTGATGAAGCCACATTGTTCCCTGCCAATAAGCTGGGGGAGAATTTTATCTAAACGTAGCGCTAAGATCTTAGCAAAAATGTTATATTCCAAATTGATTAAAGAAATAGGCCTATAATTCTTACATAATGTATGATCTTTATTATCTTTGGGAAGAAGACAAATTAGAGCTTCTTGAAAGGAGCCATCAGATTTCTGAGAAGCTATAAAGAATGAAAATAATTGGTGAAGTTTAGAAACAAGAAAAGCAGAGAAGTGAGAATAAAATTCTATGGAAAACCCATCTGGGCCAGGGGTTTTACCTCTTTTGAGAACCCGAATGGCCTCTGAGATGTCGTTGGGAAGAATATCTTTGTCTAATGGTGAGAAATCCACATTAGACACAGGAGGGGGGGAATAGATGATAGATATTGATGAATAGCAGAGGGTAAAGGAGGATTTTCTGGAGTATATAAAGTTTGATAACATTTTGTAAATTCAGCCAGAATATCCTCATCCTTATGTAGAGTAGTATTGGAAGAAGAAACAATAGATTCAATTTATTTTTGTCCGTTCTTTTTTGACCTTGAGGTAATTAGCAAGCATATTTCCAGCCTTATTTTGAGTAGAATAAAATTTAGCACTAGATTTAAGCAACACCAGATTGGCAGACTCCGTGGATAATTTATTAAAGCAGAGTTTTGCATCAATAAGTTGGGTAAGGACAGAGGAGGATTTGGTGGAATAATAAGAATGTTCTAACTATTTAATAGAAGATACCAGAGAGGATAAAGATTGACTTGTGAGGCGATGTTTTTTAGCAACATAAGAAATAATAAAATCCCTAGAGGCAGCTTTAAAGGTGTCCCAAATCAGTCTCGGTGATGAGTGGAGATTCATTTTCTGTAAAAAAGTGTGAGGCAAAATCAAGAAAAGCAGGTGTAAATGACTTATCTAAAAGGAGGACGTTATTAAACCTCCATCTTTGTGTACCTTGAACAGGAGGTCGTAAGTCAAGACCCAAAGATACAGGTGCATGGTCTGAGATCAATATAGAACCAATGTCTGAATGAGTGATGTGTTGTGTCAAAGCTTTGGAAATGAAAAGGTGATCTATTCTTCATTGAGAAGAGTGAGCATGTGAAAAATAAGTGTATTCTTGTAATGTGGGGTGACATAGTCTCCACGAGTCAACAGGAGATCTTTGAGATATGGTTGATGTGAATTGGCTGTGGGTATGAGATGGAGAGAAATGAGAATTGGATTTTCTGTCTAAAAATGGGTCCATAATCATATTACAGTCCCCACCAAGAATGAAATAATCATCAGTGTATTGCATTGAGGACGAGAGAATTTGAGGCCAAAACAATTTATCCTGTACAGTGGGGGCATATAAATTAAAAATGGTTAAAGGAATGTTGTTAACCAACAAAGACACAACCACCCATCTACCTTCTGTATCTACATCTTGATTGAGAAGTTGAACGCATAAACGCTTATGACAACGAATTGCAACCCCATTACGTTTTCCGGAACCAGGTGAAGCAAAAACATGGCCCACCCAATTATGGCGTAACTTAGAAATTTCTGAGTCCTTAATATGTATTTCCTGCAATAACACTATATCCCCTTTTAAATGAGCTAAATGGGAAAGAATATGTTGCCTTTTAATAGGAGAACCCAAACCTTTAACATTCCAAGAAATTACATTAATAGACATCTACATTTGTAAAAATAAACAACAATAGCATAAATAACCAATAGGAAATGTAACCAGAACCAATATAAGCAGTACAATACAAACAAGAAAGAGTAAGAAAGAACATACAGAGGACAATGAAGAGAAAGATGCAAAGTGGGATAGAAGATGATAAGAATATATGAAAGAGTAAACGAGTGTGAAGAAGAGAGAAAAGGAAAGCGGAACAGAAAAGAAAGAGGAAGAAGAAAACAAGTATTGGAGAAGAAGAAGAAACACAGAAATACAGAAAATGTGCTATACAACTTGAACAAAACTAGAAAGTAGACATACCACGAAAAAAACCAGGAAAGTAGGAGATGGTGGAGCCATATAGATGAGACGACAAGGCCAGCCTGGGAGGAGCACAGAGACGCACGTAGGGCAAAACGATCTCCAGGTAAAAACAGGAGGAAAACCACAAGAGGAACCAGAAAGCCGCTTCTACAAGGGAGGAAGAAAAATCATTATCAAAATATCACGAAGACACAAAAATTGAGCATAATACAAAATTAAATCTTAGTACCTTAATAAAATACAAATATAAATAGAGAAACATAGACTAGGCACAGAAGGGAACACAAAAGGGTAGAGAACTGCCGAAGGAAAGGCATAATTGTGATTAAATGAAAAAAAAATAATAATCACATTAATAGGACCGTAGAGAGTCTCATTGATGAGGAATATCCATAGAGACCGAGGAGCAGGAGTCAAGGAATTTCTGAAGCTGGTCTGGGTCCTCGTAAGTCGTCGTTTTATTGTTGTAGGCAACCTTAAAGAGACACGGATGGAATAGACCATAACGAGCATTTAAAGAACGAAGGGCAGGCCTTATGTCCAGGAACTTTTTGCGACGATCCGCTGTAGGTTTAGCATAGTCTTGTGAAAAAAAGAGGTTGGAGCCATTCCAAGAAATCTTACCCTTTCATTTAGCAGAGTGGAGAACTTTAAGTAGGTCCGTGTACTCCAAAAAATACAAAATTACTCCTCTAGGTTTTGCAACAGGAGTGGAAGAAGTAGAAATACGAGAAGAAGGACCCAAACGATGTGCTCTTTGAATGTTAAGTGGAGGAGATTCTGGCAGTCCCAAAAGTTGAGGTAAGAAAGATTGGAAGAAGGATATAGGGCTAGATCCTTCAAGTCCTTCAGCAAGACCAAAAATGCGAAGGTTGTTGCGCCGATTTCGATTTTCTACATTTTCGACCTGGCTTTTAAGGTGCTGTATCTCTGCCTGCAAGTTAGGAACCACTGCTGTAACAGTTTGGATTGAGGAAATAGATTTTTCTAGAAGGTCTACCTTTTGTTCAGTGTGAGACCAATTATCCTCCAGATGTTGGAGGCGAGCATTGGTGTCGGCCATATATGGCTTAAGCGAACGTATTTCCTCTATAAAAGGCTTCAACATCCGTATCTCGTCCAGTATGAATTCCATGGAAATGGAGGAAGGTGTATTAGTAGGTGATGGAGGATTTGTGTTTGCCCTCTTGCCAGTGTTCGCAGTTGAAGAAGAGGACCCTTTAGCGTTGAGCTTTGGATTAGAACAAGAAGAGGGTGCTGGAGAGTTTTTCAAATGAAGAGAGTCATTCATGCCATCTTCAGTGGTGTCCTGCAAAACACTAAAGGGATTCGTATCAACCAAAGATTGTGGAAGTGGTTGAAGTCTGGAACGGTTCCGGCGTGCCATTGTCAGTGAAAAATGATTGGTACTAAGTAGCCAAGTCGCACTTAGAAAATAGTAAAATGGTACCAGCAATGAAGCATGAATCGCAATCACTGCAGGATACAAAAAAGGGAGAATGACACCAAACCTCAACCTGCAGTGTTAATGAAGAAGGTACAGAAGTGTATTAGTCTCAATTTGACATAAAAGACGGCGTATCAAAAAATACCTCACACAAGAAAAAGTCCTGTGAGGAATTCAAGTGAATAACATCACCAATTCACAAAATAGCGGCCATAATATATATGTGGGCTGACTGAGGTACAGAAAAATCACCCAAACGCTAATTTCTGAGAAGCCAGGCATAGAAAACAAGGTTAAAGTCCAGGAAAGTTATGTAGAAGTACATTGCAGGCAGAGAAACGTTGACAAATAAATAAAACAGAGGAGAGAAACACCCTCTAAAAAGCATAGCTGCTCAAAATGGCGTCCGCGGCAAAAAGCGGGGCTGTAGAAACGAAAAAAAAATGCTCATAACTTGCATTTTTGATCATCCTCCATACTAGCAAACGTGTCAATCTATGCAGCGCACATTCCGCCGCATGTGGGGTTGATCCGGCCGGTTCTGCGGGCAGTCAGGAAACCTGGAGATGCTCCGAGCACTACGTCGCTACGGAGCCCTCCGAGAGAGCCGCCATCTCCGCTGACGCCGAAGCCACGCCCCGGATGCAGACCTTTTTAACGGAAGTCACAGGGGTGCAGACTGAGATAACTCCAATAGTTATGTTGTTGGGGGTGCTAGATGATGAAGTGTCTGCAGAGGGAATGTATACATTCAGATATTTAATATAAATTGCTGTCGCAAGACTATGCATAGCCTCACTGTGGCACCAGAAAGATCCCCCTACTTTTAAGGTGCGAAAAGGAAGGTTATTTGCTATATGCAAACTTGAAACTAACCTATATGCTATCAAAGGACCACAGAAGCGAAGATTGGGCGGTAAAATCTGGGGGGCGTTAACTGAATTTATGACGCTGGCAATATAAGTTCATACTTAGACCCAGCTGCTTTCGGAAGGATGAAAGTCTGCATGGTTGTAAAAATGTCTGCTTCCTTTGTAAATATAGGTGCAGGCTAATTGTAAACCACTATTTATCTATTTACTTTTATTTACCACCTACTTTTTTCAGCCCATCCCTTTGGTATCCGCCTGTCGGTACTCACGATTTAAATAATGTGTAAGGGGCTCAAATTCCCAGATAGGATCATATATATATGTATATTGTTTTAGGTGGTACAAATGTTATTTTTTCACGATGTTGTTTAATTTCTTTTCTGTCGATCTTATGCTGGTTATATGCTGACGTTTTCTGTAATTGTCTACTGGCTTAATAAAAAGGAATTATAAAAAAAAAGACAAAGCCAATAGTTTTTGCTTGTTGTAGGTGTAACGTTCCTTGTTGTGTTATATATCTGGATACAATGACAGCAGAGGCAAAATACCAGCCCAGCAGCACACTATGCTAAGCACTGATTTTTAGCTTGGGTGCTTTAAGCCACGCCCTTAATTACACCAAACACCCCCTTTGGAGAGACCCCTCCCTCCCCCCCCCCATTTTGTTTCATCCAACTTAAAGCCCTGGAAACAACAGTCCGTGAAGTCCCTTGAAATGAATGTTGCACTCTACAAATACTGTAAAATGCAAATACAACACCATGCCAGAGTCACCTCACTTCCTGGAACTGTGCATCATGCTTGACTCATGACTTCCACTTTTTCAGATTGCCTAAGCACAGGGGCATAGTGAACCCTACCCCTTGCTTTAGGAACTACAGCAAGGGTGACATTCTTGATGGGCCTCTTCTATCTGCAACTCTGCAGACAAGGGCTCAGCTCATAATTAATATGAAAAGGTGGGCGAGTGAGTAGTTGAAGGGATAGGTGGATGGCTGGATGGATTAGTGAAAGGGGTAATGGATGAATGAAAGGGTAAATGGATGGATAATGAGAGAATGGATGGATGGATGAGTGAGTGGAAGGATGGATGGATGAGAGAAAAGGTAAATGGATGTATGGGTGGAAAAGTAAATGGATGGTAAATGGGTGGATGTATGAGTGAAAAAATAGATGGATGAGTGAAAGGATGGCTGATGGGCGAGTGAGTGGTTGGATGGATGGATGGATGAGTGGAAGGGTGGAGGTAAGGATGGATGAGTGAGTGAAAGGGAGGATATATGGACAAAAGGATGGATAGATGAGCGAAGGAGTGAAAAGGTGGATGGATGAGAGAAAGGATGGATGGATGAGTGATAGGGTCAATGGATGGATTCATGAGTGGATGAGTAGATGGGTGGGTGGATGGGTGGAAGGAAGGATGGCTAAGTGAAAGGGTCAATGGAGAGAGAAAGGGAGGATGGATGAATGGCTGAGAAGGTGAATGGGTGAAAGGATGAGTAACTGGGTGGATGGATGAGTAAGTAAAAGGATGGCTGGATGGGTTAAAGGGTAAATGGCTGGATGGGTGAAAGGGTAAATGGCTGGATGGGTGAAAGGGTAAATGGCTGGATGGATGAGTGAACGGATGGATGTGTGAAATGGTGGATGGATGAGTGAAAGTGTGAACGGATGAATGAAATAATGGCTGGAAGGATACATGATGGATAGGTTAGCAAATGGAAGAATATGTTTGGATTTGGATGGGCTTACTTACATACTATTGCGCGATCTCCTCTGATGTGTCTGTAAAACGTTACTTTTGTCCCATAGTTTTGTCCTGAATTTTTACACTCACCGTCCTGAATTTGCACCCATGCCAGTTGGTCGTCCTACTGGACAGGGTTTTACTTACAAGGCAGGGACCTGCCGTCCTATCATGTCCCAATATAGAGGGCAAACAGCGACCTGTGTTAGGTGCCCATGCTGGACCCTGGGAATATGAGATCTCTGATGAGGGTGGGGGGGCGTGCACGTCCGGCCCAGTGGCACTTTTACTTTCACAATGTGTCTGTAGGTTCTAAACTGTTAGGTTTAAATAGATAAAAGTGACACCTTCGGATAAAACAATTCCCCATTCAGAGCCCGCCCCCAACATTCCATTTATTTAGCATGAAGAATACTCGTCAAAATGCATTTTCCATGTAGTTCTTTGATTTTAATGTCATATGTATTTATATAAATAATAAGCCTCAATTACTTTTTTCTTTTTCAATTATTTAAAAGGAAAAGGCACAAATGTTGTCCAAAAGGTTAAACACTTCTAAATATTTCTAATTGTACAGGTGTGGCCATAAATAAAAAGTATTAGCAAATTATAATATCAGTATAACATTATAAATTGCATTTAAAAAAGGTTTTCTATCCTCAAAATGTTTGCTTAGCTTAAAAATATATCTCCCCGTCGGGGAATTGAACCCCGGTCTCCCGCCTGACAGGCGGGGATACTGACCACTATACTAACGAGGATCCTGTGATTCCCTTGCAGCTGAGCCGTTCCTTGTCGAGGCTTCAACCCGCTCTGTCCTGACTGTGACTGATCTTTCTTATTTCTCAGCTCCTTGACACCAACACAGGGGGCCGCAGGCTCAACAAACACACACACTCTCTCCCACCATACACACACACAAACACACTCCTCTTACCCGCACTACAAACCTCTCACCTCCTAGCAGAAGTGTCTGATGATGGAGGATTGCAGCGGGGGCTGCACACAGGGAGGGGGGCGGGAGACACCACCCCCCTCGCCCCCGCCGGAGGAGAGAGCTGGGCTGTAAAGGTGAAGAGGGGAGGCAGGAAAAGCCCCGGCGTGTGAGGGTCCGAGAAAGAGGCGCTTTCTATTGTGAGGGAAAAAAGTGAAGAGTTTGCAAAAATCCTTCGAGCCGGATTTGAACCAGCGACCTAAGGATGACAGTCACTCCACTACAGTCCTCCGCTCTACCAACAGAGCTATCGAAGGCTTGCTGGTAATACTGATGACACGGCGCTATATGGCATGAAAAGTGGGCACCGAGCCTAGGAACTGTTATGTTTCTCATCACTTGAGAAAGCTGCACACCCAAAAGATTTTAACTAATAGGGAAACGGCTGAGTCCTGACTGATTTTCATGATATATTTACATTTATTATTTTGGGGATCCAAAAGTTAATAAAGGGGTTATATATATATATATATTTTTTTTATGTGTAGCGCTCAAACACCGTAGGCTTCCTGGTATTGGATCAGAGTTATATTTGTGTGGTGTTGCGCTTATTTATTTAGGGTATTTCGTGTTTACATTTGGATACATTAGTGCTGTTGGTCCTGGGTAACATGTGTTATGGTGTTTCAAGTGTTAATTTTTTGGGGTTCGGATGTTCTTTGTAGCATCAAATACTTAAAGGTGTTTTTGCGGTTCGTGCATTTTAATTATGAAAATGGTATTCACCATGGGATCCACAAGTTAATAATGGGGTTATGTTATCTAGTTATATGAAAACGTAATCAGGTGTTACATTTTATGTTTCTGGTCTGTAATGTTGGTAAAGGGAATTAAAGTCAGTGAAGGTTACCATAGTCAGAGTCCCTGTCTGTAAAACACCCTCAGACCCCAGGGGGCCCCAGGGGTTGGTTTTACTTAAAGTTCAGGGGCTGGTCCTTGTAATAGGATCTGTTTAAACACCAGAAGGTGACGTAGGGGTGTCACCTCTGACCTATCAGAGCTCTTAAATGCTGTGGGTGTAACAAAGATGATAATAGGAGGAGACTGGGTTGAAATGCTGAGCCATTGTCAGCCCTTTGCCCCTCGGCAGCACCGTCTCCACGTCAGTGTCACCTCCTTTATGAAAGAGGCCTGCCAGGAATCCAGTCTGAGGGGTCAGAGGGCAATCAGAGGTCACCGGGTCATAGTTGTTTCAAGGAGGGGTGTTTACTTCCGGTGCCCCGGGGGCCTCTGTACTCTGGGCCCCCAAACTAGGGGCCAGGCCCCCCTTTTAACACCGACTCAGAATACCAAGACAGAGCGGCCGAAAGCTTACTTTTTTTTTTTTTTTTTTTTTGTAAAAATATACTTTATTTAAAATTATTTGTCAGGTTTACATTTTAAGCAGTCCCTTATATTTGGGTGCTGTACATTTAACCATTCTCAAAGAAGCGCATTAGGCTATCTTTGGTGGTTTTCCATCAAGATTTCTCATTTTACCCATCCAGACCAACTCCTGATTTTCCAGGTTTCCTTTGCCCACTCTTGTCCAAATCTATGGGTGTCTATGCACATGTAAGAGAACATTTTAGTGAAAACAAGTTTTTGGCATTCTTTTTCCGTGATTGCTTGGTGTTTGTACAAGGAAAAGTTCCTGTTTTCCCACATCGCCTCTTTCACGCAGTTTATTATTCTCCATAGTGTCCTTTCTTTATTTGCATTGCAATTCATGCCCAACCCATATAGAACCAGTTCATAGGACAGGGATGCCTGTCCTGTTAATTCTTTAATGAGCTGTCCCATTGCTTTCCACATGCTTTGTGCTCCGCCACAGTTCCAAATGAAGTGCATCAGGGATTCATCTGCTGCACAGCCTGGTGTTGGGCATCTTGCTGTTTTTGCCAGTTTCCTTGCATGTTGGAATTGTTTCACGGGTAGGCATTTGGATACCATCATCCATGCCAAGTCTTTCTGGGAGTTTGTCAAATCTTTGTGGTTCACCATCTCCCAAACCTTCCCTGATTGCTTCTCTGATAAGTTGTTTACCATTGTCACTGAGTCTGTTTCTTTCAGTTCTTTGCTTAAGGCCATCTGGGGTGTGATGTCCTTCGCTTGAATTTGTCTCTCTTCCAGCTTCTTGAAGAAAGGCTTGATGCCTTTGTACGCAGGGGGTGGTTCTAGTAAAAAAGGCTTTGTATTGTCCAGATTACATATGCCCTCTCTTGATAAGATGAACCTTGTAGCAAAAAGAGTGTAGGCAGCCACATGTGAGTCTTTCTTTGCATTCCCCAGTATGTTTTTAACAAAATGTGACATCAGGAAGTCATGGAGGTTTGGCAGGTCTTTCCCTCCTTTTGTGGGTAGTTTGAAAACTGTGTCTCTTTTTAGTTTTTCAATTTTTGACCCCCAAAAGAAGTTTGCAAAAAGTCTTTGTGTCACTTTTGTCCACCTGTATGATGGAGGGAAAATCATGGCAATAAACATCAGGATTGGTAGACATATTGCTTTCAGCACCAAGACTTTCCCTTCCAGGGAAAGTTTTCTTGTCGTCCAGAGCGCCATTTTCTGCTTGAGCTTTGTCTGGATCTTCTCCCAGTTTATTTCTCCCTTCATGTCCTGTGAAAAAAGAATCCCCAGTATTTTTACTGGGTCTTTGGAAGGTGGGGACCCGCATGAATGAAAGGAACAAATGGGGGAAAGAAACTGCACCCTGACCCTATCAGTGCACACTTTTTACATCCGGTGTAACATAGATACATTTTGATTTATAACTTGTTTACATTTGACACGAATAAATATGGAAACATTTGCACGTCAGAATGTTTAACCTGCCCTCTCATGCTTCAGACGTATCTTATCCTACCCGATTGTTAAAAAAGTTCTTCCATTCGGGTCTTTTAAATTGAAATGATGTCAGAAAGGGACAACACTGAAGAAAATGCCTACAAATGTGTGTTTATTGCTTTCGACCCCAGATGTTTACTTTTGTATAAACACTGGTCCTATTATGAAGCGCTCGGACACCTTTGGGTAAAGTCCGCGCTATATAAAAATGCATAAATAAACACCACAGAGGCTCCTCCCTCGCTCTCCCAGAATGCCGTGCGGGATTATTCGGGGTCTGCCCCCTGTCAAGGCTGCTAATGTCCCATTGCTGCTCCATGGTCCTGTGGGCTGTGAGTGCTGTGGCGGTGCTGCCCCCTGGCGGTCACCCTGAGCATCCGAAGATACCTGGGAAGAAGCCAGTGTGACCTGAGCTGGTCCTCCCTCCTCTGTGTGAACCAATCCAGTGTCAGGGCTGGGGTCGGTGCTGATAGGAGGGGGAGAGGGGGGTGTAACTGGGCCCCCCTGGAGGCAGCCTGGGGCCTGTGACAGGGGGAGGGGGTGTACCTGGAGCCCCCTGGGGGGAGCCTGGGGTCTGTGACAGGTGCAGGGGAGTGTGGATCAAAGAAGCAGCTGGTCGGTAACTGGAGAGGGGTCTGTATGGCCCTCAGCCTGGTGAGGAGACACAGGAGTGAAGGGGTGTCCTGGGGAGAGGGGCGTGGCTTTGTCTGGCTCCAGGGGGGGGCAGTAAGAGGCAGTGCGGGGGCTGCTGCTGTCCTCTGGTCCTGGGCTCTGGAGAAGTTCCAGGGTTGTAAATGATGAGACATGAGCAGGTTCTGGCACAAATGATGACCCCTCATTCCTTGGGGTTTGTCAGGGGGGAGGTCTGTTACCCCATTGATGGTCAGTGTGACTTGAATACAGATAAGAGTCTGACAGGACAGGCATGTCTCATAGATAGTGAGCCACATGTTTGTACAGTCAGCTTCCCATATGGTCTAGCGGTTAGGATTCCTGGTTTTCACCCAGGCGGCCCGGGTTCGACTCCCGGTATGGGAAGTACAGTTTTTTGCTATTGCAACATTATAAAATTATTTTATTCCTTCCAAACCAAAATGGCTCTTGAAGTCCTAATAACTCTCACTTGCGTCTCTTTATTCCTTCCAAACCAAAATGGACTCGTCTCTTTATTCCTTCCAAACCAAAATGGCTCTTGAAGTCCTAATAACTCTCACTTGCGTCTCTTCCCTGTTCCCGCCCCAGCCCCTGCTGCACAGCTGCTGTAGTATTAAAGAAATGGAGGGAAAAAGCCACAGATCAATACTATGAAGGGCTATTCGATGTTTGCCTTTTATCACACAACAAAGAGTACAGATTTTATAAATTGCGCCTGGATTGCAAAGCACCCGTTTCCTGTGCTCTCACCGTGTGAAATGCTCGTTTCTTTCCTGCTCCGCCCGTGCTATGGAAGAGGCGCTTTAGAGTCTATGTTGTGACATTAATAACCCGCTGTGTTGATTTATAGGCGACGAGGATTCAGGAAGTTCCTGTTTTCTCTCCTCTGTAGGGGCAGCTCCTGTGTCGCCGCTTCTCGGCACTACACCAACTTTAAGAGTAAGTTAAAGCACAGTCATGAAAGGACAGATTAAACCATCAATGTGTCATTTTCCATCTGTTGGTTAGGTGTTTTAAGGATTTAATTGTGGAATAGACTTCTTTAATTGGAAGTTCAACGTACGCTGTTGACCGATAAAGAGTCAGCAATTAGCTGCAAAGTGTCAACCTGGCGGTTCCATGGTGTAATGGTTAGCACTCTGGACTCTGAATCCAGCGATCCGAGTTCAAATCTCGGTGGGACCTGGGATACTTTTATTTTTCACTTCATTTGTTTTATATTATTCTAGGTATTGAGCAGGGCGCCATTTGTATTTGTTATTTGCTTCCAATTATTCAGGGTCTAGAGTAGTGGGGCATTTGTATCCCTAACATACCCCCTCCCTTCCTGTTTTCATTCTCCTCCTGGTCTCTGTGGACATCCATACATTATCTTTAGGCGGTGCTGGGCAACACAGGTGTTTTATCATTCCTGTGCCTGTGTGGACACCTTTCTCCTGTGGCTGCACAACAGTCACATGCACAGTGTGGACCTGACTCCAGCGCCCTTCACACCGGATAATTTAGAAGGAGACACACAGACGGGACAGCAGGGTGTAAATGAAAGGCTTTAATAAAGTGTTAACGGATACAAATTAAAAATGCTTTTTGTTTTATTTCTGCACTTTATAGGTAACTACCCAACATATGAAGGGAGATGACAATTCCACCAGAACTGTTGGGCAAAAAAGTGAAATATAATCTGTTTGTCGCGTAAAGCGATGTAATGGCCGTGGGCCGAGTTTACGCTAACAGCAAAAAAAAAACAAGATTGGCATAGCCAATAGGTCTCACCTTCGGGACCTTAAAAGTGTTTCGCCATGCAACAGTTGATGTATCAAGGATATTGTGCTGCATAACTAAATATCCCAAAAGCGAAACCTATTGGCTATGCCAATGCTTGTTTAAGACGTGTGCCCTTACAGTACCTTGTTCCATCTGCTGTAGATTGAAGTCGTGGTGAGGCCCCGTGACTTGAGACCCATGCCCTTGTTAAAGGCACTCAGCGCCTGCTCTCCCCATGACAGGACACGGGCCACTCACCTCCATACACACAACAGGGGCGCAGGTGTCTCCACTCACCTCCATACACACACCAGGGGAGCACGTGTCTCCACTCACCTCCATACACATAACAGGTGCGCACGTGTCTCCACTCACCTCCATACACACAACAGGGGTGCACATGTCTCCACTCACCTACATACACACAACAGGGGAGCAGGTGTCTCCACTCACCTCCATACACACACCAGGGGAGCACGTGTCTCCACTCACCTCCATACACACAACAGGTGCGCAGGTGTCTCCACTTACCTCCATACACACCACAGGGGTGCACGTGTCTCCACTCACCTCCATACACACAACAGGGGAGCACGAGTCTCCACTCACCTCCATACACACAACAGGGGCGCACGTGTCTCCACTCACCTCCATACACACAACAGGGGCGCACGTGTCTCCACTCACCTCCATACACACAACAGGTGCGCACGTGTCTCCACTCACCTTCATACACACACCAGGGGCGCAGGTGTCTCCACTCACCTCCATACACACAACAGGGGCGCACATGTCTCCACTCACCTCCATACACACACCAGGGGCGCACGTGTCTCCACTCACCTCCATACACACAACAGGGGCGCACGTGTCTCCACTCACCTCCATACACAGAACAGGGGCGCACGTGTCGCCACTCACCTCCATACACACACCAGGGGAGCAGGTGTCTCCACTCACCTCCATACACACACCAGGGGCGAAGGTGTCTCCACTCACCTCCATACACACAACAGGGGCGCACGTGTCTCCACTCACCTCCATACACACAACAGGGGAGCAGGTGTCTCCACTCACCTCCATACATACACCAGGGGCGAAGGTGTCTTCACTCACCTCCATGCACACAACAGGGGAGCAGGTGTCTCCACTCACCTCCATACACACAACAGGGGTGCACATGTCTCCACTCCCCTCCATACACACACCAGGGGAGCAGGTGTCTCCACTCACCTCCATACACACAACAGGTGCGCATGTGTCTCCACTCACCTCCATACACACACCAGGGGAGCAGGTGTCTCCACTTATCTCCATACACACAACAGGGGCGCACATGTCTCCACTCACCTCCATACACACACCAGGGGAGCAGGTGTCTCCACTCACCTCCATACACACACCAGGGGCGAAGGTGTCTCGACTCACCTCCATACACACACCAGGGGAGCACGTGTCTCCACTCACCTCCATACACACAACAGGGGCGCAGGTGTCTCCACTCACCTCCATACACACAACAGGGGAGCAGGTGTCTCCACTCACCTCCATACACACACCAGGGGCGAAGGTGTCTTCACTCACCTCCATACACAGAACAGGGGCGCACGTGTCGCCACTCACCTCCATACACACACCAGGGGAGCAGGTGTCTCCACTCACCTCCATGCACACAACAGGGGAGCAGGTGTCTCCACTCACCTCCATACACACAACAGGTGCGCACGTGTCTCCACTCACCTCCATACACACACCAGGGGAGCAGGTGTCTCCACTTATCTCCATACACACAACAGGGGCGCACATGTCTCCACTCACCTCCATACACACACCAGGGGAGCAGGTGTCTCCACTCACCTTCATACACACACCAGGGGCGAAGGTGTCTCGACTCACCTCCATACACACACCAGGGGAGCACGTGTCTCCACTCACCTCCATACACACAACAGGGGCGCAGGTGTCTCCACTCACCTCCATACACACAACAGGGGCGCACGTGTCTCCACTCACCTCCATACACACAACAGGGGCGCAGGTGTCTCCACTCACCTCCATACACACAACAGGGGAGCAGGTGTCTCCACTCACCTCCATACACACAACAGGGGCGCAGGTGTCTCCACTCACCTCCATACACACAACAGGGGAGCAGGTGTCTCCACTCACCTCCATACACACAACAGGGGAGCAGGTGTCTCCACTCACCTCCATACACACAACAGGGGAGCAGGTGTCTCCACTCACCTCCATACACACAACAGGTGCGCAGGTGTCTCCACTCACCTCCATACACACACCAGGGGAGCACGAGTCTCCACTCACCTCCATACACACAACAGGGGAGCACGTGTCTCCACTCACCTCCATGCACACAACAGGGGCGCACCCAGCACGTGTCTCAGGGGTTAACATGGGTGGGCAGCAGCTGCAGTCCCTGGGGGCCAGGGGCCTGCAAGAACTGCCCTTACTGTGGGTTCATGCAATCCATCAGCTTGCAGGGCCCATAGTGGTCCAGCTCTATCCTCAGGCAGTGTCCAGCTTCCTCGCTGCGGCACCTTCTGATTATTTGGAAGATAACTCAGTTGGTGACAGCACAGGCCCCGCAACCTCCGGGTTTGACTCCATGAGAAGCCCATACCAGTCCCCATAAACTTTTTTCTTCTTTACACACAACGTTTAACATGACCAAATGAACCATTTTCCAAACACCGACGGCTGGTTATGGCAAATTTAACCTATAAAATTGCACGAGAAGTTTCTTATGTTAATAATAGTAACTAAATGAGCACTTAATC
Organism: Lissotriton vulgaris; assembly: GCF_964263255.1. NCBI lineage: Eukaryota > Metazoa > Chordata > Amphibia > Caudata > Salamandridae > Lissotriton > Lissotriton vulgaris. Next base: position 246,962,081 of record NC_141685.1, read on the forward strand.
ACTTAACGCTCTCTGAAAAAACAATAAATGCAATTAAATGAGTAAAAGCGCTCTTAATCACATAACACTCTGAAAAACCAATAAATGTAATTAAACGGGTGAAAGGCATAAAGCTGGAGAATGCGGGCATCGATCCCGCTACCTCTCGCATGCTAAGCGAGCGCTCTACCATTTGAGCTAATTCCCCTTCCGTAGAAATCGTGGGCGGCAGTTGGATTGGTGCCCTTAGTCTTCGCGCTTGATCATTTTCATCTTCCGTTACATTTTCCTTCCTGAAAGTAGCCACTGGACAGAGGTTTGCTCTGTGATTCCCAGTTGATCAAACTGTGTCCATTTAAGCGTCTGACACAGCTCGTGCGCATGTCGTGTGCTCGTGCATGGGTTCAATGTAGGCACCAGCCCCATGCACCAGTTACGTCATAGGAGTTTGGCATTCATCGAAGTGACTTGTTGCAAATATGATTACATGTTTTGTAGTCTTTCTATAGTCTTACTTGTGACTCATCTATAGAATGCTGCTGTAATCTGTGTCTTATGATCTCACCCAGCCAGGGGCGTAGGAGACACTAAAATTCTGGCGGGGACAGGGACAACCTTGTGGACTTTCCAGTGACCCTATACAAATCACCTAGTTCTAGGACACCCCCGCGCCGCACGGCCACCAGCTGCTGCGTGTGCCCCTCCCCGCCTGACTGCCTCGCTGCCCCGGCTGCCGTCGCGTGACCACGCCCCCTGCCTTCGAGCGGCGGGGTTCGTGCTCGCCTGACCCACAGGCTCCTGGGCGCCGCTTCTCACCCTGTGCCCCTGTTGTCATTGCTGTAATTGATTTGTATTGTTTCTTTCTGTATTGCCATTTTCTTGTTTATAAGTTGCCCTTCGTCTTCCCTCCCCGCTACCCGCTTCCCGCCACCGCCGCTAACCCCGCCCCTTTTTCCTTCTGTACCCTCCCCGCTCCCGCCTCCCAGCTTCTCCCCCCCCGCGCACTTCGCCATTTATGGCGACCGTGCGAACGTGCAGCGGTCACGCGCAGCGGGCGCGCCGATTGTGCGCCGAAGGCGCGCCAAAGGTAAGCCCGTCTACGCCCGTCCGCGCCTGGACCGCGCCCAGTGCCAGGACCCTTGGCCCACGAGGACCCCGGCCAACCCGCCTGACGTACACCGCCGCCACCCTCATCGCACTCAACACCGGCCGAATCCCAGGATGCTACCGAGCCACCCCACGACGCACCCACGGACCCTTCAGCTGCCACGCCTGCAAGTTCACCTGCATCCGGACCTGCCCTGCGCCAGCGCCCGCCAAGCCGAACACCAGCAGCAACCACCTAAAGTGCATCCTCCTCAACACCCGCTCCGTCCACAGACACGCCATCGAACTCTGGAACCTCCTCGACACCACAGCCCCTGACGTTGCCTTCCTCACGGAGACCTGGATGAACGCCTCTTCAGCGCCCGACATCGCCATCGCCATCCCAGAGGGCTACAAGATCACCCGGAGGGACCGCACTGCCAACCAGATGGGAGGAGGCATCGCCGTCATCCACAGGAACACCATCCACATCACGACCAGCACCGACGACACCCTAACGACCTCCGAACACCTGCACTTCCAGATCCACACCGACCCGAAGACAACCCTCAGAGGCACCCTGATCTACCGACCCCCAGGACCACGCACACAATTCAGCGAGGACATCGCCGACTTCGTCAGCCCCCATGCCCTCCCCTCCGCTGACTACATCCTCCTGGGGGACCTCAACTTCCACCTGGAGAACAACAACGACCGCAACACCATCACCCTGCTCGACAACCTCGCCAACCTCGGACTCAAGCAGCTGGTGTCCACCCCCACCCACCTCGCCGGACACACACTCGACGCCGTCTTCTCATCCAGCAAAGACATCGCCTTCAGCCACGCCACAGAACTCCACTGGACGGACCACAGCTGTGTCCACTTCACCTTCAAAAGAACGACGATCCACCACCACCAGCAACAGGTTGCCCGTAGAAGCTGGAACAAGATCACTGCCGACCAGCTCGCCGCTTCCCTGAGCCAGCACCCTCCTGCCAGCTCAGCGAACCCCAGCCAGGCCGCCGACAACCTCTCGAAGTGGATCAGCAACTGCACGGACAAACTCGCCCCTCTGAGGACCCCGCCCAGCAGACCCGGCAGCAAGAAAGCCCCATGGTTCACCGACGAACTCAAGAGCTCCAAGAAGAACTGCCGAGCCCTCGAGAAAGTCTGGAGAAGGGAACCAACACCGGACAACATGACCACCCTCAAGCTCGCCACCCGGAAGCACCACCAACTGATCCGCGCCGCCAAGAAAACTGCATTCAAGGACCGGCTGGACAACAACGCACACAACTGCAAGGAACTCTTCAACATCGTGAAAGAGCTCTCCAACCCCAACGCCGGAAACAACAACATCACCCCATCGCAAGACCTCTGCAACTCCCTCGCCTCCTACTTCCACAACAAGATCGCGGACATACACAACAGCTTCAGCATTCAACCGACGCACGCCACGACCGCAGCAACGCCGCCCACCACCACCCTCCGCGCCTGGACTCCGATCAGCACCGAAGACACCGTCCGCATGATGAACTCCGTCCACTCCGGATCTCCGACCGACCCCTGCCCTCACAGCGTCTTCAACATGGCCGACGCTGTCATCGCACCCCACCTGCGGGACATCATCAACACCTCCTTCGACACCGCCACCTTCCCTGAGAGCTGGAAGCACGCCGAACTCAGCGCTCTCCTCAAGAAACCCACAGCGGACCCCACCGAACTCAAGAATTACCGCCCCATCTCGCTCCTCCCGTTTCCAGCCAAAGTCATCGAGAAGACCGTCAACAAACAGCTGGCCGCCTTCCTCGAGACGAATGGATCCCTCGACCCCTCACAGTCTGGCTTCCGAGCCAACCACAGCACCGAGACCGCGCCCATCGCTGCCACCGACGACATCCGAGCCTTGATGGACAACGGAGATACAGCGGCCCTCATCCTCCTAGACCTCTCCGCGGCATTCGACACGGTCTGCCACCGCACCCTAGTGCAGCGACTCAGCAACGTCGGAATCCAGGAGAAGGCACTGGAATGGATCATCTCCTTCCTCGACCGAAGAACACGGAGAGTCCGCCTACCACCGTACAAGTCAGAAGCCACCAAAGTCATCTGCGGCGTCCCTCAAGGATCCTCGCTGAGCCCCACCCTCTTCAACGTCTACATGAGCCCCCTCTCGGCCATCGCACACCAACACAACCTCAACATAATCTCCTACGCCGACGACACCCAGCTGATCCTCTCCCTGACCAACGACCCCGCCGCCGCCAGAGCCAATCTGCACGAAGGGATGAAAGATGTAGCCGAGTGGATGACGACCAGCCGCCTGAAACTGAACTCAGACAAGACGGAGGTCCTCATCCTGGGCTCCTCGCCCTCCGCCTGGGACGACTCCTGGTGGCCCCCCGCCCTGGGCACCGCACCCAAACCGACGGACCACGCACGCAACCTGGGCTTCATCCTAGACTCCTCCCTCTCCATGACCAGGCAAGTCAACGCCGTCTCCTCGTCGTGCTTCAACATCTTACGCATGCTACGGAAGATCTTCTGGTGGATCCCCACCGAGACCAGGAAGACCGTCACCCAGGCCCTCGTCACCAGCCGACTGGACTACGGCAACGCCCTCTACGCCGGTACCACCGCCAAGCTCCAGAAGAGACTCCAGCGGATCCAGAACGCCTCAGCCAGACTCATCCTCGACATCCCACGAAACAGCCACATCTCCGGACATCTGAGAGACCTGCATTGGCTCCCCGTCAACAAAAGAATCACCTTCCGTCTCCTCACCCACGCACACAAAGCCCTACACGATCAAGACCCGAGCTACCTCAACAACCGAATCAACTTTTACGCTCCCAAACGCCACCTCCGATCAGCCAGCCACGCCCTCGCCGCCGTCCCCCGCATCCGAAGAGCGACAACAGGAGGAAGGTCCTTCTCCTACCTGGCCGCCAAGACCTGGAACTCCCTCCCGACCGACCTGCGCCTGACCCAAGACCACCTCTCCTTCAGGAAGAAGCTGAAGACCTGGCTGTTCGAGCAGTAACGGCACTCCCCCCCCCCCAAAGCGCCTTGAGACCCTACGGGTAAGTAGTGCGCTCTATAAATGTCTTTGATTGATTGATTGACCGCCCGTTAAACAAATTCAATTCCATACTTTCGAAGTGAAATATTAAGAAAAGCAGGCATGTTCTCACATTTTTCATTTATGCTTGATTGTTATTTACATTCATATAGTAATCAGACCAAATGTTAAAGAAACATGTATATGAATCATCTTAAATAAAAAAATTAATTATCCCTTGGGGTCAATAATCAAACATTCATCACAACCATACATCCGTGTACCTCAATGTCCACCTGAAACTCTACCTAATGTTCTGTGAGTAAGTGGATCATAGTCTCAATCTCCCTACCCTGAGGTTTATTATAAAGGCACCTGAACAATTTAATAATTCAGTTAGTATATTTATTGATATTCACATTTCAGTAAAAACATAAAAAACTTTCACATTGACAGTATAATTACAAAAAACATCACTCAACATAGTACAGTTAAAAACCTGAAAGAGATTTAAATTCCGTGATTAGGTATATAATCATCGGTGTACCAATTCAAAGGAATCACATTTATATGGTCCAGACTCCAATTGGTCAGTTCTGAGACTTGGTTCCTTGAATTTTGGGTGTTTTTATCAAATGCGTCGACGCGTTTCGGTGTATTATTGCATAACAAACACCTTTCTCAAGCCAACAATTTTTTTATCTCTTTCGTGCTCAGAGTTAGATTCAATGAGATTATCTCAAACCAATGGACTTAGTATGCGTCCAATGTGTCCTCCAGTTGCTGTAGTGTTCTTCCTATTAACCACTGCAGACGTTTCTCAATCGTACTCAGCCCCGTCTATTGCTGATTGCAATCTCCAGATCGAGGGTAGAGATCCCAATTTCTCCGTCTGCAAAGGGTGTCCTCCGGTGTATGAAACGGTAAGCACTCCAATATGGTTAAGAACAAATCCCACTTTCTCTTTATGTCACTTGGGACTCTGTTCACTGTTCCCACGATTCAGGTCCCCATATACGGTGGATCCTGTAGGGAATGTAGCCGCGTTCTTCCTGGGGTTCCAGTAAAACGAAATTGTACCAGTGTTGTTTGGCAGGGTATTTATACTCCCGGACCAATATATATTGGCAGACACATTGGACGCATACTAAGTCCATTGGTTTGAGATAATCTCATTTAATCTAACTCTGAGCACGAAAGAGATAAAAAAATTGTTGTCTTGAGAAAGTTGTTTGTTATGCAATAATACACCGAAACGCGTCAACACATTTGATATAAATACCCAAAATTCAAGGAACCAAGTCTCAGAACTGACCAATTGGAGTCTGGACCATATAAATGTGATTCCTTTGAATTGGTACACAGATGATTATATACCAAATCACGGAATTTAAATCTCTTTCAGGTTTTTAACTGTACTATGTTGAGTGATGTTTTTTGTAATTATACAGTCACTGTGAAAGTTTTTAATGTTTTTAATGAAATGTGAATATCAATAAATATACTAACTGTATTATTAAATTGTTCAGGTGCCTTTATAATAAACCTCAGGGTAGGGAGATTGAGACTATGATCCTCTTACTCACACAACATTAGGTAGAGTTTAAGATGGACATTGAGGTACACGGATGTATGATTGTGATGAATGTTTGATTATTGACCCCAAGGGATAATTCATTTTTAGGTTTTGCCTGGCGAAAAGATGCGCTCTGCGCATCTTTTTCGCGCAGGCGAAAACCTCTTGAGATGTATACGGGAGACAGGAACGGCCTCCGTCTTTCATTGGCTAGCTCCATAAATGGAGGCTAGCCATTGGAAGACGGTCCTGTCCGTCAATGTCGGACCAGATTCGGGGGCGTTCCCGAGAATTTTTGGCTTTTGGCTACGTCACGCGACGTCAGCCAAAAGCTGGGAACGCCCCTGAATCTGTTCCGGCATTGCCGGCACCCGCCTTCCTGCTCCGGCCGTCTTCTGCGTCTCTCCTCCCACTTTCCCGCCCCCTCCCGCTTGTTTCCTGATGCTGGCCTCGCAATGGCGCTTCGTCTCTCCTCCCCCTTTCCCGCCCCCTCCCGCTTGTTTCCTGCTGGCCTCGCAATGGCGCTGCGTCTCTCCTCCCCCTTTCCCGCCCCCTCCCGCTTGTTTCCTGATGCTGGCCTCGCAATGGCGGCACCGGCCGAAGATGCAGAAAGCAAGCCACCTAAGAACGACTGGCATGATAATATACATTTGGAAAATGATGAACACTTTCCATCTGTGCTAGGCAGCCAGCAGCAGCGCTGCGAGCTTTCCAGCAGCCACCCCACCCCCTGCCCAGGTGCCCTGTGTACTCACGGTGCTTCGGGCGCTGCTGACTGCTCCGGTTTGCAGTGGAGGTCCAAACAGCCAACGGCGGGTCATGTGATGGGAGAGTGCTCGCCCAGCAGGGTTTAAATAGCCGTCTAGTACTGGCGCTGCCGCCTCTGCTGTCACTGTGCAGCACTCTATGCTGCTAATGCGAGCAGCACAGAGGGCGAGACGAGAAAACAATGACCTGAAAAACCGGCCCTGCTGCTGCCGGCGCAGGGTGATACCACAACAATACAGCACGCCCGCTCGCACACGCAAACACTTGTGTTTCTTTGTGTAATGCTGATGTCCCATCGAATGTCATCTTACAGACTGGTTCCAAAAGGTCATGTAAGGAAACTGGCACGTTGCATATTGGTATATAGCGCAACAAATGGAACTCCACGTTAAATGCCAATCCGTTCCGGTTTGGCTATTTGATTTTGAAAATGTCAAAGTATTGCCAGTAATGTTTGGATGTGTGTTCCTGTTCTCCGCACTCCACGGCATTGCTTCTTCCAGGTCATGCTGGACCCTTTCCAGTTCTGGAATGTCGGGCCCGGGCAGCGGGCACAGCCTGGACCCGACCCCATCAAGGGGGGCAGTGAAAGGGGGCCAGCCAGGCCTTGCTTCTCCTGGAGAGGTCTATGGCGCAGGCCTGCTCTGAAGGCAGAAGAACACTTCACATGCAATGCATAAAGGTGTAACGTAGGAGAGCTTCCGCGACGGGAAGAGGCGAGAGGGGGGTCGCACCGCGGCTCCTTGGGGCAAGGCACCAGTGTTTCATTGCTGGGCTTCTCACTTACAAATCCGAGGGGAAGCATACACGAACTACAACTCCCAGAAGGCACTTGATGAAGCCAAAACGCAGGACTGGTACCCTGCTTTTCCTGACTGCAAAGACCTGAGTGAGCTTCACCCAGAGGCGCAACTAGAGCCACGTGGGGTGGGGGGGCTGAAACTTGAAGCAAGAGGCGGAGTGGAGCTGTGGGGGTCTTAGCAGGGGTGAAACAAGAAGGAAGCCCTGTGAGCCACAGCGGTGTGGCAGCCTGGCCTCACCCTCACTGCAGGAACGGGGTCGGAGCTCACCCGAGAGAGAGAGCGCCATGGTCCTCGGCCTTGAAGCCTCGAGGGCGGGGCAGACCCAACAACCAGTTATCGACTTCAGAAGAATGAAGGGCAAGTCTTCCGTACCTGATTTGATGACACTTCTGGTTCGCGTAATTTAACGTTGCACGGGTTATGCTAAGTTCATAACATTGCTTACCTCACTAAGAACTACAATTAAGCGCCATTCGTGGCAAACGTTTAGCGCAATCATTCACATCTGAATAACGCGAACAGTCAGCGTGCAGTTTCTAACTCAGTTTAATGTGGCAGACACTACTTGACTGCATCCTATTTATTTTCATCAGTTTCCACATTCTTAGTACTAGGTCTGGTGGTGATTTTTTTTTTGTTTAAGAAATTTTTATTAAGCATTGAAAAGAAATACAAAAAACATGTCATGAGAAGTTAGAAACAAGTATATATGAATATGATATTGAATGACATCAGTTCAGAGGAGTTTATATAAGGGAACGAAGAAAGGAAAGAAAGGAAGAGAGAGAGGAAAAAAGGAAAGAGAAAGAAAGAAGAAAGCAAGAGAGAAGGAAAGAGTGAAAGAGAGAGAGCAGAGATAGTGAGGGTAACCAGAGGGATCATATGGGAGTAATAGTACAAGATAAAGGAGAAGGGTTAGAGGAAAGATAGGAAGTGAAGGGAAGCCATAGTAGATCGGATTTAATTTTCAAAGGAATAGAGGTGGAAGAAGCAATAGAAATTCTATGTTCATCACAAATGTAGTTCCACCATGTATGGACAGAGATTTTAGAATTGTCTTTCCAGCACGATAAAATAACTTTAACTGCAAGAGCAATAAATAGGTCTAACAATTTAGCTGAAGAGGGTGTAACAATATTAATATCATCAGATAATGAACCTAAAAATATGTGTAAAAAAGATAATGGGGAAGAAATAGATAACATTTTCATACAGATATTCCAAACATCAGTCCAAAAAAGATAAAACAGGGGAGCAATCGTATAATTGATGTTGTAGGGTACCTAGAACTTTAGAACAAGACCAACATAAAGGAGAGGAGGTAGGAGAAAATGTATGAATAGTAACCGGGGTAATAACAACTCTATGATATATAAAGAACAAGGATTGGGTAATTCGTGCAGCAACGGAAACTTTAAAAATCCTAGACCATAAACGATCCCACAATACAGTATCGAAGGAGACAGCAAGATCAGTCTCCCAAACGGTCTCCATTATAGATTTAGAGCGAATAGAAGTATTAGACATTAATAGCGAATACACAAGAGCAGCTTTAGGGAGTTGAGTAGAAAATAAAGGATATAGTGGGGTGACAGGAGTGAAGGAAGGAAAAGATTCGGAAGAAGAAGGTAGAGAAGACAAGTAAGATTGAATAGCAGATGTTATAATAGTGTATTCAGAGAGAAATGAGGAAGGTAAATGAAACATGTTTTGCAGTACTGGAAAGGAAATAAGGGAGGAATCAAGAAAAAATTGATGAACAAACAGTATATCCTTTTCCTTCCAATGTTTAAAATAGAACGATTTACCTTTATATCTAAGAAATTTGTTGTACCAAACCGCAGAGGATAAAAAACATTGCAAGGGGGAGAGGGTAGAGGAAAAAACATTCTGTAATAGAGATTGGGAATATTTCAAAATGGGATATTTGGATATAAAGGTACAATTTGACATAAAGGTAATATGCTGAAAGGAGAAATCTCTCAAAAGAGAGCGTTCCAGAAAAACCCACTTAGGGATAGGAGTAACACGGAAATCATAAGCCAAGGAGAAGGATTGTTTGATTAAGAAGGCAGAGTGGTATGAGCTAAAATCAGGGAATCGAACACCACCTTCATTTTTGAGTCGGATCAATTTATGTAAAGCAATGCGAGGGTGTTTATTATTCCACAGAAATTTTGTACAAACAGAATTAATACGAGAAAAGTAGGATTTGGGAATTTTGAAAGGTAACATGGAAACTGTGTACAATACATGTGGGGTAATCATCATTTTAATGGTATCCAATCTGCCCCACCAAGACAAAAATAAGGGGGACCAAATTTGAAGAAGAGATTGGATTTTGCTAATCAGGGAGTCAAAGGTCAGTTTAAGAGTGTCCCTTAGAGAAGAAGAAAACCATATACCAAGGTACTTCATTTTAGTTGGGCACCATGCAAAATCAGTATTATTAAACATGTATTGAAAACAAAGTGAGTTAAGAGGTAGGACTTCCGTTTTGGATAAATTAAGCTTATAACCTGATATGGAGGAGTACAACTGAACTTCATTTAAAAAAGGAGGAAGGGAAGATTCCGGGTTGGACATGTAAATGAGGACGTCATCAGCATAAGCTGACAATTTAGTTTCAACAGAGGAAAATTTTATACCAGCAATATCAGGGTTGGAACGAATGCGCTCTAGAAAGGGCTCAAGACATAAAATAAATAATAAAGGGGAAAGGGGACAGCCTTGTCTTGTGCCTCTGGTCAATGAAAAGAATCTGGAAAATTGGTTGTTGACAAAAATACTGGCACGGGGAGATGAGTAAAGGAGCTTAACCAAGGATATAAATTTCGGGCCGAAACCAAACCAATGAAGGGTGCGGAACATAAATTGCCAATTAATACGATCAAAAGCTTTTTCAGCATCCAGGGAGAGGGCTGCCAAGGGGGATTTGACATTTTTACTATGAGCAAGAACATTGGAAAAGAGACGAGCGTTATCAGCAGCAAGTCTGCCCTTAACAAATCCCACCTGGTCTGTATTGATTAAGCGAGGGATAATGGAATCAAGGCGAGAAGCAAGGATTTTAGCAAAAATCTTACAATCATAATTAATTAAAGATATGGGGCGGTAATTTTTGCATTGCGAGTGATTCTTATCAGGTTTGGGAATGATTACAATGAGGGCATCCAGAAAGGACCCAGAGGCCTTAGCTTCTGAAATAAAGGAATTAAATAACTGGAGGAGTTTAGGAGCAAAAAAAGAGTGGAAAGAGGAATAAAACTCAACAGGCAGACCATCGGGGCCAGGGGCTTTTGATTTTTTGAGGGAGTGGATGGCTGTAGTAATTTCCTGGAGAGTAATTTCACGTTCCAAAAAAGAGAAATCCACCGGAAGGGAAGGAGGGGGAGGGAGGCCTTCAAAAAAGGTTGTTAAGTTTGCATCAGAGGGATGAGTATCATCGGAGTAAAGGGCTTGATAATAATTGTGAAATACTTCAGCAATGTCTTCGTCGGAGGTAGCCAGTTTATTAAGGTTATCATTAAAAATTGGACCAACAGCTTTGCGTTCTGATTTTATTTTCAAATAATTAGCCAGCATTTTCCCTGCTTTGTTCTGGCCACCATGAAATTTAGATTTTATTTTAAGGAGGGTGTGGCAAGCTTCATTAGTGATGATTTTGTTAAGATCTGTCTTGGCACGAATCAAGTCCTGAAGGGCAGAGGAGGATTTAGAAGTAAAATATGTGTGTTCAAGGTTTTTAATCTGTGTAAGCTGATCTTCATACTTTTGTCTATTAAGCTTCTTTTTTGCGGAGACATAAGAAATCGTAAAAGCTCGAAAAGAAGCTTTAAAAGCATCCCAGGTGGTGGGAATTGAGGTGTCAGAGGGCTTATTAAAGGAAAAGTATTCATCGACAAATTCTGTACATTTTTTCATGAAAGTGGTGTCTGATAAAAGAAAAGAATTACATTTCCAACGGCTAAATTTAGAGGGTGTAAGGGAGAGATCTAGGGTAGTGTATACAGGAGCATGATCGGAGATAAAAATAGAATCAATAACAGATTTCTGAATGGAGGGGAGAAGAGACTTACTAACCATAATATAATCAATTCTCGAACGTGTGTGATGAACATTAGAAAAAAAAGTATATTCCAATAAATCAGGATTACATATCTTCCAGGAATAATATAAGGGACGAGAGGCAATGGCAGACTGAAAACACTTATGAGTTTTGTCAGGCTGAAATTTAGCAGAGGATAGTCGGTCTGAAAAAGGGTCCAACCATTGGTTAAAATCACCAGCTACTATAAAATCAGGGCAATCTATGGATGCAATGAGCACTTTGATATCTTTCCAAAATTTTGGGTCTGGTCGAACAGGACCATAAATATTCAATAAAACCAACGTCTTGTTGTGTATAACAACCTTTGCCATTGCCCAACGTCCTTCACTATCATTTTGAGAGGAAATGATTTGAACATTTAAAGCTTTATGAAACAATATAGCGACCCCTCCTTTTTTGTTAACGGCAGGAGAAAACACAACCTGACCCACCCAATGTCTCTTAAGCTTAAGTGATTCAACGTCTGAGCAATGCGTTTCTTGAAGGAAAACAACCTGTGAATGAAATTTGGTTAGGTGTGACAATACCTTCTGACGCTTGACAGGATGACCAAGACCACGCACATTCCAAGAAACAAAATTACACATGTTGGGAGGAGGGAAGGATGGGCGACAATTGGAAGCGATACATAGCAGGAAAAGTACTAGAAAAGGGGAGACAAAAAATATGAGTTAAACAGTGGATTTGTAGGACGCTCACAATAACAGAACCAACAAGAGACAAGAAATGAGAAAGCAATAGTCGGACTAGTAGGAAAAAGAGTAGAGACCATTCAGGAAAAAGATAAGAAAGAGATAGAGATAGAGAGAAGAGAGAGAAAGAAGAAAAATAGAGAAGGATAGAGAGAAAAAGAGAGAACAGATAAAGGCACGAAGGCTCGATCTGAAAAAAGGAGAGTAACCAAAACATATGAGGCGAAGATACACCAGAGAGAAGACATGATCCACGAGCTCTCAAGAGACTGACAATAATTGAAAGGTAAAACACAAGGATGTGAGGGAAATATCTGACGGAAGTAGATAAGGAAGATGAAAATAAAAGGGGTCAGATAGAATAGAATAATAATAATAGAAAAGGAGAACAAAGAAAGACATAAAAGCTTTAGCTAACAGTGTCCATAGTAGAAGGAGAGACACTTAGTAGATAGTCGTGAAGTTTCTGAGGATCATCATAGGATCTGGTACGACCATTATGTGTGATCTTGCAGAAGCAGGGATGTAAGATTCCATACTGAATGTTCAGTTGCCGCATCATGGGACGGAGGTTCAGGAATTCTTTACGCCGCGCATTTGTAGCAGATGAAAGATCCTGTGAAATGAAAATGTTATGACCAGACCACTGGAGACGACGTTTGGCCCTGGCAGCCTTCAAGACAGCCATTAACTCTGTGAATTCAAGGAACAGCATGATGATGCCACGTGGTTTGGAGGCATTGGAATTGATGCGGCCAAGGCGATGCGCTCTTTGGATGTTTAGAGGGTGTGACGAAGGTTGGAGTTCAAAAAGTTCCTGGAGAAATTTCCGAATAAAGGAGACCATGTCAGCCCCCTCCAAATTTTCCGGAACACCATAAACACGTAGGTTATTTCGCCTATTGCGATTTTCCAAATCCTCGGTGTGAAGCTTGAGTTTGTGGATCTCTTGTTCTAGAAGTGGAATCTTAGTTGAAAGGTCTTGGACATCGCTCACGCGCTGTTCTAAATTCAAAACTTTGTTCTCCATAACCACCCAGCGCTCCTCCATCTGTCGAAGTTCAGCATTAGTAGCAGACATGAAAGGCTGAAGACCACGCACCTCTTCGAGGATGGAGTCAAGTACTGGATTAGCCGAAGAGTTAATGGGAGAGGGCGGGTGTAATGGCTGCCTTTTTGCTGGCTCTTTGGAGAAGGAGAATGATGGAGAGTGACTCCAGCCTATCACCCCCATAGCATAGGGATTAGGACTATAGACAGGGACCCTGTTTTACATATATTAGGGCATTTTCGTGCCATTTTCCTTAAAGTAAGGCTTATGAATTTAAGTTAGGGGATAGATATATAAGTATTAGTTATGATTTGCTCATTTGCTAACATGCTGGGCTATTTTCCATGGAGCTATGCATATTGTGGGCTCCGTAGGCCTTAAACGAGACAGACTCCATTTTGCTTTCTGCCCGGTAGCCGAGAAGGCTTTCTAGGTCAAATGTAGTGTTTTAGTTTCAAGCTGTTGTTCGCTTGGAGAGAACCGGTTCAGGCTGACCCTTATCGAAGGAATGTATTTTTCTCCACTCCGAAGACACAACTTCAGGCCGGCCGGCTGGGAAAGTGTCCTTGGTACGGGGAGGTACAAGAATTTGGTGGGCGGCCGTGAATTTCCATGAAGGAACGGGCTTTGATATTAGCGAAGGTGTTAGTCAGTTTGTCAGTTAGTCCGTAGGCGGCATCTAGCCGTTAGCATCTCTGCCATTATTCATCTTATGGTGGACAAGTCGCCATCTTTGAAGTCTGAGAAAGATTTAAGACCGAAACTCTCTGAGAAAGACTGAACGAGAAGCAGCGCGGAGCGCACTGATACAGAGAGAGAGAGAGACGGTAGCTAATAATCAGCAAGGTTCCGGTGTCCTGAAGGGAAGCAGACGAGGTTGAGCCTAGCGGTGCAGACGTGTACTTGTGACGGCTGGGGGTGACTGCAAGGCGAGCCAGGATACAGAGACGAGAAGGGAACCTAGATGACTGCCGAGTCCAGACTTCCCACTAATCAGGTGACCTCCGCCTAACTCTAATAGAATGTGCACTCTAATCTTTACCTTTTCTTTGCAGAAGTTATGTTGCATAGTAATGTGATTTATATCTATTGTTAATAAATACCCTAATTCTTATAGAATTATCGTGTACCTGGTGTTCGTGTTCAATCGTGGTAAACTTAACTTCTAGTTGGGAATTGTTTATGTGAACGGATGGGAAATCCCGATCAGGTAAATGGTGATCAAATAAAGAGGGAGTGAGTGGACCTTTGATGCCAAGAGCAGGGAGTACACTATATAATTTGGAACTATATTCAAAGTTATTATTGTAGTTTTATCCTGAGTAGACAACTGAGATATTATCCCAATATTTGTTCATAGGAATGTGGTCGTCGTTGATATGCGGCGTTAATGAGAACACTGGGGAGGATTACCAGTGTGGATACCCACTGGATTGTGGCTTGAGTAAATGAGAGCACTAGGAGGTCGAACTAGTGTGTAGTTTTGCAGGATTGCAAACAATTTGGAGAAGAGAGCATTGGGTTCTGCAGGCCCGTGTGTAGACGCACCGGATTGTGTGTCATATCTGCCCTAGGGTAGAACGGTCTGGGTCGGGGTGGCCGCGAGACCAACTGATGTGAATAAGATATTGTAGAAAATCCATATATGTATATTATCATTCCCCATCCTTAGGTGCGACCTGTATATATCTGTATATCTATCCATTGTGAATACGATCTGAGGAGGGAAGGTGAGTACGTTTTGGCTGGGTCATAGGGGCCCCTGGGGGCTGATCCCATCTAAACAGAAAATCCAGCCATTACATCTGGCGTCACAAACTGTTTACGAAGCCTGTGTGCATTGTGTTGATTTTATCTTGTTGGTTTGCGCTCGGCTTATAAGTTTTGAATTTTGTTTATAATTTGTGTATATAAATTTTTGGTGTTAATATGTTTGCGAAAAAATCATCGTCGGTTTTTAAACTGCCGATTCAGATTCCCGGCTGGGAGTCTACGCCTTACGAGGCTTTGGCCCGTGAGTGGGCTGATTCTACTGGTTTGAGTGAAAATTGGTCTTCATGCTTGGAGCAGGCGGAGCCTGCCGATGTGATATCGTGCTTGCAGAAAGCGCCAGTAGTGAAGGGTGATGAGCTTCCTATTTTAGGACGCAGAGGGTGGATTGTTCTTAATGCATACAGAATATTGCATGAGAGGTTTGTTCAGCTACAGAAACAGTTTAAAGATACGGAAGGACAGTGTGTTGAGTTGCAAAATGCGCATACTTTGTTGCGTTGTCAAAATAAATTGCTTGCCGACAAACTTGAAACATATCAGACCATTGCCGAAAGGGCTGCGGTCCGTATTGCACGATATAAGTATAAACATCGTCGTGGACGTGTGTCTTCACGCAAAGTGCGTATGGTTGTAGCAAAAGCTGGAATGGATTGGAACCCCGATGAGTGGGACGGTAATATCTGGGATTCTCATACTTCTGACTCCTCGGCAGAGGAGGGTGACAAACGCGAGTCTTCTCGCTCCGGACGTGATTGTAAATCTGCTTCATGTATCGATTTAAGTCCTGATTGTGACCGTGCTCGTTCTTCCCGTGTGGATGACGTAGCTTGCCCTGATTGTGCTGCTAAATCTAAGATGCGGGCTTCCTCGGAAGCTCTTCCTTCAGTTTCTGCTCACCCGATTTTTCGACGAAAGTTACAACAGGCCCCTGGTAATCCGGGTGGTATAGCTCTTGATTGTATTGAAGACTTTACTCAGCAGGAGGTTAGTGATATTTTACAACGATTTCGACAACGGCCTGGTGAGGCCTTGCTTACCTGGATGGTGCGTCTTTATGAACTTGGCGCTGCCGGTATTATGCTCGATGCTGTTGATTGCTTACGATTTTGCTCTTTGAGTTCTGATTCTACGATTCAGGATCATTTTCGGAATTATAATGGTGCTGGTCAAATTTCTTTGCTCCAGCTTGCGTCTGACGGTTGTAATCATAAATATCCAACTGAATCTGATTGGCCTATTGATGAGAAACCATGGTACACTTTGCGCGATGCGTCGCAACGTTTAAAAGAGGAAGTCATGAAAACGGCTATCTTCCTTAGTACTGCTGACAAGTTATTGGATGGTCTTTTAACATCTTCTGTGCGCAATCGCATTATCCGTTCTTCTCCTGTTGCTTACAAGCAGGTCATGATGACACTATTGATTAACCAAACTGGCAATCCTTTGTCTGTTGTGCTTGAGTCTGTTTGTCAGCTTGGTGAGCTGGGTGAATGGTTTAAACCTGAAAGACAATCTCGACCTGAGGGTCGTACTGGTGGGGACTATAAGTTCTCTAGACGTGACATGTTCCTTGCTCTCATTGCTGATGGTGTCAAAAGGGAAGACATTGATGGTGAGCCTAATAATCGCTTATGGGAAATGTTTCGTAAGCGTGGTTTGGATCGAAAGGAGGGTGCCCGTCGTGTGCGAAAGAATGAGTATGATCGTGGTTCGGATGACAGTGGTGATGAGAGGCGACGTGTGAATTCTGATCACCGTGATGATCGGCGCTATGAACGTGATGTATCCCCTCGTCGTAATGATGGGAGGGGGAGAGAGGATGATCGTGAAAGGGGAAGAGATGATCGTGTTTCTAACAGACGACGAGATGCAAGGAGTTATTCCCCTGACGTAAGAAAGAGGGAGGATCGTAACAGACTCTCTGACCGTAACTCACAACTTTTTGAACCTGACACTAATCCGTTTCGTACTGGAGACGGATATGAACAAGACATTCTAATACCAAAGAAAACCGAGAGTATTTACCCTGATTTGTCTTGGTTGACAGACCGCAGGAAAAATGACTAGGAAATAGGTCAAGCTCCGGTACGCAAGTGGGCCCACAGAGATTACAGACCATATGTAGATATTGAGATTTTTTGGAAACATCGTAATATCCAAAGGGCCCGAGCGTTAGTTGATACTGGGGCGGAGGCCACTTTAATTCATGGTAAGTCGAGGAAATTTCATGGACAGTCTTTTACGATTACTGGTTTGGGTGGTAAAGAGACACCCGCAGTTCAAACTGCACTCGAAATTAAAATTGGTAGGATTCCTCGTAGCGAATACTCTGTGTTGGTTGTGCCACTTTTGGAATACATTATTGGAATTGACATTTTGAAAGGTATGACTTTGCATTTGGATGATGGATACTATCAATTTGGTACACGACAGTACATTTCGACCAGACCCGTACGGGTTGGCCGTTTACGCATGCCACCTATTAAAATACCTTTAGCAACGAAAGTGATTTCTCAAAAGCAATATCGCATCCCAGGTGGTCATGAAGAAATTACCGCTACGATTCAGGATTTGGTTGACGCGGGAGTCATAACTCCGGTCACATCTGCTTGGAATAATCCCGTTTGGCCCGTGCGCAAAAGTGATAATTCTTGGCGCATGACTGTTGATTATCGAGAATGGAATAAAAATACACCTAAATTGACTGTTGCAGTGCCTGACATTGTCACACTGATTCAGAGAATTCAAAAGCATCCAGGTACGTGGTATGCTTCCATTGATATTGCTAATGCATTCTTTTCAATTCCGATTGCCCCCGAATGTCAGGAACAATTCAGTTTTACATGGAATGGACGTCAAATGACGTTCCGGAGTCTTCCTCATGGCTATGTACATAGTCCTACGATCTGTCACCGGCTGGTGGCGGAACATTTGTCTGAAGTGCCCACGAATCCACAAGTTCAGGTTTGTCATTATATTGACGACATTTTGATTCAAGGTGAAACACAAGACCAGGTGCAGTCCCATTTAGATCAGATCATTGACTGTTTGCGAGCGAAAGGCTGGGAAATTAATCCTGACAAATTACAAACTCCATCCCAAGCTGTGAAATTTTTAGGAATTAATTGGCATGAGGGTCACAGAGAGGTGATTCCACAGGTTAAACGAAAAATACTTGATTTTGCTGTTCCCAGAAACAGGAAAGAAGCTCAATGCTTTATTGGTTTGTTTGGATTTTGGCGTCAGCATATTCCCCATTTGAGTCAAATCTTAGCTCCACTGTATCGAGTCACTCGTAAAAAGAATGCGTTTGAATGGGGTGAACCTCAACAGACTGCTTTTAATTTGGCTAAAGAAGCTATTCAGTATGCTTTGGATTTGTGGCCTGTGAGTGAAGGTGATGTGGATTTGAATGTGTCCGTGGAAGGCCTGTATGCCAATTGGAGTTTGTGGCAAAAGCAGGGCAGACAAAAAGTGCCATTAGGTTTTTGGACCAAAAAGTTACCTGAGGCTGGTGAGCGCTACTCACCTTTTGAAAAACAGTTGCTTGCTTGTTATTGGGCTCTGGTGGATACCGAGCAATTGACCCTAGGCCATGCTGTGATTTTAAGGCCCGAAATTCCCATTATGCAGTGGGTTTTGAGTTCACCAAAGTCCCATCGAATTGGACATGCTCAGGAGGCTAGTGTGATTAAATGGAAATGGTACATTCAGGACAGGGCACGTGTGGGTCCGAAAGGTGTGGCGGTTTTACATGAGCGAGTGGCGCAGGCGCCCTCCAATGAGATTGAAAGTGAGTGTTCGGTTCCCGCAGTGCAGGAGTCTCCCGTGAAGTGGGGTAAATCATTTGATGATCTGTCCGCGGAGGATAGAAAAAATGTGTGGTTTACGGATGGTTCTGCGAAATTCATTGGTGACAAAAGACATTGGAAAGCTGTTTCATACAACCCAATTACACAGAAATTGTTGAGCACAACTGGAGATGGTAAGAGTAGCCAATATGCTGAACTCTATGCAGTTTACCAAGTTTTGAAACAGGAACTACCTGGTACATGTCATATTTTCACTGATTCCTGGTCCACTGCGAATGGACTAGCGTTATGGTTACCGACATGGCATTCTCATAATTGGGAATTGCATTCAAAGGAACTGTGGGGCAGAGAACTGTGGCAAGAAATTTGGGAATTGCTCCCGCAGAGTACTGTAACAATCTTTCACGTGGATGCTCATACTCCAATTGACTCCCTTGACAAATTTTTCCATAATATTGCAGATGAACAGTCTAAAATTTCTGAGGCAGTGGTGGACATGCAGGATTCTGATTTGGCGGGATTGGCGAAGTGGGCCCATCAAAAAGCAGGACATTTTGGAGAGAAAGCCACTAGCAGGTGGGCTGCCGATAGAGGAATTCATATTCCCTTTTCTTTAATAAAAGATGTCATTCTACATTGTCCCATTTGTCAGCATTCTAGGAAAAAAGAGGTGCCTCAGATTGTTCGAGGTCACTTACATCGAGGTAAATTGCCCGCCCAAATTTGGCAGATTGATTATATTGGTCCGCTCCCTATGAGCAGAAATTGTCAATATATTTGTACAGTGGTTGATACTTATAGTGGCCTTTTGGTCGCTTTCCCAAGTGAATACAATTAAAACCCTGGAGCTAATTATTCTGTACTATGGTGTCCCATTCCAAATTCAATCAGATAACGCATCCCACTTTCGTGGAAGATTGGTGCAGGAATTCTGTACGGAAAATAATATTGATTGGGTGTTTCATATTCCATATTATCCACAGGCTTCAGGACTGATTGAGAGAATGAATGGCTTGTTGAAAGAACAGTTGCGCAAGTTGACTGATGACCGTTACAGCCAGTGGAGAGATGTCCTACTTCAAGCTTTATTAATTTTAAATAATCGCCCTTTGTTACATGCTGAATCTCCTTTAATGCGTTTGTTTCCTCCAAATGTTGATGCAAAACCAAATTCTGTATCGAACACTGTCATGTATTGGGAAATTACCCCCGGTGCTTTGGCTCCATGTAGAGCAACCCCAGGTTCCGCAGGCCTCGACCTGCATGCTTTAAATGATGCTAAATTTCCAGGAAAGGATCGAATCATTGTTGAAACTGGCATTGGTGTCTGTATACCTGCCGGTAGCTTTGGATTAATTGCCCCTAGATCTGGCCTGGCCCTGAAAGGTGTACAAGTGCTCGGAGGAGTAATTGACAGTGATTATCAGGGAGAGATTAAAGTTCTCCTGCTCAATAGCAGTGAGACGGATTTGTTCATCAAAAAGTCTGACCGTGTTGCTCAGTTACTGATTATGCCTGTCTTCAGTGGTGAGATCAAAAAAGGCTCTGCCCCAACGTTGCTAACTGTGCGAGGACAAAAAGGCTTCGGATCGTCTGATCTTCCTGGAGCTAAGATATGGGTGCAATCGCCTAAAAATCCTCCTGAACAGGCTGATATTATTGTGACCGGTCATGACAACACCGTTTTGGTGATGAAGCCAGGGAAAGATGGCTGGGAAGCTGTCCCAGCTGATAAATGTTACTTACGAGAATGATTAAGGTCTGTGTTTGTATTCTTTCAGATCATTCTTTGGATTGCTGCTGCAGGATGTGTCGGCGCTGGACTCCTTTTGGCCTGCTTCGCCGGGAGAGGAGAGGATCCACCGACGCCGGTTGATGGGATAATTCGAGCCCCGCGGTCTGCGTGGGCAACTTCGACCAATTTTTGGATTACACTCGCAAAGCGGGTGACGAACTCTCCACATTTCTGTCTTACGCCCATGAAATCAGTCACTGACATTTTAGCGACCTGTTTGGTTGCTGTCCCTGCATCCACTGAGACTTTACGTCATATTTTTAATATATCTAATGCCCGACCTAATGTTATTCTGGGTGATTTTGCGGCCCACGAATTTTGTCCCTCATGTACTGCTTCCAGACCTTGATGTCCCTATTCATTCCCGCATTACTACTTTTAATATTACCCCTGGAGACGTTTCATCATGACTTGTGACCCTAAAGCTATTACTGAGTGCTTGAAGCTGAAACTCCAAGCCGCTACTTCCTTTTCAGCTCATCAACGTTTGTTATGTTCAAAGAGACTTCCGAATTCATGTCTTTCAGTTAAAAATAATATGACCTGTAAACGTTTATTAGTAGCCACTAGCCATTATCGTTCAATGCTATTGCCAGCTGGATGGCTCTTTTCCTGTGGGAATTCATCTTGGCCCTATATTCCTGCGAATATTTCTGGTGGCCCATGTGCCATCACTAGATTGAGTTTGCTAATGTTTTCCTCACATCCTACTTCACATTCCCGTATTGTACGTGATTCTATGTCATTGCATGAAGATTGTGATTCCTCTGTTCATCTCTATTCCAAATCAGAATATCTTGGTTTAGCTTTTTCTATTATTGGAGTGCCTGCATTGGCCGTTTATAATGCCAAAACAATCGGCAAAATGGCCTGCTGGATGGTTAAGTCCATTAACCAAACATCTACTGTTTTATCTGATCTCTTATTAGACGCCCAAGGTGAACGTAGAGCTATTTTGCAAAACAGGGCCGCTATTGATTATCTTTTGTTGAAACATGGACATGAATGTTCTGATTTTGAAGGTCTGTGCTGTTTTAATTTGTCTGACCATTCTAAAGCTATCCAATCCCATATTGACAAACTCCACGACTTGACTGCAGAAATTAGACAACATATAGATCAGGGTTTCTTTGACTGGCTTTTTAATTGGCTGCCTGACTTGCATTCCTTACGACAGATTTTAGGGGGGGTTATTGTCGCTATTTGTGTCCTGATAGCTATTTGTTGCTTTATTCAATGCATCCCTTCCCTGCTCCAATTTTTTAGACTTAGTAAGGATCGTAGATCAGTTAGTTTTGTTTCATATTATTCTTCTACTGATGTTAGCTCCATTTAGTTTGTGGTTAATAGACTGGAGTCAAGGGGTGTAATGTAATGGCTGCCTTTTTGCTGGCTCTTTGGAGAAGGAGAATGATGGAGAGTGACTCCAGCCTATCACCCCCATAGCATAGGGATTAGGACTATAGACAGGGACCCTGTCTTACATATATTAGGGCATTTTCGTGCCATTTTCCTTAAAGTAAGGCTTATGAATTTAAGTTAGGGGATAGATATATAAGTATTAGTTATGATTTGCTCATTTGCTAACATGCTGGGCTATTTTCCATGGAGCTATGCATATTGTGGGCTCCGTAGGCCTTAAACGAGACAGACTCCATTTTGCTTTCTGCCCGGTAGCCGAGAAGGCTTTCTAGGTCAAATGTAGTGTTTTAGTTTCAAGCTGTTGTTCGCTTGGAGAGAACCGGTTCAGGCTGACCCTTATCGAAGGAATGTATTTTTCTCCACTCCGAAGACACAACTTCAGGCCGGCCGGCTGGGAAAGTGTCCTTGGTACGGGGAGGTACAAGAATTTGGTGGGCGGCAGGTTACTGGCCGTGAATTTCCATGAAGGAACGGGCTTTGATATTAGCGAAGGTGTTAGTCAGTTTGTCAGTTAGTCCGTAGGCGGCATCTAGCCGTTAGCATCTCTGCCATTATTCATCTTATGGTGGACAAGTCGCCATCTTTGATGTCTGAGAAAGATTTAAGACCGAAACTCTCTGAGAAAGACTGAACGAGAAGCAGCGCAGAGCGCACTGATACAGAGAGAGAGAGAGACGGTAGCTAATAATCAGCAAGGTTCCGGTGTCCTGAAGGGAAGCAGACGAGGTTGAGCCTAGCGGTGCAGACGTGTACTTGTGACGGCTGGGGGTGACTGCAAGGCGAGCCAGGATACAGAGACGAGAAGGGAACCTAGATGACTGCCGAGTCCAGACTTCCCACTAATCAGGTGACCTCCGCCTAACTCTAATAGAATGTGCACTCTAATCTTTACCTTTTCTTTGCAGAAGTTATGTTGCATAGTAATGTGATTTATGTCTATTGTTAATAAATACCCTAATTCTTATAGAATTATCGTGTACCTGGTGTTCGTGTTCAATCGTGGTAAACTTAACTTCTAGTTGGGAATTGTTTATGTGAACGGTTGGGAAATCCCGATCAGGTAAATGGTGATCAAATAAAGAGGGAGTGAGTGGACCTTTGATGCCAAGAGCAGGGAGTACACTATATAATTTGGAACTATATTCAAAGTTATTATTGTAGTTTTATCCCGAGTAGACAACTGAGATATTATCCCAATAATTGTTCATAGGAATGTGGTCGTCGTTGATATGCGGCGTTAATGAGAACACTGGGGAGGATTACCAGTGTGGATACCCACTGGATTGTGGCTTGAGTAAATGAGAGCACTAGGAGGTCGAACTAGTGTGTAGTTTTGCAGGATTGCAAACAATTTGGAGAAGAGAGCATTGGGTTCTGCAGGCCCGTGTGTAGACGCACCGGATTGTGTGTCATATCTGCCCTAGGGTAGAACGGTCTGGGTCGGGGTGGCCGCGAGACCAACTGATGTGAATAAGATATTGTAGAAAATCCATATATGTATATTATCATTCCCCATCCTTAGGTGCGACCTGTATATATCTGTATATCTATCCATTGTGAATACGATCTGAGGAGGGAAGGTGAGTACGTTTTGGCTGGGTCATAGGGGCCCCTGGGGGCTGATCCCATCTAAACAGAAAATCCAGCCATTACATCTGGCGTCACAAACTGTTTACGAAGCCTGTGTGCATTGTGTTGATTTTATCTTGTTGGTTTGCGCTCGGCTTATAAGTTTTGAATTTTGTTTATAATTTGTGTATATACATTTTTGGTGTTAATATGTTTGCGAAAAAATCATCGTCGGTTTTTAAACTGCCGATTCAGATTCCCGGCTGGGAGTCTACGCCTTACGAGGCTTTGGCCCGTGAGTGGGCTGATTCTACTGGTTTGAGTGAAAATTGGTCTTCATGCTTGGAGCAGGCGGAGCCTGCCGATGTGATATCGTGCTTGCAGAAAGCGCCAGTAGTGAAGGGTGATGAGCTTCCTATTTTAGGACGCAGAGGGTGGATTGTTCTTAATGCATACAGAATATTGCATGAGAGGTTTGTTCAGCTACAGAAACAGTTTAAAGATACGGAAGGACAGTGTGTTGAGTTGCAACATGCGCATACTTTGTTGCGTTGTCAAAATAAATTGCTTGCCGACAAACTTGAAACATATCAGACCATTGCCGAAAGGGCTGCGGTCCGTATTGCACGATATAAGTATAAACATCGTCGTGGACGTGTGTCTTCACGCAAAGTGCGTATGGTTGTAGCAAAAGCTGGAATGGATTGGAACCCCGATGAGTGGGACGGTAATATCTGGGATTCTCATACTTCTGACTCCTCGGCAGAGGAGGGTGACAAACGCGAGTCTTCTCGCTCCGGACGTGATTGTAAATCTGCTTCATGTATCGATTTAAGTCCTGATTGTGACCGTGCTCGTTCTTCCCGTGTGGATGACGTAGCTTGCCCTGATTGTGCTGCTAAATCTAAGATGCGGGCTTCCTCAGAAGCTCTTCCTTCAGTTTCTGCTCACCCGATTTTTCGACGAAAGTTACAACAGGCCCCTGGTAATCCGGGTGGTATAGCTCTTGATTGTATTGAAGACTTTACTCAGCAGGAGGTTAGTGATATTTTACAACGATTTCGACAACGGCCTGGTGAGGCCTTGCTTACCTGGATGGTGCGTCTTTATGAACTTGGCGCTGCCGGTATTATGCTCGATGCTGTTGATTGCTTACGATTTTGCTCTTTGAGTTCTGATTCTACGATTCAGGATCATTTTCGGAATTATAATGGTGCTGGTCAAATTTCTTTGCTCCAGCTTGCGTCTGACGGTTGTAATCATAAATATCCAACTGAATCTGATTAGCCTATTGATGAGAAACCATGGTACACTTTGCGCGATGCGTCGCAACGTTTAAAAGAGGAAGTCATGAAAACGGCTATCTTCCTTAGTACTGCTGACAAGTTATTGGATGGTCTTTTAACATCTTCTGTGCGCAATCGCATTATCCGTTCTTCTCCTGTTGCTTACAAGCAGGTCATGATGACACTATTGATTAACCAAACTGGCAATCCTTTGTCTGTTGTGCTTGAGTCTGTTTGTCAGCTTGGTGAGCTGGGTGAATGGTTTAAACCTGAAAGACAATCTCGACCTGAGGGTCGTACTGGTGGGGACTATAAGTTCTCTAGACGTGACATGTTCCTTGCTCTCATTGCTGATGGTGTCAAAAGGGAAGACATTGATGGTGAGCCTAATAATCGCTTATGGGAAATGTTTCGTAAGCGTGGTTTGGATCGAAAGGAGGGTGCCCGTCGTGTGCGAAAGAATGAGTATGATCGTGGTTCGGATGACAGTGGTGATGAGAGGCGACGTGTGAATTCTGATCGCCGTGATGATCGGCGCTATGAACGTGATGTATCCCCTCGTCGTAATGATGGGAGGGGGAGAGAGGATGATCGTGAAAGGGGAAGAGATGATCGTGTTTCTAACAGACGATGAGATGCAAGGAGTTATTCCCCTGACGTAAGAAAGAGGGAGGATCGTTTTTGCTTGGTTCCGGTCTGCAACAACTTCGGCGAGGTAGAAACATTCGCCATGGTAAAGACACCAGAAGCAGATATGAGGGAAAGATATACCACAGTGAGAGGCAGAGTACAGAAAAAATGTAATGTCAGACTGGTTTAGATATGCACAATATCAATAGTTGCAAACAACGTGTGGCAAGTATAAGGCGAAGAAAAAGGGAATCGCCAAATAAAACGCACTATACTTCAGTGAAGAGTAAGCAAAAAGCCACACAGCATCGAAGAAAAGGCATCAACCAAGACCAGTACCTAGACAGGGTGGTACGACACTGCAGTATTGTAAGGTGTCAGACCGGAGGAAAATACAAAGAAAAAGCCGAAACACCGTATGGCTTGTAGTGTCAAGTAGAGGCACAGTAATGACAAAATGCAGGAGGCGGATGATTATGAGAAGCCAGGAGAGCAAATGTCACGGAAAGACGATGAGGCAATCACCATAAAGTTCACATATTAGAAGTAGAAACATCGTCATCAGGATACTCAAAATGGTGGCCGTGTTTCCTCAGAGGAACAGGTTCGCAATAGGCTTAAGTAGATAAGCGGGCATATGAGAAGGAAACTGCAGTCATTCAGCAAAGAGAGCATCACCATAGTATTTATGTCCAGAATGAGCTAATGCTGGAGCGAGGAAATGAGGATTGCAGAAGCGACAAGGAGAGACATTCACTTAGTCGGTAAACAAAATGGCGGCCGTCCGTGATGAGAGGCCGGTGAAAAGTTACCGTTATGAAAAGTCGGCGAAATGTCACTTGAAGAGGCTGCAAAAGCGCTTCATTGTAGAACATCCACCTTCCGACACTGTTATACACCAGAAGAGCCGTCCGAAAAACAGCAGGAAGGGTCCTCACGGCATCCGCAGATCAGTCCGTAGCGGAGCTCACGGGAAAGACGTCCTCTGCAGATGGCGCGCAAGCCACGCCCCCCCTGGTGGTGATTTGGGCCTGTGATTTCCTGGAGTGAGCATGCGTGACTTGCCTTGGAGCAGTAGATGTATTTTAATTGCGCGTTATGTAATATGTACGTGGGGTTGGAGTGGCTGCGAGTGACTTGTATTTATATAGCGCTTACTACTCCCGACGAGGCGCTGATGTAAAATACACGTCCACATCTACCCTAGCAGGAGGCGAGATGATTACAGCGACTGCTTCCCAGAGTTGTCAATCACGCCATAATGTTTATAGAAGTGAAAAGTCAATGTGCAGTTGTTTAATTTGACACGACTCGGGTTCAGAAAGTGCAGTTGCTGGAGGGGACAGATAAGTAGCTGTGCTCCATGTCAGCCTGTCTCGCTTCACCTGCTTCACTAAACGCTTTCCTGATGAGAGAGAGAGATTTGTTTAAATACCAGGATAATTGCCGGCAGCAGCACCCTTGCCGTGTAATGCCTTGTTCTACATCTGTGTTAGCAGTCGCCTCAGGCTGTTGTTTTTTTTGTTGCAGGGGACGGGATTTGTACGTTCATGCCCATTACGCCGTATTGCTTTTCAAAGGCAACTGTTGCAGAGCCAAGTGGGCTGTTGAAAATTGTGTTTTCTCCACCTCCGGAACAGTAAAAAAAAAATCTTTAGATCTAGTCTTAAACGTTTCTCGCGGCATTCCCCTTTCCGCTTCCTTGTTTTTCATACCGCAGCATTCCACTGTTGGAAGCCAGATTTTACATTTAGCTTCTTGGTTTTCTTTATCTTTGTGTTATAAGATCGACTCTTGAAATGTTATCAATCTTGCAAACACATTTTCAATAGAGCATGTTATGCTCACATTTTTGCATTTACGTTCAGAAAGTATACTGTTTGATTTTTACTTGCATAACTGCAAAAACAAAATTCCATTGGTGTATTTATTACATTCGGTGAAGAATGTTATGATTGCTTTCCCTATCCTTATAGTATTTAGTTATTGGAAAAATGAAAGATGTAACTTACCTTTTTATAAGTTACTTTTTGAGGCAGGCAACAACCACAGTAGATTGAGAACTTTCCTACGGCCATTACGAATGTTGGCATTGATTTTATATAGTGTGGACATGGCCTGGAGGCATCAGAGCACTTTACAAGAAAACAGTCCCCAAACAGTCGTATGAGCACATTAGATATACAACCTAGGAAGGATTACAAGCAGGTGATCTACAGTACGTGGGTTATAGGCGGTATGCGACTACAGTTCCAAACAATCCATACAGGAGTAAATGTGGGATCCAATAATGGAAAAAATGGAAGGAATATATTTTTTAGAGCTACCGGACAGGCTTCAGACACAGAGCATTGCCTCTGGTTTCAGGGATCCAAGCACTGCTTCCCTGGTCTTATAGGGACTGGTTACAGTTATGAAGTACTGGCGTTGGTTTCAAGGATCCCTGTGCTGTTTTCCCAGGCAAGCTGTTTGCTGCACTCTCCCAGCCTGCCCTCTCCCAGCCTGCCCTCTCCCAGCCTGCCCTCTCCCAACCTGCCCTCTCCCAGCCTGCCCTCTCCCAGCCTGCCCTCTCCCAGCCTGCCCTCTCGCAACCTGCCCTCTCGCAGCCTGTGCTCTCGCAGCCTGTCCTCTCGCAGCCTGTCCTCTTGCGGCCTGTCCTCTCCCGGCCTGTCCTCTCCCGGCCTGTTCTCTCCCAGCCTGTCCCCTCCCTGCCCTTTCCCAGCCTGTCCTCTTGCAGCCTGTCCTCTCGCAGCCTGTCCTCTCGCAGCCTGCCCACTCCCAGCCTGTTCTCTCCCTGCCCTTTCCCAGCCTGTCCACTTCCAACCTGCCATTTCCCAGCCTGTCCTCTCCCAGCCTGCCCTTTCCCAGCCTGTCCTCTCCCAGCCTGTCCTCTCCCAGCCTGTCCACTTCCAGCCTGCCCTCTCCCAACCTGCCCTCTCCCAGCCTGTCCCCTCCCTGCCCTCTCCCAGCCTGCCCTCTCCCAGCTTGTCCCCTCCCTCTCCTAGCCTGCCCTCTCCCAGCCTGTCTCCTCCCTGCCCTCTCCCAGCCTGTCCTCTCCCTGCCTGTTGTCGTGTCCCGGCGGCAGCAGGCAGGAGCGTGCACTGCGTCCCCGAAGTAACAGCCCTAAAGCAAGCAAGAAGTATGCCCCCCTCCCACCAATCCCTGTTAGGTAGTGGAAACTGTCCAAACTGGGGTGCAGACAGCCCCTCTCACCTTTCGGCCTGGTACCACTGCACCGACCGCACTACTTCCCTACTGACCGTTCTCCACTTCAGCCCCGTCTAAATTACAATTCATGCTTGTGACCCTTTTGCCTGCTTGTGCTTGTTTTCATGACCCTGTTGCCTGCTTGTGTCTCCGTGTGCCCATGTTGCCTGCTTGTGCCTCTGTGTGCCCCTGTTGCCTGCTTGTGCCTCCGTGTGCCCCTGTTGCCTGCTTGTGCCTCCGTGTGCCCCTGTTGCCTGCTTGTGCCTCCGTGTGCCCCTGTTGCCTGCTTGTGCCTCCGTGTGCCCCTGTCGCCTGCTTGTGCCTCAGTTTTCATGCCCCTGTTGCCTGCTTGTGCCTGTTTTCGTGCCCCTGTTGCCTGCTTGTGCTTCCGTGTGCCCCTATTGCCTGCTTGTGCCTCCGTGTGCCCCTGTTGCCTGCTTGTGCCTCCGTGTGCCCCTGTTGCCTGCTTGTGCCTCCGTTTTCGTGCCCCTGTTGCCTGCTTGTGCCTCCGTTTTCGTGCCCCTGTTGCCTGCTTGTGCCTCCGTTTTCATGCCCCTGTTGCCTGCTTGTGCCTCCGTTTTCGTGCCCCTGTTGCGTGTGCCCCTGTTGCCTGCTTGTGGCTCTGTGTGCCCCTGTTGCCTGCTTGTGCCTCTGTGTGCCCCTGTTGCCTGCTTGTGCCTCTGTGTGCCCCTGTTGCCTGCTTGTGCTGTGTTGGTGTGTGTGGAGGGCTCTGTGTGGCTGAGAGTGTAGGAAGCTTTGTGTGGCTGTGTGTGTAGGAAGCTTTGTGTGGCTGTGTGTGTGGGGGGCTCTGTGTGGCTGTGTGTGTGGGGGACTCTGTGTGGCTGTGTGTGTGGGGGGCTCTGTGTGTGTGGGGCTCTGTGTGTGTTTGTGTGTGTCATTTGCGATAGATAAAGCTAGTGGCATTGTAAATGACAATGCCATTTATTTATGTTAAAAAAAACATAAATAAAAATAATGTCAAGAGCAATGCCAATAGCTCTAACTTTAACAAAGGCAAAACCATTGCATTGTAAATGCTTGTTTTATTCATGTACTGTGGTACCCTGTCCCTTGGATAGCTGGGCCATTCCCTTCCATATTTCATATGAATCATCTTGATGCACCAAGCAAACATAGGTGGCTGACTTAGGGTGGGGCGTCGTGTATGCAAGTGCATTATGATTTGAAAAGTACCTGCTGCTGCATTCCTGGTCTCCAGCAATTTTCAGGCAACAATAAAAATGTGAAGATAATTTTGGTGATTAATGTTCTTTATTGAGAGAGATCGAAGGTTTGTCCAGTGTAAGTTTTGACTCTTTGTAATGTAGACACAATGGGTTAATATGCATGCTGCAAAGAATGTGTACCACACAGATCACAAAATGCATATCATGTAAATTGGTCAGTGAGTTACTGCTTTTGTCTGAGAGATTCTGTTGGTATTTGCAGTTTATAAGTTAAAATCCTAACATTGAACAGTGAGCTATTAACCTTCATCAAAGAGCTGCATGAAAGCTGCAAGGTATAGATTAGAACATTATGATTTTTTCCCAGTATTCCCTTATCCTGATGTTGGAAAATGGGTTTAGGATAGAAATCAAATCTGATTATTAAAGAGAACCTCCAACCATGGTGTTATGTTTTAAATTCGGAGTGTGTGCTTCTTTAGTGTTGCAAAGCCATCCTGTGCACTGGGCACTCCCCAACGTTTTGATGACTGGTACTGGTGGTACCTGACTCTGACTGATCCTGGCCTCTGCCTGAACAGGCACAGGGCCAGTGCTATTCTGAAAGAGACACTTAAAGATACTGTGGAAACACCTACATATACTAGGGTGCACTATGGGATAGGGTACCCCTATGATTGGCATGACCTCTCCTATAAGGCCCTAATACATAATAGAGCAGGGGCATTAGAACTACCTTTAAGTCCCTAGAATATATTAGGGCATGTCAGTTCAGAGGACAGCAGCCCTTTCTGCGTTTGCATGTGTGCACTGCAGAAGCCTGAGGTCAGTTTAAAAGTAGCCCTGTGTTGTAGGACTGCTATTAAAATGCAAATTGTGCCCAAACTCGACTTTTGGGTTTGGGCAACTTATAAATTGATCAACTACAATGCTGGGGCAAAATTAAGTTAAGTGGCAAAAAAATTTCAACTTAACTATGGCTGTATCATATTTGCCACATAATACATCATCTGCTGCATAATCTAACGATTTGACCCAAAACAATTTTGTAGCTCAAACGGTTCAAAAATTACTAAAAGAAATGTGACTTATGTTTCTGTGAAATGTAGGGCCCTTTGCAAAGGTTGACTGGTCACCTTTCCCTGTGCTGCATTTGTATGTTACACAGGTACTAATGAGGCAAAAGCTTTGCAGAGGCTGTTAGTATGTATAAATATGTTAAAATAATAAAGTATCATAAAATGCACTGCATTACGCTGCAGCCTTTTTATTGTTGCATCATTTAGTCAACACTGCAACATAATTTTGGCCTCCATTGCTGCATAACTCCAGTGGCCCGAAAGAAGGCTGCACATGTTAAAAGTGTTTGTGCATGAAGCAGAGACCATGAAGTTTACAAACTTAGGGGCTGATTACGAAGGCAGGCGGACTTCAGTCCGTCTACCATCGATTCGGGGAATGGGACCGCTGGTCTTCAAGGTGGCGGCCCGACGATAGGCATTACAATGCAACCGCCACCATGGTGTTCGCAGTGTCTATCTTTTACATTGCAGCAGGTGCTGCTGGCTGCATCATCTGCCGCAATGTCAAAACTGACACGTCAATCAATCAATCATAGCATTTGTAAAGCACACTACATACCCGTGAGGGTCTCAAGGTGCTAGGGGGGGGGGGGGGGGCTGCTACTGTTCGAAGAGCCAGGTCTTGAGGAGTCTCTTGAAGGTTAGAAGATCTTCGGTTTGTCGTAGGCGGATGGGGAGGGTGTTCCATGTCTTGGTGGCGAGGTGGGAGAATGATCAGCCACCGGTGGTCACTCTTCGGGTGCGGGGGATGATGGCGAGGGCGTGGTCTGCGGAGCGGAGCTGGCAGGCGGGGGTGTAGAAGCCAAGTCGTCTGTTGAGGTACGCCGGTCCGGTGTCGTGGAGTGCCTTGTGTGCATGGGTGAGGAGCTTGAAGGTTATCCTCTTGTTGATGGGGAGCCAGTGCAGGTCTTTCAGGTGGGGTGTGATGTGGCTGCGGCGGGGTATGTTGAGGATCAGTCGTGCGGAGGCATTCTGGATGCGTTGCAGTCGTGACAGGAGCTTGGCCGGGGCTCCTGCATAGAGTGTATTGCCGTAGTCCAGTCTACTGCTGACGAGGGATTGGGTGACCGTCCTTCTAGTTTCGGTGAGGATCCACTTGAAGATCCTGAGAAGCATGCGGAGGGTGTTGAAGCAGGTGGAGGAGACGGCGTTGACCTGCTAGGTCATGGAGAGTGTGGGGTCGAGGATGATCTCTAGGTTTCGTGCATGGTTGGTGGGTGCTCCTAGTGCTGTTGGCCACCAGGAGTCGTCCCAGGCCGATGGGGTTGAGCCGAAGATGAGGATCTCTGTCTTGTCCGAGTTCAGCTTCAGTCGGCTGCCCTCATCCAGTCGGCGACAGCCTTCATTTCTTCGAGAGGTTGGTTTTGGCAGTGTGGGGGTCCTTGGTGAGCGAGAGGATCAGCTAGGTGTCGTCGGCGTAGGAGATGATGTTTAGGTCGTGCTGTCAGGCGACGTGGGCGAGTGGTGCCATGTAGAAGTTGAACAGCGTTGGGCTGAGGGATGAGCCTTGGGGTGCGCCACAGATTATCTTGGTGGTTTTGGAGCGGAAGGGGAGAGGCGGACGCTCTGTCAGGTCCCATGTCTGGGGGCTGAGGGGAAAGGGGCCCGCTATGGGCCTCCAATATCCCTTTCTGCCAACTTTTCCATGGCGGGTGAACTGCCATGGATAGGCTGGCGGTTAAGGGGTATCGTAAGCCCTACTGTGGTGCCTGGTAGGCACCACCAGCATTGTAGGAACCAAGAGCCCCTCCGCCGCACTGGCGGGCTCAAGGAGCCAGTCGGGTGCGTGGCGGTTGGTCTTTCTGACCGCCAGGAAAGCACCCGCCATTGTAATATGGTTGGCGTTGATGCAGTCACCAATGGCAGTGGGACCGCCAATGACGGGGTGACGTAGCGGTTCCACCTTCATTATAATCACCCTCAAATCCTACATTGCCAACCCCTGGTAAGTTGCACCACTTCTGCTGAAAAAGGCCAATGGAGGTACCAATGGGTGTGGTGGACTGGCCTCAGGATCTTGTGACCTCAGTGACAGTCACTGTCGCTCTAGGGTGTGCTTCTTTGTATGCCTGCTTGCAAGACTGGAGGTGAACTGCAGTATGGATTGTGGTGGACAGGCCTCCAGGTTAACTCACACTTGCCACCGTTGGGATTCACCTGCGGGTGCTAAGACACCAGGGCTTCTAAGGTCTATCGGACCTTCTAAGGTGTACCATCGGAATGAGCTATGTCAGGAGTGCTGTCTGGTGGACTGATCATGAAGGCTGAAAATGGTGCTCCAGTTCCGAATTCAGCAGCTCTGGCCAGAGTGCCACATCCTCTCCCACACGGAACACCATAGTGCCCCACTGAGAGAAACTTGCACTGCCTTCAGCTACAACGCAATTGTGCTGCAACTAAATTCAAATTATGCACTAGACAACAGTAAAATGCTGCCTGAAAAAAACATGAATAACACCCTGAAAAAAGCAAACACTCGTAAGGAATGCAAGAATAAGAAAATCATGTGAAATGTATTCAGGAACAACATGGTTACCGTAACAGTTTTAAACTCATTATTCAGAAATCAGTAAGTGATTTTGCCTGTAAAATTCAGGATATGGCTACAGGACCAGGAAGGGACCTGTTTCAATGTCCATTGCTTATATCCTTTCAAAATGTAAGCAGTTTGGTTAAAAAAAAAATCACATCCCCGAACACAGAGCTGCAGTACACATTTTATAAGCTAAAATAATTAAAACAGCTGAAAACGATCATATTAAACATTTTCACTCCACTCATCAACCAGGTATTGCAGTCCCTTTAGAAATGGTGCACTTCCCGTGGGAAAACAATGTTGTTCAAAGAAGGAAGAAAAAAAGAAAGTAGCGCTTTCCCTGGCAAACTCTGTAAAGTGGTTCTAATGTGTGTGGGTGTAAATAACAATCTGGCCTGTCTGCTGACCACTCTGTATTGCTTAATTTAGGTATTTCATTTTTTTTTCTCTCCGTCCCGAGGTTTTTCTTTGGAATTATAAAACGGTCAGTAAATGAGGAAATATCCAGACAAAGTGTCCGCCTAATTTTGGATCGATTTCACAGAGAAACAAATAAAGAAAAGGAGATGCAAGAGAGAGGAGTAAGAGCTCTTGAAATCAGAACCTAAGCAGGAGCGAGACAGAGGCAGAAATGGGTATGAAGGAAAGGAGACCGTTTTTTTCCTTCTCTGCCCTTCCCAGATCGCCGAGCCTTCCTGCAGCATAACAAAGGACAGAGGGCGGGGCCTCTTTGACTCCTGGCAGGTCAAGTGCAGGGCCATTAGGTAGCGCTTTCGCGTGCTAATGGCCCTGCTGAATAATAGAAGGGAGAGGGGAAATTCTTTTGTCCCCTCGTCCCTCCACACTTGTCCCCCGGGTCCTCCCCACTCCAAAATCTGGGGGGGGACATATCCCCCGCGTCCCCCACACTTCCTACACCCATGCACCCAGCTGATGTTCCAGTTTTGACAGTTGGAGTCTGGTCAGCTGGTGAGATACATGTAGTTTCTTGAGCTGCAATTAAATAGAAGAACCTGACCTTTAAATAAGCTGTGTGGAGTATTAATTCAGCTTACAACAATTGGCAAGAACTTCTGAAGCTGAGCAGACACGTGGAAGCTTCGTGATTGCAGTGGAATATTTTTTTTTTTTATATTGTGAAAATTATCTACAGAGAACGAACTGTATTCACCCAGGATAGAATCCACGCGTAAAAGAAAGCTATTGGAACAAGCTTAGAGCTTCCGGTGAGGCAAATTTACATTTTAATGAATTTACAATTTTACTGTCGATAGCTATGGTTATATTTTGAATACCTGCGCGAGTGTCGTGGAGTTTCCTTGGTTGCCGTGCTGAAGATCCTGCTGTGACCAGTGCCGAGTTCCTTCTGTGACAGCACCAAGGAAGGCACATGCGCAGTGTACCACAAGCACGAGCGGCAGGGAGAGCGCAGCGAGTGTCACCGCGCTCCGGAGAGTGACGTTGCAAGACGCTGGGTGTGGTGACGTCATACACAGGCGGCCATCTTAGTAAAGGGACTTTGAGGAAATCGAGAGCATCAAAGAGGAGAATCTCGAGCGTCACACGGTGATACTCTCACCTCTGAAGAAGATATGGGGTGGTGAATATACATTGCCCAAGGAGAAGATCGCGAATGAAGATCATCGTGAGGTGGCTGTGTATTTTGAAGCGGAAAGAAAGTGGAGGTCACAGTGAATTGTGACTGAACAGTTTCACGAAGGGAGAAAAACTTTTCCATGTTTATGTTCACAGCGACTTGTGACTGAACAGTTTTACCAAGGGAGAAATACTTTTCCATGTTTTTAGCTACTTCAATTTAGTATACTGAGCATAGTTGTTCATTTAACACTGAACTAGTCTTATTTACTGTTTAGTGTACTTGGGTGTTTAAATTGTGTGATGGCTCAACAGGTGAATGTCACACTTCCACCTCAGTTCTTAAGTGAACCAGGCAATCCTCAAATAGCATGGGAAGATTGGATATTGATGTTTTATAATTATATAGAAGCTTTGGATGGTGATGATTTTTCGCCCAAGAGTAAGAAAGCAATTTTAATGACTACTTTGGGGAAGAAAGGTCAGAGGGTATTTAAATATCTTTCACAAGTGTTGCCAGCTAGTGGCCAGTCCCCGTTAGATGAGTTTAAAGAAGCAGTTTCCAGGTTGGAAATTAGATTTGCAAAAGAAGAAAACCTGGTAATGAACAGGTACAAATTTTACATGAATAAACAGCAAGAGGGAGAATCTATTGATGATTTTGTTGCCAGGTTACGTCAATTATCTGTCAAGTGTAGTTTTGGACAAATGGCAGATGAGCTGATTCGCGATCCGCTGATTGTCCAATGCAACAATCGTAAAATTCAAGAGAGATTATGGCCAGCAAAAAACCTGAATTTAAAAAATGCAATTGATTTAGCTAAAGTGGTGGAGGACTCTGAAAAGTGTATGAGGGAACTTCAAAAATGTGCTTCAGACCAAAAAGTTGCAGAAATTTCATGTAAAAATGTAGTTGACAGTGACAATAGTGATGATAGTGCGGTGGTGTCTGTAAAGAAGAAAGGTTACATTTTACAAAAAAAGAGTTTTGTGAATAAAACCACAAACAAGGTTTGTTCAAGATGTGGTAGTAGCTCACATAACTCAGATGTTTTGTTTTGCCAACAACAAAGTATGTTTAAAGTGTGGCAGAATAGGACACATTGCGAGAATGTGTAAAGGTATAGTCAAATCAAGAGTAGCTATGGTTAATGAGAATGATTTTGAAGTGAAAAGAGATTTGAACAAGCTCTTAGTTGTAGAAGATATGAGAGTTAACCTGTGTCAAGAAAAGAGAGAAATTAGACCAAAGGCGGATTTCATAATTGAAGGGAAAAATATAAGTCTGATGGTTGATTCAGGTTCAAGGTGGACAATCATTCCGCATTCATTGTTAAAAGATGTATGGGGCCAAAAAGATCTGTTGGAAAGTGACATATCTCCCACAGGGTACCAAGAGGAGAGAATTAATCCCTTAGGATATTTTGAGAGTGAGATAATTTTCAAGAATAGATCTACAATAAGCAAGGTGTATGTGGAGAAGTGTGGCTCACCGGTTAGAGGAGACAGTCCCTGATGCAGAGGTCAGACCCGGGACTAGGGTTCAATCCCTGACGTGGCAGGGCCAGAGCTCAAAATGTCCATGGACTCGATAATTCTCGCCTCTGTGCCTACTCGAATTGTGGGTTCACACTCTGCAACTCGGCAATAGCCTGCTTAATCTCCACTATGGCCCCACCGCAATGGTATACCTGGTTTGGGGATACCCATTAGGGGTAATCTTGCAGGGAAAAGGCCAGGACGGGTTCCTAAAGCAAGCGCCTTGAGACCTTATGGTGAAAGGTGCTATATAAGAACGTACAAATTACGATTTTATGTGTCGGTGGATGGTCCACCTATATTAGATAAGATGCACCAGTACAACATACATATCATTGTCAATCCTAGACCTAAGGAACAAGTAATGGTGATCGACGATTTCAGCATTAATGACATCTTGATGGACTCTAAATCGGTCTTTAGAGATGAATTGGGTGAACTAATAGGATATGAGCACAAAATACTGTTGAAGAAAGGAGCCATTCCAGTTCAGCATAAAGCAAGGGGGGAGAAGCGTTGAAGGGTGTGATTGAGGAGATGCTACAAGGGGGCATAATAGAGCCGGTTGAAGCAGCCACATGGGTTTCTCCGGTGGTG
Organism: Lissotriton vulgaris; assembly: GCF_964263255.1. Taxonomy (NCBI): domain Eukaryota; kingdom Metazoa; phylum Chordata; class Amphibia; order Caudata; family Salamandridae; genus Lissotriton; species Lissotriton vulgaris. Next base: position 246,999,242 of record NC_141685.1, read on the forward strand.
ATCACACAGAAGGCTGATAAAAAAATATGATTTTGTGTGGATCTGTGGTCTTTGAATAAGAGTGTGGTGGCTGTTGTCTTCCCTTTACCCAACATAGGTGAACTGGTGTCGACCTTACGAGCTCCAAAATATTTTAGTAAGCTTGATTTGAAGAGCGCTTACCACCAGATACGTCTGCATGAGGAATCGAAACATCTGACAGCATTTATCACTAGTGAGGGAACGTTTTGTAGTAAGTAGAGTCTTCAAGCCTTGTAGTTATACATCAATGTCTTTAATGCAGAGCACAGCAAACACAGACTCAACGCCTGCTGACCAGTTCTCCAACCCGACCCGTGACCCTGTTCTAGGCAGGTCGCTCCTCACACCGCGTAGCTCCACCTGACTGTGCCCGTGTTATCCCCCCCGTTCCTACCAAGTTCAAGGCCCGCCTGGTAGGACTTGGTCAGCCCGTATTTTTCGCCTGTATCTGTGCGTTTTCAATTCTGTGCCAGTGCTCTGTTTTCTGCTAATTTGTGCTTCTGCCCTTTGGTTGTCACTTTTGTGCTCCCTGCTGTGCCTTTCTCCCTCCCTGTGCCCGCTCGCCGGTCCTGCTTCCCGCCGTTGCATCTCCTGCGGCCCGCCCTCTCGCTCCCATTCGTCCATTGCACCCCCTCCATCCAGCTGCTCCTCCCTCCCAACTCCTTCTCTTATGGCGGCCGCTACGTGGCAGTGAGAGCGACCCTTGATGCTTTTCTAGGCAGGTCGCTCCTCACACCGGATAGCTCCACCTGACTGTGCCCATGTTACCCCCTCCCCCCCGCTCCTACCAAGTTTAAGGCCCGCCTGGTAGACCTTGGTCCACCCGTAGTTTTTCACCTGTAACTGTGCGTTTTTGTTGGACAGGCCTCGTGGAAGGCCCGCTCCCTCCCCGCATGGCGGGGCCCGGACCCCTGCTCTCCCTGTATCCAAGACAAGAACCATCCCGGCAACCCACCGGGGCAACCCACGGCCCGTCCCCAACGGAACTCCAGCTCCTGAACACCCCAGTATCGGCTGGCCCGGGCCCCCGTCAGTACCACTGCCCCGGCCCAGCTGCCATCTTTGGACACTACACGACCAGGCCGCGTGGCCTCGGCTCGACCCCAACCCTGGGCCTGGCCAGGCCCCGACATCGAGGCACCACCCTCCACCCAGGAGGTGAAGAGACCACTTGGCAGGTCAATGGGAGAAGGAGTGTCAATGGCTCCCCTCCGCCAGGTGTCGATCGCCCCCGGCCTCCCCGGGCGCTGGCTCCACCCCCCTGCTGGGTGTCTGGACTCCCTCATCCCAGACCTCCCGACCTCCAAGTGCGAGGGTCCGGACATCAAAGGAGGCCGGACCTATAACTGGGGCAGCTCCAGAACAGGAAGGCAGTTGTATCCTGGAGTCGAGAGACACCGAGACGAACTCATCCTTGGAGGCCTGCTGGCGCTGCCGCGGCCCCTTCTTGTGAACCATCTTCGAAGCCTGCTGGCGCTGCTGCGGCCCTCTTCAACGTGATCCATCATCGTGGCCTGCTGGCGCTGCCGCGGCCTTCCTCGTCATGAACCATCTTCGTAGCCTGCTGGCGCTGCCGCGGTCCTCCTCGTTGTGAACCATCTTCCTAGCCTGCTGGCGCTGCCGCGGCCCTCATCACCTCGAACCATCTTTGTAGCCTGCTGGCGCTGCCGCGGCCCTCCTCGTTGTGAACCATCTTCCTAGCCTGCTGGCGCTGCTGCGGCCCTCATCATCTCGAACCATCTTCGTAGCCTGCTGGCGCTGCCGCGGCCCATCTTTGCGGACCCTCCAAGCTCGAGGATTGTGAGCTTCACCTCTTGCGGCTCCCGTACCGGACCGGTACTAAGACTGTCCCGCTACCCCTTTTCCCTACAGAGACTAGAATTGACAGGATCCTCGTGTCCTGGTCCCGCTGTATCGTTTATCACCTCGCCTCAAGATTCTTATATAAAGTGTGCAGAACTCATCCTTGTGTGGTGTCCATCTGTGGGGGGGAAGTTACTTATCTGTACGATCACCGGAGACGGCCCTCACCGGAGGCCTCTCCCCCTGTACTCGGCCGACCCTCCAGGTCTCCGTCTAACATTGGTGGCCAGCGGCGCGATCCGAGCCAACGCATAATCGTACAGAGAGTAACTCACCCCACGACACACAGCCACCATGACGACAAAAGAGAGTGGAACAACGGAAAAATTCCTGATGGAAAAACTAGAAGAATACAGCCACAGAGACCTAAAACAATTCTGCATAGAACTGGGCATTGCTACCACAGGACTGAGCACGAAAGATGACTTCAAACACGCCTTGGAATCTTGGGCGGAGACGGGTACGGCCGTACCCCAAGACCAAAGCCTCGAGACCACCGAAACCAGCACCGCTCCTACAGAAGAAAGAAGACCGGGCCTCTCGTCCGAGGAGGCCCGAGAACGGGAGAAGAGCCGGCTCCACGAATTGGAACTGGCTCGACTTCGCTTGGATGGAGAACTCAAATTGGCGGAACAAAAAATAACTTTAGAACACTTACGACTCCGAGAGGAGCGTGAAGAGAAACAAAGGCAGAGAGAGCTGGAAGAGAAAAAACTAGCCTACGAGCATGAGCGCAACTTGAAGGAACTAGAGATTCGGAGGCAGAACAAAGATCTTGGGGTCCCCGGGCACCCGAGCCCCCTGTCAATACGGACCCCAAGGTCCACATCCCCAAGGAGGTCGTCAGAGAATATTACCGGAACGATGATATCCAGCAATGGTTCAAAGCCTACGAAGTAGCCATGACCTCCCACCGGATCCCACGGAGCCACTGGGGAGCCGGGTTATGGGGGAGGTTTGTCAACGAAGGGCGAGACGCCCTGCTGCAACTCCCGGACCATCAGATGACGTCCTACGACCACATGAAAGCCGCCCTCCTCACTCGATACGGCCTCACGCCCGAGATGTACCGCCAGAGGTTCCGCGACTGCAAACGGATCCCGGGTACGACTTGGGTGGAGTACGTGAACTTCTTTAGCCGAGCCTTCGAGGGGAGGATCAAGGGCAGCAAGGTGACCACTTACGGGCAACTCTTTGACCTTATTGTATGGGAGCACCTCTCTAATAACTGCTTCGTTGAGCTCAGGCAGCACCTCCTTGACAGTAAACTGACTGAACCTCGGCAACTCGCCATCGAGGCAGACCAATGGGAGAGCACCCGAGTTTCTCGAAACTGGCCCAGCGAACAGAACCGAGCCTCCCAAGGGCCCCATCGCCCCCGAGGGGGAGGAGGAGGCCAGGGTCGGGGCAGAGACACCGCCCCGGTGGGTCCCACCAGCAACACCCCGCCCCCGGCCGGAAGAGGAAGCCCTCCGACGCGACCAGGGTTCCGCGCCAACAATACCTGCCACCGATGCCAACGACCCGGCCCCTACGCCAATGATCCCAACTGCCCGAAAAACCAGAGCCCCATGCCCCGCCAGGTCGCTGCCGCCGCCCTGGGAGAAGAGCAAACCCAAGAAGACAAAGAAGAGTACGAGCCAGACCAGCCCGAGTGGGAACCAGCCGCCATGTCCCTGGTCTGCCTAGGGGAAAGAGACCTGATCCCGCGGGCACCCCTTCCCGCCAACACGCAGAAGTACAGCCAGTGGGTCAACATTAATGGGCATCTGGTGACCCCGGACCAGATCGTACCAAATATCCTTTGCCCAGTACGGTCGGTCGATAACTCTGAGAGCCTGTGTCGGATGGCCTGCGTCCCCTTCGAGTGGGGAGGGGTATCCGGAATGCTAAAAGTGACGGTCCGCGACGATACCCCCGTGGACTGCCTCCTGGGGAACGACCTCGAAAGTTCTCCCTGGTCAGCCGTTGAGCGAAGAGAGCACCTGGGGATGCTGGGCCTCCCTGCGTAACGACCCAGGCCATGGCCGCCCGCTCCATCCCCAGTCCAGAAGAACCAGAATGGCCGGAACCCCCTCCCCCGATCGTCCAAGAGGGAGCAACCCTGGAATCCAGTTCTCCGGAGCACAGCGAAGAAGGACTTGATCGGCTCCGGGACCTTCCCGAACTGGCCCAGTGGCGTCAAGAGGGTGGCCCCACTCAGGAACAATTCCGACAGGAGCAGAGAACATGTCCCTCCCTCGAGGGACTCCGACAGCAAGCCCTCGCCCAGAGCACAGGAGACACCTCGGGGGCCCACAGGATCTATTGGGACAATGACCTGCTCTACAGTGAGCAAAAGATTGCTGAGCTGGGGGCCAGCCGGGTGCTGGTGGTCCCCCTCCGCTTCAGAGACTTCCTCTTGAACCTAGCACACGATGTGCCTCTTGCCGGACACCTGGGGCAAGACAAGACGTACAGCCGCCTGGTGACCCACTTCTACTGGCCCAAAATGCGGAATGATGTAACAAACCACTGCCGGGCCTGCCCAACCTGCCAGGCCAGCGGGAAGAGCAGCCGAAAGATCAAAGCACCCTTGCAGCCTTTCCCCATCGTCACCACCCCGTTTGAACGGGTGGGAATAGACATTGTGGGGCCCCTGGACCCCCGAACAGCACAAGGGCACCGGTTCATCCTGGTCCTGGTGGACCACGCCACCCGCTATCCCGAGGCCATCCCTCTTCGGACCGTGATGGCGCCCGTGGTGGGCCGAGCCCTGATGGGGATCTTCTCTCGGGTGGGCTTCCCCTGGGAAGTCGTCAGCCACAGGGGCACGAACTTTATCTTTAAATATATGAAGTCCCTCTGGCAACAGGGCGGGGTCACCTACAAATTCACGACCCCCTATCACCCGCAAGGAAATGGGCTGGTCGAGCGTTTTAACCGCACCCTCAAGGGGATGATCATGGGCCTGGAAGAACCCCTACGTCGCCATTGGGATGTGCTGCTCCCGTGCCTCCTGTTCGCATACCGAGAAGTCCCCCAGAAATCCCTGGGCTTCAGCCCATTCGAACTCCTGTATGGACACCCCGTCCGGGGTCCCCTCAGCCTGATCAAAGAAGGGTGGGAGGTGGCCCCTCCGAAGACTCCTCCGGACGTATACAAGTATCTCCTGACCCTCCGCAACCAGACCCGGCGATTCAGGGAACTCGCCATGGCCAACCTTGAAGCCAGTCAGGAGGACATGAAGCGATGGTATGATCAGCATGCCTCCTCCATCGAGTTCGAGCCGGGACAACAGGTCTGGGTGATGTCCCCGGTTGAACCCTGCGCCCTACAGGAAAAATGGACGGGGCCCTTCAAGGTGGTAGAGCGCAAGGGTCCAGTCACCTACCTGATCGACATGGAGTCACCCCGGAACCCCCTACGGGTCCTCCACGCCAACCGACTCAAACCCCACTTCGTACGCTCGGAACTCAGCCTCCTGATGGCTACCGATAGTGGGACTGAAGAAGACTCCGAGCCCCTTCCTGACCTGCTGAGAATGCTCGCGAAGGACGGCTCCGTGGAAGGGGTCTCCGATGCCTTGTCCCCAGAGCAACGCCAAGGCTGTCGAGACCTTCTGCTCCAATTCGCCGACCTGTTTTCCCTCATCCCCGGGGTCACCCCCTGGTGCCTTCACGACGTTGATACCGGGGATAGTCCCCCTATTCGACACAGGGCGTACCGAGTGCCGGATCGAGTGCGCGCCTGCATCCAGACCGAAGTCTCCAAAATGCTGGCTCTGGGAGTGATCGAGCCATCTGACAGCCCCTGGGTCAGCTCAGTAGTGCTGGTCCCCAAGGCTGCCGCCCCGGGCGTTGCCCCCGAGCTCAGGTTCTGTGTGGACTATCGGGGTCTGAACGCCGTTACCAGAACCGACGCTCACCCCATTCCCCGGGCGGATGAGCTGATTGACCGCATGGGGGCCGCCCGCTACCTGAGCATCTTCGACTTAACAGCGGGCAACTGGCAGATTGGCCTCACCCCAGGGGCCCAAGAGCGATCCACCTTCTCTACCCCGGATGGCCACTACCCCTTCAAGGTGATGCCATTCGGCATGAAAAACGCCCCAGCTACCTTCCAGAGACTCGTGAACCAGGTACTGGCGGGCCTCGAAGAATTCAGCGCCGCCTATCTGGACGATATTGCTGTGTACAGTCGCCACTGGGCAGACCACCCCCACCACCTCTGGGAGGTCCTGCACGCCCTCCGGCAGGCCGGGCTCACCATCAAAGCCAGCAAATGCCAGATTGGCCAAGGATCCGTGACCTACCTGGGACACCAAGTGGGGAGCGGTCTGGTGGCCCCCCTGCAGCTCAAGATCGCTGCCATCTAGGCCTGGAAACCCCCAGTCATCCAAACCGAGGTCCGAGCCTTCTTGGGGCTCACCGGGTACTACCGGCGGTTTGTAAAAGACTATGGCAGCATTGTGGGGCCCCTCACAGAACTCACATCCAAGAAAAACCCCAAAACAGTCAACTGGACTCCGGACTGTCAGGCGGCCTTTGAGAAATTGAAGTCCGCCATGTGTACCGCCCCGTGCTCCACGCCCCCGACTACAGCCGGGAGTTCATAGTGCAGACGGACGCCTCAGATCATGGCATTGGGGCCGTCCTCTCCCAACTCAACACCGAGGGAGTCGATCAGCCAGTGGCCTTCATCAGCCGACGCCTGCTGGCCCGAGAACAGCGCTGGAGCACCATCGAGCGGGAGGCCTTCGCCGTAGTGTGGGCCCTCAAGAAGCTCCGGCCCTATCTCTTCGGTACCCACTTACGGGTGCAAACAGATCACCGACCCCTGCAATGGCTGATGCAGATGCGGGGAGAGAACCCAAAACTGTTGCGCTGGTCCATCTCCCTGCAGGGGATGGACTTCACTGTGGAGCATCGTCCAGGCCATGACCACGCCAACGCAGACGGCCTGTCACGCTTCTTCCGCCTCGGCGAGGAGAGTACCCAAGACGATGGGTGACTCTCCCTGCCTTCAGCTGGGGGGGACGCATGTTGGACAGGCCTCGTGGAAGGCCCGCTCCCTCCCCACATGGCGGGGCCCGGACCCCTGCTCTCCCTGTATCCAAGACAAGAACCATCCCGGCAACCCACCGGGGCAACCCACGGCCCATCCCCAACAGAACTCCAGCTCCTGAACACCCCAGTATCGGCTGGCCCGGGCCCCCGTCAGTACCACTGCCCCAGCCCAGCCGCCATCTTTGGACACTACATGACCAGGCCGCGTGGCCTCGGCTCGACCCCAACCCTGGGCCTGGCCAGGCCCCGACATCGAGGCACCACCCTCCACCCAGGAGGTGAAGAGACCACTTGGCAGGTCAATGGGAGAAGGAGTGTCAATGGCTCCCCTCCGCCAGGTGTCGATCGCCCCCGGCCTCCCCGGGCGCTGGCTCCACCCCCCTGCTGGGTGTCTGGACTCCCTCATCCCAGACCTCCCGACCTCCAATTGCGAGGGTCCGGACATCAAAGGAGGCCAGACCTATAACTGGGGCAGCTCCAGAACAGGAAGGCAGTTGTATCCTGGAGTCGAGAGACACCGAGACGAACTCATCCTTGGAGGCCTGCTGGCGCTGCCGCGGCCCCTTCTTGTGAACCATCTTCGAAGCCTGCTGGCGCTGCCGCGGCCCTCTTCAACGTGATCCATCATCGTGGCCTGCTGGCGCTGCCGCGGCCTTCCTCGTCATGAACCATCTTCGTAGCCTGCTGGCGCTGCCGCGGCCCTCCTCGTTGTGAACCATCTTCCTAGCCTGCTGGCGCTGCAGCGGCCCTCATCACCTCGAACCATCTTCGTAGCCTGCTGGCGCTGCCGCGGCCCTCCTCGTTGTGAACCATCTTCCTAGCCTGCTGGTGCTGCCGCGGCCCTCATCACCACAAACCATCTTCGTAGCCTGCTGGCGCTGCCGCGGCCCATCTTTGCGGACCCTCCAAGCTCGAGGAATGTGAGCTTCACCTGTTGCGGCTTCCGTACCGGAACTAAGACTGTCCCGCTACCCCTTTTCCCTACAGAGACTAGAATTGACAGGATCCTCGTGTCCTGGTCCCGCTGTATCGTTTATCACCTCGCCTCAAGATTCTTATATAAAGTGTGCAGAACTCATCCTTGTGTGGTGTCCATCTGTGGGGGGGGAAGTTACTTATCTGTACGATCACCGGAGACGGCCCTCACCGGAGGCCTCTCCCCCTGTACTCGGCCGACCCTCCGGGTCTCCGTCTAACAGTTTTCAATTCTGTGCCAGTGCTCTGTTTTCTTCTAATTTGTGCTTCTGCCCTTTGTTTGTCACTTTCGTGCTCCCTGCTGTGCCTTTCTCCCTCCCTGCGCCCCCTCACCGGTCCCGCTTCCCACCGCTGCATCCCCTGCGGCCCCACCCCCCACTCCCATTCATCCTTCGCCCCGCACCCAGCTGCTCCTCCCTCCCACCTCCCCCTCTTATGGCTGCCGCTTTGCAGCCGCACGCAGCGGGTGCGCCGCTATCGCACCGAAGGCACGCCTTAATCAAGCCCGTCTGCGCCTGGACCGCACACACCACCAGAACTCCTGGACTCCGAAGACACCACGACACCCAACTGCACTACAATGCCAGCACCCTTCACACACTCAACCCCAGATGAGAACACACCTGCTACTGAGCCACCCCGAAGCGCACCCAAGGGCTCTTCACCTGCCGGAACTGCAGTTTCACCAGCATCCGACCCGCGAAAACACCAACCAACGAACCCAACCACCTGAGGTGCATCCTCCTCAACACTCGCTCCGCCCGCAAACACGCCATCGAAATCTAGGACCTCCTCGACTCAACAGCCCTAGACGTCGCCTTCCTCACGGAAATCTGGCTAAACCCCGCCTCAGCACCCGACATCGCCATAGCCATCTCGGAACGCTACAAGTTCGCCCGCAGAGACCGCACCAACGGAACAGGAGGTGGAATTGCCATGGTCCACAAGAACACCTTCAATGTCTCGACCAGCAACGACGACACCCTCAGCACCGCCGAACACCTGTACTTCCAGATCCACACCGACCCCAACAGAGGAACCCTTATCCACAGACCCCCTGGACTCAGACCACAGTTCAGCGAATCCATTGCCGACCTTATCAGCATCCACGCCCCCGCCTCCACAGACAACATCCTCCTCGGGGACCTGAACTTCCACCTCAAGAACAACAACGACATCAACTACACCACCCTGATCGAAAACCTCACCAACCTCGGACTCAGACAGCTTGTGAACACACCCACCCACGCCACCGGTCACACGCTAGACCCCAGCTTCTCCGCAAACCCCCACGTCTTCTTCAACCACACCACCGAACCCCACTGGACTGACCACAGCTGCGTCCATTTCACCTTCAGGAAACCCACCATGCACCACCGCACCCAAAAGATGCCTCGTCTCTGCTGGGGCAAAGTCACTGAAGAACAGCTAGCTACCACCCTCGCCCAGAGCCCACCAGCCGACTGCACGAACCCGACACCGCCGCCCTCACCCTCCAAAAGTGGATCGAAGATTGCGCCAACACTCTCGCCCCACTCAAAACACCCACCAACAGCCACACCAGCAAGAAAGCCACTTGGTTCACTCAAGACCTCCAGGCCTCCAAGCATGCATGCCGGAAATTGGAGAAGAACTGGCTCAGCGACTGTTCACCAGACAACTACACGGCCCTCAAGAATGCCACCCGCAGACACCATCAACTCATCAGAACCGCCAAAAGGACCGCATTCAAGGACCGCCTGGACAACAATGCACACAACAGCAAAGAGCTCATCAGCATCATGAAGGAACTCTCCAACCTCAGCTCCAACACCAACGACATCCCCCCTTTACAGGACCTGTGCGACTCACTGGCCACTTACTTCTATCAAAAGATCGCAGACATCCACAACAGCTTCAACGCCACGACCGCCCCGTCAACCACCGAGACCTCCACCCCGCGTCCCCCAGCCGCCTGATTGTATGGTCCAACATCAACGACAACGACACAGGTCCCAGGTTCACAGGTCTCATCCACAGGTTTATTGATCTCATCCACAGGTTCACAGGTCTCATCCTAGGTTCACAGGTCTGATCCCAGGTTCATAGGTCTCACCCCAGGTTCACAGGACTCATCCCAGGTTCAGGGGTCTCATCCCAGGTTCAGAGGTCTCATCCCAGGTGCAGAGGTCTCATCACCAGCTTCACTGATCTCATCGCCAGGTTCACGGGTCTCATTGCAGGTTCACGCCCTTCACACCGTTGTCACCAGGGCACGTTTGATGTCTGACCTGTCAGACATCAGTCAGTCCCTCAACACCGACCCCCCCTTCTCACCATGACCCACTTGTGTCTGACCCCTCAGACCTCAGTCGGCCCCTCCACGCTGACCCCCTTGTCACGCGGGTTGTTCGGTGTCTGACCTGTCAGACATTAGTCAATCTCTGCCGCCGCCACCCGACAGACCTCAGTCACCGGGTGATTCGGGCGTCACCTCCTGGGTGTCACCAGCCTCACAGGTGTCTTACCTTTTCCTCCACTTGGTCGGCCCTGTCCTGTTGCTTGGCATGTATGTCCCATGTATGTAAGTATAGACATGTGCACGGGGTGGGGCCTGTCCTGAGCCCTGCTGCTGTTGTCTCACAACTCCCTCACACTTCTAGTGTCTCACATCACACTTGATTGCACTCCCACGACTCACTCTTCTGTCCCCCAGAGTGTGGTTTTAACAGGCATCTATCATCCCTCCCCCTTCAGCTGTTTCTGGGTTGACTCCTGGGTCCAGGGCTCACATTCTTGCTTTGGGTCCGACAGGTACTGAATTCAAATCAAAACCCAACCCCGGTTATTTTTCACTTTTATTTGTTTCCTGATTTGTTTTCTTTTCCATTTGTGGATATGTGATTTTAAAAATGAGTGGATTTGAGCCCGGAACCTGTTGCACCCAAAGCGGGATTCATACCCCTAGACCAACAAGCCAGCTGGAAGGTACCTCCATGCTGTATATTTATACAGTCCCCGCTCTGTACAGTATGTTTTTTTAATTGTGTTGTTTGTTTTCCTCTGCCTTATACATCACCCTGGACTCACAAAGGACAGAAGGGCGCTCCATGGCAGGGTCTCCTGACCAATGTTCCCTCTAATTTTTTTCCTCTGTGTGCGGCAGTGGATGCTCTCTGTGCGCTGCAACCATGGCTATGTGCGCCAGGAACCAAACCGTGATTGTCTGCGGCACCAAATAGCACTCAAAACGTTTACTTTAAAAGTGAAAAGATGGTGCATTTTCACACATACAGAGCCAAAGTAAGGGTCTTAAAGACAGTTTGCAAATGTATTGTATTGTCTGTATTTTCATTGTGTCTATGACTGCTGTTGTCTGTCTTCCCCGCTGCCTGTACGTGGTCTGTGCCCCTTTTTCTTCCCTCTGTTCCCCTCGCTGTCCCTGTGCTCTCTGTCCCGTCTTTCCTTCTGCTGTACCCCTCGCTGCCTGTGTCTCTGCCCAGTTTTCCCTTCTGTTCCCCTCGCTGCCCCGTGCCTCTCTGTCAGTTCTGCCTTCTGTTCTTAGCTGCCCCTATATTTCTGTATTTTGCCTCTGTGCCATTAGTTTTGTGTGCCCGTCTGCCCTCTGTGCCACTCTTTTTTGTGACCTTCTGCCCTCTGTCCCACTCGTTTTTGTGCCCTTCTGCCTCATCCACTTCGTTTTCCCCTCGTTTTTTGTGCCTTTTTGCCCTCTGTTCCACTTAGCTTTCCCCTCGTTTTTTGCCTTTCTGCCCTCTGTCCCACTCGTTTTTGTAGCTTTCTGCCCTCTGTTCCACTCGTTTTTGTGCCCTTCTGCCCTCTGTCTCACTCGTTTTTGTGCCTTGTGCCCTCTGTTCCACTCGGTTTTGGGCCTTTCTGCCATCTGTCCAACTCATTTTTGTGCCCTTCTGCCCTCTGACCCACTCGTTTTTGTGCCTTTCTGCCATCTGTCCCACTCGTTTTTGTGCCCTTCTGCCCTCTGTCTCACTCGTTTTTGTGCCTTGTGCCCTCTGTTCCACTCAGTTTTGGGCCTTTCTGCCATCTGTCCCACTCGTTTTTGTGCCCTTCTGCCCTCTGACCCACTCGTTTTTGTGCCTTTCTGCCATCTGTCCCACTCGTTTTTGTGCCCTTCTGCCCTCTGTCTCACTCGTTTTTGTGCCTTGTGCCCTCTGTTCCACTCGGTTTTGGGCCTTTCTGCCATCTGTCCCACTCGTTTTTGTGCCCTTCTGCCCTCTGACCCACTCGTTTTTGTGCCTTTCTGCCATCTGTCCCACTCGTTTTTGTGCCCTTCTTCCCTCTGTCTCACTCGTTTTTGTGCCTTTCTGCCATCTGTCCCACTCGTTTTTGTGCCCTTCTTCCCTCTGTCTCACTCGTATTTGTGCCTTTCTGCCCTCTGTCCCACTCGTTTTTGTGCCCTTCTGCCATCTGTCCCACTCGTTTTTGTGCCCTTCTGCCATCTGTCCCACTTGTTTTTGTGCCCTTCTGCCCTCTGTTCCACTCGTTTTTGCGCCCTTCTGCCCTCTGTCCCACTGGTTTTTGTGCTCTTCTGCCATCTGTCCCACTCATTTTTGTGCCTTTCTGCCTCTGTTCCACTTGTTTTTGTGCCCTTCTGCCCTCTGCCCCACTCTTTTTTGTACCCTTCTGCCATCTGTCCCACTCGCTTTTGTGCCTTTCTGCCCTCTGTCCCACTAGTTTTTGTGCCTTTCTGACATCTGTCCCACTCGTTTTTTTGCCCTTCTGCTCTCTGTCCCACTCGTTTTTGTGCCCTTCTGCCCTCTGTCCCACTCATTTGTGTGCCTTTCTGCCGTCTGTCCCATTTGTTTTTGTGCCCTTCTGCCATCTGTCCCACTTGTTTTTGTGCCCTTCTGCCATCTGTCCCACTCGTTTTTGTGCCCTTCTGTCCTCTGTCCCACTCGTTTTTAGGGCTCGGCCTGCGTCACCACTTTGTCAGAAGTGGGGCGGAGCTCCAAGCCGTCTTGTTACGGGGCTCAGAAAGGTGAAGTAAAAATTCCTCACTGCGCGAGATTTTTCCATAGTTTATTTTGGCATCTGCATGCTAATTGGTCCTCGCAGTGCTGTGTTTCTAGTAGCCTTCACGCAATAGGGCATATGGATTTCAGTTTGTGCACTTCCTGCATATTCTGTGCGGTTACAAGCAGGGGAGTGCAATAAATTGTCAATTACGAGCTGTCAGGGTAATTGAACCCAGATGTTCGGGGCGCGTTCACCAGTCTGCAGTGAGTTTGGTGGACGCGCGTTCGTCTGCATCCTTTCATGTGTAAGTGTTGCCCTTTGAAGAGCTGACTTGGTCGTGCACCGACAATAAGACACACAGTCTTCATTACCCCACAAAGTATGTAATTGCGTTTGTATTGGAGACAGTAACGTCCAGGTACGAAACAAAATTCTTTTCACTGGCTTAAGAACAGTCCCACATTTTGCCGCATTCTCCTCATCTCATCAAAGGGGCTCATGTCTTGGTCATCAACAAAACCAAACCTCTGAGAGCAGGAATGTGTTTCTGCATGGAGGGTCTGAGCAGCCGGGTTGCAACAGTTGTGTTTGTGTGTCTAACCTTGGGCCTCATGACAAGTAGGTTGATTTTAGGTGCAGGGATACACAGGCACTGCTCACACACACAGACACTGTTGACACACACGGACACTGCTCACACACACAGGCACTTCTCACACACACAGGCACTTCTCACACACACAGGCACTTCTCACACACACAGGCACTTCTCACACAAAGGCACTGTTCACACACAGACACTGCTCGCACACAGACACTGCTCACACACACAGACACTGTTCACACACACAGGATGTACATACACACACAGGCTGCTCACACACACCGGCACTGCGTGCACACATAGGCACTGTTCACACACACATGCACTACATACACACACCGGCACTGCACACACACAGGCGCACTGATCACACACAGGCACTGTTCACACACAGGCACTGTCCACACACAGGCTCTGTTCACACACAGGCACTGTTCACGCACAGGCACTGTTCACGCATACAGACACTGCTCACAAACACATACACTGCTCACACACACAGGAACTTTTCACACACACAGGCACTTCTAACACACACAGGCACTTCTCACACACAGGCACTGTTCACACACAGACACTGCTCGCACACAGACAGTGCTCACACACACAGACACTGCTCACACACACAGACACTGTTCACACACACAGGCATTACATACCCACACAGGCTGCAAACACACACCGGCACTGCGCGCACACATAGGCACTAGTCACAGTGACTGCAGTGTGTGAGTGTGCAGGGTAAACAGTGTGAGTGTGCAGGGTGAACAGTGTGTAGTGAGTGCAGAGTGAGTGCGAGAGTTACTGTGAGTGCAGAGTGAGTGCGAGAGTGACAGTGAGTGCAGAGTGAGTGCAAGAGTGACAGTGAGTACAGAGTGAGTGCAAGAGTGACAGTGAGTGCAGAGTGAGTGCGAGAGTGACAGTGAGTGCAGAGTGAGTGCGAGAGTGACAGTGAGTGCAGAGTGACAGTGAGTGCAGAGTGAGTGCGAGAGTGACAGTGAGTGTAGAGTGACAGTGAGTGCAGAGTGAGTGCAGAGTGACAGTGAGTGCAGACTGACTGCAGAGTGAGTGTTACTGCAGAGTAACAGTGTTGGACAGGCCTCGTGGAAGGCCCGCTCCCTCCCCGCAGGATAGGGCCCGGACACCGGCTCTCCCTGTATCCTCAGAAAGAATCATCCCGGCAACCCACCGAGGCAACCCGCAACCCGTCCCCAACGGGACGACTTCTCCCGCACACCCCGTTATCGGCTGGCCCGGGCCTCCATCAGCAGCATTGCCCCGGCCCAGCCGCCATCTTGGGCACTGCACCACGAGGCCGCGTGGCCTCGGCTCGACCCCAACCCTGGGCCTGGCCAGGCCCCGACATCGAGGCACCACCATCCACCCAGGAGGTGAAGAGACCACTTGGCAGGTCAATGGGAGAAAGGAGTGTCGATGGCTCTCCCCCGCCAGGTGCCGATCGCCCCCAGCCTCCCCGGGCGCTGGCTCCACCCCCCTGCTGGGTGTCTGGACTCCCTCATCCCGGACCTCCCGACCTCCAAGCGCGAGGGTCCGGACATCAAAGGAGGCCAGACCTATAACTGGGGCAGCTCCAGAGCAGGAAGGCAGTTGTATCCTGGAGTCGAGAGACACCTTGAAGAACTCATCCCTGACGGACTGCTGGCGCTGCCGCAGCCCTGCCTTGTGAACATCTCCGAAGCCTGCTGGCGCTGCCGCGGCCCTCTACATCGTGAACCATCATCCAAGCCTGCTGGCGCTGCCGCGGCCCTCCTTCGAGAACTATCATCCAAGCCTGCTGGCGCTGCCGCGGCCCTCCTTCGAGAACTATCATCCAAGCCTGCTGGCGCTGCCGCGGCCCGACCTTGCTGACCCCTAAGCTCGAGGATTGTGAGCTTCCATCTTGCCACACCTGTACCGGACCGGTACCAAGACTGTCCCGCTACCCCTTCCCCTACAGAGACCAGAATTGAGAGGACCCTCGTGTCCAGACCTCACTGTATCGCTGATAATCTTGCTTCAAGAATCGTATATAAAGTGCGTTGTCCTCAACCTTGTGTGGTGTCCATCTGTGAGGGGGAAGTTACTCGTCTGTACGATCGCTGGAGACGGCCCTCACTGGAGGCCTCGCCGCCTGTCCTCGGCCGACCCTCCGGGTCCCCGTCTAACAAACAGTGACTGCAGAGTTACAGTGACTGCAGTGTGTGAGTGTGCAGGGTAAACAGTGTGAGTGTGCAGGGTGTGTATAGTGAGTGCAGAGTGAGTGCGAGAGTGAGTGTGAGTGCAGAGTGAGTGCGAGACTGAGTGTGAGTGCAGAGTGAGTGCGAGAGTGACAGTGAGTAGAGAGTGAGTGCGAGAATGACAGTGAAAGTGCAGAGTGACAGTGAGTGCAGAGTGAGTGCAGACTGACTGCAGAGTGAGTGTGACTGCAGAGTAACAGCGACTGCAGAGTGACAGTGACTGCAGTGTGTGAGTGTGCAGGGTAAACAGTGTGAGTGTGCAGGGTAAACAGTGTGAGTGTGCAGGGTGAACAGTGTGTAAGTGTGCAGGGCGACAGTGTGTGAGTGTGCAGGATGGACAGTGTGTGACTATGCAGGGTGAACAGTGTGAGTGTGCAGGGTGAGCAGTGTGTGAATATGTAGGGGCAGTGTGTGAGTGTGCATGAAACGAACACTAAAACTAAGTCCACCACACACATACATAACACCACACACATAAGACCACACACACCATACACACACCACACACACATACACCACACACACACCACACACACAGTGTAGAGTGCTGTGTGCTGTAGAGTGCTGTGTGCTGTAGAGTGCTGTGTACTGTAGAGTGCAGAGTGCAGTTGAGTGCAGAGTGCAGTTGAGTGTAGAGTTCTGTGTGCTGTCGAGTGCAGAGTGCTGTTGAGGGCAGAGTGCTGTTGAGTGCAGAGTGCTGTGTGCTTTTGAGTGCTGTGTGCTTTGAGTTTGAGTTTGAGTTTAAATTATTTCTAAAGCGTGCGTACACCTGGCGGTTTCATGGCGCTGCAGTTACTGAAGCCTCGAAGGACCGGGGGGCATGGGAGGAATTATTGTGGGAAAGCTTGTAAAAAAAGAAAGGTTTTTAGTGCCTTTCGGAAGTGAGAATATTGGGTGGAGGATCTGAGGTGAACTGGGAGAGAATTCCAGAAGGTGGGGGCAAGGGTGGAGAATTTTGAGCCTCTCCATTTTTTACGCCGAAAACGGGGAACTGTCAGCAGGTGTTGAGAAGATGAGCGCTGTTCCCTTGCGGGGGCATAGGCTTTAATCTCCGAGGAGATAAAAGCAGGGGGGGAGCCTAACTGAGCCTGAAAAGTGATGCAACCCATCTTGAACTGGGAGCGTTCACGGATAGGGAGCCAGTGCAAGGATTTTAGAAGTGGGGTGACGTGATGGGATTTGGCCAAGTTGTAGACTAGATGGGCGGCCTGGTTCTGAACCAGCTGTAGTCGTCGCACGTTGTATGCGGGCATGCCGCAGTATAGGCCGTTGCCATAGTCTAATCGAGAGATGACCATAGCTAGTACAATAAGTTTTAGGGCAGTGAAGGAGAAGAAGCGGGAGACCTTGTGGATAGTACGGAGTGAAAGAAAGGAAGAGGACACCACTGAGCTCACCTTGGAGTGCAGAGTGAGTTGATCGTTAAGCTTGATACCGAGCGTTTTGACGGAGGAAGAGGGGACGGAGGGGGACCGAGGGAGAAGGGCCAAAAGAGGGGGGACCAGGGACTGGTACAACCACCTGTCAAAACCAGTTTGGTTTTGTCTGGGTTTAATTTCAGGTGGTTGTTATTTATCCAGTCCCGGATGAAGATCATAGTAGTTTGGAAATTAGAATTAGAGTCAGGGGTTTGAGATAGGGAAAATATAAGCTGGAGGTCATCCGCATAGTTGTATACGGAGACCTCCATTTGCTGAAGAGGAAAGATGAGGGGGGCTATGTACAGATTGAATAGTAGTGGGGAAAGAGAGGAGCCATGGGGGACCCCGCATAGAACCTTCCGTGGTTCAGCCGAGAAGTCGCCCAGGCGCACCGCTTGGGTGCGGTCTCTTAGGAAGGAGGACAGCCAGACCAGGACCGAACCACCGACCCCAGCCGCCCTGACACGGGAAAGTAAGATGGAATGGTCCACCGTGTCGAAGGCGGCGGAAAGGTCGAGGAGGACCAATACCTGGGGAAGGTTGGCGTCCAAACCTTCTCTAAGGTTGTCGAGGACCGATAACACCACAGACTCGGTGGAGTGAGCGGGGCGAAATCCGGCCTGATGGGGGTCTAATAAACGGTTTTCTTCCACGTAGGTGGTGAGTGCTCTGTTCACATGTCGTTCCAATACTTTCCCTAAGAAGGGTAGTAGAGAGATGGGACAATAGTTGACAGGAGCAGAGGGGTCAGCGCCAGGTTTTTTAAGAATGGGAAGAATTATGGCTGTTTTGAGAGTTGGGGTAACAACGCCCTGAGACAGGGAGCTGTTGAGAAAGGTAAGCAGGGGTAGCGCACAGTTCGTGAAGATGTGCCTGAGAATGTGGGCGGGGCACGGGTCTAGCGGGGACCCTGATTTGACCAAAGGGAGAAGGGAAAGAAAGGATTCTTCCGTTAGGAGAGGGAACGAGTCAAGACGAGCCTCTGCAGGAGGACAGGAGGGAATAAAGAAAAGAGGGAGAAGGGGGAGGTATATTGGCTTTGATTTTTGTGATTTTATCCAAGAAATAGGTGTTCAAGGAGTCGCATAGAGACTGTGACGGGGGAGGTTTGAGGGTGGTTCTGTCAGAGTAAGCAAGCTTGTGGACAATAGAGAAAATTTCTCTGGACTGGTTCTCGGCAGCTAAGATTTTCGAGGAGAAGTAGTCTGTTTTGGTGGTCAAGATAGCTTTTTTATATTGCGACAGGAGGGAGGTGTACTGGGCTTTGAGGTTGGGTCAGAACTGGCATCTCCAGGCTCGTTCGGCGTGGCGGACTGTAAGTTTTAGGGCCTTCAGTTCCTCGATGAACCAGCGGTTGGAATCGTTCGCACGTCTGGAGGAAACTCGTCTAAGAGGGGCGATCGAGTCGCAGCCTGACAGAAGCCAGGAGTTGATGGAGTCTGCTTGTGCTGAGATAGGCAGACCGAGTAAATCTGGGCTGGAGGAAGAGAGAGTGGTAGCCAGTGTGGCCACATCCACCCGGCCCCAAGAGCGTGCCCAGATGTTTTTGGGAAGCGAGGGCTTGGTGGCTGGGCCAAGTTGTAAGGAAAAGGAAATCAGGGAGTGGTCGGACCAAGAGCAGGGGGAGATGGAGAGGGACACAATAGGACAGTTGAGGGACCAGATCTGGTCGAGGATGTGGCCCTGAATGTGAGTAGGGGAGAGGACATGAGAGGTGAAATTGAGAGATCGAAGAGTATCCGAAAATTCTTTGGAGGTGGAGCATTCTGCTGGGTCAGAGGGCCAAAAGTTGAAGTCACCTAGCACCATAATGGAGGAGTTGTTAACCGCTAGGATGGCCACAAGCTCTTGAAACCGAGCAAGGAAGACTTGAGAGGGTTGGGGGGACGGTACACAAGTAAACAGGTAAGAGGTACATTAAGCGAGAGGGAAGGGACAACTAAGAAATCTGAAGTGCCGATAGGGGGAGTTGAGTGTAGTTGAGTGCAGTTGAGTGCAGTTGAGTGCAGGTGAGTGCAGTTGAGTGCAGTTGAGTGCAGTTGTGTGCATTGTGCTGTAAAGTGCTGTGTGCTGTAGAGTGCAGTGTGCTGTGTGCCTTTGTGTGCAGAGTGCTGTGTGCCTTTGAGTGCAGAGTGCTGTGTTCTGTAGAGTGCAGAGTGCTGTGTGCTGTTGAGTGCTGTGTGCTGTGGAGTGCTGTCTGCTGTTGACTGTTGTGTGCTGTTGAGTGCAGAGTGCTGTTGAGTGCAGAGTGCTGTAGAGTGTTGTGTGCTGTTGAGTGCAGTGTGCTGTGTGCTGTTGAGTGCAGAGTGCTGTGTGCTGTTGATTACAGAGTGCAGAGTGCTGTTGAGTGCAGGGTGCTGTTGAGTGCAGAGTGCTGTTGAGTGACAGTGAGTGCAAAGTGAGTGCAGAGTGACAGTGAGTGCAGAGTGAGTGCACAGTGACAGTGAGTGCAGAGTGAGTGCAAAGTGACAGTGAGTGCAGAGTGAGTGTGAGAGTGACAGTGAGTGCAGAGTGAGTGTAGAGTGACTGTGAGTGCAGAGTGATTGTAAAGTGACAGTGAGTGCAGAGTGACTGCAGAGACAGTGTGTAAGGGTGCAGGGTGCACATTGTGTGATTGTGCAGAATGAGTGTGCAGGATAAACAGTGTGTGACTATGCAGGGTGACATTGGGAGTGTGCGGGTGAGCAGTGTTTGAATGTATAGGGGCAGTGTGTGAGTGTGCAGAAAACACCACACACACATACGCCACACACACATACCACACACACATACCATACACACACCACACACACATACACCACACACACATAACACACACACAAACCACACACACCTCACTCTCTCAACACCACACACTCGTCACCACTCACGACAACACACTCACCACCACACACTCACCCCCACAGACTCACCCCCACAGACTCACCACCACACACTCACCACTACACACAAAACAACACACACAACAACACACCCCCAGCCGTCAATGAATGCTTTCACCAGGCACAAACACCAACAACAATCAATGTACCCTTTCACCAAAAACAAACACGACCATGCATCAGTGCCGCTAAACACCCACACACACAACAAACAATGTCAGTGCAACTTTCACCAAACACACACACACCAACAGCTGACAGTGCACCAGCCACTCTTTCAATTGGCACAATCATCAACAGCTGTCAGTGCACCCTTTCACCAACCACACGCATTACCATCCAGCTCTGTACGCTTGACAGCCACACTCAGTAACAGCTTACTGCACGCTATCACCAGTCATACACACCTCAAGCCACCACTACATGCTTCCACCAAACACACACACCAACAGCCATCACTGCACAATTCCTACAGGCACACACATCCACCACCCATCAATGCACACACCAATTGATAACGCATCCACCAATTAACATTGTACCTATCGCACTATGCTGCACTTTACCTTTTAAAGATAATGCGTTAAAGTGCAGCATGCCACCATTGATAACATTCCAATCCAACACACATATCTCCAACACACACCACATGCTTCCACTCCAAAACACATGCCTAAAACACATTGCCATTTACAATGCCATTATCTCTAACTCAAACAAACCCGAGCCCTAAAGCATTCCTAATGCTGGTTTTCCTTGTTTTATGCCCCTCTTGCCTTCTGTTCCGCTCGTTTACCCAGCCGCTGTGCCCCGTGCGGCCCGCCCTCCTGACTGCCCACTGTGGCCATTTGTTTAAATATTGCTGTTAATCGGAGCCCCTTCACGGGCTCCGATTAACATCAATACTTAAACAAAAAGCCACAGTCTGCCCCATGCTTTACTAACAAAATCGTAGAGACAGTTTCCAAACACAGCGTGTGCTAAAGTACACGCTATGTTTGGAAAGTGTCTACGCTAAGGGATTCCACCCTCTTAATATACTTCAAACTGGAGAGGAGAAATAGCAATAACAAGTAACGATCATAAAAATAGTAAACATAAATCTATGTATAAATATATACAGAACTACAAGTCCCAGAATGCAGTTTAACCCCTTCACTGCGGGGCTGAGGGGGCCGCGCATGGAGCCGCTGTGCTCATGACGAGCCCAGGCTCGTCATGCAGCACGGTGCTCGTGTGCTCATGACGAGCCTGGGCTCGTCATGAACCCGCCCGCGCAATGGAACGCTCAGCACAGCGGGGGAATTAGCCCCGCATGTGAGCGTGGCTCATGACGAGCCCAGGCTCGTCATGAGCACACGAGCACCGTGCTGCATGATGGGCTCGTCATGAGCACTGAAGGGGTGAAACACCTGACCTGGATGTGGTATTCATGCTTGGAGCTGGGAAATGTACAATCTCTTATGAGGATGGTGGGGAGTGCACGTCCGGCTCAGTGGTACTTTTACTTTTACAATGTGCCTGTAAGTTCTAAACTATTACACAAATATTTTTTTTAAGTTTCACTATCATATAAAATATAAAAACCTCATGCAGAGCCTGATCTATCATTTACGTAGCATGAAAAAGCCACTTGCTTAAAAGCATTGTATTTATTATAATAATCCACATTTGTAAAGTGCTCACCCGTAAGGATCTCTAGGCGCTGGGGGCAGTCGGTAAGATTAAGCAAGTTATTGCCCAGAGTCACATGGTTCTGGGCTAATCTGCTGCCCGAACCGTGAGCCCCAAAATCCAGTGTTAGGCGCCCTGGCCACTGGGCCACACCTCTCCTTTGTAAGTAGAACTTTGGGGCAGATTTACAAGCGCCTTGCGCCACGTTTAAGCCGCCTTGCGTGACGCAACAGCGGCGTGAACGTGGCGCATCCCTGTGAGGCATTTACAACGTGACGCATCTAGGGAGATGCGTCACGTTATAAAGCCCAGCGCCACAATGGGGGCGTTCCCACGCAGGGTCGGCGTTCCGGCGCCTGTGCGCCTCGCAAAAGTGCCTGCGTGAAATCTACAAGATTTCACGCAGGCGCTTCCGCGACGCTGCTACGTCAATTCCTTACGCCTGCTTGAAGCAGGCGTAGGGACTGACGCAGCATGTTAAGTTTTGGGCGGCCCTGAGCATTGCTGGAGTTGCGTCACCCTTGCGACGCAACTCCAGCGATGTGCAGCCCTTACGTCACGAGATGCGTCACGCATCTGCCTACCCTTGCGCCACGGCGCACCGCATTGTAAATGCGGCGCTTCTGCCGTGACGCAAGGGTAGTTTTGCATGACGCATTTGTTCTGGCGTATCTCTGCTGATATGCAGAGATGCGCCAGAACTCGTAAATATGCCCCAAAGATTTTTGTGTAAATAATAACCCTTCGTGCACGTTTCTTTTTCCAAGAAAGTGCACCAAAGCTTAAAATGGAAAGACAGAAATCCTTTCCAAAAAGTGTCTGACTTAAAAAATACCCGTGATAGATTTGAAAATATGTAGTTACATTAAGAAATAGTTTAACTAGATTAATTGGTTAAGGAAGTCTATAGTATCAGTGTCAGATTATAGCGTATGTTTAAAGTACATTTTCCCTCGTCATACTTTAATAATGTAAATTGAGTTTTAAAAAATATTAAGATCTCCCCGTCGGGGAATTGAACCCCGGTCGCCCGCGTGACAGGCGGGGATACTGACCACTATACTAACGAGGATCTGGTTAATACGCTGCTGCTGAGCAGCTACTTGTCGAGGCATCAACCCGCCGTGTCCCGCCTGTGATTGATCTCTTTCGTTACCCAGCTCCTTGACACCAACACAGGGGGCCACGGGCTCAACAAACACACACACTCTCTCCCACGATGCACACACAAACACACTCCTCCCTCACACCTCACAACAACCCTCTCGCCTCCAGGCAGACGCTCTCAGCAGCATCCCCTGATGCCAGAGTCACCACAACCAGCTCCCAGGGCTGCTTCAGACGGGGCCCCGGACTGGCTCTTCAGCCCAGGGGCCCCTGGCTCTGTCTGATGAGGGGGCATTGCAGCGGGGGCTGCACACAGGGAGGGGAGCGGGAGACACCACCCCCCTCACCCCCGCCGGAGGAGAGAGCTGGGCTGTAAAGGTGAAGAGGGGAGGCAGGAAAAGCCCAGGCGTGTGAGGGTCCGAGAAAGAGGCGCTTTCCATTGTGAAGCAGAGGGAAAACAAGCATTTACAATGCAATGGTTTCGCCTTTGGAAAAGTTAGAGTTATTGGCATTGCATATGCCAACATTTGTATTTATGTTTTTGTTTCGAAAACAGATAAGTAAATGGCATTGTCATTTACATTGCCATTACCTTTTTTTTGCAGTCACTTGGCACTCTCTAGCACTCCCTAGTACTCTTTATGCACTCTGCATTTCATATGCACTCCCTGTGCACTCTGCACTCCCTATGCAGCACTCTGTATGCACTCTGTACTCTATATGCACCCTGCACGCTCCACTTCCTATGCACTCCCTATGCACTCTGCACTTTTTATGCAGCACTCTGTATGCACTGTGCACTTTGTATGCACTCCACACTTCCTATGCACTCTGCACTCCCTATGCACTCTGCACTTATCATGCACTCCCTATGCAGCACTTTGCATAGAGAGTGCATAGGGAGTGCAGAGTGCCTAAAGAGTGCAGAGTGCACCCCCTATGCACTCTGCACTCCCTATGCACTCTGCACTCCCTATGCACTCTGCACTCCCTATGCACTCTGCACTCCCTATGCACTCTGCACTCCCTATGCACTCTGTATGCATTCTGCATTACCTATGCACTGTGCACTGTCTATGCACTGTGCACTCTGCACTTCTTATGCACTCTGCACTCCCTATGCACTCTTATACATTCTGCACTTTTTATGCACTCTCTCTCTGCACTCTCTATGCACTCTGCACTCCTTATGCACTCTGCACTGTGTATGCACTCCCTATGCACTCTGCATTCCCTATGCACTCTGCACTTTGTATACATTCCCTATGCACTTTGTATGCACTCTTTATGCACTCTCTCTGGACTCTGCATTCCCTATGTACTCTGCACTGCCTATGCACTTTGCACCCTCTATGCACTCTGCACGCACTCTGCACTCTATGCACTCTGCACTCCCCCTGCTCTATGCACTCCCTACTCTGCACTCCCTTTGTTAAAGTTTGAGCTTTTGATAAATGGTGTTTTGTATCTTCATTGAATTATGTGTAAAACGTTGATGTGTTTTACTTTGCACAGAAATCTGGAGTGCATTTATAATGCAATTATTTGCAGAGAGAGGGAAGGGATGAAAGAGGCCAGGAGTAAGAAAGCTCAAAAGGAAGCGAGTGCAGGATAGAGAGGGAGGGCAGGAGGGAAGGAATAGACGCAGGAGAGAGGGAGGGCATAAAGGAGTGTGAGGGCATGAGGGAAGGTAGGAAAGTGTGAGAAAGGCAGAAAGGAGAGGGCGGCAGGTAAGAGAGGGAGGGCGGAAAGGAGAAGGAGGGCTAGAGGAGGAGAGAGAGGGAGAGTGGGCAGGAGAGGGTAAAGAAAGCACACGGGCAACAGAGGGTGGGCAGAAGAGGGTAGGGAGAGCACGTGGACAACGGAGGGTGGGCAGGAGATGGAGGGGAGAGCACATGGACAACGAAGGGTGGGCAGGAGAGGGTAAAGAAAGCACACTGGCAACAGGGTGGGCAGAAGAGGGCAGGGAGAGCACAAGGACAACGGAGGGTGGGCAGGGGAGGGTAAAGAAAGCACACTGGCAACAGAGGGTAAGGAGAGCACATGGACAACGGAGGGTGGGCAGGAGATGGAGGGGAGAGCACATGGACAACGAAGGGTGGGCAGGAGAGGGTAAAGAAAGCACACTGGCAACAGGGTGGGCAGAAGAGGGCAGGGAGAGCACAAGGACAACGGAGGGTGGGCAGGGTAGGGTAAAGAAAGCACACTGGCAACAGAGGGTGGGCAGGAGAGGGTAAGGAGAGCACATCGACAACGAAGGGTGGGCAGGAGAGGGTAAAGAAAGCACACTGGCAACAGAGGGTTGGCATGAGAGGGTAGGGAGAGCACATGGACAACGGAGGGTGGGCAGGAGAGGGTAAAGAAAGCACACGGGCAACAGAGGGTTGGCATGAGAGGGCGGGGAGAGCACACGGAAAATGGAGGGTGGGCAGGAGAGGGTAGGGAGAGCACAGGTCAACAGAGGGTGGGCAGGAGAGGGTATGGAGAGCACATGGACAATGGAGGGTGGGCAGGAGAGGGTAAAGAAAGCACACGGGCAATAGAGGGTGGTCAGGAGAGAGTGGGGAGAGCACACGGACATCGGAGGGTGGGCAGGAGAGGGTAAAAAAAGCACACGTCAACAGAGGGTGGGCAGGAGAGGGTGGGGAGAGCACACGGACATCGGAGGGTGGGCAGGAGAGGGTAAAGAAAGCACACGGGCAATAGAGGGTGGGCAGGAGAGGGTGGGGAGAGCACACAAACATCAGAGGGTGGGCAGGAGAGGGTAAAGAAAGCACACGGGCAATAGAGGGTGGGCAGAGCACACGTCAACAAAGGGTAGGCAGGAGAGGGTATGGAGAGCACATGGACAATGGAGGGTGGGCAGGAGAGGGTAGGGAGAGCACACTGACAACGAAGGATGGGTAGGAGATGCTGGGTCAAGCAAAATGACAAAGGATGAAAGGCAGGAACAGAATGAGTGAGAAACACAGAGGGGGCGAAGTACACAAGGGAGCCAGCTGGAGGAAACACGCACTCTCATAAAGTGGTGCTTAAATTAAAAGAAAAAAGTACCACCTGAAATAGTGAGCCGTGGATGGACAGCAGTGCGTCCATAACGCTAAAGAAGAGAAAAAAAAAGAAATAAAGTAGAGGGAGGAAAACCTACCGAAGCTAAGAATTCCAAGCAAGCAAAGGAGAGTGACAATGAACCGAAGTAGAAATGGGCGGGCGCTAAGTCCACTGTAAAGTACCAAAACGTCTGGCAACAGACAGAGGTGAGACATAATAAAAATAAAATGATGTACACAGTGGGCTTTGGATCCTGTCAGAGGAGTATTGGTCACTCACCTCCTGGTACAGGACAGCGAGGGCGGGAACGGGGCACAGGACAGCGAGGGGGGGGAGGGCGGGAACGGGGCACAGGACAGCGAGGGGGGGAGGGCGGGAACGGGGCACAGGACAGCGAGGGGGGAACGGGGCACAGGACAGCGAGGGGGGGAGGGCGGGAACGGGGCACAAGACAGCGAGGGGGGGGGGCGGGAACAGCACACGGTGTTCAATTATTCTCCTGGCGATGTGATTACTGCCAAAATAGTCCACTTCAACATAAGAAATTCAAGGCATAGTGCATTTAATCAAAAGTTTGCTAATCCTCTTAATAGCACCATGCCCTGCTCCCAATTAGATAAAAGCCATACAGAAGAAACCATTTAAACCTTTGCGTTTTCAGTGGCAATGTAAACCGAGTGCATTCCAGATGATTTCTTGTTAACTGCAGTCAAATAGTAAGCCTAAACTTGCTCTAAATAGTATGGCAACCACGTGCTTGGGCGATACAAGTCTGAATGCAACCCCCTGGGCACCAAAAACAAACAAGCAACGGAGAGTGAAAGGGGAGGGGGGGGCGGAACGGACAGCGGGAGGGGGCGGGAACGGGGCACAGGACAGCGAGGGGGGGGGGCGGGAACGGGGCACAGGACAGCGGGGGGGGAGGGCCACGTCCAACTGGAGTTACTGAAGTGAAGAAGGACTACAACTCCCAGTATGCACTACACTGACCGAGGACAAGTACAAAGCATCCTAGGAGACATTGGACGTTGTAAAACATTGAAGAATCCCATACTTCTGTCGAAATAAAGATTGACTACAGTTCCAACTGGTAGGATATAAATAATACGTCATACACTGGAACGAGGCTAGTGTCAGCTGAATAAAAGTGCAGGGGGTAGGGGCGTTGGAAATATCAATGGAAGTAAAGACACACCGACGTGCCACAGTTAAATGCGTATTAACAATGGGAGTGTGAGTCACAAGACCCGAATCTGATGACCTCCTACTTGGCAGGTACGTAGACGTATGTAAAGCGCTCTGACACCTTCGGGTAAAGTTCGCGCTATATAAAATTGCATAAATAAAAAACGTCGCCATCACCCGACGCCCCCCGTGCAGACGCCGCCCCCGCCAGGGCCTCGCGCCTCGGTGCAGCTTATCACTGAACATACCTGTTGCAGCAATGGCAGGAATGCGGCCCCTGGCTCCAGGCCCAGGCCGCGGCCTGTTACAACAAGAGAAGGGGGAAAAGAAAAGAAATGTGTCAGAAAGGAAAAAATGTAGCCGGAGGGTATGCAGTCAGGAAGCGACCGTGGAGGGTCCGACCGCAGGATCCAAACGAGAGACAGGGCAGCAGAGGCTACAGTGCAGCACCCGGTAGCCCCCTCCAGAGGGACTGTGGTTTGGCCGAGCAGGCGAGGTCAGGTCAGTCTTCCCCGGGCCCGGCGGTGATCGCGGTGAATTCTCGGCTCCTCCAGTCGAGCGGGCCAATCCAGACACGGCAGAACGGGCGAGCCTCCAAAGCACCCGGGAGTCAGCCTATGGCAGTGCGGCTCCCGGGTCAAGCCTGCGATGACGCTCCTCGCCCTAGCCAATCACCACACGGCAACAGTGGTGACGCTGCGCCGCACGGGCCAATCCCGTCGCGGCGTTTGGTGAGGGGGCTCGGCTCTCCCGTCCAATCGGAGAGCAGCGGGCTCGTTTTCGGTCGCGTTGGTACCAGCAAGGTACGGGGCCCTTCGTCGGGGGTTTACTGATCCCGGGTCGCGGTGGTGAAGCTGCATACAGGTTATTTTAGTGCGCTCTGCTCGGGGAAGAGGGAGGCGGGAAACGTGGGGACGGCGGGAGGAGGGACACAAGGCAGGACAGCAGCAAGCACGGCCCGGCCGGACCAGATTCGGGGGCGTTCCCGGCGTCGCGTGACGTCGGCAAAAGCCAAAGAATCTCGGGAACGCCCCCGAGTCTCCTCCGGCCATGACGGACGCCTCTCTGTTCCAATAGCTAGCCTCCATTTATGGAGCTAGCCAATGGGACGGGGGGGCGTATTCCAGAGTCACTACTGCAATCAAGAGATTTCTCTGGAGGCGGAGCCTAAAGGCTCCGTTCCCCAGCGAAACCTAAAAAGTGAAGAGTTTGCAAAAGTCCTTCGAGCCGGATTTGAACCAGCGACCTAAGGATGACAGTCACTCCACTACAGTCCTCCGCTCTACCAACTGAGCTATCGAAGGCTCTGACGATGAGATGTAGGTTTAAACCCTGTCCAGCTAAACAGCTCTGTTGTGTAAATACTTCATATAGCTGTAAGCCCAATAGATATTTAATTTAAAAGGAAAATGGGTGAGCAGTGATCGCTTTTGATGATATATTTCAATTTACTCTTTTTGGGATCCAAAAGATAATAATGGGGTAATGATGTCTAGTTATATATATATATATATATATATGTGCAGCGTTCAAACACCGTAGATTTCCAGGTATTGGATCAGTTATATTTGTTGATGGTTTTTTGAAATGTATTTAGGGTGTTTCGTGTATACTTTGGATACATTATTACTGTCGATTCTGGGTAACATTTGTTATGGTATTTTATGTGTTCATTTTTTAGGTTCAGATGCTCTTTGAAACATTAAATAATTAAATGTGTTTTTCGGGGCTTCGTTCATTTTCTTTATTATAAATATGGTGTTCACGTATTCTGGGATTCATTGTTATTTTATTCAAGAGTATAATGTCAAACCTCATCAGGTGTTACATTTTATGTTTCTGGTCTGTGATGTTTGTAAAGGTAATGCAGTCACTGGGGGTCACGGTGGTCACCAACGTCAGCGAGTCCCTGTCTGTGAAACGCCCTCAGACCCCAGGGGTTGGTCTTACTTAAAGTTCAGGGGCTGGTCCTTGTAATAGGATCTGTTTAAACACCAGAAGGAGACCAGAGGGGTGTCCCCTCTGACCCATCAGAGCTCTTATATGCTGTGGGTGTAACAAAGATGATAATAGGAGGAGACTGGGTTGAAATGCTGAGCCATTGTCTGCCCTTTGCCCCTCGGCAGCACCGTCTCCACGTCAGTCCCACCTCCTCTATGAAAGAGGCCTGCAGGAATCCAGTCTGAGGGGTCAGAGGGCAATCAGAGGTCACCGGGCCATAGTTGTATCAAGGAGGGGTGCTTACTTCCGGTGCCCCGGGGCCTCCGTACTCTGGGCCCCCAAACTAGGGACCAGGCCCCCCTATTAACACCTGACTCAGAATAACAAGGCAGAGCAGCCGAAACCTTACTGGGCACCCACATGTGTGAAAGGAATAAACGGGGAAAAGAAACTGCACCCTGACCCTATCCGTGCACACTTTTTACATCCGGTGTAAACATAGATACATATTTTGATTTATAACTTGTTTACATTTGACATGAATAAATACGGAAACATTTGTACTCTGAGTGTTTTATTTGCCTGCCCAGGCTGCAGTCGTATCCTAGCTATATTTAAAAGTTTACTCCATTCAGTTCTTTTAAATTCGAATGATGTCAAATAGCAACAACACAGCAGAGAATGCCTACAAATGTGTGTTTATTGCTTTTAACCTCAGATGTTTACTTTTGTAAACACACACCGCAGAGGCTCCTCCTCCGCTCTCCCAGAATGCTGTGCGGGATTATTCGGGGTCTGCCCCTGACAAGGCTGCTGATGCCCCATCGCTGCTCCTTGGCCCTGTGGGCTGCGAGTGCTGTTTATTAGGTCTCGTAGAGAGACCTATTGCAGTCAAACCAGAAAGCTGAGGATTTGTAGAAGTGTACGTGCTCGTGAACGCGCTTATATCCCCCTGCCTTGCTCTTCAAAGGCTCCCCTTACCATTTGCTCCTGCCTCCCCGCCCACTACTTCAAACTTCACGGCCGCCAGGCCGTGACTCGCATTTCTGCCCAGCAGCTTCAAAGGGATCTGCTTCCCCGCCCACTGCTTCACACTTCACGGCCTGACGGCCGTGACTCGCATTTCTCCTTCCCCCTCCCCACAGCAATGCCAAGAGCTTGTTTTTTCTTCTGTCTTCTGTGATTTGCAGCAGACACAGCTGACTATTGTTCTCTCAACCATCGGCATGTCACCAAAGGACTGCGGTGACAAGACGCCGGGGTGTGAACTTGACTCCAGCGCACACAACCATGTCTGTAGCGCTACTGTAAACACAATTCACTCTTCCAGCATTGCGTTGCAAAAGGGGGTTCGTGCGCATTTATCAACATTTCTATTTACCCACTTTTCTGTAGGTGTCTCTTCAGCTCGCTCACTTAAACCAAACCATTCAACCTTTTGCAGCAGCTAATAGCGTAGAAGTAAAGCATTTTGTTTTTTATCTCACTCCATCTATCCTTTCTCTCCTCCTTCACAAACACCTATCTATATACATTCCTCCATCTATTCCTCTCATTTACTGTTTTCTTCTGCATTTGCTCTCTTTCTCTCTTCACTCATCTGTCTCTTGTCCCTCTTAGCTCTTTCCACCATTGTTCGCCTCCTTCTTCAGCCTCCCTCAGCAGCTGCCTTCCCCCCCTGTCTCTATCTCAGATCCTTAGGTCTGCTGATAAGAGTCCCCCAGCCAGTAGTAGGGCGTCATGCCAGACACTGTCCAATGAATCATAGATGCTGCCTCGGCGCTGGTTGTTCTCACAGTCTGAGTACTAAGAATTCCAGACTCACCGAGAATAATAAAATATTTCCGCCTTCTGTGCCCATGACCTTCCAAAGAGATCTGTACACCTAAGCATCATTCTAAAGGAGCACAGTACACGAAACAATCACCAGGTCAGCGTACACAAAATATCTCTAAGAGTACTGACTTCACTGAGCTCTGAACACCAGAGCGTCTAAAGGGAGCCGTGCATCCAAGGATCTACAGGGCTCTGTAGGTCTAAAACACACAAGCATATTTATAGGGCTTCTCAACCTGCAGGGCCCTGTACACCATGCAGCCACGGTAAACATGTACATAACACACACATGTACATACATATCTAAAAGGCTGTCTACACCAACGCATCTATTGGGCTCTGTACACCAAAGTAACTGAAATCCGCTGGTCCCCTGAACAAAGAAACCACTATAGAGCTCTGTACTTCTAGAATCTATAGAGATCCGCACACTTGAAACAATCATTCACAAATCTCAGTAAAAACACACACACACATGCAATAATGTACACCGAAATATCTCTGGGGCACTATCCAACAAATATCTATAGGGGTCATGTCTTCTATACCCGGCCAGTCCGAGGGCTCTGAACCAAAATATCTATAGGGCACTATACAACAAATATCTATAGGGGTCTTGTCTTCTATACCCGGCCAGTCCGAGGGCTCTGAACCAAAATATCTCCAGCAGAGAGTAGTGTAGACTCGCTTAACCCAGTTCTCACAATCCAGCACCTTTCGCAAACACCCAAAACAAACATCCAATTCACAGAAGCGGCTAGTGGGAAATTGACAGGCCGAGGCATGAGATGCTAACACTGTCTCTGAAAGGACATGCAGTAGCCATTTTTAGGTCTCGCGCCTAGCGATGCACTTCTCGCGCAGCTAGAGTCCTTTTGACCGGGGTTTCATAACGGAGCCTGGACTACCAGCTGAATGCTCCGCGTTGCATCGACCTTAGGAATACGATGGGCTGAGTCAGCCCTACAACAGACTGAGCGTGTGAGTGACCTGCATGTTACACACAGATCTTTGCAGCTGGTGCTTAACCCACCGAGCGATCTCACCAGCTGCTCCAGGCTTTGGAAGCACAAAAGAAATGTCCGTCCTGAGTTTTCTATAGAAAAAAGCGTGCTTTATGGACATTATAGGTAACTTTCCACAGCTTTGACAAACAAAACACAGTTTTTTCTGTGCACTGCAAGGAAACCTAATCTACGGTGCCTGCCTGCTGCAGTGAATAGTGTTTGTTGTTAAGGTGTTGACTAACACCCGCCTTGTTTATAATACTATCCTCTACGCATTTGGATTAGATTAGATGAGTATTGAAGAGGTTTGTCAGTGAAGAGAATCACGCAGTTCTCTGCTCTCTGTGACGCATCTCTAACAATCGCGAATAAAGAATATTGTAGACTGATGTTTTGTTTGATGATGTCTGCCAGGGTTTTTAATTGATTGTGACGTCGTTCAATGGATAGTTCATAAAGACACATTTCGCTCTAGAAAGACTAATATCTCGAAAAGCACAAGGGACTAATTGCCAAATATCAATGTTCACAGCAAAATGATCATACGTAGCGACCTATTGTATGTTCAACTGCTCTAGCAATTTTACTGTTTGTTGGATATCAAAGTACGTGGCCTTTAACTTTTCTAAGCTATGTATACCCATATTACACTGACAAATAGGTAAAGTTTATGATCTCTGCTATCAAAAACCTAAATACGTTTAAAGCAGAAAAAACAGGCTTATTTAAAGCAGCAAAAAACAGAGGCCAAAAAATATATTAGAAAAAAACAAAGCATTTTTCCCATTGACCAAATACTGGGCACGAAAATATAATCTAATGAAATATGTGACAATGTTATTTGTTTTCACAGTGAACTACATAAATCATGATGATATACAAGATCTAGATCTCCCTATTAATGTATATATTTTTGCATGATTGTTACCCTCGTTTATATTTACGTTCGGTTTTAATGGCTGCTAGGGTTGCTTTGGGTTTACACTGAACAGCTCAGTGCTGGCTTGGAGTAGTAAGGTCAGTCAAGTGCCAGGTTAAGTTTGGCCAAAGACTATCTCAGGCTGTTAGAGCTGGGAGGAGCCAGTGATGTCAGCCTCATGCTACTTTTCGTGTACATCACCATCTATAATTCCCTGGCAGTCAGCGCCCACCCAAGCCATGTCCACATCTGGTATTGTTTGTTACTGCTAACTCTTTCACACGTACACACACATGCATACACACACACACACACATTCACAGGAAGATTTTTCTGTGCTTTAAACTCTCGCTGCTGACATCTTCAGTTATGTAAGAAAGGTCATCAGTTTACATCCTGGCAGGACCAACTCACACACGTGCTATTTAGTGCTAATTCTTTCACACCCATGCACGCACGCACACACATGCACACACACACACACATTCACAGCAAGATTTTTCTGTGTTTTAAACGCTCGCTGCTGACATCTTCAGTTAGCTAACAAAGGTCATCAGTTCACATCCTGGCAGGACCAACTCACACACGTGCTATTTAGTGCTAATTCTTTCACACACATGCACGCACGCACACACATTCACAGCAATATTTTTCAGTGTTTTACACGCTCGCTGCTGACATCTTCATTTATGTAATGAAGGTCATCAGTTCACATCCTGGCAGAACCAACTCACACACGTGCTATTTAGTGCTAATTCTTTCACACACATTCACGCACGCACACACACACACACACATTCACAGCAAGATTTTTCTGTGTTTTAAACGCTCGCTGCTGACATCTTCATTTATGTAATAAAGGTCATCAGTTCACATCCTGGCAGAACCAACTCACACACGTGCTATTTAGTGCTAATTCTTTCACACACATACACGCACGCACACACACACACATTCACAGCAAGATTTTTCTGTGTTTTAAACGCTCGCTGCTGACAGCTGGAGAGTGCGGGTCTTCAATTCTCATCACATTCTCTGCCTCTCCCATCATACCATCACTATAAATTGCCTGGAATGCGTCTCACACAAAGCCTCCCTTTACCTGGGGAATGCTTCTGAGGAGCACACTGCCCACAGCAGAAAATTATTAACTCACTCTATCTGTCTATCCATCGCACTCACTCTATCGCCAACACTATATCTATCTATCGCACTCACTCTATCGCATCCCCACAGCATCACTCAGCACCACCACAGCATCACTGAGCACCACCACCGCATCAATCAGGGGCACCACATCACTACTATGCGCTACCACAGCATCAATGAATGCCACAGCATCACTATGTGCTACCACAGCATCACTTAAAGCCACAGCATCCCTTGTCGCAACCCACAACATCACTCAGCGCCACCACAGCCTCAATCTGTGTAACCATTCAACAACAACTGGTTCAAATATGTTCTCTCAATGTTTCAAGCTTTATTACAAATGTCACAAAAATATGTTAATATTTCACTTCTGTTCTTGGATTTTAGTCACAATAAAGTACACTGAACATAATCTTCACAAAGGTTATTTACCAAAGTTTAGGCTATTGCCATTATAAATTACAATAACTTTTATTTAAGTATTAATTAAGCCACTGTTATTTGTAATATCAATACATCTAAGTCACGTTAATACAATACATATTGCATTACAAATGCTATAGGTGTCACATTTGCGAAAGTTAAAACTATTGGCATTGTAAATGACAAAGCTTTTAATTTCGCTATTTTCAAAACTAACACATAAATAACAAATTTGTCATTTACAAGACCAATAGCTCAAACTTTCCTAATGCGAGACCCATTGCATAGCAAATGCTTGTTTATTTATTTATTTATGCGTTTTTATGTAGCGCAGACTTTACCCGATTCATATAGTCAATTGATTAAGGCCGAGTTTGATCTGAAAGGACACGTCCACCTTAGCTGACTCCCCCATGACCTGGCCGAGCTGACTCCACTGCCTCCAGCTGAACCTGTTCAGGCAGTCCCTCGCCCAGTGGCCGAGTAAGATAGCATCAAGGCACAACATGCCATAAACCATTCACTACATACAAACCATGTTATCCACACACATACACCTGTCCATGTTCCTTGTTTATGGCCAGTTTTACGATGAGGAGGTGCCCGATTTCATTGGGGTTTCATCGATATCTGATGGGAGTTCTGGGCCTGGCTGGGTAATCCATCACGAACTGGACATCTAAAATGTGGGTTGGCCGTCATGACTTCGCTTTTTGCTTTATTGTGGAAATATGTATATGACCGTATTGTAAACTAAAGAATTCTTGCCTGCAGCTGTTATTTTTGTATAAAAGGAGAAGGCTGGTTCTGTAAAAACCAACAGTCTCCTGAGAATCTACGACCCGTGCTGTTGTACTTCTAGGACACTTGTTACTTGGTTGCAGCCAATAAAACTCGATCTCTGACTTCACCTAGAAGACTCTGTGTTTTTGTGGTCCGGAACAGGGAGAACTCAGAGGTCTTCGGGTGTTATCCCCTGGCACCACTGGGTTCCTAAAAACCCGGCACCTCAGCCCTCCCCGACCAGGCATTATCTCTTATTAGACATCAAAAATAAACACCAGCAGTGTGGGCCCTTGTGTCGCACTAGTGCGTTTTACTGAATATCTTTTAAACTTGTACGCTTTACTTTTCGTGACCTCACATTCTTAGATTCAACAACTACTGAGCACCCAAAATCTAGGCATTTTTTCACAACATTCTGCCTTGACACACGGAAGAGATGAATCAGGGTGGTACTATACCACCCAGGGGAAGAGACTGATTCCCCAGGAAGATACAGAACCAGACGGTACACTAAACACCATTGGAAATATGTGGTACTGGAACTCAGAAACCTGATGTAGTCCTCAGGGACGAAACGCGTTGACTGGGCCGATTGGAAAAAAGTTTTGTCTGAAAAATGAATAGAAGCTGCATTATGAAACGCAATTGCAAGACTCCTGAAAATTGAATATTGTGGAATTGCATCATATTGAATATGTTGCTGGACTTTTGATGGCTTGAATCTTGGCTGAAAATAAAGTAACATAGTATACGCTCCTTTTTAATTTGATGTTTTCTCATTAGTGCTATGCTGTGATGTTATAACCCTTTAGTGTCTGTATTCTTAATCGGACTGAAATAGACTTTATGAATTATAAAAATGTAACCCATCTGCTATGGATCCATTAATAATGTAGAATGATCCCTGCCGGAGAAACACATGTTCGTACTAATGTAAACCCTTCAGGCCTGAGTAAAATAGGAATTACACTTTTGTAAAGTTGATAGACTCAGGGCCTCACTTAAAAGACCCTTGTGCCCCATCACTTTTTTTGATGCAGCGCAATCAGTGTGCCACACTGTGCCATATGTACAAGCTGACGCATTGTGTCCAGTGCATCAGTCTGTAGAGCACTGCGGCGCATTATATCTGCGCCAGGTATAAAGTATGCTGGGTAGGTGTTTCCATGCAAAAAAGCCTTATAGAGCGGGTGCAGTGAAATTCACATTTCACTGCGTCACGCTATGATTTCACTGAGTCAAAATCCTTTTGCCTGCTCTGCCCAGGCGTAAGGAGTGACGCAGGGCTTTTGCAGTGGGACTTTCCTATGTGATCTGACGCATTGCTGGAGTTGCATCGGTTTTATGAGCAACTCCAGCAATGCATCACTTTTGCGCCAACAGATGTGCGCCATAGAGCCCTCTATTGTAAATACAGCGCATCCATGGTGTCGCAAGGACATTTGGTGCGGGCGCAAGGAAACTGATGCATCAATGCCGGTGCGTCAGTTTCCTGTAAATGAGACCCTCAATGTGTGATCCTGTCACAATAATCTGCAGAGGTGTGTGGTGGATGTTTCCTTCTCTTTGTAGTTTTGAATACAAGGAAGCAGGTATTTGCTGAAAGAAGAATATCTGAGTGAGGAGCCCCTGCCATGGAGCGTCCTTTGGGAGTCCCTGCGACTAAGGTGGGTACAGACAAGAATGATATACGATACTAGTTACGTTCTAGCACGGATGAAGACACCATATAGGAAATGTAACACTATGAGCAACAGCTGGCTCGTTGGTCTAGGGGTATGATTCTCGCTTTGGGTGCGAGAGGTCCCGGGTTCAAATCCCGGACGAGCCCAGTCACAAAACAAGTGACTTTCAAATATTCAGGGTTGGTTTTGCATTTGATTACACCTGACGCACTCAAGGCAAAATTGTCAGCCCTGCACCACCGAGCCAGATGCAGAAACAGCTGGAGGAGGGGCGGGGCAGCGACCCCGCCACATCAGCAGCCAGGAGGGGTTTGTTTTTATGTCATTCGTTTTGAATCTGAGACAGAAAGGTGAGCCGCGGGGGTGCACACTGGACACAGCAGCAGAGCTGAGACCCCATCCAGACACAAGGGTGACTCTAAGAAGGCCGTAGTTATATTTCTAATGATCAGGTTGTTTCTGTACAGAGTGAAGTTAGAAGGACGGTCTCTGCCCTCCTTCACTCAGATTGGTGCATCCCGAGATGCGGGAATTCTGGGGCTCTTTAAATGTCCCGTGTATTTTCTTTGGCTCAATAATCGGACGGACGCGTTTAAAGCGCCTTGGTTCTGATTGGCGCATTCTGTGGCACAGTCCCCTGGCGGGTGGGGTCGTTAGTGGCAGAGGGGTATTTCAAAGGCTTATTCTCTGGTCAGTCATTGTGATGTGTATTTTTAGGGGTACAATAACGACCCCAGGCACCCTTCATAGTGATATTCTGTAGTTGTGGTTGTGATGGGCATATTCTGGGCACAAGGACCCTGCTCTGTATATTCTGTGCCAGGCTCCTGGCACTGGGAAGAAAGAGGCGCAGGCGCTCACCAGTCTGAGAGGGGGCAGGGGGTAAATGAGACCCGTGAACCCGGAAACAACTCCTCCGAGCACAACAGCTCCGGGGTGTGTTTATTGGAATCATAACAGTCACAACAATGCATTATGAGCGGCCGAAATAGCTCAGTTGGGAGAGCGTTAGACTGAAGATCTAAAGGTCCCTGGTTCGATCCCGGGTTTCGGCAGATACCTTTTGTTGACTTAAACATCAACCATCACAAGTTTAGAAACTTGGGGAAGAAAACGTTGAATTAACAACATTAACCTTTTTATTCTTCATTCCTGCCTCCTCCTCATTTTTATTATTTATACGAGTCTTGCCTTGATACATCCTTCCGGTACAATCCTTCTATTTGTGAGTCTCACACCTTGTGCACAGGAGCCCAATCCCACAGTGTGTCACACACTGCAGGCACAATCAGACACGGTGAGCTGATTCTATTACAGGACACGGAGGCGAGGATTATGCTTCTCAATCTTTACTGCAATAAACACAGCAGCCAATGAAAATGGATATTTTCACAAAAAACAGTAAAACAAACTTCATTTCCCATGAGTACACATGAGTATAGGCACGCCCCTATAGTCCATAAGAACCCCTTGCGTGCTCCCATCATCCTCTTTCTTTGCTGCTCACAAGTCAAAGTTAAGTGCACCTCCCCTCTGGTCCCCTCACTCTGCTTGTGGTTTGGGGTGCTGTTGGGGGTTTATATTTTATATATAAAAACGCCAGGGAGGAGCCGAGACGGATGGACGTGGACCGTCTCGGCTCCTGGTCCACGCGCTGCTCCGGCCTGGAGCCCAGCGTCTTAAGGAAGCCCTCCGCGATGCTCACGCTCCCTAACTGAAGCGGAAGGTGTGGGGCACCTGCAGGACTGCTCCGATCGCTGCTGGTGCCACTGGAGCGGCGTAGATTGCTCCTGATCCCTGCCTCGGACCCAACATGGCGGCCGCCCGTTACCAACCCGGGCTCAACAGTGACGCGGAGCGGAGCCTAAGGTGTCCTGCTGGGGGCGATTCTGACAGGCGCTGGACACCCGAGCGGTACATAGGGCTCTAGCCACGTCCCCCGCTGCCACCCGCCGAGACTCTGCGGTATGCCAGGGGCACACCAGAAAGTGCCGGTGATTGACTGCTGACGACGGCGCCGCCTCGAGACCATCTTCACTCACCAGCTCCGGGGGCCATACCTACGCTCTCCGCGACAGACGGGCCTGGGCCCGAGGGCAGAGATGTGCCCCCCACCCCCCGTGCTGACCGCGCTGCTTCGCGCCAATCGGTGCCTGACTCCAAGATGGCGCCCTTGGGCACACGCTTCCTACGACCGGCAGCCACAGGCTCCAGGGACACCAACGCATGCCAGGGCAGATGAACCCACACACAACTCACCGGGAACCAGCGCGACCGCATCAATAGCGTCAACACGGCCTTCTCCCCACACGCTCAACGCCACCATCTACGTGTTTAACTGGGCTCTGGTGAGAGGCCCCTCCTTCCCTTCAAACCTTGTTTCAAACTTTGCTGCCTCCCATCTCTGCCTGGGTGCCTGTGGTCTTTCTCCCCTGACCCTCTGGTCTCCGGATTGATCTCCTCTGCCCCAGCTCCTCATGAACGATGAGGCTGCGACTTTGCTGCGGTCTGCCCTTCTCCCCCTGGACTTGCTGGCTATGTCAGCCCTCTTCCTGGACTTTCGGACTTGGACCTTTGTGCTCCCCGCCATTTTCTCTGTATGACTCGCCTCTTCTTCTACCTTCCTCCTCCGCCATTTTAGCGATCTCTGACCTCCTCCTCTGTCCTTTCGACTTTTCTATTGTCTCTCCTGTTACCTCTGACACACTCCTCACTGTCTTACTCACCACTATCTGCTTCCCTCTCTCGTTTATCTCATGTGCCTTCCCTTCTCTGTGACTCTTAGAGTATATCCAGTCCTATCCCTTCCCTATGTATATAGAGATAACTCTAATCACTAGTATATGCAGTAGACCTTTCTACTCTCTACCATTCCTATGTGACTCTTAGAGTATATCCATGTGTATCCTTACCCTATGTATATAGAGATAACTCTAATCACTAGTATATGCTGTAGACCGTTGTGCTCTCCACCATTCCTATGTGACTCTTAGAGTATATCCATGTCTATCCCTTCCCTATGTATATAGAGGTAACTAATCACTAGTATATGCTGTAGACCGTTGTGCTCTCCACCATTCCTATGTGACTCTTAGAGTATATCCATGTCTATCCCTTCCCTATGTATATAGAGATAACTCTAACGACTAGTCTCCTATGTGACTTTTAGAGTATATCCATGTGTATCCCTTCCCTATGTATATAGGGGTAACTCTAACGACTAGTCTCCTATGTGACTTTTAGAGTATATCCATGTGTATCCCTTACCTATGTATATAGAGATAACTCTAATCACTAGAATATGCAGTAGTCCGCAATGCTCTCTACCATTCCTATGTGACTCTTAGAGTATATCCAGTCTTACCCCGTCCCTATGTATATAGACATAACTCTAAGCACTAGTATATGCAGTAGTCCGCTTGTTAGACGGACCGGGAGGGTCGGCCGAGTATAAGGGGAGAGGTCTCCAGGGAGAGCCGTCTCCAGCGATCGTACAGACAAGTAACTTCCCCCCCACAGACGGACACCACACAAGGATAAGGTTAAACGATACTTTATCAGCAATTCTTTGAGTACGGTCAAATGGTACAAGGAGGTCTGGACTCAGGGGTCCCCTCGGTTCGAGTCTCTGGTGGGGAAAAGGGGTAGCGGGACAGTCTTGTTACCAAATGGGTGGATGGATAGCTCTCAATCCTCGAGCTCGGCGTTCTAGATGATCGGGCCGCGGCGGAGCCAGCAGGTCCCGAGATGGTTGAAGGTGGCGACGGTCCGCGGCGGAGCCAGCAGGTCCCGATGAAGATGGAGGTACAAACGGTCCGCGGCCACGCCTGCAGGTCCCGACGACGATGAAGGTTTACGGAGGTTACGGCAGCGCCAGCAGGCAGGACGATAGTTCACAAGGTAGGGCTACGGCAGCGCCAGTAGTCCGTCAAGGATGAGTTCTTCTTTGCGTCTCTCGACTCCAAGATACAACTGCCTTCCTGCTCTGGAGCTGCCTCAGTTATAGGGCTGATGCCCTTTGATGTCCGGACCCTCGCACTTGGAGATCGGGGGGTCCAGGATGAGGGAGTCCAGACACCCAGCAGGGGGGTGGAGCCAGCGCCCGGGGAGGCTGGGGGCGAGCGGTACCTGGTGGGGGAGAGCCATCGACACCTCTTTCTCCCATTGACCTGCCAAGTAGTCCACTCACCTCCTGGGTGGATGTTGGTGCCGGGATGTCTGAGGCCTGGCCAGGCCCAGGGTTAGGGTCGGTCGGAGGCCACGCGGCCTCGTGGTGCGGTGTCCAAGATGGCGCCCAGGTCGGGCGCGCGGCCCAGTGGTGGATCGGGCCCAAGGGGTCGAGATGTTCCGAGGCAGGGGTCCCGGAGGGGACAGAAGACGTGAAGTGGTGGTGGGCAATACTTGAGGGACCGGGCTCGGGCCTGGTCGGGCAGAGGGGGAGCGGGTCCTTCATGTGGCCTGTCCAACATGCGTCCCCCCCAGCTGAAGGCGGGGAGAGTCACCCATCCTCTTGGGGACTCTCCTCGTCGAGGCGGAAAAAGCGTGACAGGCCATCCGCGTTGGCGTGGTCTTGCCCAGGTCGGTGTTCCACAGTGAAGTCCATCCCCTGTAGGGAGATGGACCAACGTAGTAGTTTTGGGTTCTCCCCCCACATCTGCATCAGCCACTGCAGGGGTCGATGATCGGTCTGGACCCGAAAGTGTGTGCCAAAGAGATAGGGCCGGAGCTTTTTGAGGGCCCATACCACGGCGAAGGCCTCCCTCTCGATGGTGCTCCAGCGTTGTTCTCGAGGCAGGAGTCGCCTGCTGATGAAGGCCACTGGTTGATCAAGGCCTTCGGGGTTCAATTGAGACAGGACCGCCCCAATGCCGTGGTCAGAGGCATCCGTCTGGACGACGAATTCCCGGCTGTAGTCGGGGGCCTGAAGCACAGGGGCAGAGCACATGGCGGCCTTCAGTTGTTCGAAGGCTGTTTGACAATCTGGGGTCCAGTTGACCTTCTTTGGTTGATTTTTGGACGTCAGTTCTGTGAGGGGCCCCACTATGCTACCATAGTCCTTCACGAACCGTCGGTAATAGCCCGTGAGTCCCAGAAAGGCGCGTACCTCGGTCTGGGTGATGGGGGGCTGCCAGGACTGGATGGCGGCGATCTTGAGCTGCAGAGGGGCCACCAGGCCGCTTCCCACCTGGTGTCCGAGGTAGGTCACGGACCCCTGACCAATCTGGCATTTGCTGGCCTTGATCGTGAGGCCAGCTCGCTGAAGGGCCTCTAGCACCTCTCGGAGGTGGTGGAGGTGGTCGGACCAGTGGTGGCTGTATACAGCGATGTCGTCTAGGTAGGCTGCACTGAATCCTTCGAGTCCGGCCAAGACCTGATTAACAAGTCGCTGAAACGTTGCTGGGGCATTCTTCATGCCGAAGGGCATGACCTTGAAATGATAATGGCCGTCAGGAGTGGAAAACGCAGATCGTTCTTGGGCCCGGGGTGTGAGGCCGATCTGCCAGTAGCCCGCCGTCAGGTCGAAAATGCTGAGGTAGCGGGCAGCTCCCATGCGGTCGATTAGTTCATCTGCCCGGGGGATGGGATGTGCGTCTGTTCTGGTGACTGCATTCAAGCCCCGGTAGTCGACGCAGAACCGGAGTTCCGGTGTGGTGCCGGGGGTGGCTGCTTTGGGGACCAGTACTACTGGGCTGGCCCAGGGGCTGTCTGAGGGCTCAATGACCCCGAGCGTGAGCATCTTGGTTACTTCTTCCTGGATGCAGGCCCGTACCCGATCTGGTACGCGGTAGGCCCGGTGGCGGATAGGGGGGCTGTCCCCCGTGTCCACGTCGCGCACACACCAGGAGGTGACACCTGGGGTGAGGGAGAACAGGCTGGCGAACTGCAACAGAAGGTCTCGGCATTCTTGGCGTTGTTCCAGGGTGAGGGCCTCCGAGAGTCGGACCCCGTCCACGGAGCCGTCTTTCTCCCGAGTCCGTAGGAGGTCCGGGAGGGGTTCGGAGTCTTCTTCGGCTCCATTGTCTGTGGCCATTAGGAGGCTGAGTTCTGAACGCACGAAATGGGGTTTCAGTCTATTAGCGTGGAGGACCCGGAGGGGGTTCCGTGAGGTTTCCAGGTCGATGAGATAGGTGACAGGGCCCTTGCGCTCGACTACTTTGAAGGGCCCCGTCCACTTGTCTTGCAGGGCGCATGGTTCGGTGGGGGACATCACCCACACTTGTTGGCCGGGTTCAAATTCGATGGAGGAGGCATTTTGGTCATACCACTTTTTCATGTCCTCTTGACTGGCCTCCAAGTTTGCTTTTGCCAGCTCTCTGAACCGTCGGGTCTGGTTGCGGAGGGTTAGGAGGTATTTGAAGACATCTGGAGGGTTCTTTAGAGGGGGCATTTCCCAGCCTTCCTTGACCAGGCTGAGCGGTCCCCGTACGGGGTGTCCATACAACAGTTCAAACGGGCTGAAGCCGAGGGACTTCTGGGGGACCTCTCGATATGCGAAGAGGAGGCACGGCAATAGCACATCCCACTGGCGACGGAGGGGCTCTTCCAACCCCCCAATCATCCCTTTGAGCATGCGGTTGAACCGCTCAACGAGTCCGTTTCCTTGAGGGTGATAGGGGGTCGTGAATCGGTAGGTGACCCCACACTGTTGCCAGAGGGACTTCATATATTTTGAAATAAAGTTCGTGCCTCTGTCGCTGACGACTTCTCGGGGGAAGCCCACACGGGAGAAGATCCCCATCAGGGCCCGGCCGACTACCGGGGCTGTCACAGTTCGCAGGGGAACAGCCTCGGGGTAGCGGGTGGCGTGGCCCACCAATACCAGGATGAACCGATGTCCTTGTGCTGTACGGGGGTCCAGGGGCCCCACAATGTCTATCCCGACCCTCTCGAACGGGGTGGTAACCACTGGAAATGGTTGCAGGGGGGCTTTTAGTTTGCGGCCGCTCTTTCCACTGGCTTGGCACGTGGGGCAAGATCGGCAATGCTGGAGTACATCATTCCTCATTTTAGGCCAGAAGAAGTGGGTCACTAGGCGGCTGTAAGTTTTATCCTGGCCCAGGTGTCCAGCCAGGGGGACATCGTGGGCCAGATTCAGCAAGAAGTCTCTAAAACGGAGGGGCACCACTAGCACTCGACTGGCCCCCAACTCCGCGATCCTTTGTTCACTGTATAGCAGCTCATTGTCCCAATAGACCCAATGTGTTCCGGAGGTATCCCCTGCGCTCTGGGCGAGGGCTTGTTGGCGGAGTCCCTCGAGGGAGGGACATGTCTTCTGCTCTTGGCGAAATTGCTCCTGTGTGGGCCCCCCCTCTTGATGCCACTGGTCGAGGCCAGAGAGGTCCGGAGGTTGAGCTGGTTCTGGGGGGACGGCACGGTCGGCGTCTTCGACCGGAGCGACCGGGGGAGGAGGCGCCGGCCATTCAGGTTCCTCGGGTCGGGGATTGGTCCGGGCGGCCATGGATCGGGTGGTGACGCACGCCCAGTCCGGGATGCCTAACATCCCCAGGTGTTCTCTTCGTTCTACGGCTGCCCACGGGGAGCTTTCAAGGTCATTCCCCAGGAGGCAGTCTACGGGGGCATCATCTCTGACCGTCACCTTCAACATGCCGGAGACTCCTCCCCATTCGAAAGGGACGCAGGCCATCCGACACAGACTTTCCGAGTTATCGGCTGAACGGACAGGGCAGAGAATATTTGGTAGGAACTGTTCTGGGGTCACCAGGTGACAGCGGACGGCTGTTACACTGGCCCCGGTGTCACGGAGGGCTTCGGCCCGGCGTCCATTGATGCTC
Organism: Lissotriton vulgaris; assembly: GCF_964263255.1. NCBI lineage: Eukaryota > Metazoa > Chordata > Amphibia > Caudata > Salamandridae > Lissotriton > Lissotriton vulgaris. The sequence continues at coordinate 247,043,823 of NC_141685.1, forward strand.
ACCCATTGGCTGTACTTCCGGGTGTTAGCGGGTAGGGGGACCCGCGGGACCATGTCTTTCCCGCCTAAGCAGGCTAGAGCCATGGCGGCTGGCTCCCATTCTTGATGTTCTTGTTCATATTCTTCTTGTTCCTCGGAGATCTGTTCTTCCCCCAGGGCAGCGGCAGCCACCTGGCGGGGTCTCGGGCTCTGGTTCTGTGGGCAATTTGGGTCGTTTGCGTAGTGGCCGACTCGCTGGCATCGGTGACACGTGACATTGGCCCTATATCCCGGTCGTGCCGGGGTGCTGCCCCGGTTGGCCGGGGGAGTGGTGCTGGCAGCGGGGGCGGCCGGAGTGCTGTCTCTTCCTCTTCCTTGGCCCCCCCCTCCTCCTCCTCGGGGGCGGTGCTGACCGTGGTGGTTTCGGTTCTGTTCATAGGACCCATTTCGGCCCACTCTGGTGATTTCCCACCGGTCAGCTTCGGCTGCGAGTTGCCGTGGATCAGTCAATTTGCTATCGAGGAGGTGCTGCCGAAGCTCGATGAAGCAATTGTTTGACAGATGCTCCCACACCATTAGATTGAAGAGTTGTTCGTAAGTTGTGACATTGCATCCTTTGATCCAACCCTCGAAGGCTCTGCTGAAATAGTTAACGTACTCCACCCAGGTTGTACCCGGGATGCGGGTGCAGTCTCTGAACCTCTGGCGGTACATCTCGGGTGTGAGCCCATAGCGGGTGAGGAGGGCCGCTTTCATGTGGTCATAGGAGGTCATCAGATGGTCTGGGAGCTGTAGCAGGGCATCGCGGCCCTCATTGAGGAATCTCCCCCATAGACCGGCTCCCCAGTCGCTTCGATCGATCCGGTGGGAGGTCATAGCTATTTCGTAGGCCTTGAACCATTGTTGGATGTCGTCCTCTCGGAAGTATTCTCGGACGACATCCTTGGGGATGTGTACCTTCTTATCTGTTGCTCCCCGGGGTGCGGGGTTGCTCGGTCGCCCCTGATTCCTTGTTCTGCTTGCGTAAGTCTATCTCAGCTAATTTGCGCTCATGTTCATATGCCAGTCTTTTTTCCTCGAGCTCTCTTTGTCTCTGTTTTTCCTCTCTTTCTTCTCGGAGCCTCAGATGTTCTAAGTTCAGTTTCTGTTCGGCCAACTTGAGTTCACCATCCATTTTGAGCCGGGCCATTTCTAGTTCGTGTAGTCTTGTTCTTTCTCGTTCCTGGATCTCGTTTTGCGAGAGACCCGTTCTTCGCTCCTCGGGAGCCGCGGTGTCTTTTTCTACTGCTGCGATATTTTGGTCCGGGGGTCTGACGGCCCCGGTTTCTGCCCAGGACTCCAGGGCCCGTTTGAAATCATCTTTGGTACTTAGACCGGTGGTAGCGATACCTAGTTCGATGCAGAATTGTTTTAATTCACGATGGCTGTATTCTTCCACTTTCTCCATCTGAAATTTCTCGGTGGATCCGCTTTCTTTGGTAGTCATCGTGATTTCGTCGTGGGGTGAGCTACTCTCTGTACGATTATGCGGTGATTCGGATCGCGCCGCTGGCCACCAATGTTAGACGGACCGGGAGGGTCGGCCGAGTATAAGGGGAGAGGTCTCCAGGGAGAGCCGTCTCCAGCGATCGTACAGACAAGTAACTTCCCCCCCACAGACGGACACCACACAAGGATAAGGTTAAACGATACTTTATCAGCAATTCTTTGAGTACGGTCAAATGGTACAAGGAGGTCTGGACTCAGGGGTCCCCTCGGTTCGAGTCTCTGGTGGGGAAAAGGGGTAGCGGGACAGTCTTGTTACCAAATGGGTGGATGGATAGCTCTCAATCCTCGAGCTCGGCGTTCTAGATGATCGGGCCGCGGCGGAGCCAGCAGGTCCCGAGATGGTTGAAGGTGGCGACGGTCCGCGGCGGAGCCAGCAGGTCCCGATGAAGATGGAGGTACAAACGGTCCGCGGCCACGCCAGCAGGTCCCGACGACGATGAAGGTTTACGGAGGTTACGGCAGCGCCAGCAGGCAGGACGATAGTTCACAAGGTAGGGCTACGGCAGCGCCAGTATTCCGTCAAGGATGAGTTCTTCTTTGCGTCTCTCGACTCCAAGATACAACTGCCTTCCTGCTCTGGAGCTGCCTCAGTTATAGGGCTGATGCCCTTTGATGTCCGGACCCTCGCACTTGGAGATCGGGGGGTCCAGGATGAGGGAGTCCAGACACCCAGCAGGGGGGTGGAGCCAGCGCCCGGGGAGGCTGGGGGCGAGCGGTACCTGGTGGGGGAGAGCCATCGACACCTCTTTCTCCCATTGACCTGCCAAGTAGTCCACTCACCTCCTGGGTGGATGTTGGTGCCGGGATGTCTGAGGCCTGGCCAGGCCCAGGGTTAGGGTCGGTCGGAGGCCACGCGGCCTCGTGGTGCGGTGTCCAAGATGGCGCCCAGGTCGGGCGCGCGGCCCAGTGGTGGATCGGGCCCAAGGGGTCGAGATGTTCCGAGGCAGGGGTCCCGGAGGGGACGGAAGACGTGAAGTGGTGGTGGGCAATACTTGAGGGACCGGGCTCGGGCCTGGTCGGGCAGAGGGGGAGCGGGTCCTTCATGTGGCCTGTCCAACACCGCTGTGCTCTCTACCATTCCTATGTGACTCTTAGAGTATATCCATGTGTATCCCCTCCCTATGTTGATAGAGATATCAGTAGTATAGGCCTAGAGTATATCCATTTGTATCTCCTCCTTGTGTGACTTTATCTCTTGTACATTTGCAATTTTTTCTGTTTGTACTTTTTTGTAACGCATGTAATCCTAAATCCGTATGCTTTCAACTGGTTCTTATGTAATGCAAAAATTTGCAATCTTTTTACGCATGTAACCGTCAGTCCTTATGTTTTCAACTGGATCCTATGTAAAGCGCTCTGACACCTTCGGGTAAAGTTTGCGCTATATAAAATTGCACAAACAAATAAATAAATAAATAAAAATATTGCTATGATTTGATGTTACTGCAGGATCATCTCCTTATACTTGGGGTCTTAATGCGTTAGCATATTTGTTCTTGTTATTGGTGCTCTTTTGTTCAAAATAATTGCAGTCTCTGACTTTATTTCTTTCTCACTCTCGCTTTGGGCCGTTCAGCTTTCAGCTGTAATTATTTCGCTGTGGAGCGCACGCTTCGAAGCGCTTAAAGAGACGGTCCTTGACCGGCAAGGAGCCGCCGCGCATTTCAGTGGAGCCCGGTACCGGCAGCCCGAGGGCGCGCATGGGCTCCCCTGATACGCCCTGACGTTCAGACCGGGTGGCTCTCGGTCGACGCGCACGCCCAGGACGCTGACCAAATTGGGCTATTTTTGTAGGTTTTTTGGTAGCTTTTGGGCTGTGCGCCTCGGCGCGATAACACTGGCTTACGGGAACGCACGTGTTCACACGTTCCACACATCGGCGTGCTCCTTGTTAGATCGCCAGAGATTTTTGGTTGTAAAATAGTGAAGGCCCAGGGTGTGCACACGCTCAGGAGATCTAAGGGCCGAGGTCGCTGACCTAATTGACTACAGCTTTGCTGAGGGGGTTTGGGTATCGTTGCCGGATTTTGATTTGTACCAGTGTGCTCGGGCTGACCCCCCCCTTACCTCCTCCCGGTGTGAGAATTTCTAGAGTGTTCTCCTTTGTACTGTGAGGTGTATTCCTGCACCATGGAGAATTGGGTACGGTACCCGGATGAAGAATATGCAGATGGGGAGGAGATTGTTGAAGGACGGCAGGAAGCTGTCTTGGAGGACAATATTGTGGAAGCTTTGGATGCCTCGGTCCAAGCTTCCGTGAATCGAGCCATGGAGACGAAGGTCCCTCAGACAGTGCAACAGGCACTTGCGGTGGCCCTACGCCCCTTACGGAAACAACTGGAGGGTTTTGCGAAACGCCACGGATACGATAAGAAGAGAAAAGGAAAGCAAGCAGCTTCTACTTCTTCCGCCGCAGGTTCGGCCGAGCAGACGCAATGGCCGCACGCGCAATCCTTGGCTTCCCTACCGGCAAGACAAGCATCGGACCAGCCCCATACAGGTGGTAAGGTGAGAAATAAAAGGCCGATTCCGACGGACACTGATACCACCACCACCAATACAGATACCAACACGGACACTGACACCTCGGTGGAGCAACCTCCCCCTCTCAAAAAGGCTAAGGCTATCCCCAAAACGGCGGAGGACAAGGTTGCCAAAACCTTTAACTTTGACCCTTCGGACATAGTACACCCGCGATCTTCGGACTGGGTCCTGTCGCAAGAGGTTTCCGAATACCTTCATGAGAACCTCAGGAAAAGCTTTGATAGAGAGGTTCGTAACCAGTTACGGGTGGAGTGTCCACGTCCAGATATCCCGGATGGTGTGGCTGACACTCCGGAGATAGATGCCAGCATGTTAACCTTTTTGAAGAAGTTTTCGAAGGACCCCAAATGGGGGTTAGACCGGGCTTGGCGGGGATGCCAAGATAAAATGCTTGACGTTGTGGGGCCCCTGGCGAAAATCCTGGAGATGGCCCTGGTGGCCAAAGAAGGGGTGACTCCTGTGGATCCGGACATCTTGGCAGGCTGGGCTCAGCGCGCTATTTGCTTGGTAGGCAATGGCAACTGCGCAATCTCTTCGGAGAGGCGCAAGTCTTTGTTGCTCAGGATGGAAAGTAATCTAACTGAACTTGCCGAAGCTGAACCAGGCCCTCTAGCAGGGGGCTTTTTGTTCGGAGACCGTTTCGTCAAAGACGTCACTAAATACGTGGGGACATTCACCGCCTTGGATAAGGCACAGAGTGGAATCAAGCTCGCCCTCAATAAGGGGGTTTTCAACAGGGCCGGGCAAAGCGGGGGTCGCTTGTCAGGCCGAGGTTTCCAGCAAGGCTCCCAACGAGGAGACTTTGGTCGCAGGCGTGGAGAGTGGGACTCCACCCGCGGTGGCACCTTCTATCCATCCAGAAGGAGGTTTAACAAAGGACGTTTCCAGTCGGGAAACAACAGAGCGAGCTTCAAGTCAAACCAGAATACCGGTGAGTGTTGTCAGGTTCCGGGACGCCGAACGCTCATGAGCCGCCAAAAAAGGAGCAGAAACTACAATTCCCGGCATGCCGCGCTGACGTCGCGTTCCGAACGCGAGCTGCGCACGCATGCCAGGAAATAAATACTGTGTTCAATCGGCGGTGAAACACCGATAATTCCGTTTACGGTGGCGTTCCCGAGTCCCGGTTTGGAGGCGGTAAGAGGTGTCTGGCGACTCCGTGTTCACCGTTACCGTGAGTAATCTGCTGGCGTTGGGGTGTGTGGCGTTGGTAGCTTCGATCCCAACTACACACCCATAACCCGATTTTCTGGTTAAAAGTCGCACTCATTGCAGAGTTACTTGGAAGCTCAGGAGGCTCAGTGATTAAGCGGGCGGTTACAAACTTTTGTGGCTGCACGTTGGTTCTCAGGGAAACGGACCTGAATATTGAGCCAAATCCGAACTGAGCTTTCATGGTGTAACATATTTGTATATAGTGTAAATACTTGAACACTTGCAAGGAGGCGATAGGACTCACCAGGAGCCTTTTCTTTGAGCCTCGCTTTCCTTATGCCCTCACGGATTGCTAACTGGCAGAACTTCTTAGGGCGCAAATCGTTGACAACCCATTACAGAGTGAGGATAAACTCTGGGATCCTAATGTGAAGTGATTTTCTTACTGTGTTGCAAGGAAGTGTTTCTGAGGAGCGCAGTATTCATTATTATTTACTTATCTCATTCTAAACAGGAGACAGGAGGGGTATTGGAAAGGTCAACCTAAGGAACTGTGTGGCTGCCCATTGATAGAAACATACGTATTACATTGGGGTATGTGTAGTGATCTAAGTTGTGAGCAACAGCCAACACTCTGTGCCTGGAGTAGAGGGAGTGAATCGTGTTTGTTTTTTATTCACAGTTGGGCCCAGTTCTTCACACCTCAACAATCTCCTGTCTCCTTTGGATTTGGTCTTTGTGTATTTTTCTTTACAGGTACTGACTGGTGACTAGTGGGGGGGAAGAGTGGGGTTGAGAGATTAGATTACTTGGTTGTAGGGTGCTTTAATATCTGTTCTTTGTCGTTGCAGATCTCCCTCCCCGCTGACCCCTTCCCTTCCCGCGGCCTGCTGCACTCTCTTAGCAGCTCTGTGTTTACACTACAGAGCTCTGAGGTCGTTCGGTAGGGCCGGGATTGGACTCTCATCACAGCCCCGAGGAAGTTTGGAGCCAAGCCTGATAGAATTATCGGCCCAAGGATTTTGCCTCCTCTTGGCTGTGTTGAAAGTTCGCCATGACCACCTTAGAGGATGTCATGGCCGCTTTGGCCTTAGTGCAGGTGGAGCTAACAGCTGCCAATAGGGAGGTAGCGGCTTCCAGGGCTGAGAACGCACAGCTGCGTGCCAGGTTGGATAGACTGCCCACCCCTACTACCACAACTGGGGCATCCAGTAGCACTTCCCCTGCCACTTCGGTGGTGGTGGAAATGCCTGCACAAATCCCGCTAGCACCCCCGGAAAGATACTATGGTGACATAAAAAAGATTCAAGTATTCATGACACAGGTCCAGATGCACTTTATGTGCAAACCCAAGATGTTTTCCACACATCAAGCGAGAGTAGCTTTCCTGATCTCATACTTAGGGGGGGAAGCTGCACAGTGGGCGGTTCCAATTGTCAAAAGGGATGACCCACTCTTATATCACTGGGATAATTTCAGAGAGGAGTTTGAAAAAACATTTGACAGGAGGGCCGAGACTCTCACGGCCGACAGAGAGTTGTTGCAATTGAAACAGGGAGACAATGACCTTGTTACTTATCTCAACAATTTCAGAAGACTTGTGGCCGAAACAGATTGGCCTGAAGCTAAAAGAACCGCTTTGTTCTATCAAGGCCTCCATGAAGATATGAAGGACGTCTTAGCCCAGATAGATCCTCAGCCCCGTACATGTTCTGCTTTAATAGACCTTACATTGCGATTAGATCATCGCATGAAGGAAAGAAAAGGAGAGCATAAGAAGAAGGACAAAGCTGTGATGCCTTATGAACAACCCGGTAACAGTGACAAACCGGCTCCGTCTCCCGAGGCCATGGAGATAGGGACGGTGTGAGCCTCCTTAACCACCAGCGAAAGAGAATACAGACGCAAACAAGGATTGTGTCTCTATTGTGGGAAGAAAGGCCATTACGTAAGGGAATGCCCAGTGAAGCCAAAAAGTAACCGGGGACGGGGAGGCCCGAGTGTAGCAGGAGTCTCCGCAAAGGAGTCGGGAAACTACACGGCTTGATGGTGAATGAAGGGAAACCCTCAAGCATACACATCATCCCTTCACTCACCCCGGATTCCGTGGATATGAGAAACCACCTGTTTGGGAACATATTCATTACCATCAACAAGAAACAACATGAGGTGCATGTAATGGTTGATTCGGGAGCTACAAGGTGTTTTATGGATTGTTCTATGGCTCGTCGATTAGGAGTGACTCTCATTCCCAAAGAAAGACCTGAAACAGTCTACGCTGTAGATGGACATGAACTTCAAGCAGGACCGATTACTTATCGTACGAGCGAGTATGAAATGGTATGTTCTGATTCCCACCATGAACTTTTGATCTTCAACATCATTGAAGCCCCGCAATATGGAATCATCCTAGGCCTCCCCTGGCTACAAATACATGATCCGGATATACGGTGGGCTACCAAATCCATTCAGTTCCTTTCCCCCTATTGCCGAGAACACTGTTTTCCCACGCATAAGGAGCATGCACAAAACTCAGAGCCTATGCAATCAATAGCCACAGCAGCGGAAAAAGACGTAACTCTGCCCTCATGTTACGCTGAGTTTGGACCAGTGTTCAGCGACAAAGAGGCCGTGGTGCTTCCACCTCACCGCACGTATGATTGTCGCATTGACCTCATCCCTGGCTCCCAGATCCCCAATGGAAGGATTTACGCGCTTACTCTACCCGAAACAGAGACGCTACGAGAATATCTTGATAAATATTTGGCTTTAGGATATATTCGACCTTCTAGATCACCTGCAGCATCCCCTTTGTTCTTCATACCAAAGGCTAATGGTGAAAAGAGATGTTGCATAGATTATAGAGCATTAAACTCCATCACCGTGAAGAATCAATATCCGCTACCTTTGATCCCGGTGCTGCTAGAACAAGTCAGAGCAGCCCACATCTATACGAAGTTGGACTTGCGTGGGGCCTATCACCTTGTTCGCATAAGACGGGGTGATGAGTGGAAAACGGCCTTTAAAACGCGGTACGGATTATATGAGTATTTGGTAATGCCCTTTGGGCTCTGCAATGCCCCGGCCGCATTTCAATTTTTTCTGAACGAGGTCCTTCGTGAATTCCTGGATCATTATGCGGTCGTTTATATAGACGACATTCTCATTTATTCCAACTCAACAGAAGAACACATCACCCATGTAAAATCAGTGCTGCAAGCCCTCCAGAAACATCATCTCTTCTGCAAAATCACCAAATGTGAATTCCACGTCACGACGGTGGAATTCCTGGGTGTAATGCTTACTCCGTCAGGGCAAGTGATGGCAGAAAGAAAAGTCCAAGCGATTGTGGATTGGCCACGTCCCAACAACGTTAAAGACATCCAGAGCCTGTTGGGGTTTGCCAACTTCTACAGGCGATTCATAGCTGGTTTCTCAGGAATGGTGTCACCCCTCACGCAGCTTACGAAGAAAAACATCCCGTTTGTATGGACAGACAAAGCCCAACAAGCATTTGATGAACTCAAGGCAGCATTCTCCTCAGCACCGGTGTTAACACACGCCAATCCAGATTTACCATTCATAGTCGAGGCCGATGCCTCAGAAATAGCCCTGGGGGCAGTGTTGTCTCAAAAGGAAGAATCAACAGGCACCCTGCACCCGATTGCCTACATGTCCAGGAAGCTCAATCCCTCAGAAATAAACTACACCATCGCCGAAAAGGAGCTACTAGCTATACGGGATGCCTTTATGGAATGGCGACACTGGTTGATGGGGGCTCGTCACCAGATCACGGTATATACAGATCACCGTAATCTACAGTTTTTAAGAGCTGCGAGACACCTTTCCCCCAGGCAATTAAGGTGGATGATGTTCTTCGAAGAATTCCGATTTGTGGTTACCTTTAGGCCTGGTACCTACAACAGGAAGGCGGATGCGCTTACCAGGAGAGAGAACCACCTGATACCAGAGGAGAAACCGGTTCAGTCTATCATTGACCCTGTAAACATCATAGGGGTAACTCATACCGACGACTTCATATCTCGAGTCAGGAGGGGAGTGCAGACCTGTGTGTGGCGCACATGGCTCAGACATCATCCAGAATGGAAAACGAACCACGGCATTCCAATGAGGGGAAAACAGGTACTGGTGCCCTCAGAAGTCTTACGCCGTGTTGTGTTCTCTTGGTGCCATGAAGCTCCGTGTGCTGGTCACATGGGTTTTGTCAAGACCTTGGAAAAGATCCAGGGGCAGTTTTGGTGGCCTTCCATCAGACCTGATGTGCTTCGTTGGGTGGCGGAGTGCGTTACATGCAGTCAAATGAAAACGAACAGACAAAGACCTCAAGGAATGTTACTACCTTTGCCCACTCCGGAGAATCCGTGGGAGAGATTCTCAGTCGACTTCATTGTGGGGCTTCCAAAAGACCAAGGCAAAACAGCCATAATCGTGGTAGTGGACTTCTTGACCAAAATGGGTCACTTCATTCCTTGTGCCCAAGTACCCACTGCAGGACAATTAGCTCAGCTACTCCTGGTGAACATTGTAAGACTGCATGGCCTTCCCAGAGACATAGTGTCCGATCGAGAGGCACAATTCACTGCGAGATTTTGGAAAACCTGGTGTAAAGCGTTACACATCACTTCGTCTGTGTCCACCAGTTTCCATCCGCAGACGGATGGACAGACGGAGAGACTGAACCAATCCCTAAAACAGTATCTACGATGCTATGTACAAGAAAGCAGCGAGTCATGGGTTGATTGGTTGTGGGTGGCAGAAATAGCCTATAATAGCACTCAACATGCATCTACTCAATACACGCCTTTCTTTTGCTCCTATGGTCACCATCCCAGGTTCACACCTATGCTATTGCCATCTGATAAGGTGAAGTTGCCAGAGGTAAGGGACAGGTTGTTGCGGGTGCGCAAAACTCTTTTGAGCACACGCAAAAACCTTGAGAAGGCCAAAGCCAGGTATAAACTCCAAGCGGACAAGCACCGGAGACCTAATCCAGTGTATAAAAAGGGAGGGAGTTCCAGGTTTTGGCGGCCAGGTAGGAGAAGGATCTTCCTCCTGTGGTGGCTCTGCGGATGCGTGGGACGGCGGCGAGGGCGTGGCTGGTGGATCGGAGGTGGCGTTTGGGAGCGTAGAAGTTGATTCGGTTGTTGAGGTAGCTCGGGCCTTGGTTGTGGAGAGCTTTGTGTGCGTGGGTAAGGAGGCGGAAGGTGATTCTCTTGTTGACCGGGAGCCAGTGCAGGTCTCTTAGGTGTCCGGAGATGTGGCTGTGTCGTGGGATGTCGAGGATGAGTCTGGCTGAGGCGTTCTGGATGCACTGGAGTCTTTTCTGGATCTTGGCGGTGGTTTCGGCGTAGAGTGCGTTGCCGTAGTCCAGTCGGCTGGTGACGAGGGCCTGGGTGACGGTCTTCCTGGTCTCTGTGGGGATCCACCAGAAGATCTTCCGAAGCATGCGCAGGATGTTGAAGCACGACGAGGAGACGGCGTTGACTTGCCTGGTCATGGAGAGGGAGGAGTCAAGGATGAAACCCAGGTTGCGTGCGTGGTCCGTTGGTTTGGGTGCGGTGCCCAGGGCGGGAGGCCACCAGGAGTCGTCCCAGGCGGAGGGTGAGGAGCCTAGGATGAGGACCTCCGTCTTGTCTGTGTTCAGCTTCAGGCGGCTCGTCGTCATCCACTCGGCTACCTCTCTCATCCCTTCGTGCAGGTTGGCTCTGGCGGCGGCGGGGTCGTTGGTCAGGGGAAGCATCTTCAGAGGGGACTCTCGTACACGGACTCTGTTCCCCTTTCAGAGGAGGTCCGAACCGAGCTTCAGTGGTGGCTGGGCCACGTGGATGCCTGGAACGGCAGGGCGATCTTCGGATCACAACCAGAGGTGATAATCGAGTCAGACGCCAGCAGGTGGGGCTGGGGCGCGCGCTGTGGAGAGGTTTCCACAGGCGGCAGATGGTCAATGCAAGAGCTCGAACTTCACATAAATTGTTTAGAACTGCTAGCGGGGTCGTTTGCGATGCGCACATTATCCCCGAGGCAGACATCTTGTTGCATCCTCCTCCGTTTGGACAACGTGCCCGCGGTGAGGTATATCAACAAGTTGGGCGGCACGAGGGATTCACTTCTCGTCCAAATAGCCAAAGATCTTTGGCACTATTGCCTCCAGAATCAAATCTCGGTAATAGCAGAGTACATTCCAGGCCAGGCCAACCAGGTGGCGGACTGGAATTCCAGACATTTGAGGGATTACAGCGACTGGAAGCTGCTTCCCCAAGTATTCCACTGGCTACAAACGATTTGGGGTCCTTTTCAGACGGACCTGTTCGCTTCCAGATTGACTTATCAGATTCCCTGGTTCTTCAGCTGGAGACCGGACCCGATAGCGACAGCGACCGATGCATTCCTGCAGGATTGGTCTCAGGGGATTCAGTATGCCTTTCCCCGTTCTTGTTGATCCCCAGGGTGATGACGCAAGTGATCAGACAAAGGGCAGAAATAGTCATGGTGACTCCGTGGTGGACGTCGCAAGCATGGTTTCCCACGTTGTTACAGTGGAGCCGCGATCGTCCACGATTAATACCGGACTCCAGGTGGTTGTTGCAGGGCCCTCGTCAGGAACAGCATCCGTTGCTGTTGGAGGGCAGGTTATCGCTGATGGCATGGAGGCTTTCCGGGAACAGTGGCAGTTGCCGGGAGTTTTGAGCAAAACTGCCGAGTTCATCAAGCAGGCATGGGCTCCTTCCACCAGGAAACGTTATTCCGCTGCCTGGAAGAACTGGGTGGATTGGTGCGTTGGACGACACCTGGATCCCGTGGGGGCAGAGTTACCCCAAGTTTTGAATTTTCTGTCGGAGAAAGCTGTCGACGGTTTAGCGTACCGTTCAGTCAATAATGTTCGTTCCGCTATCTCGGCGGGTCATGCTCAGGTAGACGGGAAACCGGTAGGCATGCACCCGGTAGTTTGCAAGTTATTGAAAGGAATCAGGGTGGCTAACCCTCCCAAACCCTAGTATACCGGGTTATGGGACGCTTCTTTAGTGATCTCGTTATTTAACAAATGGCCGGCCAATGCTCTTTTGTCTAGAAAGCAATTGTCGGCGAAATTGGCCATGTTGCTTTGCTTATCGTCTTGCAGAAGATCTTCAGATGTAAGAGCACTCGACGTAACAGGTGGAGTGTTTACCCCGGAAGGGGTTTCTTTCCATATTACAGGTGGTACTAAAACATTGTCTCGACATATTTCTTACAATTCTTTCCCTGATAATGAAAAATTATGTGTGGTCCAATGTTTGAAGACTTACGAGGAATGTACCAAGGCCTTGCGGCCACAAGGCTGTACTCAGTTGTTGATTGCGATCCAAAAGCCCTTTAAGCCGGTGGTAGCTGCCACTATTGCCAGATGGCTTCGCTTCATTATGAAAGAAGCTGGTGTTGATACACAGATCTTTGGTGCTCATTCAGTGAGAGGCGCTATGTCGTCAAAATCATATGGTTTGGGTCAACTATGCAAGATATAATGCGTCGTGCAGATTGGTCTTCTGAATCAACGTTTAAAATGTTTTATTATAAGCCGGTGGGAGATATTACTTCAGTGGTATTTAATCAGCGTTAAACTAGCATAATCTGAAGCCTCCGGTAATGTAATAGAATCAAAAATTTGCTAGCATTCGCGACAAGAATTTTCAATTCTATTAAGGACACGGAGGCGAGGATTATCCCACCCGGCTTAATGTACAGTATGTAATAAGCTTGCCCACCCTATTATTCAGTGATTACGGTGGTGTTATTCCTTTATTTCAGGATCTGATAAGAAGTCAGATTGAACGACGTCGGATGTCAGGATGTTGACCTACAGATGTTCTTCCACGTTGGAGGAGTTGTGAATGTTCAAGTTTCGTTGGACTTATTTTGCCTCAAAGAATGAGGATGATGGGAGCACGCAAGGGTTTTTTATGGACTATGTGGGCGTGCCTATACTCATGTGTACTCATGGGAAATGAAGTTTGTTTTACTGTTTTTTGTGAAAATATCCATTTTCATTGGCTGCTGTGTTTTATGCAGTAAAGATTGAGAAGCATAATCCTCGCCTCCGTGTCCTTAATAGAATTGAAAATTCTTGTCGCGAATGCTAGCAAATCTTTGATCCCTCAGTGCCTCAGAGTGAATCTCACTGATTGCTGTGAGCCTCACGCCCTGGGCCCAATCACGCTCAATGACCTTGGACCCCACGTACTGTGACGTCCACAGCGTGGAGCATATCCTCCAGCCGTGGTCCGTGCAGGTAACAGCGGTGAGGCTGTGGGGACGTGTTGGGGGGAGGTTTCAACGGACAATGAGGAGGGAACATTAATTACTTATTTAATTTCCCCTCTGCGTTGTCCTTCGAAATCCCCCCTTACTCGGCCTCACCGCTGTTACCTGCACGGACTGTGGCTGATATCCTCACTCCTAGGAATAAAGGGGCCTATTTACGAGCGGAGTTCCGTCACTTTTTGTACCACACAACTTGGTGCAGGAGCGATGCAAGTCCAAAATGAGTAACCTATTTACAATATTTTGGAGTAGGGCAGTGCCACGAGCCTTCTAGGTGCGTTGCCCTGTGTCAAAAGAAAAGAGAAAGAAGACGTCATTTCTACAAGCTACGGCATATTCCTGTCCTGTCTGCCGGTGCACAGGTGCACAAACTGCAGCCTAGGGCCAACGCATGCACCCTTACACCACGGTGCAAGAGTGTCTGTTTCGTTGGTATGATTGTTTATGTGCACAAAAAGGAGCAAAGGAGACGTATTCCTCATTCTGTGTGGGCAGAACTTGAGGAAAAAGTAATAAAAGGGAAATGTAAACATTTCTCCTCATTTTTTACTTTTTCTTTTCTCCATGCTGTGCCTGCTTTGGGAAGGCTTTAGTTTTGGCGCTGCCCCAGATGTATGCTATGTTGTAAATCCAGTCGCGCCCGACATGGCTAGTGGGTGATGATGTGGACGTGGGGGATGGGTGGAGCGGCATTGGCACAGAGGCTCGGGGAGTAGGAGATATCAAAATAAAAAAATGTAAAAAACTTACCTTGAAGCCGGGCCTGCATTTTCTCTCCTCCTGCTCTGCTGGTTCTGACAGGAACTGAAAGCAGGCAGCCAGGGTCTCTCCCCTAAGCCAATCACAACGTTGTGATTGGTCGCACTGCCAAGACACAGTGAAGTGAGCATGACTGGTTAGGGCTTCCCGAGAGGGCCGACCAAACAGTCATTGCGCACTTAGGAGTGGGAAAACCACCCATCCCCTGCACTGCTTGGAGATCAGAGCAGCCGCGCCCAACCGCCTGCCGCAAAGCAGCAGGACACGAAACATAAAATGACAATAACTTCAAGTTATTGTCATTTTCTGGTTCTCACTTCTTAAAAGCAGCGGGGCGACGCTCCTCCGCCATAGTAGAGGAGGAGCCGCCACTGTGTAAATCTGGGGCAGTGTCAAAAACCATGGGTGTTGCTTGGGAATAAATGGCAGAAACCACAGAGAATGTGTGAGGTTTCAGTGGATATTTTTTATTTGCGCATCACCAAGTAAACGATCTCTATTGTATTTAATCTTTCTTTTCATCACACTTCGGAATTACATAAAAATGGGCTTTATTTTTTGTTTCCTAACTGGTGGTGGATTTTTAATATTTGTACAGATCATTAACAACTGTTTGAATTTTAGTTCGTGTTGAAAAATATCAGACTCTCTGTGTGCTTGCCAGACTGTCACATAGTTCACTCGACCAAATCCTCTCAATTTGCATCAAGAGAAAGAAAAGTAACCATGATCTCCAAATTAAAATAATAAGCTACAGTTTGTCAGAAAATATACCCGTCTTTAATGCACAACAAATGTGACACAATAAACACAACTTTTAAGCATTAATCACTCACCTTCTGAATTCAGGCATGGTCCTTTTGGGGGGCTAAAGCACCTTCCACTACTTGCAGCGCCTACGTAAGCAATATCAATCAAAAGAATAAAAGTAGACGAAACAATAACAATAATTAAACTAAGCAGCAGGTTGCCATATCGCAATAGCAATGTACATAATAATAATAATAATAATAGTAATATTAATACAGACACCTATAAAGTGCGACAGCTACCTCAAACAGAGGTGTCCCGGCGCTAAAGCGGGCAGTAGTGCAACGCTGGACAGCTCAAACGTCAGGCCCTCGGGCTCTTAGTCTGCCCTAAAGAGCCAGGTTTTAACCCCTTTCCTGAAGAGGGTCTCTGTATCTATGGTGCAGAAGTATCTCGGCAGGGAGTTCCACAGATTTGCTGCCCCGAGCATAAAGGATCTGCCCCCCATTCAACCCTTCCTGAAATGGGGAATGCATATTAAGTTTGACCTCAAGGATCTAGACTGCTTATATCCACGTAGTCTGTGTTTTAGGTAGCTGGGACATTTATTTATGTGTCTTATAAAGCGCACTGTCACCTTGCAGGCATCCTGGCGCTGGTGGCTCAAAGAGGGCGGAAGTGTCAGACAGAACCGGCCAGAATGGGCAAGTTACACATACTAAGGAAACAGCCAGGTTTTAACCTTTTTTCTGAACGGGAGAAGCTCCTTGATTTGCCTGATTTCGCAAGGGAGCGAATTCCAGAGCTTGGCCGCGGCCACCTCCAAAGATCTACCCCCTGATCTGGTCTTCCTAAACCTAGGCACTCTCACCAACCTAGCCATTGAAGAATGAAGCAGCCTGGTTGGGGAATACCACGCAAATGTGAATTGCAGGGGTAGAGGGCCTATTCCATGTAAGGCCTTGAAAACAAGGCAGAGGGCCTTAAATTGTACCCTCTGTCGCATAGGGAGTCAGTGCAGCTTCGCCAAGGCCGCCTGCGCATGTGCTCTCCTAGTAAGCCCCAGAACCAGCCAGCAGCCGCTGATTGCAGTCTTTGGAGCCTTTCCAAAAGGAAGCCAGGGGACTCCAGTAGCAAGGCATTACAGTAGTCCAGCCTACTGAGGATCGTACACCTTGCCACCAGGGTGCGCACCTGAGATGGTAATAATGGCATGATCTTCCGCAAAGACCGCAAAATAGCAAAACAGCAGGAGGTTGTCTTATTGACGTGTGTCTCCATGCTGAGCTTCTGATCAAGCATGACCCCGAGGTTGTGAACTGATTCCACTGGCCGCACTTTAGTCTCTGTCTCAGAAGGCCAAAAGTTCTCTGGAAATGGCCGGGAGATCTTATTCCCGGTGCTAAAGAGCACCTCCGTCTTCCCAGCATTAAACTGGAGGGAATTATTCTTTAGCCATCATGACGTATCACGCAGGCAATTGTGGAATACTTCCACAGGTGTAGAATCCT
Organism: Lissotriton vulgaris; assembly: GCF_964263255.1. Classification (NCBI taxonomy): domain Eukaryota; kingdom Metazoa; phylum Chordata; class Amphibia; order Caudata; family Salamandridae; genus Lissotriton; species Lissotriton vulgaris. Next base: position 247,060,387 of record NC_141685.1, read on the forward strand.
CTCCCTCAAAGAAGAGGATCATCTGCGTGTCGTCAGCGTAGTTTATTATTTTAATTTTGTAGGCTTTAATAAGTGAGATCAGAGGGCTTAAATATAAGTTAAAAAGAATGGGACTAATTGCTGATCCCTGTGGCACCCCATGTGAGACATTGGAAAAAGCCGATTGGAAGGGAGGCAGGGACACCGCCTGCTGTCTGTCCTGCAGAAATGAACGAAATCACCTCAGAGCGCTACCTCCCACACCAGCATCACTTAACCGTATCAAAGGCGGCAGACATATCAAGCAGGATCAAAACCGCTGCTTGTCCCCTGTCTGCACGCCTTTGAAGCTCGTCCACGGCAGTAACCAATGCTGTTTCGGTCCCATGAGCCGGCCGGAAGCCAAATTGATCTTCCTCTAATAAGTGATGCTGTTCCAGGTGTTTGGAGAGGGTTAGACTGACCCAGCGCTCCACAATTTTGGTAGGGAAAGGTAGCAGGGAAATGGGTCTGTAGTTCTTGGAACAAACCGGATCTAAAGAAGGCTTCTTCAGCAGGGGAGATATCACCGCCTGCTTCCACTGGGCTGGAACCGTACCCGTGGCAAAAGATTGATTGCAAATCAGGCAGAGAGGGGGAAATAATTCCTCCTCAAACTCCTTCTAGATCTTATGTGGCACTGGGTCCAAAGGAGAACCAGAAGAGATCCCCCTTGCAAGCCCGCTGAATGCTTCTTCCGTAAGTAGTGAGAACTCTAATGGAGGTTCACCCAACGACCAAACCTGCTCGTTGGTCTTGTCTGCCAGCGCCCCATGACCCGTGGCCAACGGACAGTCAGTCATAGAGGAGTCCTCCAAGTCCTCAATGATTAGCTCGATTTTCTCCTTAAAGAATTTGCAAGATTCTCAGAAAGTTACAGAGACGGAACAATGGAGTTCTTAGAACACTCAGGGCTAATAAGACTGTTTAGTATATTAAAAATGCTCCTAGAACTATTGGTATCATTACAGATCACAGAAGAGTAGTAGTCAGCCTTAGATTTCCTAATCTGATTCTTGTATTCTAAGGTTTTAAGCTTCCAATGCATCCTATAAGATTCCTCATATTCGCATCTCCAACATCTCTCCGCTTGTTTACAACCATGCTTCAGGTTCCTAAGCGTGTTGTTAAACCAAGGGGCAGAGATTTTCCCCTTGCAACCTTCGTAATCTTAGTGCAGAGTGAGACATAGTTCTCCTCAGTTTGCTTATCCAAAGCAAAACACTCTCCCACTTTTTGACATGCATGGCTTGGAATACCAGTGTGAAGACCTTAAATTTAATTCTTTTTTCCACTGGGAGCCAATGAAGCACTTTTAGATGCGGAGAGACATGCTCGCAAAAAGGCACTCGCCTGATCAGTCTCGCAGCCGCATTTTGCACTATCTGCAGCCGCTTAATCAGGTTCTTAGGCTGAACCTGGTAAAGGCCATTTACAGAGTCCAGCCTAGATGTCCCTAAGGCATGTACTATTCTTTTCCGGCACTCCTCTGGCAGCAACTGCAGAAATTTCTTCAAATTTCTCAGTTCACAAACGCAGGTAGCTGTCACCTGGCGTATCTGAGCTGAGAATGAGAGGTCAGCCTCCCACTTCACACCCAGATTTTTTATACAATCTGCCGGGGAAAGGTGGGGGCCCATTTCTATAGGCCAACAGAGATCTGGGGCAAGGGGTGACTCTTTCCAGAAGAACAGTACCTCTGTCTTTCCTGCGTTGAGCTTGAGTTTGTTGTTGCTCATCCGCATCGCAATGTCTTTCAGGCACCCCTTGAAACTCTTGAAGGGGACCTCGGTTTGCTCTTTAAAAGTAAAGACCAACTGGGTGTCGTCCGCGTAGGAGATCGCTTTTATCCGCCAGTTGGCTATCAGGGTGATCAAAAGAGGCAGGTACAAATTAAACAAGAGAGGGCTCAGTGCTGAACCCTGAGGGACTCCACACCAGAGCTGTTTTGGTTTAGACAGAAAAGGTTGGTGCGCAACCTTCTGTGTGCAATTATCCAAGTAGGATTTCAACCAAGCCAGAACCGTGCCTCCAATGCCTCCTTGCTGTCTCTCAGACAGCAAGGTATGGTCGATGGTATCAAATGCCGCCGACAGATCCAGGCGCACCAACATTGTGGATGCCCCTGCATCTGCCGCATGACTAACTAGCTACGCTCCCTCCAGGAGGGCTGTCTCTGTACTGAATCCCAACCTGAAACTAGATTGTGTATCGTGCAAGATGCCCTCCCTCTCGATAAAGGTAGACAGTTGGCGCTGCACCAGCTTTTCCAACATCTTAGCAGGAGCTGGCAGCAAAGAGATGGGCATATATTTGGTCAAATCCCCATGATCCCCATTCGTTATTTTCTTCAACGGGAGGAGAGTAGCGTGTTTCCAGATATCTGGAAAAATACCAGACGTCAGGGAAGAGACATAGGTTATCGTTATTTAAATTTTCCAACATGAACGACATGTTTGGAAGCATTGGTGGCCATTTTGGGATGGTAAAGTAACGGCACATTAGGGACAATACCATTCCAAGATAGCTGTGTAGTTTAGGAGCAATGGCAGCACAGGATGCGGCGGATTTCAAATGAGCCGAGCAGCACTTTAGCAACCTGGGAGCTGCAGAATGTTTTACAAAACAAAATACAAAAGTGAAGAAACAAAATTAAAGGGGACCCAGAAAAAGTAACAAAATGGAAGCCTGTAGAACTCGCTCCCAGCCCTGGCACAGAAGGGCACTCATTGTCAGACAGATGTGCACATGTGATCAGGCAAAAAGTGTCACTCAAAGGCTATGGAGCCAATGGCTCAGTGAGCTGATAAACAGCCAGACGCGGTATGCAGTCATGGACCGACAATCAGTGTGACTAATACTGGAACTAACCAATGGCAGAAGAGGGCTGGCCAACCTCCATTGACCCGCTGACCATTTCAGCGACTCCTCTCTGTGTTTTTCACTGAGTTTTCTGCTTTCTGCTTTCTTGCTGTGGGTCCCTCTTCCCCTGCACACAATTAGTCAATATTACACTCTATCACCTACCCAGCCGGACTTCGGGCTAATGCTCCTGCGTCTCTACTGACCTTACCTTCCCCCTCTCCCTTCCCCCAACCCTCCCCTCTCTCTGCTCCTACTCTTTCGAGCTTCAAGCTCAAGTTCAAGTTCAAGTTCAGAAATTTGTGTAGCACACTACTCACCCAGAGGGTCTCAAGGCGCTTGAGGGAGGGGGGTGTATTACTTATCGAATATCCAAGTTTTTAGTTGCTTTCTGAAGGCGAGGTGGTTCTGTGTGAGGTGGGTGGGGAGAGAGTTCCAGGTTTTGGCCGCTAAGTAGGAGAAGGATCTCCCCCCCATGGTGGATTTATGGATGCGCGGAATAGCGGCGAGGGGCTTGATTAGACGATCGTAGTTGGCAGGAGGGGGTGTAGAAGGACAGTCGCATGTTGAGGCATTCGGGTCGTTGGTCGTAGAGGGCTTTGTGTGCGTGGGGAGGCGGAACGTTATTCTCTTGTTGACGGGGAGCCAAAGGAGGTCTTTCAGGTGGCCAGAAATGTGAGCTTGCCGAGGGATGTCCAATATGAGTCTGGCTGAGGTGTTTTGGATTCGTCCTTTGCCCTCACATGCCCTTTGTCCCCACCCTGTTTTTCTGTGAACCTCTTCCCTCGCCACTGAACTATTTTGTCTGATGCCCAATGGAGCTACTTGGTTTAGCTATAGGGGAGATGGGTCGTGGATTCCCTCCTTGGTCGTCACCTACCCAGTCAGTCTTTAGGCAGACTTCTTTTCGTCTCTCCTTATTGTCTCTCCCCTAGCTACTATCCTCTCTCCCCTGAATCTCTCTCCCCTGCCTGCTACTCAGCCTACCCCCTTGTGCCCTTTGACTAAGCACTCCTCCTCCCCTTGTTGGGGAAAGATCCAATATTTATACTCTGGAGTCTCAGCGAACCCGCTGAGAGAGTCCACTGCGCCAATGGAGCCACTTACACTTGAGGTATGGTATGTATTTGAGCTTATATAGCGCACAGCTACCAGCAGTGGGTTTCCCAGCGCTTGCTTAGGGAACCCGTCCTGGTATTCCCCTGTGAGATAACCCCGGCAGGGTATCCACAAGGTGAAAGCCAGGCATCCCGCCGCTGTGGAGATTAAGCAAGCTATTGCCCAGAGTCGCAGAGTGTGAACCCGTGAATCAAGTAGGCACCGGAGCGAGAATTATCAAGTCCGTGGAATTTTTAGCCCAAGACCCGCCGAGGCGGGGAATTGAACCCTGGTCCAGGGCCGATCTCAGCTTCCGGGTCAGACCCGCCGAGGCGGGGAATTGAACCCTGGTCCAGGGCCGATCTCAGCTTCCGGGTCTGCCGCCTCTAACCCCTGAGCCACACTTCTCCACATGGTATGGCACCCCTTGCCAAAGCACTCTCTCTCCCCTTTTTGGGAAATGATCCAGTGTGTAGGCCTTGGAGTCTCAGAGACCCCTCTGAGAGAGTCCACTGCGTAAAAGGAGCCTCTCGCAACAGAGATAGGGAAGTGATACCACTTCCCCAGGGATCACAGCTTACTGGACTTTGGACGTTGCCTTGACTCGTCTACCGGTTTGTGTCCCCGTCACCCTTCCCCTCCTCTTCCCATGCTGTGTCTCTCACCCTCCCCTCCTCTTGCCCGCCTTCATTACCTGTCTACTTCCCCTGCTCCAACCCCCCTCCCCTGAATCGCTCATCTTGCCTGCTGTTTCCCCTTACGTATTTGTGCTTATTGTTTATCTCTGCCTTACAAGTAACTATGTTGCCATGCTCTAAGACTGTGTAACCTTTGTAACAATGCAACCTGTAACTATGATCTGATGCTCATGTAAAGCGCTCTGATACCTCCGGGTCTAGCCAGCGCTATATAAAACTTTAAATAAATAAATACTTAAATATTTAATGCTGTGCCGGAATCTTCCAAGCTGCAGTAAATTCAAATCGTAGTGGCAGTTCCGCCAAAGGAGATGAGGAGCATGCCCCACCCCCACACACTGCACAGAAAGCGTGAGAACAATGGTAATAAAAATATTTAATACCTCATTATTTTTTACTCTCTGCCATCAAACGGAGTGTGAGGGAAGGGCGGGCCAGAGCGTAGCTGCTTCTAATTGGCAGCAGTGAGGAGTGGCAACTTCAGGTTGAGGTGGGTATGTCGATTTGCTGCCTGGCTACAGCCAGACCGACACGCGCAATTCAAACCTCTCCAGCCCCACTGTCTTAGACAACTGGGTTTGAGAGTAGTCACAGGCCTACAGGGCCTTCTGGAGCGCAGAGCCAACCCACTCCATCCAATCCAGATGCTTCACTCATGCTGCTTAACAGCATGAGGGCAGTGCCTTGATTGGATAAAGGAGTTGGCTGTAGGGTCTCGCTCTCTGACTGGAGTCAGGAACATCAAGGACATGCTAAAGAACATTGAAGACGTGCTGCAGGCAGTGTAAGGTAAGTGAAACTTAGTTTGTTTTGTTGAATGTTTATTTTGCGCCTCCCCGATTTAATATGTCTCTAACCGCCACACCTGAGATGGAAATGAACAGCGTAAACAACAGCTTTTCTGCTGCATACTTCCTAAAATCACAACATAGCAAAAGGATTACTAAAAGCTGAGAGAAAAAATAAACATGAAAAAGTAAATATAAAGATAAAACAAGGTCAGTATAAAAGGCAGAATGTTTTTTTTCTTTACTGGGAAAGTAGAAGAAGGATATGACTGGTCGGGGGTGGGCAGGTGGGCGGGTCAGGGAACAGTGGCTAGCCTTATGTTATGGGCGCTGACTGTTTGGTAGGGCCCAGGCCCTATTAAGGTATAAAACAGGTATATACAATCTTCAAAAACACCCACGCTGTGGTGATTAAAGTTTGAAATGGCGGCGTTTACGTGAACCGTCACCCATCATGTTTCAGCCCTAATGTGCTTACGAGTGAAGACCCCAGTAAAATTGTATATACAACCGCAAAAGCCTATTTCTTTCACCCCCAGATAAATCTCGAACTTTCACTCTGTGCTTTAGGCGAAGGACACTCTCTTCTCCATAGGGCCACTGGTATTATAAGCAGCCTGCGCGGCGTGTAGTCACGATTTCTGCCTTGACGGTTACAAAAAGTATATTTAATCTTGCATTCATATTTTCACGGTCAGATGCAAAACAATTAAAGCCAAGCCTCAAACACATCCACTACTGTGATGGTTAAAGTTTGAGCAGTGCTTAATTTGAGCTGGTGCTTTCCGGAGCTCAGCACAGCGCTTAATTGGTTTTCGGTGCTCTGCACTGTCACCTAATTGTCAACACCGTACTGAGAGCAGTCAGTCACATGGTGGCACTCCTCATCTAATTTAATGACGAGCAGAACAAAGGTTGTTTATAAATACATTACACATTAAAATAATGCTAATACCTGCTTCCCCGACCATTGCTTTAGTTTTGGGGACCTGGAATAATCTGAACGGGCACATTTACATGGGAGAGATGATTAGTCGTTGTTTTGGCAGCGATGACAAGGGCGATGGGCGGTGCAAGCTGCAGTGGCCCCCTGCTTAGAGCTCTGGCACTTAATATTTTACAAATTAAGCACTGAGTAGAGTCAGTGGAATTTACTGGATTCGGTTAACAGATCCATTACGCTGAAGTGCATGAGACTGAAGACGAAAACAATAAACAGAAGCATTTGCAATGCAACAGGACTCGCATTTACGTGAGTCTGAGCTATTGCATTGCAAATGGTTGTTTTTTCAAAGTGCCTCATGCTGCGCTTTCAGGTTAATGGAAGCCGTGCCCTTTTCTTTTGATGGGCATTGCCTAAAAAAGGGGCGGGCCGCCATTAAAGTGAAAGCAGGGTATGGGGCGCTTTTACAAAAAAAGCATTTGTTTGCCAAGACAAGCAAATGCTTTCTTTTGCGCCCCATACTGCGGTTTCACTTTAATAGCAGCCACGGACCTTTCTTTAGACACAGCTCGTCCACTAACTAGTACTAGTAAACAAAAATAAGCGGTTCCAGCTGAAGCAGCGCACGTCCTGCCTACAGTAAGAAAAACTCAATGAAGAAAATAGTGCTTACAGACTAATTTACACGTACCGTGTAACAACTGAAGTAAAGGGGCCAGTAGCCATGGGAGTTACAAATGAAGACAAGGCGGAACTAAGAAGTCGAATCAGAAGCCAGCATTTACGAAGGACAAAGACAGAAGCCAATGACAAATATGGGCGGAGAGTGGGTGGGGCTTCCATTCCACATTCCAGTACAGCAAGTCTTGCAGATCAGCACATGCGCGCAGACTCTTGGCTCGACTTGAAAATGCTTTTCCCTTGGAAACACAATCCTAACTATAACTTCCTAATGACAACCACCAGTAGGTAATATAGATATACATTTTACATTTTGATGTATTGAGCCTTCTGATATGATTCATTTTTTCAATATTTTTAAAACTTTTATTTTTGGTTTAAACAAATATCGCAGCAATCATATGAATGCAGGTGTCAGAGGCATGTGACCATTCACACCTGGTAGTTCTGTTTCTCACAATTAGAGTACCAATAGCAATGCTGATCCAATTAGTTTAGTCTCACAAATTAATACATATGATCTGCTTTCTCATTGGTGTAAGCATGAGTAGCTTCTCTCTTCTCTGTAAGGTGGGCAATCTTATCAAGGACATTTTTCGAATATAGGTGCATTAAAAGAAATTAAGCTAGTAGGTTCCTGAAGCACATAATGTTTACGGTCGAAACAATAAAACGTGCTGGCTTAGTTGGCTCTCCCTCCTCAAGTCTCCGTAACAATTAAAGTAGGGTGGCCAGATTTTCAGAAGGAAAAACCAGGACAGAATAGACATAGACATAGACATAGGACTATGTTTTGTCCGGGTCCTAATCACGGTCCACGAGCCACTGGTCACAATCTTGATAAATGCTTCTTGCTTTTCAGTCACATTTCCGGAGATTGAACTTCTCACACACCTCTTAGCGCTTTCTCCTTCCTCAATTTAAGTGCAGCTGTGTATTACATTCTAGTCTTGACAAGAAATTTCCCCTGATGAATGACAGATTGTCCGAAATAAATTGGGAATTAAGAATTATTACACTCAGAAGAAATTGTTGTGATGCAATAAAAATCAAAGATCCACAAAACTATGGATTTGCATTGAGATTGAGTGGGTTCAATACAGAATAATACATTCTTAAAAATATCCAATTAATGGGTTTGTAATTGATTAAGGGCTTTGGACTAATTGCCCATTATATGAAGTGCGGCTTTGGACTACAATTACCCTTAATTATTGCATCTTTAATTCTTCTCTCTTATTTTTGTCTCAATTTTCTCATTATTTGTCTACATCTTTATCAGTCATTAGAAACAATCCCACTTCAGGTGACATTTCCTTTCTCGATGTTTATTTTGCATTCGCCTTCTATTATTCATCTAGCATCACTGAATTACTCACATGACCTTTCACCATTCATTCCTTGCCTCGAACTCCAGGTCTAGGCTCAGTTTCACCTCATACATAGCACATCTCAGATACTCAGGGCCTGATTCACAAGGGGCCCCCGGATTGGTGATGGAGGCCCCGCAGTCGTGGGGGAGTCTCTGCACTTGTGGTGGAGGCCCGCAGTCATGGGGGAGTCTCTGCACTCGTGGTGGAGGCCCCGAAGTCGTGGGGGAGTCTTTGCACTCGTGGTGGAGGCCCGCAGTCGTGGGGGAGTCTCTGCACTCGTGGTGGAGGCCCGCAGTCGTGGGGGAGTCTCTGCACTTGTGGCAGAGGCCCGCAGTCATGGGGGAGTCTCTGCACTCGTGGTGGAGGCCCACAGTCGTGGGGGAGTCTCTGCACTCGTGGTGGAGGCCCGCAGTCAGGGGGGAGTCTCTGCACTTGTGGTGGAGGCCCGCAGTCATGGGGGAGTCTCTGCACTCGTGGTGGAGGCCCACAGTCGTGGGGGAGTCTCTGCACTCGTAGTGGAGGCCCACAGTCATGGGGGAGTCTCTGCACTCGTGGTGGAGGCCCACAGTCGTGGGGGAGTCTCTGCACTCGTGGTGGAGGCCCCGCAGTCGTGGGGGAGTCTCTGCACTCGTGGTGGAGGCCCCGAAGTCGTGGGGGAGTCTCTGCACTCGTGGTGGAGGCCCACAGTCGTGGGGGAGTCTCTGCACTCGTGGTGGAGGCCCACAGTCGTGGGGGAGTCTCTGCACTCGTGGTGGAGGCCCGCAGTCATGGGGGAGTCTCTGCACTTGTGGTGGAGGCCCCGCAGTCATGGGGGAGTCTCTGTAATTGTATTTGTAATTACATTTATAAGGCGCACAGCTACCCACATGGGGTCTCCCGGCGCCTCTTGAAATAGCGCTAAGGTAAAACTAGCAGTTATCATTGAGGGAAGAGCCAGGTTTTAAGGTCTCTGCGAAATTTCATCAAGGATGGCTCAAGTTTCAGTGTGACCGGGAGAGAATTAAACAGCCTAGGAGCCACACAAGAGAAGGAGCGTCCGCCCATTCTCATCAGTTTAAAATGCGGAATCAAAAAGTTTCCTTGAGATGAGGATCTAAGGAGGCGAGGTGGGGAATATTGTTGGACGAGAGACTGTAGGTAGGCCGGAGCCGACCCTTGCTTGATCTTATGCATAAAACAGAGGGCTTTAAATTTGACTCAGCTTTCAATACGGAGCCAGAGTAAGTCTTTGAGAAAGGGGGAGATGGAAGATCTCCATGGGACTTTACATAGAAGGCGAGCGGCCGAGTTTTGGACAAGCTGGAGTTTCCTCTGAATCTCCAAGGTGACTCCAAGGTAAAGCACATTGCCGTAGTCCAGGCGAGAGGTGACCAAAGCCTGGACCACAGTGCGCCTTGTCGAGACTGGGAGCATCCAGAGGATTTTCCGAAGCCACCCTAAGATGGAAAAACAGGTAGCCGCCACCTTGACCACTTGTTGCCGCATGGAGAGCGAGTCATCCAGAACAAAAGCAAGATTTCCTACCTGCGGAACTGGGAGAGGTGGAGGGCCCATTTCCGACGGCCAATGGTGGGGGCCCCAGAGGTGCTTATGCTTGCCCAGAATAACCACCTCTGTCTTGTCTCCATTCAATTTCAGGAGGTTCGCCTGCATCCACTCTGCCACTCGGCTGAGTCCTTGTTAAAGAACAGATGAAGTACTTGATTCAGCCGAGGAAAGGGAGAAAATGATCTAAGTGTCATCTGCGTATGAGTAGAGGGAAAGACCAGCGTCTTCCACAATGGTTGCCAGGGGCCTCACATAGATGTTAAAGAGCATAGGGCTCAGTGAGGACCCCTGCGGCACCACAATGCGCAAATGAACACACAGAAGTAGAGGAGTAAGAGGAAACAACCTGAAATGACCGGCGGCTCAGGAACGAGGACAGCCAGGCCAGAGCAGGACCAGTCACCCTGGCCGCTTTCAATGCTTTCAGAAGGATAGAGTGCGAAACCGTATCAAATGCGGCGCTTAAATCAAAAAGAATAAGCGCCGAGGTTTCGCCCTGATCGAGACAAGAGCGTAGGTTCTCAGTGAACCCCAAGAGGAAATGGGAACGAAACCCAGACTGGGACGGATGTAAAAATCCTGTAGTCTCCACATGAGAGGTAAGATGTGTATTAATATGCCTCTCCAGGATCTTCGAGAACATAGGCAGCAAGGAGATGGGCCGGATTTTGGAAAGCGTCTTAGAGTCTGCGCCAGTTTTTTTTAGAAGTGGAACCACCATGGCTCTTTTCCATTCATCCGGGACAATGGAACCCGTAGTGAAGAATTCAAGAGATCTTGAATGACCAAAAGTAGGTCAGAAGATAGCTGTCGAAGGATATCCATAGGAATTGGGTCCAGAGAGAACCTGAGTTTACCTTAGTCATACAGGCGATAAACGAATTCTGATCTAACATGGGGCCACTCCGAGATCTGTACCTCCGGAGATGGGGAGCCCAATATATCCAAAGTGGGGGGATCAGGAGGTATCCTAGGAGGAGCCGATGAAAGGGAGTTAATGATAGTTTCGACTTTAGATATGAAAAAGTCTGCAATTTCGTTGCATTCAGATTCCCCTAGAGTTGGTGGGGTGGGGGAAGTATTCAAACCTGCTAACTTCTTTACCATTGAGAAAAGAGCTTTCGGCCGATTAATGGCCCTATTGAAAGACGCCGAGACGTAGAAGGCTTTCGCCTTTCTACAGGCTCAGTGGTACTGCCTGAGTGCTGATCGATATGTCAGTTTGTCACTAAGAGCATATGTTTTTCTCCAAGATCTCTACTGGTGTTTACATTCGGAATTCAGTGTTTTCAGGTCGTCCGTAAACCATGGGGCTGGAGAAAGGTGTGAAATAGGTCGTCTGGGACATGGCGGCAGATGGCGGTTGATGTTAGAGGTCAGCCAGTGGGATACGTCCTGATTCAGAGAAGTACACATTAGCTTTGTATCAGGGCAGCTAGCAGAAAGGCTCTGCACTCGTGGTGGAGGCCCACAGTCTTGGGGGTTTGAATCTAACTCTGAGCACGAAAGAGATAAAAAAAATTGTTGTCTTGAGAAAGGTGTTTGTTATAAAATAATACACCGAAACGCGTCGACGCATTTGATATAAACACCCAAAATTCAAGGAACCAAGTCTCAGAACTGACCAATTGGAGTCTGGCCCATATAAATGTGATTCCTTTGAATTGGTACACCGATGATTATATACCAAACCACGGAATTTAAATCTCTTTCAGGTTTTTAACTATACTATGTTGAGTGATGTTTTTTGTAATTATACTGTCACTGTGAAAGTTTTTAATGTTTTTAATGAAATGTGAATATCAATAAAAATACTAACTGTATTATTAAATTGTTCAGGTGCCTTTATAATAAACCTCAGGGTAGGGAGATTGAGACTATGATCCACTTACTCACAGAACATTAGGTAGAGTTTAAGGTGGACATTGAGGTACACGGATGTATGGTTGTGATGAATGTTTGATTATTGACCCCAAGGGATTATTCATTTTTTTATTCAAGATGATTCATATACATTTTTTTTTAACATTTGATCTGATTACTATATGAATGTAAATAACAATAAAGCATAAATGAAAATTGTGAGAACATGCCTGCTTTTCTTAATATTTCACTTCGAAAGTATGCGATTGTATTTGTTTAACGGGCGGTGATTTGTATAGGGTCACTGGAAAGTCCACAAGGTTGTCCCTGTCCCCCCCAGAATTTTAGTGTCTCCTACCCCCCTGGCTGGGTGAGATCATAAGACACAGATTACAGCAGCATTCTATAGATGAGTCACAAGTAAGACTATAGAAAGACTACAAAACATGTAATCATATTTACAACAAGTCACTTCGATGAATGCCAAACTCCTATGACGTAACTGGTGCATGGGGCTGGTGCCTACATTGAACCCATGCACGAGCACACGACATGCGCACGAGCTGTGTCAGACGCTTTAATGGACACAGTTTGATCAACTGGGAATCACAGAGCAAACCTCTGTCCAGTGGCTACTTTTAGGAAGGAAAATGTAACGGAAGATGAACATAAACACGCGCTAAGACTGCTTCCATCTATGAAACTGCCGCCCACAATTATTTAGGAAGGGGAATTAGCTCAGATGGTAGAGCGCTCGCTTAGCATGCGAGAGGTAGCGGGATC